>NW_015971586.1:6677-1235014 GCF_000835475.1 Cladophialophora bantiana CBS 173.52
ATTAGTTAATAAGTTAAGACTATTAACGAAGCTAATATACTAAGAGAATAATCTAGAGAGAAAGAAGATATATTAGTCGTTCTTCGAGATAAAGAGTAATTTAAGAAAATATAAAAATAGCTTATTATCTTCTAGTTAGCGTCGATTAATATAGATAGATCTTCTACTTAGATACTTTATCGAGGATCGATTAATCGCGATAGTTCTTCGACTTTAGCTTATATTAAAATACTATTATAATAGGAGAAGTTGAAAGTAATGGATAGAGTTATAATTAGCTAGGGCGCCGACCCTAGACTATAGTTCTTCTTATATAGTTCTAGAGAACTATCTTTTATATATAATATATAAGTAACTAAGTTACTAATAGAGAGAACTTCCTCTAGTTAAGTGTGCGCGTTGAGAAGAGACCATACCCACCGCCGTACGAGTTAATACCTATGGCTAGTAGCCTCGCCCTAGTTTAATAGTATCACTAATAAGATCTTCGGCGAATACTTATAGATGGGTGTCTCTCTACGAGCGGTGAGAGAAAATTACGAAAAATAACTAAAATAAACTACTTACTAGACTAATAGAACTAAAGAACTACCTACCTATCTATCTAACTAAATCTGGAGAAACTAGCTATATATATAGAACCGCTGCGCAGGGTGTACCATTTAGATCATTGGCTAAGTAAGTCTATCCCGCTGTACGGAGCGATTTACGCTAACTGTTCATAGAGACCGCTGCTCGGGGTGCCTTTTAGGATTACTAGCTATATATATTTACTACCACTATATGGGGTGAAGACCAACGACTTAACGACTATTTAGACTACCTAGAAGAAATGGGAGAGAAGTATCTTCTAGGAATGTAGAAATACGTTTAACCCTAAAAACTCTTAACTTAAGAAGCTTAGGAGGAGTCGAAGAACGCGGATCTACTTAAGAAATAATAAAAATAAGCGGTTAAACTAGACTCGCTAAAATGAGCGAAGTTAGAGCGCTACTAATCGGGAAGTGAATCTAGAATTTCAATAGAAATTATTAGTGAAGATAAGAAAGAAGCTCGATGAGAAAGTCGATAAAGAGATAAAGAGAAGAAGAGAAGAAATAATAATAAAATAATAATAAAATAATAATAAAATAATAATAAAAGTACTAAAAATAATAAAATATCTAGATCTTTTAGTTTCGTTATTAAGATTTTACACTATTTCGATTATAAGAGAAGAAGTAAGAACGATTTAATAAAGAAAAATATCGTCTACGGAAGAATCGAATAGTAAAGGAAAGCTAGGGTCTTCTACGATGTCGAGTATTAGCTTATAAGATCTATCGACGCCGGATTCAACGGTATAATCGTTATACGTCCCTCCTACCGTAATATTAATAAGAGAAATATCTTAGAGCTTAAACGGAAGTAATAATCTTCTATACTTTAATGGAAAGAACGCTACCTCTTTCTTCGAGGAGTTTAAAGAATTATATAAATATAACTAGATTATATTAAGCGGAGAATGTATCCGTAGATTTATTCGCTTTATATCTAAAGTAGAGAAAGAACGCTATAAAGAGCTCGCTAAGTATAACGTAATAAAGTAAAAAAAGTTTAAAGAGAAGATCTTAAATAAATATAAAGATCGGAACGAAGTATAACGAATAATGAGTATTTAATATCTTTAGGTACTCACGAAGCATCGACGGGAGAAGTCTTAAAGTCTAAAGCTATATCTTCGTTAATTTCGTAAGGCTACGACTTATCTAATTAGAATCGGAGCCGAGACTAACTATACTTACTATCGTCTTCTTTTATTAGGATTACTAAAGACTTATATAGATAAGATTCGAAAGAAATAGAATTTAATAAATTAAAAGTCGAAGAATTCGAACTTTTAGAAATACTAAAATTAGATAAAAGAACTATAAAATATTAATAATGAAAATAAGAAATTTACGTAAGGAGCACTCGACGAGAAGTTCTAAGAACTAGCGTACGAAAGGAAGACTCAACCCTTAGTCGTTCGAAAGGAAGAATCGTAAGAATAACGTCGTCGTAAGGATCATACGAATAGTAAAACGAAGTTCGATAGAAATACTTCGTCGCTAATAAATCGACCTCCTACCCCTAAGAGAAATAATTAATCGATGAAGGAATTATTCCGTTTAATGAGAGCACTAACACTACCGATCTAGACGCGGAACGCTATTACTTTAGACTTTATAACTCGACTAATTAAGGTATTAAAGGGCGTTTCTTAGAAAGCGATCTAGCTCTCGCGCGAATAGTAGTCCTAGAATCGTTCGGTTCGATTCGAAGAAACGCCGCAGTACTACGGCAGATAGCTAAGTCGACGGAGTTCGAACTCGAGTAATTCTAAAGAGAATTACTTTCTTTATAATTAGCCGGAATACGTACTACGAGATAACCCTTAGTGAGTATATTAGAAAGTAATGGGAGCGTTATATCTTAATTCGAAATATAGAATCGCTCTTAGAAAGTTCCGAGATTAAGATCGTCCTTCATCTACCCTACTAATTCCCACGAGAGAGATAAAGATAGAAAGATTAGAATAAGTTACGCGAGAGATCGATAAGAATTCAGGAGTTACGTCCGGATGACCTTATAGTATACGAGACTTTAATTCTACGTCACTAGAAGTGAGATTAAGTGTCGTCTACGTAGTCGAATCGAGATCTAATTACGCTGCCCTAGACGACTCTAAAGATAATTCCCGTATCTCGAATACTATAGATCTAAAAGAAATTTATATAAACCAGCCCTAGAGTAAAGCTTACGTAAATACCCTAGGAAAGCGCCTAGCTCCCCAATAAGACGGATATACGTAAGCGAAATACCCTCGGATTAGAACTTACGAACTCTCGGTAGAAGGACCGAGACGATATACAACGCGACGGACGAGATCTAATAAAGAAATCGTATATAACGGGATCGTAGATAAATCGCTAGGTCCGATTAGCTTAACTAATTAGGGGCCGAGAATTTCTCTATATAATATATAAAATGAGCGGTTACGTAACCCGACCTTCTAGAATACTATGATGAGAGATTCACTAGAGCTCTCCTAGCCTCGTTAAATGTTATTACGTCCCCGAACTATAAAAGAGACTACGTACGAACTACCTAGGCCTAGGCCTCTTCGAAAGATATTATCATAGAATCTAAATAGTGCCGGAAAGATCGTAAATCATCTATTAAACTAAGAGATCTTAATTCGAATAGAGAACTTACTATCGATAAAGGAGGTTCGGAATAAGTGGTTCTTCCGTAAATATTGGTATTACGACGAAGATAAGTAAGAGTTCGTTTATTAGAGTTATACTTCGAGAGATAGCGGCGTAAGACTTACGTAAGCGAAAGAGAAACCTACTACTAAAGTCGGTACGATGTAAATAAATCTATTAGTGAATCGTCCGATCCGCCTAAGGCTATATTATAGTGGGTGTCTCTATCTATCTATAAAGATAAGAGGCCGATATAAAGACTTCTTACTAAATACTGGAGCCGAGATTAATCTAATGACCCTCGCCCTAGTTAAAGAAATAAGACTATCTTAATATATACGAAAAGCTAAGTTCATCTACGACGTCGTAGACTTTAACGGCGACTAAGAAAAGTTTATGAGAATAATTGAAGATTTTATGGTTAGCATCGCTAAGATCGAGATCTTAATAAATATCTATATAACGAATACTATAAATCTAACGTATCGTTTTATCTTAGGAAGACTATTTTAGAAGGCAGCTTAAGGATTAGTCTAGGAAAAGAACGAGGATACTTATATTATAGATTTAACGGATAGCTACGTCGATAAGAGAGTATAAATAGTCATATAGACTACTTCTAACTTCGATGAAGATCGAGATATATCTACGATGTTCGAGCTTATATACTTAGTCTCTTTAAAAGGCTAGACGAGTATAAGACGATAAAGAAGCCCGTACTCACGTTAATAAGGGCTTAGAAGAAACCTAGGACGCTAGCCCTCGACTTTAAGGTAGACTAGGACGATAATTTAATCTCGGTAACGAATCCTTTCGTAATAGGCGACGACGATCTCTAGGAGCTATAGTTCTTAGCTAGATCTTTCGACGTATAGAATGATGAGTAATTCGTAAGATCATCGAGGCTAATTAACGACGAAGCCTTAAGATAAGACCTAGAAAATGAATAGCGATATAAACGTCTTAGATTTAAGCGGCCGTTAGAAGCTCGAATCAATACTCTCTATAAGAGAAAAGCTAATAAGATGAAGCCTATAAATACCGATCGATAGAACGGCTTAACACCCGGAGAATTACTAAACTAAAGAGTAAAGACCATTACGAAGAAATAAGCTACGTTTAACGAACGACCGTATCGATTCTCTAAATAAATACACTCTAGACTTATAATATTTTCTTACGGGGAACGTCTAACATCGAAGCGCCTAGAAAAGCTAATTATCGAATCTAACTTAACACCCCTTAAGAAGAAAGTCTTAGTGGAAATTCTATATAATTAAGAAGGCGCTTTAGCCTAGAATATCGAAGAGATTAGAAGGATTTATTACGATGTAGCGCCGCCTTAGATAATTCGAACTATACCGTATATCCCATAGTAGGCGAAGAGTTTCCTAGTCTCTAAGATACTCGAGCCGATCGTAATTAAGCTAGTTAAGAATAAGATTTAGTCGCGTCTCTTTAAGTTTAGTTATAGCTCGTATAGGAACCTCTTCTTTCTAGTTAAAAAGAAAAAGCCTAGGGAATATCGACTAATAATTACTACTTAGAACATTAATTCGATAATAATAAGGGACGCTAACTTATCTCCTTCTTCGAACGACTTTACTAAAGAATTCTTAGAAATATAGATAACTTTCCTTCTAGACTAGCTTTTCGAATACGATTAAATAGAGCTCGTAAAGGAGAGCCGAGATCTCACGGGCATTTATATATCTATTAGGTTAGTTCGATACGTGATATTACCTTAAGGAGCGACTAATTCTATGGCCCAGTTCGTACGTATTATGAATCGCATCTTACACGAATAAATTCCGGAACGTACACGATCATTCTTAGATAATATCGCGGTAAAAGGACTAAAGACCGATTACGAATAGAAAGAAGTAGTTCTAGGAATGCGCCGCTTTATATTAGAGTATTTAACGAATCTCGACGAAGTACTAACTAATCTCGAAAGGGCCGGCGCTACGATTATAGACTAGAAGCTATAGCTCTATATAAATGAAATCGAAGTAGTTAGATACGTCTACGATCGAGATGAACGATATTCTTAAGAATTGAAAACCGATAAGATTTAAAACTAATCTATCTCGACGAATTAACTAGAGCTCCGTAGCTTTCTTAGAATTTACGTATATTATCGTATCTAGATCTTTCATTTCGTAATCATTACTAAATCGTTATACGCTTTACTCCGAAAGAATATAGTTTAGATCTAGGAAAGAGTTCACGATAAAAGTATAAGCGCTTTAAAACTTATCTTATCGTCGCCTCCTACTCTAGTTAGCTTAAATTATAGTGAGGATAGCGAATAGATTATTCTTATAGTTAACGCGAGCGGCCGAGAATGGGAAGGCGTAATTATATAAGTTAACCCGATTATCGGAATACGCCGAGCTATAAGATACGAGAGCGAAGTGTAGATAAAAGTTAAGCTAAAATACGATATTCTTAAGAAAGAAGCTCGGGGATTACTAAAAGCCCTTAAGAAGTTTAAAAGATGATTGTATACCGTACGCTTTATCGTGAAAACTAACGTAATGACTCTCGCTACTTAACTTAATCGATAATCGATAGATTTACTAGAAGTAGTAATTAATTAATGGTTAATCTAGATTCGTAAATTCGACTTTAATATATAATATATATCTAGTAAGAAAAATATAGTTACGAATACTCTATCTCGCCGTCCTCCGACCGAGAAAGATCTTAAAGAGGCGGAGAGAGAAGAAGAGATTAACGATTAGATCGAGACTAGAATACTAATCGTTCGCGGGAATATTCGTCCGATTAAATAGAACGCTACTCACTAAGATTTCGTAATAATACGATCGGTAGTAGTACGCGCGAGGAATCGATTCGCGAGCCCAGCAACACTACGCGTAATCTAGCTCTTCGAAGATAAATACTCGGAAGGTTCGAAGTAGCTTACGAAGTATCTTTAAGATTAATAGCGTTCTCACGGAATGAGTAATAAGGATTTCCGATAGTTATAAAAGAATTCAATGAACTTCTTCGTTCGCGGAGGCCATCTATTTAGAAAACTAATAGCGAATAGACTAAGTAAACGGATGATTAATAATAATGCTAAGAAGAAGAGAATCCTCGAAGTAATGTATAATAATACTAAACACTTTAGACGTAAAGCCATATATCAGTGAGTAGCCGATCGTTATTTCTAGAAAGATTAGTATCGGGACGTTAAGAAATTCGTTAAGACCTACTCGGAATATTAGTTCCGCGAAAGTAGAAGATTATATAACGAGATATTCCTAATATTAGTCGATATACGCTGGGAGTAGATTAGTGTCGATTACACCTTAATACCGATATCTTAAGGGAAAAGATACCTTATGGAAGCGCGAAGTAATATAAGCGGCTGAGTTAAATCTAGAGATATTACATCTATTAATAGTATAATAGTAGCGAAGTTTCTATACGAAGAGGTTATTTATCGTTATAGCTTATTTAGAAGATTAGTATATAACGGCGAACCTAAGAATAAGAGATAAGTAAAAGAACTCATCGAAAAATATGGAATTAAACGCGTGATTACTTCGGCCTACTACTCTTAAGTAAATAGATAAGTAGAGATAGAATATAGAGATATTACGAATACTCTTTTAAAAATGTACTAAACGAATAGAAAAGATATATAGATACACTATCTTTATACTATTCTTTAGATAGACCGAATAACTATTAAAGCCGGCATTGAAATGACACTATACGAGATCGAATTCTTAGATAGATCGATTCTATCGATCGAGCTTAAGATTACGACCTAGAATATTATAAATTAGGATGAGATTATCGACACTATAGACTTAATTACTATAAGGGCCCGGGCCCTCGAAAGACGAAGTAAAGATCTAGAAGAGATAGTAGCTTATCTAAATAGAATGCGAAGACTCGGGAAGAAATATTTCGATAAGCGATATAGTTTATATTCCGAACTATTTAAAGTAGATATACTAATTCTTAGTTATAACACCGTAGAATTAATAAATATATCTATAGAAAAGAAATTAGTCTTTCGATGGTTTAGGCCGTTTAAAATTATAGAAGCGAATTAAGAGAAGGGTACGTATACGTTAGCGGAGCTCAATGGGACCTAGCTAAGTAGTACGTATACTACTAGTCGCCTAAAGAGATTCTATTCGAGACTAGCGAACTTTCTAGCCGATGTACCTTTATTACTAGGAGACTTCGCCGACGACGAAGAGTAATAACGAATAATGACTTCGGATTCGCCGTACTTAGCGGAGGCGAAAGATTCTATAGACGTAGAGTTCTCTTCCTCGGAGCGGGAAGAAATCTACTTACGCCGTAGCCGTAGACTTCGAAATAGAGCGACGAGATCGCCACCCTTAATAGTAATAGTCGAAATTCTCTCTATAATCGACTAAATACGAAGAGAGTATAATGATTTAAATATTCTAGAAGAATCTTTTAAGAAATGAACTACGTAGGGTTCGTTACCACTTCTTTCGCTCTACTATTACGAAGCGGCAGGGAAGGCAACGCTCTAAATTTAAAGACTTACGAGAAGTTTATACGGAAGAGAACGACGATGAGTATAGCCTTACGCTTAGACCGAACTACGATACGTTTAAATCTACGATTCTATTAGCTTCGGAATCTCGCTAATAAAAAGAAGAAGAGAGGGAATGAAGTATCGTAAATCGTTAGGTCGTAAAGAAAATACTACGAACGTAAGGAAGTAAGCGCGTACTCTAATTAGCTAAATTTATCTAAACACTATATAGAGAAAAATAAAGTACGCTAATTAGCTAAAATTTTACGGCTATCGGGGTAGCCGTCCCCGCCTAAAACGTTAAAAGATAAAGCGAATATTATAGCCCGAAGTATACTCCTACCGAAAAGTAATGACGCTAGGGAACGAGAGCTTTAAGAATCCTCGCTCACTAAGTAAGAATATCGTAAGGCCTTTATAAATAACTAAAAGATTAATTATAGATAAGATAAATTAGATAGTCGTATAGACTAAAGATAGCGAGGAAGATATATATTAGTAACACTACTAGTGACGATATTATTATTAGAAGGTTGAGTTTAGTACGAAATTAATTCGGAGAGATAATCTAAAACGTAAAATGTCGGGGTTTTATTATAGAGACGCCGGGATATATGTGCTTTTACTAGAGGTAGGTATAAGTATCTAGTTCTTACCTTCTTATTAATCTTTCTTTCGATTACGATCCTACGACTTAATTCTTCGTTAATTATACTATTTCGAATTATTTTAGACTCTCTTAACTCGTTCTTTACTCTTAAAATCACCTTTCTAAGTAAGATTCTAAAAGCGTAAGTCTAGAAATCTTTATATAACTTCATTATTAAGTTTAGTATTTCGACGACGGTAGTTCGGACCGAATCATCTTTTTCTTTTCTTTCTTTCTCCTTAGGTTCCTAGCTTAATAATTCACTACGCCATTAAGATATTCGGAAATTCTAGACTACTTTTACCGAGACTTCTAATAATTTATCTAAATTCTACTTCTATAGTCGCTATTAATAGAAGTACTAAATATTAAGTATCTAATACCGGAACCGTCGAAAACTAGCCTATTCTTACTATTAAACACCTAGACTATATTAGAGAAGTTACGCTCGAAGAAGCTATAGCTACTATGAATTAGAACAACGCGAATCGGGTTAAAGACTTCTATAGCTCTCTTAAATTAAAATATCGGTAAATGGGCGAGATTCGCGACTTCATAGCCTAACGAGTCTACGACCTCACTAAAGACCTTCTAAATATTCGTATAGAGTTTTAAAAATACTCTAGTCTATACGCTAAAAAGAAAGAGTTTAATAATAGACGAAATCGTCGCGTAGAGATACGTAATAAGCTACTCTCTAAATACGGCCGAATAAATGATATAAGTCTCTTTAATTATAAGTATAGAGAGAGAGGCGTTCTCATTTCGCGCGGAGAATTTATGAAGCTTTCTACTTAGACGTTAGTAAAATTCTTTAATAAATTAATTATTCTATACGGAGAGAATATAACTACACTCTTAGATTAATATTAATTCGCTCGGAAACACCCACTCTAGTATAACGTAATCTCTCTTCGGCTACTATAAGTCGCCTTATATAAAATAATAGCCCGTCTAGCCCGAATTCGATAGAATCGACACTATAATACTTCGTCGCATCTAGTTACGAGGAATATTTAGATCGTCCTCGACGGTAAAATATCTAACGATAATAGGCGAATCGCTAAGCGTAACCGTTCCGAGTGGTTAGAGATACTTAGTCGGTACGAATTTATAGAAGCGGCTAGGCTATACTGGGTAGACGTTCTTTCTATAAACTATAATAATCTAATTACATTCGAAGAAAAATCTAGGTTAGTGACACTACTTACTACGTAAGGTTTAATTACTAGGAACGTTTTAGACTCGGAAGTTTACCGACTCATCACTCGTTCTAGTACTAGTAATCTCCCTACACCTCGAACTACGAATTTCGCCGACCTTATCGGTTCTTCTAATACTTTCGTAAGACGTCCGAATACGCGGACTACCCGAGGTAGTCGGACTTCTATTTCTACGGCCCTTACTACGTCTACTCCCATTACTCTAATTTCTATACGACCATAGTAAAGCGCCCTTCCGATACGACCTAGTTTAATGAATATAGAACGAGGAAGCTTAATATAGCTTACGAAACCGGGAGAAGAACGCCCTATTCTTAGGAGTCGCGAATAGATAAATTAAATAAGAAATAATTCGATTAATATCTTAGACGTTATAAAGAGATCGCGACTATAGACGATGACCCCTAGTCTAGGCTTCGTAGCTCTAAGTCCCGACTATAATCTAAGTGTAAAGAAGCCGAGAATTTTAGAACTCTTCTACGGAATCGAGATCGAATAGTAACTTATAAACTAGAGAATATATATTGCTAGTTCTTCCGAAGCCGTTCCATCACTATACTCCCTCGGAAGAGATACGTCCAATAACTTATCGAATTCGATTCCGAATTCTAGAAGCCCTATTGTGTTCGCGTAATTAATGATTTAGAAGTATATAAGATAAACGAACTACGGAAGGAATGTACCCTTAATTAGTCGTAAAAATATATAACGATACTACGAATTCGGAGCTAAAAAGATAATTAACGTATTAAGCTTACTTACTAGATATATATCTAGACGATATACATCCGCCTATCTATACATAGCTAAGAAAGGAATCGCCTTACATCTAGAAGAATTAAAAAGAATCGCTGCGCCTTATAAAGATTCTATAAAGAACCTCGAATAATTAATAAAGCAGTGAGAAGAAAGATTCGGAACGATAAATTACTAGGTTCTATCTAGTTATCCCGACTATAAGGCTATCGATGTCTCGAGTAGTGCTCTTCGGAGCGCTCTACTAAATTCTGAATATAACGGATAGGTTAATTAGTCTTTCATCGATGCGGGAATTATAGTAAGTCGGAAAGAATTATATGTAAGATATACCATTATCTTAGGCGCCGCGTTTCTTTTCTAGATTAACTAATGTAGGAACGTAAACGCACCGGTGAAATTTAAAGCCTAGGGAAACGTCGACGATGATATAAGACGACTCATTATCTTCAACGACGACTTAATAGATAAAGGGCACCATTAGCTAATCTTCATAGCCGATGAGATAACGTAGTCGTACTCGGTCATTAATTCGACATAAGGTAGATTAGATACGACTAAGATGGCACTCGATTTCTTCGTTCGATGGTTAAAGAATAGCGTTTTTAGTATTTCACCTCGGGAAATACGCCTTAAATCTAATCTTCAGTAGAACACTAGTAGTTATGGGCTCTAGATAATTAAGAATTCTTTAGCGATCATTAATGCGGAAACTTACGAGACGGCTCGCTTATAAATGGCCTTATCTAATACTTAAGTCGATATCGAGGATCGTTTCACTATCGCCCTAGAGATCTATAAGATGATTATGCGTAAACCGAAGCGTAGTGAAGATCTAGGGGCGTTGAAGGGCTCGAGTTCGAAGGGGTTAGATGGGAGATAATTAAATAACTTCGTAGAGCGTTTAAAGGATATAAAGAAGAATTAATGTTTCCGAGAAGGATAGACGAAGATTATAGTTAAGTCTTAAGCGAGGTCGTTAAGGAAGCGAGCGATAATGGGAGGGATATAATGGGAGAAGTTAGAAGTAATGAATAGAGTTATAATTAGCTGAGGCGCCGACCCTAGACTATAATTCTTCTTATATAGTTCTAGGGGACTATCTTTTATATACAATACATAAGTAACTAAGTTACTAATAGAGAGGACTTCCTCTAGTTAAGTGTGCGCGTTAAGAAGAGACCATACCCATCGCCGTACGAGTTAATACCCATGGCTAGTAGCCTCGCCCCAGTTCACTATGAGAGTCGTAGATAATCTAAAGTTCGGTTTCTCTCGGGAGCGAAGGGTCGTCTTATTCTATACGTTTTTTCTCGCGCTAACGCCGAGTTTTGACCGCACGGCTAGCTCGAAGGACCTCGTTATCCTAGTATTTACGAGGCCGGCTACCTTTATTCTTCGCTATACTACTCGCTATACTTCGGGAAATATAAGATTAAATATATAGCGTAGATAGAAGAAAGGCGATAACTAAAATCTCGAAGAGATCTAGTGTTAATCGTAATAAGACTTTTTCTAATTAAGATTTTAATTATAATACTTAGTAGAAATATAAACTAACTACGAAATGCGGCCTACTTTATCGCTCGCTAACGATGCCACATTATAAGAATATTAATATCTAACGATTAAGAGCTAATTATAGGCCTCTAAGTCGTCTACCTTTTAAGTTTTATCTAATAGACTATTATAGTGATAAAGTAATTCTTAACCGTAACTAAGACCTAATCTAAAGGCTCATTATAAAGAAACGATACGTTAGGTCCATAGTATTCGTTATATAGATATTTATTAAGACCTCGATCTTAGCGATGCTAACTATAAAATCTTCAATCATTTCTATAAACTTTTCTCGATCGCCGTTAAAGTCTACGACGTCGTAGATAAACTTAGCTTTTTATATATATTAAGATAGTTCTATCTCTTTAACTAGGGCGAGAGTCATTAGATTAATCTCGGCTTTAGTATTTAATAAGGAGTCTTTATATCGGCCTCTTATCTTCATAGATAGATAGAGATACTTACTATAGTATAGTCTTAGACGAATCGAGCGATTCATTAATAAATTTATTTACATCGTATCGACTTTAGTAGTAGATTTCCCTTTCGCTTACGTAAGTCTTACGCCGCTACCTCTCGAAATATAATCCTAATAAACGGGCTCTTACTTATCTTCGTCGTAATACCAATGTTTACGGAAGAATTACTCGTCCCGAATCTCTTTTATCGATAGTAAGTTCCTCATTCGAATTAAGATCTCTTAGTTTAATAAATAATTTACGATCTTTCCGGCACTATTTAGATTCTATAATAATATCTTTTAAAGAGGCCTAGGTCTAGGCGGTTCGTACGTAGTCTCTTTTATAGTCCGGGGACGTAATAATATCTAACGAGGCTAAGAGGACCCTAATGAATCTCTTATTATAGTATTCTAGAAGGTCGGGTTACGTAACCGCTCATTCTATACATTATATAGAGAAATTCTCGGTCTCTAATTAGTTAAGCTAATCGAATCTAGCGATTTATCTACGATTCC
This sequence comes from Cladophialophora bantiana CBS 173.52, assembly GCF_000835475.1. NCBI lineage: Eukaryota > Fungi > Ascomycota > Eurotiomycetes > Chaetothyriales > Herpotrichiellaceae > Cladophialophora > Cladophialophora bantiana. The sequence goes on from NW_015971586.1 coordinate 19,609, forward strand.
GTTATATACGATTTCTCTATTAGATCTCGCTCGTCGCGTTGTATATCGTCTCGGTCCTTCTACCGAGGGTTCGTAAGCCTTAATCCGAGGGTGTTTCGCTTATATATATTCGTCTTATTAAGGGGCTAAGCGCTTTCCTAGAGTATCTACGTAAGCTTCACTTTAAAGCTAATTTATACGAATTTCTTTTAAATTTATAGTATTCGAGACACGGAAATTATCTTCGAAGTCGTTTAGAGTAGCGTAATTAAATCTCGATCCGACTACGTAAACAATACTTAATCTCGCTTCTAGTGACGTAGAATTAAAGTCTCGTATACTATAAGGCCATCCGAACGTAACTCCCGAATTCTTATCGATCTCTCGCGCAATTCATTCTAATCTTTCTATCTTTATCTCTCTCGTAGGAATTAGTAGAGTAGATAAAGAACGATCTTAATCTCGGAACTTTCTAAGAGCGATTCTATATTTCGAATTAAGATATAACGCTTCTATAGCTTTCTAGTATACTTACTAAGGATTATCTCGTAGTACGTATCCCGACTAATTATAAAGAAAATAATTTTCTTTAGAACTACTTAAGTTCGAACCTCGTCGACTAGATTATCTACCATAGTACTACGATATTTCTTCGAATCGAACCGAACGATTCTAGAATTACTGGCCGCGTAAAAGTTAGATCGCTTCCTAAGAAACGCTCTTTAATGCCTTAATTAGTCGAGTTATAAAGTCTAGAGTAATAGCGTTCTACGTCTAGATCGATAGTATTAGTGCTCCCATTAAACGGAATAATTCCTTCATCGATTAATTATTTCTCTTAGGAGTAGGAGATCGATTTACTAGCGACGAAGTATTTCTATCGAACTTCGTTTTACTATTCGTACGGTCCTTACGACGACGTTATTCTTACGATTCTTTCTTTCGAACGGCTAAGGGTCGAGTCTTCCTTTCGTACGCTAGTTCTTAGAACTTCTCGTTAAGTACTCCTTACGTAAATTTCTTATTTTTATTATTAATATTCTATAGTTCTTTTATTTAATTCTAGTATTTCTAAAAGTTTAAATTCTTCGGCTTTCGATTCATTAAATTTTATTTCTTTCGAATCTTATCTATATAAGTCTTTAGTAATTCTAATAAAAGAAGGCGATAGTAAGTATAATTAATCTCGACTTCGGTTCTAATTAGATAAGTCGTAGCCTTACGAAATTAACGAAGATATAGCTCTAGACTTTAAGACTTCTTTCGTCGATGTTTCGCGAGTACCTAAAGATATTAAATACTTATTATTCGCTGTACTTCGTTCCGATCTTTATATTCATTTAAGATCTTCTCTTTAAACTTTTCTTACTTCATTACGTTATACTTAGCGAGCTTTTTATAGCGTTCTTTCTTTACTTTAAATATAAAGTAAATAGATCTATGGATACGTTCTTCGCTTAATATAATCTAGTTATATTTATATAGTTCTTTAAACTTCTCGAAGAAAAAGATAGCGTTCTTTCTATTAAAGTATAGAAGATTATTACTCTCGTTTAAGCTCTAAGATATTTCTCTTATTAATATTATAGTAGAAGAAATATATAACGATTATATCGTCGAATTTAACGTCGATAGATCTTATAAGCTAATACTTAATATCGTAGAAGACTCTAGCTTTTCTTTATTATTTAATTCTTCCGTAGACAATATTTTTCTTTATTAAATTATTCTTACTTCTTCTCTTATAATCGAAATAGTGTAAAATCTTAATAACGAAACTAAAAGATTTAGATATTTTATTATTTTTAGTACTTTTATTATTATTTTTTCTCTTCTTCTCTTTATCTCTTTACTAACTTTCTCGTTGAGCTTTTTTCTTATCTTTACTAATAATTTTTATTAAAATTCTAGATTTACTTCTCGGTTAGTAGCGCTCTAACTTCGCTTATTTTAGCGAGTCTAGTTCAACCGCTTATTTTTATTATTTCTTAAGTAGATTTACGTTCTTTAACTCCTTCTAAGCTTCTTAAGTTAGGAGTTTTTAGGGTTAAACGCATTCCTATATTCCTGGGAGATACTTCTCTTTCATTTCTTTTAGATAGTTTAAATAGTCGTTAAGTCGTTAGTCTTCACCTTATATAGTGGCAGTAAATATATATAGTTAGTAATCTTAAAAGGCACCCCGAGTAGCGGTCTTCATAAATAGCCAGCGTAAACCGCTCCGTACAGCGGGATAGACTTACTTAGCCAGTGATCTAAATGATATACTCTGCGCAGCGGTTCTATATATATAGTTAGTTTCTCTAGATTTAGTTAGATAGGTAGGTAGGTAGTTCTTTAGTTCTATTGGTTTAGTAAGCAGTTTATTTTAGTTGTTTTTCGTAATTTCCTCCCACCGCTCGTAGAGAGACACCCATCTATAAGTATTCGTCGAAGATCTTGTTGGTGGCATCACTGAACTAGGGCGAGGCTACTAGCCATAGGTATTAACTCGTACGGCGGTGGGTATGGTCTCTTCCCAACGCGCACACTTAACTAGGGGAAGTCCTCTCTATTGGTAACTTGGTTACTTATGTATTGTATGAAAGATAGTCCCCCAGAACTATATAAGAAGAATCATAGTCTAGAGTCGGCGCCCTAGCTAATCATAACGCTATTCACTACTTTCAACTTCTTTCATTACACTATGCCTTAGTATCTCCTTCGAAGTAGCTTCCTATGAAAAGGATCTTCTATAAGTTATTCTAGAAGTTAGTGAGGTTCATTAGGATATATATATTTATATAGTGAATGAAGGGTATAAGTTTAGATTCCACGCCGTTGAAGGGCTTAGATGGGTTACCAATCTTTCTCTTACTAACTATCAATGGCACGTCTCTTAATGAGCTTACCACGCTTGTCCCATACGCCGGTGGTGGTGCACTGGCCGTAGTCCTTAGGGTGCTCGGTGTTGGTCTTAGTGTACTTATAGTCGTCGACATCGCGTTATCGTTTGGTGATAGTCGTGCAGTACGTTGTGTAAGTTCGTCTATGGGTGAGGTGGGTCGGTTCGGTCTGCTCATAGAGGTTGTCCTTCACAACGGGGGTGGTAGCCAAAGTGTTAAGGATCCCTACTGATCCTAACTAGGTTAGGGTTCTCAGTAACAATCCTAGAATAGCATGAGCTGGTTAGGAAGGACACAAGGTATGAGCAGGGATCTCTATTACTAAGAACTGTATAGTCCAGTAAATAACATGAGTTAGCTACGGAGAGAGTGTAACTATCTAGGGTAATGAGGGTGTATATATAATGCTTGTGCTCTGCGCGCTCTGTGCGCTCTGTGCGCTCTGTGCTAACAGAGCCAACAGAGCCAACAGGGCCAACAGGGCATATCACGTGACCCAGCCTTGTTTCTCCGCGGCCAATTCTAGGTGTCTAATAAGCGTGATGAGTCGCATCCGTGCAACTAGTGACCGGTCTCTCCCAAGGCTGTGTCTAACACGTAGGTCCCTAATATCTAGATAGTTTATACTCTCTTCGTAGTTAATTTATATTAGCTATTAAATTATATCGTTCTTAGTAATAACGACTATTTATTTCTTAGATCTCTTATACTTAGCTTACGCTATTAAGAATCTATTACTAAGGAGTCTAACCTCGTTAAGTGATACGGTAGTAGCTTTAATAAAATACTTCGATGTTTATCTATAGTTTAGACCTATATATTGGGTTAGCTAGTTTCCGATAACCTATTGCAGCATCTTTAGGTAGATTAAAACCCCAAACTATTCGACAATCCCAGTTAATCTTATCTCGATCGTTAATTGTTAGCACACGCTCCGATACTTTAACAACATTCGGAAGATGAAAATCGCCTATATTCCCTTCACCTTCCAGAACCCATCGTCGCGCAATCTCCATGGCAGAAGCATTCGCATCTCTTTCAGCGTCGAGTGTAAGCAGCGTGCCCGCCACAATCCATGCAAGGGTGAACATTAACTGCCGTCCCATCGCGAGTGCAGAGACCAGGTCATCGTGCCTGCTGTTAAGTGTCTTGAAGAATTCGGTCCAGGCGACATTCAGCCCACTTTCCAGCTCAGAATCTTTGACTCGGGAAATTGCTTTCTTTATCCAAACGCCGAAAGTTGATAGATGGTGTCCATTCTTGTTTAAGAGATGCCTGACCACCTCACTGCTTAATACATTAGTGGTACCTTCCCATGTCATGTTGGCTGCTGTGTCACGCAGGAGGCGTGAGATATTGAATTCAGGCTCGTCTGGCTCATCCATGTATCCGACACCGCCCATAGCTTCCTGACATTCCAGCAGCGACAAGGTGCCTGTCTTGCAAATTACAGCCTTAGCTGTCGCAGTCAGAGTCCTCAGGATGATTTCTGTTTGTTCTCCTGGAGATGGTAAAGGTACGTAGCCAGTTCGTTGGATATGCTCTGGGGGAAATCCGTTATCTGCGAAACTCAACAGTGCGGTGGTGAAAAAAGCGAGTTGGAGTGCACCCCTGTGCTTTACTTCCATATTCGCCAGCATTCGGAGGTGCATTGGAAACGTCCACAAAGGCTGATTAATAGTGGTTCGAGCCTTGGCAAAATTTTTCGCAATAGCCATGCCCCGACGCCAGCAAGACAATGCGGTAATAAAGTTATGAGTTCTTGTGACATTCAAAAGAAGTGCGATGGTGGCGATTCCGCGATCCAGGGGTCCAATAAGATGAGCTCTCACGTTGTTAAGTTCTAATTCTGCAGTCGGAAGTTCTTTGGTGCCCATCTTGTTTTTGAGGCGATGGATTCGAATACCGTTGGACACTTGCTGTTTCTGCCCATTGATAAGCACCGTCTTTCTGGTTGGCGCAACGAACAGACTAAGTTTGCCGGATTCTGTTTTGGCTAGGATAAGAGCCATGTTGCAGTCAGTAGCCGACGAAAAGAATTTGAACCCAGATATAAGATAGTCCCCCTCTTCGATATTCCCATAGCGCCCTGTCTTTTCAGGCAGCGGAGAGTGAACAGCGATAGTTTCCGAGTTCTGTACATCGCTGCCACCTGGTCTCTCAGTCATCCATTGAGACGAAATCCAATTCCCTTGTCGAGCAGTGAGAAGACGATAAATCTCGTGAAGTGGGTGGTCAGCTGCCACAGAGCTTAGCTGCTTGGATACAAGTCGCGCCGCTCCGCTGGTCATCGAAACAGGGCAGGAAAATACCGCAGAAGAGGCAGAAAAGGTGTAGTTACTGCGTCGTCAGCGCTATCCCAGGAGGCAGATTATACAACTAGACGCACAACGCATGTTGAACGAGCCTTCGGTATTGTTTGAACTCCTCTTCGTACCCAATTGCTATTACACTTCGATAACTATTAGTAACTATCATCAAGAGACGGAGTACTTGTTAATAGATCTCACCCATTCTTTGACCCCCATTTTCCTAGTTCCCTCCACCCATAGCTTGTCACCAATCGATCATAAGGGTAACGGGCACCCCATACATTGTGAGTCTTAATGTATGGTTGCTGCGACTCCGCGTTTGATATCAATTCATGGATCTCTTGTGAGATAGCCTCCTCCGCAAAAATGGTAAGATGGCGTTTAACAGTTTCAAGGATATCTGACGGGAGATACCACTCGAGAACGCGTTGGTACGACTCATCCGATGTGAAAGGATTCTCTAAAGAGGGTGGAACCAAGATGAACCCACTGTCCACAGTGGAAGGCTTAAGAGGAGACATGCTTGCGAGATTGTCGTTAATGATCTAACAATCCTTCCACTTTCTGAGGGGATTGCGGACCCTAAATACTCCTCTGAACTTACCATATAGGGGCGCCGAAAGGGGCCGTTATTTGGCCATTCGTTGGCTCGGCGTTTAGCGGGTAATAGAAATAAGTACACCTTATTGGGGTTGTTCCCCGGCGTAACGCGGTAAGTACAATACGCCGGGCTAGCTACACTGACGGCTTCAATCGGATATCTAAGGAGTGCTATACTCTACGCCGGCCTTGGGAAGAAAGGTCATAAAAGCAGGTATTGACTTCTAAGTGTTCTTGGCCTCAAAGCACACAGGGTGGATATTAAAATGCCTTCTACAGCAAACGTTCTCTGCCCTACCCAAGATCGATTTAAATGCTACTCAACATTGCTCACGCCTATATGGAAGCCAATAACCCCTGCCAACCAAATACCTATGAACATTTACAGAGAGCATGTCAACAATAAATTCCATCTTCGGTTAAGAGACTCCCACGACCTCCATAAATGGAGTGTGACAGACCCTCAAGCTTTCTGGATTGATCTTTGGGATTTCATCGGCTTGATTCCTACCTTGCCTCCTGGGATAGAGCGCGCTTACAATCCAGCTATTTCCATTTCGGAAGTACCCCCGTTCTTCGAAGGAGCTACGATTAACTACGCGGAGAACGTATTGATCCAACCGCTTATCGACAGCGGGTGCCCCGCCCTAATCGGGTTAAGAGAGGGTCAACATCTCGATGGCGAGGTCTGGACATGGTCAGTTCTTAGGGTCAATGTGCGCAGAGCTAGGAGTGCTCTGTTTAGAAGTGGCATTAGGAGGGGTGATAGGATTGCTGCTCTTATATCTACGTCAGTCTGGTCAATTGCTTTACTCCTTGCCTCTGCAAGCATCGGGGCCATTTTCATTTCGATCGCTCCGGATCTTGGACTTGAGGTATGGTCCCATGATGAGAGCTCCTGTGGCACGTTTTAACTTGAGTAGGGATGCATTTCTCGGTTGCAACAAGTACAACCATCTATATTGTTTGCTGATAGCCACTGCACTTACAAAGGCCATCAGCGATCAAATACCACCAAGATTTCTGAAATCCTAAAAATACTCAAACCAAATCCAGAGCTATTCGTTATACCTACAGGAGCTGCGGAGACTTTCCCGCCCCTCTCAGACTTCCTTGAAAGGTCGAATGACACAGACGGCCTAGAGTTCGCTAGGCTCCCTTTCACATCACCTCTATACATTTTATACTCCAGTGGAACATCTGGTCCGCCGAAATGCCTTGTCCACAGCCACGGCGCAATAATACAACACAAAAAGATTGGAAAGCTTCACAACTCACTCAAGCCGGGCGAAGTTGTCTTTCAATATTCAAGCACATCCTGGGTCCTCTGGAACATTATGGTTGGCCACTTAGCCATGGGGACTACCCTCGTCTTATATGATGGATCCCCCACCTGGCCAGAGCCTCAAAGCATGCTGAGCATCGTCGAAAAGTTCAAGGTGAACTACTGGGGTGCCTCTCCAAAATATCTCAAAGAGCTAGAATCAACAGGTTGTACGCCAATGACAGAATACGACCTTTCGAGTCTCCGAATGGTCCAAACTGGAGGATCCCATCTGGCGTCAGATCAGTATCGCTGGTTCTATAAGGTGTTCCCCTTAAAAGTGCATCTTACAAGCGTGACTGGAGGAACTGACTTGGTGACCTCCTGGTGTGGGACGGACCCTGCTGGGCCACTTTTCCCGGGAGAAATCCAAATGCCCATTCTCGGACACGATGTGGATATAGCAGATCCGGTTGATGGCCATTCCATCAAGGACACTGGCGAAGCAGGAGAGTTTGTGTGCCGAAAGCCGTTCCCCTCGATGCCCGTCTACCTGTGGGGAGACTCACAAGGCGAGAAGTACCGAGCATCGTATTTCAATCGATACTCGTTCCCGTGTTGGGCGCAGCATGATTGGGCAAGTGTAAATCCTGTCACGAAGGGGTGGATAGTACACGGAAGAAGGTGCGTTGTCGTGCTCTCCGAAGGAGTCAAAGCTAACTCCAATAGCGACGGGGTGCTTAACCCCCAAGGCATACGATTCGGCTCCGCAGAAATCTATTCCATCACAGAAGCTGCACCGTTCTTGACCACGATTACCGCCTCGCTGTGTGTTGGCCGGAAGAGGCAAGGGCTTGACTTTGACGAGTCTGTCTTCCTCTTTGTCGTCATGCGTCCCGGACACCCTTTCACCGACGATTTGGAAAAGCTACTGAAAGACACTATCCGCCAGTCCCTAAGTCCAAGGCATGTTCCACGCTTTGTGGTCGAAGTGAGGGAAATTCCGATGACATTAAATGGGAAGAAAGTCGAGACGCTTGTCAAAGAGGTGATTTCAACAGGGAAGTTGCCACAGACGGCCAGCCCTACCGTGATAAATCCAGGTTGCCTGGAGACCTTCAGGCGTTTCTACCATCTCGAGCCGGGAGTACGCGCGAGGTTATGAGATCGTTCAGAGACTTTGTCGTGCTGCTTTTTACATACCCGGTAGTGACTGTGATTAGCGGATCTTGTCCTCTTTCTATTTCACTGCTGTCTGTTGGGTACCTCCACAATGTTGGTATTATAGTCTGCTTTTGCAGTCAAGCCATCGACGACAGAGTCCTAGAGGAATTGCGAGGATCGCCAGCGCTACTTTGAGTCAATATAGATACGTTGCGATAGCCACATCTTCCTGAGTACGAACCTTCCTGCTCAATTTAATATCGATTCTCCAGGATATCACCCATCAGTTTGATTTTCGAGCCCGAACAGCATAATTCCACCTGGAAAGAGCTTTGACACTTATAATCAAATTTCTTATGAAGGACAAGCTTCAGCAACACCGCTCGCTGTAAATTGGCGTGTGTAGCTGCCGAACTCTAGTTTCCCGACGGTGTCGATCTCTGAAAGGTATTAAAAGAGGGGGGATGGTTTACAATTTGTCTCGGGCTGCGGGGATCGCAACTGTCATTTCACTAGGTTTCCTCCGTACGAGGATCAAGGTTCTATTAGTACAATGAAGCTCAGAGGGGTCTTTACAGATACCCATGTCTCGCCGCGTAAGCCGCACCCCCACAATTGATCGGAGGTATCTTCAGCTGAACTAAGTGTTTCAAATATTCCTCAGCTCGGCGATTTCAAACATCTTTGAGAGGGACCTCCGTACTCTGTTAGGCAGTCGCGACACAAATGTTAGCACCAAGCAGGACAAGGAAAGCATGTGGTATATGCCATCGAAGAAAGGTACCGAATGCCCGAAGGTGTCAGATGAAGAGAAGTGATACGAACCGTGCAGATCAAATGTGATCTCAGTTCACACCGTCAACCATGTACCCATTGCAGGTTAGGGGGGCTTCCTTGCAAACCACATGAAAGAAAGCGCCCACGATACTTATCAACAAGCCATACGAACATACAAAACCAGGAAGCTTCTCGCTACCTTAAGGGTGACGAAGAATCGGTACTGACCGGGGCGCAGAGTTTTCGCCCAGTTGCTCTGGGAGAGAACCGAACCCAAGCCGCGGTACATCAGCATGTGGGACTGTGGGAAAGCCCAGATATCGAGGTAGTATCAGAAAATTTTGGACAGAGACCGCAGAGAGAAGCCATAGAGTCCCCTGAATATGTGACAGCTACAGAAACCCATGTGGGCCGAAGCGACTATATTGGGAATAACGACATCAGATTCCGCGAGGAAATGGTACAAGTTCGGAGTGTTACTTCTCGGTTGTCTCAGAGAGACTTGGAGCTGCTTCAACTACAAAATGCGTTCGAGTTGCCGCAAAGATCGATCCTGTCAAGTCTCATCGATAGCTACTTCAAGTACTGCTCGCCATGGACACCTATCCTGGAACCCGCAGATGTGGAAGCACTTTTGAGCAACAGATCGTCTCCTTTATTGCTCAATGCCGTACTCCTGGCCGGCAGCCGTGTTGCATCAAGCAATGTTCTCTCGGCTTCGGCTGAGGATTTCTATCGCAAAAGCAGGTTGCTGTTCATCTTGGGCCATGAGAGAGACGCGATTAGCTCCATAATCGCAGTCACACTGCTCCAGTGGTATAATCCCACAGGTCCCGAGCACATCTCTACTAGTACAAGCGGGTTCTGGATTCGGATTGCGGTTGGATTGGCGTACCAAATTGGGTTACACAAGGACTCTGTTGCGCAAAAAAACAAGAGCCTCCGACGTAGGCTATGGTGGTCAATTGTGGTAATTGCTCTCATTACTAGTATGCTCTTGACGGCTTACTGACCAGTGACAGTGTCGCGATGACGTTATTTCTATAGGAACAGGGAGACCAAGGACGGTTAATCTTGACGACAGTGACGTTGTTCCTCTTACAGCCGATGACTTCCCAGTCCAAAATACCAAATCGCGGTTATTCATCGCTTTCTCTGGCATCATTCGCCTCCTAGCAGACTTAACAGAAAATATCCGGCGGAAGACTATGACTGTGAAAACACAGACCTATTTGGAAAATGCGCTTTATCGCTGGATCAAAGATTTGCCAACAGAATTCCATCTCTTTCATGGGTCGCCGAGACAGTTAAGGACCTATAATCTCGAGGGAAGACAACTCCTGGTCCCCTATTTTGTGCTTCTGTTTATCTTGTCTCGACATTCAACTGCACGGAAGCAATCCATAAGTATGTCGTTCGTTGCATCCTCTTTCGTGGCAGGAATATTCGAAGATCTCCTGAACAGGGATGAGCTCTGTCATTGTGGACCGGTGTTCACATTTTACGCATTTGCAGCTGGCCTCGCGCAAATGCTGGCATTGCGGTACAATTCTCTCGTTGAGACTGCTGAAGAGTCGCTGTCTATCATTCAATCATCTTTGACGAACTTGAAGAAGAGGTGGGGCTCAGCAGAGGGTGCGTTGGCTGTGTTAGCCGAGATGAAGAGGCTCACGTTACAGAGCCCGAGTCTCGGTGATGCACCTGACCGAGATTTTGCAAAGTTTGCGCCATACGTTGAGGATTTTGGTCCAGAGCTATGCAAACAGTACCAGCTTCTAGAAGGGGAAAGCCATATTGAGGAGGCCCTCTCCGTACAACCGTCAGTGCATTCAAGATCTGCTGGCGTGACACATTGTCGGAAAAGCTCAGTTAATATCCTTGGCCACACTCAATCATCTCCCCTTCCAGACCTTCGTGCTGAGGACGCCAACTCTCCACTTACGAGTCAGTACAATCCCTTTTTTGGTGACCTGGGCCCTTTTGGAAGCTGGATAGACGACTTGGAGTTAGGCCTGATGAATTGATTGGTATCGAATATGTATGGATCAGCTCTAAGGACATACGCCGGTACCGCAGCTTCATTGCATGCTGCATGTATTTATCCATGGCATCGAACAGAAGGTTTCGGTATCTGTCGATAATGGTGTGGTTGTGTCGTCAGTCCTATGTGGTCTGGAGCATCCTTTGCACTTTTCACTCTGGATTCGGAGTTTGAAGAATGTGGAACTGCTCCACTTTTGCCGCAGGCTCCTATCTGGTTCATATTGCCGCTTTGCTCAGCTTTCTTATTGAATAGCTTCGACCCTTATGCTTCTAGAGACGTCCCTACCGTGCCCAAGTAGGGAATAAGGTTAGTTTTATAAGACAGCCGGCAACAGATAGCATCTCGCTAAGCGTTGGATATTGAGAGGAAATGAAGGAATAGCGGTGCAAGATGCGGCTGTTCTGGTAGCCAGCGCACAGGCCAGGCCAGGTGAGAAGACCTGCTGGACTGAAACGAATGCAGTGAAATACTGCGTCATTGGCGATTTGTCAGCGTTGTTCCAACACCTATGTGGAGAGCCGAGTGAGCCGCCTCGGGATAGAGGGTTTCGGCCTTCTAAACAAAATAACCATGGTGTCTGCTTAAGTGCATCATGAGCAAAACTGGCAGCATAATTAATGTAGACTCGACCATAGAATATTGTGGGCTTGGGAGACGAAGAATACTTAATTCACCAAAGCCGCAATCATCGATAGAGATTCTCTCATAGCGCTAGAAAGGGAAATTCAATGCGAAAGAGTCATTTCAAGAAATTCCGAAATCTTAAAGCTAATATACAATGAAACAGAAGTGTCACAAGCCCACCGTTATCCCCAAGTACCATACGCTCTCCACCCGAATCGGGTGGATGGTATAGGAAGAAAAGGATAAGGCAAAGGATGGTGAAAGCAAAAGCTAAGGAGAGCTAAAGTATAAGAATATTAGTTGACAAGGGTATCGGTTAACGCCGCCCTACCCTTTTCGCGTAACAGAAAAGGGAGGAAGCTATAAGAGTTTCCTCTCACCCGAATCGGCTGAGAGAGAACTCTTCCTTTTTCTTAAGCGTTGAGTCGTTGTTAATAGAACTACGTGATATTGAATAAGGCATTTAGCTACTTTAATTCTCTGTACCTACTGCGTTGCGTAGGTCCCTAATAAGAAGGATATATGCCGCACTGTTTGGCAATGGTTCCTGAGCTTTTTCAAGTCCCGTTTCGAGGGATGCAGCACTGGCATCCCTGGTACAATTCGTATCTCCCCCTAATCCAGCCTTGGGCCATGGTATGACTTCCTTGCATGTAGTACCCAGTTGAGGGCGGCGAATAACGCCATGACCCCGATCACCGCAGACGTATAGTCTACACTGAGTTAGTTGATAAGTGACGAGTAGTGAGCTGAACGCTCGAGGGAGACTTACTCATGTTCGACCCACTCACAGGGATAACGACAGGAAAGTCGTAGAAGATCAAGACTACAATTGCAAAGACCACAGTACAGGAGTTGACTATCCATCCCAAGGGGCTGACCAGCCTAAATGGCCTGTTGATAGGCAGGTATATTGAGGAGCGCTTCCGGTATATCAGGAGAGCAGCCGGAATAGCGTACGTCGCTTGTTGCAGGATAAGACCTGTACCGATGAAGGCGTTGAAGGCAGTCGAAGAGGCGAGAAAAATGAAGCCGATGATAAAGACAATGGCATTGTTGGCAAGGAGCGCCCACACTGGGACTTGCAGTGATGGATTGATATGACCGATGAATCTGGACCACACTAGAGCTTCATCTCGTGCAAGGGACCACGTTAGGCGTGAAGCGGTTTGTTGAACGGCAATGAGGGCTACTGTAGCCGCGGTAAGAAGGATTGCCATGAAGATTGTAGCTGCAGTGCTGGATAGCGTCGCTTGTAGCCAGATCTCGTAGATCGGAAATCTATCCTGTATCAGCAAAGTGTTCCATACAGATGCGGCCATGATCGCTTATATACCCTGTAGGTGTGCCAAGTACAGCGTCGAAGTCAGTAATGCAGTATGTCATTGAGACAGCGAACATGAAGCTTGTGATGAATCCAATCGTCAGCGTGCTGACCAGTGCTCTCGGCACAACTTTCTCCGCCTGTTTGCACTCTTCAGCAAGATGGATCGCGCCGTCAATCCCTGCATACATGTAGTTTGGTGACACCAACCCAGTGAGGAAGCTGATGCCTGCAGGCCACCCGCTTTCGTTGACAAAATTCGTCCACACAAACTCACTAGTCTGCTTTGTGGGGGCCCGGGCAAGACAGGTAATAATTATAGTAACGAAGCCAGTCAGAGTAATGACGACTGTCCCGAAAGTCAGTTCAATGGTAGTAGACGGCGGATACTATACTTGCATGAGACATCATTAATCCACATAGTCTTCTTCAACGTAAAGATGTTATGCGCGCAAACAACGAAGTTGACGGCTTGATAGAGGAGAAAATAGTGCCACGTCTGGGGTACGTAATCAGGTTGATAATGAATGACCATAGCGAGTATGACTTGGGGTACGATAATGGCGATTCCCGCCGTGGTGGCAATCCAGGCGTAAACGTTGGTAATACCACAGGCATAACTCTATCGCTGCAATCAGCAAAGGTGGCCTGGGAAACCTTCAAACAGTCGACAACATACCAAGATACGGCTAGCCTTTGGAGGAGCTAATACAGACGTCCAATGATATCTTCAATAAGCTGTGAGCATCCTCGCATAGAAGAGGAAGGAGATGAAACTTACTGCCCTCCCGCCGTTGGGTAGACCGAAGCAAGCTCTCCCATGGTCAATCCACTGCATCCAACCATTATGAAGCAGACGACAACGCCATAAATGAGCGTTACTGAACCACCTTGAGCGATTGTTAAAGCCAAGGTCGCCGCCACTCCAGCCCAGCTGTTACATATGTTCCAACCAACGCAGATAGTATCGAGAGGTCCGATGTCCCTCTGAGTTTCTTGTCGAAGACCTAAGGTGGACAGTTCGACTGTTCGGAAGGTGCCTTCACGCTGGGTCTCAACTGCCATTGCACAAGCACCCTGTTAGCCCAGCTGTACAGTATTCTGATTAATTGCGCAGACAACATGGCCGAAAGAAGAGCAGGAGAGCAGACAATAGTGTGCATACCTGGCTCAAGCTGACTGAAGGGCGCTGTTCTATAAGCTTGAGTCCCAGTCTTCTCTTTTTCAATAGGGCCCATCTTCGCAGATCTCTCTTTAGCCGTCGAGCAGAAGCACAGATAGCAGTGGATTGTACAGTGTTGATTATGTCCACATCAAGACTCGTGGGCTTCAGTCTCTTTAATAAATCTGTTGACGAGGTCTTCAAATACAATCATGGAAACCAGCGGAATAGACCCGCCACCCCACTTGCCCCACACCATGCTGCACCCCAGACTCTCGCGTCCAAAAAAGGAATGTTGAATGAGTGGTCTAACTACCTTAGACAAGCGCGGTTGAACATGCATCGAGCCAAACTTTATATCTCGGAAGAGGAAGCTCGGACGGAACTTCGTGGTATTGCCACGAAGCTTAAAACAGAGAATGTTTCAAATACGTTTAGTTGTTATCTACAGTCTACATCTTAGTTTATTTATTATGAGAAATCTGGAGGAATCTCTTTTCTGTTGCCTAATTCGATAGAGAAGATACGCGTCGGAATTATGCTTCTCTGCCTCGGAAACCTATATATTTCCAGGACTCGACCTACTACCAATGTTTCAAAATGACCTTTTTCACCTTAGTCAAGAGTACTTTTCAAGACCATATTACCACCATAAGCAGGCAGCAATTATGCACAAGTCCCGAGAGGGTTGGCATTGGACACCGGGCTCCGGCCTCCAAGCTGGCATCCCGTCCATCGCAGTGATAGAACCGTCGCAGATGATTCGAAATACCAACGACATGTTTGATGTTATTGTTATCGGCGCTGGTTATACAGGGCTTACAGCAGCTAGAGATACATCAACTACTGGTCAGTTTGGCTGAAATGGACCTTTACATTGGATTTTGTTTAGGCTAACAAAAAATAAAGGCTTGAAGACACTGTTGCTGGAAGGACGAGATAGGATTGGCGGCCGAACCTGGTCTTCCGAGATTGATGGGTATCCTTATGAAATGGGAGGTACATGGGTGCACTGGTTCCAGCCACATGTGTATCGCGAGTTGTCGAGATATGGTATGAAAGACCATCTTGTCCATTCCACCGACTACACCAAAAAGCACAACTTCTTCACTCTCAGAACTTCAACTGGTGCTAGGAACATGAGTCACGAAGAAGAGGTGAGTTAATTGAGGCATTACTTGGTCTTCTTAACTAACAATCTTGAGGATGAACTATTCGCTCGAGCCGTTAAGAAATTCGTCAACGTCGATGGCGTCTTCGGGAAGAGCGTGATGCCATTTCCTTTCAGTGCATACTCGAACGAAGAAGTGTACAAATATGCAAATCTGTCTGTGGCGGACAGAATTGCCCAAATCAGCCACGACCTTTCCAGCGACGAGCGGCATGCAGTTGAAGCTTTTGTGCTTCTTTGTAGTGGCGGAACGACAGAAAATTCAGCATTTCTTGATTTTCTCCGATGGTGGGCAGCAGCCAATTACGACTACAAAACGCTACTGGACACTATTATTGTCTTCAAGCTGAAATGTGGCCAATCTAGCTTTGCAAAGCGCTTTTTCGAGGAGGCGCAGGCAAGCGGGAATCTATCGTACTCTTTCAGCACCCCTGTTGTTCACATCGACTCTTCAAAGGGGCTGGTACAAATGCGAACGAAAGACGGCCAATATTTCTCTGCTAAAAAGGTTATTTGCACAGCACCGCTGAATGTACTCGAGGAGATCGAGTTCAACCCACCTTTGGACTGCGCTAAGCGCGAGGCTGCCAGCTTGAAGCATGTCAATCAATGTGTCAAGGTCCACGCAGAGATTAGAGATCCAGAAATGAGGTCTTGGAGTGGCGTCACCTACCCTGATAATAAACTTGTCATTGGGGTGGCAGATGGCACAACGCCTGCCGGAAAGACTCATTGCGTCTTTTTCGGATGCGACGTAAACCACATGCATGCGGATGAGGACATTGATCAGACGCTTCGAGCGATCAAAGAGTTTGGCCCCATGGAAATTGACCGGTTGGTGAGTGCGCAAGCACTAAAGAGGCGCGGTAACAAGAGGCTAACCCATGTACGTTCAGGTATTCCACAATTGGTCCAAGGATGAATTTGCCAAAGGAGCATGGTAAGGATATTCACCTTGAAAGATTCACCTTAACATTGAATGACCAGTCTAACACTGTATAGGGTATGGTACAGGCCGGGTATGGAGGTGCAATATCTCGAGGCTCTCAGGAAGCGTCAAGGGCCTATCCTGTTTGCAAACTCGGATTGGGCTGCTGGAGGATGGCGGAGCTTCATTGATGGAGCCATCCAATCGGGAACCGAGGCCGCGTTGATTGTCTGTCAAGAGCTGATGCCTATTTCGAGAACAAGCCGTTTATAACACGGAGACACAGATGCCCTAAAGATTTGATCTACATAGTAAAAAAAAAAAATTGAATGCTGCTGGCATCCTTAAGATTCTCGATCTTGAATCATCCAGGACCTCGTATTATTAGCAATACAAGACAAAGAGAAATTGTTGATCAGAGAGCTAATTTGTTTCATGGCGGGGTAGTGTGTCAGGTGGTTGGTGAGGCTGATGAGTCCACTAGGCAGAGTCCAGCATGCCATGTGATTGCCAAGAAAATTTGGCCAAGGAGGTCGTTGGACTCAATAATGACCTCAAGCGGATTTAGCTTCCTCACCCTCTAAGGTTCTCTTCGTTTTCACATATGTAATTTGGTTTCTTCCAGCCGTAGCACACAAGATCCAGCCTCGATATGCGGCTTCATCGAAAAATTGTGATGCTGTTTGATACACATAGATACCATGCCTAGGGAGTTAGTTGGTAAGTCTCCAACGCTTTTCTGAATCGATCTTACAAGCTGACAAAGGAGAATAGGATGCCACAACTGCTCGCAGCGACGCATCAAATGTGATCAGACGCGTCCAAGATGCAACAAGTGCCTGCGCAAGGGCCTTGAATGTCCTGGCTACGGGATCAGGTACAGGTTCAACGATGGTATAGCTTCTCGTGGTAAATTCACCGGCCGTACAGTCCCAATCGACAAGCCTTCCTTTGCGCAAAGACAACAGGAGCCGCCAGCAGCTCCTGTATTATTATGGCCAGATGGGACGACAACTTCGATTCTCGAACCATGCGGTTCAGCGTCCGTACCCTGGGACTTTGACCACACAGAAATGCGTTCCGACGGAAACTTTACCCAGGTCCTTACAGAGGAAGGGGAGCATCTTCCGTTGACGGAATCATTTGCCGGAGATTCAACAGTCTTGATGCTCAGCCCTACAGTCTTTCCCGCGTGTGGCTCGATCCATAATGACGGAGCGTGTAGCAGTGATATCCCAACTTCCCTCCAGCTTATCGGCCCGCAATATCGAGAATTATTCGCACACTTTTCTTCAACGATTGCGCCGGTGATGGTGGTCTTGGACGGCAAATTCAACGGCTACCGTGATCTAATACTTCCACTCGCCTTTGAAGATCAGCTTGTTAGATCTGCAGTATGTGTCGTCGCTATGTATCACCTCGCTTACCAACGACCGGAGTTGAAATATCGCGCTGAAGCCGGATTCCAATCCCTTATATCTGAGCTCCGCTTGCGCACATCCACTCAGGCCGATCTCGTCGACATCGCTGCTTGGACCACGATAATTATCTTGTTGACAGGCGAAACAATTACGGGGGATACCAACCTCCCCTACTTATTCAAGATTCTTCTGCATCTCGCCGATGCGAACACAAGAGACGGTCGCGACAGCGTGATGCACGCGTTTCTAACGGAGCAGACTCGCATGATGACGCTCTTCGCCCAGCCTCTCTTAGGAGAGAGCTCCGGCACTCTTACTCTGAGCGCCCGACCCACTGCCTACTTTGACTTCATTTCCAACGCAGCCATTTTCCACCCCATGCTTGCGCCTCAAATAGGAATGTATAAGTCCGCCATTCATATGGCATGCAACATCTACCTGAAACGTGTCACAAGCGGTCCACCTCATTGTGAGACCGTCACGGACCTCGAGCGCCTCAAAAGGCTTTGCGAACGAATCCATCCTGCTACCCCAGGACATCATACGCTCGTATGGGTGTACTTCATTGCTGCAGCAGAGAGTTCGACACTGAAGCATCGCGACTTCTTCACGATGCGGTTGCAGGAGGTATTCTCACGCACCAGATTCCATAATATCCCGACCGCGCTCGCCGCTTTGCAGGAGTTTTGGAAGGTCCAGTCGGAAAGAAGGTGGACAGAGATCCTACCAGAGGTTATGCCTGTTTTTATTATTTGACAATATCTCTGTTGAACCCTATCTTTACTTTCAAAGCGGTTTGCTATGACCTAGAGGTGTGTGGAGATTAAAGGAGTGACAGGGTTCTCGCAATGTACGGCACCCCTAGCAAAATTTCGCCCCTTTCTATACTGAAGGACTTCTCTCCGTATTCTCTCTTGTCAGTCACAGCGCAGAATGATGGACAGAGGTTCTTTCACACTGTTCGGTATCAGACGTTCTTTTTATGTTCCCCATTGTCTACACAACGCCACGTAGAATAGTCCATTAGCAAGCATTTGAGAAAGAGAAAAAAAAGCTGCCGTTGACCAGAGAATCTTGTTACCAGGTTCACGTTGCAAGCACGACGGTCCCACATGGTCAGCAAAAGCCAGCGATGAGACGGGTCATCACGTTGCAAGCCCCATTGGCATCCCACATGGTTATGATTCGATCATTCTATTGCTTCTTCACAACCTCTGCCGAGCTCATATCGCCGCTCCTCTCAATTTTGAACGATCACAACACGACGCTGCGTTATTTTAATCAAGCACTAAAGGAGTTACCATGTTCGCACACAGATGCTTTAGGGAAACCATGACACATTTCACGCGCATTTTTCTTGGCCCCGTCCTGTTCCGAGACTTGGGGAAGTAGGATGGCAAAAGGTTACTTGTTCGCCAATAGCAAGACGGTAAATGTCACCCCCATCTTTTGCCTTGTCGAATCCCCGTTGCTCACATCTTCCCCCCTGTTCCAGTCATTGAAAGAAGTCCTCGTAATCAAGGTTGATTGGACTACAGCGTAAAATGTGAGTTTGGTCATAGTTCCATGCGAGCACTAAGGGTAATCACATCTCCACGTGGTATCGTCCACTAACGAGCCTGGAAGCGGGACGGAAGCAATAAGAAACGCCTTACAGGCACCGCGATATCACAGCTGAAGACGTTAGGGCAAATTCTACCCTGCAAGGTTAAGGAGATCTCAGAATCAATCCCGAGTGAAACATGCTTCCTGTATGGTCTCGTAAGGCCTGTAATGTCGTTGCATTCAAGGCTGGTATATCAAGCTATAGGAACTATGAGTACCTAGTAGAAAACATGGCGGCAGCATCTGACGACCTCTGTTTAGGGTTATCAATCCCACATTCCTGGTCCATGAGTCCTTATGACAGCAACTATAACTGAGTCGACCATGAGCTCCAGATAAAGGTAGACGTGGACCCTAGTGACCGGATTAAGGAGGGGATTTCTTCCGAAGGAGCGAACATTCTCTCGAACAAGTCAAAGCCGCGTTCGAATTGTCATGTTATTGTGATCGATGCTGGATTTACCCAACTACTTGCTTGACGGGATTTGGCTCTGAGGGGCGAGAAGCTGGCGTCTATCTCCCGGGAGGCTGCATCAGTAGCAATCTTGTATGACAAGGCGACAAAGTGCTTTGCCGTTTGCCCGAGGTATCCTTGGTTAACCGACGTGGGCTATTAGCATCGTCAACAGCTTCCCCTATGAAATACGCGGCGCCAGGTACTGGGACCCAGTTGAATGTCTCTTTTGGCTTGTCTGCAGGAGTCGGCAAATCTAATGTCAAATACGAAGTGACCACGGGATAAATTTCTAGAGAAGTTCACTGCGATGTACAAGATTCTAATGTGTCAACAGTACAGGGCCGGAGATATTTAAACGTTGATGGGGAAATGGGTCGTGAATTTATACCTTACCTAGTCTCGCCATTCTACAATAGATAAGTTAATCAGACAAGGTAACCGCATTCGAGCGCGTTGCGCAGATCAAGGACAAGTTGGCGGACCTGGGGATTAGCGCTCCCAATCATATCTCTTGCTCTGGAGCGAAGGGACCATAGAAAACACAGGAATTTTGAATCTGTTCTATCGGCAGGTGCCATGCAAGAGAAAGGAGATGCGTGCAAGCTGACGCATAGCACAGCACACCAGCATTTAGCAAATATATATTGGAGGATGATCTACGGTTGGGAAGCCTGAAGGTGTTGCTTTCTCACTTGGTCGAGAAGATCGACAACAAGCCAGGGTGTCAGTCGCATCCGCCGGTGACTGCACCGCTCTGAGTGTCGTACAGGTTGTCTCGACCATTCCATTGAACATGATCAAGACGACTGAGTTTCCCTTGGGCACTCGCCTGCGAAACCCAATGCCATTTGAATGGGCCATATTCGACTCCATGTCAAAGTCTACTTTGAACAAAGGTAACAGTGACTGCGGCCTTAGTTGGGATGTCTTCTATATACGCTGACAAGACAACCTTAGGTAACACACTTATGTTGTCGCCTTCGGATCTATAACGGGGACTCTACACGGTGGGGAAAACGTCGGGATAATCCCTGAGGTCTCTCTACATCTTTGGGACGGCACCGGGATCGAAAGAATCTTGTTCCATGACTGAGTTGAGAATCCGTGCGTTTCCAAAGGGATTCCCCTACGAGTATCTGAACAGCTTCCAGGACGACATGGGAATCTATGGTTTGCTAGTTCGAATAGGGCTGATGGCTGGAGAGAGTTCATCGATGCTGCCATAGGGCAAGCGCCTCGGGCAACTCACCTTTACCCGACTGAAAAGTTGGTACTTTGTGCGTCAAACGTTCTGCCCGAAATAAAAGGTTCGCAGGCTCATTCTCTGCAAAGGTTTGTGGGCTCTTCCCATTGTCTGAAGGGATATCTTATGGTCGGCTGCAATTCTAGTTGATTTAGTGATGCTGCTCGCCGCAGAATCTCAATGTACCAGGTATATCGTCGTCATCTTGCTCTGAGCATTCCGGGGCTGTGTGTACGTGCAAGAAGCCTCCATCATCCCCCCAAGAGGGAATAATCTATAACAGGTCAACCATTTTGTGGTAAACCGTCACAATACAGAAACCTTGATTCATTGTCAAATGACCAGAATTTCTATTCAAACTAAGTTCCTTCCCTGTATCCTATCAGGACACGTAGTTGGGACCTGGCGAAACGAACAGTGCAACCCCGTACCCTCCGGGTGATTCCTTGCCTTCTCTATTGAACCTTACGCTCCTCCTCGGACAGCAATCATTCCTGTAAAATAAACTCGTACATCACGACTTCCCGAGCATACCGAGAAAGTTTACAAGCTTTGCATCATGCCACCGGTATTGATCACGGGTTAAAAATCAGCTCGTTCAAATGAACTTATTTTGGTCAGCTGAAAGTGAAACGAATTCTGCGAAGGAATAAAGAGATATCAGTGAGCCTCGATTCGCAACTAGGTTCCTGAACGTTTGACAAGTTTTCCACCTTTGATCTCGCGACAGCTTCTTTGCAAAAGTAACAACTTCGGGTTTTCGCACATACGATCGGTTACCAATCAAGTTACATCAAGACATCCCATCGATTCTTAGCCCATAGCACTGATTCACTTGGTGAACTCTGGAGAACTTCAATAGGAAAGGGTTGTTGTACCCATTTCATCCACCAATCTCTGATCTACTGACCAAAGACATCTCCATCAGGTTGACTCAGTAGAAAATGTTCCGGCGAAGCCCTCTTCTAGGCGCAGCAGCAATCTACGGGGTATCAAGGGCAGGCGCAAGGCGTGGAATGCAGGTCGAGGTGGAACGACAGCAGGCAATGGAGTACGAATTTCAGCGGCGACAGGCTGCACAGGAGGCTCAGAGGAGGGAGGAAGAAAGGCGACGAGAGGAGGAGGATAAAAGGCAAGAAAAGGAATTACAAAGGGAGAAAGAGCGCATTAAGATGGAGGTCGAGCTTGAAGAAAGAGAAAAGGCAAGAGCAAAAGCTGAACAACAGTACGGCCAACAACCAGGAGGCGGTCTGCCTGCGTATGGGGGGGTCGATGTATTGTTCTGTTCCAAATGCGGGAACCAGTGCAAGGTCGGTGACAAGTTTTGCAGTGGATGCGGGATACAATTACCCCCAATAAAGCAAATGTAACTGACGAAGTCGATGATATGGTCATTTGCCCGTTTGAGGCGTCAGAAATGATGCCCAAGTCTGCAACAATGGAGTTGTCGTATTCACGCGAAGGAGATGGAGATGACCTTGGACGGGAGAACCAATCTCAAGAATATTTATATCAATTTCATCAGGAGCTTGTTACAGCAGAACAGCTATGTACAAGGCCTGAGGCTTTGCATTGTGGCCGAAGAAGATAAAGGCTCTCTCCCTCTTGCGTTCAACATGGCACCCAGTATCTTTCATTGTCAACAAGACCCTAGAACTTACATACTTAGTGTTGCATGGATTCTTTTGTGTTAGGTAGCATGCTCGCGATCTAATTGTTTGCTATAGACAACGTGGGTGTCCGTGTGAACGAGCTAGTGAGTGGGATGGTGTGAATCATGCAGCGGAGTTCAGGACAAAATTCCCGCGGGGCGCCATTGTTATCTTGCAAGTAGGTGGTCTCCCCTCGTCGCAAGATGGCTACGATTGGAGGTAGAAGCCCCGTGAAACACAGCTCGAGCATCGGAGGGATGTCATAGGTCGGTTGATGAATTAGCAAGCCGGGCAACAAAATCATCCCACTTCCCACGTGCTAAACCACCTTGGATTTGGGGTTTTGAAGTCATTATTTCTCCAGCCTGGGTTTTCATCAATTTCCCACTACTCTGCTTTAACTCATAAATTCAATCGTCTCACCAGATCTTTTACAAATTTGATCATTTCCGCACAGATGGAACCCTCACAAATGGACCCCGAAGTGGCCACGGATAGATCTCGAATTGCTATTCTCGGTGCGGGAAGCGTGGGCTCAGCAATAGCCCTCTGCCTTATCCTGAATCCTGTTGCCAGCGAAATCCTTCTAGTGGACCCAAACACCGATCAGCGAGACGCACAAGTCAAAGACCTCGAGGATACCACTACTTACCATGGTGCCGTCGGGTGTGTTGTACTGACTTGTAGCCTATGCGGTTGACTAATTTAGCTACAGGGGTGGTGGAGTAAGAATCCGATCGGCAACCCACAAAGAGGCTGGCCAATGCGATATCGTCGTTATCAGTGCCGGCGCAAAACAGAGGCATGGTGAGTTCGCAACTCGGTTCCGCCGCGCGATAGTTTGCTAAGCCGATTTTTTGAAGGTGAATCAAGGACCGATTTGCTAGGCCGTAACCTGGCCATTCTCAAGTCTGCCACAGATGATATGAAGCCATTCCGGGATGACATCGTCATCCTGCTCGTAGCAAATCCGGTGGATGTATTGACCTACTTCTGCCAGAAGTTCTCTGGGTTACCTCAAGGCCAGATTATCGGAAGTGGAACCTTCCTCGACAGTGCAAGACTGAGAGGTATTTTGGCAGCAAAAGTTGGGGTTGACGCTGGCAGCGTGGATGCCTATGTCCTTGGCGAACACGGGGAATCGCAAATGGTAGGATACCAAGGAGCAAAGATTGGATCGAGATCATGTTATTGATGACGAGCGTAGGTTGCCTGGTCTTGCGTCACCATCGGGGCTGTCCCGCTGGATCAATGTCTACCGCCAGGTACGTCCATTGACCGCAAAGCTGTTGCGATGGAAACAAAAGATAAAGCCGCAAAGATTATCGAGGCCAAAGGAGCAACAGCCTACGGCATTGGCGCCCTTAGTGCTGCCATCTGCAAGTCGATTTTATTTGACCAGCGGAATGTCCGTCCGATCTCCCACTGGGTCGATGATTTGGGATGTTGCCTGAGCTTACCGGTGGTACTTGGACGACGGGGAATAGTTAGATCCCTTAATATACCACTGAATCAAGAGGAAAGGGATCTTTTGCTCAAGAGCGCTGACACTTTGAAAAAGCTCATTCAGGAAGCAGAACAGACTCAAAAGTAGTGGAAGCTGAAGAACGAGTCGGGATTGTTCTTTAACCTTTCGTTTCCCCAAGGCCAATAATTTGACAACCCCTCCACAAATTGATAATCACTTGTTTTGTCTCAGTGGTAGCTTTCGCTTTATGACCATCCAACACCGAGACAGCCTGGACTGTTTCAAAGCACCAATTGGAGAAGTCTCCGACATCACCGTTTCGGTGGAGGTGTTGATAGAAGTCCGAAAGGGATAAGCTGCTTCGTTGACGATGGCTTCTTCTGGAATTGACAATATCTCTTTCAAGGTGTACAGAGGCTCACCGTCTGCGCAACTGCCAGACTGGGTGCTTCGATCAAATTTAGGTTGGGAGTCACTGGGTCGGATATTGAGTTGCTTGGTGAATTTATGGTGATGGAATTCAATGTTTGCGGCCATATAAAAAGACGATAAATGGTGTGTCGCTGGTTATTCCGTTGTGAGTTCCTAGTCTTTGGTTTTCGTTTTAAATTGCTCATTGACTCTCAGAGTAGCTCCTGGACGGCTCTGACTTGATAGTTCAGATAAAGCGCTTTATATTACATATCGTCTACATCTGTGGTGGATATCAGCTTGGGAGGCTATGCAGCCCTTCCTACCTACCTCTAGAATAAATATCTCCATTCAACCAATTAGGAGTATTCAAGTACGCCGGCAATATTTTGACTTTCATTATATCTACCTGAAGCTGAGGGTATTGGGAGAATCATATTTGCGAGGTAGGACAGTTTTCTAAATTTAACCTTATTAAGTTACAGTCGCAACAAAAAACTTTATTCCCATTGTATTGAATAAACTATTTCCACCCCCCCTGTTCTCGTTACCTTTGCACTAGTATTTTTTAAATATGGTATTCATTTGGGATGTTTGGAAGTTTGGAGCTGAATAATTCAAGCCTTGGTACTCCCAAGCTTTGACATCCATCCCTCGTACTCGCTCTTGGGTTCCTGGCTCTAATCGTCCCGATCCCAATGTTCTAGGAGCAGTACAAAGAATTAGTTTCCGACTTGTTCTTGAACTCGCCTAATTAAGAGAGTGTTATATTAACCTGCAGCTGATAATATCTCACTAAATACCCTAATTATGAGAGCATTGTTGCTTTTGCAGAGCCGGGACAAACTATTGGAGTATCTCGTTCGATTGCTGCGCAGGATGCCCATCATTAGGTTGTAAAAGCTAAATGACCTTGTGTCTTAGTTGATTATCGGTAAGTCATACTATTGGTTCTGGGTTCCTAGACAGAATGATCTCAGAACACGTCTTTTTCCGAGATTTACAGTACTAAAGTAACTAATTAATCCGCAATACTTAGTTATTCAAATGGAATTCGGCGCTCGTAATACCAAGCAAGCGTCTGTTCAAAGTTTCTGCATCTGTGGTTTGTGTAGAAGTCAGGTATATAGTCTGCCTTTGGAAATTCAGGTGTCGAGACATTGAAAGTTATCAGAGTGAGGTCGGTGGTGCATTGAAAGCTTATCCGGAGCATGTCAATGCAATGGTCTTGCGGTTGACGTTAGCGATCATCTTTCAGGGTTTCTTTACCTCTTCCTACCAAGATGCTCACGAATCATGTGAGGAGTTGTCTTGAACATGATCTCTTTATCGGCGTAGTAGTCGAAATATGTCGCCTTCCGCAGAAGATTCTAATTCCTTAGTTACGTGATCCCCCACTAATAAAGCATTGACGAAGGGACTTACCAGACAATGTAATTGATGGAATACTTCCAAATTAGCAGCATATTGGCCGCCTTTCTCTTCTGGGTATTTGATTGTAGTCCCCAAGGATTTCCCAACTTTAACAACCTCCATAGCCGAAATTGGAAATGGATCCGCTTTTGTCGAAGTAATGTAAGTAAATGCTCCTGCTTTGGGTCCATGGAGATGATGAATATACCTGGTGTAATTCTGTTCCATGCAGCATCAAGCTTAGGACTCGGAGGACCACGAAATTCACTATTGTCATTGAACAACTCGCCATGAAACATAACGTCTCGATAAACACCAAGAGATTTGAGTGCCGGAGCTAGACTGGTTACCAAGCCATTTCGCTTGCTTTCCATTTGGTATACATACAATATGCAGAAAGACGCTGGGAACAGTATTCATCGCTGCTGGAGACGGATATAAGAGCATAGGAATACGAAAAGAGGGCAACGCAGGCCAACAAAATATAGGCGCACAATAAGATCCATTTGCATCCTGTTCGGCCGGGTTGAGAACTGTGTCGCTTCGACCCATTCTTCTCCGCGTAGAGAAATGTCGTAAATTGTTCGTCGAAAGAAAATGGTGTGTCCATAAGGAGCTCGTTTGATTTCAACCTTGTCTCGTGATGAAGACTCAACAAAGCTCAAAAAACTTAGCGCGCGCACTTTGCGACACAAACCTTCATTTATAGTCTCTTGTGCTCTTGTCATCAGCGAAATAGAAATACCAGTGTATGTTCAGCCCACCATGACTTCCAAGGTCTGATGACCAGGTGCCAGCGCCACATCATCGCATCGTATACCCATTCGTTGGAGGCTCTGCGGATTTATTGGTGTCGATATGATAAAAGAGACACGGTCTAGAACGGAGAAGATATTCTACCTATGCAACGTAGTTTCCGGATAATAGGGTAAATATCAGCTGATACTCCATGCGAAGACTAAGAATGCATACGTAATTAGTGGAGCAACATCTAGGGTCGCATGACCCTTGGCAATCTGGGGTATTCTTGGCTCTTTCCGTCTTTCTAATTTGCTGAGATTAAGCGAACGAGGCTGCTACCACTCAACTCGCACGGGTTCACCACTGCGTAGTCCTTGCTTGCTGTGTAGGCACTTCACTCTGCAAGCTGTGTATCTTGAGCTGGAGAAACTTACGGAAGGTCAATTGTCACAACATAACTTTGCGAGCTGAGAAAACTCGCCATTAGTATTCCACTCCTCATGCGAACTCTACAACAATTCGTCACGGCCACATTCACTGCCACGAATACTGCTTGGCATTATTCACATGAGCAGCAACCGCAAAAATGAATATCAGGAATCTCTGAAAGGAAAGCAAAAAGGTATAAAGAGGTCCTGCAGTTCCCAACCTTCAGCCAGCATTTCTTCATCCAATTCCACAGTACACAATCAATCATTCCATCTCCTCCCAAGTCGAACATCTTCCAAGGGAACAAGTTTTTCCTCAAGTTCAAACATCTTATCAGTATGAAGACCAAAATTTTTATCTCTGCCCTTGCCGGCATTCTCTTTTCTCTAACATTTGCGGCTCCTTTGGCCCCTACCGAACCAAGTCACCAGGCCGACGCCCAAGAGCTCCCGTTCGCTAATGATGCTACTCCCGTGGCCAAAGAGCTTGCTCCAACTCCAGTGGGCACTTCTATCGTTAAGCGCGCCTCTGCAAACGATCCAGCATTGCACAAACCTTTCTACATTGCGGCTGCCCCCGTGGACACACCCGTTGCTAAACGGGCCGCTGGAAACGACCCAATCCTGAATCAGCCCTTCCGTATCGCCACGCCTTTGGCACACACACCCGTTGCTAAGCGAGCCGCCAATGACAACCCCACAAATCAACCGCTGCGAATCACCGCCTTGACAGATACCCCCATTGTTAGACGAGCAGTTGAGGACGGCAATAACCTTCCTCAGGACAACAGCGACATTGGCATGCATGATTCTGGGCTCTACGCCATATACTGGACTGAATCTACTGATGATGCCCGAGAGCCCGTACACGTCACCAAAAGAGATGCTATCCCGCCGGTTGCTTCTGTGGATGCAGAAAATGGTGGGGAAATGGTCGCCGGTCGGGACTCCAAGCGTGGTGATGCTCTCTTGCCATTTGCTTATGCATATGAGCAAAATGCTGCGGGAATGGCCAACCCCCCCATCTCCAGACGTGACAGTGGCCTCATGCCACTTGATTTTGCGAATGAAGAGGCTTCTAAGGAAATGACCAACAGTCACATCGCCAAACGCGATGACGCGCTCTCGCCATCTGGGTTCTATGCCATTTACTGGACTGAAGTGACTGACAAGGCCCACAATGATGCTCCTGTCGTCAAACGAGCGGCTGCCAGTTCCGACGCTGCAACTGCAGAGATTCCTGTCCCTCGCGCCCCGCCTGTCGCGAATTGAGCCTTAAAGCTTTGTTATAGGGCACAAATGTCGCAAAGGCTCAGCCTGTGGACCAACAACCCTGGAAACGCAGGATACGTCCGGCGCGGACGTAAAGCAAGGTTTTCTAGTACTGTGAACAACCGTTTGACCACGGGTATGACAACGGTTAAGGACCCAGGTTGAGAAGGGCTGGTTTCAATGGACTTCATTGATGCGGAATGATATCCATTCTTACAGCTGACCAAGGACTGCGGGATAGTAAATGTGGAAAGCAACACTCGTTGAAATTTCGAAGCTCCCTGGCTAGCCAGTTTATCAAGTTGGAAATCTTTAGCTTGTGTAGTAGTTTTCTGCAATGAAATTCACAAAATGATACGTACTTCGTCGTATACATTGCCAATTACATCTTTTGACACTTTCTTTTTGGAGTACGAAGCTCTGGAGAACAAGCAGCCGAAAAGGAAAAAGCAGTCCGAGTTTGGTACAGTGCACTAATATACTCCTTTATCAGCAAAGGCCATTCATAGGTAAAGGCAAGGGTTAAATGCGTCGATAGATATCAAAGCCAACATACCACAAATCCGTCGCGAAATGGTTTAGATTGCTACATACATGACCCGGTCTCTCTTTCCATACGCAAGATGCCTATATTGGCTTTATCGTCCCCAGGCCCATCCATTGTAGTCGAGTTACCTCTTGATGGGGATATACTGATAGTAGTAGAGTGGATGCTGCTCTTCTGAAACACGATTCCACTGGTGGTCGTCATTGCGCTGTCGAATTAGGAGTGATCTTTGCTGATATATCGCCTGCTTGGAATGGTGAACCCCGGTGAGAAGGAAGACGAAGGCAACGACAAACTCTGGGAGCGCCGACAAAACAACCGTGTACAGTACTTTTACATACATAATATTGAAGTTCTTGTTATTTACAAAAGTTGTAAGCAGGGCATAAATCAGACGAGCCATAGTGAGTGGAATCGCTGTTGCTATAGCTAAGTCCACTGTTTTTCTTCATCTTCTGCAAACAAGATATTTGCAAACGCCCTGGCGCAAAAGAAAATAGTCCCTAGGAAGCCAGCAATAAAGAGAAGCACGCCGACTTTTAGAACGATTGTCGGCTTCATGGCACCTCCAACATGTTTGGCATTTATACAGCCAATCATGCCGAAAATCATTGGGACTACGATGACAGCTTGGATATCAGGGACCTACGCAACGCAGTAGGTACAAAGGAATTGGAGTAGCTGAATGCCTTGTTCTATTCACGTAGCCCTATTGACAACGACTCAACGCTTGAGAAAAAGGAAGAGTTCTCTCTCAGCCGATTCAGGTGAGAGGAGACTCTTATAGCTTCCCCTCTTTCTGTCACGTGAAAAGGGTAAGGCAGCGTTAACCGATAGCCTTGTGCCTCAACCGTCCTTTGCCTTATCCTTTCCTTTTCTTTCTATACCGTCCACCCGATTCGGGTGGAGGGCGTAGAGTACTTGGGGACAACGGTGGGTTCGTGACATTGGAGAAGTAGGATTCCTCGAACACCTAGACAGATTTGTTGACGATGATTGATCGAAGTAATGAGCCTTGATAGGAGACCAAGTGCTGACAGGAGCAATGGCGCAAGACAAACGATGTCCAGCAACATTGTCGCTTCCAATAGACCAGGGGACGAGTTGTGATAGGTGAGCAGCTGTCATATAGCTCCAGCCACACGCACTGCGTAGAGAAGCAAAGTATAGATCCAGGGAGAGCTGCGTCCAAGTCCGTTCTGATAGCAAAAGATGAGAGAAGCAACAATGCAGGGTGAGAAGGTACATATTTGTCCTATAGAAACCCATGCACGTGAATCGAAAACATTTTGCTAGGAGTGATAAAACTGACCGATATGGCGAATATTGCTTGGATCAGAATGCCGAGTACTCTAGTGGGCATTTCCTATGCAGAGCAAATATGAACGTGTGGAGTATCACTAACGTATTATATGTACTGTTTGGAAATCAGAGTTCGTGTGACCTTCGGCTTCAAATCAAGCAGCTCACACTCATGGGGAGGAACTACAGAGGGTGATGCAGCTCCGCAATACTCTTCGCGGTCCCCGTAGTTGGCAATAACAAGTAGTCAGTGTGAAATACGCTAAGACGCTAGTAATTATGGACATAAAAGCAGCCTCCCCGACCACATAGATCTAGAATAGTCCAATACACTTTTACGCTTCATTTCACATCAGCATGGGCTTGTTGCTAATCTCTGAAGATAAAGACTGGTGGCGGCTAGCTGTTACCAGACTAGAGCGATTCTACTACGGAGGGACGCTGGGTTTGTATTGGGTATACATCAGTCGAAGCCCATTATTATTAGTTACTTCTCGCATCATTAATCAGGGATCCGAATGCCATGGGAAGGTGTGAGGTCATGATCGCTTCACAGTGTTCCTGAACAAGACTCCTGACGGCTTGTACCAGTGTGAAGAGCCGATTTTCGCTTAAGTCAGGAATTGCTAATTGGCGATCCAACCACACTCAAGCGAAATTTTGATTGAGCAAGGCTGCTGCTGAGTGAGTGGAATTTAATACGTACTACCTGGCAGCGAGATCATGAAATAATGTTGTTATTCTACGGGTCCTATCTATCTGTTCCCCTTTAGGAACCCTTTCTTGAGCTGAGAGGTATTCGCAATATGATCTTGGCGTGCTGCCTAGAGGCAAGATCGTTCCTGAATCTATCGCCAGAAAAGGTCCAAAAACCTTTCGGGCCAGATGAGGCGTGCCAAGTGGCAGCGCACTAGGCATCGCGCGGGGAGGGCCGATGCGTTCAAGCAATCGAGAATAGTGGCAGGTCAGAAGCCAGGCACCTCCATGCCTGTTGAGGCAACTTTTGTGTGACTCTCCACCAAATTGCTGGGAAGTTTCCGCAAATATCCGTTTGCTGCATTGTTTAATGCAATTTTAATACCGCCTCTGAACTGCTTGAAAGCTTCAGTCATTTGTCCTTGAAGCCGGAAGTCCGAAGAGCTTAGCTGCTCTGCTCTTGATTTCGCCTACTGCCTAGATTATGCTCTCCCAGAGGTTGCGGCAAAGAGAGTCCTGACCAAACTCGTATATATCTCGACCGTTTTCTTGAACTGTGCTCGGAGTTTAACCCAATCTTCCTCAAGATCGATTGTGAAGTAGAATTGCATATGTTGAAGGTCATAAGTCTCATTAAATAAATCTGGCTAGCATCCGAAAATTTGTTGCGAGGCAGGCGGCTCTCTCTTGGTGACGTATTTCACAGTGCTTATCGTGAGTTCGCCGAGCTTTTGTGGAGTGGTTGAAAATTCGTGATCGCCATTGTTTTCCTAAGCCTGGCTTTGGAGACGTTCTAGGAGGTCGACTTCAAGTACCCAGGTATCCAACTGTTCCTTCATTTGGATGAGAATTATGTTGCGGGTGAACATCAAACACTCTTTCAACTCTAGCAGCTGCAGGGGGAGCAGGTTTTGAGCCTTCAGAGCTGGACATATCACCTGGTACTAGCACGCTGAGGTTTCCTCCTCGTTCGGCTGTTATTCTGCCCCTTTCAGCATTCTCCTTGCGCTAGTCGGCTATGTCCTTCTTTAAAGCTTCTAGCGCAACCCGTTGTACGCCAGGTTTCCAGTGAGGAATAGACCGCCGATAGACGTCGGCGCCTTCTTCCAACGGCTTTTAGCTTGCGCTTTGATGTCCTAGCCACGTGGAAAGTCCGAATATTCCACGTATTGCTTCGTACAGACGCTTGTGCTCTGTTCAAAGCTCATATAGGTACGTTGTTCGAGTTTCTTACCTCGCGCTTCAGACAATTTGTTGGGAGATGTCCCTTTCTTGCTAGAAAATGCCTTCTTCAGAATAAAGGTTCGTTTGGTCGCATTGAGGTTCCTTAGCGCTGTGCCTTGGTAAAGCTATGGTCGACAGAAGAGCGTAACCCCTTCTTCTTGAACTAGAGTCCGTGTTTGACGACGCCCTTGAACCTTTCAGGGGCTCGGGAAGCGCTAGGTGCGGCCAATCCCCTTGACCAAAGAGTTTGGGAAGCGTTGTTCTTGGCGAGTCATCCTTCCATCGCCGGATGAAACCTGCAAGTCTCTTCAGCAGATCTGGAAGAGTGCCTCTTATATTGTGAAGCATTAGCGTCCGTTCGGAACGATGACAGTCTCAAGGAGCAATTTGGGTGAGCGGGGTCTCAAGCCCCGAGGCTTTCAACACAGGAGGGTTTCTCTGATCCCTTCTCTCGGGCTTTATCCGCAACCAGCCGGCCGTCGACATAATCTTCCAGACCATGTTGGAGTTTGTGGAGACCTGCCTTTATCCACCGGAAACCAAACCAAGGTATATTATATGCCTTGCTCTTCGTCCCTTCTAGACTTGTCCACCTCTTCTTTCCGGAACGCTGTCGCACGCGGGCTCTAGTGTCGTCATTCGCCAGTCGATGCTCATTGTTTCCACATGACGGCAGGTCATCTCCGTCTCCGCAGCTGTCGGAGCTTACTCCCCAGAGAGGTTGGCTGACCATGCTGGGCTTTGGAGGCCAAGGGCAAAAAGTCTCTCGCGCCGCTGCACTTGCTTCACACACGAGGAGACCTCCCGATTCTTCCTTGCGCCCGTAAAAATTCTTCTACTGGTACGAGGCCTGGCTGACGTTCTTTTTAACGGTGCGAATACCTCAAAAGGAAGCGATTCAAGAGGAGAGGGTCCGCGGGATGGCAGCGGCACTGATTCGGTTCAGCAACGAGGGCATTCCTCGCACAGAACCCAAGGATCGCATCCCTGGCACTCGCCAAGAGATAAACCGAGGAGGAGACAATGGGCAGAAAGATGCGATGGATTGGACTTATCACAACGTAACACTGACCAAGGAGGTTACAGTCGGACGTGGCCGACGAATGAGGTCGGAAAGAGAGTTTTGAAAGGAATTTGTTCTGGGGCATTGGGGGATTAACGGGTGGCGGGTAAGATCCAGCAATCCCGCCACTCAGCGAGCTCCGGTTCCTTGGTCGATCATGCAACAATCGTGAGTCCGGCTCGGTCGCTTCCCCAGAATCGGCCTAGCATCCCCGGCATTCGCCATGGAAGCTTGACAGAATCAAGCCAGACAAGCCCTATCAAGCCATCTATTTGCTCCTTGGCCGCCGTTGCCAAGGCTGGCGCTCAAACCATGCAAAGAAAACATCGCTCTCCCGATATCAATTACGGAGAAGAATGTAACCTGAGATGAACTCGTCCAGACACCCAGCCAATCGTCGTTACAAGTCTCTGGGAGGATCTGTATGCCCAGAACCGCCCATCATGTCGCCGTCGATAAGCGGTTACAATGCTGAATGCTACATCTCGAAGCCTGTGCGCCATATCACTCCTCGTTCAATCGCTCCTGCCAAATTGAGAAGCGTGCATTTGATCATATGGCAAGAGCTATAAAGCCATTCTCTCCGGCCCAGTCGTGCTGATCAGAAGCCCATCCTCTTTCCTATCCACTCACTTCTCAACCCTTATAAAATCATGCCTGTTGACAACCCCGAGACTATTCAGGCCGGTGGTCTAGAGTACCTCGACGCCGACCAGGGCCGTCGCGTCTCCGTCACCAAAAACGAATTTGTTCAGTCCTCTCGCCGCGACTCCGGATATGACAATGTCCCTACGGAAGGGGAGCTCCATGGCCCCAATGCTCTCCGCAGAGTCGCAGCTCCCATTCCATGGGCCGTCTACACTGTCGCCTTCGTTGAGCTTTGCGAGCGTTTCTCCTACTATGGAACTCAAGTTGTTTGTAAGGCTCCAATCACACTTACTGCTTTCCGATCGCTCACAGGGTACTAGACTCCAACTTTGTGAACCACTCGCTTCCACTCCCTGCTCCCGATGGCCCCCCAGGATCTCACCACAATACTGGTGCCGGTGGTGGTACCGATCAAGGCATTTCGGGCGCTCTTGGTCAAGGGCCGGAGACTGCCAACGGCATCAACACCTTCAACACCTTCTGGGTCTACTGTGTTCCCCTGCTTGGCGCTTACAGTAAGCCTCTCTCCCTACGACGGTGTCACCATTGCTTTTTTACTATTCTGTCCCTAGAGGAGCAAGTTGATGCTAACACTAGAACAGTCGCCGACGAACATTGGGGAAGATACAAGACAATCTGTGTATCCATTGCTATTGCCATCATTGGTCACATTATCCTGGTCATCTCCGCTATTCCACCCGTCATCACTAATACAACTGCCTGCTACGCCGTCTTCATGCTCGGTTTGATCATCATGGGATTTGGGACTGGTAGCTTCAAACCCAACATCTCACCATTGATCGTCGAACAGATCGATGTCACTAGGGCTTTTGTCAAGACCCTGCCTTCTGGAGAACGAGTGATTGTAGACCCCATCATCACGCAAAGCAGGATCTATCACTACTTCTACCTCTTCATTAACATCGGCGCCCTCGTCGGCCAAATTGGCATGGTGCGTTTTCCTTTCGAGAACCGTTTTTGGTTTGCAAGCTCACAAATACTTTGCAGGTCTACGCCGAGAAGTATGTCGGATTCTGGCTCTCATTCCTGCTCCCTCTTGTCGCTTTCTTGACGACCCCTTTTGTCATGTGGTGGGGACGGAAGCGGTATCAGCAAAGACCACCGGCCGGCTCCGTTGTGACAAAAGCTTTCCGCTGCCTCATCTACGGAATGAAGGGTCGCTGGTCTTTCAATCCAGTCACCATGTGGAAACGTACCCGAAACGGCTCGGTCTGGGAAGCAGTTAAGCCATCCAACATTCAACCCTCCCAACGGCCGAAGTGGATGACATTTGATGATGCTTGGGTTGACGAAGTCCGCCGTGGGTTTGCCGCCTGCGCAGTCTTCTGCTACTACCCACTTTACTGGCTTGCATATGGTCAATTAACCAATAACTTCACCGCTCAAGCAGGCACAATGCAGCTGAACGGTGTTCCCAATGAGTAAGTCCCTCTTCATCACAAGCCCGCTTGGTCTTGGATACGGCCTAACAGATATGCGGGCAGCGTCGTCAACAACCTTGATCCATTCGCCTTGATCATCTTCATCCCTATCTGTGACTCGTTCCTGTACCCTGGTCTTCGAAAACTCGGCTTCAATTTCACAGCGCTCAAGAAGATCACGGCTGGCTTTTGGCTTGCAGCCGCAGCCATGGTTTGGGCCGCAGTCGTTCAATACTACATCTACAAGAGGTCGCCTTGCGGATATCAGGCCAACAACTGCTTCAATGATGATGGTACTGTCAACCCGGCGCCCCTCAACGTCTGGATTCAGACTGGCTGCTATGTCCTCATTGCGCTCTCAGAGATCTTCGCGTCAATCACATCCCTCGAGTACGCATATTCCAAAGCACCTAGGAATATGCGATCTTTGGTTCAGGCTATTGCTCTCTTCACCAACGCGATCTCGGCTGCAATTGCAGAGGCTTTAAACCGTCTCTCAGGTGACCCACTGCTGATCTGGAACTATGGTGTCTTTGCCGTCGTTGCATTTATTGGCGGCTGCCTATTCATCTGGCAATTCTGGTCACTCGACAAGCAGGAAGACGAACTCAACTTGCTGCCCGAAGGTTTTGTTGTTGCGCAAAAGGATGTAGAGGAGATCTCGATCAGCGAGCCTCAGCCACATACTATTGACGAGAAGCACTGAACCTTACGGAGTAGATGGCGCTGTTAGATGTTATTGAGACACTAGAGTAGCTAGGAATAGCCGCCATCAATTCAAACAATTTTGTGCCCTGAATGCACTCATCTGTGCAAGTACCAAGGCGTCCATATCACAGTGACCAGTTGATCCATCTCGAAGAGCCACAGTGCTCAGAGGAGGGCTGTGTATGGTGATATGACAAGTGGCAACAATCAACTACTTGAATCAGCCCCTTTCAACAATAAATCAGGTATTGAGCTGGGCTTCCTAACGGCGTCCGATAGATCGTCTCTCTGACCGAGGCAAAACTCCAATCAATTGAGGTTACAGAGGATTGATTTTCTCTTTTTCCACCGATCTTTCGCAGAGCTCAGCACAGAAGAATTCGGAGTCTAGAATCCGGGTATGCCCGACTATGGAGGTGGCGCGTTCAGGTCAATATTCCTTCGACGTCAAAGGAAGGCCTGGCTTTCGGCATTTTGAGTAGCACTCAATGGGAATTGAGCTGGATTGCCGAAGTATACGCTTCAGGCGGATCTTACGCACGAAGTTCGAGATTCGTGGGCGTCACTAATCCCTAAAAGGGTAAATGCATCAGCGATTGAACCGAGGCATCCGTGTGTGGAGGGTGCATGCGCACTAAACGTGATCTTCCATGTCTGGCGAACCGTTCCGCCACTGCAATTATTTCGGCCTGCGATGATTATTTCTACTGTCTCGACGACACCGAGCAGCTTAAATACCAGTCCTCCCTTCCTCTGACCTGCCAATCCGCACCGGAACGAGACTTCTGTGTACCTCCTTTTAAATTTTTTTTTACTTCTTTCCGGATTCCCAAAGTCTCGTCAAAATGCCTTCAAACCCAGAATGGGTCAAGGCTCTCAAGCCCTCTGGCCCTCAAGGTTCTGAGCTGCTCTCGCAAGAGAGAGCCAAATCAAATCTCAACATCGATCAGCTTGCCGATTTTATGTTCACGCAGGAAGTCCTTAAGAGAAATGATCAGATTCTCAAGATTTTACAAGCTGACCCTGTCTTCGACAAATCCCAAAATTATTTTCGAGGGAGAATAAGCAGGATAGAAGCTGCTTTGGCGAGAGGAAAGAGGCTGCAACAGTTGCAGGTGAAGCACAGGTGGACAAGAGACGAGTATCAGACAGCCAGCGACCTCATCAGCGAGCCTACTCCTTATGGTCTACATTCGAGCATGTTCATCGTCACCCTCCGAGAGCAAGGTACTCCCGAACAGCACAAGCTCTTCCTCGAGAAGGCGGAGGCATACAAGATCATTGGCTGCTATGCCCAGACCGAACTTGGTCACGGTTCTAATGTCAGGGGCTTGGAAACAACTGCTACATGGAATTCCGACGATAAGACCTTCACGATCAACTCGCCATACCTTACTGCTTCGAAGTGGTGGATTGGTTCACTCGGAAGAACCGCCAATCATGCCATCGTCATGGCCCAGCTCTTCATCAATGACAAAGCCTACGGTCCTCATCCTTTTGTCGTCCAAGTCAGAGATATGAAGACTCATGAACCACTACCTGGCGTCCACGTCGGTGACATCGGCCCCAAATTTGGATACAATACGATGGATAACGGTTTCCTGCTTTTCAAGAATGTCAAGATCCCTCACGTCAACATGCTGGCCCGCTTCTCCAGCGTCGATCCCAGTACTAGCAAATACGTCCGACCTTCCAACCCTTCTCTCGTCTACGGCACTCTCACTTTTGTTCGAAGCACCATCGTCCTGCAAGCTGGCTCTACCCTTGCCCGTGGCGTCACCATTGCCACTCGCTACTGTGCCGTGCGACGACAATTCCAAGACCGAGATGTCCATGAGCCCGGCGAAAACCAGGTCCTCAACTACACGATGGTCCAAATCCGATTGCTGCCCTTGCTCGCAGCAACCTATGCCCTCCATTTCACGGGCAAGAGCATGATCAGGCTGTATCAAGAAAACCAGAAACGCATGAGTGCCGGCGACGCTGGCAAATTGTCCGACTCCAACCGCGGACCGGGACCCGAGGAACTCAATCCAGGCACTGACCTGCTCGCGGACTTACACTCCACTAGTTGTGCATTGAAAGCCTATGGTTCTACTACCGCCGCAGAAGGGCTTGAGGTTTGCCGCCGCGCCTGCGGCGGTCATGGGTACTCGTCATTCTCTGGCATTGGTACCTGGTACGCCGACTACCTCCCCACGGTCACTTGGGAAGGCGACAACTACATGCTCACGCAACAAGTTTCGCGGTACCTCTTGAAATCTGCCCGGAGTGTCATCCAAGGTAAGGCAGCAAAGAACGACACGACGCGCATTCTTATCGACTTTATTCGCCGGCGTGACATTGGCTGTGCATTTGACGTGATCGGCAATGACGATGACCTCGTCGCGGCATTTGCATGGCGTGTCTCCTTCTTGACCTTTGAGGCTCTGCGCCACCGTGATGAGGACAAGCAGTCCTGGAACTCCTTGCTTGTGGATTTCTGGCGTTTGTCCACAGCACACGCCCAATACATGATTGTCAAGAACTTCCACGACGCATTGCGGGATCAGAACACCAAGAAGCAATTGGATTCCGAGACGGTGTCCCTGTTGCATAAGTTGTTTCGCCTGTATGCTCTGCATACCCTCGAACGTGAAGCATCGGAATTCTACTCCTCGGCCGCAGTGACGGTGCGACAGATCACGCTGGCCCGCACGAAGACGGTGATGAAATTGCTGGAAGAGATCCGTCCCCATGCGGTACGATTGGTTGATGCGTGGAAGTTCTCCGACTGGCAACTCGATTCCTCCTTGGGCAGGTATGATGGGAATGTATATGAGGATATGTTTCACCGAGCGAGCGAGTTGAACCCCCTAAACAACGTGGTGTTTGATCCATATCCAGACTCAAAGACACTGTTCAAGAAGGATGAGAGAAAGGATTTGAGGAGCAAACTGTGAAACCACCACAAGTTTTGTCGTTGTATTTTTGAATAAATCTTTTGGTGCTCATGACCGTTCGGACATGCAAAACCTGGGAAGGGGGGCAAATACCCCCATTTGTTCTTGGTATAGAGAAGATCTTAGGGGATATCACATCTATGGGATCAACAAAAAGCGCACAAGCAATTCCTCATTTAAACCTAGGCAGGGGTCCACACTCTATTCGTCCACCAAAACCAAAAACTAGTGTACAAGCCGTCCAGACGCTTGATGCTGGAGAAAAAAAGGTCTGCAGAATTGCGTAAATGGGTATCTCTTTATGATCATACCATCTTGCTTCGCCCTGTGCGCCAGCTTGCTGTTTTTTATGCTCTTCATATCCTGCAGAAGACCCATTGCGCAGGAAACAAATCAAAAATCGATGGTGGCTAGGCAACCGGGGTCCGAGACAAGTCGAGCACGGTCTTGGGGACTATCCGGATGACGTTCGCCGATCCTCCAGCTGCTTTTGAATGATTAAGGCCTGTTTTGGACAACATATGGAAATGCATACCAACGTGTTAAAGCCTCCCTCGTTACAGCTCACCTTGATCCGGATCCCTGGTCCGTGGCGGTAGTGGCAGTGACATCGATATCTTCCCACCCCTTTGGTCCAATAGCTTCATATACACCCAGTCGCCGACTCAAAACCGTGCCTAATCCCCTGTGAACTTCAATCTGGAATGGTTCAAACGGCATTTTCTCTCCGTCAACCGAGAAATGGCCAGCATCGCGATTGACGTTCTTCCTGCTACTTATCTGGTCCACCACCAGGCCCTGCTTGTTCCGCTGGTGGTCGTTCTCGGCTGCGGAATCCGCTATAGTCCCATACCGTGGAATGACTCGGAGAGCGCTCACTTTCCGAACACGCACGCACTCCTTGTCGAAAAAGGCACCTTTGGGAACGGAAAGCAGCAGATCCAGCGCTTTCCGTCGCGGGATGTCGCCGTCGATGGTGACTAAATCGAGAAGACCGTCCGAAGGGAGGGAAGCAGGAAAGAAGGGGGCATCTGCGGCCATCATAGTCATATTACCGCAGTAAAGGTTGCCCAGGTTGGCGTAGAAGGTTAGAGGAGTCCAGCCAGCATCGGTGGGGAGAGGATCATTGACCGTACCATATCGTAAGGGCGGTAGTCCGAGATTTTTTGACATATCCAACGGCCCGTCCAGATCAGAATGAGATATTGAAGCCTGGGTTGCCCTTTTGGCCATGTGCTGAGCGTAGTGCCTCTTGATCTCTTGCTTATCCTCAATCTCCGTCTTCACAGCGATGTCGCAAGGATATAGCGTCTTGCCTAACAGTCGGACAAGAAATCCAAAGTAAAACCTTGCGTCACCCATCCACCGAAGATTCTCGGTTCCCAGGTCGCTTTCCGCCACTATGCCGAGTGACTGCGATAGAAAAGAGAGCGTTCTAGTATTTCCCTGTGTAATGCTGACGAGATCCAACGGGGTGCGTA
Organism: Cladophialophora bantiana CBS 173.52; assembly: GCF_000835475.1. Lineage (NCBI taxonomy): Eukaryota > Fungi > Ascomycota > Eurotiomycetes > Chaetothyriales > Herpotrichiellaceae > Cladophialophora > Cladophialophora bantiana. The sequence continues at coordinate 60,007 of NW_015971586.1, forward strand.
CACCTTTCACAACACACAGAGCAGCCGTGCTGCATTCACCTGTCCCAGTCAGATTCCACGCCATACCGTTTCCGCTGCCGCAGGGGAGTTGGACAACGGCCACTTTTCTCAGGGCCTCCGCCGCATTAGGTTTCTTGGCAAGGCCGTTGATACATTCATGAGGCAGTCCATCTCCGGACACGCTTGCAATGGCGTCGAATGCATTGATATCCAACTTTTCTGCAATCTCGACTGCATGGCCGTGATGTGTGGTCCGCTCAGTGTCGACTTCGCATCGCGCTGCCGCAAAGATAGGTTCGATCTCCTTGGTGTATTGTTTTACTGCCTTTCCTTTCCCTCCAAACGGATTTATCAAGACCTTTATCCTCTTCTTGCGTTGGGCTTGTCCATACGCCCGTCGTAGCAGACGCTCGACCCATCTTTCAGCCTTGTCCAGGATCGCTGTAGCACACCCGAGGGTATAGTTGATGTAAGCAACACGGACAGGGGAGTTTGCTGCCTTGGAGGTCGGTTTTGCATAATGAACGGTGAGTTCGCCCTTGACAATCTCAGCCCAGAGGACGTTGAAATAAGGAATGGATCGCGTATTGGTAGTTCCTGGTCATCGAGGTCAGTCACGACTTTAGAGATAATCGTTCACGAAGCCTGTTACTCTGAGAAAAGATTCCAAAGCAATCAAATCCTTCGCTTATGCGGAGACCTTCGTCTGCGATGCTGTTAGACAAGCTCCCGCTATTAAGAAACAATGACCACGAACCTAGAACAATTACCGCGTCAGTGCCGAGAGTCAATGTGGCATTTCGACCAACGCCCAGCGTGGACTCGGCGACCGTCTCGCGCTCATCCTGAATCGCTGCTTGGTCAGAGAACGGATCTGATGGGGCATCCCTGGAAATGTCAACACTGGCCATGGCGAAGGCAGCGGGCGTGCATAGTGAGGGTGAAAAAGAGATTAGGCGGCCCAAACAATGAATAAAACAAAAGAATGACTGAAGAGCTGCTCTACAAAACAGGCATCCGCTTGCTGACACAAAAGCGGATGGAGGCTGGAAGACTCGGAATATTACATGGATAAAGGCAGGCGCAACCCACAAAACCAGATGGAGTCCTGATTCCCTTTTGAACCACGAAGCCGATGTGCCCGAAACCACAACGTCAGGGTTCCCTGTTTTGGGGGGAGGTCAAGGCGTTAAGTTTCCATCGGCTTGCCGGCAAGGCAGCAACAGACCAATCTCCATCCCCCTGCTGTGTGACTGGGTTTGCAAATGTCACTCACCGAATTAATAAATCGGCTCAATAATACGAGAAAACGAAGTACGGCCTTGCGCGTAAGCTGGAGAATACTGAGCCAGAAAGGTTCCGAGTACCTCATACTCCGAAATTACCTACTAATACTCGCTCGGCGTGCAAGGCCACCTATTAATAGACCACGTAACTATACCACTTTCCTGGGCAGTTGGGACCTTCCTCATGCTGTCGAGTTCTGTCGGCTTGGAAGCGACACCCCTCCGCTGCTCTCACTCTTGGGCGTCTGAGCGTCAGGATCATCAACCACCATCCGCCTAATCTCCACGATCCAAGGATGCTGCAGCAATTCAGCCGCCGAGCTTCTTTTGGCTGGATCACGCTCGAAGCATTTCTTCAAGAAATCAATCCCCATCGGACTCAGCTGGTCCTCGGTGGGTAGTTGTGGTGGATTACCCTGAGCAATGTTGTACATGATTGCCCACTCGTTGTCCAAAGTCGACCAAGGACGACGGCCCGTTGCCATTTCCAAAATCACACATCCCAATGACCAAATATCTGCGGCTCCCGAGAAGCGTGAGGTTGCTGGTCCATCTCCACGAATCACCTCGGGTGACATATACATTGGTGTTCCCGTCATTGTCTTCTGTGGCTGTCTTGGAAGCTGGCCAGGATCGACATTGGCGCGCTGTGGCGGCTCTGGGGCCATCATTGTTTGTCCTTGTCGCGCAATGATCTTCGCTGCACCAAAATCGACGTATTTAATAACACCGTTATGATCAAGAAGGACATTCTCCGGCTTAATGTCCCGGTGAACAATATGTGCCGAATGCAAATAAGCCAATCCTTCCAACATCTGTAGTGCGTAGACCATGATGACGGTTTCGTCCTCAATCCGTCCATGCTCAAGAAGACCAGCCACCGAACCGCCAGAGCAGTACTCCATGAAGATGTACACCTTGTCGCGATGAACTTCGATTCCGTAGTACGAGACAATGTTGGGATGATCGAGAACCGCCAAAACACCCATCTCATCACCAATCTGCTTGACAATCGTTGGAATCAACTGGGGGTCTTGAAGACGAATCTCTTTGACGGCCATTAAAGTTCCTGTGTCGAGATTGAGGGCCGCATAGACCGAGCCGAAAGTACCTCCGCCCACAAATTGACCTTGTTGCCATCGCATTGTGATGTTGGTCGCAGAAGAAGAGAGGAAGGTGAGCGACCGGTCAGCTTCGTTCGATCCCTCCAACACGCGTCCGAGAGTAGTCTTTGTGCCTCGTTCCTCACGAACTTGGTCGATGGCATTAAGTTCGGCCAGTCTCTGTTGGCACATTTCATTACGACAATCCTCGTCGTTGCGCAATTTGTTGTAGTCCAGTCGCTTGTTCATGCCAGTCAATGCCTCCATCCGGGATTTCTCCTGCTGTGCAGCCAAAGTCGATCTCGCACCCATGATGTCGAAATGAGAGATCAATACAGACATGCAGCCAGCCACCTTGACCCTGATGCGTTTGTAGTCCTCGTCCGTGATGTCCAGAATATTCCTTCCCCGCGTCATCGCCATTGCAAACTCCAATGCAACAACTGCCCATTTGAACGTTCTCCGGTCAGCCGCATCACAATCATCACAAATAAAGCTGATCCAGTCCAGTGCAAGTCGAGTGAGCTTCATGTTGTTCATCATACGTCGGTTGGCATCCATATATGTCAGAGATCGTTTCCCAAATTCAGTTGCAAAAGCAAAGCAAGATTGCACCAACTCTGGGCTTGCGATCCCCCCATTCTGCGATCGAATCACCTCCACACTTTCCATGATCGTATTAGACAGTTTGAACGTGGTCTTCTTGATTTTTCCAAGCTCAAGATTTACTCGAGACAGGTTAGCTCTCTGTTCAATGACCACGTCCAATTCTCTGCCGATAGCATTGGCAAATTCCATCCGAGCGCCTTGAAGACGAAGCGATGATCCGTCAGCCACGAGACGGAGTCTACCCAGTCTTACATCAGTAGGCAGTTCCAGAGTATCGAGCTCCATTCTGGGTCCCTCCCAAGCCATGTCGTCCTCCGGCCTGATGATCAAAATGTAAGGGTTTGAGGGATCTTCTGCCGCATCATCCTCATGAAATGAAGTTCCCAGCATTGACTGGATCTCTTTCGGTCTGTTCCACAGCGACGCCGAAGCCACAAAATGAATGCCTTTCGGACTGTTGGTACTTACTTCCACGAGGAAGTGGCCAGATAACACGAGGGCTTCCGCGAACCCCTGGAGCTGCTCTGCCCCCATTCCCACATTGAACTCCGTCGCATTCTCGAACCTTTGCCGCAGAATCCGCGAGAACCTAAACAGCTTCCGTTGTCGAACTCGGACAGAATCTAGAATAGCCTTGTATCGTTTCTCCATTTCCTGCGGACTCTCGTCAGGTTTGCTTCGAAGCTCTCGCTCGAATGAAGCAGTGAGGCGAAGTAAAGATTTGGCTGTTAAGGAACTGAACTGCTCTGCAACCTCGATATCGCCACCTTCGAGTTGACGGCCTATCTCGTTCGAAAAGCCCCATTCCTGTTCGAGGATTTCAGCTTCGCGGAATGTGTTCTTGTTCGCGCCCAATTTCCAGTTCAACATCTTAAAGTAGAACTTGAGGGCGTCGACAATGACCTTGTCGAAGATTTCGTCAATGCAAGGAGGCAAGTCCCATCCTGGTTCAGGATGAGCCATTGTGAGGTATTCTTGCTTGATGAGGCAAGCGAGCCGCATGAGAATCTGGAACTGTGCAATCATCTGGTCGATGATCATTACAGACTGCTGCGCTGATTCCTTCATCTTCTTCGCATATAACAGCCGCATACGGATGATCTCCTGGATTAATCTAGACGGGAAATTGATCAAAGTCAAAAGCTCTTCGATGTAAGGAGGAAGATGACGGGCGGCAAACGCCTCAGCGTTCTCAATCAGGGTGCTCTTGGCCTTCGTGATGACCTCGCCGATAGCCAGGAACATACTCTTATCACCCTGGAGCGACTTCAGGCCATCCTCCTTCAGAATCCTGTCGATGAAGGAAGATTCATCAGAAAGATCTCCATCTCTGCTGGACCGACGTTTTTGCCTAGTGAAATCTAACTCGAAGTTCCCGACCCATGCCTGAAGAACAGCCAGCTCAGTATTGATGGATTGTGTGATATTGTGCCAGGAGATGATGGCGTCACAACTCTGTTTGAAAGCATCAGAAGCAGCCCTGCTCTGAGCAGCTTCGAGTTCTCTCCGCGACGGATACAGCCATTCGCACTTCTCAATGTTTGCCACTGCCTCCTCGACTTGTTCTAGCGGCGACTTGCCTACCACTGTCTCGCCCTTGATCTCAAAGGCAATGATTTGTTCGATAATGGGGCCGATTTGAGCACGACCTTCTTCAATAAGCTTCTTCTGCATTTGTAAAGGTCGGCCATAATATTTTGCCCTTACACCCAGCCAGATCTCGGCGCCCAATTCTGCCTTGCTCTTTTGCTCGGTTGTGCCGATCAGCCGCTGCTTCTCCTGCTTGACCACGTCACCTTTGAGAACGGAAGCCAACATCGAATGCCACTCGAGCCGTTCTCTGTTCTCGGAATTCTGCAGTTCCTCCTCTGTCGGCTGGAGATTCTCCTCGTTGCCCAGAAACATGAGCGTCTCTGGGTCGTACGGATCGTCGAACCCGTGTTCGGCCGACGGAGATTCATCGTCGGTCTCGTCATCCGTACTGTACCCAATACTCGGCGTTCGAGGATCATTGTCAAGCCAATCTTGCGGTTGTTGTCTAACTCGCTGAACATAGGCCTTCTCCTGTGCCTTGTACTGTGCATTCGGATCCCTTCTCGTGCCCCGCATAGTGTTTGAGGAATGTATTCTCTTAGAATTGAGGGACAGAAATTGAGGCGGCTTTCGTGGAGGTGCATAGGTATTTGAAGGTGTCCGGAGCGGAGCACCAGGTCTGGCGCCTCGCAGCTCTGAGATGGCACTCTGAGCGCTTTCCGAGAAAGATCGGTCCATGTTCTGGGGCCCACCGCTCCCACCTCTTGGTCTTGGTCCATATGGGCCCCAGGAGGAGAGTCCGGAGGAGAACCCCGTAGAGGGTGTATACGCGGAGATGGAGGAAGTGGGAGTATAGGTTACAGGGCCATCAGGGTTATCGTAGGAAGTGGTAGGATACGCATAGGCAGAGGATGGGATAGCATCTTCATCAGAGCCGGATGAAGAGCCGCCGCTTGGGCGATGCATCGGCATCTCTTCATGCTCCATAACGAGGGGCAAGCGACCTTCTTCTCTGCGTTGCTCTTCGGTCTTTGGAGCACGAGGTCCGACTCTGGGAAGGGTAATGGGACGCACAGGTAAAGGAGCGACGACTTGAGACCGACTCTGAACAGGCCGCGATAACGTTTGATGCAGTGGTGATGGCTCCAAGTCAGGTGCAGCAACAGGAGCACTGTTGGCACTGACAGTTGTGGCAGACGCAACGTGTGGCTGAAGGACAACCCCGACGGGGTCGGGAATTGGTTGGCTTGTTGCTGACTGAGGCATGGCTGCAATCGATGCCAACTGGCTGTGCGCTGCGGAGAAGAGATCCTCTGAAACTCTATCTCACCGCATTAAAGGCGTCGCAAAAGGTAATAACTACTATGAAATACCTATGGATATTGGGGTAGCTTCAGAACTGGCTAAAAATAATCCAAAAAAAAAAAATTTAGGTACAGAGGAAAAAAATCCAGTATCACGTCGACGCAAAGCTCCACGGCACGCGTCTCGCGATTGTCCAGTGCCGTCCTTCCCGTTGTCGCCTTCCCCGTTTACGAGTCGCCGATAAAGAATTATTGATTGCCTGGATCTGTGATCCGATCATGGATGGAGGAAATCAAGTTGGTAGCCTGCTTTGTGACTCGCCCACGAATCGCCCATCCCACATCCAGTGACACAAAAACCTGGCAGCTGGCGAGATGGCTCTACTACTACTTGTTTGCTGCACTTGATTGTTTTAAATCTCGTACTAAATCAAGGAATCTTTTCTCGACGACTCAGTCACCGATTCCTAACAAACAAAAGTCTTGGGCCAATGGTGGCGCATCCATATCGATCTAGATCGATGACATTAGGTGCTACGGCCCGGACCTCAGGTTACAGTGTATGGTGTCTTGTGGTGCTACCATAACTTAGTATGACCGAAAACAATTCTGTCAACAACCGCCTAGGCACGCCCCAAAAAGCTATTGTCTGCTCTTAGATCCTTACAGCGAAGTGGCATTTCCCAGAGGCTCGACAAAGCTGTCGACGCTCCCAAAAGGGGCCCCTGACTTCCAGCTTGATCGCGGGGTGTGCACAGCCTCATACCTCGATTTCGAGCAAACCATCTTCGCAGCAAGGTTCAACAAGAGTGAGGGTCACCAGACCATCATGCCGAGAAGGTCTTGGAAGCCAGCAGCCGAGACCAACACAACAGGCTCTCGCAGGACTGATGCCAAACAGAACATAGGTACATATGTAATTCATCTTGAGCTGCTCCTCATCCAAACAATGGGCAAGACATGCGATGAGCGCAACTCGGACGGAGCTCGGAAAGGCATTCGCACTAGGACAACTGGTGATCGATGCCGTCGCAGCGGCCAAGTTCTGGGCTTGCAGACCAGTTGCAACGTCTCGCGCAGTGCTCACATTGCGACAACCCTTCTTGGCCGAAACGAGCAGAATTACCTGTTTACCTTTGCTTGGTTCCAATCAGTAATGGACAACGGGTGTATGTGTCAATCGAATCGGAACTGCGAACTGCGTAGCTAACGGAAGGTCGGCAAGATACTTCAACACCCAGTTCTCCAGAGTCTCCTTGCCAAGTCTTGGACAATAATATGTCGGGGCCGCTGTCAGGCAACTAATTGAGAAGCTCAAGATTCAGATGCAGTTTGGAAGGCCATTCCACCCATCCATCATCCTTATCAAGGTTGGAAGTCCGAAATAGTACTTGGCGACATGGGTGAATGAAAAGAAAAGGATCCACCAGTATCTGTCAGCACACGCGTCAGGTGAATGTGGACATAGATAGTTGCACACCGGTATATGATCCCGATAATACGTGAGAAACTGTAGACTTAGAGACATGATCATGGCAGAGAAGAGGTCGATTTATAAGTACATAGAAAAGCGCAGATGTCAGAGATTGGTGCTGGCTGTCACCTCCTTGCAGCAAGAAACCCAGTGGTTGTGAGAAACACGTTCGCCGTACGAGATAACTCGCCCAAGGGACAAGGTATGGGCAGTAGCCGAAGGAAATGAAATAGACAAGAACCATCAAACTCGTTATCTATGTGGAGATGCACTGAGGGTTCACACGGCGCCTCCAACATTTGGATTTGCGTCTGAGCCAATTGAGCGTCAGCTGCTTATCTCGCCCAGAACTGGGCTCCACGCCCCCGGGCGAAGCCAAGGCGCCTGGCGAACTTCGAGTTTGGGGCCATGGAGGCTTGGCCATACGGGACCTTCGATTTTAGCGACGACTAGTAGGCGAGAAGCACGAGACAGCCTTGGAGAGCCGGTTATTTTTGACCGTGGAGCTGAACGCCAACACGAGCGAGGGACTAGACGCCAGTCGCAGTTGGTGGTGGGAGACAGAAAGGAGCGAGAGTGGCGGGGCGTGCTGTAGAGAAGCAGCGTGCTTGGGAAATTCAGTGCTACGAGTACAGGTAAGACGGGATTGAGGACGGTAAGCAAGGAATAGGGAGCTATTCTGTCTTCGCGTCGGTGGGCACGCAGTGATGGACAGAGCGGAGCCTCTTGGCCGGGTAAGGCGCTCCTGGATCACAGTGTTCAGACCTCGGGCAACCTGTATGTACCACAAGTAGGTATGTTGTTCCTTGGGTGGCGCCTGCCTTGGTCTTAGCTCAGCCCTTCCCGTGCGCCCTATCGAGCCTATCACCTCGGGCCCGTGCATCCTTTCCAGGTCGTGGCAGCCTGGTACCAGGGGCCTATCCGGCAAACTCTGCTTCGAGTCGCATCCTTCTCATACTGTGTATCAAGTACCCGCTACATGCCAAGCGTTGCCCTGTGCCTGAGCCCAAGCCCTGCAGGTGACACAATCGGTCAATATGGTGGCACTTCGCGATACGGACTCGTTTCTGTGCTATTATATTCGTTTCTTTTGCCAAATTCAATTTCGTTTTCAACCCTTTGTTTTCCCTCTCTTTCCGATTCCCTTGCGATCTTTCTACTCTCTACCTTCTTTTTCTTGTCCAGCTCGACTTTTGGAGCGGGATTTTCACAGCGATTTATGCCTGCATCACCATTCAATTGTTGATGTTTGCATTGATCCGCTCCCATTCTTCGAGCCCCTGAGACTTGCCGGGGTGATTCCTTCCAATTGGTACACGACTTCGCACGTTGCACGTCCACCTTCTCTGTAGAGCAATCATTCTATTCCTTCCAGCAACATGTCGACTGATTTGGGGTCACTTCCCTATGTCCCGCTGGACATCTACAATGGTACTATACGGCTTCCTTTCTACCACCATGCAGGTCGCTCCCTAGGCGCGCCGAGGAACTACTCGAACTAATGTGAGCTTCCTGCCGCAGGAACGTCCATGACCGGTGGAGACTCGCTCACAGAGGATCTCAATGTCTATTACAATGCCGGCGACATTGCCTGGATGATCACGGCCACTGCTTTGGTGCTTCTTATGATTCCTGGTGTCGGGTATGCGGTTGCCCCTTCGAGTTCGCGTTGACCGATTTGCTGATGGGCGACTCACAGCTTCTTCTACTCCGGCCTTGCGCGACGGAAATCTGCTTTGTCACTCATATGGCTGTCGATCGCAGCCACAGCTCTGATTTCCTTTCAATGGTTCTTCTGGGGCTATTCCCTGACTTTCTCCCATACGGCCGGTAAATTCATTGGAGATCTCGAAAACTTCGGCTTTCGCAACGTCTTGGGAGCTCCCTCCGTCGGTTCAAGCAAGATCCCCGATCTCATGTTCGCGATATACCAGGGCATGTTCGCCGCTATTACCGTCGCCCTCGCCATCGGGGCTGCCGCCGAACGTGGTCGAATGCTGCCTGCCATGGTTTTCTCCTTCATATGGGCAACGGTCGTCTACGACCCCATTGCCTGCTGGACCTGGAATTCCTCGGGGTGGGTCTTCAAGATGGGTGGTCTTGATTTTGCCGGTGGTACTCCTGTCCACATTTCCTCCGGCGCAGCTGCTCTGGCCTACTCTCTCATGCTAGGAAAACGTCGGGGTCACGGTACTCACGAGCTGAACTATCGCCCGCACAACGTCACACATATAGTCATTGGCACCGTCTTCCTTTGGGTCGGGTATGTAGACGTGGTCTATTTCACACGTTTCTAAGCCTCACTAATTGCGTTTCAGGTGGTTCGGGTTCAATGCGGGTTCCGCTTTGTCTGCGAATCTCCGTGCCATTATGGCTGCGGTCGTCACCAACTTGGCAGCGAGTGTCGGCGGTCTCACCTGGTGCATCCTTGACTATCGCTTGGAACGTAAATGGTCTACCGTCGGCTTCTGCAGCGGTGTCATTGCTGGCTTGGTCGCCATTACTCCTGGTAGCGGTTTCGTCCCGGCGTGGGCTGCTGTCGTTTTTGGTGTCGTTGGAGGTATCGCTTGCAACTATGCCACCAAGCTCAAGTTCCTCCTCCACATCGACGACTCCCTTGACATTTTCGCAATTCACGGCGTCGGCGGTCTTGTCGGAGACCTCTTGACCGGATTTTTTGCCGCCGACTACATTGCTCATCTAGATGGGTTTAGCGAGATATCTGGTGGCTGGCTCAACCATCACTGGATTCAACTAGCTTATCAACTCTGCGACGGTGTCACTGGAATGGCTTATTCCTTCGTCGTCAGTTGCGCCATCTTGTTCGTTCTCAACTTCATACCGGGCCTGCACCTTCGTGCTTCTGAACAAGAAGAAATTATGGGCATGGACGAGACTGAGATCGGCGAGTTTGCATATGACGTGAGTGCTCCCTCGTAAAGCGTACTGTTTGCACGCTGACTTATATGTAGTATGTCGAATTGTCCCGAGACGTTGTCAATGGCCTCGAACAAGACACTCCTGTCCACCGAGAAGTACCCAGCTCCGATGGGGAACACCCTGAGAAGCCTCACCAGCCAGCGAATTTGCCCCATTCACCGTGAACAAGGAGGATGCGGTGAAGATGTTAAATTTCGACATGTGACCATATAGTATGCTCTCCAGATGGCTCCAGCTTTACCGACCATCTCTTGTATTGAACAGACAGGAGTTTCTACAATATTGCGTTAATCATTGAAATCATCCATAATGCTGTCAAAAAAAAAACCCCCTCTGTTTCACGAATTGCCAGAAGAAGTGACATTGAGATCTTGGTCATTTAGGTGGCTTCCTCTCACAGCGGGAAGTCGTCCACGTCGTTGAAAGTAGAAGTGTGCATTCGGAGGTGTTGGCAAAGACTCCGTAATCGTATATTAGCCCGAGCGTTAATAGAACAGACGATGAGCTATTGGTGGATCTCATTCACGTGGTGCAGGATGATTTTACAGATATCTATTCCCCTGAAACATCATCCCAGAGAGTTGACTTCACAAATGGATCTAGACTCTATACGATATATTGAGCTATGGCAGTCTACAGCTGCGTTTCGGCCGAGCCATGGGTTTGGAGGTAGCAACAGCAGGATCCGATTAGATTTCCAAAAAAAAAACACTGGCTTTGTACCTAGATCTGTTAGGATGATTCGCATCAGCCAGTATTCGGTTGGGCGCACCTACGACGCTGGTGCAAACATTCACTCCTCCCTCCTCCGTGGAAGTTCGATGTCTATACCTCCGTCAGACCACAGTTCATCCCTTTATCCCGCCCCTCAGTTGAAAGCTGGACCCGCAGCAATACCGCATTTTTTTTGGCAGATTGGGGAAGATGGAGACGAGTCCTACGCCGTAGATCACGTTCTGACAACGAGCAATAGACGACCCGGCATTGCGGACTGATCAAGCAATGACCACCACCATTCTACCCGTCGTGGTTAAACGCTAACCATGAATCTTCGGCGCCAGGATTCACAAGGAAAGCAGGTCCATTGGTCAATTGGCCTGTTGTGTTGGGAAATTCTCAAAAGGCGACCTGGATCCCTGCTAGAAAATGGAGGCAATGATAGACCTATTACATTTACGGATTTTGATCTAATACAGGGGAATCTGCTTGTGGACTGCTGACCGTTATAAGACGCTTCTTGCCTGAACAAGAGTCCTTGAACCACTGCGTAGCAGTTCTGCTTCTGTGAGGATTTTGTTCAGGTTAGGTTTTCTTGCATCGCAAATCATCGACCACGATTCAAATACGGATGAGAATGCGCGGGGTCAGGCTCCTAGGCTGCACGTCACTCCACAAAGAGCGCGGGGTCGAGAACAAATTTTACTGGCCCAGACTCTATTATTGTGAGATATTACCGAGTACAGGGCCTAATTTCTGATTTCTCGGTCTCACCTCCTACTTTGTCTCGTCTGCACGTTGCTACCCACCTCCACCAGGAACACAAGTACATCTCAACCGTGACCGCTTTATACCCCCTATCATGGAGACGGATCCCGCCAAGGGCGTCCAGAAGCACTATAAACCCATCCAACGTATTGCCCGGGCCTGCAACGCATGTAGGTTAGTCTCACAACAGCAGCTGTCTCATATGTCCCTCCGCAAGCGCTGACATGCCTCTCTCAACCTTTGGGCTAACTGTGAACGTCGTAGGCGGAAAAAAGCTCGTTGCACAGGTAATTATCCGTGTGAGAATTGTGCACGTCTCTCCGAAGGTGAGGACAGCTCCGAGGACAAAGAAACCATCTGATGTGATCTAGTATGTCGATATTCACCCAGGAGGGAAACGCAGCGACCGCCCTCTGTTGACAAATCGTCCGAGAGTCTGGTATGACAACCTAGCTGTCTCGCCTGTTCTAGCCAGTGTTGAACAACTCAGGGCCACATATCTCGCAAGTTGGCCGATTTAGAAGGCCTGCTACGCGACTTTCAGCATCAGTTACAAGGGTTCGGCTTGCCAGACGTCTTCTAGGATTGAAAGGCTCACTCATTGCGATTTCACAGGATTGTCTCGACGCAAAAGAGTATAGCTGCATCAATTGCCTCTGCCGCTCAACAACAAAAGCCAATAGGTGGCGGTACCGAGACGCAAACAGAGCAAAGGACACTTTCAAGCACTACAGATGCTGTTCGCTCTTGGTCCAGCATGGGCTCGTCCCATTCGCCCCCAAGACAAATACATAGCTATGAAGGATGTTTGCCTGTTTCCGTTCTTGAGTCCACCATTGATGCTTACTTCAAGTACTGCCACAACCAGCCATATTCCTTCTTCCACGAAGCGAACTTTCGTCAAAAATACTCGGACGGGACTGTCCCCGATCATCTACTCTTTGCCATTCTCGCTAATGCCGTTCGATTTTCTACCGAGTCCTTCTTCGGGGACAAGATATTCGACTTCGCCGTAGCTTTCGCCAATCAATCATGGAAATCCATCGTCTCGACTTGCTTTGCCGCGAACCAGTCCGCCGACCTTCACACGGTACAGACTGTGACATTGCTCTCGATATTCGACTTTACAGGTATGTTATCCGACCCGTCATCTATTACCTCAGCCAACTGACAGCTCTACAGCCGGAAGGTCGCGTCATGGCTCAGCGTGGGTGAAGATTGGAATGGCGGTTCGAATTGCCCAAGATCTCAAATTAATGCTCGGTCAGCGAACCCACATGCCTCACAGTGTGCAGGAGGAGCATCGCCGAGTTTTCTGGTCCATATATCTTCTGGATCGACTGGTCTCATGCGGTCGTGGCCGGCCACCAGCAATATTAGACGCCTCGTGTCAGCTTCAGCTGCCCTTGGATGACACCAAGTGGCGAGATGGGTTGTGGGAGAAAACACTTACGCTGGAGGAGGCTTCTGACCGCGCACTGGTAAACAACAGCACACACGGACCTTTTGCACGTGTGATTATGATTGCCCAAATTCTTGGTCGAACAGCACAGTATATGCTGCAGGAGTGTAACTTCAGAAACCGATATCCTCCTTGGGAGGCAACATCTGACTTTGCAGCCACAGAATCCGACCTTCTCCTCCTAGAAACTCGTTTTCAAATGCGCCTGCCGCTCAAGCAGGAGATTGGTCGTCATCTTTTCGACACAGATAGCATTGACCAGGCCATTGTTGGCCCGATTATCTTCTCGAGGGCGCTATTTCACCTATGCTACTGTATCCTGCATCACCCTTTCCTCCTCAGGAAGCGCATCCGATCGTGTCAAATGAGCGTTCCTCCGAGTTTCCTGGTTCGAACCTTTGCTTCTGGCCGGCAGCATGCAAATTCTCTGGCTAGGCACATTCATACCGCTCGCGAACTGGGTTGTTATGTACAGGCCTCCTTTTACGGCTATTGTGCCGTTGTGTCTGGCAGCATTGCTGGTCTGGATGCGCACTCAACCGACGAAGAAACGCGAAACAAAGCTCTTCACAGTTTGAAGGAGAATATTACGTTCCTGGAAGACCTCAGTAGACATTGGGCGAATGCGTCTTTGTTGGTGAGAAGAAATTCAGGTCATTTAAGAACAAATAACTGACTATTTTCGTCCTGTAGCTGACTGCGCTGAAAACATTCGTCGAAAACAGTTACAAGATACGTTTCCTGTCCGAAGACTCTATCGTTGATCCAGGACTTGGTGCTGAAGATGAGGATTTGTTGTGGTCACTTGTTGACTATAGCACCATGTCCAACGCATCGCCTACGCAACCAACGGAACATTCAGACACGCACTTACAGCTCAATACAAGTACATCCTGGTATGAATTATTCAGCAGTGCGGATTGGGGTGATATTGATGTTCTGGATCACGACTTCCCCATAGGCGTTGATGAGGTAGAGGAAGATCGGTCCACGGTGACGGCTATCGATCAATACGGATCTTAACTATTCTCTCTGACATGTGCAAACCAATTTGTTATATGTGAGCAGATTTATTTCAGGGGTCGGCTACTGAAGTACTGATGCCGTTCTCTCCACTAAAGTAATTTGAGAACTATTAGCATTACAGTGGTCATTCCAGTGCATGACTCAGAATCATGCCTGGATACATCCCGCCCAGTTGTCTCTTGCAGCGTTTCCCATGCGGTAGCTTTTGTGTCTCAACACACACGTGAACAATTTCCACCAATATTCCCCCTCCCCCAAAGCCCCAAAAAGCATTCCACCTTGGAGATTTGTCCAATTCTTTTTGCGTGAAGCTCAATGCCTAAAGCAGGTATATCAATATATCGTTCATAAATATCCTCAATGTCCACAAACTGGGCTGCTTCGCTCCGCTCAAACCAGTAGAGGATCAAGTTTATCATGGAGCAGCACAAATATAGGGAGAAATGAGCTGGATCCAAGTTCAAATATGCCCATAGCGAAGGCAGAGCAATCGATGATCCTCTTGCAACCCTGGACGTTATCTTCGTAATATGGCCGTCCGCAGCTTCAAATCTATGCTGATCACTCGGCTGTGGCCTCGTGTAAGATATGAAGAGCATAGAACATGATCGACGAACTTTTTGGCAGAGACCAACAGGAGAACATCGAAACTAGGAAGCTAGGAATGGTGTTCTCAGACTGCATCCGGCAATGACAGTTATTGGCATATTGATTCTCTAACAGGTACGTAGGAATCGAGTATATATAGCAATGTTTTGATGGCAACATTTAAAGGCTGAGAAGCTCATGAACGAGATCCCGCTGCAGTCGACATTGCTAGAATGTTTAGAATGACGCTTGCTATTTTGAGACACTCAATCTTTTGTTATAATATGATTGCTCTGGTCATCTCCAACCACCTCGCACTCCATTCCAATCCTGTAACAGCTATTCCGAAAGGGCCTGACAGCTCGCGTAGGATGCTTCCAAGGACATGGTAGTCTGGGATTTGTCCCATTTGACGGAATATCCTTAACGACATGCGCAGCTGGATCTTGCGAAACTCAAGATCGCCGGTAGTGCGACAGACAGATGCTTCACCCGATAGGAGAGGAGAGAATGTAAGCACTTGACGTGAAGTGGGTGGGAATATTCGTTGAGCTTAAGCACAGTAACTAGCGCAGATAGATCAGAGAGCTTCCACGACGAACCCTAATAGTCTCCGTCTGTGTAAGTAGTCGATTGCCAGGCCCCAGGCTAACTCAATCTCGTCGCACGGAGGTGCAGGGAATATGTCGAGCAAGTAACAGAAAAGAAGAAGAAAATAAACGAGACCAGCAAAACGTTTATCTGGGCAAGGAGCAAGTAGCCTTATATTCGAGGATGCCGCCGAAATGCATGTAGTCCCACAAACCAGGAAGGAAAGAATAGAAAAATCTTTGCAATGACTTTTGCCATTTGTATTATGATTATCTGAGTTTGGGCATTCCATCATAAAGGAGTGACTTCGTTTCTTCCCACATCAACCAGGTCATGCATTTCGTTGGAGCCAAACGAACCCCCCGTCGGATTGCTTTTGTGTCAAGCCCGCGAATCTCACTAGCAACCACAAGTACTGATAGCAAATTTGGGCGAAAATGGCGCAGATGAGGTGTTATATACAGATAGTAAGGATCACGGTCCTTAGCCAGTAATGTTCTATCAACGGCTCATTGACCATTCTTCAAGAGGGGTGGAGGGGGGTTCATGAGCCGATCCAGGTCCGTATTGTCGAGATTCCGCGGATATGTCCGGGAATATACAGAGCAATGCTCAATGCCGTCATCCTGTAGCCGAGTCGAGAAGGGTGGAACCAGAATGCCGGAGTGATGCTCTCCTCTCCCTTATGAAGTATGAGTCTGGCAATATTGGAAGTAGTTTTGAAGCTCCGGGAAGGTTTCCGTGCCAGTCGAGCTGCCGGCATATTGTTGAGCACATGCACGACATTGAGTGAGTGCCTGCTGGAATGTTGTGCTAGCCGGACAGAGCAGGTCATAGACTAGGCCTACCGCTTGGCCAGCCTGACTTGCAGCATCATAGATGCGGTAGCACTGCGCTGGTGCACTGAGGAAATTCTGTCGGCTCACGATCTCGGCTATTGGGTTAGCCATTAGTCCACGTCTAGGCATCTTAGGAGCCCACGTCGAAGTGGGCCTGGCCGGGGGAGTGGGCTTCGCAATGGTAGACCAGTCAGCCCAAGTACTTGTCGTTGTAGGAGCCGGGCAAAGGGGTTGGCCGTAAACATCGAAGATGGCGAAGCTCAGACCGAAATGCTGCGGGTTGAGGTGGAAGTAACCTTGTGGTGCTTCATCCCAAGCGCACGTGGACTCGGTGGGGTTCGGCCAGAGTGAGCTCAGGTTCGCTGGCAAGAAGAGCTCAGGAACAGGTTTGCATTCTTCCGGAGCGCAGACATATGTGTCAGCCGGGGGGTTTTGCTCCCAGTTACAGCCGATCTGTGGAGGAGTGCAAATAGTGCCAGGAGCACAACCCCAAAGGTAATTGGTGGGCAAAGGAGCTTTTGGAGTATAAGTAGGGTTGACGATCCTCGACGTACAGGTAACGAGTCCGGGATACGTCGAGACGGTGGCTGTTGTGGCACTGACACTAATGACGGTGGTAGGGATCGTGTCCGTGACAGTGCTCAGTTGGACGCTTATGACGGTGCTCACGCTCACAACAGTCGTTGGGCTCACGATAGTAGTAGGCTTGACTACTGTGGTTGTCTCGAGGATAGTGATCGGGCTGACAATGGTGGTGGATTCGATATCCGTTTCAGTGATGACATCAACAATAGTTGTTGGTTGGACCGATATCTGGGTGGTTGTGTCCGTGACATAGACAGTGTCAGTTGTAGTGACTGTCACGTAGTCGGTCTCCGTAGAGTAAACTGTCTTCTCCTCGGTCGTTGTGGTTGGCACGTATTCTGTTGACGCTGACCACACGGTAGAGTAGACAGTAGCACAGGAACTTGACCCCCAGCCGCTGTCTCCGCCATTCCCAGCCTGAGCTAAGGTAACAAGAAGAGAAGCGACAAGGCCGACAAGCTTCAGCCTCCTCATATCCATACTGGAGTTGAACGAATGTACAACGAGTGACTGAAAAGCGACTGCGAGGCGGAAGTGAGTTCTGGAAAGAAACAAGAAGCAAAACGGGGGAGGTGATCCATACCGTCTCTGTTATATGAGAATAGCAGCTCCTGTCCTGTTCCTGTTCAGTCGCGCGTCATAACTACCAGAATCAGCGGTGTCTCAACGGAAGCGATGCTACCTAGCACCATCAGGTTAATGGCTTGCATAACGGGTAAAGATCAAGCGGGCCTGCGTTGGGCCGTGGTAGTGCACGTGTACAAAGCGTAGTGAACTATTTTCAACACCCCCGGCCATGAATATTGTCCTGAGGCAGCCACTGACCACGGGTTGGGATTCAAACCTGCTTTGGCGCAGCAAACGACGAAGAGCTGGGGCTTGTAAAGGATGCCAAGCGGTAAGCCTCAATGCTTTTGGAGATGGCCGCTGTCCTCACGCCGCGGCGTCCTAGGTACGCCGAGCGAAAGAAAAGGCCGGGTATCGAGCCCTAAGCTGTGTTTTCGCCCTGGCCTTTCATATCTTTAGCGGGGGTCGGAAAGATGAAGAAAAATTGGGGGCATTGCGAGGCGATGCTCACACAATCGGGCGCAGACGCAGACACGACTGTGAACTGTGATCCCCCCCCCCCAAAAAAGGAACCAAAGCACAATATCCCCGATCACATCGGACATACCTACCAATTGATCCACGCCCTAAACTCAGATATGTCCATTTGGGAGACGGATGAATGCCGAAAACAGGCGCTATGACTGCGCGGAGAGCTGGCTCGTTGAATACTTGGTAGATCCACTTGGACGGTTGAGAAGGTGGTTGGGATGAGGCTGAGAATTCCTGGTGCAGCATAGGTGCGGGGAGAAATCACAGACCAGTGACGCCGGTGGTGTGAGAAGGAAGCGGGATTTCCTCTCGTGAGAAGCGTAGCACAAGTAGTTGCCCGACCTTGATTCTACAGCTGCAGTTAGCGTGAGCTGAAAGAGTTGCTTCTCTAACAAGTACAAGTAGGTATGGAGAGTGCATGGCAGCGAGCAATTTTCCGTTCCAGCACTGCGGGTTGCTGCAAAACAGAATGAGGTCCATGTGCTCGATGTGTTCCTATGTGTAAAGGTAGGTAGAATTCTTCCCATCTTTCCTCGGCAATAAGCTGAGCTGGACAGCGTGCTGTCACTAAGGTTGAAAGGATGCCGCCAAAGTTCAACTTGTCAGCCTGATGATGACTGAATTTCGGGGGACGCCACCAAGTCGAGAATCAAGTGGAGGCCGCGAGTGCCGCTGGAAGGTTTTTCTGGTTTGCTGGCTTGCTGGTTGCTCTCAGGCTACAGGGTACTGGGTACAAAGAACTCTGTCGCTAGGTAGCTCCGATGGCTGGGTGGCTCCAATTGTTCTAAAATACGAGGCCTCCCGCCTAAAATGCTAGAGCCTAGAAGGTTGCATGGTTGGTGTCCACCACGTGCCCAGACCCAAGATCGGCATAAACACGGCACTTGAAGCTTGACACCGAATGACTGGGCGTGAATTGTGCCGTTGTGAAGTCGAGCAGTTGAGGTACCGCCGCTCTGTGCCGTGCCGTGCGCGGGCTCGAAACACTACCAACACGATGAACAACGCACTACAGTTCAACAGCCGTGACAGCACACGTCATGCGACTCGCACAGCACTGGCGACTCTGCAAGCTCCGCGAAAGAACAGCGGAGCAACTGCAGGGCTCATCACCATCACCGTCAAACCATCGTTGAACTACACACTAGGATGGATGCCACCTAGACACCGAAGTTGAAACCCGCCACCTCACTCTATCCCCCTCTTGATCAATTGTCAGCGACGGATTGCCCACTCCATTGGTCGCTCACAAGAAGAGGAGGAAAGGGAAAAAGGGAAAAATATGTCTTACCAGACGGCGCACCAAGTGCCAGCCCTCCTTATTCCGTATGGAGTATGGTACGGTGGATGATTTGGGAGTGATACCGAGTAGGTATCAGGTACTCCGGGCGGTACCGATCCTTTTCAAATGCGATCAGGCTGATGCTTGTCCTATTATCGAGTATCAACAGCTCTGTTCTCTCTCGATGGCTGGGGTCGCTCTTTGTCAGTGCTTACTAGCTCTTTCTCTTCATTCAACCAATCCGTGGGGGCCGTATTGTTACTCATCTCAGTCAAAGCTATCCTGCTCTGCAGACACCCGAGGGGCTTGGCTTGCCCCCAGCCTTTCTGTGTTGCCCGCTCTTTCGTGGATAGGGCTGGGGCTCGGTGCATGCAGTGAGCATCCTTGCTTCCTAAGAGGAACCCCTTGCAACCCTTCACACCCGTTGTCCTAATGTGGCAGGCCCAAACTGCGCCCGACATCCCGTCTTTTGTTCTCTCACTTGAGTGTGGGGACGTCACTTGTTCCGCCCGCCATTCTTCGACCAGAATGCAACCAGCACTCATGCACGACCCTTACCAACCGCGGTCTGGATCATTGCTATTCCGAGAAGACTCGTCGATAGCTTCTCGACGAGCGCTTCAATGGCGGAAAACAGCCCGAAAGACTCTGTTTCTCCGATGCCTTCGCCACAAGCTAGACTCTTCTAGCCGTTGTACCAATGCCACAGGGACCACGATCATCTGAGCCGTTCTTGTAGGAGTGAGAGGGCGCTCACTCCCACCTTGAATTTTTGTTTGAGCTGATGGAACGCCGTATCTACAGCCTGAGGAACGACCTGAGCCTCATGGTCCGATTTTGAACTCTACCGTTCGAGGTTTGATTCAACTCAATACGGCAACTATGTTATCCATATTGCAATCCAACGCGTGGATGCTCACGCTCTTTGGCCTCGTTCTATGCGACCATAACTCTAGCAACATAGGTCTCTGGGACAGGCCAAGAGCTGCTTTGATCAGAGACAATGTGTATCTTGAAGGTGGTTATCTGCAAACTGGAGTTTTTGAGAATGGGACGTGGGATTCATTGGAGTCTTCAACTTCGTCTCAAGGCTTTTTATACAAACTCAGCATGCATGAGCCATTCGATACCACCGAGGCCAACCCTGCGATATTCCAGTCCATCAATGAGGGACCCATCAGCAATTACTACCTCGACGGATATATGTTCGCCGACTATGATGAGTTCTATGCTTACGGGTACCTCTCCCGCATCTTATCTATTGCGCTGTGAATCTAACAATTTCTCAAGTGGCATGTACTACATTTCCGGAGACACCATTACTGACCGCACAGTGAGCGACCCTCTGTACGATATTCCGCAAGATTCGAATGTTCAGGCAGGCGTACCAAACGTTGCGTACGCTCCTCAGAGTGGGAGCTTCATCAAAGATATCACAAACGGTGCCGGAGCCAATGCTCCAAGTGAGAATCTCAGTTTCTACTTCAGCGGTAAATACAATGCAGATGGCACCGCCTTCTCCTATTTCGACCCGCCGATGGACTACTCTCCGTGGCTCATCAAGGTCGACACCAGCATTCAAGGCCATGCAGACTGGTCACGAGAAGATCTGACAGTTAGCAACATCACCCTGCGATCCGAGGGTGCTCTTGTCTGGATTCCCGCCTCAACACGAGGACTTCTGATTGCGATTGGAGGTGTCGTATATCCTGCGGACCTGAACGGTTACCTTAAGACAGACAACACGACCGACATCACGGTGGCGAAAAGCTTTTTGACCGAATTTCCTGTATACGATATCGGTTCTAGTACATGGAGCATGCAATCACTCAACCCGGGATCTGCAATTCCCGATGGCCCACTTGCACAATTCTGCACCGTTGTTGCCTCCAGTCCGGATGGTTCACATCATGAAATCTTTGTCTATGGCGGTTGGGACAGCAATGGAGGTTTGGCTTACGGCGATGTGTGGATTTTGAGCGTGCCTTCCTTCACTTGGATCAGAGGAAACGTTGAAGGGACCAGAAGACAAGGCCATGTCTGCGTGTCTCCGTATCCTGACCAAATGATTGTTCTCGGTGGGACGGGAGACTATGGAGCAGGGCTTTCCAGCAACAACAGTGTCGACGTCTTCAATTTGAACGAGCTGAGCTGGACAGGCACGTACGATCCTAGTGTCCACAACGATTACAAGCCCGCTCCGACCGTAGCCAGTGTCATCTCCGCAACCCCCACCGCCAGTGGCATGTCTTCTCAGGTCTCCAATTGGTTCAATACACCATATAATATGGATCTGATCAGAACCTTCGCCCCGTATAACGAAACCACCTCTGGTCCACAAACGAATACGACCACGAACACTCCCCCTCCGACACCACACCATGACAGAGGCTGGGTCATCCCGGTTGCGGTTACCGTTCCCGTCGTGGTTGGTGTCGCGTTCTTTGCTGGCCTCATCTTCTGGTGCTGCCGTAAGGCAAGGAAAGGCCGTCAGCAAGAACAAGAGACATCCGAATCAAATAACGGGAGGGGTGGGATCTTGTCTTGGCTCCGGTCGACCCCTTCAGGTATGCCTGGCAAAGAAATAGGAACCGAGTCGTCTGTCACTGAGGTCGAGCAGCCCCAGTCGCCATACCCTATGAGACAAACGGTTCCTCAAGAACTCGAAGGTGGATACTTTTTCAGAAGTGAGCAAGGGACTAACCAGGATCGCTGGTCGTCATCTACTCCCGTGCGGTCACCAAGAGCTGAATACGATGGTCCGGTCGAGGGTCCAGACACCGGGGTTCACGAGGTCCATGGTGCTTCTCGAACCACCCGTCCTGACGACGAGTATGATATCCGCAAAATGACCATGTACCCACCAAGTTTCGTGAGTGGTGGTGGTCAACCTAGGGCAATGGCCGGCTCTTCAGTCTCGCAATCAGGCGAGTCTAACTCTCCCGCCTCGCCCCACACCACGTCGGTGGGCATGGCAAGCTCGGGTTTTGCACCCATTCCCGAGGGTGAGATGGCGCTCGGGGATGACCACACCACAGGTTTCGACAGAGCAATTTCACCAATTGATCTCCGGAGGGACTCGAGGCCTGGGCACGATCGCAAGGCATCGGACGTGAGCAGCGCTTCATCACTGCCGTCCCCGGGCGGCGAGGATCAACCGGCTGCCCCATCCAGGCCGAGAGCTTCGCGAAGCGTTTCCGGGAGTGACGTCGAAATCGGAGAGCAAGGGAATCGTACCATATAATGTGGCATCTGTATCGTCGCAGAAGCTGCAACGCATTCCCTTTCCCCGCAATGGTTTACTTCTTAATTTACCAGGACTTTTGGGGACACTTTCTCTCATATGTTTGACGACTGGACGGCATAGGTATAACCGCGAGTGAGGCAACGATTTTATGGCAAATAATTGGGATGTTTTCATATGTTTGTGGGCCTAACAGACAAGCCCATGCTCAAACTCGGGAGGGTCGTTAAAAAGATACGTTTCTTGATGATAGTTACAGAAATAACTTCCATCGAAAAATCGCGAAAAGTCCCATTGGCTGCAAGTCTATGAAAGCGGTGTTCGCAGACTAAGAACACGTACGACTCGAACTTACTGCTACCTAGCGGCCTCGGATGGCTGGGGAAGGCTTCTGATCTCTCTCTTGCAACCGCAGCCACGATGTTCGCAGCGGGCCAGGAAGCTGAACTATGCGTGGGTGACCTTTCGAAGTGTAATCCATAGCAGTGGAGGATCTCAAAAGACGCGGAATCGTGGAATAATGGAGATGTGCTGGTGTCTAGAGATCAGGGCTGTGGAGTTAGTGAAGAGGACTCTCGGTATACAACAAAGGCGTTCGAGTACAGTTCAGCTGGAAATGAAAAATTTTCACTTGACGGTGATGCCTTCTCAATGAAAAAATCGATATGTTGATGCAAAGCGCTTCTGTGTATATATCCCTAGGTACGGAGTACAGAGATGTACAGAGTGTACCGAGTACATACTAGGTAGTTGGCGACATTGACTTTCCGTCTGACAAGGCTGTAAACCCTCTTAGTACGTAAGGCTGAAGATGAGACTTGGCTTGTTTGCTGCTTTTGCCACAACTGTACTGCACCATTGTCAACTTGCTGCATGTGATGCTCAAAACCAAAATATTCTTCTCACAAATGCCGCCAACATGGCCGACGATGATCGTCCCTCCGAGGAGGGCATGCAGACCGGTTTCCCTCTAGATCCGTCCTCATTCGATGCCGATCCCCGAGTTTCTTGGTCGAAACTCGACAATAAGTTCATCCTCGAAACCGAAGAAGGCAATGAGTTCGAATGGGACACGGCCCTGAAAAGATGGATTCCAGTGGTAGGCAAAATCGCAATATGAGACCTCCGAGAAATATCACGCCCTCTACAATTTCTACAACACTCTTGCACCACGGTGTAAGGAACAGATTCTAACCTGCTCCATGTTGTGTTTTTGTTGTAGCTGGACCAGTCAATGTTGGACCAACAAGGCGAAATCTACAAGGTTGCAGGTGTCGACGAGAATGCGACGACTACTTCACAGAAGAAGAAACGGAAGCAACCGAATGGCGACGAGGTACGTGATGGCCAAGGTCTGATGGACTATGCTAATCATGTCTTATTAGGCCGGTAACAAATCCAAGAAACCTCGAGTTAACACCGCAGTTTATGTGACCTCAATACCTCTCGATGCCGACCAAGAAGAAATTCAGCACGTCTTTTCCAAATGCGGTGTCATCGCAGAAGAGATCGACTCCGGCAAGCCGCGCATAAAGATGTACGAGGATGACAAGGGTCGGTTCAAGGGCGACGCGCTTGTGGTCTACTTCAGGCCCGAATCGGTCAATCTCGCGGTTCAGATGCTTGACGATACAGATTTCCGGCTGGGAACAGAAGGGCCAATGGGCAGGATGAGAGTCCAAGCCGCGGATTTCTCATACAAGAGTCAACAAGATGTTCCGACGAAGACGAGCAAGAGAGAACAGAAGAAGATCATCCAGAGAACTCAAAAGATGAACGCGTATGCTCTATCAAATGATTTAGGCCCTGAGGCTGACTGACGTGCAGCAAACTCATGGATTGGGACGATGATGACCCACAAGCTCTGCAGGAGACAAGCTCTAGGTGGGACAAGGTTGTCATTCTGAAACATATGTTCTCACTCCAGGAGCTAGAGGCAAGTGTTCTTCACCATCACAAGTGATGCAGGGCTGATTGAAAGCAGGAGGACCCTGCAGCGATGCTCGAAATCAAAGAAGACATCCGCGAAGAATGTGCGAAGCTCGGAAATGTCACAAACGTAGTCCTCTTCGACAAGGAAGCAGAAGGCGTTGCAAGCGTGCGCTTCTCTGACGCAATGGCTGCCGCCGCTTGTGTCAAAGTATGTCATCCTCTCTCCTCAAAGCTCCCTGCTAACACGAGGACAGCTCATGAATGGAAGATGGTTCGACGAAAGACGGCTGGAGGCGTACGTTGCAACAGGTCGCGAAAAGTTCAAGAAATCTAGCGATAAGAAGGTTGGCTTTGAGGACGATGACGAGGAAGAAGATGAAGCGGAGGAAGGCGGCCGATTGGACAAGTTTGGCTCGTGGCTAGAGCAAAAGAAATGAGCGCAGCCACTACAGCGTGGCTTTTCATCTTGCATCAATCTGGTTTTCCATCGGGCAAAAAAGATCATCGCTATGGCATAGTCCCAGCATGAATATCTCCCATTGAAACTAGAGTTTGCTGACGAGATTGTCATGACTGCTGCACTAGTAGATACCTGATGGCTAAGGCAAGCAAGACCGCCCTCTTCACGATCGAGCCACTCCCGGACAGCTCACGCGATGAAGGACCTCTTCCTCATGTTGATCAGCACCGTGCCTATTTCTGCCATGCGCCTTGCCCCCGGGAACGTTATCTTGGGCGGCCTGCATGTCTTCAGAGTCGCTATCCTAGGGGATGGTTTCCAGGTCGCCATGATCATTGACCTTGTCCTGAGCACCCTCTTCATCTCTTACGAAATCGTCCCCATTCCCGCGCTCCATGCCGTCATCCAACTCCGGGACCTCGACAATAGTATCGAGCCTTGTGCTCGAGAAGTCCTTTGCGCGCTTACCTTTGGTTGGTGTGGCGGTCGGGTCGTCGCTTGCAGGGTCTTCACCTCCGTTCGTCAGTTGGTCTTGTGTATGCTGGCTACCTCTGGAAGAAGGGTACTGTAGCTTTGGAAGCGGAACGTCTTCTCCTTTCTCAAGACTTTCGTTGTACTTTTTCCATTTGCGCCGTTCGGACCACCACTCTAAGTAGCTTGAGTAATTCCTTTCGTTGGGTCTGTCGAGCACCACAAGTATTTCGTCCCGACACATGCCTTTCTCAAAAAGCTCAGACGCATATGTATCCATTACTGCCCATTTTGCGTCCTCCTTCGGCACGTTCGCCACGTTCGCCACGTTCTCCACGTTCTTCAGATGCTTTCCGAGTTCTGCAAGCTCCTTCATGCCCCACGTTGGACATCCCGGTTGATCAGGCCTTGGAATCGAGGCACCATATTTCACAGGCGGTTCATTCGTAAAGAGATTGACCCAGTTTTGTTCAGCAGCCATCCGCTTCCGTTCAGTGTTGTATTCGGAGCGTTGCAGTTTTGAGAGCAGGCGGCTTTTCCAAAGTTTCACTGCAAACATTAAGGAGAGTGAAGAAATCATTCCAGACCAGACGAGCCAACTCCAGATCTCTCTTGTCCTATCATACCTCATTCGAAGGCCAAGGAGGCAAATGGTCATCTAAGACGTCAGTGCGCATCCCAAGTTTCTCGATCCTGGAGATTAAGTCGCCTGGAGAGAGACGTTTAGAGTATCCTCCCCCGGTCTTGTCCCTGGTAGGTGCAACCCACTCTTCGCAAGCCTTTCCTTGAACCACTCTCTGCGTTTGTCATAATCGGCAATGGCGTTGCCTTCTTTGCCTAACTTCATCTTTTCTATACCGGGTTTTGTTCTGGCGGTTCCCCATTTGCCCTGCTCTTCGTAACGCGGCAAGCGCCCTTCGGGCTCCCATTCCCAGAATTCTAGGCCAGGTTGAACACCCGGCTTTAGCTACGTCGTAAACGCCAAAGTTCTTGAGGTTCTGCATGTAAAAAGCGAACTGGTCATCTATAGTTTTCCATACGTGACAGGGCCTAGAATCCAGGTTGAACTCGTGTGGCTGTTGCTTGATGACCTTGAACCATCGTCAGTATGTCACAATTAGGATAAGACGGGTTTAGTCAACGACGTACCTCGCGTTGGACGATGTTACCCACATCGTCTGTGAGTTCTTGTAGGCTCCATTCGAAAGACCGTGAAACCAGAGGAGCTTTTGGATCTGGGGACTTAAAGAACCTGCGTCGACGAACAGATTCATAGCTTGCGTAGGCCTCTTCATATGGTTGCGCCCAAGCCCCGCAACACGCCTCGATACTTGGCTCGCCGTTACAGTATCTCCGTTGAGCCGCCCTTTCAGCACCAGCGCTGTTGCAGTAGTCACGATAGTGTGCTAAAGCTACGATGGCCCCTCGCGGACAGCTTTGCGTCGGTAACGGAAGGTCCAGGTCAAATGCACGGGTCATTCTGGGCCAACTACCTGGAGGCCCAACCAACGCGGATCCCTTTAACGTCAGCAGGGGCTGTAACGAGGACCGCGGTGAGAACTGCTAGGATGATGATGGCGTAGCTCGCGACAAGAACGGCCTGCTGGGGAAAACATGCGTCAACTGTGCTATGTACCTCGATATTAAGATTCCCCGGACTCGTGATGGTTTCCGTCAGGTAAGAGACCCCTGCAGATCCCGATGTAGAGGCTGAAGTGGAAGCGGTCGTCGAGGTCAAAGCCGAGCTTGGACTTATAGGCTTTGAAGTCAGAGGTGCCGGCCTTGATCCTGATGATATCGACGGGGCATTCGTGAGAGCCTTGATCAAGCTCATTAAAGGGGTCGCAAGAAGTCCAGCTGTAGAACTAGCTACCGAGTTAGTGGTAGGTATAGCTAACGACTGAGAAGGGGTGGGTACCACAAGACCAGAGTTCTAACCTCCAGGAATAAGAACTGACACTGCTAAAGTCCCTGTTGCAGCTAGTAACAGTAACAGGGTAGGCATAAGTGCAGGTAAAAGTCCGAGTCCAGGCCCCGAAAGTAGCACGCCTCTTACGACTCTTCCGGTCGCTGAAAGGCCAGGCGCATCTCGTGCCCCCGGCATTCCTAGAACTGCTGGAACTCCAGATACGCCTGGTGCGCCCGGTATACCCGGTGCCCCAGGAGCACTGGAAGCCCCTGGAAATGGCACCGGTATTGGAGCTGACAACGGGGCGGCATTACCTCTCCCCCGGCAACGCTCTGAACAAGATCACCAACAGCGCAGCGAGCGAGCCCGACTCCACCACTCACAACATAATCAGCCAAGTTAGCTGCATCGCCGACGATACCTCCAAATTGCATCAAAAGGATTAGGCAGGCCGACACCACGACGAGACACCTGCCCACCAGGCTGAACTGGCTGGGCTTGTTGATACTAGGCAGAGGGACAGCCCCCGGCGGGGAAGCAGGCCATACTGGAGCTGTTATAACACGGATAACTGTATTGGCATGTAGGTGACCGTTCCAGGTAGAAGCGATGTGTACAGGTTGGTGATGATGGTTTCCGTCGTCAGTAACGAGGTGATGACAGTCGTCACTTGTGCAAAGCAGAAGGGATATGTTGTATGGACGGCGACCAGCAGGATCCGCAGAGCATTATTGAAGATCTGAGTAAGCCTCATGGTGGCAATTTCGTGTAACAAACACTTGTTGATTGAGGCTAAGGAGAGTATTCAAGTCGGATTTGAGGTATCGTCTTGAGGACTCGGGAAAATCTGCAGACCACTTCCTTTCGAGAGAGATCTCGGGCATTATATATACCCCTGGTTAGAGCACCCTATCGCTACTTGTTTTTCTTTCTTTTTGGCTTTTTCTTTGCAAATACTTCCAGTCATGAGCTAGCGGGTAAGCAATGTATGAGCTTGGCCTTCTTCCATGAAACCAAGCAATTCTTGCTGTATGCCTCAAGGGAACCAGGCAAAAGGCAAAGGGCAAAAGGCAAAAGAAACTTTGGGGAAGGAGAAGGGCTCGAAATTTCATAGCCGTAAGAGCCACGGTAGGCTCTGAATAACTTGGATATCATAACATTGAAAAGTGAAAATCTGCGAGCCCCAGGCTGCTGGGAAGAGTTTAGGTTTCGCATTCTGTGGGTTGACAGCTTAACCTTCAAAAAATGAAAGTCGAACTTCTGCACTGCTTTGTCCCACAGGGGGTTATGCCGTTGCGTCTGTCGCTCCGCCAGTTTGCCCAACAACAAGGTCAAAACAGGCAAAAAGGAAGTTGAAATTGTTGAAGGTGAGGCGCGATGAGGGTTGGGTTCCACATGACGGCCAAGAACCCAAGTTCACGTCAACCCCAAACAAGATAATAGCCTGACATGCTTGAGCCTTAGCCTGGTGGCTTTGCCGGCTCATTTTCCTGAACTATTAACCAGCCCGCATTTTACCTCGTACATGCAAACTTTTTTTTCTCTCCTTTTCCATCCGTGTTAATGTTAAATCGTAGATCATGGCCAAAAGCGCCGTCTCCAAAGTCTATTTTGTTTTTCAAATCTTCAAATCTTCCATCTCGCACACCTCTTTTTAGAAACTTGCCGCCATACAAGGTGATACTTATTCGAGATTGGCGGGACGGAAAAACAGCGAAAGTGGGGATTATACGTAGGGAGAAATGGTGAGTGTCAAAGACTGTACAGGGTAGACGCCCATGAAAGACCCATGCAAAACAAGCCGACATAGTCGCACGAGGTGGAAATACAGTGAACCTTTTTTGGAATTCATTGGGCATGTAGTCTAAAGTTCATGAGTTAGAGACAGGCAGGACGTCTCGATGACGCCCTCTAAGAAGATACCACGACGTCTTCACACCAACAATGATGCCTATGACGAGAGATATTGATGCTCCGTAAGCTTGCGCTCTGGCCATGTACAGTTTACAAACAATCGCCCTGCTCCAAACGCCCCCGATGCTGACCATTGGGTATCTAGTCGCTGATGGAAGTCCTAATGCTTGACCGTTTTCACCGAAGACCTTGTGCTTCATCCTCGCCCGAATTAGTCAAGCTGAGGTAGGCTGTCCAGGCAATTCCCACAGTGCTCACGAATGGGATCTGAAACTGGAGGGGCATGACCCGGAAGTTGAGGATCTGTACTGCTGGCCAAAGAATATAGTTCGCCCTCAAAGTGGGCAGATAAACATCCTTGAACTTGGTCACAACCTCCTTTCTCCCACCTCCTTCGGCCACGGTCATGAACGTGAAGAAGCAACAGAGACCAAACGGTGCAAATATCAATTGATCCATAGCCACTCTCTTAAGTGCTGGAACAGTGCCACTTTTCAGAGTAATGGGGAACCATTTCGTGAGGCGACCAAACCAAAGAAATTGGATCGGGGCCATCAAGAAGCCGTAGGACATGAATCGAGTCAAGCGTTCGAAATCGAAGGGTTGAGGTCCGCTGCTGCGGGGAGAGAGGCCAGGCGACAATCTTGCGGGTTTTTCGTTGAGGTCTTCGAGTTCAACACCAGAGGAGATGAGGTATCTCGAATCGGTAGTGGTCGGTAGCATGGCTTGTCTCTTTCGAAATGCCGTTATTGATTGTGCAACCGTATCTGCAATACCACCAAGAATCTGTTTTAACCCTTCAGCCACCATCCAACCGCTCCAGATATACTCACATACCGCATTAGTGATCATGGTGGTTAGTACGGGTTTCTGGGCGTAGTAGGAATTGAATTTGGCGATAAGTCGGGCCGCCATAACTAACTCGACGATAAAAAGGATAGTGTGTAATAATGGCTGTTGAAGAAGAAAAGGTCAGCTTCAAGGACAGAAAACCAGGGCATCGACTTCACAATCAAGAACGAGGGCGACGTACGAGTCTGCCATATATGTAAGTCCCGTTCAACCACGCCAACGACTTCCGTCTGGAGGTTTCCAGCATCGTGAAAAGAAGGAAGTCGCAGAGAAAGTGAGAAAGGGGACGGAAACAGAAGACTTGGATATTGTGGGAGGATGAGGTCAATGAGGTGAAAGTGAGGAGCGTCTGTGACGACAGGGTCTTGAACTAGGGTGCAGGCTGCAGTGGACACCGTGCAAGGCACGCTGGATTTATCTCGATGGAACTGGAAGAGCGAGGTACGACAGTAGGCGATGAGGAGGGGTGTCTCGTGCTATTGATAATCAAGGATCTGACCATTGGGTGTCAAAAGACCATAGGCGATTGTGTAACAAGTACGGAGTAAATGAAAGTGAGGTTGGATAGTTGATAGCGTGCGACCGCAGTAAGGGGGTGCAGACCAGAGAGAAAAGGGCTCATCAGGCTTTGGCTCGATGCCTCGAGGCGGCTCTCTCGTCTCCTCTCCAGGGTCTGCCTCGCTGCTTAACGGAGTGTCGGAAGTCCGCATGACCATCTTCCCCGCCAGTCAGCATCGACACCCAAGTCACCCAGATGATCTGATTCAGGCTAGGGATTGGATAACGCCCAGCAGCAAGGAAGAGCGCCGTTAATAATAGGTAAGTACGATCTTATGGTGGACGCCACCTATGTATGATCCCATTTCTATATAAACAACAAGAGGATTGCGACGCGACCAGGGATGATAAGTTTCGTCTGGAACTGGAGCAACGGGCATAGGCCGCTTTCATGTGCAAACTGGACTAATTCTGGTCTGTGGCTCTCTACGGCGAGAAATCACACAACACTTCAAAAACACCTTTTACTCGAGCCACATGCAAACCACATGCCGGGCCCTTGATCGGTGCTTTACAAGCATAGGCGAGGGGTGGGCGAAGGTTGAGATGCTGCTTGCTAACACAACCTAGACTATCCAAGCTCCCCCAACCCCCAAAAGGGTTTCAAGTCGAGCAGCCGGTGACGTCGGTTGCTGAAGCATCTGAAGTGCTTGCAGTCCCCGTACCATTATTTTCCAAATCACCCCACCAGTTCCGATGTATCGAGCCCAACCCGAGTCGACCCCTCCAAACAAGTTCCAATAAGTTGACCAAGTGATAGAGTTTTCTGTTCAGAGCTCCAAAGCTCAACTCAAGATTTTTTTTTTATTTTCACATTGAGCATCACTTCATACTGTTGCATTTTTTCCTCGACTCACTTCAAGATGTCTCTGTCTAACAAGCTCGCCATCACCGACATTGACCTCAAGGACAAGCGCGTCTTGATCCGAGTACGTCTTCTGTGGGTTGACGTCCTGTCCTCGCTGACGTTGTGTAGGTCGACTTCAATGTCCCGCTTGACGCCGACAAGAAGGTCACCAACAACCAGAGAATAGTTGGTGCTCTCCCTACCATCAAATACGCCATAGAACATGGAGCCAAAGCTGTCATCCTCATGTCTCACCTCGGACGCCCGGACGGAAAGAAGAACCCCAAATACAGTTTGAAGCCTGTCGTCCCCGAGCTCGAGAAGCTTCTTGGCAAGAGCGTCATTTTTACCGATGACTGTGTTGGGCCCGAGGTCGAGGAGGTCGTCAACAAAGCTTCCGGTGGCCAAGTGATCCTGCTTGAAAACCTGCGCTTCCACCTTGAGGAAGAAGGAAGCTCCAAAGACAAGGACGGCAACAAAGTCAAAGCAGACAAAAACGATGTCGCCAACTTCCGGAAGGGCCTGACTGCGCTGGGTGATGTGTACATCAACGACGCCTTCGGAACCGCTCATCGAGCTCACAGCTCCATGGTCGGCGTCGAGCTACCTGAGAAGGCATCCGGGTTTCTGATGAAGAAAGAGCTCGATTACTTCGCACAAGCGCTCGAGAACCCCAAACGACCATTCCTCGCCATTCTCGGTGGCGCAAAGGTTTCGGACAAGATCCAATTGATCGACAACCTGCTTGGCAAGGTCAACATCCTGATCATCTGCGGCGGTATGGCCTTCACGTTCAAAAAGACCCTGGAAGGCGTCAAGATTGGCAACAGCCTGTTCGATCAAGCCGGAAGCACAAAATGTGCCGAACTGATGGAAAAGGCCAAGCAGAACAACGTCAAGATCGTCCTTCCATGCGACTACATCACTGCAGACAAATTCGACAAGGACGCCAACACCGGCACCGCGACGGATGCTGAGGGTATTCCTGACGGATGGATGGGTCTTGACTGTGGCGAAAAGAGCATCGAACTGTATAAGCAAGCTATTGACGAGGCGCAGACGATTCTGTGGAACGGTCCTCCTGGGGTCTTCGAATTCGATAAGTTCGCCAATGGCACCAAACAGACCTTGGATGCCTGCGTGAAAGCGGCTCAAGCCGGGAAGATTGTCATCATTGGTGGAGGGGACACAGCAACTGTCGCAGCGAAGTACGGAGTAGAGGACAAATTGAGCCATGTGTCAACCGGAGGTGGCGCGAGCTTGGAGCTGCTCGAGGGCAAAGCTCTGCCCGGTGTGGTTGCCTTGTCTAGTAAGTAGCCTCCATTCTCCATGATCGACACGGGCACGATTGATTGGTATGGAAGCAAGCGGTTTTGCGAGATCAAACCTATGAGGGACAAGAAAACAAGACATCCATTGTTGTATGATAGTATTTTTTTTCCTCTCCCCTGAACTGCTAGACGGAAATATGCCGTATATTTAACCATTGATGCTCTTGGTCCATGACGCCGAAACGCCGTGCAATGCAATCCTCTGGCATAGCCAGCTCTATTTGCTTGCTTCGACTTTCTTCAACTCCTCTCTAAGCAAAGTATCAGCCACAGTACAGGTGGGGAGGAGATGGCAAGATAATGTCTGGGACATACTTCAGCTGCTTGCTAAAATCTTCATTCTCGTCATCATCGTCCCAGCTCTCTTCCCAGAGATGTGTAGTCCCGCCGGGCACTTCTGCGTCTTCCTGCGACCAGTCTGTTTGAAAAGTCGTGTCAGAATGACACCTTCGGTCGTGTCTTGTCTGTTCTTCATACCTTCAACGGGAAAATCCTCAAATTCATCATCTTCCTCGAGCATAGCCGCCGGCGGGTTCGATGCTGTCTTGGATGCTTGGGCTGCATCAGCTTCGGTCTTCTGCGTCGGTTGCATCTTTGACGTTGGTGCGTTGGAGGAGCCTGACGATGACATGTTGAGTCGGGTTTTGAATGGGCGCAGGCTGCAAATTGAGGACCTAGTCTTGCGGCGAACAGCGGAGATGTAGGCACACACAAGGGACCGACTTCTGGACGTCTGGCAACGCGGTATACCAGTTGAAGGCTCTTTCTCGACGTGTTCGGCCGTGTGCAATACGATGAGTGAAGTTATTCGAGTGGTCTTGTGTATACTAAAAAGGAAAAAAGTGACGAATGAGGAATATTTTATGAAGTGCCAGTAGGCCCGTGAGGAGGGCGATCTCCAAGCCCGCGTCTTCTGCTACCTTGGTAGTTGGGGGCATGTGATTAGCTGGAAGGCTCGGATGGACAGTACACTAGTTAAAAGACTAGCCTTATAATACGAAGAAACGAAGGCATAGGCACAGGCTGTCGCCACATACACACGAGGGCACAAATGTTGCAAGGCATGCGAGGCCGCTGCACGGGCATAACAACACAAACTCCACAGAGTCCTGCCTCAATGTCCGTCATCATCCGTGCTTGGAAGAGCAAACAGCTCAATCAACATTCCCCATTACGGAGTCCATGCCGTTGTTATCAATCCTGTACTTGCCGCAAGCACGCGGGGGCCGGGATAAATAAGCTCGATCCTCTGCTCTGACCTTGGGGCTGGGGCCTGCGTCTTCCCTCCTTTCTCCCCTTCTCCCTCTTTCCTTGACCAGTCAACGTTTGCGTTTTGTCTTCATTCCTTGAAGAGCTCGACAATATCCCTCGAAATGACGTGCTAAGCTACATTGTCTTCTACTTGTCCTGTTTCCTCCGAGACTGGCTGACCCAAAATTGGGCTTTTACAAGTTCTTCTACTTGATATTCTTATTATCATCTCCCCTCCGTCTTCGTCATGCACAGAGTCGGACGATGGTTCGACCGCGGCCGTGCTTCGCTCAATGTCTCAACGCACAGCCTGGATTCGCTAGAAGAATCTCAACATTTGGAGGCTGCTATGCGAGCTGTAGACCTCGTCATGGATGACGACATCAAGGGTGCTGAAAAAGGCCTTGCAGAGGGCAATTCCTCCTTTCACAAGCTCGCCAAAGGCACCTTGGCATTCATGAAGGCTGCTTTGGGATTCGAGCAGGAATTTATGAAAGAAGCTTCGGAAACGCTCTATGAAGCCGAATCGAGTGCGTCGGTGAGTCACTCAAGGGCTCAGCACGACTCGCGTGCTTTTCAGTCCACCATCTATGAGAGGGGCTCGGAGTTTGCACTGTGCCAGGCAGAGGCGCAGATCATGTCTGCCGTTGTTGGTGTGCTCAATGAGAGTCTGACAGAGTCTCTTCGAGGGTTCTACAAACTCCGCAAAGCATATATTACCCTTGACAGTCTTGTGCAAATGGAGGTCAATTTCAACCGAGCTCGGTCAATGGGGAGTCTATCAACTTCGAGAGATCAGTCCACCGAAAGTTTGCGCTCATCTATTTCCGATAAGTCGGCGCGTCCTCCCTCAGAAAGGTTAGAACACCATTCTCAGCATCAGGTCCAACCAAGCCATCCATCTGCCCTTAGGAGTGCGGAGGCTGTCGGTGCTACGCCAGATAGCGCTTCTGATGATGAGTTCCACGAAGCAGACGAGACGAACACGGTCACAGAGAAATATAATGGCCACCTGCAGGTGGAGGTGGAATCGGACCACACGGCCGAGTTAGACCTAGAGATTGAGCAAATGAACGAATTGCCACCAGAAACCATGCTGAACCGATCGACAACAGCGACGTTGGGGTTACTCACAGAAGGGCCCGAATCGGAAGTTTTTAGCAACTCCCTCGACGTCTTCATCCACTCGGGCACCAATCTCATGTCTGGCCTATTAGCGCTCCTCATCTCCATCATTCCTCCGGCTTTCAGCAAACTCCTGTACATTGTTGGATTCCGAGGTGATCGAGAACGAGGAATTCGAATGCTGTGGCAGGCAAGCAAATTCTCCAACATTAATGGCGGGATGGCAAGCTTGATCTTGTTTGGTTGGTACAATGGCCTAGTCGGTTTCTGCGATATCATTGCGGACGTGGATCCCTCTAATCCAGACGATGTCGAAGGTTATCCTACGAAACGCCTTGAAACACTCCTGGTCGAAATGAGGAAGAGATACCCTAACAGTAATCTCTGGATCGTGGAGGAAGCAAGAACGGCAGCCTCCAGAAGGAACCTTGATCAAGCCTTGTCCATTCTCGCCGCTCCCGGTAAGAGTCAACTCAAGCAGATTGAAGCGCTGCACATGTTCGAGAAGAGTTTGAGTGCCATGCACGCCCACAGGTACAAATTGTGTGCAGAGTCCATACTAGCATGTGTGGACCTCAACGCGTGGTCTCGTGCTTTGTACTACTACATCGCCGGCGCCGCGCACCTTTGCTTCTACCGTCATGACAAAACTCTCTGCAGTAAAGACAGAGAAAACCATGCCAAGCTGGCTGAGGAACTGTTCAAAACAGCGCCAACCAAAGTAGGGAAAAAAAAGATGATGGGAAGGCAACTCCCGTTCGACATCTTCGTGGTGCGCAAAATCTCCAAATGGGAAGAACGGGCGTCTCGGTGGAACTGCAGTTTCATTGATGCAATCGGTGTCAGTCCTCTTGATGAGATGATATTCCTGTGGAACGGCTTCAAGAAAATGGATGAGCCGCTGCTGCGGAAATCCTTGGACAATCTTGCCTGGTCCGAAAGCACGCCCTACTGGGATAAGGAAGATGTCGATGAATACGCAATCCTTGATATCCTAAGGGCCGTCATCTTCAGAAATCTCCGCCGGCATGAGGAATCGACAGGTCTTTTGAAACGGAAGCTGTTGAGTCAAGGGGCCCATGAGTTCAGGGGTTCGAACAAGGATGACTGGATGGCGCCGGCCGCACATCATGAAATGGCGGTTAATCTGTGGATGCAGAGGACAGGCTACACTCTGCAACATGGGGCGGCGTTCGTCAGAGATTGCTCCGAACAGACGCCTCCACTAGACCTCGCACATGATGCGAAGTTAGTTCAAGAAGCAAAATACCACCTGGAAAAGGCAAAAGGCTGGGAGAAGTACGAGCTTGATGCTCGACTGGGCCTCAAAATCACGGCCGCGCTCGCTGCTGTAAAGAAATGGGAGCAGAAGCATGCGAATGTGCTGCGATGATGCAGTGAAAGCCGTCCGACACGATGCTTGGTGTTGGCTACGTGGCAGTTCTCCCCAATCGAGGTCTTTTGTGTGCATCAGCAGTGCCTAGGTCCGCGTCTGGTTCGTTCTTTGTCTGCCCTGGCAGCTTCAAGCTGAGAAAATGAGTTCCTTCCAGAGGTGTCTCATAATACGCGGCAATGTTCTCGAAACCGAAATCTCGGTACATCTTTAATGCCACGACCATGCTCGGCAGAGTGTCCAGCCTCATTTCATCGTACCCGAGTTTCTCTGCCATAGCAATAATGGAGGAGACCAGGGCCTTGCCGACTCCAGTCCCCCGCCCGGCTTGGGTGACAAAGAGGCGCTTCATCTCACAGACCTTGCCTCCTGCTCCAGTAGAGGGAAGAGGCCGCAGTCCAACACACCCGATAGCGACACCAGCCTCACTTCGGGCTAAGAACAATTCTCCTTGCGGAGGAGAATACTTTCCCGGCATCCCCGCCATTTCATTGTCAAAATTTTGAAAAGCGAGATCGAAGCCCAACGATCCAGCGTACGCATAAAAAAGGGAAATAGTATCCGTCAAGTCGGCTGGGTGTCGGACAGGGGTTATGGAAAAGTTCACTGCCATTTTGGACATTTTAGAACACGGCGAGGTGGCCTGTTTGGCGAAAGGGAGAAGCGCAAAAGTCGTCAAGGAACGGGCGTCACACGATTGACCAACAGATCGGGCTGTAGCATTTGGGAACCCTGTCCTCGTCGTTGCCTGAGGAGCAATTTTTTTTGTTTTTTTTGGGGAGGGGGGGTTGCTTTTGGCATGCTGGTATTTGGCGGAATAGGATTCTATGACTCAGGGTTGGGAGGCCCAGACACATCCATCCACCAGGCTCCGGGGTGATATGTCCGCCTCCGTTCCAATCCACTCCGCTTTACTGCGTCGTGCTGCTACGCCCTTGGGGTTGTCACCCAAATTTCCCCGGAGGGTTTTTTTTCCTTCTGGCCTCCTAGGAAGGGGCAGGAAAGGGGCACGCACCATGGGAATTGCTCACGGAAGAATTTTCTGCTTCACGTGTCCCGTTGCCCAACCGTGCCCCCGGTTTCGTGGAGGAAAATCTTCAGAAAGGCCAAGGATTGATGCTATCTAACACGGGATCTGGTAGGATGGCTGTTCGCCTTCGTCAGCTGGGCCTGGAGCTCGGGAGCACCCGAGTCGCGCATTCATGTAGTGAGAGAAAAAAATTGCAGCAGGTGCTTTAGCGAGGGCATCGCTTCTGAGGCAAGCGATGCACAGCGACATCGGATCGAGCAACGCTGCACGGAACAAGCAGGCCCAGCCGCTCTGCACTGTACGAATACATGGGTAAGGGCTCGAGGGCTCTCGATAAGGCCCCTAGGCCCCGTGGATAGAATTTTTGCCAATCATGCCCCTAAAGCGACAAGCACCAATACAGGAGCCAGGCACTGCCTGGTGTCGCAAGGCGTTCAATCAATCATCTTTCATCACTCATCCTGCAGGACCATCATCGTCATCACTCCTCGCTGTACCGAGTATACTAACCCCCGTCGCCCCTCGTCCCCCTCCACAGTCCCCACTGCAGCTCTATCAACATGCATACCATCCCTTATCGAGCCAATTGACGTCCTCGTCTTCATTCCCATGCTTTACAAAATTTTGTCAACTAGCAACTTGACAAAAAGTTGTCGATACGATGGACTGAGATTCCCCCGTGGTGCCCTTTTTCCTAGGTTCAGATAAGCTAGACCGAATTTCTGGTCCTGCTTGCCTGGTAACTGCACCTGCATCACGGTGGCCCAATGCTTCCGACTGACGTATCGATGAATTTTTTTTTTTCTGGGGCCAAGGTGGAAGCTGCAGTTGAGCCTACAGAAAGAGCTCAATCCGGACCAGGCGACATCTTCCTGAAGAGTCTCCTCAAACGCCGTTATATTGTGGCCATCCCTCTTCCCCTCTTGCACTTTTTTTGCTACTTTCAACAAAAGCTCTTCTTCAAGTTCAGTCTCAGTTCATTGTTCGCCCAGCTCTGCCGCTTCAAGTTTGCCCTTATCCGACAAAATGGCCTACCTTGCATCCGAACCCGAGTTTGAACAAGCTTACAAAGAACTTGTTTCTAGTCTCGAAAATTCCTCGCTTTTTGAGAAGAATCCAGAATACAAGACGGCCCTGAAGGTCTGCTCCATTCCCGAACGAATCATCCAATTCCGAGTGGTCTGGGAGGACGACAAGGGCGAACTCCAAGTGAATCGGGGCTACCGTGTGCAGTTCAACTCAGCGCTTGGTCCTTACAAAGGCGGTCTCCGATTCCACCCTACTGTGAACCTTTCTGTCCTGAAGTTTCTGGGTTTCGAGCAAATCTTCAAGAATGCGCTTACTGGATTGAACATGGGAGGCGGGAAAGGTGGTGCAGACTTTGACCCCAAGGGTAAATCAGACAACGAGATCCGAAGGTTCTGTTGTGCTTTTATGAGCGAGCTCGGAAAACACATTGGAGCGGATACAGATGTCCCTGGTAAGCTTCACGCGACCACTTGCCCAATCTGGTAGACTGACCACGCGCACAGCGGGTGACATCGGTGTATCCGGACGAGAAATCGGGTGGCTGTTTGGACAGTACAAGAAACAAACAAAGTTGTGGGAAGGCGTGTTGACTGGAAAAGGAGGCAAGTGGAGTACAAACTTTGAGGAAACACGAATTCTGACAAGTTGCAGGGAGCTGGGGTGGCTCTCTCATCCGGCCAGAAGCCACAGGCTACGGCGTCGTCTATGTAAGAACATCTCGATCGCGACGAGCAGCACTTGACTAACAGTTGCCAGTACGTCGAGCACATGATCAAATACGCCTCCGGTGGCACCGAGTCATTCTCAGGCAAAAAAGTTGCCATCTCTGGCTCTGGAAATGTGGCTCAGTATGCGGCCCTCAAAGTGATTGAACTAGGCGGGACGGTTGTGTCTCTCAGTGACAGTCAAGGTGCCATTATCGCCACGACGCCTCAAGGTATTGACTCCGAAATGATCGAAATCATTGCGAAACTCAAGGTGGACCGGAAACAGCTCTCCGAGGTTGCCCACACATCCACATTCAGCAGCAAGGTCAAGTATATCGATGGTGCTCGCCCGTGGCTGCATGTGGGTCAAGTCGATGTGGCTCTTCCCTCTGCGACGCAAAATGAAGTGTCTGGTGAGGAGGCCGAAGGTCTAATCACAGCTGGGTGCAGATATGTGGCCGAAGGAAGCAACATGGGTTGCACAAAAGCTGCAATCGACACCTTTGAGGCACAAAGAAACTTCAAAAAGGAGAAATGGGTTTGGTACGCCCCAGGAAAAGCCGCCAATGCTGGTGGTGTGGCTGTTTCAGGTCTCGAAATGGCTCAGAACTCGGCACGCATCAAGTGGACCGCCGAAGAGGTGGACGAGAAACTCAAGCTCATCATGAAGAACTGTTTCGAGAACGGGTTGCAGACCGCGAAGACATATGTCACTCCGAAGGAGGACGAATTCCCCAGCTTGGTGGCTGGAAGCAACATCGCAGGATTTACCAAGGTCGCAGCAGCCATGAAAGATCAAGGAGACTGGTGGTAGATGACGTAAGGGATTTGGAAAGATACAGAATGGATTTGGATGTTGATATGTTCATGGGTGTCGATGAAATTAAATGCGTCAATCGTCCTAGACTCGGGTTTGCGAATAGCTGATCAATTGATAATTCAATTTCAGTGATATTCCAATGAGGCGGCAATTATTGTTTCTTAAGTGCTGTAATCGATGACATGGCATCAACAAGCATACTTGGCAAGCCAATTTGAGAAATAAATAGCACACTCAATGGCTACCTGGCGTCGCTCAAGTCCATTGACGCCCGATTATCGACGGAGCACGTAGAGACCACTAATGATGACTGCCAGTGCGAATGCTAATATACCGTAGAAGGCTCTGGTGATACCGTGCACGTTGGGGACTGAGAGTTCGAAAGGAAACCTAGTCAGACAAGGCCTTTTCTGGGTAGAACTGACCGGTCGTGTGACTCAATGGAAGACATGATGGATTCTAGCCGGCCCATGGGGACCTGCCTGACTATATACCCGTTCGGTAATTACAGGAGGGTATTGACGCTAAGTCGTCACTAATCACTAGCCTTCGGACTAGGGCGAGCCGGGGTAGCATGACGGTCTTTTGCATGTATCGGCCTACCCTGCTCGCCTGTCGGTCTCAAGAGTTAAAACTGTCATGCACGTAATCATGCCCCAGGCAGCTGCAACCCAAATGGCCATAACCGCTATGTAATGCACTCCCACTTCCATCGATAAGCAACGCCTAGGGAAAACAGCCAATATACTAGCTGAATGATACTCAGACATGCCGTCAGCACGTCAGTTACTCTCATATAGCAATCTGTCGATACATGCTTAAACTCGCAGCTATCTCTGGCGCCTCCTACCGAAGACGCAGTGAAGCTTCAGACTCGTACAGGAAGAATCAACGTCAACCTGTGGAATGAACAGGAATGCTATCGGGATTGCTCGTGACAGGACAGGTTGATCTCCACGCTATCGACCTAGTAAGTGGTAAGACTCCACTGGATTATGACATTGAGACTATTTCTCCGGACCACGATCGGAAATATACCAAAATCGTGAAGTATGCCTTTTTTGGGCTTTGGGGAGGGGTGTTGATTCTTACGATTTTCAAAGGTTCGAAGAGAGGGCCAAGCATTTCGAGCGCTATGCTATTTTTGATGCTTTTCAGAGAATACAGTTGAGAAGTCCCTTCACAAAAGCTGGACGATGGAGATAAATTCCATATATATATACTAAGAGAAGAATCCTAGACCGTGTCTTGAAAGGGTGCAAACAACCGAGCATTGGAAAGATTTTACCGTTGGTCTTTAAGCGAAGAACCATCTTTTGCGTGGCAGATCGCAAACCGTGATTGGGAGGAGTGACAACCTCTGTCCAAATTGGAATAGAATCGACTAAACCAACGACCCCCTTTTTTCCCTTTTCAAGCCCCCCCGGGTTACTGAAATATCACGAAATTATCTCCATCAATACCCAGCTTTTCCCAATCTTCAGAGTGCTCCTCTACCGCCAGCCCTACCTTATCGTCTGGTGGTGATAGTGGTGATGGCTCGGCTGCTAGTTCACTCTCAAAGAATATCAATTCTTCTACCGCTGGCTCTGCGTACCAGATCGCCTTTTTTTTCTTTCCAAGACTTCTTTTCATACCCTCAGAAGCCTCTTAATTCTCCTCTTCTGTGATCTCACCCGGGAAGTACTCCAGCACT
Organism: Cladophialophora bantiana CBS 173.52; assembly: GCF_000835475.1. Classification (NCBI taxonomy): domain Eukaryota; kingdom Fungi; phylum Ascomycota; class Eurotiomycetes; order Chaetothyriales; family Herpotrichiellaceae; genus Cladophialophora; species Cladophialophora bantiana. The sequence goes on from NW_015971586.1 coordinate 101,781, forward strand.
CGAAACGGACACTCCGCCTTGTTGGATAACCCCGTCCCCCGGCATTGCTCTGGATAAGCCCCATTGGAATCGGCACGGTCCCGCGCTTTTAGTAGGAAACGAACGTCAGGGCGAATGTCGACTTTGTACATTCTGCCCCTCCACCATTGCCTTCAAGAGATCTTTGGCAAGGTCACCACCGCCATCGGGTAGTCTGCTCCATTCGCCCCACTCATCAAGCAGCCGCTCCGGCGACACCAGCGCCGAATAAAGTCTTTTAACAGTCGTAAGATCGGGGAGATACAGTCTACCCTAGATACTAATAGCGGGACCTCTCTTCATCGAGACAGGATTGGCCTTTCTAGGCGTATTCTTTTCTCATAGTATTGAGACGCCACCAAGGTACTGAGCCCCAACTTGGAATTACGAGGCGAAGGCCGCAAAAGGGAGAACGTAAAGGAGGAAAGCGTAGCTTTTATAGAAAGTAGTGTCCAAGGGTCGTATCTTAGTTCTTGATCTTCGCGGTATACTTATCTCCTAAACTTCATTGGTCTGTGTCTGCTCCTCTCTGGTAACCGCTAGCTTTAGCACAAGTAAGCAGGTAGTCAGTCCGCCGTGAGCTCCTACTGACTTAGCTAGCTCGTGGTAATAATGGAGGTAACAGGACTCTGGGAGATCGTCGTAGGAGGGTTGTAATAACGACAGTAGTAGGACCGCATTTTAGGGAGGGTCGCACTCTAGAAGAGGAGAAATCCTCGTAGCCCGAGAGGGCAGGAAGGGGATTTTGCTTCATTAGCGGAAAGGAGGAGTCCGTCCGAACGACATAAAAGCGGCACGTCCGGGGCGAGTTGCACGTAAGGTTCTAGCAGTTTAAACTCATCTTTGCCTACAAGTACTAAGCACCCGTGTCTTGGCGCAGTCGCAAGGCTGGCTAGGCTGGCTTGCTCTTCGCTTGGCGTTTAGTGATCGCGACGTCGACGCGTCGCTGAAGAATTGCTAGGATTAAACTGCGCACCCATTTCCCAAAATCACCATCATGACACCGAACCATCAATCTGTAACACACGGTAACGTCTCTTGATCACATGGGACTCGGTCAACAGCCACAGCGATGCTCAACCTCTACACCGAGACGGCCTTCCAAGTGAATCCGCCAACCGCAGACTCAGTGCTACACCTCCAAGTTCCAAGAAAGAATGGCTCATTCGACAAACCCAAGTCATCCTCAACTCGGTTCAAGGATGGCCGGACCTGGACAAGCGATCAAGAATCGTATTCCTCTCGTTTCCTTGCCTCTCAGAGCTCGATATATTTTCGGGCGTCAAAAACATATCCCCGGACATTTTACTGGAAGGTGGTCAACAATGAAAGAGTGCTGCAGGTGCAATGCGCGGATCTTGCGAGAGGCGAAGCTGAAGTTGACGAGGCGTACCTTACAATCGAGTTCGAGTTCCAGGACGAGATCATCCCCCGAGGTGTAACTTTTGCGGATTTAGAGAATGCCGAGGAGATTAATGTTTTTGTGTGTACCAACAAAAACGAGATCTTCAACTTACGGGTACCTACTGCTGCTTTCCGCGACTTGCGTGTACTGCAAACCGAGAACATTGGTCAGTGGTGCCAGCCGCTGGAAAGTTCCACCCTTGGTATCGATACAGTCTACCGCATTCATTCCATCACCCCTCTGGTTGTCTTAATATCCTTCGCCAGCGGGAGATTACAGAGGCTGAAGAGGAGGTCTGGACAAGACGATTGGGAACAGGATAACTACGATGACCGATCATGGGGCGCGTCGATCCGAGGGCTCGTCGGTCGACGAGGTTATCACACTATCGAATTTAGGTCGGCGCAACTAGATCCGCGAACCGCCCAGACCATGGTCGTCTCTGCGGATGGCGATCTCCTCTTCACTGTTTGCCTGAACCATACTTTGAGAATCTGGAACCTCAACAATGGCAGAATTGTTGCCACGAAAGATTTGGTGGGGTTGACAAGGGATCCGAATGACAGAACCCATTTAAACCCAGCGGAAGATGCCTTCTTGCAGGTATTCAAAGAAGATGAGGCACAGAAGTTTCCCACTGTTCTGACGTACAGTCCCCGAGATGGAGGCCAATTCAAATTCTGGGACATCAAGGGAAGCCTCACAGATTCTCTTATTGTTGAAGACAGATATCCAGAAACAAAACTGAGTGCTCCAGATCCGGACCCTTCTGGGAACACCGTCTGGTCCATGATCGGATTCAAGCTCGATCCGGGCACCACCTACAAGGCTGCTCAGCTCTGGGTACTTTGGAGGAACCACAACTTCCACCAACTTTACAATTGTCAACTAGAATTGGGCAGCGTGGCAAGTTCATGGAAGTCAAATTGGGTCAAATGCAATGCAACAGTGTCCGCAAAGGCTCTCCCTCCGGAGTTTGTCAAAGGTGATGAGGAAGATCCGGCTACTAGGTGGTTGGACTTTTTCCTCTACCCTGGTCGCTATTCCGAGGCTGCCCTTGAAACAGCGTTGTCTATATTCGAGGATGCGACTGCAATGAATTTGACTGCTTCACAGAAGGCAGCGCCGTTGAGACAACGAATGTGCACAACGGTGGCGGGCAATATCTCACTGCGGAAGTATGGTGAATCCGAGATGGACTTTGACAGGTTCTGCATCGACACTGATTCTCAGTGGCGCAACTTTTACAGGATATCTGAAAATGTCAACGACGACCGCAATGCTCCGTTGGCCCTGACCTATGATGCGTTTAGCGAGATGGTGTGGATTACCATGGCGGACAGATGCTGCGCGGTTAGAGAATGCAGCAAGGTTGAACTTCTCCAACAAAACGAAGTTGGCGACATACGAGATCTTGAAGATGCCGCTGCTCGATTATGGCCTCACCGCAAAGTTAGTACTGATGACGGAGAACCCTTCGTCGACCTTGCTATCCTAATCTCCGCGGCGAGGACGTTCAGAGATTCATTTTCATCCGATCTTGCTCGGGATCTCGCACTTGCAGTCGAAGAAGATATGTCCATTAGTGCCGAACATGTCACCCCCACGCGCACACTGAATATCTATGACAATACAGGATTCGGCGACGCTATATCGAATGACACCTTTGAACGACTTCAATCCGATCTCTCTCCGATGGGCGGCATTTCTGGCTTGAATAACGAACTTTTCTTGGGAGTCTTGGAACTGTTTGTGTCTAAAAGTAGGAGAGTGAAAAGCGCCTTGAGGAATACTCTGTTCGGGAATCTTCTATTGTCTGCGGGCACGGTAGACTTCTTGTCGTCTAAAAAACAACTGCTCATGGATCTTCTTGCTCTAGCAGTTTTCGTGGAGGGTGAGTTGAGTCAAGAGGATGTCAAATCGACAATATTCAATGCGTCCGAACTGTATGACCAGATTGTGCCCCTACTACGGCTGTGTAACCGCAATCTTTGGCTAGCGTCGCATTCACGACTGGTCCCGTTGGAGATCCTAGGCGCTGATGGACATCCAAATGCCTCCCGCCAACGTTATAAGCCCGTCGCCGACAAGAGAAGACAGGTTACAATCATGGAGGACACGTTAAGCAAAGCTGTCAGACCACCACCCGCTGTTGAGAAACCCTTGATGTATCTGATCACAGACCAGCTATCAGAGATCGACGATTGGGCTTCTGGAAAAGATACGTTGGATCTAGAAGATGGTGCGGTCTACCTGCAATGTGATCTGCTTGTACAGGGTGATCTCGACCTTGCCACTGATTTTCTACAGTACCAACCTTCAACGTCCTGGTCAAGCTATGTGAAAGGGCGTTTGGCTATTGCAAAGGCTGAATACGACGTAGCAACATACTATTTCCAGAAGGGGTCATATGGCTTGGCATGCGGGAAAGCAGTTGGGAACCTGGTGGCACTTTCAGCAGGTCTGTTGTCAATGATTGAAGCCGAGTGTTTCAACAACGGCCTTCCTGTTTACCTGCATCACATTACGACGCTTTTCGAGTCTGCGAAAGCATACAACGAAGCAGCTAAGTTTGCTCGTTTGACATTAGAATCATTGCAAGCTGGGCAGAATGAACCAGTTCTCAATTTCCGGGCCGAAGTGTTGTCCAGATTGGTGAACGCGGAGCTCAAGCTATCTAGGTTCGATCGAGCCTACAATGCTCTGGTTCAGCTGCCTGACCCAGCATTGCAGCGATCATCAGTGACGGCCCTGGTCGACTCAGTTTTGAGTTCCCATGCATCTGTCTTTGGACCTGAAGGCGTGGTACAGACCCTCCAGTCTCTACCTTGGACTATGTATCCTGAACTCGCCCGACACATGGATGGACACCTCATTTCCCTCACAAAATCCCAGTCGACGTCATCCAGCTTGGCCTCAAGCAGTGGCAAAGTCGACTATCTCAGCATCATGCACGCTATCCGAATTGACCAACACAACCACCGTGGAGCGGTGACAATCCTATATGACCGTCTCAAATTGATCCGCAAATCCGGTCGGGCTCGACATGATCCGCAAGCCACAGCACTGAGACACGTCCTGCTTGCTCTCATCAATCTTATGGCTTGCATGGCACCGGATGAGGCGTACATCCTTGTCGAAGCCGATGACAGCAAGACAACTCTGAAACAGAAGACTGGAGAAGAAGCCAACGCTCAACATGACGAACAGTTGATAATGAGAAAACGACGTCGCGTGGTCATCACGTTGGAAGACTTGCGGAAAGAGTATCAGGCAATTCTGGATAGATGTAGTCGGATTGAGCGCGGAGACTTCGACTTTGAAATAGATGCGGACGGGGACAGCGAAGAAGATGAAGCCGAGGAAATGATAGGGGATCAAAGTCAATCGAGATTAAACTTATCGAAAAGTCCGTCGAGAAATGGGGGCGGAGGCGGAGAGGACGCGATGGAATTTTGACAGTCCGGGCTGCATGTGGGCATCAGAACGTTTAAGCATTAGCTGTCAGGAAAAATTTCGAAGGACATGTGCAAACTGCAAGGAGCATGGTCAAGTCAAACGAAAAGGATAACATCTCAATCGAGCTCGGTAGGACCAGTGAAAATTGAGGCGAAACGCTCGCAGACGTCAGCGTCTGATAGCTGCAACATCTCCAAACAGATGCGGAATTCAAACAGGTTTGTTTTCAGTCGCATTTCATCACGCCGCTAAGTTTTGCTGGTCTCTTGGATCTCCGAGCAAAGAGAGCCCATCGCACACAATCGAAGTTCCCAACAACCCATCGAAAATCTCTTGAGGAAAGGGCACTAGAGAGTCGCGACGGAGACACTGGAAATTTTATGATCAGAAGCCTGGGATGCAGGGCTCTACGTACCTAACAAGACGCGCATTCTCGAGGTCGGCTTCCGAGCAAACACCTTGAAGCTGACCTCAAATGTTCTATTCGAGAGAACCCCAGCTTGCTGCCCCCAATCTATGCTGCGCTTGCAGAAAGGAGGACATGGTTGCTGTAAGTTCCCAGAAACAAAGAGAGGCGCAAGAAGCCGTGATAGACTGACCTGATGTAATCTTTCACAGTACGATTCGGCTTGACAGCACTCAATCCTCCTCGATCTCCCCCTCCTCACTTCCTGAATGCACTCCACTAGGCTCCGGGACTTGAAGCATATCCTTGTCTTTGTCTTTTTTGATCGACGATGGTTCTGGCGTTTTGCTCCTCCCTTTCTCACGCGACCGCGACCTTCCCCCTCGACGATTCCGTTTGGCACTGCGTCTTCCACTCTCGACGCTGTCTTCACTTCCTTCCCTCCTCCGTCGTCGATCGCTGCCTGTAATACTCCTTGATTCTTCACCATAGTTGAGTTCATCCCTGTTGCTGCGCGGTTCGGCTCGTGTACGATACAGACGTTCTCGTTCTTCTTCCCGCTCGCGCCTTTCACGCTCGTAAGTGCTCATGCGACGAGTCGGAGATGCTCTGTCACGATCGAGACGACCGTGTCTCTCGTCGCGTTCTCTTCCCCCACGGGGCTGTGGAGGCGGTGGGCTAAACCCACTGGCTTTTCTGTATTGTTGCTCCCTCGCAGCTTGCGCCTTACGGCGGTCTGCTTCGTAAGCATCGGGCTCTGGAGTTTTAGAAAGCCGGCCGTATCTAGTATCACCGCGATGGCCATTTCGATGGTCCCGGTCATCTCCCCGTCTAGAATGTCTCCTTTCTCGGTCTTTGTCGGCGTCCTCTTCCTTTTCTTTCAGCCGCTTGATCACCTTATCAAATGCAGACTTCCTCAGTTCTTCGCTTTCAACGGCATGATACTCATCTGTCTTTTCTACTCGGGCCTTAACGTCCTCCCAAGAATCAGTAATGCGAACCGCAGGATCTAGATGCTTGATTCTTGAGCGCAGTGCGTCTACGGCACGACGTTGATGGCGATCCGCAGCGTGCTTTTCATCCTCACTTCTGCGCACAACTTTGTCATGGAGACGCTGGAAGATGAGTTGAAGGGCATCTCGATCGATATTGGCTGTTCGCCGATCAGTAAGCATGACATCAAGAAACTCGTCGAAGGAAGTTCGAGGTGTGACTTCATATCGTTTGTCCTGCACGTGGTTAGCATTTGGTTGGCGGAGATAACGGGTGGCAGCATACTTCAAGCACATCATAGACGTCGTTCCTCCTCCCTCGTAGAGCCCTCTCTTCCTCCTCAACCACGTCCCAGAACAAATCTAAAGGCGTTGATCCCGCCTGACCCAACATTGCAACATACCTCGGGTCCTCTTCGATCTCAGGCAATATGGTCATCCATTTGGCGCCAGCTTTGATTTTGCCTTGGCTCCGCAGTGTCTGAAGCAGTTCCACGAATCTATCGCGATTTTGCCTTTCGCGTCTTGCTCTGCTGGCTTTTTGCTGCTGACGTGCATCATTGAAAGTTCTCTCGAGCGATTTGATATGGTTCTCAAAAGCCGTCAAAACATCTGACTTACTCAGAAGCTTGAATCTCTCATCCGACTGTATTCTCTCGTTGGATTGAAGAATCTCCTGGGCCTGCGCCCATCGGGTATACGGCTCCAAATCGAGGGCTTTGAAAATGGCAACAAGGTTATCCAAGGCTGATTTGCGAGCGGCGGCTTCCTGTTCGATATGTTGTTTCTTAAGCTCGATAATGTACTCTTCGAAAAGCTGCTTACGCTCATCTTCGTTGTCAGTGGATCGGAAAACCGTCTCTCCCTCAATGATCGGACGGATTGTTTTCCATCGACTGTAGTGTTTGATCTCGGGATGTGTCCTCAACATGTTACCGAAATCTGTGCGTAGCTTAGCCAGTCTTTCCTTGGCTTTTTCCCGTTCTTGTTGCCGAACCTCGACTGCATATTTCTCGAACGCCGCCTTCCTGTCCTTGGGGTCTTTCAAGGCTCTATATTGAGGATCTTTGATGGTTGCCCGCATCGTCTGCTCCCAGGTCCAATCAGGCTGGACATTGGACCGTCGCAACAACTTCATGAATGCAGCTTCCGCCTCTTCAAAGCTGGAGTAATCCGGCACCACCTCCTTCGCGATGGTTGGCACCGAGAGAGCGCTCTCGGGTCGAGGCTTCGAGTCAAAGGGCGTGTGATCGTCTCGTTCCCGCGCATGAGGGTATGAGGAAAGAGCAGTAGAGCCACCAGCAACAAAGGCAGGGGATTGTTGGCCCGGCTTAGGAGGAAGTTGGGCGGAATTCAGAGCGTCTCGATACTGTTGAGGCATGTCCCATACCGTCTGCTTGGTCTCCGAGTTTGAGTAGTACTTCCGGCCTTCAGGAGTCGAGTATTCTTTCCATGGTTGAGCTGCAAGCGCTTTTTCCAGCGGAGTCATGAGGTCGACAGGTTTGATCCATTTTGTCTCTTTCGTGATAGTGTGGTAGTAGTAGGTGCGCCCGTCGGGGGCGCGGGCTTCTCGCCATTGCCCTAGTGTTGGTGGAAGTCCGTTCATTTTCGTTCGCAAAATGTGCCAGTCAATTATGCGAGGGAAATAACGATGATGATAGTAAGGAGCGACAGGCCCAAGTCGGACATTGAGCGTAGAGGAAGAGCTGCGACTGCTTCGTTGTATTAGGAAATTGCAGCGAGGAGATGAAAGTTGAAAACTCCAAGCACTATTACATAAGCAGTCTGTTATGTGTGAACAACACTTCAGCACTTGCTTCCATCCCACAAAGCCCTGAAAGAGAATCACTCATTCTAATGAGCAAGCTACGATGATACTGAGAGACTGAACTTCGAGTATTCGCACAGAAGAGAGGCCCTATGATAACTTCCCAGAGGCGTCCTCTCAACATGGAAGCTGAACTTTTCAAATTAGCCCTTGTGGACGCGATAATCCCCGAGGACACAGTGACCGAGGTTTCAGAGATTCTTCAAGCAGGGGCTGAGGCTCAGAATGACTCTAGCCACCTTCTGGCCATAAAGGAAAGAGAATTGCTCTTTTTTGGTGCGTCCCGCTCACGTCGTCCAAGGGATTCTATCTTACTCATCCCCAGATCAGATGAAAGGTTGAGGACACTAGCGGTCATCCGATTGCCGCATTGCGACGAAGATGTCTTGCAGTCGTATCTCTCACAACTTTCCTTCAAGATTGATGTATGGGCCATTGAGGAGTCTCCAGGCAATGAACAGAATAATCCCGGCGCACCCCTCCCCAAGGACATGGTTTTTTCAGCCGAATCGATCCAGAAGACCGAACCTATAGTTCTCGTCAGTGAGTCTGCAAACCGCTGCCAGACCTTGACTCTTGTCTGGGAAGTCGAAATCTCCCTCAATCGGCCTAAATTCCGCGTTCCTCAGCCTGCCATCATATTGATCCCTTCAGCCACCATCACTGCTCCTCAGCGTGATGAAGTCGACAAGAATGACGACCTCGCGCTCTTCCAACCGCTGGAAGCAAATGTGCTTGAGCCTATGCGCTTTGTCCCAGGCTTCAGGGATAATGCTCCGTACCTTGCCGCTTCGAGACTCGAACGGGTATTGCCCATAACAGCGACTCACAAGAAACGGATTCACCTCCAACATGTTCCTTCGAGGCGGTATAGAGCCGTACCTGCCACAATGGCGCGGATACGGTATCAAAAGGTGAACGCATTCACTACGACACCCACCACCGTTGCTCTACTGGACATTGACATCATTCCGTTTGTCAAAGTAGACGTAACGATCGAGCAAGTTGATCTATCCCTCAAGAATGGGCGAACCGAGTCCATGATGCCTACCTTTTTGCCTATGCAAGTCCGGTCAGGAGACTGTATAACATTTCTATACTGGCTTCATCAAACGCTCGGCCCAAGCCGCGCTCCTGGATTTGGACTCGTGAACCCGAACATTGATGTCTTGTCAATTGCAATCAGATTGGCGATACAGTTGAATGAGGAATGTCATCCGGTTCTCATCATGAATTGGACCACCCACGTTGACTTCACTCCAGCCCTAAATCCATCGTTCGGACCCCCTTCGCAACCGATCCAGCGACCTAATCGACCGACAAGCCTTCCTGTTAATGCGGACAATAGTGCGGCAGTGCCTGTGAATGCGATTAGCACTAGCCTACAGCCGGTCTCTGATGTCGATTCGAGAAGTGGACTGTCAATATCTTTCTCAGCTCCTGACGCGCCGGTCCAGGTTGGCCAGCCATTTTCGTGGAAGGTTCTAGTCATGAATAACTCTATGAAGACGGCCAAAATCGCGGTCATCCCTCTACCTCGGATTCAGCGGCAAACCACTCAAACCCAATTCTTCGCCAAACGCCACGCGCCGAAGTCATCCACTGCCTCGTTCCACCCAAACGAGCGGCGACACACTAAGGATGGGGAAGACTTGGATATAGCACAGGCAATCGTCGATGAGAACGTTGTCTATGCTATGCACCACTCGCATTCTGTTCCTCCAGAGACCGATCTGATGGCCTTGACTGCAGAGTTACGGATTGGTCCCTTAGCACCTGACCAGTGCCACGAGAGCGAGATTCAGATGGTCGCTTTCGAGGCCGGAACACTACGGGTCGATGCTATGAGAGTTGTAGATCTTGTCAGGGAAGTAGAGGAAGGTGCTGCGGCAATGGGGGTACTGGCCGACATCCGGGATTTGCCTGACATTGTGGTCGCGAAAGCAGCGGACGAGAGTACATGACATTAATGTGGCTTTGCAACAGAGGAATCACCGCACCGAACCCCGATCAACAGGCAGCAGCCAATTTTTAGATCGCCCAGGAGAAAATGGAATCTGTCCAAGCGCAGCGGAATGAATTGTCCCTACTGCTCTCTTTTCAGGGCCACTGGCAGAGGAATGACGCACATTGCGAGCTATGGATGTTCTATTCGAGTACCTTCCAGACTGATCATTCTGACAGAAGGACTTCGTTCTTTATTCGGCATTCGACGAGTTCGCCGAAACTGCAGCGTTCGCCTGCGAGTCTGCCTTGCGACTTGGTCCAATCACAGTCGGTCTCAGGCTTCCAAGCCTGATATGGAATTCCGAATACGACGACAGAGCCCAATGCAGAAGCACCACTATTGACTCCCTGAGGAGAATGCGAAATAAAAGGTCTTGGGTTGCCGGCATTCTCGTGGATGTGTATGCCACTTATAGTTTCAAGAGTTTGGGAAAGCCAAACCCTCGCGCCATCACTGTTAACCTCTCCGGGCAGTTTCTATTGCATAAATACGCCAAATCACACCAGGATGACCGCAGATTGCTTCGAGTACAAACATCAGATCCCGTCATCGGCAGCGAAGGCTGTTGAAGTAGATGTCAAATCTGCATCCGCCTCGCTCTTCTCCAATGTTTCCTACGCGACAACGCTCCTTGACCCCGAGAGCTTCCGCGCTGGTACAACCCTGCATGTTTCCGCTCGTGGAATTGGCCTTCTTCGACTGCCGGTCCCTTCTTCGGAGCTTCAGATCCAAATCTTCCATGATGACGGGAGCTTAGCATATACCTCGACCAGGGCAAAGCGATGTTCTGGGAATGCGGTACTCAGCCACCCGAAGCTAGGCGACTTGATAAGCACAACGTACTTCTTTGGCCCCAAGCGCGAGCCTGAATTCAGGTCCGTCCAAGGCCGAGCTACGGCTGGTGGCGACGGAGACGAAGTAAAAGTTTGCGGGAAGCTGGGGTCTCGGTCTACGAGGTTCACCACTCCAGATGGGCGAGTGTTTGAGTGGAGCTATTCGCGGATGAAGGACCCCCTGGGCAAGAGAATAAACGTCATCGCACTGCGCCAAAAAGACACAGGGATGATCTTGGCCCAGTTGATCAGATCTGAGGGTACACGTACGGAGGGTACAACGAGATGCACAGCAGGGAACGGCGGGCAGCTAATCCTTGACCAAGAAGCGACAAGTTACCTGGATGAGGCATTGATCGTAGCCACGTGCTTGATGATGTTGAAGAAAGAGATTGATCGGAGACGATGCTTGCAGATGATAGTGCTCGGTGCCGCAGCTGGCTGCGGCGGTGGATGTTGATAGGCTTTGGTCTTTGGTCTTTTAGTGCTATGCACTATATATTGATGAATGTAATCAGTGTTCTGTACTATGAAATGAACAATGGCTGTCTTGAATTATAGAGCATCTGAAGAGGACTGGAAATCACAAGACGCCGCGAGGAAGTGCGAGAGCGACCCCCTCCAGATTCTTTGATCCTCCGTAATAGGCGAAGTACTGGCTCTCGGACAGGCGAGAACAGGAGCGAAGGTTCTCCTTCCACTCCCTCAGAGTGGTCGGGTTATCCTTCAGCACCGAACGGGTTAAAAGCGTTCCTTCAGCATGTCGCGCAAACGCCGTAACACGTCCTCTCCCGAACTGGATGAGTCGCCCCCCATCAAGCGTCAAAATAGGGACGATTCAGAAGAGGAAGAGAGCGATGAAGTTCCCTACGTCGACCAATTCAGCGGACAATTCAGTGCTTTTCCTGGACTTGGAGAGGACAAGGGTGAATTGTTCTATGGGCCTGCTGATAATGGAATCGACTACTTGAGAATGGTGCGGTGAGTTTCCCCGTTATCACTCAGTAGCGTGACGCTGAACATCTGGTCCCTAAGTCGAGGAAAGCATAGGCTGATACTTGATATTGTGTCTCAGGTCAGAAGCCAAGGGCGTTCCGCCTGTTATGACTGCACAGATACCGTCTGCACCTGTGGGTAAACTCGAGGAGGGCGAGGAGATAGAAGGAGGAGGATATTACTACGACGGCGCATACACAGCAAACCATCAGATTGTCACAACACTCGAAGCAGAACCGCTCTTACCCCCTGCCCAAATCGAATACTACAGCTCGCTCCTCGCACAATTCAGACTGGTCCGTGCCACGTTAAGGTGTCATCCACCTCTCCCAGCTGTTGAAGCACTTCGTCCATCACAATTCATATCATTTCCGGAAAACACTCGGAAGGTGCGGGCGCAGTGGGAAAGTCATATGTTATCTACGGACCCTCATCCTGTTCAGGTTGCATGTATGGATACACAGACCGTGGCGGAGCTGGTCAAGTTTCTTTCGGTAAAGCTGGAGAAGATGCTCCGCACGAGGGACTTTGCGAGGGTAGCGAGGATCGGAGCTTGGGCGTGGGCAATTCTAGGCAAGTGTCGAGATCGTGAAGAGTCATCGAACGAGGAAGTGGGAGATATCCGAGAGTTGGCACAGGCAGCGCTTCGGGTGCAGGAGATGAGCAAAGACGGGCATAGTACAGAAGGAGAGGACCAGGACCAGGACGAAGAGCGCGACAACGGGATCCCTGGTGAAGAGCAAGATACTGGCGCCAATGATATACCCGAGAAGAGGCCAAACCTAGAAGGTACCGATGAAGAAGCAGAGCCTGTCGAAAGCGATGGACATTTGAGTCGACAGGAGTGTGTCAACGTGATCTTGGACATGATAGTCACGATTGCCGGCGAGGTGTACGGCCAGAGAGACTTGCTCGATCTTCGAAGCAGATGGACTGAGGACGGGTGAGAGGAGACGAATGGAAATTTGAGACATGCTGCCGCACCGCTTGGTAGGGAGCACGTATGCCTTCTAATTCTAGCGACCGGCAGCCCGCACCCACAGCCCTCCTCTGTCTCACACCAAGACAAGCCTCTCGCTGCGGGAACCCGATCTTGAATTTGCCATTACATCCATCTGTCAACGACTTGTGTGATCGCACCACCTTGGAATGCCTTGTTGCTTCACCACAGCCATGCTATTTACCTCCTTCGCCCTCTTCATGCCAACCCTCCTTCGGCACGCCATGGCGGATTACAACCCGGACATCTCCAACGGTACCTGCTACTACGACGATGGCATGCAGGCCAATTCCAGGTACATCCCTTGTGGGAATGCAGCCCTTGGCCACAAGTCATGTTGTGAGAGTCTGGACATGTGTCTTTCGTCGCACGCTTGCTACAACGGTCAATGTAAGAGTCAACCTCGTCTGCGTCGCGATTTCTCGCACTGACGATTGTTAGTTGGCGTCACTTATCTGGCCGGCTGCACAGATTCCAGTTACGATGACCCGGCCTGCCCCCGTAAAGGAGATTTTCAAGGTAGAGAAGGGAATTCACTTTCGAACTGTCCGACCACTCGTTGACCACCCCTGCAGAGCAACCGTGGGCCGGGTTGGTCTACTGCAATGGCACTTCGAATGAATGGGTCGCGCGCGAAGATGAAGGCAGCACGGTTACAACCCCATTACCCTGCTGGTGCCCCGAAGTCGATTCAAGGACCGTTGCTCTTGCCGATTCCTCGGTCCTCACCAACATCATGTCCCTGCCAGCAACTTTGGGTGGCAGCGTCACTTGGAAAGACGCCGATGCGTACTCATCGGAACATTCCCTGACCTCGATACTTAGCTCGTCAAATACTAATCCCACGACTTCAACCCCCACTTCCAGTTCAGTGACCGACACAACCATCCTTTTATCACCCGCATCGACCGTTTCCGCCACCAGTTCTAGTCTGCCTCCACCTTCCGCCTCGTTTCAGACCTTCTCTACACCGGAAGCCACCGCTAGCGCGATCGCTAACCACTCCGGTTTAAGCACAGGACAAAAGATAGGGGTGGCGTTTGGAGCAGCGGGTGGAGCAGCGGCGATGGTTCTACTTCCTTGGTTATTGTGTACGTGTTTCCGTCGAAGAGCAGGGAGTAAACAGGAGCAGAACGAGCCAGCGCCGATGCGGGAACCCCCGCTACCGCAAGTGGAGCGGAGACCGACCGACCCAGAGATGAGGAGTCCGGCATGGTCAGGTCATAAGTCGGAACTTCCCGCGGACGAAAACGTGACGAGTGCCTCGCCAGCGCCGCGATATCAGGACTTTGCCAGACTGCAGAGTGCCAAAATGGGGGGTAGCCTGGTCAGGATGTCTCCCACGAGACCTACGGAAGATGGTGGGTTGAGGGTGCCTGGTCGCAAGGGAACATACTACGAGATGGCCGGATAATGTGCTCAAACCAAGTTGAGTATGGTACCTCGTCCGAACCACAGGAGGTGATCAAGACAGCGTTCCAAAGGAGCTTTGCAAAGATGCTCATATGACGATACTTCGGGCTGTCCCATTTTACCTGTCCTACTCTCTGGCGGCGTTTGCAACAGGAGCCGAATCCTACCTTTCCCCGTTAGCTTCAGTCTCCGTCCCAATCTTCCCTCCTTGAAGAGCTATACTCACCAGATAGACCTGATACAACTTAAACCTCAACTCTTTGCCCTCGTACTCGGCCAATACCGCCCTCGCGGACCACTCCACTGTCAACTGCTTGCCATTCTTCAATCCATAATCTACACTGCCATATAACATGCACTCTAAGCTGCCCTCGCCAAACGGGAAAATCTTCTCCAGCTTGTGCTTCCTGCTCTGGATCGGGCCCGTCCAAAGCCCCTTGCGGAGCTCTAGCACCTGGTCATAGCCCTTGACGGACTTCGAGCCCATGACAAAGTCGGCATCCGGGAAGAACGACGCGGCGTAGTCGTCGTGCGCACTCGGGGTGTCAGAGACGTGGTAGAAACGCTCGAAGAAGGGGACGATGCGGGCGTCGATCTTGTTGGCGAGGGAAGGGGGCACTTGGCCCGTGTACGTCATGTTGAGCAGGGGTTCAAAATCGAGCCTAGAGAGGATACTGCGATGATTTCAGAGAACGGTAAGCTCAGAAGAAAAAGTTAAGTAACAGGTGAGAATAGAGACTGAAAGAGCAATTCCGTGGACTTTACGAGGTATTTCGTCCAAGTGAAGCTGTTCAACATCCCCGCACCGGCATGGTTGCGCCGGATCGGATAATGCCCCAGGACCAGTGTACTGTGTCATGGCAAGGCTGTGGCCCGCAGTTCTCACGGGTAATGAAGCAGATACCGAGTACGGGGTCATGAAGGTGTCGGTTCTCATCGTTAGCTCCGGTGTCTAAGGACTCTGAATCTCTTATCTTCTTCGTTGCCTTTGTGATTCCGGCCCATGGGCTTGTCCGTCTCTATTTCCCAACTCCTCGGACTCTCACATGGGTTTCTACCGTCAGATGAATTTGTAAATCACACCCTCCAGTGCTTTATACCCTGAAAACCCACTGTTCAACCATTGAACCCTCGCGTAGAATGAAGAAAGTTAAGGCCTCAACCTCTGCGGATCTCTAGGGAAGGGCGTCGCTTGCCTCACATTGTCCAATCCCAGGAAGAACATGACGATTCGATTCAGACCCAGCCCACCGCCAGCATGTGGCCGACACCCCTGTCTGAACGCATTAACATAGTCTTGAAACCCCTCTGCATTCGGGTCAACTCCTTTGCTCCTCATTGATGCCTCTAGCTCGGCGGCATCATTGATACGTTGAGCGCCAGACATGATTTCTTCACCACGCATGAAGAAGTCATATGAATTGGACAATTTTGGGTCCGTCGGGTGTGGTTTCGTGTAGAATGGCCTTACAACCATGGGGAATTCATCCAGCACGTAGAAATCCGTGTCGTATTTTTCTCTTATCAACTGTCCCAATCTCTTCTCTTGAGCTGTCGTCAAGTCTGTGACATAGTTGTCTTGTTCCGTGGTATCCACGCCCGCGTCTTTAAGAATCTTAATCCCATCGAAATATTTCAACCGCAAGGCTTTGCCGTCTTTGACTCGGAAATCTCCTGCGCGGGGAAAGTACCTTTGCACGACCGCGATTTCATCCTTGTAGCGAGTCTGGAGCTCGTGGACAATGAACACGATTAGGTTCTCGGCAAATTCTAATACTTCGTGATAGTGGTGGTTGAACACCATTTCAAAGTCGAGACCGGTGAACTGGAGCATAATTAGTCTCCGATCCTAAGTGGTGATTTGGAAGCCATACCTCCGTCAAATGTCGATGTGTGTTGCTATTCTCCGCGCGAAAGACCGGGCCAATTTCAAAGACACTCTCGCAATCCCCCGCAATAAGCATCTGCTTGTACAGTTGTGGTGACTGGGCAAGATAACCACTCTTTCCAAAGTAATTGTTCACTTCGAAAACCCCAGAGCCACCCTCAGTAGCCGCACCAAGTATCTTGGGTGTGTTGAACTTGCGGGAACCAGATTTGCGCATGTATTCTTCAAACAGGCCCTCGACGGCTGAGGAGATGGTGAAGATGGCTTGATTGCACTCCGTTTGTAGATCAATCACGCGGTTGTCGAGGCGGGTTTTTAACGTGACAATAGGAGCTCCCTCGGCATCAACTGCTGGTCCTTCTTCCTCGCCGGTGATGGATGGTGGTGGCGGCCGTTCCGCATCTTTGACCTGCATCGGGATCTGCTCGGCGGCGGAGGCGATAAGGTAGATCTTCGTGACATGCAGTTCGAGGTTGCTGATCGAGGCAGAAGCGACGGGAGGATCGGGCTTTCTAACAATGCCCGAGATGCGAACGAAGGAGTTGACGTTGACGCCCACAGCCCATTTCACCATTTGCCTAGACACAGCCTCCCCTGTGGCTGCAACAACGGCCTGAATAGTTTTGCCTTGCTGACGCAACATGAGAAACGCAAGTTTTGCGCTCTGGCTTCTGTTGTTGTGAATTCTGGCAATCACGGTAACTTCTTTGTCGACGTGCTCCTCTCCGAGCTTCTTGAGATGGGTAATCTCGGGGTCGTCTTGAGGCAACTTGCCATAATTGTCCTTTGCCGTGTCCTCAGATGCCTGTGCTTGTTGAGCTGCTTTCTGTTCTGCCTCTTTTGCCTTTGCCGCGGCCTTTTTTGCGGCTTTTTCCGCCTCTTTTTGCGCTTTCTTCAATGCATTCTTCGAGGGTGCGCCGTCGACTGAGACGTTAGGATTGTCTTTTGCATGCGACGGCAATGCGGCTTCCTTATTCTCCATTTTGGCGCACGGTGTACACGGTAACGAGAGGAAAAAGTAGCGAAGGTAATTGCGGCACAATCTTCGAGGTGAAAGGCTCGATTGAGTCATGAGAGGAAAAGTGGGCTGCTCAAAAACTTGGTGGGGGGGTTTGTGTTGGAGATGCTCAGCCTTGCGAGGATTGGCAGCCTCGCTGGGATGATACAGACAAGCACGCTGCATAGCGAGGCACTGCAATAGTAGGTACTAGGTGGACATCACGAGATGCATAACGCTAAATCGTTTTGCCCAAATGTTCGGGGTATCTTACATACTCGTAAGTCATCAAGACGATACTTTTCGATCGGAAATCATCGCTCCATCTCCGCAAGAACGGCCCGTATGGACGCATCTTGAGTGACCCAGGTCTCAATTCTCTCAACCACATCTCCCACCAACTTAGCATAAGTTTCCGATTCGTTAAACATCGAAGTATGTGCAGTCACCTCATCAATGCCTCCCATGTACAACCTAATCCATGTTGGATCTCGCTTGTGGGTGCTTGGATCCTTCGCTGGAAGAGCACAAAACTTGCGGTCTTTCTGAATTTTCCTATTTTGCGACGTAGCTCCGGAGGAGTTTGCTTCTTGCCGCAACTGTGTCCCATATTCTTCCCGGTTCAACGTAGAGGAAGCTTTTAGCTGTTCCTTTTGCTGTCGGATTTCTTGCTCTTTGGTATCCTTCCCCGCCTGCTCCTGCTGCTTTCGCTGGCGTTTTCGCAGCGGCCTTTCGCGTTCTTCGACGGACTTGTCCCAGTCTTCCACAGCCCTTTCATATGTCTGGGCTTGCTGCCCATACTCTCTTTGAACAAATTTGATGGTGTCTTCATCTTGATATTGACTGGTATCAAATTCCGCCAGTCGTTCAGGCAATGCTGGAAGTGGCGGCGACCCTAGTTCAATTGATATGGCTTTCACCGAGCCCGGGATATCGCCCCGAGCGCCCGAAATTGAATTGTACTCGCTTGTTTTTGAGACATGAGCACGAGCTGGTGGATCTGGGTCGATCTTGAGCTCAGCGACATCTTTCGTAATGACGTCGCCATCACGATGCTCCTCGAGAGACAGCCGAAGGCTTGAGAGGGTCGAGGGATGAAGACTTTCTCCAGACGATCGTCGCGTGGACATATCCTGACGCTTCGTCGTTGGAAGCTCTAACAATGACTGCTGTTTGCTTGGAGAAGGCGACCGCTCCCTGACTGGGCCAGTGCTTGCGGAATAGTAATTGACAAACCTCACCCGCTTCATCAACTTCCCGTCAGGTGTTCTTGGCTCCAACGTCTCGTCGACGTCTTCTAGAGCGCGAATTGCATTGTATCGCCTCTCTAAATCTGAATAGTCTGCAAGGCAGCCACCGAATTCGAGGTGGGAGGAAACATAATCCCTGGCCGCTTTTGTCAGTTCTCCACAATGCTTGTTCCAAAAGTACCAGGCTCTTCGTAATTTGCCTCTCCTATTAGCGAGATGGATGTCGTTTGAATACACCGGGTTGTATGTTGGATCTTGTGAGGTAGGTACGACATCTGCAAAGGGGCATGGCTGTGATAATGGAGATTGTGGGGTTTTGGGAGAAGTCCGAAACAAATTGGCAATGCTGGTAACCACTACGCCGGGGTGCATACCAAGGAATGGTGTATCAAAGGCCATGAGCCCAAGGATACGATGTTGGAACAGGTTGCTATTTCCCGCAGGGAAATGGGAAGGTATCAAGACCACTTCAGCAGCAAGGATACCTCCCAAGCTGTGGCCGACCAATATCACGTCCGTTGTGCTCGATTCGTGAGGAGCTAACCAATTGCTGAAATCATCTCGCACAAATGAAATATTCCTGCGTGACTTGTATCGAGGATAGATCTTCGTATAGACGACATGCGTTTCTGCCACGGCTGGAGTCAAGAGGTTATGAACATGAGCCGGGAAGCTCTTGAAGCTGGTTTCTGTGCCGAGAAAGCCATGGATATAAACAACAAGCAAGGTGCGCCGGTTGTCGCCAGGCGATGTGATAGCTAGGAGCGACTGAGAAGATGAGGCTCGCGGATCATGTAACCCGCTGAGATACACAGATGAGTTGGGATCTGGAGAGATTGTGGGCGAGAGGTAGTCGGCATTGCCGTGGGAAGCCCTCGAAGGGGTTCTGGGAGGAAGCGGTGGCTTCGACTGTGCTGCCATGGCGGCAGGAAGTCTGAAGAGAAAGAGTCACCATGATGGAGAGGGGAAGAAATGGCTGGTTGTTTGACGGGCGCTTTAAGATCGTTGCATCAGGGTGATTTGGGATGTGGCTGTGATCATCGCCCTTAGCTATACCGGGTACCTGTATGTCGTATGTGTCCTTCTTCCTTCAGGTTGGCGGGCTTCAGCCTTCAGCGTCGTGTTGCGGCATTGCGGGTCTCGACCTGGATCAAGACGACGTCATGCTGCATGCGACCTCACTTCGCCCGACTCGCCCGAGTCTCAACACTCAAGCAACCCAAACACCAGCGTCAATAGACAAGCCCTATTTCGACAATCCCACAAGGGGTCCCGCTTAATTAAGAACCTGTGTCTACCATGGCTCCACAGGTTGAAATCTCCATCCCCAACACCACGATATCCGCCACCTCAAAACCCTACACCATCTACAACGTCACTCTCCGTTTACCCCTACGATCCTTCATCGTGCAGAAGCGCTACTCGGACTTCCTCGTCTTGCATAACGGGCTGACGGATCAAGTCGGTGCTCCGCCGCCTTGTACATTGCCTGCGAAATCATGGTTTCAGCGCACTAGCTCTAATCCACAACTGACGGAAGAACGACGGGAGGGGCTAGAGACATATCTCAAGACTATCAACGAGATTGACGACTCAAGGTGGCGCTCGACAAGTGTATGGAGAGCCTTTCTCAACCTGCCGTCCTCCTTCGCGAATCAGACATCCGCTAAGGCCGGCGGATTACACTCTGTCATATCAGGTCCAGGCGGAGGAAGCACGCCGATCACAGACCCGGTTATCTGGCTCGATGTCCATCGCGATCTGAAGGCTCAGCTACAAGACGCACGTCTGAACTTGACGAATCGCGACCAAGCATCTACACCGCAAAAACAATATGAAGCAAGCGCCGCTGCAAAGAGTCACCTTGTCAAAGCAGGATCATTGATAGCAGCATTAGAGGAAGGGTTGACAAACATACAAAAAATTACCGAAGGAGGATGGGGTGGACAGAAGCTTGGAGAAGGGGAAGTACGCAGGAGAAAAGATTTGATCGCGTCAGCGAAGAAGGACAAAGACGGGCTTGAGAATCTGCTTAACGCCATGGCCACAAAATCCAAACTGGACAGTGCAGTCGCCTCCAAACAAGAAACGCAAAATCTCATAGGCAATGGGAATAACAAACCCAAAGTCGGCGGTGGGAGAGTGCTTGGAAGAGAAACTGCCGAAACGCGTGAGCTCGACAATCAAGGGGTCCTTCAACTCCAAAAACAGAAGATGGCCGAACAAGACCTTGACGTGGAAGAAATTCGGAAGGTCGTCCAGAGGCAAAAGGAGTTGGGAATCGCCATCAATCAGGAGTTGGAGGTACAGAATGAGATGTTAAGGATGGTAGATGAGGACGTCGATCGCGTACACGGGAAGATCCAGATCGCGAAGCGAAGGATTGGGAAGATATCATGACAATCATCATCACCATCATCTTCCACCTAAACATGAACTCATCATAGCATGCATTCCTTGTGGTACAGTGTCTGTTGCTCAAAACAATGCTTTTCCGGAACCGCCCTCATGTCATGAATCCAGGTGCCCCAACTCATTTCCCGGATACACTGGCTCATCCTTGCGGCTCGGGGACTTTGTTTAGAAACTGCTCTGCCTCCATCGCATCAACATCCGACCGCTCATCCTCGTCCTGGCTAATCAATCCGAGCTTGCTCTTTCGGATCGTCCACCACAGCTCGCGTCTGTTCCCACCCAGCTGTTCGCTAAAGACCTTCTCCTTGAACTCGCGTAAAACGGTGTTGTATAATGTCGGCTCCTCTAGTCCAATTATCTCCTCCCTCATCTCACCCAATCCCGCCACGACGCGCGAGTAATTCTGGCCCCCAAAATCGCGCTTCACCAAGTCTTGCAGAATCTCCTGCATCTGTCTCACCGCATCCTTTATGATTTCCATATTGTCCGTCGAACTCATCAGCTGTTTAAACTCTGGAATCGCATTGTCTGGCGAAATATGAACCTTACCGCGCTCGGTTGGTGGTCGTGTCTTGCGGAATAACTCCTCCACATTCAGTCCCGACAGTGGCTTTTCCGCCTGTCTATCACGATATCTTCTTCTCCCTTTTACTTTGTTGGGGACTTTCTTCACATCCGCAGCCTCAATCAAGCGTTGGAGCGCTACCTTGCTCTGCTCCCGCAGCTCTAGAGGTTGTTCTTGAAGTGAGTCGAACGCTTCTGATCTTCTTGGGAGTTCATTGTTATGTCCAGGATCGATGCTGTGAACAGCCCGATATTTTATCGCGCCTTCGATAGTATGTAGGAGAGGGGAGAATGTGTCATCTATGGCCAGCATTTCCACGTCATCCCCATGAATTAGACTCATACTGTCGACGAAATCACTCATGCTTTGTAGGAGTCCTTCGGACGGAAGGTTGCGATGTTCGGTTAGTGGCTTCCCGGAGACGGTGAGTACTTTATCTAGGGGCGGGAAGCGGTAGGATCGAATATCCTCCGCGAAGGGGAGAACGTTCTCGATAAGACACTCGAAGCCTGCTTCGACCAGAGGTGACAAGAGCGTTAGAATTGGTTCGGCCAAGTCTTTCTTGACCAGGCGGCCGATGGCTACAGATCCGAGTTCGTAGAGCGAGTGGATCAAGGAGGAGAGCGCAAGCGTGGCTTCGTCGTTGCCTCTTTGGGGGACGATCATGTTGGTGTTGTCCATTAGCATGTATCGCTCCACGTTGTCCATAGGAATGAAACCAAGAATATCGTATGCCATTTCTGTCTCTAATTTGGTGATATTCTGTTCCGACTCCGAGATCGGGACCGCTGTTCGCCCATATTCATATCCTCTCGCCAGTTCTTCGCGATCGAGAGTTTTCACTCCGCCTTCGTATTCTTCGCTCTTGACTTTGTATTTGTACAGGTTGTGCACGTTGGCGAGATTCTCTGCTTCCCCTTCAGCTGCACCGTTAAGCTTCACGACATATGCACTAGCCGTGGGGGGTCTCCTGACGGACGTCTTGAAGTATCGCTCGACATCAATGCACAAGGCTGTGTCGTACTGCGCTGGATCTCCAAGCTTCAGTTGGCCTCTGTATGTTGGCGTCGGCCGGACCGGTTTAATTTGCGGTCGAGAAAGCTCATCGATGGCTTCTTGCATCGTCCCCAGCACACCACCGCTGAGGTCAACTAGTTTCCTCAGGATCTTCTCATTCTTCTCTTTGAGCTGCGGCTTCTCTTCCTCTTTGAATCCATACTCTGGATCATCGAAGTCTACCCCCAACACCACCAATTCGATATTGTTGGTCTTAAATTGCTCCGCCGTGCTTTCAATGTCATCGTCGTCAATATGACTTCCCGTCGCATTGGTGACCACGACGATCTTCTTTTTGTACTTGAGGTGTCTGCAGTGTCTCATCATCATATCGACAGCGATGATGATTGCCGAGAGAACATCCCGATCGTCTGTATTGCTGGGTTTCAGAGCCCGAGGTAAGTTCTGTAGTTCAGGTTGGAGGATCTGCGCCACCGGCTGCAGCACGCTGATGTGTCTGTAACTAGAGTCTCCTTGCATTTCGTTGTTGGTGTCATCGGTGCCCAGTCCAATAACGCCGACTTGAAGCGTCTTACGGCCAGTGAAGACCACATTGGTGATTTTGTCGTAGACCCATTGCAAAGCCCATTCTAGATCACTCTGGATTCTGCTGTTGTGTTTTCTGCCCATCGACCGGGCCACGTCGATGATGTATATTGTTGCCTCCTTTTCCATCGTGGCTAGAGTATCGTTGACGCGGGCTGGCGTTCCATCGAATGATTAATTTTGGAGTTGGAGAAAGGCAATGGGGAGGACGTGCAAGGGCAGCTAGGCCGGGTAAGGAGAGAAGGGAGATCGTACAGGCCGACGACGAGAGGATTTGTCAGGGAAACGCGTGATTGATCGCGGTTGGGATGGTGCATGATGGTACATATGTACGGGCAATACGGGGTAGAATTATCCCAAAGCGGGGATCAGGCAACGGTCACGAATGTCTCGCGTCTTCACGTGTCCATGACGAAACTGCGGCATTGTTCTCCGACGGTGCATTCATCAACGTTGTGTACCAAGCGAGACAAGATTGACTAGTCGAGAAACATTCAGCAGCAAAGAACTTCTCAAATTTGTCCAGCCACCTTAAGTCGATATGCCAGAATCATCAGTCTTCTACTCAGCAGCACCCTACCATATCATTAGGTGAGCCTCAAGCACGTAACATCAATTTCCCAGCCAGATTCTAATAATGCATACTCAAGCTATGGTGTCCTCCTGGGTACGACAACATTCCAATCTTTCGTCGGGGGGATTGTAGCCTTCAAATCGCTTCCTCGACCTCAGTTTGCAACCCTTCAGCAAGCGACGTTTCCCATATACTTCGCCATGCAGTCCGCCTTGCCTATGGTTCTCGCACTGACATTCCCTGCCGAGAGGACTGCCATCGGAACGCGTCCTGCCGGCGTAAAGGGCGTTCTACATCCAGAAAACAGATTGCATGTGTTCACTCCCCTGGTGGCAATGCTTATATCGGGATTGGTGAACATGGCGTACCTCGGCCCTGCAACGACCAAGTGCATGCGCGACAGGAAACACCAAGAGACCAGGGATGGCAAAAAGAGCTACGATCCTCCACCACACAGCAAAGAGATGCAAGCACTCAACAAGAGATTTGAGATGCTACATGGCACATCGTCGTTGGTGAACCTGATGTCATGGGTGGGTATGATCTGGTATGGCTTCTATCTCGGCGACAGGATTGCATAAGACTGCCCTGCAACTTGACGATACCGAATTTATGCCACCTCCAGATGTTCGCCCTCAGGCGCCTTGTCAATAGTCTCAAGATTCGTTCCTTTCTCTGCCTGCCTGGACTTGACCCTTTCTACCCCAATATCCTTCAAGCTCCGCCCTTCTTGTCTAAGCCTCTCAAGCTCATTGGCTTGATACGCATACTCCGCTCTTTCGGCCTCGCTCATTTCGGGACCCAAGAACAAGAAGAGGATCTGGTATGCCCACACCGCCCCCATGAAGATGCCAATCACTTTTCCATAGTCAAAGCGCTTTTCTCCATTATGCTGTGGAAGTGGGTAGCGTTCCCCAATGACTGCTTGGATGGTCGCGGACGCCGACGAGGCCAGGTTGCCCAGTTGATAAGTGAGTCCAACTGCTGTGGTTCGAAGGGCCTCCGGGACAACCTCCATCAGGTGGATCGGTATAACTCCCCAACATCCTCCTACGAAAAATTGCAAGGCGAATGCTGAGGCGACCAGACTCATATTGCGTGGGACAATGTAGGCCGGTACGAGTGCTCCTCCACACACACAAGCCACGAGCATTGTCAATCTCCTGCCAAAAAAGGTGCTCAAATAGCCGAGCATAGTACCGCCGAGAAGGGCTCCTAGTTGGCCGACGCAGCTAATAATAGTCACATCAGTCGGGCCTAGGAGGACTTGGTTCTTGAGGAAGGTCGGGTAGAAATCTTGACTGATGTGAACCATGAGCATTGGACCATTCGGTGTTCGGTTCAGGGTAGAAAACTAACCTTCCGTGGCTGCACGAGTTGAAACCAGTCATCAAAATGACCAGGTATACCTTCATTTCAGTCTGTCAGCACATTTACTCCAGGGAAAATTCATACTCGGCTCCCGCCGCAAGGGCCAGGTAGGGCTTACAAAAAGGACCCAGTTCTGCTTGATAGCCACCCAGGAGTCTCTAATCCATGCTTTGAAAGCTGCGGCCTCGACGTGGGAATGATCGCTTGCTTGCTTGTCTGCAATGAGCTGTGCTTCTCGTTCGGCCGCCATGACTTGGAACGCGTTTGTCTCTGGAAGCGACCAACGGAATGCGATGATGAAAATTGGAGGTCCAGCTCCAAACCAGAACAGCGATCGCCAGCCATGGGATGTGGTGGGTACAAGCTGGGACTGATGAGTAACAGCTAGTGAATGGAGAGCACGTCGAAACTCACAGCACGATAAAAGACGGAGGCTAGCAGGTATCCTGTCGCATAACCCTGCTCAAACAAACCCGAGAGGAGCCCACGAGCATCGTATGGCAAGTCCTCGAGAGCTGTTGCTGCAGCAGGGCCGAAAAGACCTAACACGAGTTAGAGTGCATAGGTTGACAACGGCACAGCAGTCTTACCACCCATGGCAATACCATACAACGACCGGACTCCGAGGAACTGAGGGAGGGTGTTGCAAAACCCAGAGGCAAGTTCCAAAATAATGAAAAGGGCCAGGTTAATGATCATGGGCCATTTGCGGCCATATCGGTCAGATATAGTTCCGAATGTCAACGCTCCAACGGAACGGAGCATTAACGTCGTCGTTAGACCCTGCGGAATTTTCAGGAAAGCTCAGCATTCAAAGATCAAGACTGACGCACCCATGAGACGGCAGAGTTCTCTACGCCAAAGTCCTTCGCAATTTCAGTGATGGTTAGAGAAACAGTGAAGAAATCGAATGCATCCCAAGTCCAGCCGAGGAAGCCTGCTAAAAACATAAGCCATTGATGCCTGTCGAGTTCTCTAAGGATACGGTATGGATTGCGCAGTCGAGTCCGAGGAGGCTTGAGACTTGTTGGTCGAGTCAGGAAATAGCGCCTGATCTGCTTGGGTGAGTAAAACCACCCTGCTGCCATGCGATTGTACATGTTGAAGGTCACGAGTCAAACCACGACCGAATGGGACAGAAGTGATACGAGAAGAGACAAAGAATTGCAGCGTCCCACTCGGAGACGTCGAGCTGAAATACCTTTCTCAAGCCCCTACCTGATGATAATGTCATGCTCCGTTTTGTCCGTGCTATCCATTCATAATAGAGAGGACGCTTTCCTTGCAAGTCTCGTGCTTGCATTGCCAAGCTGATCGTCGAAAGGTCGCTTGCAGCGTGATAGCCAATAGATGTTAAGCTTCGGCCGGTATCTGCCCTGCAGGGGTTTGAAGCACGTTATTCAGAAGTTGAAGGACCAGCTCATCATGCTTGTCTCTTTGGCGACGTTTACAACGGTCTGGTCGATCCAATAATGATTATGCCAACCACAACTGCCGGGTGGTGCTTCCATCTTGGCTTTCGACGCCACCGAGTAAAGCCAAGGAGGATTGTCGCTCAAGAACTGCAGCTAATGCTACCAAGCTGTTGCATGGCATCCTCGGCATGCTTTCAGCAACCATTGAATGGAGAAACTCCGCATTCGAAGTTGCAGCGCAGATCCCCCATGTTGTTATGGCGGGGGAAAGACGCATTCGCGAAGTAGTTGGTACAAAATCGGATGCGTGTTGCTCGGCAGCGGTCTGAGTCGTCGATAACAACCCTTGAGAAGCTTTGTCCAAGACCGGTTTGATCACCGACGGCTCCGGGTAAGTCAAAGAATCGGGAAAGCCGCCCTTGATTCCGGCGCTATTTTGTGTTCAAGCATACAGCCCGGTGTGATTTTAGAAGTTTGCCAACCACAGGTTTTCCCTAACTCAGTCGAATGCTTGTCTTTTCAGCGCGTATTTGTAAATGAACGGCACATGTCTGACGGACAGTGGTTCACTGACCTGTTGGAGCTAGAATTTCGATTCTCACCCAAAGAAGATTTGGCTTGCCTTTGTGACTCGTTGCAATGACAGCCTCTTGTGAGATCGCTTCGGGGGAGATTTGATTATTGAAAAGGAGTGTGATGTAGGAGCAATGCGTACCTAAATAGGTAGTTTGCTAAATCCGAATAATCCTCGGGATATGGGAAGCAGCAAACGAGCTCGGCGGCCTAACAAGTTTGGGGAGACACGGCATGGAGCAAAAAAGAAGCTGGTTCCGGTTCGAAGTCGGGTGGTGCATATCAGCAGCCCTGGCGCCGGGTCAAACGGAAACGGAGACACAGATCACAGTGATGGGGGAATTTTCAAATCTTCCCCTCCGCCAGCACCCAGGAGAATGTAATGGTGATCGAAGGAGCAGCGTGGCTGGTGGCCGTACATAACCAGAATCCATCGTGCTCGGACAATAGGTAATCGGCAGAGAGAATTGGGAGGCTCTGGTGCGACTTGTTTGTTGCAATCCGTATTCGTTCATAAGGTGAACTCGACTCGGCCCCCACCTGCCTCAGGTCAGCATCGAAGGAAACGGATGACACGAAGAGCAGGGCGATTCGTCTAATAGCAGGCTGGCAAACCTGCACTGATCCAGTAAGTGAGTGATTCAAGAGAGCGCGCCACAACACATGGTGATTCGCGCTGGTGGTGGAGGTATCGAGGTACATGCCTTTGGTGATTGTAGAAGGTATTTTTTATTTTTTATTTTTTATTTTTTTTTTTTCAGGCCCCATGATGGTCCATGGTGCTGAGGTTCTTTTGATTGCTTGCTAAGTCATGCATACCTCACGGGTTACAAGAAATAACCTCCAACTTACTTCATCTCGTTTCGCTCCGCTTGAGAGCTTCACCATTGGGAAATTAACATTCAACCGTGTCTCTCGACCTTACCTCCGTCTAGTTATATCATCCCTGGCATTTTCTGGTGACAGAAAATCATGCTTTTTTTTTGGCCAGCGCGATTCTCCCTCAAGCAGACGGTGCATGCACAAGGTCACAGTTTGAAACGTGGGTCAATGTTGGCAAACAGCCTCACTAGCCTTAGTGCTTACCTCGACCTCCTTTGTTCGCTTGCTAAGTTTCAGGTCTCGTCCGATCTGTGCGGTTCTAACGCTCTTCTCCCACTTCGTGGCACGGCCATGGATTTGTAAAGAGCGTCGTGGGTGCTTCTCGCCTGGTGAAGCTGATGGCGCCCCTAGGATGGGGCTGCTCGTGGCGCTTTCAGCATACAATGTCCCAATAGAACGGGCCCATTCACTGGGCTGATCCTCTACAAGGTGAGCGTCTTGCTGGCTGATTCCCCAAGTATGATGAGTTACTCACGCATGCTCTAGCCACCGATAGCCACTTTTATTTTGCGACGATCCCTGCCTCAGACGCTCATGGCTTACTTCCAAAACATATCTTCGTCGTGGTGGCAGAAGCATATACATACTCTGAGCCTTCCTGCTTAGATCTGCGGTGTGCGATTGTTCTTCAGCATAGTCTTTACTAGGCCACTCCTTTCTTCAAGATGAATCACGTCGGCGCTGGTCGCCGTGCCTCTCGTTCTTTGTATGGAAAACTCTTCAACATCGTTCCGGAACAAGCCGCGCTTGATTCTCAACAATCCCTCGATCCTATCATTCCGGCTGCGAAACGGAGTTACACTGTTCAGAGTCTGTCAAGTCCTCATGAGAGGTTTATCGAGTATGAGAAAGTCGAATTGCCCGACCTATCTACTCCTAATCCTGCCCCGACATTCGGTCGATCGCTCGAGGCGCCCAAAGAAGCAATCCGCCAAGGATTTTGGCCAAATTCTTACAAGTTGGTTCCTCACTTAGCGGCCAGTGCGGTCACGGCAGCTGTTGTCCAGTTGAGTTTTCGCAACCAATACTGGATGGATTTGCTGGATCCCAGCGTCGAAATCCTACCGGGAATCACTCAGGGGGGGGCAATGAACGCCCTCCAGCTGGCAGCGAAGCTTCATGAATTGATCCTTGTTGCTTCATTGGGGACGATTATCATGCATGTTGCCCAGGCGCACCTGGTTGGCAATCGTGGACTTCCCTTGGGAATGCTCGCCAACAGTTTCGCAATCGGTTCGGGAGACTATCTGAGGACAAAAGGGTATTGGTCTTCGATCTGGACTGGCAAGGCTCACTATTGGCGATTTTGGCTAGTCTCCCTGCTTGCCACGATACTGGCGACATTGGCCGGTCCGTCTTCTGCTATTGCAGTCATCCCATCTCTCAACTGGTTCAGTGTCGACAAGCCATTCGACAATGGTGTGCTGCCATTCTATGTCTTCAATCAGAGTACAGTCCTCTGGCCGGACGACGTGACAGGCGCCAGCACAAACGCTGCGAACTCAGGCATCGACTGTGTTGCCGCTACACTATCAACGACCGATCAAGATGCATGTCCGGCAGGAGGCTTCAGAGACACCTATAACTGGGCCGGCAACCTGTTATTTGCCAATTCTAGCTCTGGTTCCAACTGTAGCTTTCCTGATGCTCGCGGAGATACGCGGCGAGTGCTGTCGACGCAGAGTTGCGCCACCGACTTTGACGGCAGGGCGTCTGGCATGTCATTGAACGCATTCATCAGCGGAGCCCTCACGGCCTATTGGACCTTCGCGCAGAACAACTGGCATGGTCTCGCTCTTACTACGTCACAGCCTAGGCTCAGTCTCGCGGGCCCTATCTACGCGCCTCGGGTTGAAGTTATGTGCAATGGGTTTGACTTCTACAATGTTTCGGACGTAGAAGCTCGGACCCATGTCAACTTTCCCAGCTTCACGCCGGACAAGCAACTCCCAAGCCAGGACTACATCTTGCCATACCATAGTACCCTCAACGATACGACATTTGACTGGGTCAAAATGCCAGCGGGAGGCGAATATCCAGCGATCGGCGCAGCCGTTAGGGTTCCTTTTGAATACACAAACGTGGACGACCCCAATAACCTGAGGCAAGCAACAGAGATACATGCCTGTAGCATCTATGCCCAATGGGTGCCCGTCAATGTTTTCTATGAACCCAGGACCAGTGATCAGGTTGCATTCAACGTTAGAGGAAAACTGTCCAACACTTGCCTGACACTGCCTCATGAGAATGCCGCGGTCGATCAACCAATCAAGAACATGACCATCGACATGGACTATGCCAACGCAATTAATCAGAACATTTCCTTTGTTTCAGGGGACACTCCGGCCATCATAGCCATGCTTCAGGAAGCCGTCTTTCAGGACGATCGGGTCACGGACCAAGTGCTCAACGCTTTCAAGTCGCCATTTGTAGGAAGTGCTCAGACAGGTGTAAATGCAAACCTCACAGGTGACCAGGTCCGGCAGAGTCGTGCCACGATGATATCAACCATCCTCGCTGGTGTCGTTACCGATGGCCTTGCCCGCATTGCCGGCAATGGACTCTACCCTTTCTCAGCTTCGATGTTCTTGACCAACGAGACCCACGATGGAAGTCTCGTCGGCAGGTTCCTGGTCAGCACCGCACAAGGCGGTGAAGACACCGTTTTGAACTCCACTGCCGCCGATGCCCACAATTGGCTTCGAATTGATCCTGTCTTTGACCGCTACGGGTACGGCTATCGCTGGGAAGGCTCCAAGACCGTACAATTTGGAATAATTGTCCTTCTCATTCATGTCGTTATTGCTGCAACACATTCTCTATTCCTCGTCTATAAGGTCGTCGTCAAAAAAGAAGGACTCGTAGCCTCCTGGACAACAGTGGCAGAGTTGATCACGCTTGCAATGAATTCGAGCCCTTCGCCAAGGTTGCAGGACACTTGTGCTGGTGTCGTGGCGGCGAAAACGTGGAGGCAGGTCGTGGCCGTGAGGGAGACATATCCAGGTCATTTGGAGATGGTTGTCGGACCCGACGAAAAGGCCAGGCACCCGCTGCCACAAGCAGGGAAATTGTACGGACATGTTCCCGAAAAGGGAGGTCTTATGAACGAAGCTGAAGCCTGAGCTAGGCACTTATGGGCGTTGGGAAAGCGAGGTGGGATAGAATGAGGTAGGATATACGATATGCCAATGGTTACGATGATTGCCGAGGAGGTGGTGGTGTCGAGTCCTTTTGGAGTATTGACGGGCCGTTTTGTTGTCTGTAATGGATGATATAACTATTGCGAATAGCAGATGATACCCCCACTTTGAATACTTTTGAAATTTGTACAACCAGGACGCTCCTGGTCAAAGTCACATCGCACCTTATTTCCTGCCGAGCCCAGAATTTCAAATATCATCCTGAAAGCGGTCGGCAAATTGGGGGGCCAACCTCTCCTAGATATACGAGGCTGTGAAGGTGTCCCCCAAGATACAGACACATGAAGCATATGCCATTGGCGCACTCCTATCCAGCATGCTCTCATGGCTCATCTCGCGTGTCGAGGAATATAACCCGACCAAGCCTAGTGCCTGGGTGGATCTTGCCTGTTTGGGTGTTCCAAGCCGTATCCTCCGTTCTTCTTCTCGAGCTGAAGCTCTGATCACAACAAGTCGTAGACTTCGTCTGGATAGTGCGAGCCCCTGGTTTGTGGTGATCCATGCAGGTGCTGACACTCTAGCTCGGTCGATTGGGCTCGGATTCAGCCCAGCCTGGTGAGATTGAGAACGGCAATTGGACTTGGTTGTATCCTCTGCAGGGGAGAAATTCTTAGTGAATCATTTGGAATTGGATCCTTGAAGGCAAGTGATCGATTGGTGTGTTTCACATTGTGGCAGGCAGAGGAGTGAGAGTCGTTGACTTATAAAATGTCGAGGTTGCACGAAGCCCTTCTCAAATCCATCAACATCTGTAGTTTGAATCGTCTTGACTGACCGCACCAGTGGGCCTCTGCTCATCATTGAAGCCATCGTTCTAAATCCAACACTGCGATCATGTCTTCCTTCTTCAACCTCTTCAAGAAGAGGAAGGCGCCGCTCGCTTGCATGATGTCCCTCGATCAGGGCCACACGCATACCCAGGCTTGCTTTGTGGACATCATGCCCCTCTCGGTTGTGGAGCTCTTTCAGTCTCAGGGCTGTGCGTCCTGCCCACCGGCTCTCCCACTCATCCAAGACGCAACAAACAACCCAAATCTCCTGCTTCTCACGTACGATGTGACATACTGGAATCCGTCCAGTGGGTGGGAAGACACTTTCGGCTCGACACAATGGGACTCACGACAACGCCAATACATAACCAAATGGGGAAGGAATAGTCTCTTCACACCGCAAATTGTCGTCGATGGTGTCTCTGACGGAATTGGTGCAACAAAGGAGGATGTCAACCAGGTCATCATGAAAGCGATGGATTTGCGAAATGGAATGGCTTGGGCTCTTGGCATTGACCGGGTTGGAAACGACCTCAGGCTTGCGGCTGAGGCACCAGAAGCGGATATGGTGTATGACGTGTTGATAGTCACGTATGATCCAATGCTTCAGACCGTCAAGCCTCGCACCGGCCCAAATAAGTCAAAGAAGATCCCTCATCGCAACGTGGTCAAGGAATTGATGAAGATTGGAGAGTGGAGCGGCGGAATTTCGAGAGTTGCCCTCCCGAACATGAAGAAGGACGGATATGAAAGAGTTGCAGTGGTGCAGGGAGGTATTGGAGGCCCGATCATTGCTGCCCTGAAATTGTAGGCACTGAGCGTCTGCGTCTGTGTCTTCGTCTGATCGCTTTGGTTAGGGGAGTGTCTCTGGATGCGGAATTTAGGATGCAAGGTGTCGACCATTCTCTTCCACCGCAGCAGCAGCGCATGAAATATTTTCCTGATATATTTTGAGGTCACCGCTGCAACTTTATTGAATGTGCCCTCCTGCTATTGCTTGGGTATCTTCCCCCTTGCGTGACTATAATGATGGGACATCGGAGTGGTCTGCGCGTGTCAAAGGAGGTGGGCTGTCCGCGAAGATCCTTCATAGTTCACTGGAACGGGTTCTTTGCTATTCGACGTCAATGGATTAATTGCTACAAAGTTGCTGGATGGGTTCGGCAGAGGAAACAGAGCAACATAGAGCAAAGAACCCCTGATGGTTGCCCGACCAATGACGAATAGCCAACATTCACTCCCAAGAAATTTCCTTCGAGCAAGGGACAGCGCACAGGGACGCAGGGGAATCCAAACCACCTCAGCCTCTGTATGATAGGCATGAATTTGTTCCTGTTCACACGCTAGCGAGGTGCATAACGGAGTAGACGGGGAAGCAGAGCGACACTGCGCCATGAGCTGTACATAGATCGTCACCAAAGAGGGCAATCCTCACCTGCTCCGTACTGGCATCGCAGCCGTCGCAGAAAGCCGATGGCAAACAAAGTGGCTTTTCCACAGCCCTGTTAATGTTGCGCTGCCATCGACGACGTGGCTGGGGGTGTCGAATGGGTGCTGATATGACTCACAAAATGATATGCGTGTAGTGGCCATGACCATTCCACTCCGCCAATCCTCTCGAAAGAGGCCAGGCAGCTTTGAAGGAGATAGAGAGCTCGGCAGGTTTTCATCTCAAGTCCATTGTGGATTGGCGACTACGGGCCATATCAGTGGGAGCGCGTGCTTTCGCCTCGTCCTCAGCACTCATGGCGACGGTCCTGGTCGAAGCGCGAGGTGACATTGGTAATCCAACGGGCGCGTCTTCTCTCGTAGAGGGCCCCCAAGGCGGTGGGCTTGACGCGGCAGCTTGAATGCCTGCCTGCGGGAATCACGTGAGTGGGTACGCAGGAAGGAGACTTGGGTATCGGGTCATGTCATGCTGATTTTGAGTTGGGCTTCGCCTTCATTTGGCGTCCAGCATCCAGCGTCCAACATGCAGGGGTACGGACCCGCAAACATTCTATCCAGAGTCTCCAGTGAGAGCTTTTCCTTCTAGCGCAAGTCAGGGACGAGGGCGGTCAGTTTCGAGCAAACACAATAGAAGCAAATCATGAGATGAGGATCACCGGACTGTAGGCGGTCAACGTCTCGGTCGGTTAGAGGCAGGCCAGACGGTCCAGCCATGACGCAGTTGATGAGAAGCGGAAGTTGAGGCAGAAGCAGACACCGATGGGCACTGGGAGATGGGCAGGAGAGATGTCTCTCTGTTGGCGAGTTGAACAGGATGAATGGATGAGATCGATTTCGTACACCACACAGTAGTTTGGATGGGAAGGTCAGGAGGGCGATTCACAAGGACAACGTTCTCAGTGTAAAAGTGTAATAGCGTGATGTGATGTGCAGCCCCGAGTCAAGGCCCGTGCCGGCCGAGCAGAATGCTTCCTTTGCAGTGGCGCCCAGGGCCCATCACCCACGGCCCATCATCCATCGCTACGAGAACCACCCGGGGGGAAGCGAACCGAGCCTAGAGAGCAAACAGTTAAGCCCGACGACATCCAGCGCTCTGCCGCCATCTTTTGTTTTGTTTTCCCCCAATTCAAACCATCGGCTGAGCAGCTTATGTCGCGTACATCTGGGACCAACGCCGGAGAGCATTGTCACTGCCATTGTCACGATCGGAACAGGGCGCGATTTGGTTTCTTGGTAAGACTAATCCCGTCTCCTCTTGGGTCACTGGTTCCGTCTCTTTGTCTTCTGACCTCTGGCCTCCCTGCTTGCCCCTTTTGCCCTGGCGGTCCAGGGTCGAGGAGCCAGTCACCAAAGGACCACTGTTGAGGGCCACTCCCGCAGTCTCGATTCGGCGAAGGGGGAGACCACTGGGTGCTCACATTTCGAGGCGGAACAGATGCAATTCGTGCCTAATCAGGAGAAGTCGAGCAGAAAGCAAACAGCCAAAACGCTGAAGCGACCTAAAAGGTGGTCGCATAAAAGGTGGCCGTTGAGCGGAGTCGCGCGCAGCCAGTCTGGTAGCTCGACAGCAGACAAACTTGGTGCATGCTGCACGCACCGCGATTCCGACGACTGCTACTGGCACTGGGGGTCAATCGCTGCCCAAAAAACAAAGCAGACCAAACGGCAGGTCAAGGAGAAAAAGGAAGCGGGAAAAAAGTGCTTGGGATTTCGCAGAGCATCCAATCCGCACCCTGGCTTGCTCTCGCCCACCTCTCTCCTCGTGTCTTGTCTATGCCTTCGACTCATTCTCCTTGCTGCTTTTTGCGAATAAACAGAAAAGGTTCCCTTGCAACGGCCACTCAGTCAGACTGGGGACCTTTCTGCTGTCCTCATCCCCGTCCTCGTCCTCCTCCCTCTTCTTGGATTCGGCCTCGGTCCAGTCCCATCTCCTCCTCACCCTCTCACCCTCTCACACACCCTCCCCCCCCGTCCCAGACCCATCCAGAGACCACAGAATGGGGCATTGACCGTTCCTCGTCAGGCTCCATGTTTCTGATCTTGGATCCCCTGCCCCTCCGCGCTTTTCTCTCGCTGGTACTGTATTGTACCAGAACCGTGGGTGCTTGCCGTCCTGCAACACCTACATAGTACTAAACCCGCTGCATCTCCCTCCTCCCCTCCCACCTCTGAACATCTGACATACTCTTTGACTCTTCAACAAAGATGCTCCTTGTGGCTGGCCATCTCATGCACTGCTAAAGACTTCATTCTCTGTTGTGAGATAAAAAAAATCAACAGCCCTCAGCCCTCCCACCAACAGCCCTTCCCCACCTTTTCGCTCACCGCCACTTAACCATTCCTCCGTTTTATCGGCACAACAACAAACAATTATCGTCAACTCCCTTCTCTGTCGCACCTATGGCCATGCAATATTCGCCCCAGACTTACTTCCCCTATCCCCAGCCTCAGTGGCCTGAGGACGTCAAGCCCCCTCTCACCGAAGACGATTCCTCCTCGATCCTCGACGACAAGGTCTTTGAATCCTCCACCCCCGCCGATATGACAGCTGCCGATGCCTCCGACCATCGACGTGCTTCAATCACAAAGTTGGAGGATGATTACCCTGCATCAGCCCATGTCTGGCAGGAGAGGCCCCAGGGGGTCATCGGCCCCGTCCGCCATTACTCGCAACCCTCGATCCCAATGGCAACCCCAAACGGCCAATTCTTCAGTCAGATGAACGCTGCAAACTGCGGTCCTGGATTTATGCCAAACCAACCGTGGACTATGTCTGGGCGGTCCGAAGCGAGCACTCCCACCCCCTTCTTCGGCCCGGTGCAAGAGCCTTTCGAGCAGCAGGTTCAATACAGCGGGGGCCCGGTCACCTTTTCGGGTTTCTCGCAACAAGACCCTGCCTCTGCCGTGTCCATGTCGCCGCAGTCGAGTCAAGGCGGATGGGCTTCGACTACTTCGTCAGATGCTGCCGAGACGAATCGCAGCATTCTGAGACACAGATACAGACCTGCGTCCCCGTTGCTGGTACTGAGATCCGATGGAATCAGGAAGAAGAACGCCAAATTCGAAATCCCTCCAGAACGAAATATCAACACCATCGACGCCCTGATCAATCAGGCCACAAATGAGGACGAGAAGAAGGAGCTCAAACAGCAGAAACGTTTGCTACGGAATCGCCAAGCAGCGTAAGCATCACGCAATCTCCTCGCTCATTGTCGACTACTAACTCTCTTCCCACAGACTCGATTCTCGTATGCGCAAGAAGCAAAATGCCGAGAAATTGGAGGCAGACAAGAAGCTTTTAATCGATCAGAAGAACGCACTTGAGGAAGCCCTCGGTCAATACGAGAACCAACTCCACCAACTCCACAGTGAAAGACGGGACTGGATACTTGAACGTCAGCGGCTCGAGAAGTGCATTGCCGATCTAGAGTATCAGAATGAGGAGCTCATTCGGACCTCGACTCGGGAGACCGGCGAGCTTCGACGGATGAACACTATATTGAGGGAAACCGTTGGCGAGCTTGAACGGAATCAACATTCTCGTGCCTTCTCCGCTAACGCCTCGGATGCCTTCTCCAATGACTTTTCAAATTTCAAGGATCTCGGTCTGGAGGACCAGTGGAACGATGAATTCGCCCTGATCAACAGCGAAGACTTGAAGATGGAAGAACCGGAGTCACTACAGAGACAAGCCACTCCAAGACCTACCACTTCCTCAACACAACCAAACACTTCCACGAAGTGTGGTGTCAAGGTCGATGCTACTTTTAGCTGGGAGACGTTTTACATGTGCTTGTTATCTGGCGCCTTTATCATGTCCCAAGCGGGTTCGAGAGCAGCTAGTGCCGCATCTTCTGTTGCGGTTGTCGCACCCAGCATGCCCACCCTATCCGACGAATATCGTGCTGAGGCTGGCAACGTTCTCCAGGCGGTTCTTGCTTCCGGCCCAGATGTACCACATGAGGTCCTTCCTAGCCGGCCTGCACAGTCGTTAGACAGCAACAGCTTCCCCCACGCACTTTCCCATGTGTCTGGGATGACCCCTCAGTCCTCCGACACTCCACTCGGTAATCTCCACGCGTCTCTCACCACACCGTCTCGACAACAACAAGCTGCTGCCGCATTCTCCCTTTCTGCTGCCTCCTACAATCACATCAGTAGCCCTGACTGCGCTTTCGACGATGACGACGACGAGGTGGTCGAAGTGAAACCAACTCGACTGCAACAATTGTTTGCAGATATGCAAGCTGAAAGGGACGGACTCGAGAAAATGAGCGGCTTAGGCGGAAAAGCCCGAGAACGGAGCGTGCTCCTCGACCGAGTCCCGGAGAAGGTCCTACGAGATTTCCGAGAAATGATTGCCAGAGTCGAGTAAGACTTGTCTTCCAAAGGCTGTTCGATTTTTGACGGCACAGAAAGACTTCAGGTCCGACAAGAACCTTTTATCACAGGCATTTTTCTTGGAAGCGGTGGAAAATTCCTTTTGTTCTTCTTTCCTTTCTGAGCTACATTCTCCACTCAGACGAATAGGTCTGATTAACCAACCTATACGAAAGCGAAAGACTCATATGCTTCAGGGCACAATTTCCTTATCTCTTCATACTTAGGGACTCCTGCACTTTGATCAGGATGTGAAATCAGTTGATACGATAGGATACGGCATGATTGATTATGATGACCCAGAACTTTAACGACCTATGATATGAAAATTCTTTCTGCGTTTCATTGTTTCATTGTTTCGGGCTGGGATTTGGATGAACAGGCGGAATGCACATACAATGACATGTCACGGAAGTTGGTGGAGGGTGAGGACGAAGCAGGCCAGCGAGAAGAAGCGAGTCCGGGTATCAAAGAAGACGCCCGGCGATGAAGTGTTTTATTTGATTGGGAACTCTTCAAGAGAGCAAATGAAGGGACAGGGAATGAGCATAGGGAAAATGGACAGAGATATGGATCGGATGGACTCAGGGCAAATCAAGCGGCCCCGCCATGATGTTACGAGCAAAATAACCGACGTACAGTTGTTTAACGCCTTCTCATATAGCACCGTATAAAGATGCCTCGGGCAAGAAAAAGACAGACGGAAGGATAGCACGGAGCATAATGTCTCGAGCACAGCAGATAGGATCGTTGAAACGGGAACGAACCAACTTCCGAGCTCTATCCAGGTTGATTCCAAGTTCCAACATTCTTCCTTGTATCCCTAGAATCA
Source organism: Cladophialophora bantiana CBS 173.52 (assembly GCF_000835475.1). Taxonomy (NCBI): domain Eukaryota; kingdom Fungi; phylum Ascomycota; class Eurotiomycetes; order Chaetothyriales; family Herpotrichiellaceae; genus Cladophialophora; species Cladophialophora bantiana. The sequence goes on from NW_015971586.1 coordinate 140,302, forward strand.
GGCCATCGGTCTTGGAATTTGTCCATCTGCATCGAGAAGGTGGCCAAACGGGCTCGAAGGTTCCAGGGCCCGATTCCTGCCGGACGGCCATCAGTGTAAACAGGCTGTCACGGGCATGTGCTTTGCCTTGCTTTGAAGTCCCTTGTTTCACCGATTTCGCTCGCTTCGAGCTTGACCAGCCAGGTTTAACCAAGTCTACGGGCACCACCCTTCGGTGATAGCCGTCATTAACGTCAATGGCCCACTGTCTGACCAAGGAGACACAATATTGATGGGACCTTTCGTATTCCGAACCGCGCGGCCAAAACCAACAGTCGTAATCAGATGTTCATCCCAGGAGTAAGGGACGAGAAGAGACACAGTTCCCTCGAAGTCCCCTGCGTCATGCAGGCACGGCCTCATCCACCTCCACAACGACTGACTAACAACGTGATCTAGATTCCAGGGATGGGCCGTGGCGTTGGCGCGGTCCGCCCTTGCGCCTGGACTTTTCACGGGTTGAATCTTTTCTGAAAGTAGATATCAACAAGTGGGAATAGTAGAGCACTGGAGAAATGTCGCCCAATCTTGGTTGCCTGGGCAGACCGTGGGCAAAGGCCGCAACAATAGGGCACATAGGCCTGAAGGGCCCCAGTCATAGGTAGGCTCATTGTTCGGTTTTGCTTATCTGTCGTCGGGTTCATCGGCTCCCTTGGCTCGCTTTGAGTCATATGGTAGAGTTTCCTGGTTTTTGGCCCGAGTGATCATTACGCCGTCGTCAAGGTGACCTCGGCGTGCTACTGCGGACGGTGAAGGCCACTGTCTCATTTTGGTGGATCATATTTCTCCTTCCAAATCCTGATAATCACAAACACCAAGACGTCAGCACATAGTCACGCATCACCACTCTTTGTCCGGGTCACTAATGAAACATTCACAGTGCTCAGTGAGGGCAAGTGCCGGCCGGCTCAATGTTTTGGTTCTTGCGCCTCATGGAGGCCCTGCGGCCCAGCCACTTCACCCTTGAGGTTTGAAGCGTCCGGCACGAACCAGTTCTCAGGGTTGGTGGTGGAGGCCGGGTCGCCACACAGGTCGCATAAGTGTCTCCAAGTTTGACCACCAATCAGACATGTCTTGGCATCGAGGTCAAGGACACCGCCCGATTTTCGACCCGATTCGTGTGAAAATACTCAAAGCGAATGTGATTAAGGGCCAGGTGAGGGAAGAGATGGTCGGGTGATAGGCAGTTCTGGGACAAAATGACATGAGACCATGACTTACCAGGAATTTCCCAGCGTCTTTGCGCCGTTCTTTTCGGCCAATCTGAGGAGTTGCGCCGCTTTAAACTATATCGCAAGCCCCATGTGTCAGTAGCCATTTAATTCTCCGAGAGAAACATGATGGTGATTCGCGCAGTTCAACATGACTCGAGACTAATGCAAGGTACGGGAACCAAGAGGCTTCAGGCTGACCGCTGAGTGGAGGAAGGGCTTCTGCATTGCTGCCCAAAGTGAAGCTGCCATTGAGAAGGCGCTGTATTTGGGTAATTCGCGTATTTGGGGGCCGTAGGACGCCCAAGTTCGTGTCAAAGGGCCCCCTCCAAGAAATGCCACTCCCGATATGGGTCAGGCTGTGTTACACTCGAATCTCAGTCAGGCCCCTTCGGGGGTGCATGAGGCTCAGCTGGCCACCTGCTGCTGCTGTCCGTCACGTGTCAAGAGGAAGAAGGGGGTTTGTGTTGGTCGGGAGATGCACGTATACAAGGTCATATGTGATGTTTGGATTCCCAAGCAAAGCTCACAAGATGAAAGAAGGCGCGGAAACTCACCTTGTCCTTTTTGCCCCCAAATCCTTCGAGGTAGCACCAGGCAGCTTCATTCATGGCGTCCGTATCTCCTAGATTTGCCGCCGTCTCGTAATACTGCCTTGCTGCGACTTTGTCGACCGGGACCCCCCAGCCGTGTCTGAAGCAGTTTGCCAGTTCGAAGATTGCAAGCACAAGCTCTCCCTTGGCGGCGCCTCCCTTTTTCATTCCAGCTTTCAGGGCATCGGATTCAATGGTGGCAGAGTTGGATGCTGCAGCTGACAGATAGGTGACTGCTTTTGCAGGATCTGGTTTGCAACCCCAGCCATGCCGAAGAGACAACCCGTAGAGAACCTGGGATAAGACATTCCCATATTCTGCGAGTTGGCGGAACATCTCAGTTGCCTCCTCGAGGTCGCCAGACTCGTGAAGCTGGATAGCCTTCTGGATGTCAATGTCGCTCTCTGGGTCGTTGATACTTCGAGGCCTGGACGGAGGTAGCCCAGGTAGGCCCAAGTTGAGAATGTCCATATCGCCAGTCAAAGATTGGGCGGGCATGGCGGGACTTTTGCTGGCCAAAATGGTAGCACGTTCCTCCCACTTCGCTTCTGTCTCTTGACGATTTCCGGATTCGGTATATGCATCAGCGATTTCAGGGAGGTCAGCAGGGAGATTGACCGAGCTGGTGCTAGCAGAACGATCTCTATTGAGATGCAACCGCTCAGACAGCCTTCGATGCTCCTTCTTTTCTTTCTCTGGAGAGGACAGCTCTGCCGCACCCGGACTCGGACTCTTTCGAAAGCGGCCAAACGAGCGTCTCGAAGACGAAGGACTCTTTGGTTCGATCGCGGCAGCGAGCTCTCGATCGTCATCAAATCCAGGAGGATTGATGTATTCTTCAGTATGTGTGTCCGTCCGGACAAATGTGAACGCAGTTGCCTGGGGCAGGGGCGGAGGTTGGAGTGCGACATCACTATCGATCTTCTCCTTCTTCTTGAGCAAGTCTCTAAGAGGCATTGTGGGCGGTAGCTTTGCAACAAGAGGGGGAGGTTGTGGTAATGGTGATGGGGTCAAGAGTGGATTGACACAGATGGTAGGGGTTGATGGTGGCGGTGGTGGTTTTCTCGAGGGAACGCGAGTGTGGTCAGGGGATGCTGCGACACTGGCAGTACCTCTTAATATGCATGCAGACGCAGGAATGCGACATGAGTTGGATGCGAGTGCGTTGCGGCTGTGCGGGCTTGGAGTGGTTCCTGGCGAGCTTGATCCGCAGTGAGATTGCAGCTGAACGCCGAGCGGTTGGTGTCTTGGAAGGTTGAAAGGGGAGATTGACAGTGTCTGGGTGTCTAGGGGGAAGGCAGTGCACGGGGGCCTAAACAGAAGCCGCCCAACAGCATCGACAGCGACGAGCACTCTTTACCGAGTACCTCGTACTCAGTACTGTGCACTCCCATCGTTTCCTGGTGTGTACTCGTTGCTCCCGTCAATTCTCTGATTGCGCGGCCTGCTGCTCATTCATCAGTGATCCCTTGCATGCGCAGAGCAATATTGTTTGTGACACTGATAACTCGGGTTCGTGGTAGGGATGAAATAAGTGGCTAGTGGGCTCAACGGGAGCCAAGTGAGGGGCAGCAGCAAATGACTAATTACCCAGTAAGTATTCGGTGAGTGCCTGCTTCCTGATGTTGTAGATTGCCGAATTCGACTGCTGTCGATCCAGGAACCTACTTTCCACCTCATTCCACTCCATTCAACTCCCCTTCCGTCTCTGCCGAGCATCCTTGACTCTCTCGCTGCGTCTCCATTTCATCGGTCCCTTTCAACTCCAACCATGCAGGTCCTAGATTTGCCCAGAGAGATCCTGGCCCACATCCTGGCATGTCTCCACCCTGCGGCCATCGCCTGCTTTGGCCAAACTTGCAAGGCTGCACATGATTTTGTCCGTCCCCAGCACCAGATGCTCTGGAGAACTGCCTTCTTGCACATCTTCGATGACCCTAACGATGCTTGGTCGATGATGCCCGGCCACCAGCTATTGGTCCCAGACCGCGCATGGGATTGGCATCAAGAACTGTGCGCGAGATTGATGGCTTTGCGAGGTGTCCAGTCAAAGCGATGTGGTTCCGACAGTTGTGCTGAAGCATACCTCAGCGCCCTACTCGACATCCTCGATACGGCAAAATTTGCACCCAATGCTCGTGATATTGCTAACGGCAAAATGCCAGAGGAGGACGACCGGACGACATCGCTGAACCTCCAAATCCTCTCGGGCCTGACTGCATATCGAGATGGCATCGAGAGTCTCATCCACGATTCAGGAACTCAAAAAGTGCTGCCACACGCCCGATCCGATGAGCGTGTGTCGGGCGGTACGCTGCGTTTCACAAAAAGCATGGCCCTGAGCGAAAATGACCGGAATCGACCCGAGTCCGCCTCCAGGCTTCATGTGCTTTATGGTCTGACAAGTCGTGAACGCATTGAGCACAAGGCCAGAGGAGCTGCCAGACGGAAAGTCTACAATTGGAGTTTGAGTGGACCGGACAACGATTACGGGCCTTTTCGTCGGGACGGCACCGGGAAGGTCGACTGGCTGCTCCTCGAGGCTGTCTTCAGCGTCATGAGCCGCAATTTTTCCATGTGTGCGGAGGGCCGCATTGCTATGCCACAAGGTTTCTGCTATGCCCTCCCTCACCGAACTTTGGCTGATCCAACCATTCCTCATGACTGGGCCCGAGTTACTGGAACTTGGTTAGGAACTTACTCATGGCTCGACTACCTCGACCTCTTCGCCTTCAACAATTTTAACCGTGATTCTGGCGCTCATCCGACCTTGGACGATGAGCCTGAAGACTCTGGCGATCTGATGAGGCTCGAGCTCAAGCTCGATGACGTCGTTGCTTCTGATCCACGCTTGACCACAACCCTTCCTGTCTGTACTGACCTACCTGTGCTTTACTTCTCTGGACTTTCCCGTGGTCACGTCGGTATACACCGGCCGGTCATAGGAGTAAGAGGTTGCGCCAGCCTTGTACCAGGTGGACGAGAGGTAAGATGGAGATTCATCATCTACTACGGCGGCCAAGATCAGTGGCAGTTGGAAGGTGTCCAGCCAGGAGGCATCAGATCAGGAGGGGTGTTTGGGTTGTGGACGCAGTGCGACCATGAGGAGAACGGACCCGTGGGACCATTCTGCTATTTCCCGGCGGAGCTTTGCAAGCCAACGACCGTTGTTTTAGCTACTTGACCTGCAAAGTACGAAAGAGACGAACATACAACATTCGCATGGAGAGCGTTGTGGCATCCAGGGTAACGCGAGATTCAGCGAACCACTAATTTCTAAGGAGCACCGTAATTCTCCACGTGCTCTCGAAGTGACCTTTTTGCACATCTACGGACATCAGTTTTATGGACAACTACATCATCGTTAATTCCTTGCATTTCACACTCAATCAATCCGCTCTAATATCAAAAGCCGATACGACACTCAATCGCCTCGTATAGGAGTTCTTAGCAGCCCCTCCAATGTTCGCTCTGGAAATGCGATCTTCAATCGCGCAGATTTTGTTCAGAAATCTAGTCAACCAGACTCTGAAACGGGCCATTTCGGGGGGAGAGAACATGCCTTAGGAGGCGTGGCCAGTCGAATTGCCTGAGTGCAGAGCGACCTACCAAGTCAAAAGTGGGGATTCAAGGAGGACGTGATCCCCCCATGCCCCGAACGGAACCGACAGCACATTCCCTTTTGCCTTTTTCATCAAATCAAGGAGCGCCAGGATCGGTCTCACAAACCCTGACTTAACCACATCGCCCTACCTTCTGCTACACGTGCTACGTTGCCACTCCGTGCCGCTGATAAACTCGTATTGCGCTTAGTGAACTTGAAAGGAACCCTACTGGATAGCACTATGGACTCAGTATCCTGTGCACGGGAGGATATCACCACGGCGCGGTGTCAGCTTTGCTTGTGAGAACCCTATTGGAGAATTCGAGAAGTTCTACAAGTGACCAGAGTATACTGGGCAGACTGGCCCAGAGCGGACACTGGAGAATTTGTCCAGGCGCCATGTGCTGAGTGAGATGTAAAAGTACAGAGACGAAAGTAAAAAGGACTAGCACGGCGTTCACTTGAAAAAAGCCAAGGGCAAAAAGGCGGGGGAAAGAAGTCAGATACAGTGGTTGCCGGCGGCGACAACACTCCAAGTCAAAAGTCAAACTAGCTTTCTCAAGGTCGAGTCCTGAAGTCGTGGGCAGTATAAATACCTCTCACCTAAAAAAGCCGCCACATCGTCAAACGCCTCAAATCCCAGCGCCTTCACCAGCTCCACGTATCCGGTAGCGAAGAGGCCTCCCCCAACAATCATATCCTGCTTTCTTTGTCCGGTGGAAGACGATGACCATGGCGAGGATGCTAGGGCAGAAGAGTAGCGCCTGGATAGGCCCAGGTGGTATTCTTCAACATGGGCGCCGACAGAATATACCCAGGGCACGTCGTACCTTCTTTCATCTTCTAGGAACCAAAGCTGTCTCGCGTCTTCGTTGTGCAGTCCGTCGATATAAGGAAATGGCGGACTGAGGCGCTGAAGATTGGCAGCCACTTCAGCCAGTCGCCAATATAATATTATTCTTCAAAAATGGCTCCATTGAAGAAGCGCGCGGTCAAGCAAACGACCATGTCGAAAGGGACTAGAGGCGTCACCCATATTAACGCTGAAACCGCGAGCGGGGATCAGTGCCTGCTCCTGTTAGCTTCGTGGCTTCCTCGATGTCGCACCAGAAGCAGAACTGCTTTCGGACATCGAAGAGCGCGGCTCGCAGAAGGCCAGTCTCTGTTGAGACCACGGCCCCAGGATCCCACTCGTCAGGGTGGAATACTGGGCGGGAGCGGTCGAACCAGGCACCAGCCACCTGTGAAAACACTAAGCACTCTGACTGCATCGGGCCCGTATTCTCCAAGCCTCCCATGAGACCGACCGCCATCTTCACGCCGGCGAAATAGATCTGAGCAGACCAAGTATCTCCAGATATGACACCACAGGCGGCGAGCTGTGAGGAAGCACCCCTGATCTTTTTCAGCAAATCGAAGCCGCCAAATTGGCGATATGCCTCAAGCAGATGCCGCAATTTCCTCACGGCTCGGAGCTTATGCTGCTCTGCCAGGATGAGAGCATTCCGGTCGCGTCGGCCAGAGGTAAGATAGCGCATAGCCTTTCGGGGTCTTTGGTCCATGGTGTTGGTACTGCTTCTTGCTGTTCTTGCTGTTGCACTGGCGATTTCTTGGATATCTGGCCATTGACAGCATTTTTTCGCCCGGCGAAATTAGTGGAATTGACTCGCCGGTTTGTGCGATGGGAGGCTTTGGCGGCATGAGAGAATGCCTCAGCTCGAAGGAGTTCCTTGTACAGTACCCTATGTCTGTCCCCCCCGGGGGAGGGGGGAGGGGACGAGTCCACGAATAGGGAAGCTTTGGGTGCAGCCACTGAATGGGTCAATCAATGGGCTATACGCTGAAGGGCGCGATAGATCATCGACGACGTGACGCGCCAGTTGCCCCCTACGACGGTTGTACGAGTCCTGCTGGCTCTGATGGCTCCTTTGGTGTTTTGACACGGCTTCAGCAGTGTAGATAGGATAAATCGCTGCCTCTGCCTCACGGAATTTCCCCTGCCACTCTCTTCTCTATGCAAATTGCATGCCAGTTCTGTCGTCGGCGTAAAAGAGCTGCTCTCTCCCTCAGACTCCCATGGCCACAAAAAGCCTACCCAGTAAATGCCGGCCATCAGAAAAACGAAAAGGGTCGAGGCCCCAGCGGCGGACCCTTTACCACACATGGCGGCAGGCTGGTGGCTGAATAATGGCGCCTACAAGGGGGCGAGATAGGGCTTGCATGAGACGGGCACGGAGTATACCTTGCTAACTCGTAGGGTCGATCCAGGGCGCTTGCGTACTACAGGATCTGGGTGGCAAAATGGAGAGGAGCCGATCGTCAGCCTTGGATGTGAACCCGTGAAATATTAAATCACAACTAAGACTCCAACTATGGCCCACATCAGACAAGTGCTACTTGTAGTACGTATTACATTTGTATCCAGTAATGGTGCCCAGATGATGGCGGAGCCAGGCGGAGATGCGAGAAGTACGTACGGGACACTATCGATTGAGGAGCCTTGCCATCACGGGTCTCCAAAGGGGGTAATTCCGATCCTTAGATGGAATCCTACCGTCGAGAATCTAGCTATGCTCGCCCCCCGTCGAGGAAGAAGTAGGATAAAAGAATGTCCTCCATCCTGATATGTAAATATGTATGTAGCCTGCGGGCATAATAGATACTTTGCCATACAGCACTTCCGACCATCAACTACGCACCAAGCATTATTAAGGGAGGGCATTGAAAATACCAGACCATTCCGTAGAGGGAAATCTGAGAAGAAGCCTTCGTGTCGTTAACAAAATGCCCGGATGATCCACGTTCAGGAGAGATGCCTCTCTGGCAAAGATCTCGAGATGTGGCGTTTGTCAAGGCGGATGACTTTCACAGTTGACAGACTTAACAGGTTTAATCATCCCTCTGCAACTGAACCCCACTCCTATAGCAAAACACATCTTGCCCGTCGTCACGTTCTGTGATAAGAATGGTGCCGCCCGTCTGTCAGTAGATATCCCCGCGAAACATTCCTCGCGTCGAGTGCTTCCCAACAGCGCAAGTGTAAAGAGTCACGCACCGAGAGTTGTATCGTTTACAGTAGAAATCACAACAAAATGAATGAAAGAACAGTCTTTCCCTAGTTCAGAACATTTCCTCTCCCCCTCCCAGCTGCACAAGCTTGATGAACACTCGAATATAGATGCTGAAGCTCGGAGCCATCACCTGCCCGTAATATACCCACCCACACAAGGCTAGGGAAGCAGCAGTGGCTTTGGATGGCTTTGACCGGACAATGTCCCGCGGTCCACAAGGGAGAGCCTGGCCGTTAGAGAAGCAGTTGGCAGCTTTCTGTCGGTATTTCTCTTCCCCGACGATCTCGTCGTGCTGCTGAAGGCCTTTCTCCCCAGCGGGATTATCAGAGAACGACCTAAATGAGAATGAAGCGGGCGGTGCTGATCCTTCCTCGGGAGGCCGTGGTAGCGTTTTGATGGACATGCGGTTTGGTCCAATCAGTCGAAGCGGCAATTCTTCAACTTTGGCAAGATAAGTGTAGAGGCCAGCACAGCATCCTCTCCATTCCGAGGCCATTCCCGGCACGTCCTTGCGAAGCTGATCAAAAGCGTTACAGGCGGTGCTAACAAGACGTGACACCTGCTCGAAGAACTCCAAGCTCTGTTGCCCAAGGGATTGAAGAAGTTGGTTGAACTCGGCGTCAAGTTGATTTTCGGGCATCCTATATTTCATTTCAAGCTCGTGAAGGGCGGCATTTCCAGAAGCACTCTCAAAGACGGAACCAGAGTCGTATTGGGGATAAACGAGGGCCTTTTCCAATGGAATAGCAGCTGTTGGAACGCTGAAACAGTGGTCTGGGGATCGGTGTGGCGGATCGCAGAGACTGCTATCGAATAAAACGAGCCATGTGTACATGTTACGAGCTTTACACATAAGATCATCTTGTCCGCTTAGGCTAGTCTGAGCAGAGAATGCAGCGTTGACGGTGTCCGGCGAAATTGGTGTCGCCGGGAGATGATACGAGATTTTCCACGTCTAATATTGAAGCTTAGTTATACAGCAATTACACCAAGAATCGTAAACACACGAATTGAGCCGAAAGGAGAAGGTGCACTCACATGTGGTAATAGAGGTGGTGTCGCCATGGTAGGTTCCCATGGTCCAAAATGAGTTTCCTGCTGTAGACGAAGCATCCATTAGAATCCTTTCCGCAAGGGCTGCGGGCGGAGGCAATGCGTTATTGCATCGAGCGAGACAAAGGAAACATGAATTGATGGCCCATCTTGCCTACTATGACTCTCGCATCATTTTGTCAAGTCATAGTAGTCAATCAACTCATCAGAAGAAAACACGCTCAACCTAGCTTGCTCTGCGTAACAACATGGAGCACATGTAGCTCAGGGGTTAGACATTCATGCACTTTGTAAATGCTTGAGGTGTGTCTGCAGACACGTTACGAAGACCTGATGCTCTGTTTGCGTTGAATGTCAAGGGGCCCATCCGAGGATTTTGTTGAACAAACCACTGGATGCATGGAGCATCCAGCCATGTTCGGTGGAGGGAGAGTCCATCCTGCTATAGACAAAAGAGGTCCTGGGGGCATTGTGGTGAGAATCTTTCAAAAATTTCCATTCTGTCCACACGGGGCATGAGATTTCCGGAGGAGAGCACGTGTGGAGTAAATAAAATGTTCCTTGGTCATATTCCGGGTGATTTCCTGGCTTATTTCCCGATCATTCCTGTGGCAATAACCAGGATTTTCCTTGGGTTTCAATCGGGGCCAATCCTGATAAATGGTGGAGCGTCTAACCAAATCCCGGCACTGACTAGGTCGGTCCTCTCCTGTGTTGGAAAACGACAGAAAAGTGACGAGAGAAAGGCAGGAAAATAAATAGTTAGAGGAATGGAGTCCATACAAACCAAACAAGGCCCGGCGATCCAGCGCGTTGGATGTCGGGTTGACAATTCGGGCTTGGGGGATCAGCACAGCCCGGTCCCAAAACAGCGTTGATCGTGGATCGCGGACTTCGCCTCTGCTTTGCGAATGGCACAATCTGCATATCGTGGTTCGAGTCCAAGGTATGCTGATACCCAGGAAACATAGGCGGTTTCGTCCACTCTGGTCGTCGCTGCATTTCTCTGGGTGCGCTTGTTAGCCTCAATGCGTTCAATTGCGGGTGGCTGGTGTTGCCTATCAGCCATTTGTTCCTTCTAAGTGGTCGAGCTGACCAGATCGATGGTGTATCGAGCAATTATGTTGATCGCCGAGCTGCGTGATATTCAGGAGAAGACCTGTGTCAATGTCTGTGGAGGACACCAAACGCAGATGGGATTTCAGAATAAAGTGGGCGCCAGCGAAGGTGAAGGGCATCTTGGGTCGAGCGACGAGGCTAGGTTTTATGTTTCACGCAGGTTCAGGTATTGTGTTAGGATTCCTTGTTGCCGGTTTGCAGAGACAAAAGAGGAAATCCAAGGGGCTCAAACAGCTCAAAAGGGAATTCGAGACAGAATGCACGAGTGCCCGAAATGAGGATGAAGCGAATAAAATGATGCGACGAATGGAAACGAAGGACGGAGCTGTCAAGGACGAAGTTGGGGGGTGAGTGTGAGATATGGAGTACTGTACCCTGTACATAACGCGGAGGGAGGTCGGGTGGGAAGCCAGCCGAAAGCAGCTAACTAGGGTCTGTAATAACCTAGGTATTATTATGGAGAAGGTAAGAAGATTAAGAAGAGAAAAACTAAGACAGAAACAAGACCGACAGACACGAGAAAAACAATAGGGCAGCCGCTTACACGACAATCGAGATTACCAAAAACAGCAATAGGGAGTAGGGAGCAAGGACTGGTTTGCCACAGCCGCCACGCTTGGGTGCTATCTCTGGGCGCTGGACACTTCGATTCGTTATCATACGAGACGACAAGAGACGGATATTAATGTCATTAGCATCATTTCTCTAGCAACTTTCATGGCAGACCTTTCTGCTCAGCTATTTACCCTCTAATTCGGAATTGAATTGCTAGCGGTGGATACAAACGGTTGGCCATCTCAATAACAGCCTTATCTCGTGTGGTGTCATGTCATCGTGGTTGTGTGTAGTCGTGAAGTGGTCGTGCTGTGAAGCCAGCCTCTATGCCTTTGCGTAATCAGCGACCAAAAGGAAATTCGTGAACGTAGCCGATAAATGTTCCGCGCGGCGCCGACCGCTCTGCAATACGGTGTGATTTCTGCTGTTGCGAGCAAGTTTGGCGAAGGCAAGTCTCTTGGTGAGACATTCGCGTTGGTGGCGTCTAGTTTGGTGCCATGCTCGCAAAGGCCGAAAGATATGGATGGCCAACTGTTGCCGTCGTAGCGCCAAAAAGGCGGGGATCGTTGAAAAGTGTAGGTAGGTATAGTGACGCTCGTCCGTATCCGAGCCCGTGTCCAAAAACTGCCAGGATTTTGGTCGTCACGCTAGCGGAAGAAGCTTTTGCATGTCGCACATGGACGGTAACCCTCCCGAACGGCACAGCATGGTATTGCCTCGGCTGGGCAAGCTCTGGATCCAATGCCATCAAGAGAAAAAGCCAAAAAAGGCGCTCATGCGTGCTTGCTCCTGCTCAAAAAAAATGTGGTGATAAATGTTCGAAACCCTTCAGGCACTAGGTGCTGCATAATGGATTTTTGCACCGGGGAGACCTTTGGCGACAACTTGATATGTCGAGGATGTGGACAGTGGTGCGAGGTGCTCTATGGAACCGTCCTCCTTGGCGGCTGCAGCAGTCAGTCGAGGGCGCATGGTCGAGGGTTCGTTGAAGAAATCGTCGTCTCGATGGTTCTCAAAGGAGAACCCGGTACTGAAGAGTAGTCGCATTAGATTCTTGATCATGGTCGCCAAAGTGCAGAGCACAACGGAGGCTGAATCGGGGGGGGAAGAAGCGGAGAGGGAAAAAAAAGGGCCTACAAGACCATGCCGAGTAGATATGCTGCCATTGATATAGCTACCGGTTGATGTTGGCAGTGGTTTGAGCAAGTGGGGGTGGGATGTCGACGTCGTCGTTTGCATCAGCTGCTGCCAAAAAACTGGGTAGCGAGCAATGCGGGGTCTAATGACCAGTGGAATGACTTGCGGATCGAATGATGCCCCTTGCTTCCGAGTGTGACGCGGCCTGGGCTCGCAGGGTGACAGTTCAGTGGGTTGGCTGGAGGGGGAAATGCTGGTGGCTGGGATGCTTGAGAGATAGGCTGTGGATGGTCGGACCAGGTACGAGGTAGACATCTGTGAAACTTATACTCGGTAGAAGGACCACGCGCAGGTATATATGTATGTTTGACTGCGCGGTATGCAGCAGTGAGCACGGAGTACCGAGTATGGCTTTGGGAAACGGCCTTTTGCGAACAGCGATCGAGGCTGATGGCAGATCCATTTTGATCCAACGTACCATCGTATCACAGGGAGCCACTCGAAGCGCCCCAGAAGCCATCCCACGAGCGTCTCGGACCCCTTGTTTGTTCAGAGCCTATCGTGTCTCGCCTGGTCAGAGTTGTTCTCCGCATCGAAGGAGAGGCTCCGGCCAGCACGGCTAGCTGTTCCTATTCTTCTTTCCCGGCGCAGTGTCAGGCGAGGATGCTGAGTCGGTGCCCGTGCGGCAGTGTGCTAGTACGAGCAACAATGCGATTAAACCCGGAGAGACTCGATCCTGCTTCCTGGGAGAGGATGAGTCGAGTACTGCACCAATCTGCCGTTGCCCATTCAGAGCTCCACGTTACTCCATACAAAGTACAGTGGGAATTCCATCTCAAATTGTTTATTGCCTCCAGCCAGCCTTGTTGTACTCTCGTACGTTCTCGCCTTGGCTGGGAAAGGGGTGAGATCCATTTTGGGAGCTGGCCGTGGATGCTCAGGGTTGATTGCATGACGTTGGCCTCTGTTTTTGGTACTGCTTATGGGTAGTCGAAACATTTGGTGGCCCTCGGGGCGCAGCGGCCAAGGAGCGACCCACAGCAATGCCAGAAACTGCCGATGGCTTGACCTGGAGTGGCCTAGGCTCTGGTCTACGACCCCCATGTTGCAAAGATGACAACATCTGCGGCTAAAATTCCTCATTCTTGCGTGGACACCGTCGAGTCGCGGGTGATACGTACGGAGTACCTAGCATGATGCCCACCAGCCGTTCGGTTGGCTGGTATGTTGGCGGAACTCGAGGGCAGCTAAACATTCCCTTTGTTCCTCGTGTGAAGGGTTTCTGCGAACTCAACCGTCCACGTTCCCCCCGTGATCGAATCATGGTCCCCTATGTCTCTCCTCCGGTTGAACGCAGTTTCACCCACACACCGTCACGGGGAGACATTGTCACACCGATGCTGAAGGTCGTTTCCCCGTCCTCCATATCATATCGAGTTTCTTCACTCGGCCAATTGCGCGGATCTCGCGGCTGGGTTCTGGACGCGGGAGCGTTTACAGCCTCGAGGTATTGAAACGTCTGCAAGATGCGGACAATAACGTAAGAGACGTTCATCATCGCCATGTTCTCTGGGATACTTTGTCAGTCTGGACCAGGCTGAGCTCAACACCGCCGATCAACAAGGACTTACTGCCCAGACAGACGCGCGGCCCGAGGATAAAGGGCATGAATGCCCCTTCAAAATCACCCAGTGTGCCAGCGCTAACTTCTTCCCATCTTTCCGGTCGGAACGCGTCAGCATCTTCCCCAAAGATATCTCGTCGATGGTGCAAAGAATAAATGTTGAAGGCCACCTTGGTGCCTGCTGGTATCAACAGTGGACTTTTCCCATCGGGCCCACCCCCTTCGGGGAGTACAGTATCGACCTTGGCAGTGCGCCCATCCAGCGGTACCACAGGAAAGACCCGAAGTGTTTCGTTCAAGACGTGGCGGAGATATGGGAGAGTTGTGACATCTGCCCCCGTTGGAAGCTTTCCCCGCGGGAAATGGGTGTCGATCAAACTCCGCAGCTTTGCCATGACTTGGCCATGTCTGGCCAAGGCATAGATCACCCAAGAGGCGAATGAGGCCGAGGTATCTCTACTTGCCAGCAGCAACGCCAAAAGTTGATCCCTTATCACATCGGCCGGAATATTATCTCTGGCCACCAGTGAATGCATGAATGATGTGCTACCGCCTTCTCTAGGGTCTGCCGTACGCTTCTCTGCCTGAGAATGCAGCGCATCTGTCAAGTATCGGTTGACAAATGCTTGACAAGTCCGACATGACCGTCGGAATCGAGGTGAATCGCGAACCCAATAAAAGCTAATCAGCTGACCTCTCTGCCCTAGCATTTGAAGAGCATAGTCAACGGCAGTAGAAAATTCCCCAGCACTCCCTTTGTCCTGCTCACCTGACCAGTGCTTCAGGTCAGAGAGCAAGGAATTGGTGCTGTGCCCGAAGACTGCCTCGGTTGCAAAGTCGGTGCTCAGTTTCAGGAGTAAGTCGCTCATATCAATGGGATCGTTTTTGGAGGCAACGCCATTAAGCCGCCGCAGAAGATGCTGGATATGTGTCTCTAGTTGTACGAAGTCTTGATCAAAGTTTCTCGTGAAATGTGGTCTGTATCAAATCCTGCCATCAGTATTGCCACATGATCTCGAAAAGAAAAGCCCACAAACCTCAACATGGCACGAGATCTAGTCCACTCCCATCCGTCCAAGGCCAGAATACCATGTCCGATGAGGGCGCGAAAGTTTCCGGCACGATCCGATCCGATCTCATAATCTGGAGAGCAGGGTTAGTACAATGTGCTGTGCTGTGCGAGGTTAACTCATACGGACCTTTGAAGCGGGTTTTGCAGATGGTTTGTACGTTGGCTGGTGATCTGGTCAAGACCACTAGCTGGCCGGTCACTCGTTGCGTATAGGTGTGGCCGTGTTTCTCGAATTCTTGCAGCATGAATGCTGGCAGTCTGCCTGCTCGGTCTGCTCTCAGAGTCGGAAACATTCTAGGAGATGTTAGGATCAGGCTCAAAGACAGAGTTCGGGTAAGCGATACTTGTCTAGCCCAAAAGGCATCCACCATGGATTATGTAAATGCTTCTGCGCTGGTTTGCAGCCGTTGGAAGAAGCAAAGGCCGAAAGGTCCTGAAGGGGCCAAATCAGCCCAGATGGACAACCATATCGTCCCATATAAAAATGAGTTGGGAACAAGCACTGGAGGTGTGTTGTACCTACCCTCCACCTTTTCCACCGTTCGATCGCAGCCCCTGCAAGAAACAGGGCTAGGCACCACAATAATGCGCCGAATGTGCTCATCGCTTCAGATCCAACTGTCCCAAGACTACTACAGGTTTCTCCAGGTTAGAAGGTGATGAGTGTTGCTCTGTGGGATGAATAGGCCGTACTGGACCAGTGTAGATTGTGATTACGCCTCTGGACCTTCATGGCATCGGAAGTGATAAGTGGCAGGAATTTCCATGTTCTCTCGGAGACAAGATTGAGAACTGGCTTGGGAGCAAGAGCGTCGGATTTGTTGCGGAATTCGGTAAAGTCTACGACTTCGTCTCGTAGGGGGCGAGGTGGTCAGTAGTGCCCCAGGTGAGTGGCGCAGTCGTGCTACTTTGACTGAGCGGTTCATACCTTTGGCGACTGATGATTTTTGCATCCCAGGGAGATGATTAACCAGTAACTGATCACACTGAATTCGGGGAAGGAAAAGATCCTGAGAAGCATGTGTGATGGAAGAAAGATAGCACAGGTTGTGACTGTGTGAGCACACCTGATACGTGCGAACTTGCAACACCAAGCAAAAGTGTGGCGTCCTGATAAACGCCTGCCCAACCGATCTCATCCCAGCAGGCAAGATATGTACATACACGCCCAAAACTCCATTGGTGATCCACCATTGCCCATACCGTCAGCCTTGTCGCAACCTTCCTTCTTACATCGCTCGTGCCATCGTCAAGACGTCGTCATCATCATCATCATCATCATCATCATCATCATCATCATCATCACAAATGCGGCACCCATCTGCCCCAGTCCACTTGTTCGTACGCTGATTGCGGCATCCATCTCAACGCCGCAAAGGATTCTACAAGCACATAGAGCCTGGACACGCCATAAACGATAGCAACAACAATCGATGCCGGGATCCTCCACCAAGGAACAATCACTCCGTCGGTCACTTTGCCCTTCTTAGCTCTTCTATGGGCCAAGAACTCTTCAAAGTGGTCCATGAAGAACCAAGCAACAACACAACATATCATGACGATGGACGAGATTCGCCACAGCAAGCGTTCAATGTTGGTCGCAAGAGGTATATTCCATGCCGCAATATGGAGACCAGCATAAGCAAGCGTGGTGATGGCGCAGACAATTGTGACCGGCTTCTCCATCACCGGCAGGCGGTCATTGCGGATTCGATTTGCGTCGTACGGTTTGCGTCCCCAGAAATGGCCA
This sequence comes from Cladophialophora bantiana CBS 173.52, assembly GCF_000835475.1. NCBI lineage: Eukaryota > Fungi > Ascomycota > Eurotiomycetes > Chaetothyriales > Herpotrichiellaceae > Cladophialophora > Cladophialophora bantiana. Next base: position 157,130 of record NW_015971586.1, read on the forward strand.
TATAGGTCAGTGAATGAAGCGGTAAATGTCGGGAGACCATCATCGATGATTGTCAGCTTGTTGTACGGCGCCAGAAGCCTGCCATTGTTATCGACCACTTTGCTCGTTTGATGTCCTGCGACATACTCCTCCAGCAGATCTCGCTGCTTGCCGCTCCGCTCCACGAATCTCAAGTCGATGTCTTCAATCGCATAGGCTGGCATCTCGAGCACAACAAAAGTTTGCACGTCGTATGGTTTCCGATACCACGCGATGAAAGTACCAAAGGTACAGACCACAAATGATAAAGTTGTGATCTCCAGTGTGGTCGTTTCTAGTTTTTGGATGGTCCGGGCGACCACCTGTATGGCGAGCCAACCCACTTGCATGATGGCCAAAAATTTGGCCAAGCTGTCGGACTTGCTGCGGTCATTAATTTCCAGGGGGGTTATCCTGGGCAGATCGATGTATCTCTTCCGAACGAGGTGGTTGATGTGTTTGGCGGTGACAATGTACACCTGGCCGGTGCTGTCCCTGAGTCGGAAGCCACCCATGTTGGCATAGAATGCATGCCGCAACGTCCACCTCTCATCATATTTTCTTTTTTTCTCCTCTTCGAAGGTCTCGGATCGACGCAGCTTTGGTCGGGTATTGTCAGCCTTAGTCAAGTCTGCAGAATCTACCTCCGGGCTGTTGGGACCGATCAGCTCGATTGTCGGGCTAGCCTTGGACTTTGCGTTCAACCTCTCGCCAGCCTCCATTTCGTGCGCTTCGTCGAGCTCGACAATGATCTCTCTCATTTCGCGCCAACAAGCACGAGCTAAAGACCACTGGCCAGCGGCCAGCAGTAAGACAATTTCAGGAACCATGCAACAATTTCCAACTCCGAGCACGTTAGTTTGGTACTCAGCAGGAACAAGAAAGGGACGCACCCCATTTTATCCTTCGCAGCCATAAAGCTAGGGTTGTATCAGTATCTGGCGGAGCCGGTACGTTGAGATGAATGGCCGTCCAAACCTGGGCCTCCTTTTAGCACTGAAGAATTGCGTCGGGGCACACACAGCTTTCAGCAAAGCGCTTTGGGACACCGACGCACGTTTGGGAGAGTACGTACGCATATGAAGACGGTGAACAAGCATGACCAGATGATATCCATTGTGCCTCGCTGGTTTGGAGAATCCTGCCAGGTGATAAAGTCATCGGATTCATCATTGCCTTGTTGCGCATGGCTGAATGTTGACAGCAATAGCATGAAAAGGACTGAAGAGGTCTTCATCGTATCTTTTCCTGCTGGAGCCGAAAGGTAAGGAATCTGAGTCTATGGATGACCCTGGGACTGAATTTAAGAACGAGGGGGCATAGTTCGTTATATCTGCAGAGCGAATGGCCCGCATGCCAAACGGATGGTGTTCGTGTACCAGCAGATATGCGGACCCGTGCATAGTCGTCGGCTGGTATACTGAACTGTGCGATGGGTGGAATCGCCGAGATACCGAGAGTATCCGCACTCGAGAGACTGAGAGTCGTAATGTGAATAGTTAGTCTGCGACCAAGGTGTATGCACGTGGGATTGTGAGGTCTTGCACAGAATCGCAGCCTGAAGGGTGCCATCAGTGACACAGCCTCGTGGAAAGAGTCATTATTGCTGAGACAAGTGTAGAGGCAGAGGGGGAACTAGGAAGTAACAGAAGAAGATGCAGGGCAGCAGAGGAGCGAGTTTCACATCCCTCTCTCGAAACCGAGCCTCGACTGCGTCGTCAACTCTCAGCCATGCATGAATCACCTGTGGCACACAGATAGCTGAGAATCGAAGGTCTAATGGATGTGGCTGGCCTAGTTCTCGACGTTTTGGGTGATTTGTTACGGAGTAATCGGTACGCCGAAGGTTGCAGGGCGTGGTAATGACGGGAGACTGGGAAACGGCACAGAAGAATAAAGTTCGATCTTCAAAACGTATGTACTCCGTACTCAGAGCTTGGGTACTATCAGGGCCCCCAATTCAAGGAGGATCAGCGAAGAGGTGAGATGTCCTGCGACTTCAACACTGATGCACTGCTTCTGCCCCCAAGTCAGAGGGCGCGTAGAGTTTCATTTTGGCATTCCTGATAGCCGCCCAAGTCTCATGTCCAGCACCCCTCCAGCCCGATCTGGGGGGCTGGGCCGCATAGACTGGCTACCAGTGGGTGGCTAGTACCCAGAAGGCGAGGTAGACTTGCACCATGGCCAAACGCGTCTCGAGGGCCGTTCCGCTGAGATGTTTCGATTTGGCTAGAGTTGAATTAGTAATTAATGGAGAAAGTCTTGTACCTCGCAGGGCCAAAAGAGGGCAAGGAGGGGAGCCATCCAGCCTTGTGTTTTCATTTGTCCACTCCCACAGTAAGGAAAGGCGGTGCCCTTTGGTGCCCTGCAACAGTACAAATTCCTCTGCATAAGTCGGGCAGGATGGATAAAGACTCACCCCCGCCATCACCACCACCTTCTCCTTCTGCACAAAGGGAGGGCTTTTTGGCCTCTTTACCCAGAAAATGGAAATGGTCAGCTTCAGTATCGTTGTGATGGCCCTCAGTCGATGATTCCCAACAAGCGAGCCCCTGGCGGGAATTCCTGACTCTTTCTCAAGAAATCCGATCCATGACTAAGTCTGCATCCGATCGCTCGGCATGCCACAAGAGGAAAAGGGCCAGGTATTTCCCCCCAATATGATGACGAGTCGTTTTCATTGCCATTACTACTCAGTACAATACTCTTCGTCGTCTCATGCAACTACCGCTTTCCACGTCCAAGGCAGGTAATGCCTCAACCGTCATTGTTATCTTGAGACTTCCACAGCGATGAGCAACTCGGTTACCTCGGTGGAGCCGAGCTCGCTCTCTCTCTCTCTCTCTCTGTGTATCCCCAGGACGGTCTTCTCTGTCAAAAATCCGGCGTCCCAAGACCTATCGGTTGCACTCAGTTCTTGGCCGGTATTGATCACTCGGCACAAAGTTCAGAAGCAGACGTATCTTTCCCGAGGCTACTCTCCTGGTGTTTGCTGTTGTTAACACTCGTTCAGCAGAATACCCATCTGGGCGCGGAATTTGTTGGATGCTTTGGTAGCACCTATGACTATTATTAGTGTCACAGCCTCCGACACGCAGACTTTTTTGACAAAGAAGAGGACTACAGTTCCTATCTGCGAAGCTGGCTCTTCAAGCATCGTTTTGCGGCTGAGGGCTGATCAGGGTAATTTTGAGGGGGTCGTGATGCAACAGCGCTCATGGTTCTGACTACAGCCCCAACGAGAACTCGTCAAGGCTGAGCTTCCGGCGAGAAAAATGTTATCTTGCACCAAGCATATGCACTCTACCAGCTTTTCTGTGCTTTGCTCCACCACTTGGCCCATGATATCATGTTTCAGACGCTACCGCCTAAATCCTGGCCATTCCAGCTGGTAAAAGCACTCCAGAAGGGGGCGAAAAGAAATTGAGGTAAAGACGTTGAAAAGTGCCAGCACACTGGTCGAAGCCGAAGTGGAATAGGGCCGAGCGGTCTCAGTGGCCTAATCTTGCTCATCAACTACATGTCGAATTGAAAAGTGCTCAGCAAAATGAATAACCAGCATAGCTTCCTCAACCGGGAACGGCACGCATTCTCCGACGCTTACACGCTTGCTGGACTAATCCTGCTTCTGTCGTTGCTGGAGATTCACTTGCGTCTCTCGCTTTCGCCTGCGCTTGCTACAGAGGCCATCACCAGCGTCCCAGGTGTTTCCCGCATTCGTATTGAGTCAACGCCAACATAAGCATAGCGGAGCTAACATGTCTCAACTCACCTTGACCCGCCACTCATCTACCAAACCTTTGTAGTCCTCTGGCCCATATGGGTACCAGATCTCCGCCCACCAGCTCTTCTTCCTTCTAAACCTTAACCCTATATCTCTCAACAACATATCCATGTATGGCACCGCGTCGAACACGAAGTCCGGAAATTGCTTCCCGAATGCGCCCGGATACCGCCATTTGCCGAATTGGGTTTGCAAGATCGTTTCATAGGCTACGGCATCCGGATCGAAACTTTTCGTTGGATTATCTCGTTGAGCAGGCAGTTGGCCGTTGAGATAAGCTGTGGTCCACAGCGCTTGGGCTTGCGCGACCGGGACGGTGTGGATTGTCAAAAGGATGCCGAGGAAAGCGATGGAGGGGTGGTTGACGCTCGTGGGCGGCACCATAAAGCGATACAGGCGGAAAGGGCGTTCGTTAACAACGGCCTCGCCCTTTGTTGGTTGCAGAGGTATGTAGTTTTGGTATGCATTTGGTTGGTCTTTAAGCCGGGGAAAACGACTAAGAATCTCCTTGTCAGCGCGACCGAGGAGTTTGCATTCTGGTTCGCTCGAATGATTCGGAATCCCTAGCTCTGCGTCGATACCTTCGGGCAAGAACTTCACAGAGGGTCGATGGTGCCAGCCCGTAGAGCAAATCAAAGCGTCTCCACTCAGTTCCGTTCCGTCGCTCAGATACACGGCTCGTTTCGAGAGATGATCGATGTCGGCGACATGAACCTTGATAGTCCCGTTGCGAACGTATTCAAAGACATCAGTGGGATAGTTCAAGATTGACAGCGAAGATGCATGCCAAAAGGCGGGGACCTTCGGCCTCAACTTTGCGGTCTCGGGGTGTTTGTTATAGCCAGTCCGCTCGTCAAGATCGGCCGTCAGGATGTCCCAGAACCTGTCGACGAAGAATCTTCCGATCCAGGTACAATGGAGCATCTTCCGAACCCATGCGAAGCCGTCCTGGTCGCCCCAAATGCAAGGGCTGAACCAGGTGAAAAAGCGGACGCCCACCAAACCCTCAAGTCTCTTTCTGAAAGGTGTAACAAGGGACGGTGACATCCAGTTGGCACCGTGGCCAGACTCACGGATAATCCAGTCGACCGTCACCCCTTGCGACGCAAAGGCATATGCCACGTCGTACGAAGACTTGGAACCTCCAAGGAGAATGATGTTCTTGGCGGACTTCAACAGTTGGTCTGCGTGGTCATTGAGATACCTCACGTGGAAGACAGGGGTCTCAAAAGTGTCCTGGCCTGGGAACTGAGGAATAAACGGATTGTTTGTCAGGCCGGTAGCAATGACGAGCTTCTTTGCAAACACACTCTCGACAGTGTCGGAAGCATCTCGGTAGCTGACTTTCCATTCATCTGGAGATAAACGCTCGACAACCTCGACTTTAGCATTAAGCTTGGTCCTCCTGGTCAAATCAAATTCAGCAGCAAAATCCTGAAGGTATTGGTGCAGCTTTGGGCCCGGTATGTGCTCCCCGGTGCTGATTCCCCGAGCGGATCGATCGAGCGGGAAATCCGAGTACTCATAAGATCCTACCAGGTTATTCGAGTGAAGGCCCGGGTACAATCGATTTGCAGACCATGTCCCTCCAATCGATTCAGCTGAATCCAGCATCAACAATCGAGCATCTGGATAGACATCCAGGTAGGTCTTTGCCATGATAAGGCCATGGATGCCTTTTTGAATTCAGAAGAATGCTCTGTCCCGTCTCGAGGCCATGAGGTGACTCACCAGCTCCAACGATGACTAAATCATACATTTTCTTTCTCTATCAAGCTCACAATATCGCAATGAACGGATGATATCGTTTCCTCTCGGTCGCTGTGTGGATGTGTGGATGTGGAATTGCACAAAGATTTTCTTTATAGATGCTGTATTCTACTTGGATCAGCTTTTGAGTCATTCTGTTCTCACTTAGTGGCGTGTCCAGGATTCACAGTGCTGACGCGTTGTAAAATATAAGCAGAGGCACCGCATTGCACCGCATTGAAGAAACGGGGAGGATTGCTAGTTACGTGGACACGTGCCACTTGTGCTGATGTTTACCGATCGATGATATTCTTGCCCAGACAAGCCTAACGAACAAATCATCTCTCTCTCAAGCAAAAGGATCCAGCCAAATGTATGCTCTTCGTCAGGTACTGGTATAGAGGTTGTACTCGGCTGAGTGACCGAGGGAAGACCGAGTATGTATGTACCTATGTAACAATGGTATGTGTGACGCAGCGTGTCGAGCTAGTACCAAGTAGTCTCAAAGATCCAGACGCGCCGGACACTTCGTAACGGGATTTGGCTGGAGATTGCTCAGGGCAAGACAAGCTAGACTGGTGTCACAATGCATGGGCCAGGGGAGACCCTCTAGAACAAAGTGATTGTTGATAGGCCGACAATTGCTGATGAAAAATGACGAATGATTGGGACACAGCCGACCTGACACGCGAGCAGAGATTCGTCTTGCCTGGTTGAGGTATTAGAGTCGTGAGATACTCGGTAGGAACGGATGATTCGATGGGCAAGGGTCAGGAAATGGACTTGAAGTGGGCACAGTTTCTACAGGGGGGAGGCAAGACCAGGCTAGTGGAGGCGCGAAGTTGGGTTCGGAAATTGACGCTTCATGGTTCGCTGAGGTGATGCCAGTGACACGCCATGATGTCCCGATTGGAGTGTTGGATTGAGATCCTTTTTCTGTTTATTTTTTTTTTATTAAAGGGCATTGGTTATATTTGGGAAAAAGGATAATGGCTCTAACTACCGAGTAGATGAGAGAGCTTGCGGCTGGACTTTTGTCTGCGGTGCGTGCTGGTGTAGATGGGACCAGATACAGAAAGATGCCTGGAGAACCACCGCCGAATACATTCTCGCACCTAGGTAGGCTGCTGACAGGGTAAGGGGTTACTCCGTACTGCGTAAGTATACTTGTACACCACCTGGGCCACCTGTACAGAGTACTGAGTACAAGTTGAGTACAAGTACACGGCAAATAAGCCCCCCATCAGCCACCCGTGAGCCCAGAAACGCCCGCGGAAGCCCACTGGCTGATCCTGTGTCCAAATTTCAAGTAGGAGTTGCGAAATTCAGGCCCCGCAGCCACTCCGTTAACTTCACTACCACAGCAAGCCCAGGTACTTGGTGCCCCCAGAGTGCTCCCCGAGTGCTCCCTGGCCCTGGCTAGCCAGACTAGTGGCCACCCAAGAAGAACCTCTTGTGCGCCGAAACTCCACCCATTCGTCCTCCGTGGTCACCGAGCACTGCATCCAGCATTGGGCCTTGGCACAAGTTGCAGCTTTGCTTCTCTTGTCTTCTTTGTAGCCATGCAATATCGTTTGCTTTCAGCAACTCATTGCTTTGCCTTGGGCAAGCTCACCATCTGTCGTCTCTCTTTCACTCATTCTTTGTCGCTCGTTTTCCCCAACTGCAGTCATTCTTTTGGCACCTCACCCAAGTCATTCATTAAATAAACACCCGCGCGGCTGTTGTGCATTCGTCCTGCGCCTTCATTCCGTGTACAGTCTGGACCTCACATTGACCACCAACGCAACTTTGTCCTGCCAAACAAGCTCAGCAAAGGCTACAGTTCTCTGTCCGCCACCATGTCTTGCTAGAGCAACTGTTAATCGACACCTCTGCCTTTGTCGGCAGACAAAACCAATCCTCGATCCAGCCCTAATATCATGTCCTCCTCTATTCTCCCTGAAAATGAACCACAGATCCAGCCTCGGAACCCCTTCGCTCGTCCAGGTCCCATCCCGGACATTCGGTTAGAAGGCCTTTACCTGGAGAGAACCCCTTCGCTTGTACAAAGAGCCGAATCGTCTTCGAGTTCATCGAGCCCAGCAACTACAACCTCGTGCGGACCAAACGACAATTCAGGCGCCTGCGAGAAGTATTACGGTTCTGATGGGTCGAGTACGACTTTGCCCATCGTTCTGGGAGTGGTCATTCCTTTAGGGATCGCGTTGATCCTGTTGCTATACCTGCACCGGCGCCATGTAAAGAGGTTGAAACGAGAGGATGCCGAAGACAAACACAAATCACTCGATTTTGGCCTCCTCGAATCTAAGCATCAACCGGGGAAGAAAAATCGCCGAAAGGACCCCGAGATGTCAATGGCCCAGGAGAAGGAAAGTGGCGGTAGACGTGGTCGGGGCTTGTCGCTTGATATGGGTGTTAACAACCCGTATCTTCTGCCTCCCGAACTGCAACACTCTAGGGAATCACTGCACTCCCTCTCTCGTTCCATAACTGGCGATGACAAGTATCGGGCTACCACGTTCATTCCAGACGATGGTTCTATTCGACCACCATCAAGTCTCAGAAGCCCAGTGGATGATTCATCAAGTTTTACTGGGTCTTCTAGCCGCAGATTTCCGTTCGACTCGAACCAAAACTTGTTGCGCAATGCCCAAGAGCCTGCAAATGGGGCGCCTCTATCTCAACGCAGTACTCTAGCGGACCAAGCACGGGGGAGCCGTATACCCGTTCCACCAGGAAACAATAATAAGTTGCTCGCTCCCGCTTTGCCTGATCCGGTACGTGACTCCGTTGTGAGCACAGCGAGTAGCAACGGTGGAATGAATGCCCTGAGAGCCAGTAACAACTACCTCGGCCAATTCATTAGTGGTGGTGGACCATTTGGACAAGAAGATCCGCCCAGCAAGAAAGAGCCCGTATCGTCTGTGAAGGAAGTACCAGTTGAGACAACGGTTGTGCAGGTCCAGGCGCCTCCTGCGGCCGTACTCAAGGACGCTCCGCCTTCACGTCCATCCTACACAGTTTCAACCCCTCAGGATCAGACATCCACGGTCCCCGGCATCACGTTGAATCTACCAGAAGAAGAGCGCCAGCCAAGGTTACCCCAGCTAAGCTTCATCGACTCCCAAGGCAACAGGCAGCAGACACTGCAGCCCAAAGAGGACACTCACGCGCCCCTAGATGTGTCAAATAATACGTCTGCCTCCGCTAACGCTTCTTCGATGGATATTCCTCACCCAGAGCACTCGCAAAATCAAACATCGCAAGGTCAAACCCAAGTTCAACAGGAAGAAGACGATTACTACGATGAATATGAGGGGTATGGTGACTACCACAACGAGCATGGGTATTATGATTACCAGGACTATGATGACTACACCGGGTACGATCCTCGTCGACTCACAATGGGCCTGCGACCATTGCCCCCGGACGATCCCACCGAAAACCCTGAGCAGCGCGCCAACCGTATCAGGTCTTTTTATAAAGAATACTTTGACGACAGCAAACCACACAACCATGCTCAAAACATGCAATATTACGACGGTGCTGAAGGCTATTACGAGGACAGTTATGGACCAGGTGCCTATCAAGATGGCTACTATGATCAAGCGGCATATCATCCACCTCGAGGAATGTCACAAAACGGCACGTATGGAAGACATCGCGCCACAGTGTCTAATGGAAGCTACCAGTCAGGTCCCCGGGCATTTTCATCAGCATCAGGTCGGTATGGAGGGGGATATCCTCGCATGCCGCCGAAGAAGAACTTGCCGCCACCGAAGGCATTGAACGTCCTACCCACACCTGCAAAACTCAAAGAGGACACATTCTTGCCCATTGACTTCGCTCCGCCCAAGAAAATCCACAACCAGAGGGCTGGTACTCCTGATAGCCTTCGAGGAGGATTGAGACCTTACTCCCCAGCAGTAAGAGCTCATGTTCCCCTTGCTTCGTCGTTCGATGACCTGGCGGTGATACCAAGCCCGTAAGTTCTTATTTCCCAGAATCTAATGACGGGTGACGATAGCTAACCGTTATTGGCAGACATCAATTAAGAAAGTCATCCACATTCACAGCTTTGGACTTCGCACCTCCGTCGCGACTTCGATCAACCGATACCGGAAGTGAGACAGGAAGTATTCGCAGTAATCGATCGGGGATTTCGGCTCTCCACCTCCACAACATCCGCACTGGAGCATACCGAGTCAGTCGAATACCAAAGAATGTTGCAGGGACCCGAGACGAGCTTGCGGCAGCTTTGAGGCCACAATGGGATCTAAACCGATGAATGCCCTTTATACAGTGTGATGGATGTATCTACATTGACCGATATCTTTGACCCAAGGACATGACTCCTCTATATGAGACCTTTCTAAGCAGCATGGCGACTGGCGTTTTTTGGGCGGGCTCAAGGGCTCCTCTTGGTGGAACACCGCCGTGTGTTGGTCTGCTGGGCCTGGGAGTCTTCCTTTGGGAGTCTCTGGGGCTGCCCGTGTCTAAAAGTTCAAATGTACAATATCAATGCGGGGAGATATTCCCCCGCCTCAAGATCTATGGCGGTGGTGAGTGGTGACAATACGAAAAAAGCATTCATTTCCATTGATTGGATTGCCGACCAATTCCGGGCTCGATCCAACCGTGATGCAAGCTGTCCTTTCTCGTACGGGATCCATCCGAGCTGCATGGTATTATCTCATTTTCGTTGGCAGGATTCTTCGTTGAGAGTTACCCAAGTATGAATCAGCTGCCGCAAGCAACCAGAACCAGTCAGCTCGGCATGTGTACTATACGGGCAAAGACAAGCAGAAAGGCGGAATACAAGATCCAGCAGCAAGGAGTCCTGGGTCAGTCGGCACTTTGCAGAACTGGCGTCTCCCAGAGGGAGAAGGTCGGGGGCGAGAGTCGTACGATTCCTTTTCGCTTCGGTGCGGCTTGTGTATCAAAATGACGGAAGAGATGGGCTGGGATTTCGGTCGCGACGGCGGCAGTCTCACATCATCAGGTGAGTCGATGATACACAGGGTGCTCCGTACCCTGTACGGGGGACGGGGACCAGACTGCCCATGTAGGTCGGTACCAAAACTGCATAGAGCCGCACAACACAACAGCACTCGGAATGTGTTGATGGCTATCCCTTAGCCATGGGACGATGATCGTACATATGATGGCGATGATCATCAACGCCAATTGATAACCATCCTCGATACTGTGTATGTACATAGCAGACCGCCTCGCCGAAGTGATACTACCTAGGTACCTACTTATGTCGAGAGCAGCGACTAGGGTTGTGCCCAGTTTTGTTCTGCAAATCTCAAACTGGACGGAATCTCGGCTGCGTGGGTTGGGGGGATGATTCGGGTTGATAGTGTGTGGGTAGGGAGGGCTATGGGCCAAGAGCAGAAGCTCCAGAGGGCAGTTGGGGGCACTTAAAGGCAATAAAGGCACCCAAGGGACACCTAGTCTGAGTCGTAGGTATGTGCTTGGTGCTTGCAGGAGGTGCCAGGTGCTTGCTTCCTGGTAAGTTTAGCATGCGGCTTACCCAATAATAATCACATGGGCTCCACCGACTACACCACCGGCATGCATATCCACCTCCACAGCCCTCAATTGCAGCTGTTTTCATCGTTTGCCAATTTTCCTCGCTTCCCTCTGCTGCCTCTTTCCTCTTTCTGCCACTGGCTCGCCACTTCCTGCTGCGCCTTCCAAGCAGCAGCTTGTCTTTCCCTCGCTCTACTACATTGAGATGTCGTCTCTCCTCGTCTGTTCGTCCAGTTCGCTACGTTATATCTTCTCCTATCTCACTGTATACGCTAAACCTCGCATCTGATACTGTTAGAAGTCACTGTTCATCGTCATTGTCTCCCTACATGTATTATTGGACGGGCCACGGACCACACACAGCCCTCACGCCCTGAACACATCAAATCCGACTTCGTCTCGGCCGACTTTTTTTTTTGCGGCTGACGGCAAAGACGAAGCTCTGAATTTACAACAGGAGGTCGTGTTATATTGGAATTCAACTACCCACAACCTCTTTGAAGAGCTCTGGGGAGACGGACAGAGTTTGGGTGTGCTAAATACGCGGGACCATCTCCGCTTGTTGCGGCAGGCATTGCTTGCCCTCAAAACTCACTCCAGAATCTCACTGCACAATGTCAACTGGTATGGATGGTCCTGTCTATGCACTAGCTTCCAAACTAAAAGAAGATAGATACAAGTGCGACCGACTCGGTCATCACGACTGTTATCGGCACAACCTCGACCAGCCTTACCACCTCCTTCTCTACCACTGTCACTGTCACGGGACCATCCTCAACGCCTGATACCGTAACATCCGACACGTCCTCCCCGAGTACGATCACCTCGTCTGTCTCAATTCCCCCTTCGACAACAGTGGTAACTGCCTCCACCACTCCCGTCGATACCAGTCCCAGTGTCGTTGCTGTCACCGAAACTATCACTCAAACACCTGCACCGTCCTCGGGAGTTACCCAAAGTCCTTCCGTTGTTGTGGTCACGTCCACTCTCTCTCAAGACACTCCAACTTCGAACACTGCCACAACCTCGGTGACGCCCACTTCTTCTAACACATCCCCCACGCCATCAACATTAAGTGCCTCAGGCTCCGGGTCTGGTTCCTCTAGCGGTCTCAGTTCAGGCGCAAAGATTGCAATCGCAGTTATCATACCAATAGTCGTCATTGCTGCAGCATTTTTGATTGGATTCTTCTGCTGGAGGAAGAGAAAGGCCAGAAAAAATGCGGAGGAGCTCCGCAAGAGCGAGATGGCCGAATATGGGTTTAACCCTAACAGCGATCCCACACTGGGAGTGGCAACAGCTGCATATACAGACAACCAATCTGAAGGGCAAGATGACAACAGTGGATATCGTGGATGGGGAGCAACATCATCCAACAGGAAAGCATCTACTACGCTAGGTTCCAACGGCCGGGCCGCTGGTGGTCCTGCTCTATCAGAGAGCAGCAGTCAACCCGGAGGTTATGCTGCACAGGCTTCGCCCAATGCGACATCCGACCAATATTCTGCAGACCCCCTGATGAATGGTCATCCTGAGGGTGGAGATGGTGTCGCCGCACTTGGGACTGTCGGGGGACTCAACCGGCATCGCAGTGGCACGGGAGATATCCGCCGCGGACCATCCAACGCCTCTTCAGCATATTCTTCGGGCCACCACTCTGAGGCGTCTTCAGATGCACCTCAAATGCCTGGCCCATATTATCAGGAAGAAGTCCCTTATAACATATACAATGACGCAAACCCCAGCCATGGACCGTATGGGGATGGATCGTACGGTGGATCTGGCACACAACCAGTTATACGTGACAACCAAGCAAGAAGGAGCGCCCGCGTCGAGCGAGCACCAACATTCCCGCAAGCCCAGGGCGGGATCTCTCAGAACTTTTAAGCATGTTGGCGGGTTGTCTAGGATATTTGTTCCCGTCCTCTTTTCCTCTGTTTTGTGATCTTTTTTTGATTGTTGTTCCTGGGCGGAATTGTCAGTTTTGGGAAAAGCATTTGGACAGATCTCCTCGGATTGATCTCGCTCGCTTGTTTGCTTTTTAACTTATACCCTGCACTTTCACCCCTCGTTGACATTTGACGAATCTGTTATGGATCATGGAGAATTTAGCACCTCCACCTGGAGTTATTGAGTGGTCATCCAACGACAACTTTCTCGGGCGTCTCGATGACAGAAGATACATATCCCGTCCGCTCAGTTTTGAGCACGTAATTAAAGAGTCTGGAACCGCGGAGTGTGAAGCACCAGGAGCTGGGATAGATCTCGAGTGCGTAGGTTGACAATCTATGTATCCGAGGGCAATCAGTAGCTCCCTCGACATAGGCATGCTAGGTGCAGCTCTCATTGAAAAGGACCTTTCAGATCAAGCATTCATTCAGACTGCCCTAAGCACTTCCCCCCGAAAACACTCGCTAGCCTGAACCGCAAACATGGAAAAGCTTATGAGATGCCGCTGTATGGACATCTATCTCGGGTTCAATTACATACTTCCAGACTAACGCAAGGCTGAGATATTACGCTAGTCTAATCGATAAGAGCAGCCTTGTAACTTTGAAATTCTGCAGAGAACCCAAGACGCCCACAGTAGTTCATTTCAAACTACTTATTATATCTTGTAAATCTGGGGAGAGCCATTGCACGGGGATATAATATGTCTCCATTTTCGAGCACAATCGCCGCATTTCCAAGATTTAGAGCGATCAAAAGCGGAATCTTCAATTTCGACAGCGCCCAGCCTGGAGCCATCCTTGCCAGCAGGAACAATTGCTCGAGTCAGGAACGCATCGTCACCTCTGTACTTGACTCATTTTGTGCAATCATCGTTTTCCGGTCATATATCAAGCGCACCACTCCAAGTCGATATCTTTCCTCAAAAGATTGATCCCCCTTCTCGCCATTCCTTTAGCCGTCAGTCTAGGAGACAACTGGTCGCCGACTACTTCTTCAAGTCGGAATACCCTTTGGAGTGCTGTGCCTCTCTCCAAACCTCGACATCTACACTCATCACCTCCTAGCCAGTCCCTCTTGCCTAGCATTTCTTCCCACCATCCTTCTTTTGACCATGCCGGGTCGTGGCCGTGGCCGGAGTGGGTTCCGCACTGACAACTTGCCTCGCTCCGTGCTCGTTTCAAAAGCCCTCTCCCGCCTCCTACGCCATGCGGCCGTGCAGGAACACATCCCCATCGACAGCTACGGATATGTTCGTATGGATCACTTGCTGGGATGGCAGAGGTTACGAAATATGAAGCCGCCGGTAACGTTTGAGGAGGTGATTGAAGCTGTCAAGGAGAATGACAAGAAGAGGTTTGCGATGAAGTACGTCAGCCCTGCAGCAGATGAAAAGGGCGACGACGCAGGAGATCAGGGAGGCGAGGCGGCTACCACGCCGACCATCGAGGCGGATACGGGAATACCTGAACCAAAGTCAGAGACTCAAACAGAAACCGAAACGCAGCGCGCAATATCTACATTGGAGTCTCTACGTGGCGACGAGGTTGACACGAGAAGATTCTTCATTCGCGCAACCCAGGGTCACAGCATGAAAGCCGTCGAAGCCGAAAATCTCCTCTCTCCAATATCGCTGGACAATCCGACCACCATTCCGGACACAGTTGTGCACGGAACATTCTACGGGGCGTGGGAGAAGATCTTGCGCAGCGGCGGCCTGAAGAGTATGACCAGGAACCATGTCCATTTCGCGACGGGCCCTTCATTAAGCGAAGTGTTACCAGCATCATCGTATGTGGATGATGACAATGACGGTGCCGGAATTGGCTCTGGTCACAATGCGAAAGGAAAGGCGACGCCCAGGGGAAAAGACAAGTCGAGGAACAACCTGGGCGTATTGCTGGGCAAGAACAAAGTAATCAGCGGGATGAGAAGCGACGCGCAAATCCTGATCTACATCGACATCCGCAAGGCCCTAGCCGAGGACAAGGCCATGAAATGGTGGAGGAGTGAGAATGGCGTCATCTTGTCAGAAGGTGTAGTGGCAAATGCTGCTCCTCCTCCTTCTCCCCCTCCTCAACCAGACACTCAGGAGAGGAGTGGGGAGAAGACAGCAGGGACAGAGGCAGAGGAAGAGGCAGAGGCAGAGGCAGAGGCAGAGGCAGAGGCAGAGGCAGAGACAGAGACAGAGACAGAGAAAGAGAAAGAGAAAGAGAAAGTGGTGCCGATCGCCTACTTCCTCGCGGCCGTCGAGATCAAGGAAGGGATCGGGCTGCTTTGGGAAGCCGGGAAAGGAACGGTCAGGGAACTGCCTGAACAGCTGCGGACGAGGGCTGTTCCGAGAGGGAAAGGAGAGCGGCCGCAAAGGAAAGGGAAAGGTAGAGAATGACACGTAGGTAATTAAAAGGGCCCCCGGCTACCGAAATGCCTAGTATCTCACACGGTGTAAAGGTCACGGCTGCCTTTTTGTTACCGGTTTCGATTCTTTCAAACACATATGGTGTCGTATGTGCGTATAGAGGACAAGGCTGGCGTCCGAAGCGCAGGATGTTCAATCACCTCGAAAGGCGAGGATTTAATCGAGCCTCCATCCTCTCCAATTCTCGAGACTGGATAATAGGCTGTGACTATCCCCAGACCCCTGTGTTGGCCGGTCATCCCCCGCAAATTGATGATGGAGAGGAGACCTAAGGTGGTGAGCGCTGCCCTGGCCAATTTTGGCCACCAAAGACTTCGAGTCTTCTGCTCTGTATTGCCCTTATTTGCCCTCGCAGCCAGCCTTGCTACATCTGACCCGCTCATCCTTCCATGTTGAGATAGCTTCTCGAACGATACTCCACAACATCGCCAGATATGCTGTGACCAGTGAGTAAACACGTTAGGCAGTGTTTGGACCGAGTTCTCTGCGCGACCTCCCTTCGCAAATGCGAAGCGGAATAAAACAATCAGAGAACGGGGTGAGGCAATGGCTTCGAACCATCGTGCTCAAAACCTTGACCCTTACTGTGACTTGAGGATCTGTGAATTTGGTCTGTAGGACCATTTCAACACCGCTTCTGTTATTTGTCACTGCACAGTGACTGAGCTGCTGAGAGTCCGCTCCTCTGTTGCCCTTCCTTCAGCGGTGCTCCACCTCTTGTTTCTGGATTCGACTCTAGGTAAGTAAAGGTACCATGTCGTCCGTCAGCGGCCACATACCTTGTGCGCAAGTCATCGGGATACGGTCTTCGAGCGCAGTGCTCGCAACAGCACATTCCCCACCTCGAAAACTGGTTCTTCGGTACTGGCGCCCAGACGTATATCTCGGAGGCCCTATCCTTCAGGTAGAGGCCAATACCAAGCAAATCAACGGTCCTCTTCCCAAGTTCACTTAGAGGGCGCATGGGGAGGCTCCATATTGGTCTTCTTGGCCGGGGGCAACCCAGGAATCTTGAACCCTCCATTTGTCGTAGCAGAACTGACTTGGGTAAAGGTGCCACTTGAAAAGTAACCCGCGCTTTCAGCTTCGCGCTTCCTCTTCAGCTCGGCCTGCACCTTTGGGTCGACCAACTCAAGACCTTGGATGGGCGTGAATGCGATTGAACTTGCGGTGCCGGCTCCGACACCACTGCTTCGAAGACCTTGAGTCCGGATTGCAGTGGCGTTTCCTCCAGCTAAGGAAGATCCAAACCCCCGCAAAGATGTGGCCGTGCCGCTGTTTAGGCTTGTCGCCGTACCAGAGACACCCCAGCCGGGGTTCTTCTTGCTCAACTTCGCCATGGTTCGACGATCGACCTGTGTGGCACGTATCCTACCCTCGTTCTGAGCGCCAATCATGCCCAGTCCCACTGTTTCCTCTCCTGTTCCGTAGCCGACTTCCTTTTCTTCCTTGCCGAATGCCATGCGGTTCTGTTGCTTTCTGAGCTCGGTCATGGCATACGCTTCCTTAGCTTTGCGCGCTCTTCTTCCGCCACGCTTCCTGCTTGGTTTGTCATCGGGTGCCGGAAGAGCTCTTACACCTCTGTTCGGCGGAGGCTCGGTTAATTTATCGAGCCGTCGTAGGCACTCGTTAAGGAGTTGTTCACCTGTTGAGCCGTCGGGTGCTTGATGAACGCTGTCGACTCGAGCAGCAAGGATAAGCTTCCCTGACACGATTCGCATCGCTTGGACCCTCAAGTCATTTGGGATTTCTTGTATGAGGGGTGAATGGTAGAGGTATCCTTGCTGTCGGATCCCCACATTAGTGGCCAAACCACTTTGCCTCTGCCTCTTTGAGCCCATAGCGGGTACATTGCGGTCGGGTGTCTTTGCAAGGCCTTTGAGCCCGCCAGCAAAGTTGAGCAATTGAGCAGCGGTTAGCGAACCAATAAGTGCTGTGAGATTCGGAGCGAAGATGTTCATTCTCGATTGCACGTATTCCGTTAGGACCTTTTTGGCTTTGTCCAGTTGCAGAACCATTTCGCATGCCCGGAGAGTTGTTTCAAGTTCTTGCTCGGTCAGATCTTGGCCTTTTGTTGTTGTCCCTTCCACTGTGACAACCATCAACGTCGGCCCGTCCAAAATAGACCTAAGAGGAAGCCCGACAATATTGTCTGTAGAATCAGCCAAACTTTTGATGTTGTCCACGGGTCCGTTTTTAATTATCGCGACAGTTCTGGCATAATCCAGCGGATTGGCCACGAGAGTCTCGAGTTCGGGGAATCGCGTAGAGTAGTGATCGCGGATGAACTTGTGGACTAAAATAACTTCGCTGTCGATCTGTGTGGAGAGGGAGTTCGCCTGAGTTAAGAGAGCGTATTCAGGGTTATCTTCGACTGAGCCGACAGTGGTTGTCTGCTGATCGGGCGGGATGTTCTGGTAATGTGCTATTTTCTGCAGGGTGGACTAACCGTCAGGGCTATATTCGCATTGTGTAAACGGACAAGGTTATATTATATTGGGAAGGATAAGTTCTTACCTGGAGAACTGGTTCTAGAGTCTTCATCAGACCAGCAACGTTTCTCACGTCGCGGACGCCTCCCAGTCGCATCTTTTCAACCTTGGCCTTGGTATCTTCTTCATCGTCGACAGCCTCGGCGGCAGCGGCGGCTTCTTGAGCAGCAAGCTCTTCGTCGGCATCTCCTATCTCTTCCTCATCGTGAGCTCGCTTTGTGTAATCAGTCGTATGTCCCAGGCCTTCTGTATGAATTGCTTCATCTCTATCTTGGAAACCATTTGCTTGATCGTTGTTTTCGTCACCGGAATCCTCGAAATCATTGAGCAGTTCGTCTGCTAAGGTCGCCATCATCACACGGATGGTAAGAATGGCAGAAAATCAGCTCGGCCTTGTCAATATTAGACTGCTCGTTAAACTTGAGGTCGGACGTGGAGTTGGGCCATCGCTCTGCGGAGCAGGAGAATTACTTTGCGCAGCGGAAAATATTGGCATCCCTACCATTTTGCCAGGCACTGCCGCCTAAAACTCAGCTTGGCAAAATTTCTCCGCAGTCACGAACGTGCCATCACACATACTCCAAAGGTTCCATTTGTCAAGCCAGGCCTCAGTCTTCGTGCGCTTTGTTCCAGCCCTCTTCTTGATCAGCGTCTACACGGCAGAGCATCTGACGCAGAGTGACTCGACCCGATCCATCCTTTCAACCTTACGCTTCTGTTCTCACGAAAATGGAGTCGACAAGAGGCCCTCCTAGGGTCAAAAACAAGGCACCTGCTCCCCAGCAGATTTCGGCCGAGCAGCTACTGCGGGAAGCTGTGGATAGACAAGAGCCTGGGCTGCAAGCACCTACTCAACGCTTCGCCGATCTCGAAGAACTCCATGAATTCCAGGGCCGGAAGCGCAAGGAATTCGAGGATTATGTGCGGCGCAACAGAATTAATATGAACAACTGGATGCGGTATGCGCAATGGGAACTGGAGCAGAAAGAATTTCGCCGGGCAAGATCGATCTTTGAGCGGGCCCTGGATGTGGATAGCACGAGCGTGGTACTATGGATTCGGTACATCGAGGCAGAGATGAAGAACAGAAATATCAACCACGCCCGGAATCTTTTGGACAGAGCAGTGACGGTTCTACCCAGAGTCGATAAGCTTTGGTACAAGTATGTCTACATGGAAGAAACTCTTGGCAACGTCGCTGGAACACGACAGGTCTTCGAGAGATGGATGAGTTGGGAGCCGGAGGAGGCTGCTTGGCTGGCTTACATTAAGCTTGAGAAGAGATACGGAGAGTATGACCGTGCGCGGGCCATCTACGAACGGTTTACAATCGTACATCCGGAACCACGAAACTGGATCCGATGGGCCAAATTCGAAGAGGAGAATGGTACAAGCCAACTGGTTCGTGATGTTTTTGGCGCCGCGATCGAGACTCTCGGTGACGACTTCATGGATGAGAAGGTTTTTATAGCGTACGCTCGTTATGAGGCCAAACTCAAGGAGTATGAGAGAGCTCGCGCAATCTACAAGTATGCTTTGGACCGTCTGCCCCGCTCACGCTCAGAGGCACTGCAGAAAGCGTACACTCAGTTCGAGAAACAATTCGGAAACCGGGAAGGAGTGGAAGATGTGATCCTCGCAAAGCGCCGGGTACATTATGAAGAGCAGCTCAAGACCAATCCTCGAAATTACGATGTGTGGTTCAACCTTGCAGGTCTAGAAGAGACGGGAGGCGATGTCGAGCGGGTGCGAGATGTCTACGAACGAGCAATCGCCCAAGTTCCGCCTTCACAGGAGAAACGTCACTGGCGAAGATACATTTATCTATGGATCTTTTATGCCGTATGGGAGGAAGTGACAAACAACGACGTGGAGCGGGCGAGGCAAGTCTATCAGGAATGTCTGAAGCTGATCCCGCACAAGAAGTGGACATTTGCCAAAATCTGGATCATGAAAGCGCAATTTGAGGTGCGGCAAATGCAGCTGACGGCGGCGAGGAAGACGCTGGGACAAGCTATCGGCATGTGCCCCAAGGACAAGTTGTTTCGGGGCTACATTGAACTAGAGAAACAGTTATATGAATTCGAGCGCTGCCGGACTCTGTTTGAAAAACAGATCGAATGGAACCCGTCAAATAGTCAGGCATGGATCCTGTTTGCAGAGCTGGAGCGCGGACTGGACGATCTGGAGCGAGCGAGGGCGATTTTCGACCTAGGCATTGAACAGCCTACCCTGGACATGCCAGAGCTGGTTTGGAAGGCATACATTGATTTTGAGGAGTACGAAGAAGAATACGACCGCGCCCGCGCCCTGTACGAGCGGCTGCTGAAGAAGACGGATCACGTCAAAGTTTGGATTAACTACGCACGATTTGAAATCAACGTCCCGGATCCAAGCGAACCCGAGGCAGGTGAGGGCGAGGAACAGCTGGTCGGCGAAGAAGCGAAGAGACGGGCACGGAAGATTTTTGAACGGGCGCATGACTTGTTCAAGTCGAAAGAGATGAAAGAAGAGCGGGTGGACCTGTTGAACGCGTGGCGATCATTTGAGCAGGCGCACGGGTCGGCCGAGGACATTGAGAAGATTGAGAAGCAGATGCCTCGCAAGGTCAAGAAGAGGAGAAAGATCGAGGAGGATCGGTTCGAGGAGTATATCGACTATGTGTTCCCAGCCGACGATGAGAGTGCGGCTAAGATGTCGAAACTGTTGCAGATGGCACATGCCTGGAAGTCGAAACAGCAGGCAGACGGGGGTGGGGAGTGAAGCCATCGAGTTTCTCTACTCGGCACCTCCTACTTGTATGTTCACGGAATACTATAGGGAGGATGGGTGAATGCTGGGCCAATACCTCGTCCTGGTGCTTGTTCTTTGCACCATGGGTAGACGTTGGCTGCTATGTCATAGTGCAGCGGAGCCATAACTGCAGCCCCCAATCTTCCCGATGGTCAATAATACTAGGAAGGTACCTCGCACTAGGTAACTGTTCTCTCACCGTGTGTCTCTGTCTCTAACACAGCCAAGTGACATAATGCGATTCAAGCATCGTCGGCTGCAATTGGTGACACCTGGTTCCGCTTCTCCGGCGTTGACTCGTAGACTCGTTGGCTCGCTGACCCCTGGATTTTAGCTAGCTTCTTGTCATCGACTGCTCCCCCCACTCTTCAAGCCCCTGTTCGGAGAGTTCGGTGCCTTGTACCTGCAGCAAGCGCAGCCAGATGTGGAGATCAACGCCCTCCAGCTCAGCCAATTCGCGCCCTCGAACCGACCGCATGAAACACCCTCGACAAGCTCTTCTCCTGTCACTCCAACCGAACCGGATTGCAGCCCTCACACAGGCCTTGGGTGTAACACGTCGAGCCGGGTCATCCGCACGAAGAATGGGTGCGATGTGGTGATGTGGGCAATTGTCTGGCTGCGCTCGGGCGTCTTCAAGAGGGGGCGAGAAGGAGAGGAGTACCTTGTAGAGGAGCAGGAGGGAAAGAGATGGGATAAGAGTCGAGAGAGCGGTTCAACCCCAAGCCACGCATTGGACCAAGTCGTCGACCGTCCACATGGCTTGCTCAGGCTTGCTGCGCTTTGCAGGGAGCTATGTCTCTTTGGTCACTTTACAGCCGTAGTCACCGCGGCTCGGAGTGTATCCGGCCAGTCTCTGCTCACTGCCTGCGCTTCCAAAGCCTTCTTTTGTGTTTCTTTGCAACACTTGGACCTCGCTTCCCGCAGTCACAGAGCACTAGTTACTGCTACTCCGTATGAATTCTTGCTGCCATCCTGCCTCTTTTCCCTTCCTTTGCAAACCCCTCCCTGTCTCGGTCTCTTCCTCCCTCTCTCCTTAAGAGTTATTGTTTACTCTCTCCCCCATCTTGAGCTGGAGTGACGAGAATATCTTATCCGCAAATCTCCAATTCTTTTTTGTCCCTTTGGCTAAGCCCCAGGATTGATCAACACTGCTCTGTGACAAACCCACGAGCAAAGCTGTTCCACAGACCCACCCTTCTCCGGACCAGTCCAAACCCAAAGCCCACCTGCGTTGCGCCGCGACTGAGCGCCTCTTCAAACCCAAGGGTCCTCCCTTTCTCGCAGCTTGCCCTCGCAGAACAATCTTCATAGTTGCTCGACACAACTGACGAGGTTGTCAGGTCGTTGTATGGTCTCCCTCACCATCAACATCACGCCTCATTCCTCGTTGAAAACGCCCTCCTCAAGGCCTTTCTTCGCATCAACCTTCACCCGTGGCAGTGAGCCTCAATCCAATCGAACTCTGACTGAAAAGACGTTTGTTTGCTTCGTCTTCCCGCGCTTCCCTCAGTGGCCCAAGCTTGACCCAACTGGATCTCAAAGACGCTCTTGCGTTGCTTGAGGATAATATACCTTGACCTTTTCAGGAACGGGAACTATACCGCGTCGACCTTTCTTGGCTGGCCGCGACCATTGCCCAGTCCGTCCCCAACCTATTTCAGAAGCCGTATAGACTGTACCGTCGAGGGGTTTTCCGAGGGGAAAATGCAACTGCGACTTTGACCCTTGACCTGCACCCTGCAGTTCGGTGATCGATCCGACCCCTTGGAGATGTCAGTGCCCAAGCCTCCTGTCGCAATCAAGAATCACTGCTCCATTATTCATGATGGAGTCATCTACGTCTATTCTCCAGATGCCTTTCAGACGTTGGCATTGAAAGAGGGGGCGAAGTGGGAAGAAGAGGCAAATGGCGTGTCAGTAACAGGGGCTGTTTGTGTAAAGGGTGGAGTGGATGGCGACAACTCCAAAGCAGCCTTGTACGTCGTTGGTGGTGCAACAAATGCATCGACAACGGATTATACTGGCTTGCAGCGGTATTCATTTGACGACAAGTCATGGCAAACTATCGTCCCTGTGGTCAACGTCACCCAGAATCGCTCAAATCATGGAGCGGCTTATATGAATGCTTCATCGACATTGGTCATCTATGGCGGATCTCAGAATGACAACGTTGGGCCGTCCTCGGAGACCTTTACAATTGGACTATTTCCTCCCTATGAAGTGCTGGCTTACAGCTCCATTGCTCCGCCAACGGTCAGTGCTTTCATGTTGCCATGGAGCCAGGATCATACCCTCATGGTAGGCGGCAGCTCGACGAATGATAAAGTCTTCACATTCGGTCCTACAGACGGCTGGCAGGACCTTGGCCTTACACTGCCGGCTCCACTACCGGATCACTCAATAGCACAGAGTGCTCTATTTACCCTGGCCGACAACAGCATGATCCTACAAACCTTTGACCTTGGCCAAGTACCCCCAACCGTGACGGCAAATGTGCTGTTGAATCCAGGAGGTGCTCCTGCGACATTTGGCGAAACAGTGGGAGGCGGCGCAACTACAGAGACTCCCTTGCCCTCTTCGACAATTTCCTCGAAAGCGAGAAGGCAAGAATCTCTCAATACTTATCCAGCCTATAACGACACTCTTGCGCCTACCGCGTCTCGGACAGGATTTGATCTAGCACAGGGTGATGATGGGCTGGTGGCTCTAGTTGGAGGCAATGATGATAGTCCAGTGCTATTCTTTAACCAGTCCGGAAATGGTTGGATACCGGCGTCCCAATTTCTTGGAAAGCAACAACAGCCACTGGCTACATCGTCGAGCAGGGTACCCACGCCAACTTCTTCAAACAGCGCCACTTTCACTTCCACTTCGACGGCAACTTCGGCTACATCGGGCTCCTCCGGCAACAAGAGCCAAGGATTGACTATCCTCGGTGCAGTCCTCGGTGCTATTTGTGGCCTCTTAGCCATCCTAGTTATCCTTCTTCTTTGGCTGAGGGCGGTCCGAAGAAGGCGGAAGGCAGGGTCGGAGAAGCAGAATGAGTATCCGGATGACAAGAAACGAAGTAGAGATTACAACTATGAAGAGAGGGGCCTTCGTCCACTGGCAGGGGCAGGGCAGCCGATGGGAAGAAGTCCTGTTCCCTCGGCAGTCGTACCAGAAGCCGACAGTGCATTCATTTTTTGGGACGGGAAACCAGGACCTGGAACCCTTATTAGACGCGTGTCTTCAGATCGAACTCCAGCTGGGTACCGCGGGTCTGGTATAGGATTTGGACAGGCATTGTTTAAGCGCGAAAAGGAAAGAGAGAGGGAGAGGGAGAAGGAAAAGACCGGCCTGACCATCTCAAAGCCAATGATGCCGATTTTGAACGATTACAAAGAAAGACCGAGCATTGAACTTGGGAAAGCAACCCCCCCTGGAGCGCCGCTAGGAGCTGCCGACCCCGAGAGAAAGGCATCTCAACGTAAGACTGACGAGGGATGGGGCAAATACTTCCAAGGCGAACCCCTCTCCGATAATCGATCAACGTTCTTGTCCAGGAGTTCTGGCCCAAAGAGCGGGTTTTGGCCTGGATCCGGTGTGCTGGAAACATCTACGAGGTCCCCCAAATTTATCCTTCGCGACAGCGTGGGCAATCCTCTGGAAGCGCAGAATGTGGCAGCCGGAAGTCCGAGTCTTGAACACGGACCACCAAACCCTCAGTCGAAGGGGTTGCAATCTGTTCAGGGCATGTCTGGGCAAATCTCTCATGCAGGCTCAGTGCGAACGGCAAATTCCAGCGATGATGACGACGACTATGAAGATGAGCAGGTCTTCGATGGTGCATTCTCCAGTGGAATTCCTGCCAGCGTCCATGAGTTGCCCTGGACACCGGTAGGAAATACATGGTCGGGTCCGCCCCAACGACCACTGCGGCCGCCGAGCAGTTATCTTGCGGCCCAGCAAGCGCAGGTACAGGTGCAACGTTCTCCGCCCACGGTGAGCTCGAACGGGACCAGCGATGCCTCGGGGACGCTGAACTCGTCGATCCCCTCCTTCCCGATGCCCAACTCGATTCGATCCGCCCAGCCTGGTGGAAGTGAAGGGAATGTCAACAATACCACAACAATCCATCAACAGGTGACTGGACCTGGGCCTAACCAGCCAGCTCGCGGCGGATCCCATGACTACTTCAGCTATGTCCCAGGCCATGCACGCAGCAACAGTAGGCAACAGCCCGATACCAACGCCAACGTCAACACGGACATGTCCTGGCTCAACCTCGGACCGCCGACCCGGTGACTATCCAGCCGGTTCTCGCAGGTACTCTACCAGTTCCTGCTCGATGACGTTGCTAGGAAGCCACCCGGCAGCAAGACGTCGCGAGTGAGTAAGGAAGACGGATCTGTTGAGGGCCAAGGTGGGGTCACCGACTCGACGACGAAAAGGCATGTGAGCTTATTTCGAACGAAATCCATGCCAAAGAACCGCACGCACGCGTTCCATTACCCGCTGCAGGCGGTTAAAAGAGATACGATACTAGAAGAAGGATGGGAGGATAAAGCTGAGCAGCCTGACATGGATAGTCCGACACTGCCTCCTCCTGTGACATTAGGCAGAGAATCGCTGAGGAGTAACGGAACGAGGGAGAGTAAGAGGCTGACTATGTGAAAGAGGGAGACGAACTGAATGATGGAGAACGGGGCGACACATGAGGGAATCGGATACCTCGTGTCTCCGATCCCTGTGTCTCGGCTGATTTACGCAAAGAGCGATATGAACAGAGCCGGGCAAGGTGCTGGATGTGGCAGGACGTCGCGCATTTACTGCGCAAAGGGGTCCGAGATCTTTGACGACGATGATGTCTGTGTCTATGTCTGACTCATGTACGATACCGCCCGAGTTGGTTTAAAGATAGGAAAGTGATAATGGTAATGATCCCTTAGTGAACGTGCTCGGTGCTCTGTACAGTCTGGAGAGCCGTTCGGGATTTCGCCTCTTGTTGCTTCAGAGTTGCAGCATAAAACTTGATCGAGGGAGTTTTGGCAACCGCAGAGATGTCGGTCAATTCAATGAGGTAAAAGCTACTGACGGAGAGCGAGTCGGAAGACGATTCATCGCACTGATGGAGAGGCCATTCCTTGTCCAAACAAAGCATGTGATACGAGAAATGAAGAAAAACCTGCCATGTCGTTTGGCGAGCGCGAATCACAGGACAAGATCGGCGCGCGTGAATCTGTGGAGTGGCTGCTGTTGAAGCCTGACGAGGCCTGGTCGGAGATGGCCCAACATGACATGCGGAGGGGTCGATGTGGACTCGGAGACGAAGAGACGCAATTTGTACCGCACGCCATGTCTTCATCTTTTGTATTCTTCTTTCTCTTTTGTCTTTCTCTTTCCCGGTTGATGTGGAGAAGTCTGGCAGAATTCTTGATGAACTTTGTCTAAACTTGCCGTCGAGCCGGTGGAGGGACGGAGTGGTGGCAGGCATCGAGGGCGAGGATGACATAACAGCCAGGATTGATACAGCGGTGCTGTTTGTAACACGTGCCGAAGGGACAAGCGGGTGGAAGTCCAAGGATAGTACTCTCCAGTACTCCGTAGAAGGGCGGCCGTCTGGAGGTGGAGTAGATCCATTTTGTGTACTGGTAGGATGGATGTCGTTGATGGTTTGATCGTGGATCAGCTGAGCGATCAGACAATGTCTTACTTCATCAGCATCGTCAGCACCCTCATCGTCATCGTCTAGGTGTGATGAAGGAGACGAAGGACTGAGAACTCAGTCCCTCCGTCGTCTAGAGTAGGTAGCGACCGCAGGTATGTATGGGTGTGGTCGGGATTCCAACGAGGCGGACGATGACGTTCAAGCTATTTCGGCGGCGAGGCTGTTCTTTGCTTGTCTGGGCTCCCTCGAGGGTCACCATGGCATCGAGTGTGATAGCCCCTCATCTCTTCCGGGGATGTGGGCACACCCTCCGTCTTCGCCCGTGTCAAAAAGGTTTCTTTCTTATCTCGTCGGCGCCCAAGATAACGAGTGCATAGCCGGCCCTGGGGTTGTGTGGCGATCCCACCCGAGGATGGGTTGTAACATGCATTTAGAGATTTTCTAGTGTTGGCGTGGCGGGAAGCAATTCAACGTTGACCCTTTGAGAGCCACAGCATCTGGATCAGTAGAGAGGTACCTACGGTAGCTCAGTGGTTTGCTTGCCGGCTCCGCTGGCTGTGGCTCACAGTGCCCATGCGATGGTGTCGAGGCCCCCTTATTGGGTGTGGGAGGGGGCAACTCACAGGCCACCCGGCCGCCCAACTAGCCAGTCGGAGTGCCGATCTTTAGCCACGCGGCATCCCCCAGAGTTTCTGCTTAGGGGCCTATCAAGTCCAGGATTAGTGTTGGCGGGTGCTTGTGCGTGAACCCGTGATGGTCCATGGACAACATGAATCATCTCTGACCAGCCGCTCCACCGATTTCCGGAGGGCGATTAGGGTCCACCACTCGGCCTGGTGGCCCATTGCCTTGGCTGTTCAGCTGGCCAATTCCAGTGAGCACCTCGGTGGCTGATTCGCCCGTTGTTCCTCTTACCTACCAAGTACTCTCTCACCAGTTGCGCCTTGGGACCTGCTCGTGCGCAAGGGCCACCAGGTCACTGGGCCTGGTTTCTCTCGAGCGCCTAGCCATGCCTAGCCCAAGGTCCTCAAGATAGAGGGCGTGGGTGAGGGACCCCCAAAAGTCCCCCCCAAGACTTCCCGTCGTAGACACCCATTCCATCCCCATCCTCGTTTCCATCTACAAGTCTGCATATTATTATTACAACAAACACCCAGCATTGCCCAATCTGTCAACCAACCAAATCTGCACCTGCACAACCAGCTGCACAACCAACTTCGCCCACCCACCCCCGCTTTGTTTATCAGAACGTCCATTCACTTCCATCGTCTTGTCTTCTCTTTCTTCCCCTTTCTACATCTTCCTTATCCCAAGGGAAGATTTCGCTGCAAAGGGAGATCACCGTCCAGGTCGTCTCTTCTCACTACGCTCACACTCAGAAGCTCACTAACACCTGCGTCGCTGACCCAAACAACCCACCCTTTGGTCTGTTACCTGACCTCTGCGCAAGAACTGCCCAGCCAGTGCCTCAGCCGCCACCGATCTCGATAACTGCTATCGTCGCTTCTATCTGTCGAGTACCATCGTGTGGTGAGTCACACACCTTCCCTCTGGATCACTCTGTCGCTCTCCCCCCATGACGCGTCGTCTCGCCACGACATCTCCCTTTCATGCCAGCTGACTCATAAACTCGTATAGCATACAACACACGATTTCCCTTTCACAGCATAGCAACAACAATGGCTCCGACACCTGTTTCGGCTCTGGGTATGGCCCTGAACGGCGGGTCCGCATCCGTCGACATACCAAAGCCTCGCGATGCCCTCAAAGGCCGGGACAACTTCACTGCTGTAACGGCTGGCTCCTCCTCCAAGAAGCGCTCTGGCATGCTGCCAAGTCCTCCAAACTCCATCTCGCCGAACCTCCCGCCGCGTGGCCATGGCCGTCGTCGAGATAGTAACCAGCATGGTCCCATGTCTCCCAAGAGCACGGCGGTGGATTCAGACATCGACTTGCAAGATGCGCCTGACAACCTGAAACCTACCGCGTTGAGCGCCGAAGCCCTTGACAGCCTGGGTGATCTGGACTCGGCTGGCGCCATCACTCCGAGCATGCTGGCAAAACACCATCTCCCCGACATCCTGTTGTCTCACGGGCCCCTGGCCATTAGGCACATCATGGGCTATCTGACAACCTCGGTGCCCGGCTTCTCGCGCATCACTTCGGCTAAAGCGCGTCGCTTGGTCGTGGCCGCCCTTGAAGGCAAAGGGGGCGGTGTGGAAGGCGCCGGCCGCGATGGGGACGTCATATTCGAGAAGGTCGGATGGGGACGTTGGGACGCTCGGATGAAGGGTCAACCGCCGCGCGAGCGTCAAGGCGCTACCATCACTCCTCCAGGTAGCTTACCATCATCCTACTCCCAGCCAGGCCTTCAGGTGCCTACCCACCGGTCCTGGCGTACGGGGTCTGAAAACCTGGGAACTAGCTACACCGGCAACTCCGCTGTCTTCTCCCACTCTGAAATGGAGTATGAGGATCAAGATATGCTGGAGCATGAAGCCGATAAGATGTCCTTAGACAACGACGACGATGGCTACGTCTCGTCCGTCGCCCCTGAACCTCTTGATGAAGACCTCGGTGACGGGGAGATGACGGACGAAGAGGACTGGGCCAGTATCGGAGCCGCAGCACTTCGAGCCAGATCTCTCCCCAACCAAGGCAGATCGGTTTCTGGTCCAGGCAGACTCTATCAGCCCATCGCGACATACTCTTATCGGCCAAGGTATCGCTCCAAAACCCCAGGCGATGTCGCCCACACCGCTCCGACCAAACCCATGCCTGTCAACCACTCGACGACTTTTGCATTTCCCACCGGCGCTGGCGTGAATGACTCCCAGGAACGAGCTGCAATTGAAGCTCTCCTGAGTCTGGGGTCTATGTAACATTATGATGACTCTGGGAGAATCGACCGTTCCCTCCCACTAGAAGGTCGACGCGGAATTCGGCCGGCATTCAACATGACATTCCCTTCTGAGGATGCACGGTACTCGAACATCGCACTCCTCGTGGCTTCTTGATGAACGTCACGAAACTTTTTGGGCGTTTTGGCGAATCTTTATCACGACACCATACTCCGCTGATGAATGACCTTTCGACGACCTTGAGCCGCTGAGCCAAGCTGGCTCGGTTCCACCGAACCGCTTTCTCTGTTTATGTTTTCCAACAGCTGTGGAAGCTGTTATCCGACTTCACTTCTACCCTGATCGACAGCTCGATCTTTGTCTTGACGACAGATAGCGATGCTTGGATTCAATCCGCACGTTTTAGGCGCAAGGTCCTTAACTTCTTCTAACGATGTTTCATTTGTAATGCATGTTTCAATCTACCGCTGTACAGCGGCAAATCCGACAACTACTAAGGACGAAAAGGGATGATGAAGAGCACACAACTCGTCTCGCAGAGGCTCTACTCGCCGGTCCTCTTTATTGATCGTACTGGGAATATGGTTCTGCGCTCTGTCATATTAGTTTATTGCACGGAGTGATGAGTTGCGTCGCCCGGAGAATTATCCTTTCTCAACCGGTATCTTGTCGTCAACACATGGTAATGAACCCGATGATGGGTATTGAGGCAAACGGTATACCTACAACAATAGCTACATCAAAAAATTTCTTTTGTTCATGGTGGGGGATGCGGCACGTCAACTCAACATGAGAAATTGAGCTGGGACTAGAATGCCCACCCAACTGTCAAAGACAATCTCAGAAACACTCGAAACAAGACCAAGATATGAAGGACGAAGGACAAGCAAGAAGAAATACCTCGGACGGACAAGGAGGTGAACCTGAGACGGCACTGAGGATAGGTTGACTTTGGAAGAGGACGTTTCGTCTTGTTTATGGTCCTGCCTTTATCTTGAGTTATGGCTTTTGCGGGTGCTCTGGCTAGTCGGGTTGTTGTTTCCTGCAACTCGATATCGACGCTTGGGGATATGTGTGTGCAGTATTGGGTGAGAGGAAGGGTATAAAGAAGGGACAGGTGGCGAAGATGCCAGTGAGCTCGACTCCCCCAAATAGGCGCGAAATGGAAGGAAGAAAGTATATGGAGCACCGAGACGAGCAAATCCAAGGTTGAAACGATTGGAGTAAGATTGATAGTTTCCAGACGATTAAGTTGGGACAAAATCAATCAATTCACAATCAGCCGTATCCATCCTGCCATTACCACGTCCTCGTTCTTCGTCCTCTGTCGCTCCGGCTCGAGTCGAGTAGTTATCTATCTATCCCTCCAACCACTGCCCAAAGTAGTCCAAAGCAAAACAAAACACATGGTCATGCCCGGTAAGCAGCGCAGAGACATTACAGGCCGCATGGTGTCTCTGTTCTATGTATTGAAGAGGGCAAGAAAAGGGCGGAGCATAACATCTGGGACGGCAGGAGGCTTGGACCGGCCCGCGCCGCCCGGCCGGTCGGACGGCAGGGGGACCAAGGGGGACCTTCAATGACGGGATGAATGAATACCTAGATGACTTTATGAATGGATCGACGGTCAAGAACACATGCGAGTATCATTACGGATACAGCGAGCACCAGACTGACGACGTCAACCTCGCCGCATGAATAGTGGACTTGGGGAAAAGGGAAGAAAAGAGAAACCAAGGGAGGGGTCTCTGGGGAAATCAGATACTACCACTTCTGGGACAGCTATCTGCATGAGTGAATGAATGACTACGTATCGAGAAGCTTTCCTCCAACGCAAAGCCCTTTCTTTGCCCTTGACACGCGGCGTCAAAGTTTTCCTTCTGTAATTCAAATGAGCGTAACTCGTCCTATATCCTTCTGTCCTAGTTTCCGTGTGAAGGCAGGTATTCCTCCTTCCTATTCTGATATGGTGGTAGGAGACTTTTCATCAGCTGCATCAAAGCCTTATACCGTGTGCCGACTCTTCAAGTGTCGCATTGACTAGCCAGAGTCGTTCAGCTCTTTGACAACAGTGGTACTGAAATCCAAGTCGATATCGATGTGTGAAACCGCATATGCCATAACTCAATGAGCAGTTCCGTTGACGGTGGTCTAGCTAGACTGGTCTCAAGCTGTAACTCTCACCGCTGATAACGGAATCGACTTTGGACTTAGCCTCACCAAGCAGCTGGAGGGAACCTCCCGGCAAGGTGACGCATGGGAAGAACCACATAATGGAACAGGTCCATTTCTACCACCACAAGCACGCACCATCGGCCTCGTCTTCATTTTCATGGTCCTCGGCCTCATCGTCATCCGCGATGATAACTCCGCCTCGGCGCTTTTTGGCACTTTTACCCGTGCTTCTCAGCTGCGAGGCCGTCCCATTGTCGAAAGTTTCGTTTGCGTCGCAATTCGTGTCTTCGTGACGCTGACGCTGGTGATGGCGTTCACGCTCGTTACGTTTGTCATCACGATCATTACGTTGATGATCATATTCGTTCTTAAAGATGCCCTTCGCAACAGTTTATAAATTTTCAACTTGTTTCCTCCAGGAAGAAGTAATTCCCAGAGAGCTTCTGCTCTTGGTCCAATTGGGACTGATACTTGTTGATACGCGGACGGTACGAGTTGGGATCCCGACGGAACGTGACGTCCAAGTTCTTGAGGAACTTATTGCAGCCTGTCAGCAGTGACTCGGGGGTATTGGCGCGGGCGTCGACAGATGGTTTGCCGTCAAACACGATGACGCGATCAGCGAGATAGGTGGCCATGATGAAATCGTGTTCGACAATGAAGGCCGTCTTCTTGCTGTGCATGATGAAGCGCTTGATCACGCGCGCGGCGATGATACGTTGCTCAGAGTCCAGGTATGCAGAAGGCTCGTCAATCAAGTAAATATCTGCGGGGAGACCGAGCGCTAAGACAATGGCCACACGTTGCAATTCACCCCCGGACAGGTTCTGGACTTCTTGATCAATGAAGTCGTCGATCTTGAGAGGCTTGTAGACATCGGTCTGGAACTGCGGGTTTAAAAAGGAAGCTTTGATGCGCTTGAAGAAGAGCTGACGGACCGTGCCCTGGAATTTGGGTGTAATCTTTTGTGGCTTCATCGAAATGTTCATGGCCGGGACCTTCTGGGTGCCATCGGGTTTCTCCACGCCAGCGAGCAACTTACAAAAGGTAGTTTTGCCAGTACCATTTTCGCCCATCATGACGATGATTTCGGAGTCGGTGAACTTTCCTTTTTCGATTTTCAAATGAAACGAGCCGAGGGTCTTCTCCATGGAGGGGTATTCAAAGGCACGGGCTTTGTCAACCATATAATCTTCACCAGCTTCAGCAATGCGGAAGGTTAGGCTTTCCTCACGGAAACGCAAGTTTTCAGTGGGGATATTGCCATCGAGGAAGATGTTGATGCCTTCTCGAACCGAGGCAGGAAGAGTAACCACTCCATACACAGCAGGTCTGCCATAGAGGACACAGATGAAGTCGGAGAGATAGTCGAGGACTGACAGATCGTGTTCGACGACGATAACATAGTCATCCGGCCGGAGGAGTTCGCGAATGGTTCTGGCGGCGCTGAGACGTTGTTTGACATCTAGGTATGACGAGGGTTCATCAAACATGTACACATCCGCCTTTTGGACGCAAACGAGGGCGATAGCAAACCGCTGCAGTTCTCCCCCCGAGAGAAGACCAATCTCTCGCTCAGAAACAGCATTCAGCTCTGCAAGAATCATTAGCCTTTCTTATATTAGTTCGTCAAGTTGCTTGTCACTCACCGAGTACATCCATGATGTGGTCGAGATTGCCCAACTCGGACTTGGCTTCGATGAGCGGCTTGACTGTCTTGACTGGCCCCTTGATGGCTCGTGGAAGTTGGTCCACGTACTGTGGCTTGACAATGGCCTTGAGGTTGTCTTCGAGCACCTTTGTGAAATAGTCTGTTTGCCCGGATTAGAAGTCGGCCCACAGGGGCCCAGTGTATTGCTCACTCTGCAATTCGGATCCACGGAAGTATCTCAAAATCTCTTCCCAATCCGGTGGATTGTCATATCGCCCCAGATTCGGCTTCAACTTGCCACTAAGAATCTTCAAGGCCGTACTCTTTCCGATACCGTTTGTCCCCACCAATCCCAGAACCTGACCCGGCCGTGGCATAGGCAGTCTGTGCAACTTGAAGCTGTTTGCCGAATACCGGTGGGTGACTTGAGTTTCAAGATTTGTTGGCAGGTTGATTATGTGAATGGCACCAAACGGGCATTTCTTGGGACAGATACCGCAACCGATGCACAGTAGTTCCGAGATGTAGGCGATTTTGGACTCGGGAGTGACTTCAATGCAGAGTTTACCCGTTCGGACGACAGGGCACGACTTCTTGCATTCTTGACGGCATTTCTGGTGGCAGCGTCAGCCCTTATTCTCTACAGAGATTTGATTGTTTGTGGTGGTGGGCTCACCTTTGGCTTGCACTGCGGGGCAGAAAATGGACTTGTTAGCGACGAACACACTCGAAGCACAGACGAACAGAGACTATCCTCACCTTGTCGCTATTGACAATAGCAATTCTAGGCACGAGGTTAGCCGACAGTCGTCAAGAAGCCGCGAAATAAGAGCGTACCTGGTCAACTTGTCCGCCATTATGACCTGGTTGCGGGCGAATTGGTTAGGAGGAGGACCTCGTAGCGGGGGGGTGAATAAAAAGGGCTTTGTGATGAGAAGATGGTTCTGAATAGGTCTATATGAATGAGTCACCGACAACAATAGCGGCAGTCGAAGAGCTGGCCGGGTGGCTATTGTGGTTTGTTGAGAATGCGGTGAATGAGTGAGTGAATCGAAGAACAAGGTGCTCGACTGCCTGAATGCGAGTGAATTGGTGAATGACACCCACACAAAGTCAGAGCCTGACGAAAAATCAAAATTCCTAGGGCCGTGATTGGACCAGGCGCCCATCTCCCGCCTGACCTACCCATTCAGGTGCAATGGTAGCCCAGACCATCCCTAAGCAGGCCCTAAGTAGGCACACCTGGCCTGTGAATGGCGTTTGGATGGGCCGGGCGAGCCAAAGTCCCTCCCTAAGCCTAACCAAACCTAACTCGCTAGGCGTCTCGCTACATGTACCTCGTATGGAGCAGCACGTCCTTCCCTGCCGCTCGCCCAGTCTGCCCTGTCAGTCAAACTGCGCTTGCACTTTCTTCTTACTTTGTACCCCAAAGCCTCGTCCCTCTCGTCTCGTGTGAGCCCATATTTCTCTCCATCCACATCCACACCACTCTTCCCACTCGACCTCTATATACAAATTCTGCTACGAACACAACCGAATTCCAGGTGCCTGATGGGCTCTGTCCATTGATGATGGAGTGTAAGTCATCTCGTTGTCGTGCTGATTTTTGGTTGCTGCATTTCCAGACTCGGGTCCGGTTCCTCTGATCGGCGGCTGCTCGGCCTCGTCTTCGAGCTCAGCGCTCCCCGGTCAAGTTCAATATATCTCGTCTGGAGAGATCCTGCGACCTGTCGAAAATGCCATACTCTGTTCTTCTGTGCTCTCCAAGACCGTCTTTGGCCGTGATTCGGTTGGGAAAGCTGCTCAGAAGTCACCCGACTTTTGCACACCCTAATTCATCTCGTCGCCTTCCAACTTCATCGAATCCATCTTATATTGCCCATTTCTCATCTCACAAGCACTCTACATTTTGTCCTTGAAGCTTTCCTGAATCGCGAGGGTCCAAATTACCTGGTCCCGCGGCTGTTTTAGTACCGGCCTTCTCCATGTGTGGCCGACCTTGCTGACGCTGTCTCTTATAGCCTCCGGTACCCTCGCCGAACCTCAACCTCCCTCAATGTCCGAACCCTCACCATCTTCTGAACCTCCTCCGTCACCACCTGCCACCGCAATGCAGAACGGCGCCAGGTATTCCGACAGTGAGAGTGAACTGTCGGAGCCCACGGAGCCTGTTGCTGCCGGAGCCTCGCCGTCACATGTCGACAACGAGGATGACGATGATCCCATGCAAGATCATGACGAGCCCAGCTCAGATGAGCCTGATGCTGAAGGTGACGCCGATTATGAGATGGATGTCTCTATACGCGCAAACGGTGCGCAAGTGGACGAGAACCACTCTTCGTCAGATGATTCCATTAGACCCGCGAAGAGGAAGGCACATCCAGTCGAAGAAGATGACTACATTCGGAATAACCCAGAAATGTATGGCCTGAGGCGAAGTGGGAGGGCTCGACACGTTCAAAACATGGCAGAATCCTCCGAGGAGCATGACTCGGACTCGGACGTTGTTGCTCCCCCCCGGAAGCGGGCGCGTCACATTTCTCAACGCTCGTCGAAGCAGCCTACTCCTATCGTCGAGTCTCCGACTGATTCTGATGACGATTCCGACGCTTACGGCGGCCGACGTGCAAAGCTGTCCAAGAAGCAACGCCGAAGATTGTTACAGTCTGCAGAAAGCCTAACGCCTCAACACGCTGAAATCCGCTTCTCCACTCGTCGAGCTGCCAAAGTATCTACATATAATGAAGATGATGATGATGACATGTTCGAAGAGGACGATCCTGAGACAATGACTCCCAACTATTGGGTAAACGGTCAAGACTACAACTCCCCGGCCATTGACATTGTCTTGAACCATCGTCTTAAGGACGATGTTTCCACCCCGACGCGCTCAAAGGACGAGTACGAATATCTCATCAAATGGCAGCAGAAAGCCTATTACCATGCTACATGGGAAACCGTTGAGTCACTTGCTGGCGTCCGGAGCGTCCGGCGATTAGAAAACTATGTCAAGAAGACCCTGATGGAGGATATTCGCATTCAGACTGACCCCAATATCGCCCCAGAAGATAAGGAAAAGTGGATTCTGGACCGTGAGCAGTACATTGATGCCCTAGATGATTACAAGAAGGTGGAACGAGTCATTGGAGATCGCGATGGTGAAGAAGGTACTGAGTACTATGTCAAGTGGAAAGGTCTCTTTTATGATCAGGCTACCTGGGAGGCGTCGAGCCTGATTAGCCAGATTGCGCAGAACGAGATCGACAGATATATCAACCGCAGACGAGAAGAGTTCAAGTCCAACCCGACGGAGAGCAATCCTTCGACTCGGTCACCCTTTCAACCGGTCCGGGATCAGCCATCATACATCAAGGGCGGCACATTGCGAGATTTTCAGATGACTGGCTTGAACTTCCTAGCATACAACTGGGTTAAAGGGAAAAATGTCGTCCTGGCGGACGAGATGGGTCTTGGAAAGACTGTGCAAACTGTTGCGTTCCTGAGTTGGCTTCGACATGACCGTGGTCAACAGGGACCATTCCTTGTCACCGTCCCGCTGTCGACCATGCCGGCCTGGGCAGAAACCTTCGATCTATGGGCGCCTGATATCAACTACGTGGTCTACAACGGCAATCAAAACGCTCGGAATATCATCAAAGATTACGAATTGTTGCCAGATGGGAACTTCCGCCATCCACGCTTTCATGTCCTCCTGACAACATACGAGTATGTGCTACAAGATGCGCCGTTCTTGAGTCAGATTAAATGGCAATTTATGGCTGTGGATGAAGCTCACCGTCTGAAGAATCGTGATTCTCAGCTGTACGACCGCTTACGGGAATTCAAAGCTCCGGCCCGGCTACTCATCACTGGCACTCCGGTACAGAACAATCTCGGGGAGCTTTCTGCATTGTTTGATTTCTTGAATCCCGGTGTTGTCAACATCGACGAGAACATGGACCTCACCAACGAGGAGGCAAGTGCTAAAATCGCTAAGCTCACCGAGGACATCAAGCCATACATGCTTCGACGGACCAAGCAGAAAGTTGAGAAAGACCTGCCGCCGAAGACTGAAAAGATCATTCGCGTTGAATTATCGGACATCCAGCTTGAATATTACAAAAATATCCTGACCAAGAATTATGCTGCTCTCAACCAAGGCGCCAAAGGTCAGAAACAATCGCTCCTGAACATTATGATGGAGCTGAAGAAGGCCAGCAATCATCCATTCATGTTTCCTACTGCCGAGGAACGCCTTGTTCCGGAAGGCGCTCGACGTGAGGAAGTATTGCGTGCTCTCGTCACAAGTAGTGGCAAGATGATGCTTCTTGATCAACTTCTCACCAAGCTCAAACGTGACGGCCATCGTGTCTTGATTTTCAGCCAGATGGTCAGGATGCTCGACATCCTCGGAGACTATATGGATTATCGAGGTCATGCTTATCAGCGTCTTGACGGCACTATCGCGGCTGCTCCTCGCCGCATCGCCATTGATCATTTTAATGCTCCAGACAGCACCGATTTCTGTTTCTTGCTCTCCACCCGAGCTGGTGGTCTGGGAATCAACCTTATGACCGCCGACACGGTCATCATCTTCGACTCCGATTGGAACCCACAAGCCGACTTGCAAGCGATGGCCCGAGCTCACCGGATTGGCCAAGTCAGGCCAGTCAGTGTGTACCGCTTGGTCTCCAAGGAGACCATCGAGGAAGAAATTCTCGAGCGTGCCAGAAACAAATTGATGCTAGAATTCTTGACTATACAACGCGGTGTCACCGACAAGGAGACGCAGGCTCGACGCAATGCCTTGGTTGGCGAACCAGGTAGCTCTAGTGAGATCTCAAGAATTCTCAAGAAACGTGGTCAGAAGATGTTTGAGCAAACCGACAACCAGAAAAAGCTCGAAGAGCTAGATCTCGATGCTGTGCTCAACAACGCCGAAGACTATAAAGTTGAGCAGCCGGATGGCACCGACGCCGATGGCGGAGAAGAGTTCCTGCGAAGCTTTGACTTCGTTGATGTCAAGGTTGATGAGCTTTCTTGGGACGACATCATCCCCAAGGAACAGTTAGATGAGATTAAGAAAGAGGAGCAACGAAAGGCGGACGAAAAGTTTCTTGCCGAGGTTATTGAACAGAACAAGCCTCGAAGCCGTAATCACCAAGTGGAAGATCGCGAAGCGCGCAAGGCTCGGCGCCAGGAGCAGCGTCACAAAGACGTTGATTCAGAGAGCGAATCCGACGAAGGTCCCAAGGCGGACCCCGCACGACCGTTAAGTGAGCGTGAATATCGATACCTCATCAAAGGCCATCTCCGCTACGGCTCTATCGATGACCGTCAAGAAGAGTTCTTGACCGAAGCTCGTCTTCGAGGTAGAGACCTTAACGTTGTCAAGGCTGCGATGAAAGAAGTCTGGGACAAATCCGAAGAGCTCTTCAAAGAAGAACAGAAACGGATGGCCGAGTTGGAGCGGACATCGAACCGGCCTATCACCAAGAAGGACAAGAAAGCAGTCCTATTCGAGTTACATGGCGTCAAACGAATTAACGCTGAGACTATTCTTGAACGGCCTGGAGAAATGCGTCTTCTCCGAGAGGTCACTTCAAAAGATGCAGACTTCAAATCGTTTCGCATTCCTGAAGCGACGAAAGCCGCTGGATACTCCTGCCCGTGGGGTGCCAGAGAAGACGGTATGCTCTGTGTGGGTATTGCTAGACATGGTTACGGAGCATGGGAAAAGATCCGTGACGATCCAGATCTTGGCTTAAAGGACAAATTCTTCCTGGAAGAGCACCGAGTCGACAAGAAAGCAGAACGCGAGAGAATGGATGACAAAAATGCCAAATCTCCCGGTGCAGTGCACCTTGTCCGCCGCGCTGATTATCTCCTCTCTGTTTTAAAGAGCAAATATGCAGATGATCCAGCAGCCAAACGAGCGGTTGAGAACCACCACCGCAACAACAAGAAGTACCACCCTGACAAACCTGCCGGATCTCCCGCTTCTGTTGTCAATCGCAAAGGACATCGCGAATCCGAGAAACCTCGACACAGAGCAGTCAGCCAGACTCATCGCGAGAGTTCTGAAAGATATGGGACTCCGAAATCCGAGGGTCGGCACAGCCATATCAAGCATGAAAGTGAGAATAGAGAACATAAAGAGCGCAGACACCGTGATGAACATGCTCACACCTCTCACCATCGGCACGGCAGTGATCACCGAAGAAGTGAAAATCCCTCCAATGCTGCCACGTCGGAAGTTGATCCTCTGTTGGACATGTTGTTCAAGCCTGTTAGGGAAAGCTTGAGAAAGATCAAAGCCACGACAAAGAGCGCCATACCGGATGGACAAACCAGAGCGAATGAATTACGAGTCCTGCTCAAGCAGATTGGAAATTTCATCACCGATCAAGTCGCCGAACTCGACGACAACCAAGAGTCTGTGGAGAAGCGCTTCTGGTGAGTACCGTTGATGGCCGTGCTGCCTCGGTTTAGCTAACTCGTCGCAGGGACTATGCCGCCACATATTGGCCTAACAAGGGCATAAAAGGTAAAGAGCTCCAAAACATCCACGGCAAGATTGTTGCGTCAGACAATAAGCTTGCAGGCGAAGGTTCGCCTAACGACGAGTCGAGTAATGTCGACGGTCGAGCGACGAACGGGAGTTATCAGACTTCACCTCCGCGTTAGGAAGCGGAGGTTATCGTGAGAATACCCAGATGGGTGGTGGGTTCACGACTATAAGATACGCAGGCATGGGTATCAGAAGAATTTTGTGCCTACGTGGCAGGGCCTCGCATTTCGCATTTACAATAGGAAATACATATGGGAAGCGGCATTTACTTCAGAAAAGAAAATATTGCTTAAACAGGTTATATTTATGTCGATGGGTCAGTCAGAAGAGGTTATTGACGGTGTCGGACATGGAGGAGACTCTGCAGCCCCGTTGAAAGATCAAATAAGACTGGGCCAGCATGTCTTGAGAAAGGAAGTGGGACAGCAAATTTGAGCAGGGAATCAACTATCATGCTTTCGGCGCGATGTTGGCACGAGTTGTTTTTGTGTCCTCGCTTTTCCGGGATTCAATAACAGGCTGGCGTTGAATTGGATTGGACAAAAGTGTCATTCGGCATTCAGCGACTGCCCCAAGCGAGGAGTACTGGAGTTCACACGAAGACAAAGACTTTTTTACTCGGGGATGAAAGAGAAAAGGCCGAAATGACGTGCAGGGGATCTACAATTGAATGTTGCTCGGGGAGTGGAAACGGCATTGTGGACGAGGCTATGGTGATGGGATCGAACGGCCGTGGGACATGTACACTCTCAAGAATGACGACAAGTTGGGCATGGGAGACAAATCCAAGGAATGCAAGATGGCACATTACAGTCTTGTGGGATGAATATGGAATTGCCTACTTGGTCGCTTGGAGCGGAGTATCCAAAGTGGCAGACTACTGCTGAGATTGATGCTATTCATCATCTTCACCAGTGGATGCTTCGGACAGGAGACCATATGTACCCCTGGTTCCTCTAGTATTCAATAACACAAATCATCGCTTTCATCTTGGGCCTTTAGGACCGCTTTCCATAGAAGAGGGTTTGGCTCAACATGGCTAGGGGCTATGTAGGATGTTAGCTACCTGTTGTTCTCTGCCTCCGATTTATGTTACAATAGCAGTGGGGGCTCGAAGGAAGAGCCGGGTCACAACTTCACTCCTCGTTCCGCACGACTGTCCAACGTCGAAGCATGGCACATTAAACAGTCAGATACACCGGAATACCGTGAAAACGACCTCTCAGGCTCCATTCATCAATATCTAGCCTTAGACTCCAAGCAATGAAACCCTCCCCCGGGCCCCTTCTTTGACCATTCCTCCTTTCTTCCTTCTCTCCTCGTCGGAAATCCGCTCAAGCCTTCAGCCTCCTCTCTTCGCATCCTCCACAAACCGCGCGTTCTTCCACCTTTCTCATAATACCCTTTCTCTTCTCCTTGTCTGTCGGTTCCACATGCACCTCTCTGACGAAGAATCTTCCCTCGTCGCCAAATCCACCGCGGCACTCGCAGCACACGAAACAGGTTCCGTGCCATTTCCCGCCCAACGCCTCTACCGTGATCTCGTCCAGGATGGGTAGTCTACAGCCACGACAGCGGGCGGAAGTGCGTTTCGTGTGGCACCGCACGCAATACGCGTATCCATCATTTCCTTCCACGAAGGGCGTAGTGGAAGAAAACGGATCTCCGCATTCCGCACAGAAAAAGTGATCGACGTGATAGCTGTGACCGCACGCGATAACGATTTCTCCCTCAATGGGGGTTTTGCAGCTTCGGCACCGGGGAGAGAAGAACTCGTGGAAATCTAGGTGGCAGTAGAATCTCAGGGGCTCGTTCTCGAGAAGGGCAAGTTGGTCTGGCGTGAGAACCGAAGGGCTTGTGGGATCAAGGTCAGAAGTCGAGGAAATACCTAAGCGAGAGAGGCGAGACGAGTCGGGTTCTGGGTAGAAAGAGACACACTCCAGCGGAGTGGAGCAGTGGTGACAAGTGAAGCATTCGGGGTGGAAGCGGGCTTTGAGATCGCGGGAATTGGAGCCGGAGGCGGTCACAATGCGGCCGGAGATGGGGAGGGCACAGCTCGAACAGGAGACAGTGGGCATAGATTGTCGAGAGGCAAGCCAAGGAAGGCGCTGTGAGGGAGTCTTCACGACAGAACTGCAGGAATTCTTCGGTGCGGACGTTGAGTGCTTTGGAAATGGT
Source organism: Cladophialophora bantiana CBS 173.52 (assembly GCF_000835475.1). Taxonomy (NCBI): domain Eukaryota; kingdom Fungi; phylum Ascomycota; class Eurotiomycetes; order Chaetothyriales; family Herpotrichiellaceae; genus Cladophialophora; species Cladophialophora bantiana. Next base: position 198,965 of record NW_015971586.1, read on the forward strand.
CTGGGTGTTGTCGGTGCAGGATGGGATTCATCTGGGAGGTGGATTGTGGGCACAGAACAAGAGGCATCGTCTTCCTGGATATTGATGACTGGGATCTCTGGGCCGTCGTCTGGGAGATTGATGATAGGCACGACAGGAGCAGACACCGAGACTGCTGGTACAGTGGATGCCGGGTTGGGCAATGGTCGCACTGCAGGTGATTCCGTCAGCTTCGCGACCGGTTTCTCAATATCTTCGCTTGTTCTTGGTGGATCACTCGGACTTCTCCATGCCGGATCGAAACTGACAATGGGCCGGCCGACTTGATCACTGACAGCTGTTGGGGTGGGAAGATTAGGACTCCGATCTTTCCTCTTCATACTTGTTGCTGCTCGAATCTCCTCGCTCCGAATCTCTAAAGTGCCGGTGGAAGCGGGTGTGTCGACTTCTTCGATCACATCAACGGCAGGCGCCCGTGGAGGTGTGTTTTCTGTGTACTCTGCTTTGCGTGACTGAGTCGGTGGATTCCTATGGATCTCGAAGCGGTCGAACCTCTTGCCATCGGAGACCTGTGCGCTATCCTCTGGCTTTTCAGGGGTCTTCGTTCTCAGCCAGGGGAGTTTGTTGCGTGATCTAGCCCTCAAAGGAAGATCTACGGTAGGAGGCGGGATGGGTAGTCTTGACGTATCCTCGTCGGGTTCTGGTTCCTCATATATCTTGCTGTTCGGGGTTGGAAAAGAGACCTTCCTGGAACCACTGATCTGACGGTGTCCACTGCTCTGTCGTTTCTCTCTGGACTTCAAATCCGGGTTTCGATACGGAGCCACCTTTTCCTCTTCTGCGGCTTTGGGGTATTGATGCTTCCAGACCAGTTCGGCAGCCTCGTCTTTGGCAGCGTCGTAAATCCTTCGTTCCTCATCCTTTTGATCGATAAGCTCCAACGCTTCCCGTATGCTGTGTGCCTCCTCTTTTTCCAGTCTCCGCGTAACTGACTCGACATAGACTCCTTCCTGTGCAATCTGCGGGACATGGACAGTGGCTGCCGGCGAAACCTTCCTTCCGTTCAAGACCGGTCGCTCGTTGTCCGGAGGTTGTGCCAGAGGTCGGCCCTTGGATGTGGAAGAGAAAGACATGGACTTTTGCACGGTTGGAGGGACATGTTCAGCATCGTCCAGTATGTCGCTTTGCCTTGAGCCGATCGTCGGGGCTGAGTCGGACCGCGCCAGCGAAGACTGGGATGTCAAGGAGCCATAATTCCTGGATGGAAATGGAGCAGGCCTGGACCCGGTTGGTCTAGCGGGACGATTGTTCCTGAGATTGTCGAGATAGGTGGCTGGGAGTCTATGTGAGTACTTTGATTTAAAGGGAGGCTCTCGTGGAGGCATCGTTGCGGGCTTCTTGGAGAACTGGAGCAGGGAACGGGCGATGGTACAAAGTGACACCTACATTTCTGTTCAGCAGTCATGCAAGTGGGTTGAGGCGGAGAGACTTTTCTGCCGCCCACGCTGCTTCTCTTATGAAACATGGTTGTGTGTTCTGTTGAAGTTTGAACTGAGATGGCTTCACCGCATATGCACCAATTTGAGACGTGTACTTCGTATGGATCTTGACGCCCAACTTCACAGCAGTACGAGGTAAGATCAAACGCAGCGCACGTCACAGTATAGACCAGATGAGAAATGAATTGACACGAGGGTACTAAAACACACAGTTCACCTGTCAGTACTCAATAGAAGATGCGATAATAATGTCTTGGACTGCTGACGGTGAGTGCGATTGAGAACTGTCAACTGTGCACAGCGAAGCGCAGGCTGGTTGACCAGCGCAGCGCGGCCAACTTTTTTGTTTGGGCTGCGCGGTTGAGACGACAACCACTCACGCATCATCTCCACCTGCTGGGAATCAGGCGTTCAGGCCACCAGGCATCACCGCCAGCATCCAGCCAGGTCAACCGTCATGACATCGACAAGCCATCTTTTGCCCTTCTCACGGGAATGAATTCATCAATGTCTACTGTATTGTCCTCCAAATACAAGAATGATGGCAGCGACATCATGGCAATGGATGCGCCTCGACAGCCCATCGGGTTGCATCAACACTGTGCCTGCAATAACAACAACAACAACAAGCTTCAGCTTCAACTCCATCTCAACTTGATCGGAAGAAGCGGCATGACAAGGTCCTCTATCTCCGCTTCGCCCTCCACATAATTGATGACGCTCCAGGTGACTTGTACATATGTACCTAGGTACTCCTCCTCTCTACATAAGCACCCCTATGGCTCCGTCCCTTTCACCATACGGACAACTCCGTCCTGTGTACACATCCGATGCCTCGAAAGGCGTACTCTGTCCATGCGAATCCTCCCACCAACCCCCCAGTCACCGAATCTGTTAGTCAAGGCCACTGTCGCATCTCGCACCCACGGCACCAGCGGCTTTTGACCGAGATCCAAAATCCCCTCCCTATAGCCGGCAAATGCCCCCGGACATGGCTCGGTGGCCAGGTCTATTCGATGCCTTGTGCAGAATTTTTGTCGGTAACCCGTAAAATGTGACTACTCCTCGCCCGATCCGCCTTCGAATTTCCTTTCCCTGTGTCCCTACCTTCTCATTCTATCTCTCTGGGCAAAGCAGTAGGGAACATGGCAGGTAGCGCGCCCATTGATGTTGCTGAGCCTCGCAGCGTTCCGCAAAAGATCCGCCCCCGCCATGAAAACGAATCCGAAAAGACGGTCGACATTGAGGAGAGCCCTTCCACTCTGCCGAAGTTGGACGAGCCCCCTCCAGACGGCGGATATGGCTGGGTATGCGTCGCTTGCAACTTCTTCATCAATGGTAAGGATGACCTCTTTGTTTTGGTCCCTGTGACCGTGTTTCGACTCTCGAATCTCTGTGTATTGGCCAAGCCCAATCTGAGATCTGGGGTATGCGGCTAAGTTTCAAGCACGAGAGATCTGGAGATTAGCACCATCACGCAATCCGGGGTTGAAGCATTCTCTCGCCTTGAACCACCTCGACTGGCCACCAATCACTAACATATTGGCGTATAGGACACACCTGGGGAATCAACTCCTCATACGGCGTCTTTCTCTCCTACTATCTCAATAACAACTATTTTCCCAACACATCTGCTCTGGCGTACGCTTTTATCGGCGGTCTTTCCATCTCCCAGGCTATGCTCGTTGCCCCTCTAGCCACACGCATCATTCACCTCTACGGCTCCAAAGTATGCCTTCACCTGGGCGTATTCTTTGAAACCCTCTCCCTGATTGGCGCTAGCTTCGCCACCCAGAAATACCAGATCATCCTGGCCCAGGGATTTTGCTTCGGCTGGGGCATGGGATTTCTGTTTGTGGGCTCCGTTGGTATCATAGCGCAGTGGTTTACCAAGAAACGCAGCGTGGCCAATTCTATCGCCGCGGCGGGTTCAGGTCTCGGCGGATTGATGTACTCCCTCGTGACACAGCGAATCATCGATACAATGGGTCTTCCTTGGGCATTTCGCATCCTAGGAATCTGTTCATTCGCTGTCAATTTGACCGCGTCAAACCTCATTCGCGACCGCAACAAACAAACGGGCTCGCGCCATAAGGGATTTGACACCAAAATCCTCTCCCGACCCGAGTTTCTGCTCGTCCAAGGTTGGTCCTGGTTCAGCATGTTCGGTTACACAATCCTGCTCTTCTCACTGCCTGCCTACGCGCGTTCAATCGGGCTGAGCGCAAAACAAGGTTCAGTCCTCGGGGCCGTCTTGAACTTGGGCCAAATGCTTGGACGGCCTTTTATCGGTCTATCTTCCGATCGCTGGGGCCGGATCAACCTTGCTACGTTCTTGAGTCTCCTGTGCGGCTTTTTTTGCTTCGCCTTCTGGATCCCCGCCGAAACAGTCTCGTCGCCAATGGGGTTGTTGTGTTTCTTCGCAATTGTTGGTGGTGCTTTAGCAGGGACTTTCTGGACGACCATTGCCCCCGTCGGCGCCGAGGTGCTCGGCCTTCAGGATTTACCTGCAGGGTTGTCGCTAACGTGGCTGCTCATGGTTCCACCCACGACGTGTGCAGAACCGATTGCTTTGGAGCTTCGACGCAGGAATACCGAGAATTGGATATACCTCCCGCCCCAGATTTTCACAGCCTTCATGTATATTGGTGCAGGACTGTGCTTATGGGTGGTCAGAGGTTGGAAAGTCGGCGAGTTGAAGTGGAAGGCGAGATTGGTGAAAGAAAGGGAGCGAAGGCAAGAGAGGACTCTGCTGGACGAAAAGCAGTCTGTGACGGAGAAAGATGGTGCAGGAGGATTGGAAATGCTGGGGGAGAATAGGAATGACACCGATCGTGATGTTGACGAGGTTGAGGTCCGACAGTTCATGAAAAGGGAGATTTGGGGGCCGCGGAATCTCCTCAAAAATATGATTGCATGGCAAGTGGTGTAGATATGTATAACGACCCACTGCACCGTAGCCCTCTCTGGAAATCGGTCAAGTAGACAAATAAAATCTTGTAAATGCTCACAAGAGCTTGTTGATGCCATTACTTCCAGGTTGTCATCTAAGGTCTGACCAAGTTGTGTATCCGGAGTTACGGGAATCAGGCATCGCTATCCCTATCTGCCAACAGCGCTTTGCTGACTCTGCCCACATTTGCGACACGTACTCGTGTACTGGACGCATTTGGACGACCAGCGAAACTGGAATATAAAAGAGAGGATAGAGCTTAATTGAGTAAGATCTGAATACTACATAAAGAGCAGAAGCCAAAAATTACAGAGACAGACCAACGGGTCTTTCATAAGCTCCACTTCCCCGTCGCTCAATGCCAGAGGGCAAAACGAAAGAATTACGCAGTTTCCGTCGACTCCGGAAACCCCTCGTGCCACTTCTCAGCTTCTTCTGTGAGTCTTCCACCTCGATGTCTCCCTCTTATTCGAACTGGCAAAACATGCACACCGCATCGGCGTCAAATGTGACAGTCGAGCCCTCGTCGCTGCTGGTGCCCGACCCCACCACCGTGCCCAGGTCACAAGCTACCTTCCCGTCGGCGTCATTGCCAATCCGAGCGGAAGTGAAGAGGCACAAGGCCGAAGTGAAGAGGCCTGACGCCTGGATGTCCGAGTTGCGGAGCACGGCGCTCGAGGTGCTGAAGCCGAAGGCTTCGCTGCCGGATGTGGCGCCTTCCACGATCGACACGCCGAGGGTTTGGGTCTGGCCGCTTGTGAGCACGATGTCACCGACGTTGACGCGGACAAGGGAGGCGGATTGCTGAAAAACAAAGATATGTCAGCCAGGCTCGTTCATGAGTATGCCAGAAAGGAGGTTGGAACGGCATACACGGGCACGAAAGCCATGCTCGGCAGCAGAGATGCCGAGGGCGAGAGCCAGTGTGCCCACAGTGATGGTTGTGAAGTGCATTGTTGTGAAAGATTTCTGCCTTTTGAAGGGTTGATTCTTGAAAAAGGGAGTTGAGACGTCAAGAGAAGGGAAGCAAAACGAAAGCTGCCTGATATGTTTTTGTGTGGTTTGTGTGTGTGAAGAGGAGAAGAAGAACTCAGAGTCGAGGGAATGCCTTCATATACCTTGATTTCAAAGTCGTGGCGTGCTAAGTGTCTGTGATTGTTCTCACATACCGTCCTGAATCTGACGTATTTGATCAGCCAGAATGATCAGCTGGGCGTAGTTGAAGAGTAGTCATCAGTAGGGTATATTTGCCATAGCTCGCTGAGAATAGGACAGTGGCGCCCATATTTCAGTGTCTGTCGACATGGACTATGATCTCTCGTATACGATGCTATCGGTATAGCCCTGACAGAAGTGCATCTTGGTTCATGTGCAAGAATAGCAGCAAATGGTCCCCGTGCCCCGTCGTCTTGTGCTCAATAAATCCTTTTCGGTGGCCTGGAAGGCCAGCAGTGCAGCTTACCTCCTCGGGCTTCTTGAAAACAAGGGGCGTCGAGTTCGTGGGTCTCTCAAAAGTAGGCGGCCAACATTATAGTCCAGAGGGATGTTGGTCTAGATCGACGGCAAGTTTCGCTGTTGAAAGCAGTGCACCTCGTATCGAGTATGCTGTCAGTCGTAGGTGGAAGCACAAGACCGAGGCTGGGAGGCGGGTGTGATGCTTGGCGCGTGGCACAGCATAAGAAATTTGTCCAGGCCAAGAAGTTGAATAACACGTCATGGTCATCATCATCCTCTTCCACCGCACGGTCGAAGCATCTTCTATGCTAGGAGATTCTCGACATTAGCTTGGCATCTAGGTGAGATTACTCTGGGTGGAATGTGTTTCTCAGAGAATGTTCGTTGCTTACCTACATGATCATTCGTATTATATGAGAATAGACCTCAAATATGAACCGCCAGGTAAGGAAAGGATTCGTGCTTCAACCTGCAGCTAGATGCAATGTTTTTCAAACCTCAGCTCGGGATCCGGAAGGATTTGTCAACTTGCGGACTTTTGAATCCATTGGATGGTTCGGACTAAGCCCAATTGTGGCGGTGACTTTGAGGCAGAAGAACTGCACCCGTTGCCAACCATGGGACGTTTGACTTCCTGCCTGCCTGCCTCGTGGCTTTCCTACCCGATGATGCCTAGCCTTGCTATAAATCCGGACGCGAATCAGAGCTTTCGAAGCAGTATTGGGCTGTTGGATGTGCCGAGCAACTCAACATGGAGCCCAGGACTTACCAGCCTGGCGTTCTGTGCAGGTGGCCTAGGACACGTGTTTGGAGTAGCGTTTTTTTGAACTTCCGGTTGGAGGCAAAGCCCCAGGGAACGGCAGCAAACATCGATGCTCAGGAAATGTAATGATGCAAAGTTCTGATCTGGGTAAGATGGGCCATTTCCGAAAGGGGGTGCAGCCAACGACGAAGTTGAAGCATTTTCGAATGTAGGCTGAACCATTATGATGGGCTTCGAGCCGGGCATCTCTTGAGAGGGAAGGTCTGCTCGTCGACACTTCACCAAATGAGCAGCTGTTTTGCTGGCCCCTTTCATCCCCAAGGCACTTCCCGATGTGATTGGTGAGGTCTAGATGAGATATCTCTGCAAAAAGCCGTGGCCAAAGAGTGTTCGCTTCGAGGGTATTGAGGAGATGGAATTAATTGATTTCCCAAAATTATTTGACCGGTTGCAGAAAATCCGCGGAGTTGATACCGATGCCGTGAGATCAAAGAACGAGGGACTCCTCTGTTGAGTATTGCCTGGAGACATATGTAACCTATTCCTGTCCATTTCCCGCGGGATAAATTTGATGCAAAATGTGAGCATAGAGTACAGATCCGATGGCACCCAAGGCACCCAAGGCACCCATGGCATTGGACAGCAAGGAGCGTTGCTGGTTGCCGACTGGAACTTCAGGGTAAGCTTCAAGCCTGATTGGTTGATGACATTAATATGTCGGGAGCTCAGCCTGGTGCTCAGCCTCACCAGCCTAAGGTGCACCGGCCTCAGCCTCGCGCTGTATTGTGCATATGCTCCGTTCTATGCAGACATTCCGCCTCTGCTTTCTCGCATCTTCCCCAATTTCCTACCATTCATGACAGAGGCGCAGACTATTTCACAACATTACAGAGCTCGACCAGCGACTAAGCAGGAGATTTGTGGCAATGTTGTCCTCGCGCCATGCTTCCGCGAGTTGCCCATTTCCACGGACACGGGAGCTGCGAGAACCGGCCAGGCCCGTCCAACAGCCGCCATAATAACGGGAACAGCTATGGGACTAATTTCAGCCAGGCGTCTAGTACAAGGTGCATTTGCCCGCGCAGAAGCTTTTCGGCTTCTCCAGGTCTCGTTACTGACGGAAACCCCACCAGCAGCAGTCGAACCTCCAGCTCACGGACCTCCGAAACAGGCCAATGGCCACTCGCACAACAATGCTTCCACTCCCGAACGCCTTCGTTCAACACTCCAGACAGATTGTGGCAGTATCTGCCTACATTCGACGACCGTCAAGATGTCAAGATTGCCATAATATGTGCTCTGCCGAAGGAGGCGGATGAGGTTTTCGCTGTCTTTGACAAACCTGGGGATGATAAGAGACAATTCACTAAGACCGCCCGCGATAGGATTGCATACACCATCCGCTTCGTTGGGGAACACCCTGTTGTGGTGGCCCACATGCCTGGCGCTGGAAAAGTCAATGCAGCGGGCGTGGCGGCGAACCTCAGTAGCAGCTTTCGCAACATTCAGCTTGCTTTGCTGGTTGGTATCTGTGGAGGTGTCCCTGGCGGCCCTGACGGTTCCGAAGACGTTCGCCTGGGTGATGTGGTGATGAGTCAGTCGATTGTTCAGTATGACTCTGGTAAGCAATATCCAGATGCATTCGAACGGAAGCCCTCAACTACCAGCGCCTCGCTGGAACTTCGGACTGCATTGAACCAATTGGAAACCGAGTATCACCGAGAACTTCTCCAGAAGAGGCTCTACGATCTACTGAGTGATCTTCAGACTCGTCGTCCAAAGGTGGCATATCCTGGCATAGAATTCGATCGGCTTTTTGAGCCGGCTTACCTGCACAAACATTGGAATAATACTTGCAACATTTGCAACAGTGGGGCTGGTAGGGTTTGTTCAGCAGCGCATAGCTTATCGTGTCCCAGACTTGGTTGCGAAGACGAGCGCTTGGTGCCTCGTCCTGTTCCAATCCTGTCGTCTGATGGCAGAAGAATGCCCTCCATCCATGTTGGAACCATGGGATCAGGAGACCGGGTCATGAAGTCAGGCACTCACCGTGATGCCATTGCAGAAAAGGAAGGCATCATTGCTTTCGAGATGGAGGGCGCAGGATTGATTGATTATTTTCCCTATCTCGTCATAAAGGGCGTTGCCGACTACGCTGATAGCCACAAGAACGACGTTTGGCACCACTATGCCTCTGCCACCGCCGCATGCTGTGCAAGAGCTTTCCTCGAGAAGTTTTTGACGGCACAAGCAACGGAATACCAGGGTCAAGGCTATGATCCGTGCTCCTTCATCGGCTCGCCTGATCCAATGACAGGCTCCCACCAATCTGAAGCTCCATCCTCTGAGGGTATTGCCTATCAATCCACAATTTGGTGTGTGCCGCTGCGACGCAAGATCGGTTTTGCGGGGAGAACCAATGAGCTTGCCGCCCTGGAGGCCATGTACACCAACCCCGATTGCTCGTCCATATCTTTGCTTGGACTGGGCGGTGTTGGCAAAAGCAATCTCGCCCTAGAGTTTGCGTATTCTCTCCGGGAAAGTTCGCCCGATGTTTCCATCTTTTGGGTCCAGGCTTCGGACGCAATGAATTTTGACAATGGCTACGTGGAAATCGGCCGTCAACTACAGATCTCTTCCATGGCAGAGCTGCAAAGCGATCTGAAACAATTGGTAAGGCAGTGTCTAAGTCAAGAGAGCTTTGGTCGGTGGCTTCTAATCATCGACAATGTGGATGACTTTGGGTTGTTCTTTGGTGATGAGGGCACCTCCCGTTCCAAGGCACTCAACGCTTTTGTTCCGCGAAGCTCTTATGGCTGTACTCTCATCACCACTCGCGACAGAAAAGTGGCTCTCAATTTCAGTCGCAACCACACTATTGAAATCCCGTGCCTGGATAAGGAGGGTGCTCTCACGCTACTGGAAACCTTGCTCGAGCCTCTCCCCTCTGGTCTGGACAGAGCTCTCGCCTGCTCACTTGTGGAACGTCTTAATTGTCTTCCTTTAGCGATTGTGCAAGCTACCGCATATATCAACCTCAACAGAATTGACGTTTCAGACTATGTGAGTTTGTTAGATGACAAAGAAGAAACTGTGTTTGAACTTTTGGATGAAGATTTCCAGGACGAAGTGCGGGCTCCGGGCGCCAAAAACTCCATAATTTCAACCTGGAGAATCACTTTTGAAAACATTGCGCGCCGAAGCCCCTTGGCCCAGGAATGCCTGACAATGATTGCATGCATTGATTCCAAGAACATTCCCGAGCGGCTTTTACCGGAAGGTGCCTCACGGAAGCACACGATAGACGCTATAGGGCTCCTAACTGGTTACTCTTTCTTGACGCGAAGGCATTCAGATTCCGGTAGCGGTACAACCTACGATATGCATAACCTCGTCCACCTGGCATGTCGCAGCTGGCTGCAAGAAAAGTCGGCTATAAAAACATGGGCGCCTAGGGCGCTCAATCGCATGCTGGAGACCTTTCCCAAACCCGACCACACCAACAGATCCGCCTGGTCTTTGTACCTTCCACATGCGTCTCGACTTCTACACTCAGCTCACATTGCTGACATGGAAAATTGCTTTGAGCTCACCTTCTTGGTGGGACAGTGCCTTTTTCTTGAGGGCAAATATCGTGACGCAGCTATAAATTTCAAACTCGTTGTGGAGCATAGGGAGAAGACACTAGAGCCTTTTCACCACAACCTTCTTCAAGCTTACACAGAGTTATCAATCGCCCTGGAACGCTGCAGTCAACTGGAAAAATCACTGGACTATAGCCAGAAAGCCCTCCGCGGTTACACTGCAACATTGCCTCCAAGTCATCCCACTGTACTCACTGCCTTTTCCAACATCGCTTCGGTGAAACGAAGACAACATCGGTGGAAAGAGGCCCTGGAATTTGATAAGGCAGTCATGGAGGCGAGAAGGACGGTCCTTGGCGCCAATCATCCGGACACGTTGAGCAGTATGGCTAACTTAGCGGCGTCCTACAAAAGCATGGGCTCACCAGAAAAGGCAGAGGAACTTCTTCAATGTGTAGTGGAAGGCCAGAGATCGGCTTTGGGAGAGGATGATCCAGTCTTTCTCTCATCCCTGGCGCGCCTCGCTTCAACATCTCGCTATTTAGGCAGCCTTGCACTCGCTGAGGAACTTGCCCTGGATGTGTTGAATAAGAGAAAACGGGTCCTTGGTGCGCATCATCCCGACACCATCCGGAGCATGGCCAATTTGGGCTCAACATGGCGACAGCAAAAGCGGTGGGAGGATGCCGAACGCATTGAAAAGGAAGTCCTTGCACTGCGAATCAGCATCCTGGGGGAAGAAGATCCCCATACTTTGACGGCCATGGGAAACCTTGCTGCTACGTATCGCAGTTTAGGCAAATATGCCCTCGCAGAGAAGTGGGACAAAGACACTCTCAGGATCAAAGAACGGATACTTGGCCCGAACGACCATTCGACTCTGACTACTATGTCTAGCATAGCTTCGACGTACCGGAAGTCCAACCGAAGGGGGGAAGCAGACGCACTCAGCAAAGAAGTGCTGAAGCGCTGTCGCCGATCAATGGGGGAATTGCATCCCCAGACCCTCGGCTGCATGGCTGAAGTTGCTTACATTTCCAAGCGAGAGGGGAAGTTATATCTGGCAGCCTCCCTAGCCAAAGAAGTGATAAAGGGGCGAGAACGCCTGCAGGATCCTCAACACAAGCAGGTTCTGGAAATGAGACATCTACTGTCAAGCGTGAACAGGCAGCGCAACAGGCTCAGAGGGAAGAGAGATCATTCAGCGGGATAAGCGACTGCCTTTGAGCCCCTCTTGCCGCCGACAACAAGTGTTTCGAAGGTACTCGTCCGCGGTTAGATTCAGTCAGAGAGCCCTTGACGATGATGATAAAATCCCGGCCCAGGAGGAAAGGGGACGGAATCAAGAGTTCTTCGTGCACAAACCCCAGCCAGTCCAACACGATGTTTAGGACTAGTAAGCGTCAGTAGTCAAGCCGCCCGAGTCCGCTTCAGTCTTGCTATTATGGATCTCATGACGAAGCTGATCCGCAAGAGACGAAGGACAGAGAGTGCAAAAGATGGCTCCTCGCCACGGCAATCGATCAAATGCGGAGAATGTCAACGAACCATACAGTGAGCCTTGTCGCCGACATTGACATCTATTACACTAAAGGATCGTGTGAAATTATTGTGCCAAATATAACATACTACAGTCCTGCCGGGATTAATTTTAACCAAAATCAGACGAGAGACGACTGTTATTTCTCGGGTCTAGACAAGCAGCTGTTCAGTCTCCCGTCGGTGAGTCGTCGTGGTCGCTAAAACTTGGAAGTCGGGCGATATGATCGAACTTCTGTCGTTCAAAGTCAAGATCGCAATGGCTCCAGCATTCTAGGGAATGGTTTGCCGCCTTGTTGAGGGCTGCTCGTGAAGTAGCGGGCTCCGCTCATCCGGCGCTAGGTGGTATGAGACGATCGATGAGGTGCGAGAGCGAGTCCAAGTATTCCAGCCTTCGAAATGTGCCGGAGTAGCACAATGTTGTTTTCCCAATTTGGCCAGCCTCCGGTCCCTAACCGTGAAACAGATGGCCATGACGATCAAGATGATCTGCATTGTCCCTACAAGCACGTAAACGATCCACACGCTCCAGCCTGTCACGCCGACTCGGAGCATCATATTGATTCCAAATATCCAAGTGTACTGGCCGGGGGTGTCGAGCTGTCAGTCCCCCAGGCGCAACACAACAAGCAACGGCGGGAGGAGAGACCTACAGGAGCCATTAAACAGAGAGACACTGGACTCAGACTTCCAAGATGTCCCAGGTGCCATGTCGTCCGGACCTGGGGAATCCACTGGATGCATGCAAAGACTGCCACAGCGACGCCGAGAATATCTGCCCACGCCTGCGCATACCAAGGGAAGCGGTGCAAGATAATGGCTGACACCAAGAGGACAGTAAATGCGAAGCTGCATGCGACGATGAGGACTCTCCATGCCCGCTTTGCTCGCCGGAATGTACGGTCGGGTCCCGATAATGATGGTCGACGCCCGTGCAATTCTGCATCGGCCTCTTCCTCCGAGTAGTAGACGTACGTGAAAAGGCTAGAGGAGTCTTCAGCATGATCCCCCCAATAGAGTAGGCGATCAAGAATTGCTTTGCAGGTGCAGACAACCTACACGATCCAGAAGCATGCAATGCCAAAGATGACCTGGATCATTCCGAGAAGGGCGCTGATGCAGGCGAAGCGCGTGTTGGTCCTGCAGCAACCGATGTCAACTGCGCTAGAAGGGAGTATCATGATGTTGCCCACGGCACACACGCCTGATAGAGAGCCGAGAAGGATATAGTATGTCGACAAGCCCTCTGCGGATCTGCGCGAGATGATACGGCTCCATTGTGGAATGTAGCAGATGAGCAGCCAGCCCATCAAGGAGCTGGGGAAAAATTCCGTTAGTAAATGCTTTAACCTTTTGTCCTTGCCGACCAGCAGACAGACAAAGCATACCAGGAAACAACAAATTGGGGAATGGATGGCTTAGCGAGCTCGTCACATTGGTCGGGCTCAAACATCCGGGTAGGTGGGGGATCCATGTTTACTTTGGATCCACAGACTAGTCCAGCACAACAAGGTCGATGAGTCTAAATCTGGCAGAGGTATAATAAAACCAAAGATCCCGTGAGACAAGACCAGAAAAGGTGAGCAAATGTCAAACAAGGACGTAAAACACACGAGAAGAAGGAAGCGCAAGGGAAGCAGAGGGAGTAAATACCCTGATGAGAAGGCATGCATGTGCATGTGCGCCGCCGCCTCATCTATGACGAAACCCCTTATTCAAGCCGTTTTGAAGCAGCCGGTTGGCTGGACGTTTGAATGTGTTATGTACGAATGATGGAGATGCGCATCGTCGTCATCAACCACGCAGTGTAGCCTGGCTGTGCTGTAGGTACGTATATCCATTGAAGATCCGTGTCCCCCCATTGCCAATCAGAAGAAACTGCGGGTGCCGAATCAATGCCCACTATAAGCGCTCCGTATCTTTCCAAGGTGTTTAGTGGACAAGGCTGAGCCGAGCGAAGAAGAGAACAGGGCCTTGGTCTGACGCTCTTCTGAACCACTTGGTTAATTCCACGGGTGCCCTGAGTGACAAGCAAATAACACCCGAACGAGCCACCTAAAGCAACAGTAACGCGGAGGCCGGATCACAAACCAAAGGCCTCTGCGGCTCTTGTAGCATTCATTTCAGGGCGGCCGCTCGATCGTCTCGCATTGCAGCACTCTCCTGCAAGCGCTCTGATATGATCGCACTTCTGTGCCTCTTGGTCCCTTCTGAAGACTCACCGTATCATGGCATCATCCTCCGTATATTCAATGCATAGAGGTAGGAGTCCAGATGTATGCAAATAAGGTTACAGTCACCAGGATGGACAAGCGGGGAAATGGCGACCTCACCCTTGACCTCAACACGGCATCCCCTGGTATGCAGGATGGAGCTGACCGAGTGGACAGGTTATGCTCAACAGAGGACAAGGAACCAAATATAGATTGACTCGGGAGCAGACCGCATTGGCATGATGGGCCGAGGCCTAGTGAGCCTCAGCTGGAGGATGTCCATCGCAGTGGAACTGCTTGATCGTCTTCGTATGGTGCCGGCATCTCTATATGGGAGCTAGATCCTCGTATGGCTCATGTCGACAGTGAGTACCTCGTACCTACGGCGATGTTGCAGGAAGGGTAGCCTGATGGGTGCAAGGGGGAATGAAGACAAACTTCGCGTGGGACCCCGGATCTGCGTGGGCTGCTTTAGCTCCCGGTTAGCAGCATCGCAGCTGCGGATTGGGTCGCTCTGGCACGCGGTACTTAGTACATACAAGGTAATACAGTTGCTGTTGCCGTATGCTGATGCTGACCAGGTCGTCTGGTTCTGCATCCCATGCGCCGTCTCTCCTAAACATGAGAGACGGCAGTCTTCTATACTGGCTCCGATGATTCAAATGCACTTTTCCAGGAGGAGCTTGTACGACCATGCCATCGAACCCTTTTTGGCAACATTCAGCCGCCGCACCCCCCTCCTGCTGCTCTCCGTCTTTTGCGCCTTCGCCTTCTTCGCATGGTATAGATCAGTCCATGGATCTTCGGTCTCGTTAATACACAGCGACTACGGTGCCTATGGCCGGAAGAGGGGGTTCGACGGGACATGGAACTACCAGAGGGACGCAGAAAACTTGATGCTGGACTCGCAGCAATGTGAGCAGGCCTTTCCAGGCCTGTTCGACGAAGTCAATCGACCGGTGAAGGAGAGGATGCGTAATCCCATCACTTCTGAAGAGATCGATGCCATGCCAAAGCAGAATGGTTATGTCCGCGCCATGATCTACAACCAACAGGTATGCAACCACCACTTTGGGGAACGTCTCAATGGCACCCTCTCAACTGCCGCAGTATTTCTGTTGCTGACTGCTTCCGCTGGTATAGCTCTACGTTATTGCGACTGCAGGAGGCATATACTCCCGCGAGATCGCCACCCTGCATGCCCTACACCGCGCCATTCTCACTTCTCCCGAGCCCCTTCCCAACATTGAATTCGCATTTAACACAGACGACCGCATACCCTCCGTTCCTTTATGGGGTTATGCTCGCCGTGCAGAAGACACACACATCTGGCTGATCCCAGACTTTGGCTACTGGTCCTGGCCCGAGACGAAGGTCGGCTCAATGCGCGAAGTCCAGATGAAAGCCGCCCTGACGGAACAAGTCGAGGGATGGAGTTGGGGCAAGAAAATGGGCAAACTTCTTTGGCGTGGCGCCACTATGGGACTAGAACTACGCGAGAGACTAATTCAGGTCACCACCGACAAACCCTGGGCGGATGTCAAGGCTCTGAATTGGCATGACAAGGAGTCCATGACCCACGACCTGAAATCCATGGCTGAGCACTGCCAGTACAAGTACCTCGCACATACCGAAGGTAACTCGTACTCCGGGCGCCTGAAATATCTCCAAGCGTGCAAGTCGGTCGTGGTCGCGCACAAGATGGACTGGATCCAGCATCACCACTCACTCATGCGTTCCAGTGGGCCCGAACAAAACTATCTTGAAGTCGAGCGCAGCTACGAGGATCTGGAGCCAAAGATTGCATGGCTGCAGGCTCGCGACAAGGAAGCGGAGCGCATTGCGGCGAACAGCGTGAAGACGTTCCGCGAGCAGTATCTCACGCCGGCGGCGGAGGTGTGCTACTGGCGCAAAGTCATCCATGGCTGGGCCCAGGTGAGCTTTGAGCCCAAGTTTTTCGAAATAGTCAACGGATCAGCGGTCTGGAGAGGTCTCCCCGTGGAGTCGTATCTTTTGGAACGGAGGTTGGAGTGGGATCCTTATTAGTTGTTTATTCTTTGGCACGAATAGTATGTCTGAGTTGTTAGAAGCAAAGCCCTGACGTTGGGCGACACGCGTCTGCAGTCGTGTATGCATCTATGAGCCGGTGGCTTTGTATTGTACAAATATATTTAGCTAGAAAGGAGCATGCAGTATACGATATAAAATATACCCACTTTATTTGCGAGGGTGAACTACAGTAACAAAGAGGACGTCGTGAATCGAATATATGCACTACTGCTGCATTCAGGTTCGGATCAGAGAAACCAGGATTTTTGGAACATCTCGCCCTTTAGTTACAGTGGCGCGAGCTCTTGTTGTCTGCCTCTTGTACTGCACCAGCCCGTGATCATCTGCACATATGTCCAGCTATATCCTTGTTCGTCGCCAGGCACTGCAGGGACAAGAACAGGAACAAGAACAAGGACAAGGCAATGAGAAGGCGAGGCAAGAGAAGGGGTAAATGTGAATGTCAAGTTGGCTCCCCTAATCTCGTGGATTCATTTTGCGCAGAGATATCTGTATCAGCAATGGACATGGGGTAAGAAACTTTTGTGCAGCCTTTCCGAAAATAAGTCTCATCGTCTCTTGGGAATTCGACACGGCCGTAAGATAGATTGTGTTGTCTTCAATCGCTGAGGGATAAGACCGGAAACGAACTTTCTCCCGTCACATCGTCATGTCTCTGGGCGTCCAACGCCGTTGTTTGTCACTGGGCCAGCTTCGCTGTTTCGGCCTTGACAATCTCGCGCACCTTGTCCGGCACATCTTTCTCATTCTCTTCGAGTGCTTTTCTCAATCTCCCTCCCAACTCTTGAACCTCGCTTTCCTTGGCACCCAAGCTCTTCAACTCCAGCAGACACTTCAACGCCAGCAGATACTTCTTTCTTCTGAGATGAACCTCAAATCCAGCCTCCTGCGCCTCCATTACGTCAGGACAAAACTCCAACAGCGGACCCAGAAATTTCATCGCGTCCTTCAAAGGCTCCTTCGTCTCGACAAGAGTCTTACCAAAAGGGTCGGGATCTTCCTTCTTGGTTTCCCCTTCATCAGCTTTGGGCGTGGGTTTGCTCGCCTTCAGCGCAGCCTTCTTCTCTGCCTCGGCCTTTTCCATTTTCTCTTGTTCCCTTTTAGCCTTCTTGAGTGCCTTTTTGCGGTCCGCGGCGCTCATTTCTCCCGTCTTGTTTGTACCATTCACCGTATCCATTATTGGCCCGTGTACCAAGTCAGGGTTGTCAAACAGCAACAGATACGCTTTCACCGCGGAGACAGCCATCTTGGAAAAGAAGGGGTGCTCTCTCAGTCGGTCCTCCCACCGCAGCATGTCGATATACGCCCTTATCATGCCCTTGCGAAGCGAGAAGTTGTGGAAATCAAATTGATCTTCTTGCCAGAGGTCAAAGATACCGAGGATCTGATGAAATCGCTTCAACGCAAGGCCGAGTTTCCGTTGGCGCAAGTAGGACTGCCCGTCTTCCGCGAGATACCAGACACACTGCATGTCGACGAGATCCCCCAGCGGCCCCCCTGTGCGGTTCTGTGTGAATTTACTTGCGGTCTCAAGGGCTTTGTCATTTTGA
Source organism: Cladophialophora bantiana CBS 173.52 (assembly GCF_000835475.1). Classification (NCBI taxonomy): domain Eukaryota; kingdom Fungi; phylum Ascomycota; class Eurotiomycetes; order Chaetothyriales; family Herpotrichiellaceae; genus Cladophialophora; species Cladophialophora bantiana. The sequence goes on from NW_015971586.1 coordinate 216,570, forward strand.
TCGCAGCGAAGTTGGTACTTGGCGCATTTAGTGTTGATTGCGCGGTCTTTCTCGTCGAGTGAGCGAGCGTGGTCCATGATTTCGGCAGCTTTGGTCAGCTCCCCTTTGTGCTTGTAGGTACGAGCTTTGACTGAGTGGAAGTCAACAGATTGGGGGTCTAGGGCTATGCATTTGTCGGCGTAATCGAGAGCTTTGTCGAGGTCGCGACTTAATTTGTAGTTATAGTGCTGGGCGAGGAAATAGAGAGCTGAAGATCTGAAGCGTGTTTCTTCTTTATCGCCATTTTCCTTGGCTCCGTTGGTCTGTGATTGTAGATGTCCGGAGGCATAACCCTCCACCAAACGCTGAACAGTGTCTCTCTTCGATCCGTTGGTGTAAAGGTGTTTGATATTTGCAAAGGTCGAAGGAACTCCTTTTCGTAGCATCCTCTGGAGGTACTGGTCTGCAGCTTGTTTGAACTCTTCCCCTGATAGAACATCCAATGGTCTCCGTCGGGGAAGGTCAGCTTTGGGGTGTCTCTCTGCCAGCTCCTGATACGCCTTGTTGATCTCCGAAACTGGACCATCAGTTAGCCCTCTGGCAGCGATATATCCATCATAGTACGCAGAGTCATCCGGGTTGCGCTCGAGCAACGCGGCGTATGCTGTCTCGGCTTCTGCTTTTCGGCCCAACCTGGCCAGATAATCCGCCCTCATTTCCATCACTGCCAGGACATCGGGGCCCTTCTTGCCCACGGCCTCCAGGTGATCGAGGGCCTTCTCGAGCTCGCCCGACTCTGCGATAATGTAATTCTTGTAGAGCACGGCTTCCCAATGCTCAATGTCTGACCTGGTCGGTTTCGCCTTGAGCGTCTCCTCATAGGTGGTGAGGACATTCTCTGCATCCTCGTAGTTTCCCGCTAGGTGGTGGGCGATGGCTAGAGCCGTCCAGTTCTGCCGGAACCCCGGTTTCTGCTGCAGCATATTTTTCCGGCTCTGGATGTAGCCTTCATAATCTCGCATTTGAACCTGAAGATGTGCCAAATCTCTCTGTATAGGCGCGGAGTCGGGTTCTAACCGCAGCGCGAACCTGTATGCCTTGATAGCCTCTTCATAGTTCTTCACGCCGCGGTACAATAAGCCGTACACATGCCAGCAGACATGCGACTTCATATTGTTGTTGAGCGCGATTTTGGCCAGGGCAAATGCTTCTTCGGTGTGACCTTGGTGGCTCAGGATCAGGGCCTTCATGGCTTGCGTGTCTGCATGGTTGGGGGTTTTCCGTAGGATTTGTTCGGCTGCCTTGAGACCTGTGTGGAAGTGAGCTTGGTGTTTTCAGGACAGCAGAGCACGAGACCCGCACCCTTTTTGTATTGTTTATTCTCAAAGTTGCGGACAACTTGCCTGAACAAGGCCGCATCTTTGTGACTGAGTTGCGGCTGGGACTGCGCCATGTTGGACGTCAGAGTAGGCTGGCTTAGTTACTAGGTATGGCAGGATGATCCAGAACGGGCAAAAATGTGCTCAGTCTTAACGCTGTATAAGGCACGGGGATGAAGAATCAGGATTTTCAAAGAGTGTCCAAGGTTAAACCATGTTCAAAGAGAAGGGAGTTCGCTATAGTCCACCGCTGTGCAATAACGACAAGACACCGGGGCGACTTGATGAAGGGCGGATATTGTGGAGTCGATATTGCCTGCTCAAAGTCAAGTCTGCAGTCGACTGCGGCTCGGAATTGACAGCCTCGTCGGGCTTGGCGTTGTCACCATATTCCGTACTCAGCTCAGCCTTGCCAGGGACCTACTGGGACCTATTAATATTACCCAGTACGAGGAACTTCCACCTGTTCGTCCTAGTTTGAGAGGGTGTGGCGCTGCTTTTGTGGCTTGGCACAGCGTGGATTCCTGGCCGCTTCTCTTGCTTCCCCCCCCAAAAGCTGCATCTGCCATCGCGCTTTCGGGCACCAAAAGGGAAAGGGAAAAGGAACCAGGGCTGATCGCTCTCCAAGACTCCAACACACCCATCTCAGTCTCCATCCGTCACTACCTTCGTCGTTTCCCCTTTACTCCCAGCGGGCCATTCTCTCTTCCACTGCGTCATGTAATCGCTTCGAATGAAGTGACACCCTTGCTTTCCTCACAACCATGTCCGTCGTATGGAAATCAACACCTGTCCAATAACGACATGATGCAGTCATCAGCCGTAGCAGGAGCCCAACGGCCCTCGCAGTCTCAGCGTCGACAACAGGACTTCCCGGATTCAATTTATTCCCAGACCCAACCTCCAACCATGAATCCCATAACGAGCTCCGCCTCTCAAACAAGATCGTCTTCTGGCTCAGGCCGTTCGCAGAGAAGCGCCAATGTGAGTGTCTCTTTTTCCAACTACGGGTGTCTGCTCTGACTCGAGCAATCTCCAGCCCGACAAGCAGATATCGCAAATAGAGAAGAGCGTCACCCATCTACTCGTCGCCACGAAACAACTTCTCGAGACTTTGACGCAGTGGTCGCGTGGGCAGGCGCAGGAAGAGGAGGTTTCGGATGTCTATGTTCGACTGGGATACGAGTTCAATCTGGCCTGCCGCGCCTTCAATTCAATAGGTGTCGAAACTTCCGACCTCGGTCCTGTCCCTGATCTCTTGCGAAATATCCTCGAGGACACCTTGAGCCAGCCGGCTTCCCCACAAGCCCTTGACAACTATCTGCCTCGCATCCGCGACATCATTATCAATCTTCTACATGGCCTCAAGAGGAAGCAAAGCCGACTACGTGGACGGACGACCAAGGACGCCTCAGTGACATCGCAACCGAGACCACCTACTACTCCAGGAAGACAACCTAGCATATCTACAACAGGAAGCAATGAGACTGGCTTGACGCACATGCTCGAAGATGTACCCAGCGCCACTTCAAACATGCGCGCTCAAACGCCTCCTCAAAGCAGCGCAACGGCTGATCAGCATTGGGTTGCGGCAAACACTCCTGCCACGCAACAGCCAAACCGATCATCTATCAATAGACACTCGATGCGACGGGATGTTGCTCCCCAACTACCTCAGTCGGATTCCGGCTCGACAATCTCTTCAAGCACTCCTCAAAACCCACCTAGTCTGCCAGTCTATCAGGACGTTGATCAGTCTCCTACTGTTCCTCAGATCAATTTCCCACATCCTCCCCCGCCGCCGCCGAAGCAAGCAGATGCCCTCACCAGATTACAACGTGGCGGAGATTTGGAAAGGCGAGCCTCAAGAAGATTCTCGGCCTATCAAATTCAGAAGCATCTTGGCGCTTCTCCTAATGGTGTCCCGGTCATTCCTGCCGCTCAAAATTCTCCTATCCCAAATAGGGGCAAGGAGGTGCGCGAGTCTTTGACTGCTGTTCGATCACGGAGTTCCTACCAACAATCAAGAGCGAAGTCTCTACGTCAAGGGGATGTGTCGCCCAGCAGGAGTGGGACTGTCAAAGCTCCGCAACGCATTTCAGAGGAGAGAGAGGAGACCCCAGTTCTGACTTTGCAGGAAGTGCCTTCAATGAAGCGACCAGACGAATCCATTAACTTCGACAGCCCAACCGTAAAGACCCCAGATGAGTATCTGCCGGTCTCGAAATCCGATTCTGGTAATGGAGATAATGTGCTGATGGGGGCAACTGTCAATGGCCCTCTCAGTCCGCCACCGGAAGAGTTGCAGGCAACAATATCCCTTGACTCACAAGTCGCACCAGCACCTCCCGAACACAAAGCGTCTGTAGATACAGAACCAGTCAAGACGCCTGAGACAGTTCAGCGAAGACCACGTGAGAACCTTACGCCACCGCAATCGCAAGTTCTAACAACAGACTCATCACCTCCGCAAGGCAAAGAATTGACTCTTTTCTTGCAGTATAGAAGCAAAATCAAGAAATTCGTCCTCGCGGACGGCTACGAAGAACTCACTATTGCTAGGTTGCAACTTGCTTTCATTGAGAAATTTGCGTGGAACACTCAACATAATGGAGTAGACCTCCCTGAAATTTATGTGCAAGATCCTGTCTCAGGCGTCAGGCATGAACTGGAAGACCTTTCGGATGTTAAGGATCGAAGCGTCCTCGTGCTCAATGTTGAAGCTCTGGATGAAGTCAAAAAGCATATTGATGAAGGCATGAGCGGTCTTCAAAAGACTTTGGAGGGAGTACGGTCATTGCTAGAAGGCCAGAGTACAATGATGCAGCGATTTTCGGACCGACAGCTCGAAACGTCTAAGGAGATGGCAAGGATGTCTGCGATGCCTGCACAGCATCCAGCGCGGACACCGACATTGGCATCTAGTACATTCACCACTGCACCATCTTCCGAGTCTACTCTGCAAGAAATCCAGAACCTTCGTCGGGAGATTGCAGTGTTACGCCAAACATATTCGACAATGTCTTCAGACTTTACGGCAGCCATGAGCGACATTAAAGCTAAGGCGGCTAACGTCAAGGCTGTTGCTGCAGAGGCCGCCAATGCAACATACAAAGGGGACGCCGGTCGCGCACATATCAACGAAGGCAAGAAACAACTCTCTGACGACTCTGAAGCACTTGTCAATCGTGTTGATGATCTTTCAGATATTGTGGAAGAGCTGCGCAAAGATGTTGTGGCCAGAGGAGTCAGACCCCTTCCTCGACAGCTTGAGGATATCAGCAAGGAGATCAGCGCAACTGCCAAGCAACTAGGGAAGGTCAAAGAATTCGTCAAACATGAGAAGCCCATCTGGACTAAGATATGGGAACAAGAACTGCAAGTCGTCATGACGGAAAGAGACGATCTGACACAGCAAGATGAGTTGATGAATGATCTCGACGGCGATCTTGAGGACATCACAAATGTCTTTAAGCTCGTGGAGGAAGCCACAAAGCAGCAGAATTTGCAGAGCGCTAGCAGTGGTCGCCATCCCTCAAGGAGTCTTGCCTTTGATACGGATGTTGACCCCCACGAAGCCAAAAGTGGTATGCTAGATGAAGTTCGAGCTTTACAGCCGAATCACGAAAGTCGCCTTGAAGCAATAGAGCGAGCGGAGAAAGTCCGTCAACGAGAGCTGGAGAGTCGAAAGGTTGGCGAATTCCAACGTGAGGTGGAAAAGTTTGTCGAAGAGGGGAAGTTGAAGAAGACAGGCGGCATGGATGAAGTGGAACGTAGGAGGAAGCTGAAAGACGAGCAGGCGAGGAAGGAGAACTGGGAGCGGCAACAGGCTAGAGCAGCTGAATTGGAGAGGAAACGGGCCGAGGAGGCGGCGGCAGCAGCAGCGGCAACAGGGCCTCCAGCCGAGACGAACGGCGCGGCACAGCAAGACTCGGAGCACGATATCTCGCAAGAAGAGGAGACGGCATTACAGGACGCGAAAGAGGAGGATGTACCGTCACCTAAAAGAGCGAATTCGACGGAGCCGGCCCGTGCGGTAGTGAGGGATAATGTTGTCGAGTCAACGTCAGCGGAGGCACCACAGTTACCAGAGATTGGAGTTGGCAACGAAGGAGAAAGTGAGAAGGGACTTGGTATGTCTTTTTTCCGTGATTCTATGAGTGAGACTGGTTGATGGCATTTCCACTTTGTAATACGACTACAATTTCTGATTCGGCCCGATTTTCCCTCTCAACCTCGAGCATGTTTGAGATTCGGTACTGATTTCTGTGGTTCTGTACTTGATAGATTCCACCACTTCGGCTGATAGCGCTGAAGCAACCCAAGACGGAGCCAAGAAGAACCCGAGCGACGATCACGAGCAGGAGGAAGGCAAAAAGGAAGACAGCAAGGCAAGCGGGAATTGGTGGCAGCCGGCTGTCTTTTCCAGCTGAGAGCTGGTTGAATATTGTTTGCAAGGATCAGTTGTTCCTTTTTTGTCTTTGCATCATCTGGGAGGCGTGGAGTTTGTGGGCTTCTTTTCTATCTGTTGATTCAGTAGCATAATTTGCCCCCAGATATTTGAATCTTCAGTCTTGATATTCTTAACGCTGAAAAGGTGTTTGTTGTTGTAGAGTTGCCATTCTGTCTGTCCTGGTATAACCACCTAGCGAGGAGCCCTTTCATTTTGACGACTGTCGAGTTGATGATGGGGATGAGAATGGGAATGACTCAGTTCCCGATCGCTTCCCATGGTCTCCATCCTCCGTGACCCTCCGCAGGCTGCTTGCAGGACGCGTCAGCCGATCAACTAGTAAAACGGATCAGGGACAAGAAAGGTGATAGATCTCCTCGCGGACCAGAGTCGCCGCCTGAAGGCCTGATGCAACCTTGGGAGGAGCCCTTTTGACGGGGAGACATTTGCTATGTCCCGCTTTCTGGATTTAGGCCCAGAGATTCTGGACCGTGTCATTTTCGCTCCCCCCTTTCGAACTTTTCTTTATAATTGGAACACCATTTTGCAGGCAGCCGTTGATCGAAAAGGAAAAGAAACACTGCAGCTGATAAGTTGTTGGCGGGCGGCGCTGTCTGTGGGCCAATTGATCACGCAGAATACTCGAAGACTGCAGAATCTCGACGCAATATCCCTATCCAATCCAAGGCGGTCGTCGTAGAAGAGCGCTTCGTGTATGCAGGGGAGTCTTGTGCGAAGAAAAAGATAAAGAATGTCACCTTAGCTCATCCTGGGAATTTTCTCCTCGGCTAATTTGATAGCCTCCTTCGCCCTGAGCTTCACTCCCTTACTGAGTGCTTCTTCGCTCAGCTTGTCAAGAGGAGCCATGAAAGCTTTCGCAGTATCCAGGAGGGCCACTTTCTTCTCTTCGCCACCGCTCTGCCCAGACTCGTTAAGGGCCTTTTGAGCCTGGCTCAGTTGACCGGCAAGCTCTTCAACCCAGATGTCTAGGACATGTAGCCTCATTCCATCAGGGACCTTGCGCTCGCGGGGACTGAGGGGCCAGATTTCCAGGATCCGGAGTTGCCTCGCAACTCGATGTTGTGATGCCGGTTCCCCCGTGCTTACCCAGCCGAGCACGATGTTGAACAGTTCCCGCACAATGAAACGCACGAGCAAGAGGACTTTGTTCATGCGCCACTGATCAATCGAGGACCATTCTCTGCATATAGTTTCCCAAAACGCTGCCATCCATGTATCCAACCATGATTGGCTTTGGCTGTCTAAGTCGTCCGCGGTGGACTCGCGGTCTTTTTCGTCCATGATTCTGAGCGTTCCAGCGAGTTCGGCCACGAGTCTTTGGACCGAGAGCGCATTCTTGCTGTCATGCATGTAAAGCCCAACATAGAAGCCGCGCCAGAGTTGAAGGCACTCGGTTGGCGTTAATGGCGACGAGGCGCTCTGGTCATTCAGGTAAGTTATGAGGGTATTGAGACATGCACGTCGGACAGATGCTTCTACGTCTGAGAGTCAGCGGACAAGGATCAACGAAGTCAGAAACCACTATGCTATGTCGCCAGAAGCCGCGATTTAGCAAGCTCCATTCTAGCACACCTATTCTTTCCTCAATGCTTCCAGCGATGATGAGGTTGAGAGCGCTTGGTTCAAATAAAAAAGATGCATATAACACTCGGAAAGGGGGTCAACATACCGCTACTTGCAAGATCTTTGACCGAAGGAATGGTCGCCGCCTCGGCGTGCTGGGCCATGGCCATCCTCATCGAAGTTCCTGGAAATTGATATATGTGACTATGAAAGAAGTGTTAGTTGAAGGTTGAACTGCAAGCTCAATTGACAGTAGATATATCCTCGAAAATAATGTGACACAACGACATTGAGGTGCAGGTATTAGAGCGAGAAATATGGAATTGGAAAAAGTTCATCTTCGAATCAGAGGTAGTGAAGTCTTGGCGCCAGCAACAAGGCTGGTGACGAGGCTGGACAAGGCTGAGCAAAACTAGATTTCCATCCTTCATCAATTCACTTTTATATTTCCATTCCTTCGGCCGTGTACAGAAAGCAAAACTCTACTAATCCCCCAAAATCGCATCTATGTGTACAGAGGATGGGATTGACCACCAAAGGAGTCTGCAACCACATCTCTACCTCGCCCTCTGTTATGTTAATCAACACTATACGGTGACCTTGCACATTCGGAATCGTTGAAATCATCCCATTCATCCTGAGCCTCCTCCTCTGGATTATACTTGGTGGCAAGGAAGCTTCCTGACAATGCACGGTTGTACTCGGACGATGGCCGGCTGCCGGGGTGACGGAGGTAGTCCATGTAATGCTTGCTGTTCGATTTTCCGGTCGTAGAATCCATGCCACTGGTACCCGGTCTCGACGGAGAAGGCGTGTAATCTGCGAACCCGCCCTTCCGTGAGTTGACGGGCGTTTTCTCTTCGTCAGAGAAGCTATGAAATCCATTCAAACCGTTCGCGAAACCCTTGTCGTCTGGTGATATGGGCGTTACCCAGGTCTTGACAGTATTTGTCCCTGACATAGCGCGCTCAAGAGCATCATTGACAGCCGATAATTTCGGCGTGTTGGATTCTCCATGTCCATCTAGTTCATCGTGGGCGTGTTGTGGGCTCGGCGAGTCGGAGATTCTCCCATTTGTCTGTACAAACCCATCCTTGTCATTGCCAAGCAGTACCAGCGGGTCGGTGCTTGTGTGGTTTAGGACGGTCTTTTCTTCTTCCTGTTCGACAAGTGGTTTGTCCTCAGGTGAAACTAGCTCATGGCCTTGCTCTCCTAACACCCCTTCTTGGAAGTCCGTAGTTCCCTCCTCTGCGGGTAGCGGAGACAATTGAGAGCTGCGGGCTTGGTCGGCCGTGTCCTCAAGCCTTTTTGGCTTGATTGGAGGGTCTTCGAGTTTGAATTCACGCTTCGATGAATCACCTAATTCTGACAGAGTCTGTTGCTGGGGTCTGGTCTTTGTAGGAATGTCGACCTGTCTCGGGTCGCTAGACCTCGGCTGCTTCGCATAAGCCTGATCCTCGACTGCACTCAACAAAGTCCCAGGTTTGGTCTCTGTTGGAACTTTGGTATTCTCGACAATCACGGCCATCCAGACACCGATCCTATCGTCACTTCCAAGCATTGGTGTTGCAGAGACCCAGCAGACTCTGCCCTGCCCTGCGTTTTGGAGTTTGTTCCCCACGCGAGTTACTGTCCCATCCTGTCGATCGCCAGCTTCGAGCAGCAAGTTGATCTTTGCCGAGAAGGGAACACCGGCGAAGAAGCTCTCCTTGAGCCCTTTCAGAGTATTTGTGGAAGCAGCAACGTGTGATAGGAATGGGTGCTGGATGATGTTGCCCACGCGTCGCCGTAAGACAGAGGATACAAAGATGATTCGGAGAGAAGGCGCTGGCCTGATCAGCATGTAGCTGTCGTAGACGCCCGGCAGTTGTCCTGACAGGCCAGATCGCCCTGACTGACCAAGTTCCCAGATCTGGTCATCGTCTTCAGCGAATTCTTCGTCGGCGTTTCCTGAATTCGCGTCGGTATCGCCAAGAATACGTCGAGTGACCTTGCGGACGCTTGCAACACTGTGTGCGTCATCTTCCCTTGATGCTGAAGCAGACCTCTCGTGCGAACGCACAACGGCGGATTCCTCTAGGTCAAACATCTCACTAAGCTCCCGCAATTTTCCCAGTGCCTTGGGTTTTTGGTGTCCTTGATTGTCCCCTCCAATTCCATTGCCGTGGGCTTCTCTTTCATGTTTCTCTATCTCCCGGCCGCTAAGGTACCGTTTCAATCCGCCGAGTCTCTTCCCATGTTCGACCATTCCTGTCACGTCAACCTGGGCGCCAATGTGATATTTGACATTGCCTTTATCGTCATGAAGAGGTGCAATCATCAGTAGATTTATAAACGGTCTACCGTCCCTCCGGTAGTTCAACAAAGTCTCGCATATATCTTCGCCTCTTTGAATGCTTTGTCTCAGTCTCGCTACAGACTCGCTGTTCGTTTTGGGGCCTTGCAGAAAGCGACAGTTTTGCCCTATGACGTAGTCGGGACCATATCCTGTCTGTCGGTAAAACTCCTGGCTGGCAAAAATGATCGGATTATCTTGCTGTTTCGGATCTGTAAGGCAGAATACTTCGGACAAGCCTCGTGCCAAATCTTTGGTAAAAGTCTGTTTGCCCGTGATCTCGTCAATGAGATATTCGGTCACCAATTTCACTAGGTTGTACGTGATATACATGGGAAGGGCGGAGTCGACCATAAGGCGGAAGGCGGCACTACTCAACTCCTCAAAAGCCCTGTCGAGAGTTGCGGCGATAGAAACCTTTGGATTTGAGGGGCCACCATCGTCTGAAGAGGAGGGGATTCCTTCAGCAATAGCATTTGCGTACTCAATGGCCTTGATGGCCTTTTGTGTTTCGAGATATCGCAGAAGAACAGGATGATACTGCGGTCGATACATTGTCAGAAAGGAAGTGAAGCGGGCCAGGTACTGAGGATCGCGAAGGAGAGTATTGAGATGGCCCGAAGAAAAGAGCGACTCTGAAAGTGACTCTACTGAAGGAGGTCTGGGTTGAGAAGGAAGAGGAGGCGGGTGCAAGTCGAAATCCAGAGCAGAGGACTCGGAGTCCAGAACGAGCCTGGCGTCCACCTCAGACACAGCGCGTGGCAAAGAGGACGGGTTAGAGCCCGGTTCCTGCCCATCGTCCTGGTGATGACAGTCTATTCGAGGGGGCCGGTCTGAGGGAGATGGCTTCGGATCAAAGTCGGTGGAGGTATTTGAGAAATCCGGTCGCTGCACTGGGGTGTTTCGTACGTCGACTGATAGAGGTTGAGAGACTTCTGGCGTTGGCCGTAACTTGGCCTGCTTAGCTTTGGTGATCAGTCGAGGAGGTGTCTTAACCGAACCGTTGGCAGCAATGTTCTTTGGACCTGGCTGGCTGGGGCGAGCTTCCGCGTTGGACTGGACGGTGGGTTGTTTGCGAGGCTTCTTGGACCGACTAGAACGAAGTCGAAGGCTTTGCTTGATTCGCTCCAGGTCCATAGCGCTGGATCCTACTTGAGGGTGGAATCGTCCAGCTTATCCAACGACGGATAGACCACGAAGAGAGAGGCAAGCAACGACGACCGGAGAGATGAACAAGGACATTCTAGAGAACAGAAGCTATCACGACAAGCAGATGTCCAGGACCGCCGGGAGGCAATGGAGGCAAAAAGCAGGTGTGATGTGTGAGGTTGTGAGGAGCGGTGGTCTGAGGAGTCAGTAGCTCTGGTGGTGCTGGTGGCTCTTCTTGCCTGCAGCTCCGATTCGCGAAGGGCAGCCAGATGACGGTGAACAACCATTGTCAATCAATGCCAGATGGACGATGGATGGCGATCTGTTGCAGCCCGAGACGATCCAGCACATCAGCATCACCGACGAATCAATCTCATGCAATTAAGGCAGGGCACTGGGACGCTTCCACATCGGGCCACGCTGCACCCGTCAGACCGCTGAAGTGGACGGCGAGACGGGTTGGACGGGCCATGTGGTGCAAAGGGATCAAAGTCTCGCTCGTCATGACTTTGGGGCGCTGGCTCCACTAGGCTGGGCCATGGGGGCCCTGGTCAACCGAGGCCGGTGATGCTTGGGGGCCAACAACATCCATTTTCGAGGAGCGACCTACGCACCGTGCACACTCTTACCGAGCAGACTGGATTCTATCTCGAGCCCCACGTCTATTATATCTTGTCTCTATCGCACCCTCTCTTTCAACCCTCTACCGTTCGCCTGAGGCTTCTCCTGTTCATGGAAGCTCGGCGGCCCATACCCGGGTATGGGCAAAAACTTTCCAACCTGTGCCTGGTATACCTGGTATTCAGGATACTTTCCCGAAGACAAGAGCTCTGTGAGCCAGGTGCTGGATTGGAAAAGGAGCAGATAGGCTGCCGCTCCAATTCCGCTCCAATTGTACAAGGTCCCCGTTGCTAGGCATGACCACAGGTATAGGGTGACCCAGACGCCTTGCTCTGCTGCGAAATTCGGGTGTCGCGAATAGGCAAACAAGCCTGTGGAGAGGAAACCACGGTCCAGGTCTGCTCGTTCCCAGCCAGGTGGTACTTTGGCCGTTTTGTGGTACTCGACTTTGGCCGCATGGTAGTTCCACTGCTGCTGGTCTGCCACGTATGATATGGCGATAAAAGTCATCATGGCGGCAGCTGCAACAGCATCGACCATATTCCAGGACCGAATAGGACCGTCATAGGTTGCCAGGCGTTCAGTTAGCAGGAGTACGTAGGCCGGAGCCGTGATGCAGACGAGGAGCAGGGACTGTGCCAGTGAGATGAACAAGACATTGAAGAGGAACATCAAGGCAGGCCCGGCATAGTCCTTAACAGTGGCCCATCGATAATCCTCGCTGCCAATCGAATATCCTCCCTTTCGATAGTAATTGTAAGTCAATCGGGCCTACCGCAACGTTAGCATGACATATCGAAAAGTCAGTTCCACTCCTACACTCCATATTGAGGTGACGACACAAAGGACATCCAGTCTCGCCGTATGCACTCCAGCAAGGTGGGCAAAGGCTGCATAGTGCAGGTTATAGACGACTGGCAGTATTGACCACACCCGGTCTACTTGGGAGTAGTTCTTGTTTACTTCGGAGACCAACAAGAAGATGGGTGCCAGGCCAAAGCCAAAAGCAATGGCGGTGATCAGAGGGTTCGTATCGAGGTACAACTGTGTCAAGGCTGTAAAGTTGGCGGCGGGTGAGAAGAGGATATCGGGGAGATCTGCAAGTTGGAAGAGATAAGAGGCAACTGTGCGATTGTAGTCGGCGCATTCAAGCAGGCTGTATACAACGGGTAAAGCCATGTTTGTAGTTGTGAAGGCAGAGAGTGTAATGGAGGAGAGGACTTAGAAAAAGGAGGGAAGAACAGGAGCTGGTGATGAACCGCAATGCTGAGTGTAGACAGGTGAGACCCGAATGTAATGACGTAATAACCGTTCTTCTCTCGTATTGAGCTTTTCATCACGTGCCCCAAGTTTCACACGTAGGTCACGGCCAGTTTCATCTTAATAGTCAGTGTCTCGTACTGCAGCACCCATTGGGGCTATGTACTTAGGTACTAGGTAGGTAGGAACCGGGGTAGCCACCCTCTACTACTGCCACCACTGCTACCAGTAGGTACATGGGTACATAGCCAGTACTCGTAGGCACCAGCTCTACGGCCCGTGCCTGCTGTCGCCTCATTGACGAATCGGTCCCCTCGAGGCGCCTTCGCCACCGTTTCAGACGCGTCGGCTCATCCTGCTTGGTGTTTTTCCTTCAGCCACCACCACGACGGCGAACTCCCTGCTGCCGAATATGAGCCTCGTCCAAAATGAACCATGCCTGGCCAAAAGATTCTCTGCGTCGCAGAGAAGCCCGCGATAGCAAAGGCAGTTGCTCAACATCTGGCTGGCGGCCGGGTAACAACGCGCCCCGTCAACGGCAACCAGTATGTCAAGAATTACGAGTTTGACTTCCACTTCCAACAATGGGGCAACTGCTCCGTCACCATGACCAGCGTGCTGGGCCACCTGACTGGCTTAGACTTTGACCCAAAGTATAAAAGCTGGAAGTCGTGTCCTCCCAGTCAATTGTTCGAAGCCGAAACAAAAATTACCATCGACAGAGATAAGCAGTCCATTGCCGAAAACATTCAACGCCAGGCAGGCTCCGCCAGAGTCCTCTTCATTTGGACTGATTGTGACCGTGAAGGTGAACACATCGGCGGCGAAGTACGGGACCAAGCCAAGAAAGGTAACCCTGGCATTCTCGTGAAGCGAGCCAAGTTCAGCAATACCGAAAGAGCGTGAGTGTCTATGCCCTCTCTCGGCTTTTTGGATCTAACTTCTCTAGTCATGTTGTTCATGCGGCTCATTGTCCCATTGATATGGACGAGCGTCAAGTTAGTGCGGTTGCAGCCAGGATAGAGCTTGACCTGCGCATAGGTGCCGCTTTCACGCGGCTGCAGAGTCTCGAACTCCAACGCCTCAGCGACAACCTTCGAGATCAAACTATTTCCTATGGTTCCTGCCAATTCCCCACCCTGGGTTTCGTGGTTGATCGGTACAACCGGGTCAGGAACTTCAAGCCGGAGTCCTTCTGGCTGATCAAGTTAGTCCATGTGCGGAATAGGATCAAGGTGAACTTCAACTGGCGGAGGATCCATCTCTTCGATCGAGCGGCTGTAACCATCATATTTGAGGCCTGTCTTGACGCGAAACATGCCCAGGTCGCAAAAGTCCAGAAGAAGCCAACTTCGAAATGGAGACCGCTGCCTCTGACCACAGTGGAATTGCAAATGCAAGGCAGCCGCTTTCTGCGCATGACGAGTCAGCAAGTCATGTCGGTCGCCGAGAAGCTCTACCAAAAAGGTTTCATCAGCTATCCCCGAACCGAGACCGATCAATTCCCGCGAGAGTTCGATTTCAACGCCATAATTCAACGACAAGTTCAGGACAGCAGTTGGGGCCAGTATGCTCAGCGACTGCTAGACGGCGATTTCAGGTCTGCGCGATCTGGTCGTCACAACGACCAGGCGCATCCGCCAATCCATCCAGTCAACTACGTTGCCAGTGATGCTCTTGATGCCCAAGAGAAGAAGGTGTATGAGTTTGTCACCAGAAGATTTTTGGCGTGTTGTTCCGAAGACGCCAAGGGAGAGGCTACCGATATTGAAATCCTTTGGGGCTCGGAGACTTTTCACACCCATGGTCTGCTTGTGCTGGAGAGGAATTACCTTGACGTCTACGTTTATGACAAATGGGAAAGCAGCCAGCAGCTCCCTGACTTCACTCTTGGCGAGACCTTTGAGCCTTCAGAAGCAAACATGTTGGAAGGGAAGACTACGGCGCCCGGGTATCTCACCGAGCCTGAACTGATAGCTCTGATGGATGCAAATGGGATTGGGACAGACGCGACCATGGCCGAGCATATCGCCAAGATCAAGGATCGATCGTACGTCGACACGAGACGATCTGGAGGCGGTCGTAACTCAGTCCCGGAATTCATACCAACGACACTTGGAGTTGCGTTGATTGAAGGGTACGACAATGTCGGACTCGACGTCAGTGTCAGCAAACCATTTCTCCGCAAGGAGATGGAGCTGAAGATGAAGGCGATCTGTGAGGGCCGGAAAAGTCGGAATGAAGTTGTCCAAGAAAGCTTGGAGCAGTACCGTGAAGTCTTTGTCAAGACTCAACGTGAGATCCAAGTTTTGAAGGATGCAGTGACGAAATACGTCGTCAACGGGGGGTTGGAGTGAACATTATCACAGACGATTCAAAGCACGCAGCCCAGAGTCAGCCAGATGCCCTTCAGACACCCACCTTTGCCGCATCGACCGCTCACTGCACAACCGGACCTCGTGGGCTCTTCCAATGCCTTGCCGCTCGCCTTTCTCGCTTCCCCAGAATTTGAACGGAATGAAAACAACGTCAGCAAATCGGAGAATTTGACGCTACATCTGCCTCCTTGTCTGACGAACCTAATGATGGCGGCTATGACGCACAAATGACGCGAGCTAAACGCGTCTGAGTGTGGCTGCTGATTTTTCCAAACGTCCAATCATCACGAAGGTCTAGCCACACAACCCGCAAGGGGCCCTCGATTGGCACCTGCTGTCTCGCACCGGCTGCTTCAGGCAAGAGCGTCGTCGTAGGTCTGTCAGGCGTGATGCCTTATTTGCATGAATTTCCATTCTGAAATCGCTGGATTGGGAAGGGAATGCTGTATGTGACGCAATATGGCGACTTCCATAAACTGTTTCATACGTGATGGGTGGAAGGACCGATCAAAACATCGTGCCGCCTATATAAGACTGTATCCCAGCCTAAATTTTCCATTCCCCGTCATCATCCAGGACTACTCATACACTCAAACACGGATTAGACTTTCCCTGTATCATCATCCGAAAACAGTACCAAACTCAACCTTGATCATACCTTTGTTCTTATACAGACCCAAGCCACAATGTCGAATCTCATCAACAAGGCAAAAGACGCTTTTTCTGGCAACAAAGGCCACGATGCAACAACCGCAACTACCACTACTTCTGCTTATGGTACCACAGGAGCTGGTCCTCATGAATCTGCTGCCATGAACCACGTGGATCCCACCATGGACCTTCGAACCGGAACTTCAACCCACTCAGCTGGGCCACATTCTTCCAATCTCACCAACAAACTCGACCCCCGAGTAGACTCCGATCGGGATCATCGTACAAATCCAAACAGCAATGTCGGAGGATATGGAACTACCCATGCCACCACTGCGGGTCCTCACTCATCCAACCTTGCCAATAAACTCGACCCCCGTGTTGACAGCGACACTGACCACCGAGCAAATCCAAACAGTACGGTCGGAGGATATGGCCACTCAGGACGCGGAACAACCTCGACTGCCACCGCCGGTCCTCACGCTTCAAACCTTGCCAACAAAGTTGATCCTCGCATCGACAGTGACGTCAATCACCGCAACAATCCTGCTAGCCATGTTGGCGGTTATGGGAAGACTCAAGGGACAAATGGTGGTGCTGGGGTAACAGGCACAACTGGGACTATCGGTCATAGAACAAGTGGCGGTACGGCAGGTATACATGTTCACGACAGCAAGCTCCTCAACAAGCTGGATCCCAGGGTGAAGACCAGTGGATAATATTGGAAAAAAGAGGTTTCAAGATACCCCAGAGTGTTTGTCGCGTGGAATCAGAAGGGCGATGGGAGGTGGAACATGCATTGTAATGGAAGAATATTCTTATAGAGGCTTTCGGTCACCACAGTGACTCTTTTTGAACGCACTTATCGATAGCGTGCATCCTATACCCATATTTCCTTTTCCTGAAAGCATCGAGTTGGCATTATCATGTTGATGCAAGGCAGGCTTGCTGGGCATAAAGGTGGTGGCAATGAGAGCGGCCTTCCAAACCGGGCGACAAAAGCATTGATAACGACTATCATAGATTGAAAGAAAACAATGCCACTGCTTTATGCAAAGAGTGTGTCCCGTACATAACCACAGACATTTCTGACCGCGTCTTGATTGACAGTGTCATTGTCGAGAACATAGCAGACGGGAACATGTCGCTCAGCGGATGGTCTCGAGCGGCAAAGGGCATGTTTCTCAGGTCGTCTACAAGGTACATAGAGGCCTTGATTTATCGACTATTTGAGCTTTGATTAGACCGGCTTGGACGGAGGTTTCATACTGCAGAGGACCTTCGTCTCACTGGCTCTTCCGAGGGTGAAGATCGCACCCAGACAAAGAACGGAGTATCAGCCCTTTGCGAATATGCTGAGCGAGTCGCACAAAGGGGCTTCCTTGGATAAGACCATTGGACCAACAAGGAAGAAGACAGGACACCGCAAGAGGGAAACAGAGGCATGACTAACTCGACACTCATCGCAGCCGTGAGTGGCCCTTTACCGCATCGGGTTCTTGGTCGGAGTGTGAGCAACAGGGACATGCTGAGCTCAGCAGTCTCCAGGCCGACAAAGATGCTGCATTGGGGGTGAAGAGAGGCAAGGAAAGGGATCCGTTGTGGCAACCATGGTCTGGGGGAGATGCCCATTGGTGTCTCTTTAGGCTCCACCAAAAGATGCCCGTGGGCCATGGCAGTGTGTACTCGCTACCGCCTGCGGACCTTTCCTCCCAGACCAGGATCCAATGCCCATCGTCGAGCTTGGATACCATGGCACCGCGCCACGCAAGTTTCACCTTCTCCGTTATAATGTGGCCTGCCCTCACGGCGCTGCTTTTCGATCATCATTTGAAGTGGTAGCCTCCTGCGACTTTGGCAGCCACTTGACCATAGTCGAATCTCCTTCAATCCCACTGCTCTCCCTGTCCACTCGGCCCTCGAAGCCACGATGGCTACTCCTCCGACACAATCAGAACCATTTCCCTCCTACGTCCCGGACGAGGATGAAGAGCCCATCGAGAGGCCGGGCAATGGCACAAGGGACACAAGTCGGAGACCCTCAATCACCTCTCGTCTCTCCAAAGCCCCCTCCTCTATCCGGTCTCGCACGCGCACAGGTTCTTTGAGACAGTCCTTTCTCGAGAGCAACCCTCCTCTTGGCATGTGGCAGGCCACTGGCGAAATCGGCTCCAAAATCCCTACTTTGCCAGAGATCAGAAATGGCGCCTTCGCAGCAGAGGGATGGACCCACGAGGGCCAGATGGAACGTCGGGGGACGAACCCGCATGAAATCCACGCTCGAAGGGTGGCCAGGACAAGTTCTGCCAGTACGAGGACGAGAAAGAGCTCGCTCTCAGCGAATGCACCACCCTCCATTGCAGAGGAACGACACGAATTCTTTCCCAAGAGAGCACCGACCTTGGTGCCTGAACCGCTGTTTGAAGAGGCAGCGACTACTCAAGAACAGCCGGCTCATGGCCGGCCAGAACAAATCCAGCAAGTGGCAGGGTGAGCTTTTCCCTTCCCGATGTTCATTCCTACTACACACAGTCCACTAATATTATTTATCAACTTTAGCTCTGAGAAGCACACCGAGACGGCTGACTCTCAGGAAAGAGACTCCTCAATGACCCCTTCCAAAACAACAAGTGAACCACAAGCGGTGCGGATCCAGAGCGGTCCAGACGAGACAGGTACATATCCCAATGGCTACCGCTTCCCCAAGAAACACACCTGGGCCCAATCCACCATGATTGGTCTCCGCGCATTTTGGAAATTCTTCCTCACGCCCTTTGGCTTTATTGTCACCATCTACGGTCTCAACATTGTCGGGTGGGGCGCCATGATATTTTTCGTCCTCCTCAAGGCTGCCCCGGCCATGTGTCATCCTTCTTGCGACGACGACAGCAGCGCACGAGAGAAATGGATCGAAATCGATTCCCAGATCCTCAACGGCCTCTTCTGTGTGACCGCCTTTGGACTGTTACCGTGGCGAGCACGAGATTGGTTTTACCTCATGCGCTGGCGCATCGGGGGGAACGAACGCTTCCACCGACGTCTCGCAGGCATATACCGGGGCTGGTACCGTCTTCCCGGCTCCGATAAGCTCGAAGAACACATCGGCCCTCCTCCTGTGTACAACAAAAACCACCCACGAACTCCGGAAGCTCCTCCCCCTTACACTGAAGAAGAAATTGCAAAAATGGAAGAAAACCCTGCCATCCCTATCCCTGCAACGTCCATGCCCGAGCCGCCCCTTACAGGCATCCGCGCTCGTCCATCGAAATCTTGGACCATCGACTTCGTGGTGTGGATGTACATACTCAACACCTTTTTCCAAGTCCTCCTTTGCGTCTGGATGTGGCATTGGAACCGGTTCAATCGACCCTCATGGGGTACGGGCGTCTGGATCACTTTTGGTTGTCTAGTCGCTATTGCCGCGGGCCTGTGCGTCTTCATTGAAGGGTCGAAGGTAAAGAAGATTGAAGGTATTCCGGTGCAGGAATACGATGTCCTTGAATCAATCGAAGATTATCAGGAGAGAAAGGCCAAGGAGGATGCGAAACAAGCCAAGAAGATGGCCAGGCACGAGCACCATCGCCACTTCAGGCACGGAGAGAGCCACAAGGTAGTGAGATCAGAGAAGTTGAAGGGCCATCAGTGGTTCACCCGGCATTAGCATTTTGGGATGGGCTGTATAAAATTGAGCGTTCTGGTTCTCGTACATGGGCAGTCGAGGACAAGGTAAAGTACTTTAAATTCCTGGAGGTCTCAAGTTGGCACGACTGAAGGAGCGCTCTGGACTTGAAAGCCCCATTCAAAATCTTTCCCTGGCGATTGTTATGGTCGGATGGGAATGGGTGAGGCTCCCTGACTGTCGAAAAGCCCAGGAGCGAGTTTACCCGCGCTCACTATACGTAGGACTCTGATAGGTAATTTAAGTATAATCTTTGGTCGTTCACCCGCCTTCCTTCGCCCATACTTTCCCTCTGCTCTACTCTGTTCAGCTCTGCCCTTGTCTCGTCCCCTGTGTCCATTTCTCGTTCTCTGTATTCAGTCCCTCCAGTCAGCATTGGAGATATGTAACTTAGCAACACATCTATATAGAATGCAGGATTGTAGGTATGCTGTGTGCGTGTGCGTGCTCGCCGTGATGCGCCGCCGATGTTATGAGTCGCTGCGCTGGTGGATACCGTAACTCAGTGATTCCCTTCCTTTGTTTTTTTCCCTTTGTTTTCCACGGGAGTCTCAGAAGCCAAGAAGTACGAGCGCAGGAACGGGCACGCATTTCAAATGCTCGTAAATTGGCGCAGACTGAGTGCACAATGGTGATCAGTATGTCGCCCATCATCAGCTGCTGCATCTACAGATCTTGAATATTGCCTGCTTCTGCTCACTGTCCACAAGAAATTCCAATGGCCCTTGACCTTCTGTGTTTCGCGAGACGCTTTTTGTTCGTGTCGACCGGTCATTCGTTTCAGTTCCAAGCGGCACGGAGGAGTTTTGGCGTGCCGTGAAACCCGCAGAGATCTGCTGTCGCAAATGGGATCTATTGATCCCTGCATGGTCTTTCGTTGATTTCATCCATTTTGCCTGGGTTTCACCTCCCCTTCCTGCATGATGTAGTATACTACCGTGCCATCGCCCCCTCCGCCTTCGCGAGCACGCATGCCGAAGAGTACTCTTTTGGGGTCTTTGTGTTCGTACAACACACCAGCCTTGCGACCAGCTCTGCCAGTCCCGCTTACGGTTGCCGGGCCATCCAAAGTCTCCTCGGCCGTTACTGTTGAATCCTCATTGCCACTTCCATTCACATTGGCTCGCCTTTCTTCCTGGTCTCTGCTGCTCCCGGAAGGACGCCGTACCCTTACAATATCCCTCTCCGGCAGCTGGTCAAATATGCCACATAACTTAGCCAGGCTCAATTTCTCGCCCAGTGCTAATGGCAGCACAAATTCCCTTTGGATCGGTATTTCTGATTCCTTGACGTTGTGCTTGATGAGATAGGTCTGCAGATCCGGATGTAAGTAAGTATGCTGAGGAGGGAGGCCAGATATTATGGGAATTGGTCCACCAGGACTAGTGGCAAGTGGCGTGGACGGTTGCGGTGAGGAGTTTCCGTTACCCGTGGGAGTTGATGAGCCTGACCTGGAAGGTGAGGCCGATCTTGAAGAAGTATTAGAATGCACGAATTTCATCCCGTCCAAGTCCATCAGACCCGCAGGACCATGTTGAGCGGCAGGGATATTGATGGGGCAGATGAGATGGAGTCTCAGATCCGTCCACTCGTGCTGATATTGAAGGTTGTGCAGGACGGTGATGGCCAGAGACTCGGAGGCGGATTTGGCAGCTGAGCGATCGATGAGTGTTGAGATGGCCGAGGCGGTGGGTGGTGTCGACGTGGTGGTGGATGAGGCGGTCGACGAAGCCATGGCGCAAAGATGTGCTCAGATATTAGCTGCGGGTTTCTTCATGGCATGTTTAAGCCCCATCTACATATCACCATCACTACTGAGGTGGTTGAGTTGAGGTCGCAACTTTTCTATCAGGCGGCGAAACCTGCCGCGGCCCACCTTCCTCCTTCTCCTCCTTATTCCTCTCCTGCTTCTCCTTCCTGTGCTGCTTCACCAGACCGGCTGCTCAAGTCACGTCTCGTCGCACGTCTCGTCTCACACCTTTCACGGTTGTCCCATTCAGAGAAAGTTCCAGCAATTCTGCTGGTCATCCAAGAAAAGTTGCAGCAATTCGGCCGTCCGTGGTCCCACCACGGTGCGAGCGAGAAGTGTTTGAACAAGGGCCAAGGTACGTCTCAGACCCAGAAAGATTGAGAAGAAGATGATGGACAGATAGATGGAAGCTCGCGTGGCCATTTCTGGCTGTATCTTGGGTTTTGTCGTTGCCGATGCTTCGTCTCATCTTACAGCGCTTTTAATGCAAAGCATTCCCGTTACGAACCAGGCGGGGAAGCGGGTTTTGTCGGCCAGACTCTGATGGGAAGCGATCACACCACCTCCGTTGCATCCTGGTCTGCCGATGCGCGACTGGTGGACTCCTACGGGATATCATTCGGTTTATTGCAACAGCACACAGGCGCAATGTCCGTCGAAAGATGACCACAACTACCATGGACAATGAAACCTGGCTAGACAACTGGTGGAGTGACTTGATTCTATTCATCAGCCTGGGGAACAACGTGATTTTGCCTCGCCTATGGTGAACAGCGCACTCCACAATCACTTGGACAAAATGGTTGGTAGGTCAGCAAAATGCCTTGGATGCTCTTCAGCAAGGTATCTTCCTTTTCTTCTTTTGATTCTACGTGTTCAATCTTGTCCGTTGAGATCGTCCTCGCCTACAACCACCTATGTTTAGGGCATCAAACAATGAAATAACTCTCGGCCAACATGTCATCTAGCGGTGATCGCAGATTCGTCTTTGGTTCAACCACGAGTCCACAATCCAGTGGCTTTGGTGGGTTTGGCACCAGTACGCCTAGCGCAGGCAAGTATATGTACCTCTTCTCACCTTTCGCCGCGAGGATGTTCGAGTCCGAGTCCTTTGTCTTATCCATTTGGACGTTAAATGGCTCTGAACTTGAAGCTGTATCCATTTATGTCTCGTCGACACGTGCAGATCAAGCTTTGGGACCACTCTTACAGGCAATTTCCCATGAAGATCCCCTCGGATATTAAGGCTGATACTTTAAGTGACAACAGGTCTTCAACCGACCACCCAACCCCCAGCCCAATTTGGATCCAGTTTCTCGACCACAACCCCTAGTCTGTTTGGCAATATTGGCGGTAGCACTGGCGGACTAGCGTCACCTTCAGCAAGCGGATTCGGAGCTCCTTCAACAAGCGGATTTGGAACTCCTTCGGCCAGCGGATTTGGGACTGCTTCGACAAGCGGATTCGGGACTATATCAGCACCGCTATTCAAGCAAGATGTCTCAGGAACATCCGGGACTTTGGGCACTCCAGGCGCCTTTGGGTTTGGAAAGGCTTTGAAAGCCCCAACAATCCCCATGTCCAATGGCACCGCTATTCCTTCTTTTACTCCAACTGTACAGAGAGACGACGTAGGTTCAAACTGCAGGTATCAGAGCATCAGTTTCATGCCTCCATATTCCAACTTCTCCTTCGAGGAACTCAGGTTAGCAGACTACAATGCTGGACGTCGGTATGCTACGCCCGCAACATCTCTAGGAGGCTTTGGCTCGAATCTTTTCAGAGGATTTGGTACGGGCGTCGGCACAGGCTTTGCTGCCCCAGCTACAACAACGTCCGCGACCTCTCTCTTTGGTACTACCGGTGCTACCTCCGCAGGTTTCTCTTCGAAACCTAGTTTGTTTGGCACTCCTCAGAGCACTACCAGCCCTTTTGGCACCACAAGCCCTTTTGGCACCACAAGCCCTTTTGGCACTACAAGCCCTTTTGGCACTACAAGCTTCCCCAGTTCGCCGTCTCCCTTTAAAGGTCTCACAACTACAGCAACAACTTCAGGCCAGGGTTTGTTTGGAAGCACCGCTACATCAAGTGCACCTGGCTTTGGCAGTGCGGGTGCCCAACAGCGAGTGTTTCAGCCTTTCGGCGGTGGAATGGGAGGACTCGGGGCGTCAGCAACCCAGATTCAACCTTCTGTTGGTGCCTTTGGAGGTGTGACCACAGGTAGCACGGGTACACCATTTCAATTTCCCGCAAGTTCCAGTACCTCTCTCTTTGGAAAGCCTGCCTTCGGGGGAACTCAAGGAACAAGCGGGCCTTCTGGAGGAGGTATCTTTGGCGGTGTTGGAACCAGTGCGAGCGGTCTCCCTCCTGTAGGGAATGCACCATCCTATCCTCAACAACCATCGGGCGGGTCCTTTGGAACATCTCCCTGGGGTGTTTCTAGCCAATCAACTGCAACTGCGCCCGGTTCATTCTTACCAGTTGTGACTCAAAGTACAGTTCAGCAACCATTTGGTGCCACGAAACTGTTCGGCGGACTTGGTGGTACTTCGCAAATCAGTCAACCAGCTGCTCAGCCGATGCCCGACTTCAAGGTGTCGTCGCTAAACGACCCTAATCCTTACGGTCAATCGTCGCTGTGGACAGGACTGCATTTGAAGCCGTCGGACAGGTTCGAGCCGCTCTTTACTCCCCTAGCTGCCATTGAGAAGATGAAAGAGAGTCAATCGAAGCAACCCGCTGCCAAACCGCCTGCTAAGGCATTCTACATGACCCCTACCAGACATGCCGGTCTAGGCGTTCGCCCATTGGGCAAGACTATCGAAAGCAAAGCTCTGCGACGTCGTTTTGCAGCTGATGGTGATACTGTCCTTCCTCTCAACTCATTTGATTCGTCCCGAAGACGATGGTCTAGCGGCGACATGCAGCGACTGACCATAGACCCAAATATAAGACAAGATCTGTTTCGTCGTCAGTCTTTGTCACCGGAGCCTCTGTCTCAGGTGGAAAAAACGGCCGCTTCTGTTAACTCTGAGATCGATTCAGAGAAAGAAAAGCCGCTGACGGAACAAATGGGTCCCAGGGAAGAAATCAAATCCACTGGAGATTCGACCGAGCAACGACCCTACAAGTCAAAAAGCGAAACCAAATCTGGAATCGGCACTGGATCAGACACATCAGGCGCCCGTGCTTTGGGGGGAGAATTTGAATTTATTTCAGAAACTGGAGATAGTTTGCCCGATATGGTCACCAAGGGTCGTGCAGCCGGTCAATTAATAGAAAAGAGAGTGGCCCCAGAACCTACACCTGACCTCCATCCTGGGAAATACTGGATGAAGCCGAACCCAGACGAGCTTCACAAAATGCCAGCTGACAAGCTTCAGCGGTTCACAGGATTTGTCGTTGGTCGAAAAGGGTGTGGTCGAGTCACTTTCGACGGTCCTGTTGACCTTACCGCTTTACCAATGGATAACCTTTACGATGAGATTATCAGAATTCGACCGCGATCAATCACTGTATACCCAGATGAAAGTTCCAAGCCACCGCCTGGACAAGGCTTGAACGTCCCTGCGACTCTCTGCATTGAAAATTCCTGGCCTCGTGCCGAAGGCAAACCATCAGCAGCAGCAGCAATAAGTGGTCCCCACGTCGAAACCCATATCAACAGGCTCAAGGAAATGAAGGGTACCCAATTCGTCGATTATGAGGTGCCTACAGGTACTTGGACGTTCAAGGTTCCCCACTTCACTGACTACTACGATCCGGATTTCGTTGAACGGAATGAGTTGCTCTAACCGGCCCGCTAACAAATTGGTCACTTCATCGATTAACTACCGAGTACGATGCGAGGAATTTCCGCTGTGAAGCAATAAGCCCGCGGGATGGGAGAGTCTTCATGTTTCATGAACAATAATCTGAAAGTTGTGGTTCGGGAATCCATTTCTTTGTCAGCTTTTCATACTCGATTGGTACGAACATCGAGAAATGCGAGTGCAGGGCAGATACTTGTAAGGAACGATTCAGCTACTCAGCATCGCTATCATGTCGCATTGAAATTCGGCTACCACTCTGACCGATGATTGAGGCTTGACTGTTCACCAGAAGGGCCGCATTGAGCTAAACTTCTGCACATGTCCAAGTCGGTTTCTCATTGATGACGCACTTCCGCTACCGAGAGACATGTGAACCTACTTGGTAGTGCAGGACAATATTTACTAGATTGCGGGACGTGGACGGTAAATACTGTCATTCGAGAAATGGCGTGATAAAAAATTAAGTACGAAGGATGGATAGTTCTGGCTTTTTCGAAAAGTGTTTTGGCCCTGAATGGCACATCCAACAAGGACATGCCGTCCAGACATCTACCTGTTGTAATAAGGACTTATTACCCTTTCACATGATTATTTTGAATCAGGGTAATGATTCTTGTTGATCTCTTGTAGCGTGGCGTCAGCCGTGTCTCGTTCGAAGTGGTCTAGCGAGTTCGATCAGGGGATTTTGACCAAAGGCCGGTGTGAAGCATATCTCGTGATACATGAACCGTCAGAGTGTTTCCCAAAGAGCCATGCATTATGCGCGGTACAAGTACATCCACTCCGGAAGGGAGAAGAAGTAAAGGCCAAGTCAACAAATCACTGACATCTATCTCTCCAACAGTCTATTCAGAAGAGGGAATTTATCGGTTTTCTTACCTTTTTCCTAACTTCGATATTCTCGAAGTCAAAATAAATAGTCAGTTCGATGTCTACACTCAGCAAGCACCTACGAAAGACGGCAAAACCTCTACCGCCGATCAACAGCAGCTCGTTTTCCGAATATTTTGACTGGCTAGGACAATACGACTTTGTGCTGATCGGCGACGGCAGCCATGGCACGTCCGAGTTCTATCAAGCTCGTGCGGAAATCACAAAGCGGCTCATAACGCACCACGGGTTCAAAGTCGTGGCGCTCGAAGCGGATTGGCCTGACGCTGAGGCCATCGACCATTACGTCCGCTGCTGGCCAAGATATGCTGGCATGTCGGAACCCATGGAGAGCCCGTTCAAGCGGTTCCCCACCTGGATGTGGCGCAATATCGAAATGCAAAGCTTTGTTCGTTGGATGCGTGAGTATAACGACTCGCTCCGAGTGGGAGAAGACAAGGCTGGGATATATGGCTTGGACCTGTATTCCTTAGGAGCTTCTATGAATGCAGTGGTCAACTATTTGAAAGACATCGACCCTGAAATGGCCAAAGAAGCCAAACAGAGATATGGCAGACTGCAGCGCTGGGTCGGAAAAGAGCAGCAGTACGGATTGGAGGTGAAAAGCGCCGGACTCAAGTCTTGCGAGTCGGACGTCTTAGCGATGCTCATCGAGCTCCTCAAGAAGAGGCTCGAGTATTCTTCCAAGATTCACGACGGCCAACGCTTCCATAGCGCCGAACAAAACGCAGCGTTGATCGTCGACGCCGAAGAATACTACCGCAAAATGTACTACGCCGACGAAATCACCTGGAACCTCCGAGACCTGCACATGTTTGGCACTCTGAAACGTCTGATGGATTTCAAGAAACGAAAGGTCGTTATTTGGGCGCACAACAGCCACCTCGGCGATGCGAGGCAGACCGAGATGGGGATGCAACGGGGCGAGATCAACCTGGGCCAGCTGTGCAGGCAGCATTTACAGAATGTGGTCCTCGTAGGATGCGGGACTCATGACGGCGCCGTGGCAGCGGCCAAGGAATGGGGCGGAGAGATGGAGATCATGGCAGTCAACCCATCCCGCGAAGACAGCTGGGAGAGGGTCGCCCACGATACGGGCCTTCCTAGGTTCCTAATCGACCTGCGGAAGGGACATTGCGACTGCAGGCTCCGACAAGAGCTGAAGGCGAACAAGCTCGAGCGCTTCATCGGCGTCATCTACCAGCCCGACACGGAGCGGTGGAGCCACTACAGCGGCTCCAAGCTGGCGAAACAGTTCGACGGCTACCTTTTCTTCGACAGCACCCACGCCGTTACGCCGCTGGACAAGAAGCAGCCCCTGACTCCGGTCGGCGAGGCCGAGACGTATCCATTCGGCGTTTGACAGAGCCTTCGCGACGGGGGTTGAAGTAATGGTCCGGGGCGTTAAATTCTCTATCTGCATATTCTATGATGGAACGCTAGCCCATGAACACAGAAGATTGGGTGCGCGTGTTGCGTCGTAGACCTGTCTTCCGTCATCAGGTTGGGCTTCCTCCTTTGTGTTTCAGCCTCGCCGGGGGCCTCACATCCTCAACCCGACCCACCTTATGGCATGTACAATATAATATAATGCGAACATGGCAGGTCGTCGGAGTCGAAGATGGTCGTATTACCATTCTCAAACCTGAACGAATAGCCAAATGTGCAGTTTCGAAACCTGAATGTTCTGGAGCAACACCTTCATCAAGGGCGTCGTCGGACAGTCTCATGAATATAGTTGATTAAGATTTCAAAAGCAGCTATGCCCACAGATTCTCTGTGCTCTCTGTAGTGGTGTCTCTCCTAGATATGGCGCCTTGGAGCCTTTTGTACATCTTCATTAGATAGATATACACTGTGCAGGGTATCTGAAATCAATCATCGCTCGCTTGGACACTGCCCCCTTCCAAAACTCCTGGATTTCTCCCAACACTCGTTTCTCAAACCGTTTCAGTAAACCAGGTCAGCTGTACACCCCCACCACGAGAGCGTTAACCACATGCCCTTCTTTCCAGCCTTGATCTAGCAAGGTGAGCTTTTCGTCCAAAATCTTACCAAGGTATGCAATCCGTATCTTGGCTATGCTGGGGACCTGTCTGACACGTTAGCGAATCTATTAAGGGGCCGCCTTCTGAAGTTCTCACATCTGTTTCATCCCGGATCCTCTGAGCCAGAGCGCTCACCCTCTGGCTTCTGCCGAGCAGAACAACCACATCGGGATCCCCACGATCGCTAAGCCGGCATCTGACTTTAACGGCATCCTTTGGGACGGGCGCTTTACCCTTGACTTCTTTGGCCTTTTCCTCATTAGAGCTATCCTTGCTCCCGCCCAGATTGCCGCGCTCTGCTGCCTCTAATTTGGCCGCAATAGCATCGATATCACTAGTGCCTGTGACTGTTTGGGAATCCATGTCTGTGTTATCCTCGATAACGTCGGTCGGATCTGAGATGACTGCCTGGGGTATTTTATACAGATTTCCATGTTCATCGTAAGCCCCTTCCTCCAGCTTTCCCGTCGGGAGAGTGACAGACAGGGCATCTAGTATTCCCTGGGCGTCGGCCAGATCACCTTCATGCAGACATTGAATCACCTGCTTCAAGCCATTCCATATATCGGGGCTCCCAGTGACACGGGTCTCGAAGAACTCATACCTCTCTCTCTGTAACTGAGAGTGAGTCCAGGTTCTGTCTTTGCTCCTCCACGGCTTTGGTGGCTGAAGAGGAAGATTGTAATGGTCGGCTAGAGACAATTGTCGGTGCTGGCGTGATCTTGTAGTCTGGTTGACCGAGTCTCTAGGAGTAGAGAGGGCTGACCTGGATGTTTCACTGTGATGGATGGACAGACCAGAAGGAGCCCCGAAATTGCGGGAGTCCGGGTCGTGAGATGCACCATTAATGGCAGTTTGGGATGTTATGGCCTGAGGAGAGTGTCGAGTCTGAGGAGGGGCACGTGGGTGTCCATGGTCTGGATCACGCGAGTCTGTCGGTCTCGATGCACAGCAACCCTAGAGAACCAGGAACATCAGCCATTGAGCACTTCGAGGAGCAGGGACGGAGCATGAAATGTCTGGGGGAGCAGAGGTGCTGCAATACCATGGTGCAGGTCAATTCATATCTGTCCCTGGCCCGGTCGTCAAATGATCTGAGGTGTCGAGCTGGGAGTCGTAAGTGTCATCTGCGCCGATTTCACAGGAAATGGAATGGGGTACAGCAAGATGGTCGGACAGCAACATAAAAGAAGACGCAAGGCCGCAAACAAACACACAACCAGCAGCGAGTGGCTTGAGATAGTAGAGCGCAGATACCATAGATGCAAACGATGAGGGGGGGAATAATGGTGGTATATGTACGGAGTCCTGCGACGGCGGTGGCCAGATGCAGGACTGAACGTTGTCTACTGAGTTGGTGAGTGCGGCAAATCGACGGTGGACATACCTAAGAACAAGCAAGGCATTATGGGGCCGTTTACCTAACCAATCTTTAACCGTAAGTGGGTATGGAGCCTGCAACGGGTGTGTATTTAGCACCTGGGCCTTGGAACTTGGGTGTTGACAACGCGGAGAAGGCGCTGGCGCCGAGCAGGGTTCAGAGGCGCACCCCCCAAAATCCCAGAAGTCCAGATCGATCGGGCTAGCGAAACCCCTCGGGTTAGGGGTTTCCCTGGGAGCTTCCCCTCCCTCCTCCCACCCCTTTGCACCCCCATAACACCCCCCCAAATATAATCCTAATGGCGGCCCCCCCCCCCAAAAGCCTCGGTGTTTCTCCTTGGTGTCCACCGAGGACGTCCGTGGTTCTACGAGGTACATAATAATATTTCCTGGTGATCCTATCTGGATTCATGCATCATGCACGCTGCTGGGCCTCCAGGTTAATTGTCATCACGCCTCGACTAGTCGCGCGACTAGCTAGCTGAAGCGGCCTGTGCCATGTGCATCCTTTCCTCCCTCAGCCTCTGAAAAATCAAGCTTCTTGTCCCTGCACGGTGACGGACCAGTCTGGTCAGTCTCACATGTCCGTTCGTTCCTGAGGTCTGCTAACTGAGTTCTGAAGAATGGACGAGTCCGAACAAGAAGCGGATTATGCTTCTCCTCTCCCACACAAGCATGCGACCGGACTTGGCTAGTTCTCATGTTCGTGATGTGGCCGTTATCAAAATTCTATCCATCCAGCAAAAAGAAAACGAGACGCCAGCAGTATGATCATCTACAAATGTAAAGTATACACAAGAACGCGTATTGGATCCTCCTCCAACGATCTGGGGAAAAAACCGGCTGAATTCATCTTTCAGCGGAACTCAATTGCAGGACAGACGCCCATTCTCCAAATACCTGGCTGTCCCTCGTGCTTCAACTCGAGCTGTTGGTACCTGTTGCTGGATCATTAGCCATCAGCTATCCTGGAGCAAGGAGGCCAATGGAGGACATACTTCTCACTTTTGGAGTGGAAATAGATCCCACTTACTCTCCCCTCGATCTGATTAAAACAGATATAGTAGAACCCTTCAAAACTGGCTCCCTGAATGGACTTCAGCTTGTAGTCTGGCACCAGGAAATGCTCCTTCCACCTCATGAAGATGTAATCTTGCTGCCACCAATTCTCGTGGTTCATGGGATACACAAAGTTGATGTTGCGCTTAGCGTGCAGACTGAGCGGTCGCCATGCAGGAAACCTGGCCCAATGCGTAAGGTCCGTCTTGTCGCTCGCGCCCCAAGCGGGATCCCGGGTTCTGAAGCTATACTTCTGGTTTGGTCCGCCGATGATCTCGCCAGTGAAGAAGGTGGTCAGCGTTGGATGGTCCGGTGTCAGGCCACAGATTTGAAGGTATCCCGACATGCTGCATTGTTCGATGTCCACGGTCAAAATGGTCACTTCAACGTTGTAGATCTGTCGGTCCGACTGCTGGGTGCCTTTGAATTTGGAATAGGGTTGAAACGTTGCCGAGGGATATTGCGGTCGAAGTCGCCGTTGAGAGAAGTCCCATTCTTTCAGATCATTGTGCGACCAGTCGAGTTCTTGGTCGATCGATGGGATCCCGGCATTGTCTCCAACACCAGGAAAGCCTCTAGTCCGGTTGTTTGTACACGATGTCAGCGAAGACGGGGAGATGCCCGGGTCGCCTGCGCCGTTTTCCGATCCTGTCTCATTCGCCGTGATTCTCATGTCAGATATATGTTGTCTAGCATTGCCTTGGCCGATGACGTGCGTGGTTGCTACTGCGTCAAATCGTCCTGTCTGCCGCTCGCCATCGTTCTCGATGCGTTCGCTTAAGCCTATGTCATCATCGACACTATCTATCATAGGTGTCTCGCCGGCGCCCTCGGAATGAAGCTTCTCCTCGAAACCTGGCGGGGTGGTATACATAGTCTCCTCTTGCATCCGTGCCATGCCGGCAGCGGTGTTGTCGCTGACAGGCCGCCGGTCGACTTCATCTCCGCCCGCAAGTGCCTGCTGCGCGACTAGACGCCTCGAGTCCTCATCTGCGTCGATTTCTGGAGGTGGGGTCAATGGAGCCGGACACGCGACATTGAGTTGGGCTATCTCGGAGTCGGGGAGACCAAACGACGTATCGGGCGCATGGGTTGGCATTGAAAGGCGAGGGACCGCAAGGTTATCATATGGAGAGAGTGTGATGGAAATGGCGGAGCGGTGGGAGAGGGGCGCCGAGTGATGGAATGGCCAGGAAAATCGCAGGAGAAGGGAATATAACCCCTTCGTCAGAGCACGAGATACATGAGAGTAGAATGATGAGATGCACACTGGACGGCGAGACGGGTGGATGGCAGAGGCACCAGAAGGACTCTAGTCGATTGGAGCTGGAGACGGACATGCTTGAGTCGAGTCCATCGTGACCCAATTTTTGTTGAACTAACAACTTCCCGCCCCGGTTTTCGGAGGTTCCTCGCCTTTTGCGGGGTACACAGCACACAAGGTATACTCAGCAAGTCGCGGGCCTACCATCACCAAATTGCCACAGACCGGCTCGTTCCTGCTAGATGCCCTGTGTTCCAACATGACCTGGCCGATCAGTGGTGATCGGCGTCCGACCTCGATGTTGTGGGCAACTAACTCTTTACGGCTGTCGCCAACCACCACGCCCGGAAGAAATTGCAACAGGTCCTCTGCTAGACCAAGATTTCTTTCCTGGCCAAATATCAAGGACATATGATGCAACTGATACTGGTACTGGCGCTCCTTTGACTCCCATGGTAGAGTCTAGTCCTTGCAAGGTATTGAAGATGAGGGGCCGCAGGCCGGTTGATTTTAGATGGGTTTGATCTGCCGTCCATCTGCTTAGCATCTCTTTTCACTCCCCGTGAATACCAGCTTACCTTGAAGTGGAGAGATATCAGGGAGAACACCAAAGCTTTGAGATCCTGCACTAAATAGTAGAACACTCGCAGCCCTTCTGGGTCGGCCGAATCTGTCACGTCTCCGAGCGAGCCAATTTTCGCAGTCTGCCCACCATCAGTCAAGTCGCAATCAACATGTAAGGTCTCACACACCTCAAACTGGATGTGCTCGTTTCCCAATCTGATCTCAAGCTCTTGTCTTCCGTCTTTGTTCTTCTGTGGCCACCGCGAATCATCCTCCTTCGTGATCTCGCTGTCTTTGATGATCCGCTTGATCTCTGAAACAAGGAGGGAGCTGACACACACTGGAAATATGTCAGTATCCACACACGGTCCAAAAGCCCAGTACTGACTCTCTTTGCGAATGAGGGAATCGTTGCGGTAGTTGGAGTTGTTTGCATATCTCGCTATTGCGCTTCGACCGTCTCCAATGACTCTGAAGTCAAATTCTGGCTAGCCGTCAGTGAAAGCGTGTCTGGCAGGCTGGAGCTCTTCCCACCTAGAAATTCATGGCCGAATCTGCCAGAATGGCCAGAGCTGCCCATGGTCAGTATTCTCTGGGAGAAGGCAGGCAAGGGATCAAGCCCATACTAGTATCGCACGTAGAATGGCTCATTCAAATCCTTCAAGTTCGGCATGGTGGAAGTATAGGTTGTTGAGAATGAGGCGTTAAGGTATGCGAGGGTCAAGCGCCGTTGATGGTGGCCTTTGAGTGTCGAGCCTAGATGTTGGACATTGCCCGCTCTGAGTCGAGGCCGCGCTATCGCGCTCTCAAAAACCGCCGCCGCCAAGAGAGAAATCTACAAAGTTCCTGAGACTTCACCTCGTTTGGGCAACTATATGATGCCGCCCTATTTCTCACCCTCTTGAGGGTTAGAGAAATTAGCGCCTTGGCGTAAGTCGGCACGACAATGTGGACAAGTCTCTAGGCAGCGTTAGTAAGTAAAGACCTGTTTCGGGAAGCAACGAGATCGATGAATACCGAGCAAGACGAGTGTCATTACGGAACTGAGATTACCGAATAACTAACTAGCCGGGGAGGCGGTGCCGCTCTCCACAATTGTTGACTTTCTCCCCGAGCTGTGGACGCAAGTTGCTGATATGCATGCTCTTGAAATATATGTATGTTCTAGGGCTCCAACACCTACTAAACCGGACGAATACTTCGTATTTGCTGGACTTTGGTGAATTGAACTCTTCCTTTCGGCGAATCTACCCAATTTAGTGGTTCAGACCACTGTGATAGGCTTCCGAGAGGCATCTGGGAATTCTATGTTGCGCATTGGATACAACGTCGGCTCTTCTTTTGAATCGGATCTATCCACAGTCTTGCTGCCATGCCTCCCGTAAGGTGCAACTTTGCCTCAGCCCTCTATGACCGCATGGTACCTCTTGCAATGGGCGAGGTGCAGCCAGCAGGTCTGTCGGTAAACTTCATCGACGTTCATCACCCGCGCGATATCTTCGACCGGATGATAGCAAATCAGGAGTTCGATGCCTCAGAGCTGTCTAGTTCGGAATATATCACCCGCCATGTTGCTGGAGATCGCACTTTCATCGCCCTACCAGTTTTCCCCTCTCGGGTTTTCCGGCACAGTTTTATCGTCGTGAATAAAGACAGGATCAAGGAGCCCAAGGATTTGAATGGTAAGAGGATTGGTGTACAATTGTACACAATGACTGCTGCCGTGTTCATCCGAGGTCTACTTCAACATGAATACGGCGTGGACATATCGTCCATTGAATGGGTGGAAGGTAAAATGGAGGGACCGGGCTCTCACGGCAAACCCTCCGCCCTGAAGCCCCTCAAGCCGATTAATATTACGCAAAACACCGATCCCACCAAGTCTCTCTCCGATCTCCTCGAGGCAGGCGAGATTGACGCCACAATCGGAGCTGACATCCCAGCCTGCCTTGGCAAAGCACCACACATCGACCGTCTCTTCCCCGACTTTAAAAAAGTGGAAATGGACTACTACAAGCGCACCGGCATCTTTCCGATCATGCATCTGGTGGCCATGCGTCGGGATTACTATGATCAAAACAGATTCGCGGCATCCGCCTTGTTCAACGCCCTGGACGACAGCAAGGAACTGGCGAGAAAGCGGATGGAGAGTACGGGTGCATTAAGATACATGCTTCCATGGCTACCCCAGGAACTTGATGAGATCCATGAGGTATTTGGAGAGGATTGCTGGCCTTACGGCATCGAGGAGAACCGGAAGACCTTGGAGGCGTTGGTGCAGTATCTTCATGACCAGTCGATGATTGAGAGGAAGGTACCCATTGAGGAGCTGTTTGCCCCAGTGAGGAAGATCAACTTTAGGATAGGCTGACAGAGATGAAGAGGGCAATATAACTTGATTACGAAAGTTTGAATTGTCGCCAACTGGTTCGCATGTTGAGAGCTGTGGGATATTATATTCCCCGTTTCAGCCTTGTCCTTCTTCAGTGGCCAGTCCCTCAATGGGCTTCGGTCGGGTTTTCCAGCCGGGGAGACTTGGTCCGGGGAGATGATTTGCTATCTCCTTTTCCCCGCACATATTACTCCCCGTGACTGCCCCGGAACTGTTGCTGTCTCCCTCCTGTTCCCCAGACATTAGTTCCTATTGTTAGGGCCATTTATTCAACACCCCGGCCTTGCTCACATCCAGACAGTGCTGGAAGCTCGAAACTGCATTCGAGCCGGCTGCTGGCGTTAGGGCCGTTGGAGCCATGGCGTCGCGAAGCGGAACAGGGTGATAAATAAGATCAACGACTTTCGTCAAATTGTGTGAATCTTTCCCGCCCTCTTTGCTCTAAATCTCTTTTACTTTCGGAGTGCAAGGTCGGACTGGCTGCTTGCCAATAGTTTGGTTGGACCCCTGTATATTACGGTCCCCTTTTTCAACTGTCCAGACTCATCTACTTTGGGGCCCGTGCTTGAGAGTCGCTGTGGAACAGTGTCGCCATGGCCGCTGAAGTACTCAGCCAGGAGAAAAATTTGCGAGTCCTGTCGCATGTCGAGGACAATGATGGCCTTGATATTGAGCTTGAGAAACGTGGCGAGATCCCGGGACTGAAGCTTGATGAGCATGGCCTCCCTCTGGTGCCTCAACCGACTGATCACAAGGCTGATCCTCTGGTATGTCTCGACTTCACCAAACCAAGCCTCTGGCGTTGACTTAAGAACCAGAACTGGCCGAAGTGGTACAAGTACTACGTGCTGTCCCTGCTGTGTCTCCTCGCCTTCTGTGTCCAGTGTGAGTGTCGCTGCTGTTGAGCCAGCTGGTAGGAGATGGTGCTGACGCAGCCACAGTCGGAGCTGGCATGGTTCCTGCAGCATTCGGAGTGATTGCGAAAGACTTCAAAGTTACGCACCAACAAGCCAGCTACTTGACGACATCCTATACGCTCTTTGGTGGTATCACTCCTCTTCTGTTGACGCCGTATGTCAATATGTATGGTCGAAGACCTGCTTATCTGGTGCGGAATTCTTCAATCCTGCGCCGTGAACGAGGCCCATCTGATGATCGCCGCAGATCTTCACTCTAATTGCCATAGGTGCAAATGTTGGATCAGGATACGCTTCAACCTATGCTCGCGAGGTCGTCAGTCGATGTTTCGTCGGTATTGGTGCTAGCGTCGCTTTGGCCATTGGTGGCGCTACCGTAAGCAATAGTGCAATTACAACTTTACTCTAGGCATGAGATTAACGCTCTTCAGATTTGCGACATGTTCTTTCAAGGCGAACGTGGAAAGTACATGGGCTTTTACGCTCTCGCGGTCACGAATGGGGTGAGTAGAACATAGAACCAGACAGCATCTCAGCCAGCTGACAATTCTATAGCCACACTTTGGTCCCATTGCCGGCGGTTATATCGCACTGAATCTGGGGTGGAGATGGATCTTCTTCGTACGTTCCACGACCGTCAACCATATCCTGTCATAATGACTGACCGCTTTTAGATCAACGCCATTATTTTCGGTGCCGTGCTAGCCATCTTCCTTGTCTCCTTCCCTGAGACGCTCTTCTCCCGGACAGACTTTAGCAAACTAGAGAATCAAACCTACTGGCACAAGATGGCGTTCCGTGGAAAGGTCTTAGACCGTAAGCTGACTCTGTCCGACTTCTCTGCCAACTTCAAGATGCTCAAATACGTTGCGATTACGATTCCTTGCATCTACTACATGACGACCAACACCTATGGCTCAATCGTTTTCGTGCTCACCGCATCTTCCATCAGCGAGAAGCTCTATGACTTCAACACGGCCCAAAACGGTCTTCTACTGGGCATTCCTCTCACACTCGGCTGTCTGATCGGAGAATCTTGCACCGGATGGATCTCGGACCAATTGATTAACCGTTATGCCCGTCGCCATGATGGTTACCGGAAGCCTGAGGCTCGTCTGTACCTCTGCTTCCTCGGTCTCTTCTTGCCCGTGGGCCTGATCATCCATGGCCTCTGTGTCAACAACAAAACTCCATGGATTGGTCTCGCCGTCGGTATGACGGTTGCCAGCGTCGGCGTCCAGGCCGGCACGACTCTGACCTATGCCTACTGCACAGACTGCTATAAGCCTCAAGCTGCAGAAGTGTCGACCATCATCAACCTGTTCCGTCAGATCTTCGCCTTCACCATCGGCTTCTACGCACTACCGTTTGGTCAATCCGTCAGCTTCGGGGCTGCCTGGGGAACCTTCGCCGCCATCAACTTCGTAACCTGGTTGGGTCTGTTATTCCTCATCTGGCAAGGCGGAAAGATCAGGAAGGCGCAAGGTGAGCCGAATCTTCATAAAGATTTGTGATCCATCTCCTCTTCGAGTCAGTTTCCAGCTGGGCTGTACAGTTGGGAAGTCCACTGCGGGAGATGGTCGGAATACGCAGCGGGTCACACTTTGAATGGACATGTTTCCGGAAATTTCTTTTTTTTTTTTTTTTTTTTTTTTTTTTTTTTTTTTTGGAAAACACAGTGATCAAAGTACAGGCATTTTGTCAATTATAACATCTCATCATGTCACCCGAATTGAGTCTCACTATACTCGTTTCTTCTAGCCATTAATGTTGTGGTGTGGACTTCCTTTTCACCTGGAAACTTCAGCCCAGGCGCACGACGGAAACATGGCGATCGTGCTTAGAGTAGCCAGTGAGCTCCGTGATGGTATGCATTTGTCGGCATGATCAAATTCCAAACCGGCGTCTTTCCGCGCCGCAGAAATCAGAGACATGACCAAGCTCCAGTGACAGGCTCTTCACCTAAAAAAGTTGAAGGGTTGGCGTGGGATCTGAGATGCCGACATCCGATTTGGTGGTTCAAGCAAAAGGGATCTGCTCCGGCTTATAGATTATGTATCCCTAGGGATAGGATGTAAGTGCCGAAGAGTTTTGGGAGAGGATATGTGATATCCAACTTCGTGGTCTTTTATCTCCCCGGCTCGCGCTAACTTCTTGGCGTAGTTCTGGTTCTCCCCGGCCCGGAGGTAACTTCCGGACGTCTCCAACCTACACTCATTGTTCGGCAAACCCCCTTCTGCGTTGCAATTCCCGCTACGCCATCAATGTGACAGCCCGGTTCCTTCTAAGTCTTTTTTCCCAATTGGCCCAGGTTCTCCAAGTCTGGCTGCAGAAGACGTCTGAGCAGTGACAGAGGCATGGAAACCTTCCCGGAACCCGCGGTCCTGAGCCTAACAACGATGCCCGACCGATCAATTTTGCGGGACCGTCGTGTTGCTTCGCTTCGAAAGGTTGCTTTCTTTACGATCTCACATGAATGGATTTGCGTTCAAACCCTCCGTTCCAGATCTGCCAAGAAGGTATATACATCAACCGGGGAAGCTTGGATTCTTGACTCTTTTCGGACTATAGCGTTCAGAAAACACAGTCTTGGTCTCTAGTAATCAGTCACATCAGCTTCGATCTTTCCAACCATGCATTCAGCAACGCTCAGCAATACAGAAATCACTGACCCAGCAACATTCAATGTCGCCATTATCGGCGGTGGAATCGGAGGTCTCACAACGGCTCTGAGTGTCGCATACCACAGTCCCACTCTCCAAAACATCACCGTCTACGAACAGGCACCAGCGTACAAAGAGATCGGCGCTGGCATTGGCATCGGCGTGAATGCAGCCCGTATCTTGAAGAAATTGGGTGTGTGGCAAGCTGCAAACGCTATCTCCGGCGAACGCAATGGTGTCCACCGGAGCTGTCGACGATACGACACTGGTGAGGAAATCGTCGCGGTTGGAGCGATGGATGAGAATGCAGATGGTGGTGTTAGGCAACTGAGCGTGCATCGTGCAGAGATCCTGGATGTCCTGTATCAGGAACTGATACGGAACTACGGTGGCCGTGTTACGCTGAAGACGGATATGAAAGCTACTAGAGTCGAGGTAAGCGGAACTCAAGACTTCGATACTATTTTCCCCTTCCGTTGACTATCTTGTCGGCCAAGTTCCATGCCTCTTTCCATGCCTCTCCCCTTTTGGCCTCTTTGCTCGTATCTGATCTTTCTTCCAGGACTGCGGCAGTGAAGTAGCAATCTACTTCGCAAACGCAACAAACCCGATGGAGACAGCCAATCTGGTGATCGCATGTGACGGCATTCACAGCACCATTCGGTCGCAATTTGCTCTTGACAAACCCCGATATAGCGGCCGGATCGCCTACAGAGGCCTGCTCCCTCTCAGCGCCATCAGCGACAAATGGCCTTATCCTAGCTACGCTGTGAGTTGGTTGGCGCCAGATAAGCACTTCCTAGTCTTCCCCATCTCGCAAAACAAGACGCTCAACGTTGTAGCCTTTGTGACTAAACCAGAGAACGAACTTGGCGATCTGAAGGAGAGTTGGACCAGCAGTGCTCCGCGCCGGGAGCTCGAGAGCGAGTATGCAGGCTGGGAGCCGACTGTTGGAGCCGTGATTCAAGAGATGGAGGCTTGGCCGGGGAAGTGGCGCCTCAATGACCGCGAACTGCTCGAGCAATGGACGTACCTTAACGGCAAGGTCGTGCTAGCTGGTGATGCTGCTCACGCAATGCTCCCACATCAAGGTTGGTATTTCCGCCTCAACTGGTGCAAATGCTCTTTTAGTCTCATCTCGCTAATTCTCGATAACTCCAGGCTCTGGAGCCGGTCATGCAATCGAAGATGCTTACATCCTAGGCCTCATCGTGAGCGACTATTTCGCCAACCCTATTCCAGGTCTAGCCGCCTACACAGCCCTGTATCAAGCCGTCCGACGACCCCGCGCTCAGAAGGCTCAAATCACCAGCCGTCAGGCCGGTGACGTGTATGAAATGCAGGGCAAGGAATTTGAGGGTATCGCCTCCTACGAAGATGGTTTGCCCATCGTCCGCGAGAAATTGGCTGGTCGGATG
The DNA here is from genome assembly GCF_000835475.1 of Cladophialophora bantiana CBS 173.52. NCBI lineage: Eukaryota > Fungi > Ascomycota > Eurotiomycetes > Chaetothyriales > Herpotrichiellaceae > Cladophialophora > Cladophialophora bantiana. The sequence goes on from NW_015971586.1 coordinate 256,196, forward strand.
AAGTGGGTTTGGGGTCATGATCTCGAGGCTGATTATCAGAAGGCTCGTGAGGAGGCTGGGTTAGCCGCGCAGACCCAGCCAAAAGTGTTGCCCAGGACGAACGGAACGGTGAATGGAATCCTGGCTGGGACGCTGAATGGCAACATCGGAGCAGCTCAGCATGGGATCGATGTCCAGGAGGTTGAGGCATGAATCACGGCGTCCTGGCGTTGGGATGCCCGGAGTTGTCGGTCCTTCCCAACTTTCCCGCAATAAGAAGGCTGATGTGCCAGGGTAACATATTTCACCTATTGCGTCCCCACTGGCGCAATGGTCTTTTCTGCTCGCTCTGGTCATTTGGAAATTGGAACCCCCCCGAAGATGGCGTCGTTTGTCATTGGAGTTTTGACATTTGGCTTGATATTTCCCCTAATTTGTCTAAACACGTTTTCCGGGCGGCCTGGCACGGTGCGGTGGCTTGTTGAAATGGGATAAATCTAGAAGAACTATATTAGAAGGCCTTTGCCGGCGCACGAGAATCAAGGTAGACGTGGACACACAAAAGATAGAATTCCCCTGGATCTTTTGTACGTGCTGTCTCCTCGCGAGAATGGACAAGGCTGATACCCCTGCGCCGGGACTGTATCTACCTTGTAGAGGCGCCAGCACCAGCTGATGAAACAGGACAGAATCAGACCACCGCTACATGATCCGGCTGGGAAGCCCCGTACGGTGTGGTTTCCCTTCTGAAATATGTACCGGATGCTGCCCCCGCCAAAGAAAAAATTGCCGGAGCTCACAGAGGGTAGTCCGGGGAGATAGACCTTGGCTTCTTGAATGGCGAAAGACGGCAAAGATAGAGATAGAGTGCCTGTCAGGAGATTCCATTACTTAGGTACGGAGCACATAGCGTAGCGAAATCATTCTACTATAATGGATTCGCATTGGTCTGTCCTGGTGCGAGTGTCGATCGAATTGTCTCGGAGCCGTCTATTTTGAAGCGTCTTGTCCTTTGAAGCTTTCCGAGTCTTCTTTTTCCTTGAGCAAATCATCATCGTTCCCGTTGCCGTCGTCGTCGTCGTCGTCGTCGTCGTCATCGCATAATCAACGTCAACATCAACAACCATCTCTCTCCTGCGGAGAGGGGGCTGACAGAAGATGGACATCCACACCACCAAACGCACTCTCATAACCGCCAACCACATCCTCCATCATCAAGGTCAAGTCTTGGACGCCTACGGCCACATCAGCGTCCGCCACCCAACTGATCGCACCATCTTTCTGATGGCGCGCTATGTTCCCGCAGCACTAGTCGCGTCGCCTGATGACATTGTCGAATACCGTGTTGAAGATGCGGAACCCCTGGATCCGCATGCTCCGAGAGGTTATACGGAGCGGTTCATCCATTCCGAGCTATATAAGAGGTTTGGAGAGGTGAGGAGTGTTTGCCACAGTCACGCGCGGGAAGTTATCCCTTGGGGCCTGTTGGTGGGAAAGGGATCGGGACTGAAGGCTTGTGTTAATACGAGTGGATTCTTGGGTAAGTCTCAACTGGGACATAGTGGCGACAACCAAAGCCATTTTGGCCCGTTTCTTTTCTTTGAGTATCGCGAGGAAAACAGTGTACAAGGGAGAATGAGAGGGGGGAACTCACAAAAGTTGGAAAAACTGAATTGGATTGCAGGAAAGGAAACACCCGTCTTTGAGCCACGCCCGCATTTTAGGCCGGGAGACATCAAAGACCTCCTGATCCGTTCCGCGCATCTCGGTGCTGCACTTGCAGCATTGTTCACCAATTCAGCTGGTAGTGGCGGTCAACTTGACCGGAGCGTCGTACTAATGCGAGGCCACGGAATGACTGTAGCAGCGACTTCGATCGAGCACTGCGTTTTCCGCTCAATTTATGCGAGGAACAATGCCATTGTGCAGACCACGGCGGTAATGTTACAAAGTTCACTGAAGCTGGGATCGAATGCTAGCGATGAACACGATCGCGAAGAAGGGGAGGATTTGACGTTCCTCGATGAAGAGGAGGTGGCCGATTGTACGGGGATCAATGTGAAGACCGTCCTCAGACCGTGGACTGCGTGGAGTCGGGAGGTTCAGGCGAATCCATTGTATGTGAATCTTGCGTAGGTCTGGGAGTTGAGACAGGGTTAGTCAGCCGTTTGGTGGTATCATTGTTTCAAGGGTGCATGTACCGGATTGTCACTCCAATCGTCCATCAGGCCCGTCCAGCCGGTGCTGTCCATGAGCATGCTCTCAATGTTTGCCAACTCGTCCTCGAACCCGGCCCTGAGAGACCCTTCCCCCGGCATCGATTGATATGCATCTTGCCCATAGGCAGGGTACATGGCATTGGCAGCTTGCTGATGCTGCGCTTGTTGAGGATACTGATATCCAATAGCATTAGCAGATACTTGTGACTGACTGACATTAGCAGAAGACGCGACCCCTGATTGCGCTCTGGGCCTGTCAGAATTGGTCGCTTCTCTGGATAGGGGCTTGTTTTTGGATGTGGGCAAGGTCTGCAGCCTCGCTCGCAGTTGTTGAATGGCTTGAACATATCGTGATGCAAGCGGGTGCATTTGGCCACCAACGCGCTGAAGCAGTTCAAGGCCTATTCTAACCGCATGGTCGACGTCCACATTAGGAGGCAAAGCAATATCAGCCTTAGATTGAGGATCCACCGTCTGATAAACGAGGAGGACGCCCAGGGCTGCAAATACATCTAGATATGAATCAGTAGCGTTGATCGAAACTGTGATCAGAAAGCGTCTTACAATGCGAATTGTGCCAGAATGATGATAGCTTGTTCTGATGATGCAAGCTCCCCATCTGAGTGATCGAGTCGTAAGCTGCTGTTACACAGCGTTTGACACACTTGAGCATGATTTCGCGCTGAAAGTGGTCTATGACTCGACGTGTGATGTAAAGGAGCAGAGTCTGGCGGTGAATAAGATGCCGCGCGTGAAGATATCTGAAGGAATGATTAGTTAGTCCATAGGAACAGGCCCGAAGGGAGAGGTGCCCACCTCATCAGCAGCACATTTCTCTGCCTTTCGAAGTGCCACTCCAAGCCCTCTGCTCCTGGTTTGAGATGACTCGGGAGATTTTCTTGCCATGTGGTTAACTCTCCGTCGAGCTGGATCGACAAGGCCAAGAATTGAGTGGTATCCATTACTGGTCTCGCCTTCTGCGTGTTGTCTCCGGGCCCGTCACCGCTGTACAGAGTCTTTAGGATCTTTTCCATCAAGCGGCACTGCGGAATGACCTGATTGAAGTACTCTAGCTTGGAAGGCACACCCTGAGGTTGAACAGACTGACCCTCTTCGCGGGACAGGAACTCGTCGTCGACTGCCAGTGGCATACCCACCTCGATCCCCGGGCCGTCCGGAATCGTGGGTCGTCCGACCTTCATGCTCAAGACTCGATCAAGAACGAAGCAGCCCCACCACACCCTCTTGCGCACTTCCTGCTCGATCACATCTGATGTGAAGGTGGCGGGGTCGAGGTGCAGCCCTAACCCTTGCGCTGTACGGATTGCAAGTCCGATAACCGTCCAGCAATTATTGAGCTCGAGGGCACCGTGGAGGTACTGACCCATCAACAGCAAAGCTTGGACAAGCTCGATGGTGCTGACTTGTAACAGTCCAGCCACGAGCAGGGTCTTGGCTCTTTTGAAGTAACGGGACCGATCACCAGTGGAACGGCCGGTGACATTGGCATGATCGCTTCCGAATGCAAACACAAGGTTGACAAGTCCATACCAGGCTAGACTCTGCTGTGTGGCTTCCTCTCCACCTAGATCTTGACTCAACCACAACCGTTGATATCTCTGTCGAAATGTTCCTTCATGCAGATAGGGATTCAGCGGATGCCGGTATTTGAAATATGCGTCCACCAGACGATCAGCCACGAATCGCGACGGTAGACCAAATGGGTCGTCAGATTCAGCGCTCAAAAGCTCGAACACCGGTACTGATGAAGACGAGATTGCAAGGGAAGTGCTGGGGTCTCTCAAGGCAGATCCTCCGGCGGGAACCCCTGACCGCGCAGTCGATGCTTCTTTCTCTGGAGAGCTGACTTTGGCCATGAAGTCAAAAGTCGAAGACTCGCCGAAGTACTCAGTTGGAGTTCCCTTGTTTGCATCGCTCAATACTGTCACGGGATCGGATCCAGCGGTGTGGCTTTCGCTAGGTAGTCGCGTTTGTTGCTGTTGATCGATGGCACCAGGACGGCCCGGTGGCTGAGTTTGTGAAGAGACCGCGCATTGGTTCCCTGCGCTGATCGTTTGGCCATCGTCGTGGGCCTGAACAGAGCCTTCGATCTCTCCGGGTAATGTAGGGACATTGCTTCTCATGGTGAGTCGCTGTATGGAGGCGGTAAATAGCATTGACTGTAGCACTTACAAGTGGCGCGCATTTGCCCGTTGTGTAGCTGCAAGTTGTCTCTCGAGCATCTCATTTCGCATCTTGAGCTCTTCAACATAACTTTGGAATGTCAGTATAGGCATTTCATTTTCTGGATCTTGCAAAGGACCGCGATGCCTACTCTTGTGTGACACTCACTCGCGCCCTCTGTGGCGAGTAAACGCATTCTTGCCGACGTTGTCGACATTGATGGCAAGACGGTCGCTCGCCGTCACATCTATTCTTCTTCAGTCTAGAAGTCGTCAGTCGTCAGTCGTCACACCCTTGCAAACGGCACATGTGGAGTCTGGGGTCAGTAGTCCCACCTGCAAAGATCGCATGCATAGCCAATCCGGCGTCTCTTGGATGGTTGCTTAGTCGCATCTTGATCATTGTCCGCAGGGGAAGCAGTGGCAGACTCGGCTATCATCCTGCATGAGACAGTCTGAAGGTTGTGTGATATTTCGTCTCCTGACCAGGTTGGAAAACGCGGAGTAGGGATGATTTTGGAAGGGGAGATATCTTCGTTTCCGCCCTCGGAAAGCTGGGCCGGAAGAGCCGGGGAAATAGAGGAGAGCGGGCTAAAGCGGTCTTGGCATCAACGCCGTGTTCTCCTAGTGTTGGCAGTTTGCAGTTGCAGAGTGCCGGGCGGACGTGGTATTAGAAGTGTTCACTATCGTAGTATACCTTCGGTCGACAACATTGGTTCAGCTGCAGTCTATCTTTGGTAGATTTCGAATTGTATAGCGGACTCAGCCGAGCCAGCCTTGTCAAAGTTCGGTAGCAGATAGTTGGTTGTGATACATGGTTTTGTTTGCGACCTCCTTCTCCCACAGCGGCCATGGTTTTACAGCTCCCATCCCCGTCGTTGTCCCCGTATCGTGTGCCTCTCGCTCTGTAAAGTACTTCACGGCGCCGCCCAGACTCATCGCACTCCGTTGTACCCTTGCGTTTTGTTGCGTATAGATACTGTTGAAGATGCACATTTCCAGGCTCTCTGAGGTCACAACCATACCATGGCCTCTCATGAGCACAACTGGGTGCTTGACCTGACCATTCTCCCCTAGCGCCTTTGCCAGTGAGGAAGCAAGCTTGGTGTTCCTGATTAGCATGTCCTGATTGTCAGATGGATGGTCTTTGTACACCGAAGCCGCATCCCACACAGGAACGGCAGTTCCAAGAAACCCGGCCATGTGAAAACAGGCGGACAGGGGAACTGTGGAGATTGAAAATGGTACGACCTCGAGGCTGTGTGAATGCACCACTGACTGGACAGCTGGATATGCCTTGTACACTTCCGAGTGAATGAAGCGCTCCGAGAATCCTGTTTCTTGTGAGTTATAACATCATTATAGTAGCTGAGTAATGGGGGTACGGTCATGGTATTGATCAAGTGCCTGCTGACGTCCACATACCTCTCGGGGCGTCTGGTTTCACAGGCTGTGCATCTTCAATGTTGTATATGACAAGGTCTTCAATGGTCGCAACCAAAGCCGGCGCGAGATATCTGGACATCATAAAAGTCGAGGTGGATAGACGGACAGAGAGGTGTCCGTACGCGTCCACGAGGTCATGTTGATGAAGCATGTGACAGCCATCAATATATTTCCGGAGCAGGACAGGAGAGACCTGCGACAGGTCTGTAATGGAGTCGACCGAGCCCATCAGGCTTCTTTCTTAGTGCACTGGTGTGGTGTTGAAAGATGAGATTGCCCAACCTACAAAGCTTTGAAGTCTGATGAATAGCCTCAACTTAGCCGTGTGGCGGATAGGCAAAGAGAAACTTCCAATGGACGCGTTGATAGCAATTCGGCAAACGACCAGAGCGCAAGTGCTGATACCCTCGTCTGTCGTAGGGCACAACTCGACAGTTCTTCAATTGGCCCCATGGCAGTACACGTCTAAAACGTTGAATCTTTCATAGCGCGCAAGGACGGAGGGGTGAGGGAGACTCGACCCAGGCCGGGGAGATAACCTCAGCTGGGTAGATCTCGGCAGTCACATTCCGGAAGCTTCCACTGCAATGAGCCATACCACGGAAGCTCCGGGGGCGTAGCGAAGTCGTCCATTGCTGCCCCATTGTGTGGAGAGGCAGGAGGTAGAGGGTATACCTCCTAAGAGGTAGATGTAGAGGTAGTGGGAGGCGCTCCCATGTGACCGCTGAGCAGATTTAATGTCGCTATTGAAGTCGCCAAGGCTAACTAACCATTTTCGTTTAGCCAGAATATTGATTAAAGCAGCCACTGCGGTCATTAGTCTTGGTTAGTCTAACAAGTATCTCCAGCCGCTACAACATTACCGCCAAGGCCATCCACATTTGGACAGATCACTGTGTATCCATCTTCTGGCGGTCGCAGTCTCTCTTCGACAACCTGTCAACGGCTTCAGGGAAGTCCCTTCACTCGCATCCTAACCCTGTTCCGTCTTTTGATCTCTGGGACGCTGCGGGAACAGCATTTAGGGAAATTCCACAATGCTTTGATTCTTCTCTACCGCAGCCCACCATCCTCCGCACACTTGTATTGACGGCTCTCAATTGAACATTAGAGTACTTCCTTGGACCCTCTCATCAGAGCTAACGCATTCTCGCGAACATGGCGACCTTTCTCGAGAACTCGTACAGTCTGGTGCACCTTGACAACACCGCGGACCAGCCGAGTCAGCAGGACCTCAAGACACAGCTAGAAAAGGGTACGGATGAGACCAAGCTGGAAACCATGCGGAGGATCCTCACCATCATGCTCAATGGCGATCCCATGCCCAATCTATTGATGCATATCATCCGTTTTGTCATGCCTTCGAAAAGCAAATCTTTGAAGAAACTGCTATACTTTTATTACGAGATCTGCCCCAAGTTGGACGCCAATGGGAAATTAAAGCAGGAGATGATCCTCGTCTGGTAAACACAGCTGTTTCCTCAGAGATGGGAATCTTGAGACTGACTGTCGCTAGTAATGGAATCCGGAACGATCTTCAGCATCCCAACGAGTTTGTTCGAGGAAATACGTTGCGCTTTCTTTCCAAACTTCGAGAACCCGAATTGATCGAACCCCTCCTCTCCGCTGCGCAAACTTGCCTTGACCACAGGCATGCCTACGTGAGAAAGAATGCCGTATGGGCATTGGCCTCCGTCTATCAGAATGCCCAGCACCTGATCCCGGATGCCCCCGAGATGCTTCATACCTTCCTCGCCGGCGAAAGTGACACGACTTGCAAAAGGAATGCCTTTGCTGCACTGATGAGCATAAGCCATGACAAAGCGCTAGAATACCTCACTGGAGTCCTCGACGGAATACCTAATGCCGACGAGTTACTCCAGCTGGTTGAACTGGAGTTTATCAGGAAAGACGCTGTTCAGAATCAGGCAAACAAGGCGCGCTATTTGCGCTTGATCTTTGATCTGTTGGAAGCGAACACGAGCACAGTTGTCTACGAAGCTGCGACTTCACTGACAGCCCTGACGAGCAATCCGGTGGCTGTTAAGGCGGCTGCTGGAAAGTTGATCGAGCTGAGCATCAAAGAGGCAGACAACAACGTCAAGCTTATCGTGCTTGATCGCGTTGACCAATTGCGGAGACGGAATGAGGGCGTCCTGGACGATCTCACCATGGAAATCCTGCGAGTTTTGTCTAGCCCTGACCTGGACGTCCGACGGAAGGCTTTGGGGATTGCATTAGAAATGGTTTCCAGCAAGAACGTCCAAGAGATTGTCATGCTGTTGAAGAAAGAATTGGGCAAGACCGTGGTTGAACAATATGAAAAGAACTCGGAATATCGACAACTTCTGATTCAGTCGATCCACCACTGCGCCATCAAATTTTCAGAGATCGCGGCTAGCGTGGTTGATGTCTTGATGGACTTCATCGCCGACTTCAACAATAGCTCAGCAGTGGATGTTATTTCCTTCGTCAAAGAGGTGGTTGAAAAGTTTCCTAAGCTCAGATCATCCATTGTGGAACGGCTGGTGTCGACATTGGGCGAGGTCCGGGCAGGAAAGGTGTACCGCGGTTCACTTTGGGTAATTGGCGAATATTCCCTACAAGAGAATGACATCAAGGAGGCGTGGAAACGGATCCGGGCGAGTCTTGGGGAGATCCCGATTCTAGCTTCAGAGCAACGGTTATTAGACGAACAGACGAATGAGGATGGTGAAGCGAAGGACCAGGTCAACGGCCATTCAGCAGCCAAACCAGCCTCGAGCGGATCACGGAAAATCCTTGCAGATGGCACATACGCAACCGAAAGCGCATTAACCAGCGATTCCGCTGCAAAAGCGAGATTGGAAGCAGTCAAAGCGGCACAGAAACCCCCCTTGAGACAGCTTATCCTTGATGGCGACTACTATCTGGCAACAGTGCTTTCGTCAACCTTGACGAAATTAGTAATGCGTCACTCGGAGATCTCGACAGATCAGGCGCGCACAAATGCCTTGCGTGCTGAGGCCATGCTGATCATGATTTCGATCGTTCGAGTCGGACAGTCGCAGTTTGTAAAGGCGCCCATTGACGAGGATTCGGTGGATCGAATCATGTCCTGTGTACGGGCGTTGGCCGAATTCACTGAACGCAAAGAACTTGAGGTATCCTTCTTGGACGATACTAGAACAGCATTCCGGGCTATGGTTCAAGCCGAAGAGAAGAAACGGGCCGCTAAAGAAGCAGTGGAAAAGGCGAAGACAGCCGTCCAGGTGGACGATGTTCTTTCAATACGACAATTATCGAAGAAGAGTGCAGGCGATGGCACGGATGAAATGGAACTGGACCTGGAGAAAGCAACAGGTGGCGATACTTCGTTTGAAGATCTGTCATCCAAACTGAGTCGCGTCGTGCAGCTTACGGGGTTTTCCGATCCTGTTTATGCCGAGGCTTATGTCAAGGTGCACCAGTTTGACATTATCCTCGATGTACTCCTGGTGAATCAGACGACCGAGACTCTTCAGAACCTCTCGGTGGAGTTTGCTACTCTAGGTGATTTGAAGGTGGTGGAACGACCGACGACACATAATCTTGGACCGCACGACTTCCTGAACGTGCAGTCGACCATTAAAGTGTCAAGCACAGATACGGGAGTGATTTTTGGTAATGTCGTCTATGACTCGCCTTCTGGCACGGATACGCATGTTGTCATCTTAAACGATGTGCATGCAGATATCATGGACTACATTCAGCCAGCAACATGCTCCGAATCAGCATTCAGGACCATGTGGACCGAGTTTGAATGGGAGAATAAGGTGAACATCAACAGCAAAGCGACGACCAAGACGCTGCGGGAGTTCTTGGATCAACTCATGAAGAGCACGAATATGACGTGTCTGACGCCGGAAGCCAGCTTGAAAGGTGACTGTCAGTTCCTAAGTGCAAATCTGTACGCAAGGAGTGTTTTCGGTGAGTGATTAAGCTAGGCGTGGGGATTGGGCAAAGTGGCTAACTCGGGTCTAGGGGAGGATGCATTGGCGAACTTGAGCATAGAAAAGACGGCGGACAACTCGATTGTGGGATTTATTCGAATTCGGTCACGGTCTCAAGGACTGGCCTTGAGTTTGGGATCATTGAAGGGTTTGAAGGCAGGCACCTATTAGACTAAGGATCCGAGGGAAAATACCGAGTAGGGGTTTGGGGGGACAAAACACTGGGCAGTCACGGTAGCAATGCCGCGAAGCAAATCTCGGTGAGGATTGCAATGTGCGATCCATGATATCTGCTCAATACTCGGTCAAAGACCATCACAAGCAAGGCTGACCAGGGCCGCGAGATGGGCAAGATGGGTTCTTAGCGAGGTTAGTGAGGTCCACCTTGGTCCACCCACATGGACGACGCTCCCAGCCAAATGGTCGCGTCCCACCGCTGCGTTTCCCATTTCTCCGTCACGCATCATCCCCAGCCATCTCGTTGTGCCAACACTGCCAACACTGCCACCAACTTCAAGTCGTACTGCTTCATCATGTCTCTAAACCTCTATCGTCAATCTCACTGTAAGCGTCTTGACTCACTAATCCCTGTCTCGTCAGGTGTCTCTTTTTGCCAGTCTGCCTCTCCCTCTCCTGTCCCTCGCATCGTCCTCAGATCCTCCTCGCCATCACTTCTGGCGCCTCTCACCCACGAGAGCAGATAGCGGCCCATCTTCTCCCTCAGTGCCTATGGCACCATGGCTGCAACTGGCAGCGTTACCCTCCTCTCTCCTCGTTCTCATAGCCAGCTTAACCCCTCCGGCATCTTGCCAGCACCTGAACCTGCGATGGCCATACAATCTCCCCGCAGACTCGAAATACTACCCCGAAGATGAGTTGATGGTCAAGCGGGATATGGACGTGCAGCGGAAGCTACAAAGGAGCATGCCGACCGCAGTGAGGAAAATGAGTGGAGATCCCGGAGAGAAGTTCTATCTGGAATACTGGGGGTTTGAGGAGCAAGACGAGGAGTTCAACAACTACTCGTCAGATTGGACCAATGCGACTTTCTTCACATCCTTCGAACAGCCACTCCGACTCCACGGCAGTCATCAGAGTCCTCGCCTCTTTCGGCGACTACTACCTGGCTGGCATCTCTTTTCAGAGAGGGATTTCCAGTGTCCCACAGGCACATCAGCCTGCACCTCGATCGATCGACCCAACAGCTGTTGCGCAACTGGCTACACCTGCCAACTGGTCCAAGACACTGGATTGGGAGACGTCGGATGCTGTCCCGATGGCCAAGTCTGCGGGAATGCGCTCGCAACATCGTGTGCGAGCGGATATACCTCATGCCCGAACGATCCAGGCGGGGGATGCTGTCTTCCGGGATACGCCTGCTACCAAGTCGGATGTGTTCAGACCTCGACCGCGACGATTCTGACGAATCCAACACCATCAACGACGACTGTGACGAGTTATACGACGGTAACACCTTCGCCCTCGACGCCCTCGACAACGACAGTCACCTCCACGACTACGACCACCCCAGCACCGACCCGGACTTCGAGTGTCACACCCCTGCCACCAGTCATTTCCACCGTCACGCTCACAGTCACAGTGACCTCCGCCACGACCCTCCCACTCACGTGCTCCTCTGGATACCAATCCTGCCCGGCCTCACTGGGAGGCGGGTGCTGCCCAACGGATCGCCAATGCGGCTCTGCAAATTGTCCTCCGCTGTCCACGTCATCCTCGGCGACACCAGAACCACCCGTGCGTCCGACTTCTCTTACGACGACCGTCGAGACGACAACCACGACCACGACCCACTCCACGTCGCTATCGTACCCGGTCACCGGGTGTCCCACTGGCTTCTACGCCTGCTCGGCCTACTACGTCGGCGGATGCTGCCAGATCGGCCGAAACTGCGACTCGACATCCTGTCCCGCTCTGCCTTCCACGACGCTGGTCTCCGGGAGCACCCTGACCATTGTCGCGCCGACAGGTCCGGGAATCACTGCGCCGGGAACACTGGCAACGGGGAACTGTGCCAAGGGCTGGATGACCTGCGCCCCAAGTGTGGGTGGAGGGTGTTGTCCCAGCGGCTATGTCTGCGGCGCGACTAGCTGTAGCGTCCCCGCCGATGTAACTGGGGGAGGTGCAGGCGTTGGGAAACAGGCACCAAATGTGGCAAGTAAGAGGGAGCACTTCTGGAGTGGTGCTTCTTGGATCTTGATGGGTGTGTGGTTGATGTTTTGACCTCTGTCAAGGCCGTTGGGTTTTGGATCGGTGGTAGCGGAGGGAAGACGTTTTTCGTACACCGGACAATTTTCCGTGTGGACAGACAGCACCGCACATAAGCGCGCACATACGCACGTTTGAAGGCAAGACGGCAGAATTATTCCATGTTCCGGGCTCCATGGGGCAGGCATGTCGAGAAGGGGCCCAGGCATAAGGATAACCAGATTCTATAAAGGACTCTAATGTATCTTGAGAAGCTTTCCGAGTATGGCTTTTCCAGATGAGAGACTGTTGCAGCGTCCTTCTGAAGCAAGAAGTGAGGATGTAGTTTCATCATTGTGAGAAATTTGCTCCAGGGTATTGTCTCGTGGTGTCTGTAACGCAAGCCATATATCTGTGGTCACTAAGGCTGAACAAGTCCCCTTTGACTCGCACACCTCGGCGACGTACAAATTGATGTCCAGAGCCATCGTCTTTGCTACTCCATTTTCCCTCGTTTGTATCCTCTTGTGCCGACCTTTAGAAGTACACCGTGGATCTTGAATCCTCCAGTCAGCCATCTGACCTTTGGCCCAAACCGATACCTAACGCCCTGCGCCAATGCTCAAATCATTTTCTCTTCGTGGTAAAATCCTTCCGACATGAGAGACACCCACAGTTCCGCCCTGCACCGAAGACGCCGTCATTAGTCTTGTTGCTGCGCTCCCAACTCTTCATACTCTTTCAGCTTGCGCTGCACCAGTTCAGCCGCATGTTGCTTGACCAATTCTTTGTCTTCCCTCACATCGACCTGCATGACATCCCATTCAAGGTCTTCCTCTGGCTCCTCCAGCGTCGCCATCTGGCTGTGTACCATTCCTTCTTTCATATAGTGGCCGACTCGGGCAGCTACCCTGGCTTGCAACGTTGCTTCGTCGACCTTGAGATAAATGAAATGGACTTGGACCGAAGGGTGTTCGTAATTGGCGACACGGATGACGTCGCGGTATTTGCGTTTGAGAGCCGAACATGTGACAATGACGGAGTTGGTGGTTTGGAGTTTCTTGACGGCCTCTTCTCGGAGGGTGATCAGCCAATCCCACCGGTCGGCGTCGGTAAGGGGAGTTCCAGAGGCCATTTTTTGCTTGTTGGCTATGGGATGGTACTGTGCCTGCATTAGCCAGAAAATACATGTCTCACGGATAGCGCAACATACATCATCACCCTCGATATAGGGTAGCGACATCTCGGCAGCGAGGTGCTGGGCTACAGTAGTCTTTCCACATCCTGCAGGGCCCGTGATGATCCAGATGTGTTCTAGGTGGTCGACTCCGTTCTGCATGGCTCGTGCGGAGGCCCCGTAGTTCGAGGAAACAGGTCGGTGAGGGTGCCAAAAAGGATGAGGCCTGGCAGTTCGTTCTGTCGACAGCATGGCGGTGTATGTTAGGCTAGCAAACGAGTGATGTCACGATTGACGCGAACACGAGTGGTGGCGCTTAGAGCCAGGGAAGCACGCGAGCAAACAAGAAGCAATGGACGAAAGGAGAAGTGCGTGGGGGGTAAAAGGCAGTGCTAAAGTATAAGGAAGGAAAAGGAAAAGGACCGATCACTTACTGGGAGGGAGAAGGAGTGAGATATAAAGACGCAACTCATAAAGGGGGGGAGGGGTGAGAATTGCCGTCAAGACCACCAGAATTGCTGTTTTGAGTGGCGGTCAATGCTGGAATGCTGGAAAGGAAAGGAATGCAGACTCGACGCGGCAAGCACCATGAATGTCGTACAGAGCTGGATTGAATCCAGGGTGACAGTTGCCCGGTCTTACCCCACACCCAAAAACTCACCTAGAGTCGGCCACGCTGCCGGATAAAGTCATGGCGATCCCCGTGTGACAGCAGCGGTACCGAGATGTGGATTGGGGAGGAAGTGGAAAGGGTGGAATCGAGCCCGAGAGGCACAGTCCTCGTATCGATCCAAATCTTCAGAGGCCAGCGAACCAAGGAGTGAAGCAGAGAGCGAGAGAGAGTTTGGAGAATGTGCGGTCGGCCTGCGGGGAACGCGGAAGGAATCCAAGTGTGTTCGGCAATTGAACCATCAGCCTCAGCAGTAGCCGTCGCCAGCAAGCAATGCATAACGAGGTGAAGATTTGCGAGCCCGCTCAGAGAAAAGGTAGTAGCCTCAGGGAGACATCTGGTCGCTGTTGGAATAGAAGATGACTCCGTAGCGGTTGCTCAACCGTCACCGGCTCTTCTCTTGGTTCAGTACAGCGTCTTCTTCAGAACAGCCTGTCTTGTGGTGTCTTGTCCTGGTGTCACAACCTTGCATTGCTTTGCACATGATTCAGGATTCAGGATTCATCGAGGTCTGGAGGCCTCCACCCCGTTGATGGGAGGTGAAAGAAATGAGGCGGGATGGTGAAGTCGACCCGTGGCTTGTTGGAGCAGTTCGAGTTGTGCTGCATCATCGTCTCGCAATACGATAGATGGGTGCATCAGCATCCCGTGGCATGCTTCATGTCTTTCTTTCTGTAGCGCGAGCGTCTCAATAGCGTGGGCAAATTATGGCGTCGAGTTGTGAGAGAGGTTCATCCCCCAAGTAGAAAAGATGTCAAGTGGTTGTCGCTCAAGCCTGCGCAAGGCTTGGCACTGATCTGGGGCAGCTGAGGCAAGCTGCGGTGGCTGTAGGCTGCACCATCAAGTAAAGTACCGCGTCTTATCCTTTGAATGCGACAACATCTCTGTTGCATCTTCCTTACACACAGACAACATCCTTCTCGCAACATTCATACGCTAGATCTCTCCGACTATAGCATCCCTTCCATCTCCCACCCTTCCTGACCATGTCCGCGTTCTTCTTCTCGACGCCCGTCGATATCGACATTGTCCTCGAAGATGCCGATGAGCGGCAAACAGTCGATGTCAAGCTTGACAAGAACAGGCGGGAGAAGGCTCCCTTATATCTTGATGGCGAATCCGTGAAAGGCGCAGTCACGATAAGACCAAAGGATGGGAAAAGACTGGAGCACACTGGGATCAAGGTCCAATTCATCGGACTGATAGGTACGCCACAACAAACGGTAGTTGGGTCGTTGACACCCTCGATCTGACTCGGCCTCATCTAGAAATGTTCTTTGACCGAGGAAACCATTACGAATTCTTGTCATTAGGACAAGAACTTGCTGCGCCGGGAGAACTGCAACACCCCCAGACCTTTCCCTTCAACTTCAAGAACGTCGAAAAGCAGTACGAGTCATACAATGGCATTAACGTCAAATTACGGTACTTCGTCCGCGTCACAGTCTCAAGAAGGATGGCCGACGTCATTCGGGAGAAGGACATCTGGGTCTACTCATACCGGATACCCCCGGAGACAAACAGCTCTATCAAGATGGATGTCGGGATTGAAGACTGTCTGCATATCGAATTTGAATATTCCAAGAGCAAATATCATCTCAAGGACGTCATCGTTGGAAGAATCTATTTCTTGCTGGTCAGATTGAAGATCAAACACATGGAGTTGTCCATTATCCGAAGGGAAACGACCGGTGTCGCCCCCAACCAGTACAACGAGAGCGAAACGTTGGTGCGGTTTGAGGTACGTCCTTCTAGCTCCGAATGTTCTGGCTGCTCACATTGTTTTCAGATTATGGATGGTTCACCCTCACGAGGTATGATTTGCGCCAGACGCCCCATCGCATGGCGGGACGAAGTTTTGATGGACACTGGAGACATCGGAGATTCCTCGAATTTGAAATACAAGCAAGAATGAGAATAAATGCTGATGCGAGTCTAGGTGAAACAATCCCTATACGGCTCTTCCTAGGAGGATTCGACCTGACACCCACTTTCCGAGAGGTGAACAAGAAATATTCGACCAGGTATTACCTCAGCCTGGTGTTGATTGACGAAGGTACGTTTCTATACTCTGCCCACTTTGCACTGGCCGCCCCAGACTGGATTTGGTTCAGAGACGGGGGACTATGTGCCAGCCTTGCTCGTACAAAGGCCCCTACGTCGGTAGCCCCCACTCGAGGCCCTATTCAAACGCCGACACCTGCATGGGCCATTCCTCAGCACCCTCCCCACACTAAGCCTGGTGTCCGGCGCTTTTTTCGGGGTGTCTTGAAATAACTATCGAGGCTACCCTCTCCAAACCCTTGAATATATAGGAGCGCGATCCCGTCTTTGACCTAACTGACATCTGGCAAACAGACGCTCGCCGCTACTTCAAGCAGTCGGAAATTGTTCTGTACCGACAGGCGCCCGAATTGCCTCCCCCACTAGCAACAGACCAGCCCGGCGCCGGCGGCAAGCTGCCCATCCATTCTCCGCCGACACCTGCCTAATTGAGGGGACATTTTCCCAAACGTTTTTCCGTTTGCGGCGGGACTGTTACCGGAAAAGTTTCCTGCGGTGGCGCCTGAAAACTAAGGTTACGGTGAACACGCCCCGACTCAGACTGGGCAATTTTGCCCGTCGAGTTGTTTTTGGAAGGCTATCGGGCCTGTCAAGAGTGGCAGAATTCCACGATTTCGATTTTGGACCTCGGGTCAAAGCGAGTCCGTGTGATGGGGATTTGTCTCTCTAGGGCACCCGGAATTGCCCCGGGATGGGCTCAGATACTCAGATGCCTGTTGCTTCAGTCGACCGTCTTCGTGGCGTGTCTCGCTCGACTGGGCTGTCACGCGGCAAGGACATCAGGAATTATGCATCGCTCCCCCGAACCTCGTGCGCATTGTCCTGTTCAATCAAGAGCAATCGCGCTCCAAGTATCAAAGCACAAATCTATCAAATACACCATTCCTCATGCCAATCAACCTTTCGAATTTTAACATTGCCTCTGTCGCTTGTGAACATCGGTCCTTTCCCTCGACCAGATTTCGGTTATTCGTAACTAGACACACTCGGATTCCCGTACATGACCAGAAGCTTTCAAAGGCCTGCTCCCCGTTCCTTCGATGCCTTCCTTCCTAGTCGAATCCCGTAAATCCCCATTCTTCGCCGACGGCTCTCGCCCACCATTCAAGGGCCGCCTCGATTGCCTTACCAGGCTCATCATCTTGCCACGCCCGGGCTCCAAGACCTTTTAGTCTTGGCAGTCCCTGCCAGAACTTCTGGACGCGCAGCATCATGCTGTAGAGGATGCGAAGGTGGGATTTGCCGTCGTCTATCGCGTCCACCCCTAATCTCCGCATAGCAACGAGCAATCCGCTGGAAGGGCCCTTCTGTGTAGGAGTCCCCTCGAGTGCTTGCGTCATTTTGGCAATTGCCTGGCCGTCGCTCCTCAACTCAACGAACTTGGACAGTACGACCTGCAGTTCAACTTGCTGGGGCTCGGGTGGCGGAGTAAGACCTCTCAACCGCTGGTCGGCTAGAAACGTCTTCAAGGAATGCGTTACGCGCAGTACGAGATATGGGGCCGCCGCGCATGCTAACTGACAGCTCGAGCCCCTCTGCTCTCTTTGGTCTCCGCCCGGTTGCGAACATTTCTGCTGCGAGACGAGCCCAAAGAGCGCATCCAACGCCGCGTAGCAAATCCTCCGTCTCACGGCAAAGAGGGGCCGGTGGACACTGCCAGGCCTCGCCTGTAGCAAACCCTTCAACGGCTCGTCATTCAGGTCATTTGGAATGTCGTAGAACCAAGGTTTCGCGAGCAGTGAAGCCTTGAATAGGATAACCGCGTATCCCTTACATGCATCTTCTCCAAATCCTTGTGAAGTTTGGAAAATGGAGACTACAGCTTTGTGTAGGAGTCGAAAGTGTTCGATATCGAAAGTTTCATCATCCATGATTGCCTCTTCGCTGTGATCTGGACCAGGTGGATTGGACAGACTACCAGAGTTCAGCATACTGACCACGATGGAGATGATGTCTAGTCCCAGGCCATCAAAGTGAGCGGAATCCGCTGGCCGCAACATTCTGCGACTCACATGCCTCTGCAAAGCTTCAAGCATGACGACTGCAGTGACAGTAGCATTTCTCCATAGCGGTGCTTGACTGTTTGTTGGGATTTTTGTGTATTTCGTGTTGATGATGGCGGAAAGCACTTGACATGCCATTTGCACGGCTAGGATGTGGATGAAATTCTCATCGTTTGCATGCTCTAGAACTGAATTCCGGAAATTGTCCAGACACGCGAATGCAAAGGCGATGAACGTTGGCTTCTGCGCAGATCTCGATATCGCAGATTTCTTCTGTTGGGTCCCGACTCTTCCGTCCTCGATATTTAGAGTGAGACTCAGCAACCGGAGGAGGAATTGGGAATATTCCGACACTTGGTCACACAGGAGAGTCTTCAGTATCGCCACGCATTGAAGGGCCTCCTTTTGTTCTGGTGCCAAAGCTTTTACATCACTTGTGTAAGGCGGATGTACACATAACAGAATTCCTCGCTCAATGGAATCCATCAATATTGAAGCATGACCTCGCATATAATTCGAAACTGCAGCAGGTCTGGTCTTGTATGCCTCAACAAAGACATTGGCATGCGAAGTGAATGCTTTTTGATTCGGTAATTCTTCACCGGACAGACGATTAGATTGAGCGTCTCGTCTAAGTTTAGCGGGGTGATAATCTGCCCATAGCTGCATTGGGAGCACGATTAGATCTTCCTCAACATTCCCCAAGAGTGAGAGCGCGGAAAGAAGTTTCGACAGATTCGAGAAAGCTAACGAAAAGGCATCCAGAGAGGTCGTGCTTAACAGAGCCTTCAAAACGCTCATAATGCGCAGCCACGTATTTTTGAACTCATCATGTATGGCAATGACCGCCAGATTTTGAGATATAATTTGAATGATGCCCTCCGTCAACTGAGCGGCTGACGCCATCCATTCGTTCTGGTCACTCTTGTCAGTATCATATTCGGAAATGCAAAACCGAACAGTGTCCAAAGGACCGGCTTGGAGAGTGATTGCCCATGTATTTGAGCTTAGAGCTTCGCTCGAGGCATCAAGCATTTTCAAGAGGACCTTGATGGCTGCATTTCGAACATCCGCGCGCTCATCTTTACACAGCTCGATCAGTTGTAGCAGAATGAGACACCAGATTGTGCCGGATGAAGATTCCGGTTTCGAAGCGACTTCTTCTACTCGGCCCTCCAGAGTCGGCATCGCAGTGATATCGATTGTCTCAATTCTTGATAAGGCCTGAGACGCGAGACTCCACAGAACAGTTGTGCTTGTTAGCGCCACGTTCAGATCATAATGCTGAGAGCCAAATTGACGGAGAAGTTGGGCCAGTTTTGCGAGTGAAGTAGGATCAAGTACACCGAGAAAGTCCGAGGTGGTTAACTGCATAGATCTGAAGGCAACCCTTAATATTTGGGCTGTTTGTGTGATATTATCGGCTTGTTCTATTGATTCGTCGGCGAGCTGTGGCTGTCCCTGTCCTCTTTTTGCGAACGAGATGGAGAGAATTTCCAGTGCGATAGGCCAGCAGTTATTCAACGATTCTCCACTGTGGCTAAGCATGCTTTCCAGAGCATCAAGAAGCCTCTTATGGATTTCCAGCTCAACGCTATCATACCTCCGACTTGGAGTCTCGTCGAAGGACTCTAATTGTTGCAAGAGGGATCGCAAGCAGCGGGATCTAATGGTGTCTGCCTCTCCCGCTTCGAAACGCGCATCATCCAGCAACTTCACTGTCTCCATGGAGATCAAGTCTAATACGCTGGCTGATTGTATCCGATGGTTGCTGGCGACACTGATATCCTGGGAGAGGCGCAGCAGACGGCCCGCAATTAGATGCCAGGAACAAGACTGTTCTGTTGAAGATGCGAACCGATATATATTAATGCGGGACAAGTCGCTGAGCTTGCTAAGAACGAACCCGATCTCGAGATCAAGCGTTTTCGACTTTGTCCACATACCAGATACACTCCGCGAAACATGATGCGCCGGCCTCGGAGCTCCCAGCCGAGTAGGAGAGGCAGGGGAGGCGGGTCCTTGCTCCGATGGTTGAGAATTCCTTCCCCCATCGGTCTGCCCAAGCAAGCGGAATAAGGCCTGTACAATCACGGTAAACGACTCCGCACTGAAACTTCGTGTGCTCTCGAGCATTCTCTTTGTTGCGGCCTGCACAGCGGCTATTTCGGTGGAAAGAGTTGTCTGACTATCAGTACCGGAGACACCAATTCTCGGGCTTCCAGATTGTGCATTGGCTGTCATTGCGCTCGGCATTGCGATCAAAGCTTCGACCGTCTGCATTGTTTCGATGAGGATGAACCAGGCATCTTCCTCCAGGGTGGGCCCAAGAGCAATCCCGAGGTTCAACAAAGCTCGAAGGCAAAGTAGATGCCTGACGTTTAGAGGCGAGCTGCTGACCTGAAAAGTTGGTGTCGGTGGCGGTTCGGTTGGAGATTTTAGCATGTCGTTGAGAATCCCATGCTCCGCACTTGCGGTCCGAGTCGACTTTATGTTTTGAGAGGCAGCTATGAAACTGATCGCATTAGACGGGATGGAGGCTTTTGCCAAGGTCGTGAGCAAAGCATCTCTCGGTGTGGAGAGCTCCATCACACCGGAAACCTGAGCTAGCTTCTGGACTGATCGGATCAAGGTATGGTAAAATTCAGAGTCCAATGCCGCATTGAGGAATGTTGAGCAAGTGGCAAGCGCAGCTGGCCAGCAGGCCTCGATGAGTTCTGCAGAGGTTTGAATCTGGGGAAAGAGTCGATGGTTCACCAATGTAAGAGGATTTATTAGTCGTTGATACTTCTGAGAGGAGGATGTTGGCCGAATGGATCTCCGTGCTGTTTCATCGTCGGTTCGATCCGTGGCAGAACTGTCTCTGCGCCCCATCTCTGAAGATTCTCGCCATGAGGCTCGACTCGGGACGCTCAGTGGCATAATGAACTTCGATAAACCGTCACATAAGGATGAGATAGAATCCAGGACCAGAGTGTATATGTAAGTACTCGGGATCGTAGGGGGATTGTTCTTTTCGGGTTGATCCATGAGTCGAACAGCCACCACACTCCAGTGAGTGCTTATACCAGTAGTACTTGCATCATTCGAAGTGACGGAGGTAATAGCACCACCAAGACCTTGTGCTTCAATTGACGCAGCCTCTTCACTCTTTGGGTCGGTTACACGTTGGACAGGGACGGTGGACTGGCGCCCAAGCCCGATCAACGACGGATCTTCTGCTGCGATACGGACTAGCGCAGACATCAGTTGGCCTACTAAGTTGACTGAATCTTTTCCCTTGTCAAAGAGGCGGAAGATCTCCCGGAATACCCCGAAGTCAGAGCAGAGGGTCCGGAAGAATTCCAGGAAAAGTGCCCGTTTCCATGGTGGGTTGCCATCCTTCTCCAATGCGCCTATAAGTAGAGGGGTCATCCGCGCCAGTTGATCTCGTAGGTCCTCGGCGCGAGCTTGGAACAGCAAGAGTAAAATCGACAGTGCTCGCGATGTCATGCCAAAAGCATCTCTCCTGGTCAAGATACGCGAAAGACCGTGCATGAGGTTCTCCGACCATGTCTGATCGCGGAGTTTCTCAGCTGTAAGAAGAGATTCGTAAGTTGACAGGATCGATTGCAAAGTTTCGAGCAAAAACCCAGGAGGAAGGCTTTCTACTTTGAGGTATTGGGGTCTTTGGTGGTCGAGCAGTAGACAAAAATCACCGAAAAGCCGGATTGCATCATCCAAAGCGATACCTCGTTGACCTCCATCTGAGACATCTTGGTCATCGCGTTCACCAAACGACCCGGCTTTTTCACTCTCCACAGCCTTTTCAAAAACTGTTGAGATCAACTGTTGGAAGGTTGCAGCCGCTGTATTGCTCACAACTGTGGTGCGACTGGATTGAAGAGCCGCACATAGTTCCAAAACTGTGGCGAGGAGTTCTCCATGTATGTCGTAGGCATAAAGCTGGAGCAGAGAGGGCAGAGTCTGTAGAATTTTGAGTTGAGGCTCGTAGCTTGCGGCCACTCCATCAAGAAAAGCATCTAGAACGTCGGGCAGCCTTGTCCGAGCAAGCGCATTACTTGCTGTCAATCTCTGGATACAGGCAGTTCCGGTAGTTGCTAGTTTAGTGTTTCTGGATTTGCAAGCGAGAATAAAGGGTTCAATGAATTGTGGTCGGCGGTACAGGTCGCCCGCCAGCTGAGTCTCGGATGTCAGCGAGATTGTTTTGAGATCGGCGAGCGATTGCTCGGCAGCCGCGCGCACATCATTGTATCTTCGTTTCGAGTCTGAGATGAGGCTCGCCAACTCAGACTGGAGAAATGCATGTGTCATTCCTGCCTCACCTCATTATGGACAGGGATGATTCGAGAACGAGCAACGACAAGTTGCGATCGGCGGCTTTTGCTAGGGAAGGCCGGATTGCAGGTTGGAGAAAATTCAATGGCTACACATAGAACAGGGAACCGTGTACTGTCTGGTGCTGAAAGAGAAAGAGTGGCTTTTCGGCAAATTGGGCCGAGCAACGGATAGGACGCTGCCAAGGACTCCCGGATTGGGACGGGAGCGACGCCGCCCTATACGAGTCCGGCAGCCTCGTGAGAAATTTAAAAGCGGCATGGCATGTGTGAGTTGACTCGGTGCGTCACAGGCGAGCTCGAGGAAGGTTTCATCTCCTTGGATAAAATATCGACAATCTCTCACCCGCCTCTAATGTCATTAATGCCTGTTTATGGGACCCCGAGCTCAATCCTGCCCTTCGACCCCGACGAGGTGGATGGCGATATACGACCTGGCCGCGGTCACCAAGGCGCAAACCACCCAAACGAATCCGAATGCAACATATCCCACCAGCAACCAGTACGTCTTTGCATTGTCAATCACAAGGCTGGTATTGCGGTTTTCTTTGATCAGGTCAGAATCTGAGGCGAAGAGGAGCTGGCAGCGGCAGCTCCTGTAGACACCGGACAGTTGCAGAATCGTGCCAATAGTGAGAACAGCTGCATTGACAATAGACGAGCAGCCAGTAAGTCATCTTAAGTCCCTCTTTCAGGTATTTGTTTCCGTGGCTATTATCCGCCCACTGGTAGGCAACGTGCAGCGTGGGAATGACCAACGCAATGATTCCATAAAGGAGGAAATTAAATGATCGGCAGTCTAAACCGACAGTAGGAGTGTTCTGTCGATTATCAAAGGTCAGTATCGGGGACAACTATGCTAAAGAAAGATGCATCAGAATTAATGCAGATTTCGAGGTGAAAGGCAACGTACGTATGACACAACGATGGCACCCGCAGTGGGTATCGCGACACACAACCACGCAAAGAGATGGCCAACGAGCAGTTGGAACAAACCGGGGGGTGAGATTTGGGGTCGGTGATGGTCTCGTGATGATTTGCGCTCGTGTTCGGCTTTGAGCTTGAGCAACAGGACAGCCGTCGAGGTTAAACAGTCCAAAGTCCTTGTCCCACTCGTACTCCATGCGCCCTAGCCATTCATTCCATAATATGCTGTTGAAATACCGCTCGCGGAGCGGAACATATCGCTCGGACTGCTGAATATATTGGCCTAGAGTGGTCTTTGTAAAGCTGGCGTTCACACTGCTGGCAAAGCAATTGGCACCCACCGAGATGATCACCAGCCACGAGTACCAAATCCCGAAAGCCAACCCATTAGCGGTGTCATTGTCACCCAACTTGGTATAAGCATCATAGAAGACGGATGCTGTCACGGCGAGGAAAAGAATCGTTGGCAAGAAGACAGCCTTAAAGAAGTCAGTGCGGGCTTCGATATGAGTCCTGATCGCGTCTCCACCATTACTTGAACTTCTGGGCTGTCATCCACTCTTTCATCTGACGGACACGAGGTAAGGGGTGGGTTCAAAAGTCGTCATGTGGATATCTTTTTGGTGTCATTGTTTTTGGCTCATCTGTTCTTTGCCTTCTTGTGGTTGGCCTCTTTGATTGAACTCGGTGTCACCGGCCAGGACGACCACCCATCTTAAGAGTTTCAGCCAGAGAAGGTTGTTTGAAGGCACTATTTCGGACTCCCGACGCCTCCTGATGGGCCAGATTCCCCTTTGTGGGTTGATTTCACGCAACATTGTTGCATCAGACCAGATTTCTGAAAAGGCACCAAAGGAAATTGACCCACTCTTGAGTATATTTTCGAACCGATTGCCAAAAGCGTCTCCAGGATTAGTGAGCTTAGTTGAAGTTCGGTCTGCGGGCGGCTTGTTGGATGGTTTGATGTCGCCAAAGGGGCAGAGCAAGAGAAGGCCTATGTAAGGCACAACCCAACTTGTCAACGGCTGCAGCCACTGGGCTAAGTCGCTCTGCTGACTGCTAAGGCAATGTGCTTTGCACCATCCATAGTGACATTTATCGAGGGGAATGTTTTCCCTTCAGGGAAAGTTTCGGTACTGTTCAGGCTACACACGTCCCAGGGGTACTCGTCGCTTGGTATTCGTATCTAAGGCAATCGTGCAGCCTTCATGCAATAAATGTTGCTGTCGTAGGCAGAGGCCGAAGCTATCATGAGACCCAAAATAAGCAGTACCTGTTGTACGAAGGTTGAGTTGTGGACCAGTCTGGTTGATTGCGTTCTGTCCCCCTGGCTATTCAGAGAGACTCTGCCTGTTTATATGTACATTGGCCTGTAACCACAAGAACATTCCTGAAACCTCCTATTCCGTTGCCATCCTGTCACAGATCTGCAGGAACAACGAGGTTGAGGCAGTTTGCGCAGTTGGTGAAGCGTCTAGCGTCTCAGGTGGTTTGCCCTAATGGTGCTCTCGCGACCCTGTCAACAGTACCTCTGACCTCGCTGCTTGCCATGTCGGTAGAGGTGTCCGCAGAGCAAAGAGAGCCGCGCTGCATGCGAAAGCCATCCTGATCCTAAGCTCCTACGTGGAACGTCAGATGCAGATAAAATCCCTTCAAGACTCAAGCAATATCTGACTCAAGCGCTGTGATGACAGTCTTTATAGAGAGTGCGGTGCTTGTCAGTGGTGAGGCTGAACCAGGCCCCCTGCGAGACACCATGGACTAAGTCGCTCGACAGTGCTTTCCGGCAAGAAAGATGAGAAACTCGGTGTTGCATTCGGCATGGCCGATATGTCTCAGGATTGGAGAAGCAGAAATATGGCCTCGCCCAAAATGGGACAACGTGGGATACGAGAGATGGAGGACGTGCATTTTCAGCTTCACTGTGCGAAATGTGGCATTTGCTTCAACCCTCGGGCTCTCGACTATTATACTCGTTTGATATACATGTTTTCTCACATGATTCGTCACAACTTTGGCCCATACCCTCTGTTCCGCCGGAAACATTTTGACAAATGGTTACCAGCAGCTTGAAACTATATACGCTTTTTCATGCTTTTGCACATCCTCACTGATCCAACAAATGCAGGCGCCCAGCGGTTGTCCCAACAGCGCCAGTCAACGAACAATTCCCAGCCGATCGAAGCTGCTACTGCGCGCTCAAGGATCCGCTCTACTATGCATGGTCATGCACCTGGTGGGAGTGGATGGCCACCGAGGACTGGTTCGTGAGCGAATGTGGACCGGAGTCTGACGACCTTTCTTACGATGGTGTGCCAGACTGCGCGCAAAGTTGTCTGCACGAAAAGCTCGTCTACTATGGCTGCGTCACCGAGGGTAGCAACTGTTTCTGTATCCACGGCAGTCTGTTCGACTGTCAGTCCAACTGCCACAAGGAGAACGAAAGGACGGCCATCAAGAACTGGCTGATGGACCGGGGTAGCGTCAATGCCGCATTGGCCGAGAAGGGCGCCGACACCGGTATCTTCTATGGCTCCACAGACGCTGCTTCAGAGTCGAGACAGTGGCCGATCCTGTTTCGGTCCAAAGGAAAGAGTTGAAATGGTACGAAATCTTTGCGATTGTGCTGCTCTGCGACTCTGTCCTTGTGGGAGGACTCATCTGGATCGATCTACGCCTGAGGCAGAGAAATCCCAGCCGCCACAGCCCCGATTGCAAGGTCGGATATCAAGTGCTCTGAGAGGGTGAGAGTGAGTAAGCTTGCAGTCAGCTAAAAGCTTTTGGCAATTTTATGGACAAGTCTTCCAGGGAAACGTTGAGATGGCATCACCAACAGCCTTACATATATCACTAAGTCGGAGGCCGCACTGACATCAGGTTGGGACGACAATGGTTGATAGATACAAGATTGAGCTTTGAGAAAACACCAACCTAGCATCCGTCCAAGATACGTGCTGGAACTGCACACTGCACGGAGCACATGATCCTCCCGACAGATGAATCGCCTTTGCCACCATTCTTTTGTTTTAACGCTTAACTAAGGTCGTTTTCATACGTAAAAACGTACACTAGGTCCGAGGCTAGTACATCCAGACACACATAGTTGTACCTACATAACCCACTCGCCCCCAGCGCCTTGAAGCCTCCGCGCACCCCGAAGGGTTTTGGCGAGCCAGGCTCATTATCTGCTTTATGCGACCCACACATGCGGTATGTGTCCCGTTGTGATTAGAGAGCGAAGAGACTTGATTCAGAGCTTGCTGGTGTGAGTTCAAGGCCGCCTTGGTACAGTAAAAGAGGGCAGCTTAATCGTTTAGGGGATCTACACAATGCAAGCTACTCATATCTCCCAAAATTCAAGTAGAAGTTTTCAGCTATACTGTGGACAATACCACCACAAAGGATGAAAACCAATCCAGCTTCAAGATTGATTTGTAACCTATTCCTCTTCCGCTGCGCCCACGGCGGCGATCTCGAAGCCCTGGCTTGCACAGTTAAAACGGGCCTTAATCGGCGCTCTTCTTCCTCCCGACTGTCCTAGGGACCAGCAACTTCCTTCCTCCCTGACCAGGATTTGGATACCGATCTCCAGACATTCTCTGCCGAGCCTCGCGAGACCTGGACCACGAACGCCACTAAGAACGTCCCGGTCAGCGGCAGAAATGTCAGAGGAAATGAATGCCGCGCCCTAAATGGTTTCACCGCAATCGCGAGAGTTGTGAAGAAGTTGCCCAACGTCGCCAGGTAACTATGCGTCGCGTTCGTATCAACAATTCATAGACTATGACGGGTATGTGATAAGACGTACTGTCTATGGAGAGTCCAAATGAGCCGAAAAGAGCCCCAGGGTGCCACGACCTGCAGAATAGAACTTATCGAGATCCTCGAACTTACGAGGTTTAGAAAACCACAGCCATTTCAATCTGACCACCCTTCGGAGCCCGTCAGCACAAGGATAACAAACCATAGCAGGAAACCTTACCTTCGGCAACAGGAACAAGCAGAACACCTTTCGGCAAAGCAGTAAATACTGCGATCAAGGCATTAATCGATATTAGATGGAGCCATCATGGAAGAGGGCGAGCCGCATGCACTTTCAGAGTGAGGACAGTGGCAATAAAAGTGATAATAGCTATTGATAGATACACTGACTCTACCACCCGCAATGAACATGATCCGGCCATTATGCCTTCGGCATCTGCATGCACGCATTGGACAGACTCACCCATCAACACGGCTTTTGCCTGTTCGCAAACTCAAAGACAATATGGCTTCCTTGGTGAAAGTGACGGCGGACTTCAAATCAAATGTCTTTGAGATCCTCCACCGGAATGATCAGCCTTGCATTTAACATCTGAGGGTCGTGGCTTCGGAGACCCCTTCGTTGACACCCTCAACAGAGCTGATGAAGCATTACAGTCCGCACGTAGCAGATTCAGCATGTACTATCATCACCGAAGATGATTCTCGAGGGCAACTGGAAAACAAGAGGTAGCTTCGCGTCCAGGTACCTACTTTGAACAGCTTCGGAGGCGATCCGTTGCAGCCTGACGTTGTCTTCCGGAAGCGTAACATTACCACGGGAAACTCAAGACCACTGAAGAGGCCATAAGCGGGGTACCTAGGTATGCCGTACATTGTGTGCACCTTGAGAACCCTCTCCCACAGGCTACGAGTGTGTGGATAGTTTCTTCTGAAATGTGCCTTATCATCAATCAAGAAAGGTAAGCAAGGGCGCGGCTAAGGTCTCAGCTGAGTTTGGGCTGTTTGATGCCAAGGCTGAGTATTAAGTGGTGACGAGGCTGCGGTGTTTTCCCGTTGCCCGCCTTTCAAGTTTCTTCCTTCACCCCTCCCAATTTCTCAGGGATTCATCTTTCCCGGCCACCATTGTAACCCGACAGAGAGGAAGTCTCATTCTAATACATAGCTGATCGCACGCAATTGTCATCTCAAGATGGGTGCCAAAGTGCCGCGGAATTTCCGGCTGCTGGAGGAGCTGGAGAAGGGCGAGAAAGGCCTTGGTGCAGGTGTGTGATTGTCTGCGCCTGGTACTTGAGCAATGGCGGCATTAACACTCGTATAGAGGCATGCTCGTATGGGCTGGCTGACAGCGACGACTTGATGATGACCAACTGGAATGGGACGATCCTTGGGCCTCCTCATGTATGTCCCCTTCGAGGCCGCTTCCGTGGAGGCCGTCGATTCGGCTGACTCCTTGCAATCTAGAGCGTTCACGAGAATCGCATTTACAGCGTCAATATCCACTGCGGCGACCAATATCCTGATCTTCCTCCTACAATTCAGTTCGTGTCCAGGGTGAATCTGCCTTGTGTCGATCAAAAGACTGGGAAGGTGAGGATAACATCCAAGAACGATCCCGGCAAAAATTGACACCTGGGGATAAGGTTGATCCATCAAAACTGCCTTGCTTGGCGAATTGGAAACGAGACTACACGATGGAGACAATCCTG
The DNA here is from genome assembly GCF_000835475.1 of Cladophialophora bantiana CBS 173.52. Lineage (NCBI taxonomy): Eukaryota > Fungi > Ascomycota > Eurotiomycetes > Chaetothyriales > Herpotrichiellaceae > Cladophialophora > Cladophialophora bantiana. The sequence goes on from NW_015971586.1 coordinate 284,848, forward strand.
ATCGAGCTGAGAAGGTATGCTGGAATTCCTGATTTCAGGAGACAGGTAACTGATGTCTGCAGATACATGGCTCTGCCCCAACACAAGAAACTTCCGCAACCTCAAGAAGGCACCACTTTCTAAGAGATGCAACTGCGAGCATTATTTCATGGAGTTGGGCTTCTAAAGGTATGGCAATGAATCACGAGCTTTTACGAATGCATCCTTGGCGTCGGATATTGTTCATAGGACCATTCCAGCTGCAGGAGTGAGGTGATAGCAATGCGGCACACAGCCAGCAGCAACCACATATGTCTTGTGTCTCAATCTTTCCTCGGATGCTTGTATGTTTTATTTCATGAGCAAGAAATCAACCTGGGCCATCGAGTTTCGCCCAGCGTCAGCCTCGCCCTCGGCATACCTGCCTGACCGCGATTTGCTGGTCTCTTGCGAGGCTGGCTCGCTGGCTTGTTGCATTTTAATTGTCCGCTTCAGAAGACCTTTCCGTGCTCGATCAATCCATCCTGAAATGTGCGGATGCCACGTATTCTTGCTCCGCACAAATCGGGGCTTCATCGACTAGCATGCAAGTCTGACGTCTGTGTTATATCCGAAGCCTGTTAACGTGATGTTTTAGGTCTTGCATTATACAAAGCTCTGCTCCGTGAGAGCACGCGAGTCGGCGCCGCGATTGAAAGCCCCGCCGTCACCAAAACTCTTCAATCCTTGATCCGCTTCCGCTTTCATCGAGACCGCAAACTGCTTTCCCCTTCACAAATCGCCAACGGGATCAAGGCAGGCTATGGCTCCCTGTCGCTCTTGCGCCAATGCGCAACGAAATCGGGCGATGCTTTGAACAAGCTCAGCCAGACTCTCGAGCAGGTGGCTCTACAAGCCGAATCAACGTCCGCATACCGCGCCGAGCTAGCCTCACGGTGGAAACCGCCTCCACCCGACCGGCATGCCCATCTAGAGAACCTGCGCCGCGTGGCCAACAAGGCAAACCATATTTCCACTCCCGAAAGCCCACGGATCTTCCAGCACCCTAGACCGATATCTGAACTGAAGTCAGGTATCAGAAAAGTGCCCAATCTGATCTTGGCTCAGGGGGTCCCACTTCTGAAATATCCAGGCCCTACTCCGGTATTGATGAATAGAGTATTAAAGAACAAGATCCTCTGGGGGGTTCGCAAGTGGGCACAGCATCAGGATATCTCAGAAAAGATTCAGCTTGGTGAATGGGAAGATGAGTGGGATGTAATCCTTGCACGAGAGCAGGGTATCACTGAGTCAGATGATGCCGCGAACGGGAATGGTCAGGTAGGGCAGTGGGGAGAACAGGCGGAGAAAGGAGGCGAAAAAACGTCGTCGGTGATCAATATGCGTTTCGTCAATCCCAAGCGATACAGCATCGGAAACGAGAAGAACAACAACCAGCCACCATCCCGCTCCCTTCCTCCGGCCACGAGAGTCTCATGGACATTAGCTCTCCGCCAGGTCGATCGACAACTCGAACAAGCCGTGCACACGCGCGGACGTCAGTACGCAGAGTTAGGGGACAAGTATTGGCAGGTTGTGTTGAAGGAGAGGGAGTTGAAGGAAAGAGAGAGGAGGGAGAAGAAGCACGCCAGGAGAATGGCGAGGAAGCAGGCGACAAGCATTTTCGGGACCGAAGTGCGCGATGGGCCTGTCAGCAGCACGTCTTCTGGATTTATATAGGGTTTTTATTCCGTGAAGGCAAAAGGTCGAATCAAGATCCTTTGCTCGACCCGAATGTGAGTCGAGCAATAGGTACACCCATAGATAATGAAAGTACCTGGGTAGGCATGAGTTCAGTGCCGGACCCATTCTGAATCCATGCTCGCTATTGTTCTGTTTCTAGTACCCAAACCTGAAAATGAGGAATATCCTACTTGTAGACACCGACTAGTCACACGACGAATCCGCTCTGGACCTCTCTAACCGTTCCAAGCTCTCCTTAACGCCCCAACCATTTTTCAGCAACTCCCCTACCTCCTCTAACCTCAACCCCATTGTCTCTGGGTAAATCCAACAGACTGCCACCCACCCCAGAGCACAGATGGCCGCGTAGGTTACGAACGTCCACTGCGCGCCCAGAAAATCCATCATGGGCAGAAATGTCAGGCCGACGACGGTGTTGCAGAGCCAGTTCGTCGCGGTCGCCAGGGAGGAGCCCAGTGAGCGGACGGAGAGGGGGAAGAGCTCGGATTGTTGCCAGGGAACAGGGCCGAGCCCCATGGCGTAGGTTGAGACATAGAGGAGCATAGCGATGAGGATGGCTATGGCGGGGAGATGAGGGATTGAGTTCTCGGAGGAACTAACCACGGTTGTTTCTATATTATCGTCTGAGTGTAAAGGAACGAAGGTGAATGCTCCGGCGCACAGGAGAAGAGCCAGGACCATGACCGGAATAGTGAGCAACAAAATCCGCCTCCGCCCCAGCCGGTCTATCAGATGGAACGCCGCAATGGTGAACAAGAAATTCGTCCCTGCAACACTGAGTGATGTCAAGGTGGGCGACTGAAAGCCCAACAGTTGGAATATGGTAGCTGAGAAGTACATGAGGCTGTTGAATCCGCAAAGTTGCTGAAGGGCCTGTAATGTACATGTGATTGTTAGCGCTCGAGCGTGCGGAGGGCGGAGGAGAAGAGACTGCAGGGTCGGGGAGAGCAGGAAGCTGGATTTGGACTGTGCCGAGTGACGAAGCTGGACGTGGGCCTCTTCTTCGTCAACCAGCTCCTTTTTGATGGCGTGAATGGTCTCATTGACAAGGCTGGTGGTATCGTCTGTCATGCTGTGATAGACTCTCTTCAAGACTGCTCGAGCTTCCGTTTCCCTTTGCACTTTGGCCAGATAGCGGGGCGTCTCAGGCATGAATGCTAACATGACAAGCTGTGCGATAGCGGGAACACACCCCAAGCCGACCATCCATCTCCATCCACCCCTCATAGTGGAAAAGACCCATCCGATCATGTACGCAATGACCTGTCCGCCGGTAACGAAGAGAAGAGACACCGTGACGAGTCTCCCTCTCAAATGACTGGGTGCTAGTTCAGAGATATACAGAGGCACGATTAGACTGGCACCCCCGATGGCCAGTCCCACAATACTTCGGCCAAGTATCATCCCCCAAACAGAAGTTGTCAGGGCCTGCCATAATGCCCCCAGTGTGAAAAGAGCGTCTGCGAACAAGATGATGTTTTTCCTGCCGACTTTATCCGCCAGAACGCCGGCGATGGGACTTGCAACAAGAGCGAAGAGACTGGTACATGAGGTTATGAGTCCCTTATCCAGTGTGGTCAAATGGCGAGAGGACAAGTCGGTGCCAATCGAGACCAAGGTGCTGCTTATGACACCCGTATCATAGCCGAATAGTAGTCCTGAAACGCAAGCAGAGACTGTCAAAGCCCATATGAAGGTATTTGCAGAGGATCGAATGCTTGTGGTCAGAGAAGCGTGACTGTCGTCGTGTCGGTCCGTGATGAGGGGGGCATCCGGAGAGGCATCATCGTGTGCAGGGGGCATTTCTCGAAGTTCCACCTCTTCTGATTTTCCTTCTTCTTGATTGTTGAGCATGAAGTGTCATAATAACTGCATGGTTTGGTGTCGTTTGGGTGATCGCGTGCACAACACCGTCGGGAGACAAGGAAGCCTGCGCAACCTGTGCTCTTCCCGGCTCCCCGGCCACTCCCAGCTCGCCAGCTACATCTGTAGAATCTGGTTTATCTAATTTCTTAGTCAGCCGCCCACATACGTCAGGTCTAGAACTTGACTTGCGTTACCGTACCCTGTAGATTGTCGAGGCCGACGATCGGACTTCGCACCCATTAATAATTCTTCCACCATCGAACGATCAAGATAGCAATTTTGACACTGTTCTCAAATCCTCGCCGACACCCTATGCGCGTAAGCTTCCATCTTCTGAAACTTCTAAAATTGCCCAACGACCGAGAGCAATCGCCTACTCCTAAAGCCTGCCCTTTACCCCTGGCGTGGTCGCCACTCACTGGCAGCCATGAGCGCCATCCTCTCCGCAGACGATCTGAACGACTTCATCTCGCCTGGCGTCGCCTGCATAAAACCCGTAGAGACGCTCCCGAAACAGGGCGACGATGTCAATCCTTACGAGGTAACCACTGAAGATAAAGTCCAGACCCAAAACCCGGCGCCGGCCTCGATATCCCTTACCGATTGCCTCGCCTGCTCCGGCTGTGTTACTTCTGCGGAGGCTGTTCTCATTTCATTACAGTCGCATAACGAAGTCCTGAATACGCTTGATTCTTATCCACCACTCGATGTGCGGTATCTCCTCAACAAGCAAAATGGCCTTGCAAATGGGCACACATCTCCGCCGCCCAACGCCAAACTCTTCGTAGCCAGTGTGAGTCCGCAGGTTCGGGCTAGTCTGGCTGCGACATATGGCATTTCTGAGCGAAGAGCCGGATTTATGATTGAACAGTTTCTTAGCGGATCACAAGGCTTGCGGATAGGTGGCCAGCACAATAACCGATTTATTTATGTGGTGGACACCAATCAGGCACGGGAAACGTGTCTGGTTCTGGGGGCTGAAGAGGTGGAGGATTCAATGGCCAAAAGATCGAAACCAAAGCCAGTCTTGACTTCTGCTTGTCCGGGTTGGATTTGTTACGCAGAGAAGACACATCCTCATGTCCTTCCGCACCTCTCGGCACTGAAGTCTCCACAGGCGTTATCAGGGACACTGTTGAAGACAGTACTGAGCAAGACGTTGAACATTCATCCCTCGCAGATATGGCATTTGGCAATAATGCCCTGCTTCGACAAGAAACTCGAAGCCAGCAGAGAAGAATTAACAGATCGGTGGTGGCGACCCTCGGATTCTACAAACATATCCTCACCTCCCGTACGAGATGTCGACTGTGTGATCACCTCCCGTGAACTTCTCTCCCTCGCTTCAGCGCGCGGTATTCAGCTCTCTAGCCTTCCGCTTAGGCCACTCTCATCCTCTGAACGTACACCATTTCCGGACCCCCATATCTCTCACTTCCTCTTTTCCAGACACCGACGATGGTGGACCGAAGAACAAAATGCAATCGCCGGCTCTTCAGGTGGCTACCTTTACCACACCCTCTTAACAGTACAAGCCCGTCACCAAGGCTCCACCATCTCTGTTCAGCGCGGCCGCAACGCCGACGTTGTTGAATATTCCCTCGTTGCCCCCTCAGGCCAAACTCTGATGAAGTGTGCTCGGTATTACGGTTTCCGAAACATTCAGAATCTAGTTAGGAAATTGAAACCCGCCAGGCAGAGCAAGTTACCTGGCGCCGTGAGACGCACGACTCCTGCCATTGGAAGTGGAAGCGCAAGTGACTACGCGTATGTGGAAGTCATGGCTTGTCCCGGGGGTTGTACGAACGGAGGTGGACAAATTAAGATTGACGACGTGGTAGAAATATTGCCCCAAACGAGGAGCGAAGATGTGGTCAACAGCGTGAATGGACCGCAAAGTCAGAAAGATTGGTTGAGACTCGTGGACGAGACTTATTACTCGGCTGATTCTGCGGAGGACCCTGAGACAAAGGAGGAAGAAGGGGACGATGTGCCTATGACGAACGGGAATGGCCATCTGAACGGGTACGAGAAGTCCGAGCAGACGATCATCGGCGGAATCAATACCAACGAAGTTCACGCCTTCCTATACTATTGGTCTAACCTCGTGAACATACCGGTGTCAAAGCTCGCTTATACGACTTTCCGGGAGGTCGACAGCGACGTTGGCAAGAACAAGCCCGCCAGCAAGATGAGCGATACGGAGCGCATTGCAAGTATTGCCGGATTAAGCGGCGGTGGATGGTGAAAATGGTCCATTATATATTGCGACGAACTAGGCGTGCTTTATATTATGAGGGAATGGGAGCGACGGGATTGGGCGACATATGCCGCAATGCCCGCGGCTGTTGCTAATGCACAGGATATGAGACAAAGGAACTTGATGAGATAGATTCGAATTTGATACCCGGCTGTTGGGGCCCAGGGATATAGATGTTTGTACGTGACGCCGCGCAGGATTGATCTATACACTTTATTTCCATTTCGCTATGGGCGCGCATATAGGGTTCGTTCTTTTCCGACTCAAGCACCGTTTCATGTCCGTAGTCGCTTCCTCAACCTCTCCTTTGCACCTACTATTAAACCTCAACTTTATCATTATTGAAATGTGGTCTTCGAATGTTCCCCTCTCTTTCACCTTTGGTAGTTATGCTACGAAAATGTCGGTCTTGGTGCGAAAGTGAGGGATCGCACTCGCACCTATAGTTCTAATCATCCTCCACAATCACTATGACAATGCCATGATCGAGCACAGTCTATCCAAAGTCGAGGTTGGGATGAGTCGTATGGAAGGGAACATAGAATTGTTGCAGCAACATTTTGGCATCCTTTGTAAAATGGTCTCGCCCTCAAGTAGATCATTGTCGTCTAATACCTAGGTCAGTTTATTTCGATATCCTCTTATTCTTTCTAATTATAATTTCGAATACTCTCATTCCAGACATCCAGGTCAATAATTCCTCTCTCCCTCCGATGCTCAACCTAAAAACTCTTCCATCCAAGGTGAGCCCTTCTCAAAATAGGTAGAAAGTTCTAATCAATTGAAGAAACAATCCTCTAGATTTCAGAATCTTTCGACAATTAGTATGTCATTGCGAGGATACAATAATTCTTCTGGTGGGACTGTATGAAATGAGGGCCAAAGAATGATGGGTTGAACGACACAAAGGTCAAGAAGTAATAAGCCAGCTAGGCAATCACTCAGTCAAGACACACACACACGCGCGCGGAGCTGGAAAGCTCGCCATGCTGCGAGAAGTTCAGGACTTGCTTAATCGACCCGATCGTCTCCTGCCCGTGTCATCTGATGCTAGCGGTTGTGCTGAAGACTTCCCTGCTTTCCGCTGAGCCGCAAGAGTCGTTCCTGTTTTGACTGACTTCTCTTCCACTTTCTTCGCTGGCTCATTGCCAGGCTTCTTGGCCTCTGACATTGGTTTGGCATCACCGTTGACCATGGGCTTCGCCTCCTCCCCCGTTTGCACCTTCTTGCCCCTAGCAGTTGTTTTCTTCGGCATTACTTCTTCTTCGTCCTCGTCCTCGTCCTCCTCTTTGACAGTGGACTTGCGCTTCTTTCCTTTCGACTCTTTGGGTTTCCCCTCTTCCTCTTCGTCCTCTTTCGCGGCCTTGCGTTTCTTACCCTTGGCATTTTTGGGCGGATCTTCCTCCTCACCATCTGGGACTTCAGCCTCGCTCACCTCCTTCGCGACAGGCCCAGTCTTCTTCTGAACCGAAGGAACCACAGCACTAGTCCGTCCGCCCACTGTCAGAAATGCAATCTTTTCCCCATTTGGTAAAGTATTTGAGGCACCCTTCTTGCCCTTCCCCCATCGATGCCTGAACAACCAGTCATCTGGAAACTTCTCGGAATCGGCCAGCAGCTCCACCGAGGTGCTGCAGATGTAATGGATCGACTTGTGTAGCTGTTCGATCTGTTCATCGTTCAAGGTATTCGCGTATTGTTCAGGATGGATCTTTGCATTGTACATGATCTCATCCCCTACCCAGTTGCCGATGCCACTGATGTTGGCTTGATCCAGCAGCATGGCCTTGATGGGCACTTTCTTGCTCTTGCACTTCTCCTTGAGCCACTTGACGGTGACTATGTTCTTGTCAATGACTGGGTCCGGTCCGTTCTCGACCAGCGGTGAATGTTGTCGGATCTCAGCACCAGGACAGTCAACCAGCCTGATTCGGCCGAACCTTCTCATATCGACAAAAGCTGCCTCAATCGCCTCTTCTCCATCTTCTGGTTTCATCTTCAGCATAAACTTCATGAATTTCGGAGGCCAAATCTCGTCCTTCTTGCCCTCTTGCGGCTGGTAGTAGTAGGTGTGCTCAGACTTGAATTTCAACCATCCCGACATGCCGAAATGCATTACTGGGTGAGGTGCACTTGACATGGTCATCCAGAAGTATTTGCCTTGTTGGCCAGCATCGACAATCTTTTTGCCAGCCATGTGTTTCTCGAATTCGGCAGCGGAGGTGCCCGCCTTGCCATAGACGCTCGAATCATCTGTGGCGGTGACTTTCGCGATCGTTTTACCGACAAGCAGTTTTCGAATGTAATGTACTATGCGCGCGACTTCGGCGATTTCAGGCATGCTGAAAAACTGGCCTTCAGGGGATGTTTCTGGCAGCAGAGCTCGTCCTTAAAAGACCGAGTAGACGAGGGAATGATGCTTGCTCCCTTGCTGCTTTTGAATTGGCCAATCCACTAAGTCTGTTGTCCAAACGAATCCAAATATATGAGGGAAAGACACAAAAGGTCGGACACAGTCTTGAGTTCAATAGCAGGGCGCGGACTGAAGCTCAGGTTGTGTATCACGACGGCGCTAGGTAGGCGGGACGATTGTTGAAGGCTGAGCAGGGCTGAGGTCAGAACGCGTATCAACTACGAGGCGAGGATCAGACGCGTTTAGTGGTTTCGACGAGGCGTCGATGACATAATGTCTAAAGGCAGAAACTACAGCCTCGTCATCTCCGCATATTCCTCTAATATAGCAGTTTAAGCAACCTCCTTGTGGCCAACATTAATCTCATGCACAATACCTGCATCCAGCACTGATTCTTGATTGAATCATAGGCTGCTGTCGATATCTGCCTCATCTTTATCTCATTTCACCGTCTACATAATAATCAATCAAGCTGGCGTGGTTCTGGATTTCACCTGCTTCGGAGACGACCTCGGACTCTCCTTCAACCAGCTCGCAACCTCGCACCCAGAATCCTGCTCCTAGTGCTCCTCCATCCCGACGGTCCAGCTCCCTTCCTTCCATTCCAGACCAGGCTCTGTCAGCTAGTGCTGGAGCTCAGGTGCCACGATCTCTAATAATGTCCAAACCCACGGCTCCTCCCACGAACCTCACGCCGCAGTTCTGTTTTAACACCCGGGTTTTGCGAGACTTCCTCCGCCTCTCACGCGCAAGCATAGATGACAGCATATCCACCAATTTGAATGCATTAATCACGCCCTCTACAACCTCACCCTTCGACCCTGCTTCAACATCAATCCGTAATCCATCGTTACCATCCTCACTCACCCGCGCCCCCATACCTCGAGAAACGAGTCGGACCTTTCTACATTCTGTCCTATTTCCATCGTGGAACGTGAGATCGGATGTGATATCTTATTGCACTAGTGTTGCTACGAGTCCAGATCCAAACGACCCTGATCTCATCGAGCGAGAAGCCTCGAATAGGCGAGATGCCGAGCGGATAGTAAACGAGCGCCTTGACCCCTACTCAGGAAGATTCTTCCCTAGGGAATCGAGGGCGGAGATGCTGGCAGATGTGCTGAGGAATGAGAACGCGGTGGAGAAGATCATAAGAACGAGGACATGGGGGATCGTACAAGAAAGATGTGAAGGTGTTGAGGAAGGGACATGGGAGGAGGCAGTAAACAAATGGAGAGAAGGAACAACATAAAGAGTCAAATTCGGATCAATTGGTGAAAATGTCGGTAACAAAGAAAATATGCAATTGGGTGTTTTGAATGCGACGTCTGCCGGCATATGGTACGCTGGGAAGAAAGGTGGTCTTAAGACAGCTTCGCTGGCGCGGACAGTAGACTTCTGTCACGATATGTTTCCGACCATATATGGCAAATGCGGTGCTCTCAATGTCGAGTCGAACAAGGGGGCGTGAAAGGACTGAGCCCTTCTTTTCGCTCCTCATTTCAGTCTGATCGGGAAGAGAGAGTTGGTGGGCGCAAGTTGCATGGCAGGAGATAGACTCGGGAGTCTGAAACGGCAACATGGTGCCTTCCACCTTGTGTCCACTGAGAGGAAAAAAGAAGGCAACGTACAGAAGAACAGGAACAAACACCTCAAAGGGAAGGAAACTCCACTCAACATTGGAATAATTCCACAGCAAAGGAACCACCTCTATATCTCTTCTCCCGTCAAAACAAGGCTAGGTTTGAAGCCGCAAGGCTTTTGGTTTGTTGGTCTTGCTGTATATCTCAAGAGAGATAGAAGACGATACGACATCTTTTGAGATGTCATGAAAGCGCCGCTGCTGCGCTGTGTTATGTACAAATATCTATATCCCTTGGACCGGCAAACCGGATTCAAAAGTAAGTGACTGAGTCTCTCCACGGAATATGTATTAGGTGCCTCGAGAGTGCTCAATGAAGTCAAAGCGGCTGCTTTATCGAATACAATCGACAGAATAGGATGAACGACAGAGGGCCACTATTGCTAAAGGAAAATAACATACTTATTGTGAATGGAGGGCATCTTCGATCTAACAGTGAATTACTATATTCTTGTCTAACTGCGCCACTTATTTTTGAACTTCTTGTGGCACGGGGAACTTTGGGGGAACATAGTGGTTTTCAAGTGCTATTATTGTATCGATATTACTTGGATACTGCCCACGCTAGTGTGTAGTATCTCTCGTGCTGGGAGACTCTATGGATCTCGGTCTCGAGAACAACAGTCAAAAACAAGAACACATATCCCATGTAAACAATATGACATTCTTTCTGCGTTTCCCAACAGGAAAATACGCCGGGCACGCCAATTTAATTTCGTGTCCTTTTGTGGCCCAGCAAGGCCTCGGAAAACAAAACAACCAAAAAGACAACAGGTTGTAGATATGCCGGCATTCTACGAGGCCTGGCCTGGCTTGGCTCCTCGCTTGACTAGGGAGTAGTGGAGCCAGTCTCGTCTGACTTCTTCCTCCTGAAAGTGACCTTCTCGACGATCCTAACGGCGAAGTTTTCCTTGGAGGTCGACGATCTCTGAAGGCCGTTCTCTTCGTCCGCACCCCCATGGTCGACTGCCTCGGGACCAATCTCTGCCTTGTCCAGGGCCCTTCTGAATGACGGGATCAAATTGGTCGCGGCCGGGTACGTAAACACAATTAAGAAGCACGACGCAGTCAACCACCAGGCGTGGGAGATGCGTACGGATTCCACGAGCTGGCCCATCAAGGCGGGTTGCAATGCACCGCCCGAAATGCTGACAATCATCATGGTCTCGCAGGTTGGAGTCCACTCTTCGAAACTGGCCGTGGCGCTTTCAAAGATCATCGGGAACGAAGGTGCCTCGAAGAACATGACCATGATGGCTACCGCAATGGCTGCCGTAGCTGTGATATCTGTTCCAGCGGCAGTGGTTGCGACTGCGCCGGCCATGAAGCACATCAGGACGTACCGGGGCTTGAAGATCCTCGGCATGGTGACCAGCCCTGCGGCAGCAAAACGACCGATGACAAATGCGGTCTGCGCAAGGGACATGTAGTACGCGGCCCATCTGTCACTGGCGCAGGCGTTGACCTTCATATGCTCAATGAAGAATTGGGCAAAAGTCACCTGGCAGCCGAGATTCACGAAATTCGCTGCCACCCCCCACCAGATGCGTGCAAAGCGTCTGGAGACCAGCGGGTGCTTCCACTTCTTCCATCCACAGTCCACTGGCGCGGAGATGGGAACTTCGACCTCCGGAAACCAGTTGGTGCGGAAGAAGAGGACTGCCACGAAGATCATCAGCGCGAAGATGCAGGCGCCCAGAGCACGGTAAAAGGTGATTACGGTGCCCAAGTTAGAGCAGGAGGCGGTCTTCATCGTGGGCATCTGGCATCTACCGGGGTGAAGTGGATCGGGGTCTGGGCGTGCTGTAGAGGTGTCGGGATCGAAGACGAACGCGTTGGCCAGAAATGGAGCCACGACGGTGCCGATACCGGCCCAAGCTTGCGCCATCAAGATTCGCAGAGCGGCTTGCCTGCGTGGACCACAGTTGACAGCATAAGGATTTGCCGAACGCTCCAAGGTCGAAACACCCAAGCCGATGACGAAGTGAGCAGCCACCATGCCCGCAAGACTGCAGCGACTTGCGCCGATAGACATGAATTCGTTGCCCAGGGCAAGAACACCCAGACCAGTCGTCATGGCAATTCGATAGCCTGCCTTCTTCACCAGGGGGCCACCGATCAAAAGTGCACCGGGGATGTAGGCACTATAGTACCCTGCGGCCAAGATGGCGGCCTTTTGCCTGCCGATGCCCATGGCTACCTTGACGTGGTAGTTCATGATATCGAGCAAGCCATAGGCGAGGCCCCACATGAAAAAGATGAAGATGGAGGTAAGAGTGATGGGGAGGATGGTGTCTCGTCCCCGGATCTCTTTAGTTGGCTTATTGTATTGGACATCGAGACGCTTGATGCGCTCGAAAACGGAGCTAAAGTTGACCATTTTTAATGGCCGATATGAGGGGAGTCGTAGAAGGTGAAGAGATTTCGAAGGTAATAGGAGTAGACTGGAGTTTGGGAATGAGGGTTGGTCGAGGGTTGTTTGTAGATGCAGGGATATAGAGAAGATATTCGCTCCGGATGAGGGGTTCTCAGAAGAGAGCACCGTTGCAAAATAAAGGAGATGGAAGATTCTTTGGGAACGAAAGAGAAAGAGGAGATTCTTATACCTGGGGACGAGGGGCAGTTCTGGGGACCTACCGCTTCCAACATCGTCGCGTTTGGTTGCAAGAAGGCGGACTCAAGCCATGTATTTTGAACTATATTCTGCATGGTGAACCATTCAGGGGAGGAGAACAGTACCAGCACCATGGGAAGCCAGGTCTTGTTTTCTGAGGATCTGTGCATTCCGGCCCAATTCAGAAATAGAAAGCACAGTAGTCTCACCCCATCCACATGATGGCTCCTAGTAGAGCTTTCCCAGCCAGGGAATATGGCGGCTGGTGCTCCATCTCAACCCAAGGATGAGAAGAGGCGTCCCCGTCTCATGTCGTGGTCTCCAAACGGAGGTGAGAGGGGGTTCCCGTGAGGACAACTGGAAGACAACACGGAGCGCGTGGCCGAACAACAAGTATTGGCTAAAGTATTCGATTTAATATGTCCGGGTCCAGTACGGAGTAGTTGGTAGACATTTGAATATGGGATGGCAGCGAAGCAGAGGGAGGAAAAGCTTTGTTGATAGGTGGGCTAAGGATTATAGCGGGGCCTTGGCAGGAGATCGAGCGTCGGGATTTGATGGCCCGATCAAGCCGACATCTCTATCGCTTGACATTTCTCTTGATATTACCTCGCAGTGCCTCTTTATTCGTGCATGCAGCTTTGACCTTTTGATCGTCTGATGAATAACCTCCGACACAACCATAAAGCCTCAACAATTCTCATAGCATTTTCCGGAGCTATTCTCCCGAGGACCTTGGGGCCCCGGACAACGCGGCACTCGAACACGATGCCGTCCGCCAAAGAGCCAAGCAGTGGCGTCAAGGTATTGATGCTTCATGGCTATACTCAGAACGGGACCCTGTTCCATGCCAAAACAAGAGCAATGGAAAAGCATTTGCAGAAAGTATTTCCGGGCATTTCATTAACCTACCCTACCGGTCCTCTGCAACTCAAACCAAGCGACGTTCCGGGCTTTGACCTAAGTTCAAGTGAAGATCCGGACAGTATAGAAGCTTATGGCTGGTGGCGGCGGTCAGACACTTCCGATCCACCCGAATATGTCGGTCTGGAGGAAGGGTTAGAGACTATCGCCAAAGTTCTCGAGTCAGAAGGGCCGTTCGATGGTGTCATCGGATTCTCGCAGGGAGCATGCCTAGCCGCCATGGTCGCTTCGCTACTGGAGGGAGACTCCAGGAAACAAGCGTTCGAAAAAGCACGAGAGAGATCCACACTAGCGATCCCATATCCGGCATCCTTTGAGAGACTCAGTCACCCGCCACTCAAATTTTGTGCCGCGTACTGTGGCTTTCGGGCGCCTGGTGAGAGATATCGCGGTTTCTACGAGGAGCCCCATATCCAGACCCCAGTCTGTCACGTCATCGGCAGTCTCGATAGTGTCGTCGAAGAGTCGAGAACACAAGCACTGATCGATGCTACTGGCGGTGCAGAGAAGACACAGGTCGTGGCACATCCTGGCGGACACTTTGTGCCGAGCGGGAAGCAATATCTAGACATGATTGCAGGGTTTATCAAGCAGACCATGTCATCACATGGAGAGGCCAGCGGAACGGAGGAGAAGGCGGAAGATATGGATGTGCCGTTCTGAAGGCATTGGGCGCATCCATTGCTTTGTCGAACCTTGCAATTGATACCCGATAGAATCGATAGACCGGTCTAGAATACCTAGATGCGCCGCGCCAGAGCCTTGCAATCCTGTACCTCGTACCCGTGACTGTGCTGGTGAGTCAAAGGAGAAGGCAAAAAAGCGTATATAGACCGGTGATTGGCTGGGGCCTGTGGAGAACTTGCCGCTGTGGAGACCCTGGCTTTAGCGGTCTTGGCAGATGGCCGCACAACCCACGACTCCCTCAAAGTCGATTTCTATCGCCCCCTCGTCCATCGCAACACATCAATTGATCCATTGAATCTTCACTCCGACCGTCGAATTTCAGGCAGTAGCTGAGTAGCAAGCAGATACCTCAGATCGAATCCAAAAATCAGACAAAATGGTACGCACACCCGCGCCAAATGGACAACCCAGTCGATGGTGCTTAAAATTTCTCCTCCCGCCTTGACAAAGCACACGAGCACTACAAGCACCATCACCACCGACGCAATCATCGCCATCTCGACTAGTCGCTAACATTTTTGATCGCAGGTTCTCGCAGTTGATCTCCTAAACCCAACGCCTCAGGCTGAGGCCCGCAAACACAAGCTCAAGGTATGATATTGAAATCGCAGTCTCTAGGCTGGAAGTCATCAGAAAATCTAACAACCCCTCCAGACCCTCGTCCCAGCTCCGCGATCATTCTTCATGGACGTCAAGTGCCCCGGCTGCTTCACAATCACCACCGTTTTCTCCCACGCCCAAACCGTTGTCATCTGCGCAGGCTGCTCAACTGTGCTTTGCCAACCTACCGGTGGCAAAGCCCGACTCACAGAGGGCTGCTCTTTCCGAAGAAAGTAAACGACAAGGAACCAAAATGGAATGAAAACGGGATGGCATTGAGAATATTTGCTCGATAGAAGAAGGATTCCGCAGAAACTATGCCACCACGACAGGGAGTTCCGGATATCTTGCAAAAAAGAAGCCTTTATGAGAGCATGGCGGACAGATCGTTTCCTTCTTTTCGCAACGAACCCGGCGTCGAATTTTGTTCCAAGCTACGAATGGGGGATACCCTTTCGCAAAAAAGTCTTTATTGCATGGGATGACCGGGCAAGAGGCATCCGGATTCTGCATGAACATACACTTCACTGTTGTATTGTGAGGAGAGCAGGGTTCCGATGTTGAGGAAGGCCTATGACCTTGCATCAGGCTGATCTCAAAGTTATGGTGGGGACGTGGATAGTCATGTACTCGTAGTACAGAAGGCGAAACAACAAAATCTTCGAAAAGCATGTCCATTCTCTTGTCACTACCTGTCTCTTTCGACTGGACTCTCGGTTCGGTTCGGCTGCACCCGGTACACTACGATTGGGATATCTGCCTGCCTTTTGGTCTTTCTGTAGATTTCCGGCTCATCACAGGTCTCGCGAGCAATGCCCACATAGTCAGGCACCTGTCCTTTCCTCGACATGTTGGTAGTCATGCCATCGACATAGGCGCAGTCTGTGACTTGCCGATTTGAGAAACTCGGTCTCTCTGCGGTAGCTGTGCGCGGAATGTTTGCTGCTGGGTTGAGTCGTTTCCCTTTCGTTGTCCACGGGAAGAAGCCCATGGCTTGAAGTTTCGTTGACTGGCGCCGTTCCAAATTCAGCCGCGTTCCATATCCCCTATGATCCTATTCACTAGCTTCTTCTGCTCCCTCTCTTTTAACTCGTTCTCGTCCATCTCCCTCAGACATCGCCCAACGGCACAAATTCCCTTTACGCCAGCCTCAGGACACTCAACCCACACTTTCCCATTTTTGCCGACTGCAATCTCGAATCCGCCCTGAAGTTTCGAGCCCAGTTCCTCCAGCGCTGCAACACCTTGCTTCTTGAGAAGTCTCTCAGCAAGGCCGGGACTGACATCAAATACCATGCCACCGCTAAGCGGGCCCAACCCATCTGGTTCCGCCTTTCCCGTGGATGGATTCACACAACTTAATTCGATCTCCATGTTCTTCTGCGCTGAGACAACTTTGGCATAGACGAGGTCATTGGTTTTCAGTTGAGGTCTCGTCTTCTTGGTTGCACCCTCAAAGGCTAATTGTGGCAAAAAGGCTTGAGGCGAGTAACGGTTGATGTAGACATGGAAAAAGTCTGCAGTCGAGATTCGTACTTGAGCGATCACGAGGTCCCCTGGTCTGGGGATGTAACGAGCATCTGGAGTGGCTATTTGTGCAGTCTTCTTGCGGTAGTCAACATCCAAGAATCCTCCAATGGTCGCTAGGAAGTTGGCATCTGCTGCTTGTTGCAGTCCTTGGCCGATTTTGCGCTTTTGAGACGTTGGGATGTGACCAGTGGGAACTTGATCGCCAGGCAGAAATACCTGCATGGTGGATGTCCCAGACATGGGGTTTCAGAGCAATTTAAATTTGAGTTCGAAAAGTCTAACAAAGTACGGAGCAGCATCACAGATGAGGGGATGCATGACAAGGCTGGGCAAAAAAGTGGCAATGCTAAGATGGTGACAAGGCTGAGCAAGGCAGAGCAAGGCTGAGTGGCTGTGGTTCGCACTCGCTTAACCTTCCTTGAGCCGTGAATACGTCCGCAAGGCTCAAAAAAAAAGTTCCCAGGGTTTTCGTGGGTTCAAGTCCACAAACTTTTGTTGGTTCCCCGGACCAGGAGCCTTTCAGGATACTTGGGTACATACATTGTCTCCTGCAAGCATCCGAGTCTCTCCCTTGCAGTTCGGCCTTGCTAAAACACACCATGAGTGACGAAACAAACGGATTGGCACCCCAAGGGTCGCCCGAACACTATGCCATTGGTATCTCCTTCGGAAATTCGTACAGCTCAATTGCGCATATATCAGGAGAGGGCAAAGTTGAGGTCATTGCAAATGAAGAAGGAGATCGGCAGATCCCCTCTATTCTGTCTTATATCGAAGGAGAGGAATTTCACGGCACGCAGGCAAAGGCGCAGTTGGTCCGGAACAGCAAGAACACAGTTGCGTTTTTCAGGGACTTTATTGGCAAAGACTACAAGTCCATTGATCCAACACCTTGCCATGCCTCCGCTCATCCCATCGAGGAAAATGGCGAGATCTGCTTTGCTGTTCGAGACACCGCAGAGAGCGAAACAAAAAACAAGGTTCCGGTCTTGGAGGTTGCTGCGCGGCATTTGCGGCGGTTGAAGAATTCGGCCTCCGACTTCACCGGCAAGACTATAACGTCAGCTGTGGTCGCTGTGCCAACAGACACCGATGACGAACAAAAGGCCGCCCTGACGAAGGCCGCCGCAAATATCCAGGTGGAAATCCTCCAATTTATGCCTGAACCGATTGCAGCCCTTCTTGCATACGATTCGCGGTCTCCAGATGCTACCGTGGACAAAAATGTTCTTGTCGCAGACTTTGGTGGAAACCGATCTGATGTTGCCGTGGTAGCGTCAAGAGGAGGCATGTACAGCATTCTGGCCACTGCACATGATTATGAATTGGGCGGCACCCAGTTGGACCAAGTGTTGGTGGACCATTTTGCCAAAGAATTCGACAAAAAGTACAAGACCGACCCACGTAAGAATGAAAGGAGCCTGGCAAAACTCAAGCTCGAAGCTGAAGCGGTTAAGAAGGCTCTCAGCCAGAGCAATAGTGCCACCTTCAGCGTAGAAAGCCTTGCAGATGGCGTCGATTTCAGGTCTACAGTCAACAGAACGCGGTATGAAATTCTCGCTTTGAAGACATTTGGACGGTTTACTAGACTGGTCGAGGAAGTGATCAAGAAAGCCGGACTCGACGTACTGGACGTTGATGAGGTCATCATGTCTGGCGGTACATCGCATACACCAAAGATTGCGAAGAATATTGAAGCTCTTTTCCCGGAGTCGACGCAGGTTCTCGCACCGGCGACGACGCCCACGGCATTAAATCCTTCGGAGTTGTCAGCCAGAGGGGCTGCTCTGCAAGCTTCTCTGATTCAGGAGTTCGAGAAAGAGGATATCGATCAATCAACGCATGAAATGGTTACCGTCACACCTCACTTGACCGCTGCCATTGGCTATCAGGTGACAGGCCAGCCCGTAGATTCGTTCACGTTGATCATTCCTCCGGACACGGCCGTTCCTGCTCGAAGAACGAAAGTCGTCCAGGGTCTCGAAGGCGATGTTCTGATCCGAATCAGGGAAGGCGAACGAGAGATCACAGTCACGCACCGCGAGCCTCAAGCAAAGCCCGAAACCAATGGAACGAAAGAGGAGGAGGATGATGACGACGAAGATGAAGATGAGGAAGACGAGGCAGAAGAGATACGCGAGAAGGTCTGGCGACCCAAGCAGCCTCTGGCGGAGCTGGTCTTCAGGGGCCTGAAGAAGGGATCTAAAGTCGAAGTCACGGTCAATGTCGATGCGGAGCTGGCCCTTTCCATCACCGCTCGGGAATTGGGGGGGAAAGGGGGCATTCGCGGCGAGATCAAAGCATCCGAGACGGCGCAGCAGAACGGAAGCGCTTGAGAAGGGGTCTTGTTCTTCTTGTTCTTCTTCCCCTTGCTACCTATATTTTTTGAACCTGGCATGGCGTCGGCGTGGATGGATGGATGGATGGATGGATGATATGTGTTTTCGATACTGTATTTGCTGTCCGTTTGAGACACTCAAAAGAAAAGAACAGAACAGCAGTCGCTGGCTGGCTCGCTCACTGCTGATGATGAGATAGAACAAGCGTCATTGGTTGACTGTTTCTTTCCTTTTGTCAAAAGTTAGAATCGAGAAATATCATGACTTGAGAAGCACTTAATTCTGAATAGATACCCATATCATTACGCGCACGCGCAGGTACGCACGGCCATCATGACATCTAATTGTGTGGTACACCTTGTTTTGAACGGGATGCTTGACTTTTGTTGTTTTCGCTATCATGATTTATCAAACAAGACTTTTATGCGCTGGTATATGTATTTGACGTCGCACACTCTAGGCTCCTTCGCGCTCCTCATCCCTCCTCTCTGACATTCTCTCCTCCCGACTCTTCCGCTCCGCAAACAGCGCCAGTAACCCAAGGTCATATGTCGCCTTCAGGGAACCGGCCGCGACAAATGCAATCCAGAAGTGATTGTTTGTTCCGAGGACGCCGGTGATTACGGGACCCATGCTCTGGGCACATGTCTTGACAACGTTGATGGTTCCCATGACAGCGGTGCGTTCGTGTGGCAGAACAATCGCCGCGAGGAACGCGGAGCGCGGAGCTACGTCCATGACTTGCGTGCAGGCACGACCGATGAGGAAGGCGAGGGCGCCAGACAGCGTGGAAGGGATAGGGATCAATGCGAGGCAGATAGCCGAAGGCAGGTGAGTGAAGACCATGGTCTGGTGTCTGTCAGTGCTGTCGCTACTCCGGGAACTCATTCTTCTTTCTTACCTTGACATTCCCTATCCTCTTCGATATGGAGGATGCCACCAGCATGGAAAGCGCAGAGATGATGCCTGTGATGGAGAATATTGACCCCAGCTTGCCCTCGGGCAAATTGAATTTGCGCTTGAAGAAGTAGGTCACCCAGGATCTGAACTTGTCAGCCAGCGCTCGGGGCTAGCTTTTCAACTCTGTTCGGAAGACTTACAAGGGCGCCAACCCGGACGCGAAATTGTCAAACGCGAATAACACACACAGTTGTACCAAGACGACTTGACTTTCCTTGCTGATTTCCGGCAAGAGCCTCCATCGTCGCTTCTTCGGAATATCATCGTCCTTAATCTGCTCTCCTCGATCATTGCCCAGCAAGGGCGCCGTCTCGGTGGGGTTCGCGGACTTTGGCTGAGCATCAACTTCACAATCTTTGCTAAGCATAAGAGCCAGGCACAGCTTGGTAACGCCGACGGCTGCGTAGATGACATAAATGATGCGATAGGCCTGAACAGAATCGTAGTGCTTTTGATGTTGAAGCAACGTGATGATCCAGCCACATCCGATGAACCCTAGTGCTGTGCCCGCCGTCCCGATCAGAGAATACCAAGCGTAAATGTCGCTGCGATCAGAACTGGCGGTGAGATGGGCGATGGTTGACTCCTCGATTGCGCGGAAGGGCCCAATTTCATTGCCACTAGAAGAGTAGACCGTCAGTCAGCAAGGGACATGCTCAGGCATTAGAAACACAGCGGCGATAACACATACGCAGGACTGATGACGCCCAGAATTGCTGCGGCCAACAGAACCCAGTAGTTTCCACTCAGGGCAAACACCACGCCGCTGGCCGACATCAAGGCGGCGCCCAGCACGAGAATCCATCTGCGTCCCAATTGGTCGGCTATTAGGGTCAATAGAAAACTAATAAACACATCCCCGATCAATGTTAGGGTCATGAACAGGCCAATCCGTGCATCTTCATTGCCTAGGTCGGAGAGGTAGGAGGCGAGGATCAACGTTGAGCCGCCGTAGGCGAAGAGGCGCACGAAGCGCTGGAGGATGAGGATTTTTGTGTCCCAGGGCGAGCGATAGATGGTTAGGAGACCGACTTCTTTGAGAAAGGCTTTGACGGGGCGGAGGATCTTGGAGGGTGTGTCTTGATGTTGTTGGTGGTGTTCTTCTGTTCCCTGAGAGTCGGCCATTGTTCTCGAGGGTCCTCACATGTGCTGGGAGAGAGATTGGTGCTCAATGCTTCAAATACTTCAAGGGAGGAGAGCGAGGAGGGAGTAGCCGTCGAGGTGTCTGTCCCTGGTCTTGTATTTGTATTCGATATGTACAGTGATGTATGTCATTCTCGGCCTCGCTTGGTCCGTTCTCGCTTATAACGTCGGAGCTGCAAGGCCGAGGATGGTGACGAAGACTCTCGAATTTTACTCCTCGCTCTGTCTTTCCGGTTCGGGCAAAATCCAGCGAGTGGGAGATGGTCTCTGTCGAGGGTAGATGTTGTCTGGACTGTGCAAACTCTGTCGAACGGTCTCCAACAGCTGCCAGCCTGAGGGTCGTTCGCGCTACTTGCACGGAGTAGAAGTAAGTCTCTCTTGAGCACGGTATATTGGCCGCATCAACATCCAAGACGGTGATGGAATGAAATGACGAAATGACAGAATGACAGAATGACAGCCAGAATGACCAAAATGACGTAGCAAGCCCATTTCCCGTGCTGCCCGCTTACTAGTAGAACAATCTTCCACTTCTCCTGCTTCTCCTTCTGCTTTTGCTTCTACCGCCACATGCAACCCTGGTCAGCTGTGGTGGCCAGCTAGCCTCCGACCGATCCCGCGAAAACATGTCTCTGATAACTGGCCATTGGAAACTCCATCAGCGCACCCGTGGGAAGCATTATAGTATGCGAAACAACAATAGTCGGGTTCAATGCTTTCCATTCGGTCTTCCACCATGAGCATTTGGCTATCGACATGCCTCGAGATCCTCAACCTGTTTGTCCTGACGTTCCGTTGCGCCTTGCCTTGCCTGTCTGCCATATCCCGTGAATCCTCCACCCGTCCGTCGTGAACCTTGTGCCCCCAGGTTCCTCTCCTTATTCCCTCAGCCTCAGCCTCACCGGCCTGTGCATACCCCCTCTCCGCCTCGCAGGACTCGAGAGGCCCTCCTCTGGAGACCATGTATGCGGCGGGTGTTCCAGTTCGCTGAGGAACCCTTTGGCTTATTCCACCACTGGCGTCGCTATAGAGGCGCCGAAGGTTGTCCACATCATGATCGGCCAGCTGATAGTGCCGGCCATCCATATAACTGTGGCAAATATGCTCAGAGACAAGCGACCATGAGAGTCATCATGCCGAAGCAAAAAGGCAAGAAATCCTCGATCGTTTCCCAAAAACAACGTCTCTGCCTAGAAGATATTGACCTCCCACGCTGAGGTGATAGCGTCGCACGACTGGGTGAAGATGACGTCCAATCCGTGGTAGAGACCAGCCAAAGAAATCGCAGCGTGAAGGTGTCGTCGATAACTCGGTGTAGTTCTCGTCGGAGTCGGCAATGCGCGTAGGAGATTACCGCATCTATCTCGTCATTGAGCCGACGTGTTGCCCCAGAAAATGAAGAGAGAAGAGAGGTAAGATGTGGTGAAGCGAAGGGAAGTGCCTCCCACCCCAGTTCGAAAGCGTCAGGGGAAGAGCCTCCAAACTATCTTCTAGCCGACCGAAGAAGGTAGGAATGCATTTCAATTCCAAAGGCACAACAGCGTCTGCCAGTGCTTTGCCGATGTCCCGCAGCCCCTGAAGGGATCATGCAGACTTTCCAATTCGTGTTGCGGAATGAGAGAGTCGAATGTTTGCCAGATAGCCCAGCTGAATGCTGGGAAGGATCCGTCCTGGAGAGGCATGCCGGTTGGAGCAGGGACAGGAGCGGTGGAGAGGGTGGAGATAATAGCTCTGTGACCACTTGCGTAAAGGGTTATCGTGTGACTTTTCGTAGGTGCGGTCATTGCCGAGACGAGGACATGATGGATGGTAGAGTTCACTGTCGTGGTGACAGGAGGAGGCGCCTGATGCCAGGACACTGCCAAAAAGGGGTGTAGAGTTCTGGTTGAAGAAGGGAATGATGGATTTGGAGAGAATATGTTAGTGACGGTAGATGGGAAATGCATTGAAGGATGAATGGAGAGTTTGGACGTCTGGGGCAGGAGGAAATGTTTCTGGGAGACCACACAAGTGGTGGAAACTTGGCGATTGTAGAGGATGAATGGCCACAATTCACTCAGCTGGTTCCTTCAGTGAATGGTTGATTTTGGTGTTTTTGTGCCGGGTGTGGCAGAGCAGCCAGAGGTCGAACCATTCTTCCCTCCGCCCATGGTAGTGTCCATCTCTGTCATATCATCCCGAATTTTCTCCCTTATAACAGGGTCTCTCTCTCTCTCTCTCTCTCTCAGAGAGATCATGTGTGGCGCGTTGTGCAGTTTTCAGAGATGCTACAAGCTTTTTAGACTTGCCTTGATAATTTGGCTCTGCCGTTCGCATCGTCGTCCAAAGCCCATCCTTTGCTCTGTGTTGCCTTCAGCAGGAGTTGCGACTCCGCTGTCTGCTTGCTTCTGAGAAACATGGAACTTACAATAAAGGAAGCACGGCTCGACTTATAGTCTCCAAAGGACGTGAGCCCAGTAGCGACCGCCCCAAACATTCCCCTAGCAGATTATCAAGGGTCCTGGCTTCATTCTCCCACTGCCGTCACTGGAAGTGATTGTCAGACATCCTAACATCCCAACAGCTGAGACGGCTGGTCGCTTCACCGACCAGATCTGCAGACTGCAATCGGCTGTACTGGCGGTTAATGATTTTGTTAGCCAATGGAGCTCCTATTATTTTAGCCTGCGATCGCGCCATCCTTTAAAGGGAGGGTAAAAGACTCGAATGCAGCTGTGGAGTGGGGCCGATCCAACATTGTGAATGATTTGGAGGCGGCGAGGAGGCATCGAATCTGGAGTGCAGCGATGCAGGTTTACTTGGGCGTGATTGCTGTTTGGTGTGGCTCCCCTGGAAGAACTACACATTGGGTGAATCGTCATCGCTTACCCCATGGGCCATGGGCAGATAGCAGAATAGATGAGAACGGAAGCAGACCATCAGATCAGGGAGGGTTTCAGGAGTTAGGACGTCGCCGGTGGCGGTGAATGAGCAGGTGGATGTGAAGGGTTCAGTTGGGCGAATTGCGAATTGCCGTCAGCAAGGAACTACAGCTCAGCCTCACCAGCCTTGTGATGTACTCCTTATATTCACAGCCTTGCCGATGCGACCTGATCCTGATCGTAAAGCTATCCCAGCCTTCAACATTTCTGGGTGCATCGATAGTCAGACAGGTTACCTGGCTCTGTTACAATCTATCATGTCCTCCATTGAGTCACACTTCGTGATCCTGGGGAGTGCCAAGGGATGTAATGATCAAGGACCCCGTCAGTAACCCCTATATAATGTCTTTGGAAAGGGCCCGGTTATGGAAGCCATCCCCCTCTCATATCAGCTTCGGCCCACGTAGATAAAGGCAGTTTGGCCGTCATCAATTTTTCCCGAGGTACAGTAATGAAGGTCAAATCCGAACTGTTTTCCTCTTTGGGGCCTTCGGTGATTGATAAGCGGAAACATCATATCGTGTTCTCTTCATAGAAAGTCGGAATGTCTCCAGGCACCATATTGTTACAGTACCTCTCTACTCGATACTCTTATGCTGGACACCGCCAAATCACTCCCACTGATCATCCCCTCTCAGCCACCATTTCTGATATGACGACCCGTTCCAGCCAGACATCCATCGCGCAAGGAGATTCGTAGGAGCTGCAACGTCGAATCCTACCGCGAGTCCCGAGTCAACTATTTCCTTGTACGCTGATAATGCCCACTGCCTGTAAGGGCCAGGAAGCGCTACGGCCGCCCGAGGGAGGTTCAGATGCATGAAAAATGCCCCGACTGGTTTTAGTGGTCGGACAAATTCGAAGCATTTGCAGATATTGATCGCGGCCTGTGCTTGTTCGCGTCGATGTTTCGACGTGATATAATCAGGGAAATAATGTTGTATCAGTGCCGAGACGAGGATGAAGAGTTTCCACACGTTGCACAGAGTCTCGCAGAGTCTCGCCTCGGAGATTCGGTAGTATGTTTCGAACGGGAATATCGTTGTCTTCGGAGTTCGCTTCAATCACGGATGCGCGATCGCCTATGAGATTCTTCACCTCCTCGTCCATGTGGGAAACCCTTCTCCAGTCTTGTTTCTTAACAAGCAGACTATGGTGGCTAATCGCGCGCAACATTTAAGGTATTCGAAATTGATCAGTTCGCGGGCTGGGATTAATGGTCGAGGAGCGGCTCTGTCAAACACTTCCGTCCATTCCAGTTTGTCTAGGAAGCATTCCTGACCGGTTGACAACGATACAGCAATCTGGGAGATAATGAGCACGTTTGGCCAGGGACGCACACTCATGCTTACTGACCAGTAAAGAGGCCATCACCTCGAGCAAATCCAGAGCCCATGCAGATCGAATACTACCTGCTCCCCAAGCTTTAAGAATCGCTTCCGCCCCACTGGCATGGCCAAGGACATTTTCGACACGACCGCAAGCAATCTGCCAGCCCGTCAGGCCTGTTATCCGAACGATATGCCGTAATTTTATATCACGCACCTCGAAGTCTCCGAGGACCATCATTGCTGCAACAACGGCTTCTTTCATGTCGCGAAGTGCTTTGCTGCACAATTGATGCTGATGCTGCTCCGTCATCCGAGCAGGGCAAAGTAACTTCGTATGTGCCGACAGAAAGCACGCAATGGCGGAATCCAAGGCCTGGTTCTCGCCGACACGAGCTGGTAATTGGACGAGATGCTTGCCTGCCAGTTCTAAGGTGAAACCGGTGCCCTTTGTGTTCTCAATAGCGTACACGAGTCTGCCAGAAAGGCTCTGGTCTTCGCTTAAACGTGGCGACGCCACGAGAGCTGGGGAAGACGACTCTAGAGCTCGAGCCGCCAAGGTCGGTGAGTGTCTTTGTTGGTTCCAAGGCTTGGTTGCATGAGAACGACGGTTTTGAGGCACGCTCCACCTGATCTTCGCCGGTGCAAAGGACACAAGAGATGCGTCCCCATCCAATTGAGTCCTGGAAAGCGTAGCAGGTCCGGAACATTCGCGGCCGGATTTTTGACAATTGAGACAGACCGGCTCGTGCTCATCGCACTGCATTTATCAGCTTAGACTGTCTCCCTCAGATGAACTCTCCAGGGTTTATGTCAGGTTTACCTTGATTTTGCGCATTTTGCAGGTACTGCACCCCAATGAGTGTCCGCCCGCCATATCCTGCCACTGAATCAAAGAGAACCCGGTCGCAATGAGGTGGAATAGAACTTAGCGGTCCGCATTGAGAAGCCAGAAGACGTATCTGTTTTTATGTAATAAATGAATCGGGCACAGCCCCGGCACTAGCACGAGTCTCGCCGACTTCAGGTATGCGGTGCTACTGGGCGCATCAGTGGGCCAAATATATACTACCTTGCCTAGTGAGGCATCCAACGGCGAAGCCCCTTCTGCCCAGCTGAAGCGTCTAGCTACTACTGCAAACAAGTTGATTCCCACTATGCCACATTCGTGGTCAATGATCATCGTATACTAGATACATGCTCAAGCGCAAAGTGATTGATCGAATGAAAAGCCTTCTCTACCTTATTTAGCGCCTGCGAAGTTTCGAGCGTTTTTGTTCCACCATGGATACTCGTTTCTTGTTTCCACTGGCGCGATCTCGACAGTAAATCCTCCGCTTCTCTGTTGACCCTGCAGCCAGTCAACTTGTCCATCAAAGTGACGTCTCACGTATCATAGACAGTACCGACACCTGGCAGTGTCAGATCCACTAAGTAGTTGTCTATTGCACGCTGAGTATCTCCGTGTAAGCTGTAGGAAGTGTGGCCGTCCCCTCTCCGGGTAAGAAGGACAGAATCTTCGATTTCGGTCCAGAGTTTGACAGCCATCTCGTACAGAGTTTCGGGGTCAAACAGAGCATTGACAACAAGAATGTGTGTCGACACACCGGTAACATTCAGCGGCTTTTCACGGTTGACAACCGGAGACGACCAGCCTAGACAAACTGCTTGCGCTGCGGTAACTTCACTGACGCCTTGAAGGCGAGGAGATACACTGCGTAGCAAATTCTATCGATTGGTCCACTCGGCCCAGCTGCTGTTCCACATCCAGTCCTGACACGAGATGGCACTTTATGAGAAGTCCGTATTCGAAGGAGCCGTATACCATGGTTTGGAAAGGAGCGTCGCATTGCCCTTATGAGCCTCCTTCACACCTTCCGCGAGTACGCCCCAGGTGCGTTCCTGGAGTGTATACTCTTGGATTATTGTCTTCATCTCTTCGCCACTGACATTCGGTCGGCATGGACGGCTTAACGAAGTCTCTTGTTTGCACCCTGGGGCGGGGATGGGTTCCTATTCAGCTGCCGCAAACACTTCATCACCATTGCCGAGACATTGAGTCCTTTCAAAACTGAATTCTCGCTTGCACTCGCCCACTCAATGAAGTGATCAAGGACAGTCTCGTAGTCTTTTAATTCCCCCGCTGAGAAGCTGGTCTTTTTAAAAGAGCGGTCGGTCGCACCATCGAGCACCATTGCCCGTATTTTCGACGGGAAGATCTCGGCGTACTGAGAGCCAAGTTTGCATTCCGTATGAAAACCCCAGGCAGTTGAGGCCACCATCCCCTAGAGAAGGCGTATTGCTTCTAGATCGTGGGCAGCACTGATAGTGTCAGAGTGACTGAAACTTGCACCAGTCCGTTTCATACAATCGAGGCCAAGCTTACGCCAGAGCGCAACCATATTGTGGAAGGCTGCTTCGGTTCTGGGCTGCTTCGATATACGCTGGTTCCAAAGGCCGGGGTCGCACTGCATTGGAGCACTCAAACCAGTGCCTCGAGGATCAGGACCAACTAGGTCGAAGTATTCTCGCAGATACACACTGCTGCCTAATACATTGTTATAGGCGAAGTTAGCTAGGAATGTACTACCAGATCCGCCCGGTCTATCAATCAGGTTAGTCCTAGGTTGTAGCTGATAGAGGGTAAATGAAAACCATAGTGTTGCTCGTGCACATGACCATGAGCTTACTTACCCGCCAGGGTTTAGGACGAGACTTCCGATCCGCTTCTCTGGGTTTGTAGCCGGAGCCTTGTTCATGAAAAGCCTAATTTTCGGCCCTTTGGGGTGCTTCCAGTCCACCGGAACCTCAAGCTCTAAGCACTAGAAATCTGAAGGAAAGCTATAGTCTTCGTTGCAATTGTGCTAGTTGAGTGTTGGGCCCTGGGCTTTGTTAAGTGGCGAGGTTGAAGCAAAGTTGGGAGGGTAAAGCAAAGTTAGGAAAAGTGATGAGGACAAGAATGTCAACATCATGTTTGCGAATGTCACGAACGTCGGATGGTTTCTGCTTGAATATGCGAGAAATACGAAGGAAAGGGAAGAATAAATTGGTATATTCTGGTCAAATCGACAATAGATGCTAATCTAATACTTATACCTCTTCCTTCGCAAGTTCAAAAGACAGTATCATATAGCGCGTTGTTGCTCAATTTACCATTCCGAAAGAACGGATGGGACCAAGTCGAGTGACGCCCGAGATGATGCCTGAAATTTCGGCTCTCTGTCCAGAATCAGTAGTGAAGTTAACAAGGTCGAGCCTTTGATGGCAACCAAGCCTCGAAGCTGAAAGTCATCCAGCACAATATTCCATAGCGCGAATTCCACCGACCGAGTTCCGTGGACACCTAGCGCCCAATTAACAGCAAGACTCATCAAGGATAATCTCATCGCGAGTTTTGAGGTCCTCCAACCTTGTTTGTTTAGCCCCTCTGTGTCTAATGGCCTGAAAACTTTCGTGCGATGTAGTAAATAGTGTTCAAGACGATCAGCTACGTCCAGAAAAGTTGTGGTCTTCCCTCGGATTCTAACCCGATGCGGTAGGTAACCTTGAGTATTGTGGGTATGGGCGGCCTTATAATCACTTGGCCAGACACCACATATAACAATGCTACTCTACAGTAACCATTTGGCACCAGATCAACCAGATCATTCTGCATTCCGGACTCGGAGTATGCGAGAGCCTTTTGCGGCACCACACGCGTGGCTACTCTCCTCAATCGCCCCAGTCCTTTCATTTTTCAGCTGTCGGCCACCCATTCTCATCGTTTCCCCAACTGCAGGTACCGATCCGAGAGGCAGACGTAGCCGATTGGCAGGGGGTCTGATTTGGCCCTTGGTGTTTTGCTCATGGATGTTCAGCGAACGGCTCAGTTAAAGCTCAGGTAAAAGCGTAGTGTGCCTTGAACAGCATGAGCACAAACAGGAGCCTGTGCAAGGACCACAACTTGGGCTCTCTGGGTTCCCACTTTCTGGCGCTTCGAAGCTTCAGGATAGCCCCGTTCCGGATCCCTTGCTTAGTTATTGTTGCGATGAGTCCTCTCGAGGCCACTTTCCGGGCTAAAAACCGCTGCCAAGGATGGGCAACTTTTAATCAAACCGTCACGTAGCTAACTCTGGCTGGCCGTTTCCAAGATTCCGTTCTACTGATAAGACTGTAGTTCAATTTTGTCCTTCGCAAAAGTGGACACGACGACGCCAACAATCAGACAAGTGCGCCGAACGGTACACCGATGACCTAAAGGCATGCCAGGGAGGAGGTCATTCACTTGTCGAAGTTGGATTCCGGCTACGCACTGGCACCGTGCCTTGAATTTCGACGTTTCTGGCTGACAGGGTATCTAACCAATTCTGTTATGGTCATGCGGACGAGAAATTGGTCGTGTAAGGTAGACTCATCCAGGTAGAGCACTGAACAACAATTATCCTTTAGCTGGAGAACGATCCAATGGACGATATCGAATTGCCATGTGTAGTGTAACAGAGCACTTCAGGGTTCGGCATGCACGTGCAACAACGCACAGAAGCCTGTCCAGCAGGTCGGGAATCGAGAACGCGTTTCTGGTTGACGCTGACAAGACAACACCAGCACCAACTCCACCCAGAGAGGCAGCGGCTAGGGCAACGAGCGCCTAGCACGGCGGTGGCATTGTGGAGATAGGACAGAACTGATAAAACACTCAGGAATAGGTAGACGGCATCAAAAAACCATGGGATGCATCACACTCTGTTCACTCTGTAAAGAATGGTACACTGCCAGCACTGTAAACTGTTCCACACTCCCCCTGCCAGCCCATTTTGGTTCGACACGTGACTAGTCAACTCTCCCCCTGCTACCAGTCTTCTAGCCCAGCATAGCGCAGCCACTTTGCCTTATTACAGTATACGACCTTCAATCGAGTGCAGACCACGCACTATTCTTTATCTTCTACAGTAAATGGATGACGCGGCTCTGGACGATGCGAGAAGCATTTGTAGCATATAATCTGACCTTCTAATTCACGGACAGTCCTGCCACTTGGAGGAGTCTACGGCAATGTATGCTGAATGATTTTGGAAGCGATCGTGACTTGTCACACATTATGGGACTCCGGGCCCACGATCGATTAAACGACATTGTAAACATGCAGCGCAAGAACACTTCCCTTGTAAATTTCTGGCATGGGCTCCAAAGCCGTACGACTCCGAGACAATCAGATGCAGCAGTCTGTGCTTCGATCTTGATGGGCTCTGACCTCGGCCAAGTTCTTGCAGCACTCGAGGACGAGAAAATGCAGACTGTCTGGGCATGTTTAAGCAGACGTCCCAGCAAGCGTGCTCTGGAGGACTGGTCACCGTTTGACGGTGGACGGCTTCCGCAGGGCGCAGAGTGATCTGCTATAACCTGCTCAAGGCGGAAGTTTCTCTGCAGACGCCTCGGTTGGCACGCCCTCCAGATCAAAGTCTGGTCGTTGCAGGAGTCGGCGCAATTGTTCGGGATCAGTTTGTCTTGCCAGATTATGACTCGGCGGGTGATGCACTTTGTCTTGCCGGAAGGCCCGCAGAAATATCACATTATTAAAGGAACGGGCAACCCTGCGTGGGCGGGCATAGAGGGCTTTTAGACCAGACACGTCGCACTGCTGCTACATCAACTTCCCACTGATAATCACCCAGAGTTCGGTGCCCTGGTTATGCCCATTGATGACATCTACAAGGGAACAGAAAGAGCACCTGAGCACCCTGTGGCGCGATGTATTGCGTAAGTTGTTGTTATTGTCGAAGGCGGACAATATGACCATGTTGCCTTCAAGGACATTGACGCCTTCGATGAGGCACACGCGCTGTCGTGCACATAACGCTGGAGACTCTGGACATGACCGGGTCACCGCGGCAGACTGACAAGTCGCAGAGTGGTGTATATTCTGATCTGAGGTAGTGGCCAATGAGCCTTTGGAGAGGGGGGACTTCGTAACATGTGGGAGCCACCACGAATCTCTCTGAAACGCTTGTATATTCATATCGACGAGAGCAAACGCTCTCGCCTATCCATATCACGGGGGTGCCGCCTCCCCTGCCGTAGGAGTCAGATAGAATGCACACCACATAAAGCGCACGCCGAGTGAACGGGATATTGCATTGCTAACATATCGACTTAGCTAAGAGTTCCACAGCGCCGTAACAAGAACTGAACACGGAAGTGCCGATGGCCTCACACCTCAGGGTATTAATACTGTTGAACGAAGGTTGAGTTGTGGATGTGTCTGGTTGATTGTGTTCTGTCCCCCTGGCTATTCAGAGAGACTCTGCCTGTTTATATATACATTGGCCTGTAACCATAAGAGCATTCCTGAAACCTCCTATTCCGTCGCCATCCTACCACAGGTCTGCAGGAACAACGAGGTTGAGGCGGTTTGCGCAGTTGGTGAAGCGCCTAGCGTCTGAGATGGGTTGCCCCAGTGGCGCTCTCGCGACCCTGTCAACAAATACACAGCAAGGCGGATGTTGCCCGCTAACCGGCTGTGTAGACACCCTGGTTCCCCGACTTAAGCTTGGATTGCACTTGAACCATTTAGATAGTGTCTCACGCCCTTACAAAGATCAATCGAAGCAGGACCTGACACTTCCCACAGTTCACGATACATCTAGGGCTGGATTATCTTTCCGCCGGTTTGTGCAGCATCCCAGACATAGCAGGCTGTCTACTGTTCAAGACCTCCACACCTCTTCGCTTTCGTTCTTGAAGCAACTCACCCTTGATGAGGGTCGGTTCAGGTATGTAATTGGGACAGACAAAATCAGTTTCATTTAACCCTGTGAATCGACTAACATGACCGCTTCTCAGCACATCCAAGGACAGCGAATTCCCCGATTCCATCGTCCTCACGGTAGGAGATACCTCATTCTTGACCAACCTTGGGCGGCCAGTCAGTCTTTTAAAATGCCGCTCACCCGACTCGGGTTGTCTTACTCGCGTATCCTCGAACTTGTCCTGATCCCCAGCACCCTTCGCAGCCTTGCTCACTCTATTATCCGTAACCGACTCACAGAATACACCGGAGGCCATTATCAAACCTTCTCCGCCGCTTGGGGCAGTTCCCATTCTTGCATTACCTGCGTGGACAGGTTACGACAACGGCTAAGCCAGTAGAATTACATCCCCGGACCCCTTCCCCAGAATCTAGCATGTGACTAGATGTGTCTCGCGCGGTATGGATCGGCACTCCTACTTCGTGTCCGCGCCATGACCACGAGTCGACCGTGACCGCAGTCAAAGCCTGGTGTAAAGTTCGCTACACTTGAGCCTTAGTAGCCGTTGTCAACATTGATCGTCTGCACAGTGGACAAAACTCATGGCCTCTGCGCCACCAGCCGTCGATGCAAGCCCCGTGAAAGACGTGGAAACAAACCAGTTCTCGTATCTGGTATTTAGGCTTGATAGGGTAGAGGCAAATAGCACTTCAGAAATCAGCACGAGCGTCCAAGTGGGAGAAGAGTGATGCCTACCATACGGGTGTGTCGGACAGACTGGCAGGTGTAGCGATGCGTGAGGCTGCTCTCACCTGCTTCCACGTCTCAGCTTTCAGTAAGGGTGAAGTTTCGTTGAGCGAACGGACCGTGTACTCTGGGTACAGAATCAACGACCCCACGTTGATCCTTGACGACCCGTCGAATGGAGTTTGTCTTCTGTGCCGACCAGTCACTCTGAGATGAAGTTAACAATCTACCCACCATTGCACCCGTATCCTGGCGGAGACATACATTACCATGAACGCCATGAAGACACAGAAGACGAGGAGCGGCAGCGCCCGTTTCCATCTGCCGGTGAAATGGCATTCCCAGTCCATGTCCTCCTGTGGACGGGTCTCATTCCAGCTTTGAGCATCAAGTGATCCATTGAACGGGAAGGCCGGCATCTTTGACACCTGTCCTATGTCTCTGATGGACAAATCCATTCGTAAACTCATAAATCGAAGTGAGTGTCTATTGAACATAGAGTCGTAAATCAAAGTGTGCTCAAATCCAAGGCGATCACGAAGGTACATTTACTTGTCGGGGCACCTTGTGCAGGCGTCGCGGCAGCCGGTCATGTTTGGCAGTGGGCTAAGATTTCAACTCCCAATTCTGGACGTGCCCACGCGCGCACAGGACACCTGATATCGCAAAATCACTACTTGCTGGTCATACAGAATTCGCAGGTGAGTGGAGGAGGCGTCCATCGGGATGATGAGACATCTTACGTAAGTCGCCGCAAAAATCGTCACGTGGCCAGTGTTTACGGAGGTGTGCGCTGCTTTCAAATGACTTGGAGCACAACCCTAACGGCGAGTGCAATAGGCGAGCGTCATTCCAACCCACTACTTCCAATTTGAGCGTGCGAGAAACACCACTGTACTTGGTAGGTGCACATCTCCGTAAAGACTCTTGGCGAGGTGGCCGCATATTCAAGTTCGAGTCGGCGCTTGTCTCTCCTCGACCAACGTCACAAGCCGGATGCCCAGGAAATGAAGGGGGCCGATTAAGAGATATTGGTGGAAGAATGCCCTACCTCTTCCAAGACTAGAACTATGCTGGACGTTGGTGCCAAGGTTTGGGGTCTTGCCAGTGTAACCAGAATGGTCCTTGGCCAAAGTGACACTGAAAATGACGCCTGACAGGGCGTCGGAGTATTGTACAGTAACGCGGTGAGGACGGTCCATAGCCTACTTGTTCCATCGTCTACACATTCTGGCCGCCCCGACCGTCTGAAGGCATTTTGTGTTCTTCGGACATCTTTTTTCGAAAGGCCACGGCTTTATTCTTTCTAGAGACCATCGAATTCCATCTTCTGCCTCGGTACCATTCGTACGTCAATTTTCGACCCATCACCCCCAACGGGCCTTTGCTACTCGGGTATGGCGATTTGCGAACATAGTCCCTTGCCCACCAGGCCCAGGTTCAGCCGATCGCTGGGGAACTAGATTAGGCCCTCATCGCAGCTCAGCCTATTCCCGGCATGTGTTCGGGAGGTGCGCAGGGAGTGCTCCGCAAGGCTCAGTTCAAGCTCAGGGTAAAGCCGCCTTCGTTCACCCTTTAGGATTGAACAGTATTTGGGAAATAGATTTTTCGTCCGTGAGTATTGAGTAATCTAGGTAGAATAATAGGCTCGGAGCCCCCATCTGGCTCGCTAGCCTTGCTATGGGAAAATAAAGGGGCGAGCCTCGGTCACGCACTGTCTCGCTCCGCAGTCCCGGACGCTTTACCAGGTAGATATTTTAAACCCCTCGAGGTACGCTGTTCTTGTGGTGCTCGCGGTATTCATTCTTCGATCTCAATCACCACCTTGCCAAAGAATTTCTGCGCTCTCAGATACTCGTAAGCCTCTCTGGCCTGCTCCAACTTCCACGTCTTCTCGTCTATCACGGGTCTTATACCATTCTCCTCGATGAAAGCCAGCATATCCCTAAACTGCCTTTTGCTGCCCACGAGCACACCTCGCACGAGACAGGCACTCGCAAAACAGTCCCAGAACCCAGTCTGCCTCTGACCAGCTGCTGCTTCGCCTCCGAGGAACCCGATGATCGAGATGATGCCTTCTGGTGCGACGGCTTTCAAGCTTTGCTCCATCGAGGTCTCGCCCCCAACTTCAATGACATGTTGCGCTCCGGTGCCTCCATGTCTCTCGATGTATTCCTTCGCGGCGATGCCCCATTTTGGATCCTCGCGGTAGTTGAGCACAATGTCTGCCCCGAGGTCCCGTAGCCGCCTCTCCTTCCCTTTGTCTCCTGTCGTAGCCACCACATGAGCCCCGAGTGCCCTGGCGAACAGCAAGGCAAAGATACTGACACCGCCAGACCCCTGGGTCAATACCCAGTCTCCGCGCTTCAACGCCCGTCCCTCGACGCCGAACAGAGCATTCCACGCCGTCAAAGCTGCACATGGCAATGTGCTTGCTTCCTTCGCGCTGAGAAACTCGGGCACCTTGATCAAACCCTTAACCCCGAAGACGGCGTGTTTCCTAAGCACCCCATCATTCAACCCTCCGAGACTGCTTGCGCGACTTTGCTTTGTAGGATACCCGTCTTCGAAGTCCTGGAAGAACGTAGGGCATACTTTATCCCCGACCTTGAGGGACTTCACATCGCTGCCGACTGCGACCACCACACCGGCCCCGTCTGAGCACGGCACGACGTCTTCTTTGGTGTAAGCGGGATATAGCCTGAGCGGCATTGCGATATCGCGATAGTTGAGGGAGACCGCGTGCATAGCCACGAGGCAGTCATGCGGGCCCAATGGCGCCACGGGCATCGAAGCGTCGAGCTGGAGGCCATCGAAGCTGCCGGCGGTGAGGTCTATTCGATATCCAGAGGTGGTCGTGGGAATGGCAGCCGCCATGATGGATTCTGATATCGGCCGCCAGATCAGAAATCAACAGCTCCTAAATAGCACGACCCTGGTGACTCCAGAGTAACCCCTCAATGCTGACAAATATGTCTTCTCACAGAATATCAAGTGCAATTCTCGACGTAGTCTTACCACGAGAGGGAATATTGTTCTCTACCATGGTTCTATTTGGACAGACTTGCTTTATACTTGAATGGATGTGGAGAATATGCAACCCCACACAATTCAGCAGCAAAGAGAGGGGCAGAGAGAGAGAGAGAGAGAGGCAGAAGTATACCTACCTGGGTACCTAGGAGGATGATCCAGCAGAATAGGTACACAGGCAGAAATGATGTGTGACTCACGATATCGAATGGCATGGTTGAGATAGATCTGTGTAGCCTGTGGCTTCTGAACAGACGACCCATGGGAATTCTACTCTCTCAACGGTCGATATGAAGAGAGATGTGGCTGAGTATTCTAGCAGCTCGAGACCTTTTCTCATTCCATGTTGATTGCGAAACGAGATATTCAGCAAGCCGTCTCGCCGGGCAAACCTGATTCCTCTAGAGTCTCTCCGCCACCAGACTCAAGTATACATTCCAACACAGTGCGACCGTCGCAAAGAACGGGATCCGCCTTTCAAAGGAAATAACGCTGTGCGCAATGATGTTGGCAAACGGCCAAATCTTGTACCCGTTGACAATGATGGTGAACGTCTTCGTACGCAGATTATGCGGGATCTTGCCAGGCTGGCCGTTCAGAAAACCCATGATGACCAGGAAAGCGACGGTGTTTAGGATGGCGCCCAGTGTGACGCAGTCTATGAACCACTTGGTCCAGATGTTCTTCCAATTCTTCTTTGCCGAAGCTTTCTTTTTCTTCCTCGTCCGCTTCGCCGGTTGTTGTTGTTGTCGTCGTCGCGGACTTGACCCTTCGGCAGCGGTGGTGGGCTCCTGTTCATCTTCTACTTCATCTTCATCGGCGTTGGAGTCTTTTTCAACATCACGATCTTCAAGCGGAATCGAGTGGTAATCTTTGTGTGACGAGGCGGAGGCGGGTACGTGTCGGGGAAACATCTTCTCGAGTAACTCCTGCCATTTGTAGTTTACCGGAGCGGTGACAAGGTCAAGGCAGAGGAAGCGCAGTAGTCGGGGGAGGTCGAATTCAAATGCCTCCTGAGCCTTGGTCAACTTTGCCGCCTCGCCGGAGCCCAGACTGCGAGGGGGAGCATGCACAGTACCTCATTCTTGTGCGCATCAATGATTTGAGCCAGAATGTTGGAGATGGAGACGATGATGGCAGATAGGATCCATGCCTCGAGCAGCGGTCTCCCGGGACGCAATTTAGACAGCCAGCTGTCAGTCGATTCATGAGGCATGATGGCGGTCAATGCACGATTCAAGCAGGGACGGTGTCAGGAACTGGACATCATGCGAGGCTCTGATGGTGGCCGGCGGCGTGAGATGGCTGACTGAATGAGACAGGGAGGCCACGCTGCAGAGCCATGATACAAGGTCGGTGAGCCTGATCGTCGCGTGTCACATTCGAATCCAGCGCCTTGAGTCGCGGGTTGACGATACGATGCACCTCGTGAGCTGTGCGGGCTGTGCAAGTATTACCCCACACAGCCCACAAATGTCCATGATGTCCCACAAGTGTCTCATCATCTGTCATTACAAGCTCCTCGGGTGCCCTTGAGCATGGTTTGTATGTGAATGCTTTTGACATTTCAATCAAGGCACTGCCTTGCTTGCCTCCCCCGCGTCTCACGTCAGGCTTCCAGCCTTGCACAAGCTAATACTCTTCACATCTAGACCTGAAGAATTGTAGAGAGCGAAGCAATTACACCCCCCCCTTCAAAAAAGAAAAAAAAAATTATATGAAAAAAAGGGCGAAGCCAACATGGACCACCGCACTTCCCTCCTTCCACCCCAACTCGCCTCCGTCTTCCGCGGTATCAACATCTCAAGCATCCAGGACGATGACCTCGACCTCTTCTTCCACTGCTGGATCCGTCCACACTGCCCAGCATGCCTGTCCCCGTCAAACCCTTATCCTTGCTCTTGGTGCGCGACATCGCAGACCTGCGTTCCCAACACTATCTACCCTTACCCGTTCGGCATCCTCTCACCTCTCAAGTCCGCCGAAATATGCCCTTTGGCATGGCGGGAGCGGTGGGAAATGCGCGCCAGGCCGTTCAGTTGTCGGTGCTCGAGCATGACCTTTGTGAGTGTCGTGGTTGCGGTGCTGACCACGTTGACGAGCTTGTACTTGATTTGGGCAAGTGTTAAGATTGCGAGATGGGCTGGGAGGAAGTGGAGGAAGCGAAAGCAGGGCTGGTGGAGGTTGAGTAATCGGGTGCCTAGGTGGATACCCTTGTGGAGGGATAGGGACAGGAAGCATTCCTCTTCTACAAGAGCGAACGCAGAGGCTGAGAGGGGTACCGGTGGAGGAGGAGCATTGGCGGCGGGAGAAGCGACACCATTGCTTGCGTGATCTATCGCAGTGGCAAAGTCGTAACTTCTACCTTCATATGTGATATTTGACGATTAGTACAGAGCGGGATAGTTTCAGCGCTCTTGACTTGCTCCCTCTGCTCAAGCATCCTCTCCGCCATCGTCCTCACCGGCGGCTCCTGGCCCTCTACAAACCTTACTAATGCGATACTCAACAGTCAGTCCCCCTTCTCCGACAATGAATCTCCCAGCACCGACAAAGAGCGCCTGTTCCAGGGTTTTGTACCGCATCGACCCCGTCTCAAACGATACTTGTATGACTTCCAACAAGCATGCCCCAGGGGGTGCCTCCGTTAGCACCATACTGTGAATGCGGCATCAAAACGGTCTGGATAGGACAGTATCGAGGAGGGGGAACTGGGGTCGGATAAGACGTACACGAATTGCCAAACTCAGTGGACTTTGCATTGACGCTGCGGCCGAGGATCCGGCGCATTTCATTCGTGATGTCAACTATTCCAGTGTAGTGGATGTGT
This sequence comes from Cladophialophora bantiana CBS 173.52, assembly GCF_000835475.1. Classification (NCBI taxonomy): domain Eukaryota; kingdom Fungi; phylum Ascomycota; class Eurotiomycetes; order Chaetothyriales; family Herpotrichiellaceae; genus Cladophialophora; species Cladophialophora bantiana. Next base: position 323,129 of record NW_015971586.1, read on the forward strand.
ATCGTCTGCGAGACCGGAACAAAAGAGATCTGGTCGTCAACCATCGGCTCCCAAAGTGCTCCCTGGATTCAAACCGAAAGGAACCGTCGACGAGAAGACGGCAATGAACTGGGGAGAACCTGGATGGGCAAGTGGAAAGTCTACTGACCTCTCCATTCTGATCTCTAATATTCCTCCCCAAGACTTCAATCAGCCTTTTCTCACCACACTCTAGCTCTCCGCATAGAAACAACCCAGAAACAGCTGAGAGCTTCAGAAGATGAACACTCACCCAACAACCAAATCACTCCGCAGCCGCATCCGCCCTCCATCGGGATCATTATGCACATAATCCACCCCCGGGCCTCTCAACCTCGCATCCACTCTGACAGGAAAGCCCGGTTCACTCACAAAAGTGCCCGAAATGAGGGGGACCACTGTCAATGGCGTGCCGCGAGAGAGCGAGCCGACGGGCGTGGCAGGACCGATGACGATGGTGAGGTGAAAGGCGGGCTGGAGGCTGGGGTGGTCGGCTAGAGTCGAGGAGCGCGTAGCAGGCGAAGTGCTCGTGGCGGCGGCCATTTGTGTAGAATCAGGCGCCAAAAAGAGTCGTTGGGATGAGGTTCGTTGGCCGTCACAGATTGAACTGCCTCTGGAGGGGGATCATCCTTTCAGATCCTCACATATTTGACAAGAGGTTGAATGTCAATAGAGTGTCAGAGTGGTTTAAGGAGAGGGAGAAGGAGAAGTAGAAGTGGAAGTAGAACGAGAAAGACCAAAGATCTAATGGGGTCGTAGACGAGGTACATACTATTCGTCATGGAAGGAGTACTTACTACTCAGCGTAAGTACCCCGCAGTACGCATTGTCACCGTCTGCAATCGTTATGAATCTCTAGTACACCAGGATCGAGTATTCAGTATATGTATATGCCCGACTTCAACAAACAGATCCAACCGCATCGCCCGTTAGGCCATAACAAGTCGTCAAGTCTCTAACCTGTCCCAATTCCATAGATCCGTCCCATACCGAATTCACTGGCACACTCCTGGGTCATTGGCTCGTTATCTCACTGATCGTACATTGACAAGAGACGTAAAAGAAAAATAGGAGGGGGCCAAAGAGGAAACAGCACTGGCACTGCCTGGCCTTCTCCCAAAGCAGACATTCATCCAAACTGCTGATCGATCTCATCGTCAGGTTTCGTGTGCACGAAGGCCCGCTTGATAAATGTCTTCCATAGATGATTCTTGCGCGTCTTTGTTTTGTCCTTGTGGCCGCTTTTCTTGGAGGAATCGACATCAATCTCGACATCCTCGGTATCGGCATGGCTCAATTTCAGCCTTTCCCGTCCCATCTTCTCGGCCAGATCCAACATGGAGCGCACCGTCAAGTCTTTCATCTGATATGCTCTGTCGTTGTTCGTTGTGTACTCTGGATAGTAATTGAAGTATTGGTACCGATCTTTCTTCGATGACTTGTCATTATGCATCTGCTCGTGTATATGAGTCAGGTTGGCGTAGTATTGCGTGAACGACAGCAGTGACAGCGACTGCGGAGAATACGCCGGACCGGGAGAAGACGTCCCGGATGGTGGTCTGGGGACTGGGAAGTTGGGTTTCTTCGGCTTCTTTTTGCCTTTCTTCTTCTTCTTCTTCTTGAGATCGTGGGCATCATCTTCCGGGTTCATGTCTTCGTCAGACTCATCTTCCTCCGGTTGCTCCAAGATCGTCTCCTCATATGCTTGACCATCGATGTCGTGTGCAACTGCAGGTTCCCCAATCGCCCCCTCGGCCGGGTGATCGTTCTCCATCCCTGTGATATTGTACTCCACAACGCGAAGCGTCGGAAAGAAGTTTGGAACGACGCTCGGAGACACCAAGGACATGCTGAATCGTTCAGCCCATGGTCCACCGATCGCCTCCAGAAATTTGGCAAGTTCCCTCTCTTCATCCTTCTTTTGGGTATCGACAAAGTCATTCGGGATCGCCTCACCATCCACAGACAAATATGAATATCCGGCTGGCGGGGTGGGTAGTTCTGACCAGCCTGATCTCAATTCATTCAAGTATTGGGCTTTGGCGGCAATGGAAAAGGTGGCGTTATCTGGTTGCGATCTAAGCCGCTTGTCGACCCCCTTGATCTTGAACTTGTAATGCAACTCTTTGACGTCTTGGAACATAAAATGATCGATGTTCATGTGTCCAAAGATCGAGGTGACAATGACATCTCGGTACTGTCGCATCCAAAGGGTAAACTTCTGGTAACAGCTTTCATCCCAGTTCTGTTTGCTCTCAGTCCTGGCCGGCGGCACATGGCCTATAAGTATGGCCTTCATTCCCCGGTTGCGGAGGAATTGTAATTGGATCCGGAGCCACTCCATGTGCTCGTAGCCCGGTTCCGACTTCAAATCGCAGCCATCAACAGCCGAGTTTGAATCGAAAAAATACAGAGTATTGAGGCTAAAGACCGCAAGTTTATTAGGTATGACTTCGGTGAAGAACCAACCACCTCTTGCAAATGAATGACGTTGTGCCTGAGGAACAAACCGGTTCCAGACATCCAGGTAGGCCCGGGTCCACTTGTTCGGCCCAGGTGTGAAGATGTTGTGAGGAAGAATATCGTTGTTCCCAAAGGTAGGAACAATTGGGACGACGAAATCGTTGGTCGGGTCCGGGTCGTCTATGTTGTCCGGTTTGCCAAAAGCCTCAATGAACTTGTCCACAATGAACCGGTTGAGCTTGAGCACCTGTTTATCCGATCGGGGAAGGCGTTCGTCATTGTCGTGGCGGGCCGAGTCGCCAGTCCAGACGACAAAATCAATCTCGTCTTTGAGGTTCGCTTCAATCCATTGGAAGGTCGCATTAACCAGGCTTATGGGGGCATCGCAGTCTGTTACTTCTGCTCCAAAATATGCAGCCTCGCCATGGCCTGAATGGCATTGTTCTTCAGGATCGGAGTGGGATTTGTAGAAGGGGTCGGGATGAATGTCTGCACAAAGGGTCAGCACAGCCGGGGTTGTTGGGGGACCCGCAGTTACCTGTGATGTGCAGGAATCTACCTCGTAATTTTCTGGAAGCAGGTTGGGATTTTGAGGTCGACGATCCAACAATTACCTGCTGTAGGCCATCCTGTTTCCAAGGGATGTTTGGAGGTGCTGCCGCTGCGAAGGCTGCGCAGAGCACCAGGCAGCGGGCAAGGCGAACCATGGCTGAGCTGCTAGTTGCGGTCACATCGACTTGCCCGGGTCGAGGGAACAAAGGGCATCCGAAATAACGAGCGAGAAGTCGATGTATCTGGCCGAAAGAATGTTCCTAGTGAAAAGAAATCCCTTGCAGTCGACGTGCAAAGGCGCAGACGCGGGTGAAAGGTCCTCAAGGTGAAGGTGGTGGAAAATTGGGCTCAGAGAACCCACGTCATCCGGCGAATGGAGGTTCGGTCAAGCGATTTAACTCGCCGGACTGCCAGGGCACCACTGGGCAGCCAAGAGCACCTCCGAGGGCACCTGCGGAAGGAGGCGACTGGCTAGGCGAGCCTAGTTGGACCAACTGCCCCTGCGAGCCGCCCTTAGATGCGCCCCGCGATGCTCAGGCACGGGTCCGAGATTCAGGAAGCAATACCCGACCGCCAGCTGGACGATGTGACGTTGCGGGAAGCCTTTTTTTGCGCACGAGATCGCCAACAAACACTTTGAGACGTGTGTGCGAGCAGATTCCTTCGGGGTTTGAGCACATCTAAATATCGATTGCGGTATCCTGGGACTGCGCATCTCCTCGCTTGATCTTGCAGCTGCCCCCTTTTCCCAAGGGCAAGTTGGCACTGTTGCTTCTGCAACCTCCAAAACTCTGACCGTGAGATGAAGTTGTCCAAGACCAATTAGCGGGACCATGGAATCCACGTGGGCTTCGTTGCGCTCTTACCAGCTCTCAGATGACTTGAGCGCCTGCCCTCCTTTACAGGAGCTGACACCCTCCTTGGTCGCACTCGAGCTGCTTTAGGCTTCTTGGGCCCTGTTATTGGATTCTAATAGGGACGCAGTGCGTGATTTGGGTGAGGGCCGTCGCGAATGGCTTGCATATAACGGGTAATCGAGGACCTTTGACCAAGTGCTGCTTGAGGCACGCGACAGACTTCCATCCCGCACTATTCCTAGGCAGTCCGGCCTGATGTAATTTCTCATCCACTTGCACCAGTACTGCCATCAACTGCGTCCACCATAAAATTCATAGCTCCGCCGAGGTAGCGACCCTTGCGGCATGGGGTACAGCGTTGGCATGTGATAGTCTTCAGGTGGCGTCAGCATTGCTTGTTGCCGCATATCAGGTTGGACAGGGTCATGATAAATTGGAGAACTCGGGAGCTGGCCCAAGGCTGGTCCGTCGTATCGATAGGCGGTTGTATCTGGAAAACCGTTGCCTGCCATACTGCCATATCCGACATTGGTGGTCACTGGAGCATTGACATTGACTGTGCTCGGATACTGCACAGTGCCTAGTTCCATCTGCCTGCTCTTCAATCGTGAAAAAAGCACGGCCGATTCTTGCTCAAACTTTTCCCGCATTTCCGGCATTGACCAGCGATGCCGTGCAAAGTCGAGAATTTCAATGATCTTGCGGAGGCAGATGGCCGCCCGTTGGCCATTGTCTAGAGGTACGGTGTTGGCGAGAGGCGAGCCTTCACGAATAGCATGCGTGGTTTTGATGAGTCGATCAAAATCAGACCACATCACTTCCAGGAACTTCTGTCCCACGTATTTCGCTCGACTGATATCGGCAAATGTCAAGTATGCGTGCCAGGTAACGTCTTGCGTGATGGGCTGCAGAAGATCGGCGTACTGCGCCGAATATTCGAACACGAGTTCCTTGTTGAGATCCGTCATGCTGCTCGCGGGAACCCGCTGGTTTGGCGAAACTACCAAGATTTGGCAATACAGCCTTTCAAGGTTGAAAAGCATCAGATGACGCTGTGACAATGTCGCGGGGATGGTAGAATACCAAGCGTGAATATCGTTCGATACAGAACTGGAATAGGTGGCCGCCGTCGCTAGAGGCCACCGAGATCGAGAAGACCACCTTGTACTCTGATAGAAGGCTGACTGAACGCGACGAATATCGAACAAATAGAGGCATGGTTTAACCGAATGCAGAAAGACTGGGGATGGAGAAGGGTCCGATATTGATTCAGGTAAAGGCACCTCGGAAGCGGAGTCGTCAGTGAATGAGAATGCTCGATCAAGGGACATGCTGACAAGACGGTCAAGAGCGTATACACAGTGGAATATCCTTCGCCGCAGGTCCAATGTATTCTTGCTGATCTTTGACTCTGGCGGCGGCTCGCAGTGCAGCCCGAGATCGACCATGAGGCGGGCAGCCATGCCCACGAGGTACCAGGGGTCGTAGTGTGCAGGGTCTACCAATGAATACTGTACGAGCAGGAGAAGAGCTTGTACTCCGGCAATCGATCCAGGATGTAACACATAGCCAGCTAGTCCTCTAGCCGCCGACATGTGCTGTAGCGCCGTCTTGTCATTCTCGTCTCCTTTGCGTTGCGAATTCGAGGCATACGCAATGGCCAGGATCAGTCGCACATACCACACGTCCAATGGCGTAACAGTTGATGAGATTGCCGAAGACTCGTGGTAGATGCGAGACAGACTTGACATCAGATCCGTCTCGGAGAAGAAAGGGAACAGTACGTATACATTTTCGAGATATTGATTGATCATAGGAGTAATAGCGTATCGTGGGGGCAGCCCTCGTGATTCGAGAGCGGGTAGCTCCTGTCGCGCCGCTGCTGATAGGAGAAGCTTCGCAAATGACATGGTTGAGGTAAACCCGTGGAAATCGCGGGATGTGGCGTTGACGGTGAGAAAACCAAAGTCACTGACCAACTCGTCGACATCTGAGGCCTCCTTTCGGCGGGCTCCGCTTATCTTTCGTCGCTGAGGAGGGCGTCCTGTCACCGATTGAGTGCCGGACAGCGTCCGCTGACCAGCAGCCTCTGCTCGAGCAACATCGATCTTCTTTTGTAGCCGTTGAGCCGCAGCTTCTAGAGCCGCAACATAGCTTCGTTCCTTGCCTCGAGCAAATTCGTCGTTGGCACTGGTGCAGCTGGTGGACTTGCCAGATCTCTCACAAGCGGTACAAGCGGGCAGTTTTCCATCGCATTTGATCTTCGCAGAGCGACATCTGGCGCAGGCCGCAACGGGTCTGGACACCCTCAAGGAAGGCGATAAAAGGGCCTCGATGGACTCGGTCTTGGTCATGGTTGATGAAGGGAGTGTGTGGAAGTGACGGTCAACGCATTTCTGCTCGGGGGAAATGTAGTCGCCGGGTCGATGATAATATGAACACTAGCTGCAGACTTGTATCCAGTACCGCGTCTTTGGTAAGAGTGTCAGAGGGCGTGGCTTTCAGCAGAGATCAAATGAGCACATGGATTGATTCGACAATCTGGGTGCCAGCCCAACGGAAGCTGAGTTGACGACGTTGCCGTCGTTGTCCGTCGTGGTTGGTGATGATAATGAATTTGTCCTGCGCTCTGATTATTATCAGCGAGGTTCATCGTCATGTACGAACTACTGAGGGGTCGGTCTGTGGGCACTTAGCCTCAATCATGCCCCCTTCCCCCCTCTTTTGAATGCTGCTGCAGGTCACTGGCGCCCACTGGCGCCCACTGGCTTCCATGTGCACCCCACTGGCACCTGTTCCCCGCCCAATTGGACAGCAACCGAAGGGCCACCAGCCAACTGCTGATACCTACAAGTACCAAGTTCAAGTAGACCTCAGCCGAGAGGGATCCCTGAACGCCTGGACCCCCGTCAGGCCTTAACGGCCCCTGCCTGCCCTTCCCAACCACAGGCATTACACGTCAAGTCTTGGGCACCTCCTAGGCGAATAGGCGTCATGGCAGCCCTACTTGGCTGTCTCCTGCCCTCCTCAGCTCGGTGCTTTCAGCTCAGCGTCGACTCTTTCGGTCTGAACTGCGCAGGAGCCAGAATCCTCTCGACAGTTGGCTGGCACCTTGTTCGTCACCATCTATGGTCGACCTTTACATCTGGCCTTAGCACCTGAATCTCTATTACTAGCCTCTGTCGCGCTGAAGTCTACCTCTCATTGCTGACAGGCTCACTGGTTTTCCGATAGGCGGTAACCCTGTGCCCAAACTCTCAACGCAATCCAATGGAGGCCGGCCTCACCTAACGCACTGTCCAACGTCTGATCATGAGCGAACTCCCTATGCTTTATTTATCACTGGCAGGCCACGCACGAATGATGAGGAATGGAACTCGATCTCTATTGCAGACAACGCTCACCATCATAACAACCTAGACGTCAACCTCTGCTGTCGGCTTCCTGAATTGATGGCAGCCAGCGAAAATGCGATCATGGCTGACTCGCCCGAGACGGCGCGAGCCCGGGATAAGGTCCACCACACGGTGACTGCCTGTGTTCGATGTAGACAAGTGAGCCTTCTCTTCGTTCCGTCAGTTTTCTTGGGGTAGTCGTCATTGACTTGTCGCAGAGAAAGACACGGTGCGACCCCACGCTCCCCCGATGTGAGCCGTGCGAGAGGAGCAATGCGCACTGCGAATACTACGACTCCACTAAGAATAGGACCATTCCGAGAACATACATCACATCTCTGCAGGAAACTGTACGCCGACTCAATGAAGAACTCAAGGCTCTGCAGAAAGAGGAGGACTATGAGCCCGACCACGAGGCTATGGCACGCGGCGCCGGCTTGGTCAAATTCAGTGAGAATGACGAATGCCGGTTCCTAGGTCCCTCGAGCGGCATTGCCATCACCCGGTTCGTTATGGAGTTCGCAAAACAGAACTCTATCCGGAGGACAATCAAGGACGTTGTACCACAGCATGCTGCTCAAGAGATCAAAGACAAGTTCGACGAGGAGAGCAGCAAGCCTACGTCGAAAGTGTATCCTCTCATCAGTTCAGTCGCTGCTCCCGAACTCCCAAATCGTGATCTCATGGATCGCCTAGTCGAGATTTACATGGTTAAAGCCCAATACATGCTCCCACTTCTTCACGAACCTTCTTTCCGCAAAGAGCTCCAGGCTGTGTATGACGGTTCAACCGATCCTACTCTCAATTTTCAGGTCCGTCTTGTTGTTGCAATTAGCATGCAGAAGCTGGACCCGCGATACGCTGGACTCGCCGACAGCTATTATCTGGCTGCCCTACCTTTTTTATCGAGCGCTGTTCAGAAGATGGATGTGTCAACGCTTCAGTGCTTCGCGCTCATCGCCCAATATTCACTGCTCACACCAACTCGAACAGCAGCATACTGGGTGGTTGGGATTGCAGCAAGGCTATGTCAAGAGCTGGGCTTGTGTGAAGAAGAGACGATTCATCGACCGCCTTCTGGCGCCCGGCCCAATGCTCTGGAAGTGGACATGCGACGGCGATTGTTTTGGATCATAACCTCCATGGAGTACGGTCTCGCGCACAGTCTCGGAAGACCGAGCGCCTTTGGCGTGACTGTGGACAACATCAACGTCAATTTTTTCGAGCTTTGCGACGATAAATATATCAGTGCGGACGGACTGTTACCGGGTCACCATGCGATCATGAAGAAATGTATCTCAATACATTTCTTCAAGATGAGGTTGCTCCAGGCCGAGATCAGGCGAACCCTGTATCTCAAGAAGCGCGAAGCACCGATGCACGATCAAGACCCGTGGTTTCACCAGATGCTAACCAAGATCAACAACTGGGTTAGTGATTGTCCGAAGAACGACGAGGGATCTGGGTTGAGCGAAGCCTGGTTTATTGGCCGGAAAAACACAATGATAGTATTTATGTATCGACCTTCACCTCAAATTCCCAGCCCATCCCTCTACGCAGCTCAGCAATGCTACTCTGCAGCCACCTTTAACATCCAGCTCCAGAAACGCCAAGTGGAAGGGCACTTGATCGACATCACCTGGATCTTCACCCAGGCCATCTTCATGGCTCTCAATACAGTGCTCTGGTGCCTATCCTATCCTGGTATTCGTCAACAGCATCCCCTGGAAGAGGTGCAGATGCACATCCGAGACGCACTCAGTGCGATCGACCTCTGCGCCGACCGCTGGCCGGGAGTGCGTTCCGCTCAACAACTCTATGAAAATCTCGTCTTTGGCTGTCTCAAGGCCTACGAAGCCGATAGCAAGGAATCACCCGCGTCGCAATCAGACTATGTCTCCTCCACGGCGACCCAGGATTTGAGTTCGTCCGCTGCGTCTCAGTTTGCGAACAGTCCAGCAAGTACAACAAATACCTCGATCTATGGAGCCCAATCCCCGCAATCTATTCACAGCGTACACGGTGCACCAAACAATCACAGCTTCAAGAACGCAGCGGCCGGCTACATCGATCATTCGACGCAACACCAGTTCCATCCTCAACCGGAGATGCTCCCTACATCAACACAACCCCTGGCCAACCCGCAACAACAGTATATCCCCGTGACCGCACATCCATGCCTTCCCCGCATCGATGCTGCATCCATGCATTACAGTCTTCCTTGCTTCGACCCACATTCCTTCCCAGCGACCACCGGCGCCACCACGGATGCGGGTGGTCCCTGGACAGCTGCACCTCTAATCCCAGGGGTGATCCCCGGCATAACCGGCTCTCCCAATATGAACTACGATGAGCTTCCATACCTCGCCTCTTTCGGTCAAGAGTATAGTCGGTATATGGGACAATACTTCCCTCCACCGGGTCCGCAAGGGCCTCCTAGTTCTACGGGGACGGGAGCGGTACCAGGCAGTAATCATGGTGCAGCTACCAGAGTAGGCAATGCGGGTAATTATGCGATGCAGAGCCTCAGTTCCCAGCAACAAATGGAACTCATGGCGATCCTGGAGAGTGAGCGAAGTAAAGGCCAGCTGCCAGACGTAAGTGGAATGGTTAGTGATGCGACGACGTTTTATACGGCGCAATTGCCGTAAAGCATGATTTCCACGCCGCTCGACATAATATCGGGCTCGCAGCCTTCAACGGGCCGGAAAAGGAAGAGGGACACGAAACGCACTGGTACAAGGAAGCAACAGGCATTCATCTTCCGCCCGCCGGCATTACTCCAGGGCCAATTGGTTTACGTCGACCCTGTCCATTAGCCGAACATAAGATCTCAAGCCAAGAGGAATGGTCCAAACTGGTCCTTTTTCCCTCTGAACACTATTATTAATTATTCGACACCAAGGGATCTACGAGATCACTCCAGGAGATTGGTACCGAACGGCCCCCATTGCTATTCTAGCTAACCATCGTCCATCTTGGCATTCGGCAACTTTTGCTCCCAGGGACACGAATTGAAACCCAGGCTCCAAGGCAGACACACTCACCCCGATTGACACCCACACTCACACCCCCAGAGAGCAGATCGACGTTTAAACGCGATGCGCCTTACGTCTTGCCTGCCAAGAGCCTAATTTAAGGTTTTCGGAACATTGCATTGAAACGGCCACACCGTCTCCTCTCGGAGGGGTTGAGAACCAGGCTCACCATCACGGTCTCGATGATGCCTGGCTCAAAGCCAAGTCGACAGCCTAAGTCTTCGCCCCAGCAAATAGGCGGCCGGGAAAATATCTATATCGGGGGCACTCCATCATGTAAGGCAACGCCAAGCACTGCGTCGCGTCCATCAAGCACGACAGGGAATATGTATAGAAGCGGTGGAGGGCGCATATATTTAGGATTCTTGATGTATGGGGCAACGGTACGAGCGCAAGGGAAATGGTGGCGGCTTGAAGATGAGTCGAGGGAGGGTGGGAAAGCAAAAAGGAAACGGAAAGGCCAGCCGAAAGTCGCACTTTTGGGAGCCTTACGAGGTACACCTCAAGCCGTGAGCCTTGGGTCTGCGACCTATGAGCCTTTGGGATGAGGCTCGAATCGTGTATGATGCAATGTCTGGTGCGGTTTGGAATGTTGAAGACCTATAATGAGAATCGATATGTAATGCAATGCAATGCCACGTAAAGTGAAAGAAGTTGAACGAGGAACGTGCTGCAGACGATCAACCGAATATTGCGCACGCAGTGGCCTACATGCATAGATCGAGAACCATGCAACAAAAGTCCAACAGGGATAGTGCACACCAATGCATGCACGCAGGTCCCAGCATTGTTCCTCATGGATCCTTTCAAAGCGCCCGAGGAATTGCGTAATCGGCTTGTGTAGGCGCGAGGTGCGTACACCATACGCACACAGTAATCAGCCGACGTGGTGCTTGATTATGGTACATATCCGTTGCACGGGGGAGAGTTCTTGTCACAAAAGCCCCCCCTCCCGGAGGGCAAACACAAGCGAACGTGTACCTGGGTCCTCTGCGCACCCAGCAGCAATCGTGAAGGGGGGTTCCTCCTTCTGGAACAATGTCCGGCTTCCCGGAATCATAGTCTCCCCGCCAGCAAGACAGGGTCCGCCGAAACCTACAAAGATTCCATGCACGAAAGCAGATCCGAGGTACCAGTTCACCGGGGCCCTTCTCGGGAAAGATAAATGCCGCTGTCGGTGAGTTAATTAAGTGGTCTGGTTCGCGAACAAGAGCGCGATCAGGCTGTATGTATGTACAGCACCCTGCAAGGAGTTTGTTGGGTTGGGGGGGCCTGAAAGTTCCCTTTAGGCGGGTTTTGAGATAGATGGTCCAATCCTTTTCCACGGCTGCATTGATGTCGGAAAATTGGCGTCAAATGATGCGGTGCCATTGGCGTCGTGGACTTGCATTTTCACGGTCATTCCGGGCCGTTGAGTCGATGGCACGAAGTGGATCAATTGGTCAGACTGGCAGCACAGCCACCTTGTTCTGCTCGGTGGCCTTGACACCGGCGGACAAGCCACACAGAGCCTTTTCGCTTGTTCTCGCATCTGGTTGCGGTTTCCCCATTGATTCGAGCGTCTCGCTAACAACAAGTGAGGCGTGTTCTTCTCGCAGGTCTTTTGCTCACTTTGGTTGAGGTGAAATGATGTAGAGGGTTCTCTACTTGTACGGAGTACCTCGCATCTCCTTGCCCATTCATGAGTTGGCATAAGGCTTCAGCCACAGAGGAAGCGGGGTGTGGCGCCGTGCCTGCGATTGGCCTGCACAGAAGAGCTTATCCTTTATTGTCAGCTTGGCGCACAGGGGGTTGATTTTGACTTTTGGACCTCGGCATTTCATCAAGTTGTGGAGTCAATGTCTGCCACAGCATCCAGTCGCGAGGCCCGAAGCCTCACGGCCCTCGAGGCTGTGCAATACGGGGCCTATTGCAAGGCCTTTTGTCGCTGTCCACAGGAAATGACCATGGCGCCACATTTACGATTTGTTAGGAGGCCCAAGAGGTCCAGAGCCGCATAATCCCACGACTTTTATCCCACCACTTCCCAAATCGGGCCTGGGAAGCCACACCAGTGGCTTGGACGTGCTAGATCGGGGTTGGTGACATGGGCATGATGCTGGCCTGGCATCAAGTCTACATCTACGGGTTGCCCCAGGCTCGAGTCAATATCAACTCACCTCGCTCCGCAAAGAATGGTTCGTTTCCTTCAACATCCTGTGTTGCACAGATCCAGCAGCCGGTCACTTTCATTTAACCTCCCAGACATGCACCCGCTCCCCTTCTTCTCTTCACAGTCTCTCGTTCCACCTCGTCCTCGTTGACCTTCCTTGCCTTTGGTGTATCAATTCGTTCCAGGCCGCTGGTCGGGCTTCCTTTTCGTCCTTCCTGGCAGTGCGATTCTCTCCTTGGCGCGCTGACTGATTGGTTGTAATCTCGTGCCACTGGTGATCATGGACCAATTCGGGTTTCCTTTTTCGACGCCCCATGCAGACCATCAGTCGCTGGCTCCGCCCGTCGGGCGGGTGATCCACAGTTCAACTTCGGAGCTGGAAATCCGATATCCTGACCAACTAGGACTTCATTCGCATGGTGCGATCGCCACCCCGATGGATCCAGCACATGCATTCCGGCAACCAACCTGGTCACAGCACCTCGAACAAACCCCGGTCAGTTTTTTAAGTGACGATTCGCAAACATCCCTCTCACATCACGAAACGTCAAACACTCTCATGGCCGCAATTCTCAGTCGACCCGACATTGCAGCCTTTCGAGACACAGTATGCAGCTACCTCCGCCTGACATCCGGACTGTGGGCTGAGTTGTACAAACCGCGAGAGTACTCAACTGCTCACCACCTCCTTACCCGCTGCCTCTCCCAGAAGTACGGCAGACTCCCCCCTGACTTGTGGCGCCTGATCAACGAGTTAAGAGACCATCATGATTTCGAGCATTCACGCTATGACTATATCGACATCATCTCCTCAATTCCGACGCCAAAAAATCAGTTTCCGAACCATTTGGCACCATCCGCGTACGAAGGACGAGCATTCAGCGGTTCATGTAGTTGGTCGGTTCCTCGTCCGCCTGAGGAAAGCAGTCCTCTTGTGGGCCAAATCTCCAGTCCAGTTCCGGGCCCAGTCGGCCAAACAAGATGCACAACACCTGTTTTTACGGCGAATGGCAGGAGAAGATTCCAAACTTCTTCCAACCCGAGGAAGAAAGGAAGAGCACCGAAAGGAGAGAGGTACAAATGCCCTTATACGAATTGCAGGCATGACGCTTTTCGGAATGCTGGGAACTTCAGCAACCATATGCGCAATTGTCATGCGGAATCTGAGTATCGCAACCAGCATCCAGCAGATTTTCTGGTGCCAGATTCATCGCCCCAGCTGAGCAATCAGGGCGACACCACGTCTTCCGCGGTTACAAATGCGAGCGACTCACCTTTGACTCGGCGACGATTGTCCGAGGAGTCCGGCACCAATGAAGACGGGGCGGCGACCGCTGACGACGAGGATGTGAGAGATATCGGCGACATCATTTTCCCTGCTGAACAAGATGAATTCCAAACCAGCATGAGCCAAGGGATGTTCAGTCAAGGCGCTCCAGGAGCGCCTGTAACCGGCGGGATAGCGTGCGGTTCTCTTTTGGAGGCCTTCAGATTTGTTCCGGCTAATTATCAAGCACAGCATCATGCTATGTCACAAGGACTCAATGACATGCCTCGATCATCTCCCAGAGAGGATATTGAGTTTAGCCAACTTCAAATCATGAATGAACAGGAGTGGGACACACGGAGAAGAGGTTAGCTTGGATAGACAGCAGTGCATTCAGAAAAAGGTGAATGCTTGCCGCGAGGTTGTAGATCAAGATGCACATGCTGCAAGTAAAAGATACCAGCTAGACGTAGGCCCTTTTAGCCCACGTTCCTCCACTTAATTGAATATTCTTTACAAAACTCGCATTGCCGGCATGGGGGCAAAGCACACGAAGTCGGTGGGGACCTGTAGCACTTACAGGCGCTGTAGCATTTCCATGTTAATGAGTGGTTGTACCGCCATGACCATATCGCAAGAGGCTGGTTCGGCAACAAATATGTTAGAATGGCGGGTTGGATCTCGCCAGGGGATTTCAAATCGCCGAGTGCCTGGGGGGAGAGTCTGGGTTGCCGCTGGGCCGGCATGATGTGGTCGAACAGCTCGGGATTGCGGGAACGTACTCCGTATGCAAAGGAAGTCGACCTTTGTTGAAGGGTCGACTTGCGGAGGCGAGATGCAGTTCCTCGTCTGAGGCCGGCATCAGTCGCCCAATAGCCCTTGTCGACAGAGATGGATGATGACCAGAGGGCATGGAACTTTGCTTGCAGTCGCCCAAAGTGGCGGTGGGAAAAAGTCGTTGATGGAAGGCAAACTGATGATGCCATCAAAAATTCCTCCGCTTCGATTTGATGATATAGAGGAGAGACGAAACCTGAAACACACCTGTTGGAGCTAGTCTCTGAACTAGCTCACCTTGTGACCGCGCCTCCGAAGTCTAAGAATAATCTGGGGACAAGGAGAAATAATGATGTCGAGGGACAAGGTGCCCTCAGCTGGGAAGGGTGGGAAACTTATTCGGATCTCCATTATAAGCGAAATTGGACCAGGGAAGCGTGGCAGTGAGTGATTGGAATCGCGGATGTGAGCGGGATTTGAGGTCGCGGCCCAGACCAAAAAGCAGCTGGAGATTCTCACCCGCGGTGCCCTTTAAACGGCAGGGATGGGCGACAAGCTCCTGGGCCGAGCAATCGCCTTTCGCTGCGGGTGGCAGACCTGCATGGTGGAGAGGCTGCGCGACAGTTGCGCTGCAGCGGTCCAGACTGAACGGCGCAGTTTGCCAGTCCCTGGAGCTTGAATGCAGGTCCCCAAGCACCAACAAAGCCTGTTGAGTCCTGGTGGTGCTGACCTCGAATGTGTTTGCGGCACTGATCATGCATCAGCCCTTGCCGAGCTGCGCATTTGTGAGGTGGGCCTTGGTAGCACGAGCGATGACGATAAATCTGGTCGTCAGGGGGTTCGCCTACACCACGATTCCAGACTTGCAGGTTGCGAGCCTCAACGGCAACGATTGTTACGTGTATGAGGTACATACTCCCGTATGCTTTGGTTATCTCGGACGCAGTGGCAACCCGTAGCTATGCTGGTGCTACCTAGAAGGGGCGCATATTGGGCGCATCTTCTCAAAGGAACCTTCGCGGCGTCAAATGTCAATACACTCGTGCAAACCGGGGTGGCGATGACATACCTAGCACTGGTGTTCTTGCTACAACGACTAACGGGTTGGCAGACGCCATTTTGTGCCTCGTAGGTACGTGAGGCACGGAGTAGGTACGGAGTGGGTATCAGTGCATCCAGCTTGGAGCGCCAGCCACCAGTTGCAGGTTCCGTGTGATGCACCAGGTTCCGTGCGAATAGTACTCGGTAGCGCCTAAGTCGGTATGTGTGTGTTTCGTCAACTGTTGGGATATACATACGGGTCAGAGGTACGGGAGGTTCATGCCCACATCTGCTTCTGCGCAACGGGAGCAGAGCACCTAAAAGAAAGGTCCACCTGAAGCACCAGGAACGCTGCTTACCTAGGCGGGAATGGGTGCGGTAGAGGTTGTGATGGAGAGTGATTGGCCGTGTCATTCGGGAGGACAGAGTGGCATCAAAGCTCTCGAATCGCAGGAAGATGGATTGAGCGCATCTGGTGGGCAGAGAGGGTTGAGGCGAGAGCGCCAGATGGCCGATGGAGGCGCAGGCCGCAGCTTGCAGGGGATACATGGCCTGGGCTTGGTGGGAGCCACGAATCAACAGCTAGACACACCACTAACGCCCCCAATTGGATCCCCTAGAGCCCACCCGGAGCCCCATGGCCATGACTGGGTGGGGGGGTGCTGACCAGCCCCGGGTTGGGCGCTGTCGCTTGATGTCTACTTGTAGGGATCATGGGCATGCCCATGTTGGTGCCATGGCACACCCATGTCGGGTTGGGGGTGCAGGGGGGGCACACTTTAGGTTCGACAGTCTTTACCAAAGCGAGTTGAAACAATGACACTTTGGATTCTCACCTTGACCTGTTTTCCTTTCCTCTTCTTTTGATGCTCGCACCATAACGCTCTCTGTGCAGTCCACTCTCATTGATGATGATACCCGTATCTGCCTTGTCTACTTGGTTTCGCCCGCCCTGTGCCATATACAATGCACGTCTCCCCTTCTCGCCGCTGCCTGGCACTGGCCATCCTTCCTGTACCTGCGTTCTCACCCATATATCACTGCGTTGCGAATCTGTGCCTCTCTGCCCGCCCTCTGCTCCTGCTCCTTGTTCACCCACCGGGTCCAATCGATATTCAGTCTAATAACCACAATCTCCTCTGTTGTGCTTCCTGCCCTAGCTGTCTTTAATCTCTGTTGGTAATATCCATCTTCGATTGCCCTTGCTGCTGCCTCCCCCTAGCTACGACTTTGGATCGAAGGCGTTCCCTCACGGGGACCACCCCGGCCGTTCTTTCGCAGCCCGCTTCTCATTACGCTTCCTGCACCACGACAGGTCGATTTCGGACCGCAGGCGATTACGCCGTACCTCCTCTTCCTCCCTATTGAGCCCGCTCCGTCGCCTTCTGCCCTCTCATTGCCTGGGACCAACGACCATGGCCAACAATTCTCACGTCAATTGGCCATGGCAACTGCAGCCACCCAACTCTCCTCTTCCCCCAGGACTCTCCGACACGGTGCTGACTGACCTCATCTCGTCCAAAATTGACAAGCTGATCGGTCATCCGGATTTCGTCCTTTTTTCACCTATCATCCGTACCATACTCGAAGCCAGTGACAATGAGTGGCGGACGCTGAGAGACATACGTCAGGAGCTGTCACGGTCTGCCCTATTCCGAACACACTTTGCGAATGTATTCGACACCCCTCCGCAAGAAATTTTCGACTTCATTGTGCAGATTAGGACGGACAAAAGCTGGAACACCAGGAGGCAGGACGTTCTAATGCAAGTCAGTACCCGGCGTCTGTCAGGATCTTCTTGGACGAGTTCTCAAGCATCTGGTCACGCTCCAATTATCCCAACTACCTTCACCAGACCTAGGGAGGGACCATTCTACTCTCCTTCTCGTGTCCGGCAGAGCCATTCGGGATTTGTATCACAACATCCGGCTCGTGGTGCACGCTCACGTTGCGCTGGAGGCAGCCCGACCTCTACAGAGGACCATTCTTCTGCGGTGAGCGATGGTCGGACTGCACCGGCTGGCTATCGTTTCTACTGCCTATCGCAGAATTGCACGAAAAGCTATTCCCGACAAGGACATTATGAGAACCACATGCATCGGTGTCACGCCGAGATTGCTCTGCACAACCCTATCATGGCCCTTGATAAGATATCAAGTCGAGGACAACCAAGTGCCGTCGAGCTTGGAGGACACGTTAGACCCATAAAGGCGAAGGGGGGTGCACCGCCGACAACTCCTCAACCAGCGCTTTCGACCTCGATGCCGTACACGTCTATTCCACCCTCTCCAATACCGGAGATCGTCCCTCCGCCTGCCCCAACCTCGCACGCTGTCCATTCGCTGACAATTGAATCCGGTACCGGCCCGCAAATCAAGCATTCCCAGAAACGGCCTCTCGGCACGGACATGTCGCCGTCTGTATTTCAATATGATGTTGATACAGCCTCCCACAGCCCCAGCTGGTATTTTTTCGATGGTGTACAGCCATTTTTGGGAATACTGCCAAGCCAGACGATTTCAAACTCCGGCCGGTCTTTGTTCTCCACCGGTTCTCACGTGGGCAGTTGACAACCTATCGACCATGCGAGCGAGGCCATCAAGGTAGTCGCAATACTGGCTGCGCTCACAAGGGGTCCAACCTACTTCCCTTCAGCTCGATGATGCATGTTCCACCTTACTCAAACCTTGTTCCAAGATCCTAGATAATCCTCCCATGGATCGCCGATGCGCTTGCTGTGGATTTCTAGACGGAGCGAGCATATCAGCACCCTTACAATGGTACCCCGTTACCAGCACGGGAGAGGCACTTTCATTATGCTCGCATGACTTCAGGAGAATGCAAGAGGTCATGAGAAGACAAGCCACGAGACGACGAATTCCTTGATTGAGGATACATCTGGTTACGACCAACAGATTTCTTACCTTTAATCCGGAGCATGTGTTCGGCGTCATGTGTTTTTGAGCTCTCAGTTATCGGGTACTGGGCAAGAGCCATGTTCACAGGATGTCACGACATACGGATTTACGGTTTCTTTATCGATCTACCAGGAGATCGGGGCTACGTCTTATTATTCCCCCTGATGCTTTTACCACTACTTTTGGGCTAATGAAGCTTGCTCCTATGCCTGGGCCCGAAAATGTCCAACTAAAAGTTTGGCGCATTTTGTTTTTTGCTTTGCTTGTCCGGAGATATCCCTGTATTGCTCTGTACAATTAGAACCGAGTTTATGCAGTGCTAGAAGCTTGTCAACCGCCATCTCGGCGAGCGGCATAGCACTGCTCGGCGTCGGCGTGTCTGGGTATGGTGGATGTAATGCAACCAGTTAAGCCTCGGTAAGTCGAGATGAGGGGGGGACCAATTGTTGTATACTGGGATGTGAATGTCTTTACCGAACGTGTTCCCAACTTCCTCCCGTGGGGCTCCCCACTGCTCCGTACTCCATGCATAGTAATCACGAATTGTTTCGGCGTGTGAGATATATCAGGCTCACCTCTAACCGCTGTTTCTGCTCAAGGCTGTCAAATCTCTCATCTTCGTATCTAGACACACCAAGACGCCCACCATGTCCTTCCAACAGAACGCCTATGTGCTCGGCGTAGGTCTCACGCAATTTATTAAGCCCCGAGGGCTACGCGCCTATCCCGAGTAAGTTTCATGAAAACGGCTTCGTCCAAGGGAAGAAGGGATTTTAAAGCCTCTGCTCTCTAAAGAACAGCTTTCCCCCTTACTGACCAACGGCTAGGTTAGGCTTTGAAGCTGGCACCAAAGCTCTGCTCGACGCCCACATCACATATGACGATGTGCAGACCGGAGTGGCGTGCTACTGCTATGGCGACACCACTTCTGGCCAGCGCATCTTCTATCAGTTCGGCATGACCAACATCCCCATATACAACACTAACAATGCATGTGCAACGGGATCTACCGGCTTGCAACTGGCGCGGACGCTGGTCCGAGGTGGCATCGTGGACGTCGTAATGGTGATTGGGTTTGAGACCATGAAGCCCGGTCCCATTAAAGGTATCTGGGATGATAGACCGAGTCCCATGGGCCTGGAGACCAGGTTGATGGAGGAGACGAGGGGAAAGCATGACACTCCAAGAAATGCGCAGTTCTTCGCCAACGCTGGAAGGGAGTACATGGAGAAGTGAGTCCAAACTCGTCGGCCTCGTCATTGGTGGCCGGGACCAATTTCAGCAATGGCCACTTCTTCCTCTCACACAAAAGCCACAAGGCCGACACCCCCTTTTCCCCTTCATCTGGTTGATTGCTCACTAATATCCCGTGACTGCCGCCCAGATACGGTGCCTCAGCCCGCGACTTTGCTGAAATCGCCCGCATCTCGCACGAGCACTCTTCGCGGAATCCCTATGCCCAATTCAACACCGTCTACACCCTCGAGGAGATCGAAAAGTCGCCCATGATCCACTATCCGCTGACGAAACTCCAATGCTCGCCTACGTCGGACGGCGCCGGGGCTGCCGTTATCGTTTCTCAGCGCTTCCTCGACTCGCGACCTGAACTCAAGTCTCACGCTATCCTAATGGCCGGACAAGCTCTTATGACGGATTCTCCCACCCTGTTCTCGCGCTCGGCCATGGACCTTGTGGGCTACGACATGACTAAACGCGCGGCCAAAGCTGCGCTGGAGGAAGCAGGTGTGTCCGCCCGAGACATCAAAGTGTGTGAATTGCACGACTGCTTCTCCGCCAACGAACTGATTCTGCTGGAGGGCCTGGGGTTCTGTGATCAAGGAAAGGCACATCATATGGTGAGGAACGGGGATATCACGTACGGCGGCAAAGGGCCAATTATCAATCCCTCTGGAGGACTAATTTCAAAGGGCCATCCGCTAGGTAAGCTACATCCCACACCCTTCCTCGTCTCCACTTTCTTCCCGTATAGATGGGCTTACACGATTTCAACCAGGAGCGACCGGCCTCGCCCAATGCGCCGAGCTCGCGTGGCAGTTGCGCGGCTGGGCGAACAACGGCCGTCTAGTCAAGGACATCGACGTCGCCTTGCAGCACAACCTGGGCCTCGGCGGCGCCGTGGTGGTCACCGTGTACAAGCGCGCCGACGGGCGGAAGAACACCGACATCCAGGAGAGCGATGCCCAGATCGCCCAAATGAGCGGCCTCGGCTATAACCCCGCCGTCGAGGCCAGAGGGGTCAACTTGGGCGACTTCGAGAAGGTTAGGAGCAAGAAGGCAAAATGTGAATATGCTCTGGGCGAGACGGTCGAGAAGTTGCAGGCTAGATTGTGATTTTGGAAAGGAAAGGCTGCAGTCCATTGTGTGTCTTTCCCTCACCCCCAAGTCCCGTATCCTCTAGGACGTCCTGCCATTCTGATCGAAACCACAAAGAGGCAATTGTCACAAACATAGCTTTACTTTCTTGGTTCTTGCTTTGGACAGCTTGAGCAGATCCGGAGTGGCTGATGCGTACGTCGAGTCAAGGGATTCCCTCAACAGCAATCGGGCACGGGAAGACTGTTGCCTGAAGACTTTCCCATCGGCGACCTAGTCTGGGCAATAAAACGAGATGGAAGCATGGCCTTGATGCCGCGAGAATTTCCCGACCGCATCTTGGTTAGATTTTCGTTTAGCTTGCAAAAACCCCCAAGTCCACATTACTACTGACTAACAGGAGGTACACGAAGCCTTTGGGTAGCTGATCTTGACATCCTTTCACCTCCACCACGGATCATGCTCGGCTCTTCCAGCCCATGATGATCCCTAATCCTCGTCGTCATCACTTATCGCAAATTCTCATTTCTCTTCACGGCCAAAAAGGTCAAACTCCAGAGTTGTCGAATGTCGCTTTCCGTTCCGGCACCGACTCCTGGCGGAGGTGGCAACACACCCAGCGGTGTCGTGACGAAGCTGCCCGTACTGTTGTTGAACGTCCAGCTCCACACTTCGCCCTGTAGCTGCGCAGAGTTGGCTTCAATGCTATCCCAGAGCACATTGTATGCGCGGATGACGTTGTTGTACACCGAGGATACGCTGCACCAGGCTGGCGCAGCGGAGGTCGAATTCGTAGAGGTGCTGGTGTTGCACCTCGCAAGCTGTCTTTCCAGGCCCTTCGCCATCATAGAGAGTTGAAATGACCATATGACGCACCCGTGGTAAGCAGCGTTGGTGAAGTTTGCAATCAGTACCTCCGAGCCTGAAAGTGCTGGATTCGCTACAATCATGCTCTGTGGTGTCATCAGCCCTGCTGGGAACGGTCGGATCAAACTGTTTGCTGTGGCGTTGATGAACCGTGTTTCCTGCGCTTCTGCTTCGGGGGTGGAAGATGAGGAGTTCACGAAG
The DNA here is from genome assembly GCF_000835475.1 of Cladophialophora bantiana CBS 173.52. Classification (NCBI taxonomy): domain Eukaryota; kingdom Fungi; phylum Ascomycota; class Eurotiomycetes; order Chaetothyriales; family Herpotrichiellaceae; genus Cladophialophora; species Cladophialophora bantiana. The sequence continues at coordinate 345,009 of NW_015971586.1, forward strand.
AACACGCGGAAGCTGCTGTCGCTGTGCTGCACGTTTACCGACGACAAATTGTCGTAGCCATTCAAGGCGATCGAATAGGTCGTGACGTTGCCTGAGGATGGTAGCGACGAAGCGTTGGCCGGCCCGTTGTAGAATGTAGCCGAATCCACGAACTGTCCGAGGCGAGAACGGGCGGTCGACGCCGTGACGTTTGTCTCGAAGAACCGGAGTGTATTTTCTTCCCAGATTTGTGCCCGTGAGTCGGCCAATGTGCGCCATGAGGTGGTATTGACACTTGTATTGTTCGGGAAGACACCTGGTGTACGTGCTAATTGGCCTATGGCTCGCAGGGCGGCAGGTACCAGAGCTGTATTGACGTCAAAGGGAATCCGACCTCCTCCAAGTCCATAGGTAGAATCCCGCCATTGTCCGACAATCTGGTCAGACTTGAGGTGGATAAGATTGGTCAACGTCTGGTTCCGAGCGAATGCAGCAGTAACATTCATGATTTTCTCTGCATTAATAAGCGCCAAGTCCTGATATGTCAGGTTGCGATTTTGGACATCGATTGAACCGGCCTTCCGGCTCAGGAGAGGACTGATGCGAGACGGGCTGCTGTTAAAATATTGCGCCATGAGAACCGGGAGGTAGTAGTCTGTATCGATCATGGGGTATGTAAAACCTGGTGCAGTACTTGTGATGTTGTCCTGCAAGTTCAGGTAGGTTGCATAATCACCTATGGTCTCTTCGTGACACACGGATCCGTCGCTCCGATTGAGACGTTCGAGAACCGCCCCAATCACGGCTTCTGTCGCCGAACCATTACCTTGGCTCAACACTGGTTCCAGAAGCAACGCACTGATCATGCTATCACGGCCGAAGTAGGTGAGAAACCTCCATGCTCCTGCGAGCAATTTCTCAGTGTAGGAGAGAAACGAAAGTGATGTGGTTTGATCCGGTTGTTGAGTGATCAGACTCTGCGATGCGGCGTTCAGAACTCGGCTTTGTGGAAGCTGCGTTAGTTGTGGATAATTGAAGCTTGCGGAGAACAGATAGAATCCTGCCCCAAAGCTAATGGTCTTGTTCCGCTGGTTGATTGTAATATTGGAGCTTTGGTTTTCGTACGGCACCATGGTGAAAGTGGTAGTGGTGACATTGTCTAGCCAGAGTCGCGAGAGGGTCGCCCCAGTACCATTCGACTTTGTGACTTTAATGGCATCCTGAATGACCGGACGAAGAAGACTTGGGCCTTCTGTGAAGTCTCGAATAGTCCTTATACTACCCAAAATAGGAATGGTCAAGATGGCGGAGGTGTTAAACGAGATGACTCCCTGGACACCAACAAATGGAACAGCCGAGCCCTGAGACGTTCTGTAGACCGGACCCAATGGGGATCCTACAGTGGAATTGACGAGCTCCATGGCCAACGATCCATTGGGGCCATTCTGAGGCTGGAAGAAGGTGCAAATTCCGCTGTTGCCAGCGGGCCAAGCAATGATCAGTCGAGGACCGATTATAGTCAGGTTCGAGTCTGGGAGTGGACTGGTGACCACCACTTGCGAATCACTGTGACAGTCCGAGTAGAAGTAGTTGTCATACGGAGGATCAGTCAAATGCTGGGTCACAGCTGGACACGAATTTTGGGCCCAGCAAGACTGAAGCCAGAACGCGAGGAAGAGTGCAGGAAATGCCAGCATGGTGAGTAACGTCTGCGGTGTATTTACCTTGCCCCATACGAAGCGAATACCACGCATCTAGGAGAAAAGAGAAATGTGTTGAAGAGAGAAAGACGACAGGCTTTTATAGAAAGTCATTCGCCAGCGGCGAGCTCAGCGACCCAAAAACACGAGCTGCTAAAGGTCTCTGGCAAGCGATCGACAGTGACATCAACGGAGAAGCTCGTGAAGAAACGAATGCGGAGATGCTGATCATGCCACGCAAAAGTCATAGCCAAGCGAAAGAATCAGGGAAATAGCGGAGAACTTGACACGTTTTGGAACTGGGCAAAGCGGGGAGAGAGGAGTGAGAGCCAACCTACTTTCGAGGGGCCCGCTGCGGACGCTGAACGTGAAGAGGAGGAGATCTGCAGAGGCAGAACGAGGGAAAATGAAGGCTATGGGAGGTGGTGCTTTGACAGCCAATCAGGATCCAACCGCCCATTGGAGGTCATTTACTCCGCTGCTACGGTACCGCATTATCAACCAAAGTGCAGTCTGCTATGTTCCGGGACACATCGCTTGCACATCGACATTTCCAGTTGCCATGATCGTCAGGACCACGAACATCCTCATCCTGACGCTGCTGTTGCCAATTGGACGGATGCTGCTGAAAATGCTTCCTGGAACCTTCACGAAGTGCTCACCACTCTGAACGCCCTGATCATGGACGAGGTACGGCCGCCTTTTAAACGAACGCGTCAGGCTTGCGAGCCATGCCGGTAAGCTCAGTTGAGCTCGCTCCTCGATACCAATCGCAGCACGCTCATCCATGCTCCAAGCCGCAAAAAGTCAAGATGTACAGGCGAGAGGCCGGCCTGCTCTCATTGCGCACGTCTTGGAAAGCCTTGTACCTACGCCACTGGGGCTGATCGACGCATATCGGCCCCGCAAGGTTTAGATATGAGAAACTGGGTATCGCCACGAAATACCGCCCTTCTTCTGCCTCAAGTTGACCAAGACACGGTAATGAGTGCTCCCACCTGCAAGATGCGGTTCGAAGCACCATCGAAAAGAACCTGCGTTGACCCCGGGCCATAGGCCGACCGATTGGGCGTCCTCGAAGCACAAGTGGCCGAAATGCGAAAGCTCTTGGAGTATGTTGCAACTTTAAAGCTCACGCTATGCATGCTAAGACTGACTGATGAGGAGGCGTCAACCTACTTCAGTGGTCCAGCCAGTTCCATCGACATTGTCTCAGACTGCTACATCGCATACTGATCTCGACACGCGAATCGCGGATATATCTCCTAGTGACAGGTACGCTATTCTGACCCAACCACACGCTGCTCCCGCTTATACTGATCTGGATCATATGCAGACTTCCACCGAGGGGTGTTGTCGGCTATTTCGTCCAGCTATACCTCAAATATTGTAACTGTCAGCCACTTCCTCTGTTCTCCTTTGAGCACCTGACAACCACTTTTAGCTCGCGAGACCCCGAATTAATACTAGCGATGCTGGCCCTCGCGTCGCGCTTTGACCTCGACAACTCCGCCGTCAGTCAGGCAGATCTATCACGCACGTTCGAAAGTCGCGCAACTCCGGCAAGAGACATGATCATGCGTCGAGTTACCCATGGTCCTATTGAGCTTTCCACGATCCAAGCATTATGCCTCCTCAGCGTAGCAGAATTCAATCGTGAGTGTAATAAGACACTACCTGTCGCTGCGGTCGCTGATGGCCCCAGACGGAAATACGCCACGGGCTAGCACCTACATTTCGCTTGCAATTGATCTCGTTTCATCCTCGGGACTGTCTTCAGAGCATCGAAGACTGAACTATGACCATATTGACGACGAGCGACGACGATGCTATTGGAGCGTAGTACTTTTGAGAAATCTCTACGGAGTATCGTCCAGCACATTTTCGTTTGTTCAGGATGAAAGGACACCCAAGCTTCCTCAAAGACCACAGCCTCCTGCAGGCATTAGCTCTCAAATGACCGATGCAGCCCTGGAGCAGCCGGATGGTCCGAGTTCCTCTACTGAACCATCTGATCATGGAATCTTCGCTTATGTCGTCCAGCTGAGCCAAGTCTGGCAGAGAGCTGTCAGGTTTGCAAACAGGCGTGGAAACGTCGGTACCCTTCCTGCCTGGTCTCCACAATCCGAGTATTCCCAGATCACTGCTGAACTCATGGAAGTCGAGACACGATTGCCGTATAAGTATCGCTTTCGGCCTTCCCGATTTCTGAATCAAGATCACCATGAGCTCGAGCAGCACCGTGACTTCTGGGCCTCCTGGATTTTGCTCCAGATTCTTTACCACACTATCCTCTGTCTGCTCAACCATCCCCTTCTGTTGTTTCTCCGCCTTCGGAATTTCAGAGTCACGATGGTACCAGAGGTCTTTCTTCAGCACACAGCTGATCTCACGGAAACTCACACAGAATGGGTCATACACATGCTGGACTTGTGCGAGAAGAATGGATTCCGACAGTTTGATCCATTCTTGGCGCACTGCGCCGCTATCGCTGCGACAATCTATTTGCAGCAGAGCTTTTCCGATGACAACGAAGTGAGGACAGCGAAGCAGGGCAGTTTCAGAAAGTGCGTCTCATTCATTCGAGATCTGGGCTCATTTTGGCCTTACGTTAATCAACTTGTGGGCATCCCGTCTTCCATTATCCTCGCAGCCTGTCGAAACATTCTCTGACTTCTTCAACAGGCCGACAAGATTGAAGACTTTGAAAAGGTCGTGTCGAACTCTTTCCACGATTCTGCATCTCAAAGACCTCCAAATTCCCGCATCTCCATCGATCTGAGTTTGTTCTGGGAGATTATCGAGGCCTCCTTTGTCAGTGAGCTCCCCAAGGATGCTGACGGTTACTTCGGTGCTTCCCTCACCTCTCATCGTCAATCATCTTCCTCCGGAGAAGTCCTTCGCAGCCGTCTTTTACCTAAACCCACTCGTCTCAATCATCATAATATAGCATTACGGGCTGAAGATGCCGAGTCCACAACTGCCTTCCTTCCGAGAGATTCTACTCAAAATTCCGAAGTTCGTACTGCTGACTTTATAAACGAAGAAGTGTCGATTTTGGCACAAAGCTATTTTGCACAGGGACAAGATTTGGCTGGAAGCCTGGATGATTGGTGGCTTTCAGGACAGCCGACCTGACAGCTAACATGGTACTTACCAAGACCAAGTACCATCCAATTATTGTCTGCCAATCACGTGCTCCGTATACCCAGACGGGCTACAGTAGGTTCTGGCTCACCATTCCAGATTGCTTCCATAATCCGACGCTCACTACCAAGTATATGCCTCATCGAACGCGACCTACCCTGAGCAAGGTTCTACTATCGGAGGCTCACGGGGACTCCCCAACCAATCAAGATGCGGTCAAAATTCTCTCCTGAGCAACCATTGTATCACCCCATCCGTATCCGCCTCCGACGGATGCTGACTCCTTGTTGCGAGAATGCCCTAGTCGATGATGACGATGATGTCTGAATCAGTGAAAAAGGTGGTCATGCCCTCCGACATCTTGCCAATGTTCTCCGAAAAGACATACAAGTCCATCATCTTCTCTACTTGATATAACCCATGTCCTAGTGGACTGCTTGATTCGAATCACCAATTCCGAGATGAGAGAAACGCCTGAAGAGTTTATTCAAAGATGCGGTATCTCGGCCAAATATGGCTTTCTCCCTGATACCGATCCTTTACAACGCCTACCGGATATCTACTACGAGCCTTGGGAGGCACTGGCGAAGAACCTTCCCAATCTCATAGCGAACGACGTAGCCCGGTCAAAGATCGACCAGCTGCCAATCCTTGGCACTGGCCAATTGCACACAGACGCAGAGTGGCGGCGGGCATACGTGGTGTTGGGATTTTTGACTCACGCATATATCTGGGGTGGTGAGCGTCCCGCTGAGGTTGGCTTCGAAGTCGTCGGCACTGCCTGACATGTAGCTGATGATCTTCATAGCGACTCCCACCACAGCTCACATGCCCCTTTCTGGCAGTGTCGGAGCATTTAGGACTGCCACCCACCGCAACGTTCTCGACACTCAGCCTTTGGAATTTTGGTTTGCAAACTCTGGGCAGTGATCGAACTAGCCCAGAAAATCTCCGTTCCCTGGTCTCATTCACCAACACGAAGGACGAAGAGTGGTTCTGCATGATATCCACCGCCATCGAAGCGAAGGGTGCCCCTCTTATCCTGACGATGCTTCGCTGCATCCAGGCCGTGGATGACCGTAATGACACATTGGTTTTGTCTTGTCTTCAAACTTTGACTGATGGAATTCGTGAAATCGAAAATCTGCTGAAACGGATGCATGAAAGAAATGATCCACAGGTTTTCTATCACAATATTCGTCCGTTCTGTGCGGGGACCAAAGGAATGGCAGCGGCTGGCTTGCCAAATGGTGTTTTTTACGACGAGGGCGGGGGTCGAGGGCAATGGAGACAGTATAGCGGCGGGAGCAACGCTCAAAGCTCGCTGATCCAGCTCTTCGACATTTTTCTTGCCGTTGATCATTATGCGACGGGAGGCGGTGACATTCGCCGTCCAGTGTCGCAGTATGGAGGTGCTGGTCCCAAAGGGTATCTACACGTGCGTTCCTCGGCATGCCACGCCGTTCTACAGCCGCTGACCAGGAATAGGAAATGAGGAACTACATGCCACGGCCACACCGCGAGTTTCTCGCCAGGGTTGCACGAATGAGGAACCTGCGGGAATATATCTCGCACACCACGACTTCCTCAGAGCTTCAGGCGGCGTACAATGACGCCGTAGCCGCCGTGGTTCAGCTCCGAAACAGCCATATCCAGATCGTCGCCAGGTACATTGTCATGCCATCCCGGAGCCCGCCTGCCCAATACATCGTCCAGCGTAAAGGGGCAAACCTGGCCACGGCATGTTCAACGCAACAACATGCTGAGAAAACGGACGAGGATGCATCGGTGACGAGACAATTACACGGCACCGGTGGAACTAGCGTGATGCCCTTCTTGAAGAGGACTCGGGATGAGACCAGGGAAGCGTTCATGCGTGTCTCTTGAATGCTACATATAACCAGCGAAAGCTCATATTTGAACCTGGAGTAGTAAGAATGAAATGAAGCGTCGCCATGGCCATAAAGACTCAGTGGCGTCTCTTCTCCATGTTCACTTGTACCTGGAGAGGCTCTGGATCATAGGAATTCTACTTGTATGCATGTAGGGTCTGGCTTGTAAACATTCCCTCCAACTCGTCCTTTCTCCGTCTGCTGCGTGATCACCAAACTCGCTCAAAACACCGAGTCTTGAATCCCTATAGAATGCCTAGGCCGGGCGTTCGCAATATCCCAGGTCCAGGTCAGCAGACACACCGGCCCCCTCTGTGCAAGGGTTACACGGTCCTTGTCCAAACCACAAGGAGAACAGCACAGACGTCATTCCAAGGCTTTATTTCCCCCTCACTCCCTCCTGGTGCCGCCTCGCCGCCCTGTGTCACGCGATAGCTCGGCTTATTCTCCATCTCCGCCGGATACGGGCCGTGGAAGTGGAGCAGAAGCCAAGGTCCGAGTACGGCAGCCAGGCAGTACATATTGAATGAAGATGGGGGTTAGGCAAAAAATGTGGGCCCGCTTCACAAATGAATGGTCATGGCTTTAAACCGCCCTGATTGTACAAATTCAGAAGACTTGTTCCGCTACTTCTAGTTCATCAGTCGCAATTATTCGGTTCGCCGTCGCGATTGTCCTTTTTGCGTGGTCTGTCCCGTGATGCTCTACTGTAGCCCCATCCACACCAGATTGAACACAATCGAACGAAGATTATATGTCAACTAGAACTTCTGGATCCTTATGACTCTACTTATTGTTTGAGGCAGAATCCTTAACGCCCACGAGTCCGTTATGCCAAGCTCGTCAGACGAAAGTCTCTCAATCAGTGCGTCGGGGAGAAGGGGGTCAGAAGCGCATGAAGAGGGCGGAGGGAATGGGGTGGACATGTGCATCGGCAGATCGGAAACTATCACCTTTTTCATAGTTGCCCTTCATCTCTGGTTTCCCAATGTGGTTCATCCTCAAACGCCTCACGCTTCCTCTCGAGCGCAGGTGGTGGACGGCATCTGCAAGCTTGCTGGTCAATGGAGATAGCTTGCTTGGCCCACTCACCCCAGATTCATCATCCTGCAGCTTTCTGTACCTGTTCATAGAATGCCGGCTTGGGTTGTCTGGGTGACCTCGCGTGACCAACAGTTCTTCCTTAACCTGCCGGAACCGGAGACTCAGTGATTGGCTCCAATATCCAATCTAGACGGACAAAGCGACGATAAAGACAGTCACCGGCAACGCGGTTGCCCAGAAGTTCCACTGGCCCTCCCCAAGGCTGCGGATGTTCTGTGTATTCATGGTGAGGAATCCCGCAACGAAAGACATGGGCAGAAAGACGACGGTGGCAAGGGTGAAAACCAGAATAGCATTCCCATGGTCCTCCTGCTGGATCTCGACGCTCTGAACCAACAGGGATTGGAGCCGCGGTATACCGTCCAGGATTTGCTCGTATGAGTCACTATCCTTCCACTGTTCCCGCCGTGATTTGTGGAAAAGGGGCCGCTCAAAGTCTCGAAACAGCGCCTGACGTGTTGTCGTCGTAGTCGCGAAAAATCCCTCGGGAGCGAGTGTCTCGTTGTGGCTATTTGGAATCGTCCAGGCCTGCTCCATGACACCTTGGACGGCTCCTGTTTCTTCTTCGAGATTCTGTATCTCTTGCAAGAGACGGCGCCGGGGTCGATTGTTGATCTCATCAGTCTTCAAACATCGAAATGAGAAAGTCACAAAACATGATAAGCAGATGAACGTCAATGGTCTTGGTGGAGACTGGGAGAATACGTACCAAATGGTCAAACTGTTTCTAATATAGGCCAACCAGATCCAGTGGGTGTCTTCTTGTGGCTCTGTCCTTGAGATCGGCCAGCAGCAACATCAGGAGGTATTCTGGACCCACAGTATCATACTGGATGCTGCTGGAAAATTCATTGACTCGACTCATTAGCATCAAATGGGCTCTGGCTTCCTCAAAAAGCCTCTTCAGCTCCGGACCCAAGCTCGACAATGTGGCTAATATGTTCTCTTTCGACGAATGTGCGGAATCCGCGGGGTGATTTTTGGCAAGGTTTATAGGCAAAAGACACGGCGTAGCCAGAGTATGCTATCATCATCAAGATGCGCTCGAAGCTCCTGACCAGGCCATTGGGCAATCGGTACGTTGAGGAATCAAACATTCCCTCCTGGCAGGTGCCTGCGATGATTTCATTCTTCATGGTACGGAGGTAAGTGCAGTGGTTCCGGACGGTGTCGACTAGTCGTACGGCGTCACATTGCTGTTGAAAAGCGTCGATTTGGTCCCCTGCCCTAACCCATTCGTGAATTGTCATTCTCAGATGCCATCGCTGAGGTGAAATGCACCTCCCGCAAGTGCTGAAGCACATTTTCAAGACGCGTGTATGACTGCCGATTTATACACTGAGTGCCGCGGTCTACATCGCGGTCAGGGTACTTTAGCTCCGTCAGTTGAGAGCTTCGAGGGGCCCAGTCGGCCCTGACAACATAGTAGATATCGGGAGCTTTGACAGGATCCGGACGACGCTTGGTGCCAGTGGTGGTATTCGGAGGTGTATCTTTTGCTGACATCAACTGCTGCAATCCCCGAATCCATACATCAACCCCATACCAGAACTTCCTAAGTACCACGGACGGATAGTCCTGAGGGAGGAAGGATTCCAATAGTTCAACCAAGATATCGAAGCACAGTCTCACTTGGGTAAAGATGTCGAGATTCGGCTTTGTTTCATCTTCGGCCTTCACTGATGGACCAGCTCCGCAGAAGCTGGTGACCCTCTCGGCGACTGCGTCCCTTGACGATTCGAGAAGACCTTTATAGATTGGCGCCTCTTTCTCACTGGGTTCACCGAGTCTATGAGCTTGGACTCGATTCCCTTGGGTGAGATTCGAATCGATTTGAGCTAGGACGAAGTTTAGTACCTTAAACGAGAAGTGTCACCTACGGTCATTTGATTTCTGCCAGCATCGTTGAGTGGCGCGCTCCTCACGTCGCCAGTATTGCCTGATTGATCCCTGGTGACTCTGTTAGTTGAGAGAGCAGATTTACCACGGTATTGTTGTTTCACAGAACCAATAGGCCAGAGGAAGGCAGGCCGGCGGCGGGCGCTGTGTTTTGTCCGCCTCGTTCCGATCCTTTTTCCAAGCCGGTCTCGGCTTTTTGCTTTGTCTCTCCTCGCCTTGCAAGGGGGGCTGGGAGTTCGAGGGAGATCTATGTGCTTCAGGTCCCTCGACTACCTTATTTGTTGTTCCACTCTTTTCATCCGTGTCCAGAGAACGTTGAGAATCACCCGCAGGCGTTATTAGGGAGTCGAGAACGTCCTTGGGACAGTAGAAGATATGGTCAAATCTGCCACCATCACGGCCAGCAGCAGCGCTCATGACGGTATTGGGGATACTGCGGATAATATATTTTGGCTCTTTCCATCTTTGCGTCTGCCATGTCTCAAAATTGACTTGCTCTTCCAGAATTACATCCTTCTTGATGATGAGAGCTCTATCATCTCGGCCTGGCAGAAGATCTGGTGATGATGACGACTATATCCTTCTAAGAGCACGCCCTTGTTTTCTCGCCTGCGCTCCAGTCCTGTGAGAGGTTGTACTCAATTGGCCAGCCGTTTCGTCAGGCCCTCCGTAAGGGACTAAAGCCAATGAATCGCCATGATGTGACCTTCGTTGTCCGCTCCTCAAGCTGCGATTTCTGACAGGGTCGATTGCAGGGTAAGATGGTTGAGTGGTGTCTCTGGTGCCCCTGCGGCGAGTGATTTCCTTCAGCCTCAGCTCGCGCTGTTTCTGAACATTGATCTTTTCATCAGCGGGAGACTCTGTTAACTCGGAAGGTGAGTCTGCAATGTCACCCCTGCTGCCTCCCTTCAGGACCGAGAGGACCGTCGTCTGTTCTCTATAGTCTGCAGGGTAATCATCGATGTGGTTTGTGCCAGCGTCATCAGAGTGTCTTAAAGGAAGATGGTGCTGGTCGAGCTGGATTACATCGGCAACTTCGCGTTCAAGTTGATCTCGCCTCGCCTGACTCGTCTTTCCTCATCCAATGCACCTGTCTTGCGTTGAAAGGGCGGTCTTCCGTTTTCATTCGTGACGCCACGTGCACGGTTTATTATATTGATTGACCGCCGGCTTCGTCTCGGTCTTTTTAACCGCAGACGCTCCAAGCTGACCTCACGGCGTCGTACGACAAGCTCATCTCGACCCCTAGGCCCATCGTTGTTAGGTGGCAGGTCCCGGTCACTGCTGGGTGGCGGCGGAGCTTCCGGCGGCGGTGAACTCGAGTACAGCCCAACGCGCACCATAGTGCCGAAGTCATTTTGGTTCGTGATAAACTGCTGCCACTCCGCAGCAGTGATCTCGTTCCCGTCATTGTCACTGAGATGGTACATCTCCGGTGTGGCTCCAAATCTTCTAGCGCAGAGTCCCACAACTTTTTCCATCTTAGCCTGGTCCATCGTAAGCCGGATGCGTCATTAATGAAAGTAGTATGGGAGTCGGGTGTGAACATCAAGAAAGGTCCGCTTGCAAACCAGGTCCGACACTGACCCAGGGGAATGAAAAAGGTTCTATCGGTCGGGTCAAGCAGCCGAATGATCCGCAATTCACCAGTTTCGACCTGATCTGTAACGTCTTCCATCAGAATAGAAGGACCAAGCATCTCATCAGCGGGATCTGGAGAACTCATGACCAGGGTTCCTAGCCGACTGTTAAAACAGATGGAACCGCAACGCCGACGGTGGCAATACCTGAACTGAACAGTGCCCACAGACTGTGCACGCGAAGAATGTCTGATGAGCGCAGTTTCGTCCTGAGCATCTGCTTTTCATCTTGTAACGATGTATCTTGATCCTTGTAGACAAACTCGAAAAGTGTCTGGGGACGATGGAACTCGAGGTCAGCATCGGGATCCCGGTCGAATTTCCCACTGTCCAGATAGGGTGTGGACAGGAAAATGACCCATTTATCGGGCTCTCTTTTATTGTGCCCATCACATCGATCGACTCTCGCCTGGAGGAACTTGCCCGTAGTATGATCCTGCTCAGGCTCTGCGGCTACTTTGCCTAGTAAGATGGATGCGAGGCTGCGCTCATTCGGATCTAGTGATTCAAACCGTCATCGCAAAGGTCTAGTTTGCAAATTAGCTCTCGGTGGCGTATACCTGTTTCCGTTCCGTCGTTTACTAGGGAATACTGTAGCTTTCGGTGCGTAGTCTGTAAGTGGCTGCGACAGAGGTAGGTCTGCTGGAGGTTTTCCACGTGTGGATAGACTGCAACTTACATCCATTCAAACTGGTAACTGTTCTTATGTCCAGTGTCTGCAGTCTGGGATTGTACGACACCGATTTCGCTCGCATCCTGGTCGACGTACCTGCAGACACTAAGGGCGTTTCTTCTCTCGATAGACTCAATGTGGTAGCGGTGACGCGCATGTGCCAGCTGTTCGAGCCTCTGGCGGTGGATTGCCTCGCAGGTGTTGGTGGATCAAAGTTTGAATCGCCAGGTACGTCTTGAAGTTCGATATCAATGACATTGTCGGGTTGTCAATACTTCACGCCGAGTCTCTCATATAGCATTTCAGGTTCAAGAGTGCTCGAGCATATGGAGTCTGAGTAGGGTGTCTGCCTGCGGCGACTGCGGGTTTCAGGACTTCCAGAGCTCCTAATTCTAGAACCGCTCCGAGCACTGGGGTACTCACCATATTCGCTAGGTGATGTCCTCTGGGTGACGATGGTACGCGGATCTGGACTGGAAGGGTACCAAGGAAGAGTCATACGCCATTATGTTTTGCTTGTTGCTCTGCCCGACAAAATCCCTTGGCCAAGGCGGATGAAACAATTGGCACACTCTCAACCAGCCCAGAGGCTAGTCGTACGTGCTGCTGCTGCTTGCTTGCCGATAAAGGACGTCGATGGTTCGAGTGTTGGACAAAGATGCTTCCGACAACTATGGTCTCCTGGATGGGATAAGGCTGTTTCGGACACCGGCTGGTGGGCTACCAGCACCAATATCAAACACAATAACTGGACGTAGTGGCAAATAGAAAGACACCTTTTGTTCCGTATATCTGTGAAGAATCTTAACAGGGGCTCGACCTCAAGTTTGTTTGGCCGATTTTTGTCGATTGTCAGAGCCGTCCCGAATAGTGAGATGAAGATAAAAGAGGAGAGAGGGCGCCTCACAATAGCAGCTCTCAACAGCTCTGCGGTTGGAGAGCCTACCACCTGTTTTCCTTGAGTATTCCGAGGTCCCGAGCACGAGCTTGTGTCAGAGAGTCGAACGCCAACCCGTCTCAGGCAAAAGGCCTCCTCGGTGGCGTCTTGGAAGTGTTCCTGGTGTTGCCTACCTTTGACCCCATTTGGTGTAGATGTCCTTTCCAATACCAATGCAGGTCACCAGATGCAGGATGTAAAGTATTCCACGTGTGTGCTCGCGATCGGCCGCCATCCGCTTCTTCGTAGGAGATATACTGCAACTAACTTGTTCTTTTGAGACGACCGACTCCTTCTCCCGGCTAACTCAGCCACAACCTCATTCCGACCAGAGTTCAACACATCGTGAGCCATGGCTGTTCATTCAAGTCTTCAGGGAGGCCGGAGGCACAGATGGGCATTGGAGACATGGGCATCGACTCTCATAACGACATAAGGTTCATATAGTCGTAGGGGCATGGGCGGTGCCAACAAGTGATAGACGAGATATTTTGCAGAAGTGCCAGTAGAGGCTCTGCAGGAGTGATGGGAGAAGGAGAAGTCGCGGTTTAGCTGCTGTGCTTTAGGGGTCGAGGGGTGTAGCTAGATACCTAGCGAGTAGGCAGGTAGCTCGCGAGCTCGGTAGGTATGGACAAATAGGGAGTACATATAGAGCGAGGTAACGACCTCCCTCGCTCGCTACCTATCGGTGTCTAGCTAGGGAGCGAGATACTGTAGCTAGTAATCAACGACCTCATTACGGCTCGAGCCACTGATCCGAACCTTCAACCTTGGAGCAATGAGCTGCTTCGTGACATCAAACGCCCACCAGCCTAGACGCTGGAAACACCGTCAACAGTCTTGGATTATGGCCCTGTAGATTTCCAACTCGACTGTCTGCTCCTCTCGCGTTTCTCCTCTTTGCGTTGGCCATACCACCAACAAATCAGAGTTAAAACAGTCAACGGCATCGTGATGACCCAATATATCCAGAAGCGGTCCGAGATCAACCAATGTTTCTCTCCTGTCGCATCGTCCACGTTGAGTGTGAAAAAGCTCATGCTGAATATCGTCTGCGCGGCCCGTTAGCTACCTGTCGAGGGATGCTCTGAATCTTGGTGACATGGAAAGACTCACGCAAACAAATGTGGCCGGCAGGAAAGCAAGGGTAACCACTGCAATCGTCTTCATCGATGAACTATCGCTTCGCGCCGCGCTGCTGATGTCGACCGTCATCCTGCTAATCATGACCGTTTCCCGCGTGTCTCGTTGGACCACGAGGTTGAAGCCCTGGTTATCTGCGTTAGACGGACTACAAGGAAGCAACCACACGCCCTACCAGATTGATCTCGTTCGACAGTCTCTCATTCAGAGACTTAGCCCGTCGCCCAAAATTCTGCAGCAGTCCAAGCCAAAACGACATCTCATTGTGAGGGCATTGTGGCTGCACCGAAGGCCCAGAGGCGCTCCGACATTGACAGAGCTTACCCGAAGCGGAACGGTAGTCACCCAACAGCGTGTTGATGGTGTCGACAGCCACGGCCAGCACTTCGCAAGTATGGATGGTGTGTCGAGCGAGGTCGTGCAATTGAGCGAAATCGAGGACCGAGTCAACATAGTGAGCGGCGGATCGTGTCTTGGGATTCCCAGAGCAACGGTAAGCGAGACTGTCTTATCAAGGGCACATTGTGGTCAATACCTTTTCGATATCCCTGATCTGATCCCTCAGAGTCCAAACCGAGACATCGTACAGTCTCGATATCTCTGCAACAATCACACATTGCAAGAATGCCATGGCCTCGTTTGGGGGATCCCCATTTCCCGAGTTCAGTCTCTCGAGGAGTCCGTTCTGAAACACTGCCGGGGTATCAATGCAGAAAGCCACCGAAGCCCCGCTGGACAGAGCATATATGAAAAAGCCCATCTCATACCAGTCGTAGGCATATATCTGTTGAGCACCGCTGGCGCCGCCTCTCAACTGCTTGATCAGGAACTGGAACCACGAAGCTGGAGAATGATTTGTTAGAACCGGAGGTATGATAAGGGTCACTTGAGAGCCATACTGTCTACCGATGTCTTCTGGTCCTTGTCAAGACCGTGCGCTCTGCCCGCGTAGCCGTTGGCTAGGTGACAGACCTTTGTCCACAGCATTGACGGATATGCCCATTCGGTGCACATAAGCTCTCTCAGGTGCGTGTCATTCTGGAAGACTTCCCATTTTGCGAAGCTGGACCACACCCGTCAAGTCTTTGCTCCAAAGCCCCCGGGGAAGTGAGCGCCTTACACAAATTGGACACCTTGCTCTGGCTGAGTCTGCCCCCAAAAAATTAGTTCAAGACCTGCCAACTGATCATTCTGTTGCCAACCTACTCTAAGAAATGCACTTGCGTCGACAGAGATCTTCTGAAATTTCCCACTTACTGCAAGTGGTCGCCAAGGTCAGTTCGACAGTGCTCTCGGAGGGTCTTGTATTGTGCCATAGGCGTCAAACCTTGTCGAAATACCTCGAACGATGCCATCCTGTATATTCGGAATACTCTCCAAGGAGGTTGACATGACATTATCTGAAAAGAAAGACAAGGAAACGCAGAAGGTCGACTGGAAGATCAGGCTGAGGTCGCCTTCCCGGCCACTCTTTAATATAGCCATATAACGTGTCCCAGGTCTGGCGGGGGCGGTGAAATGGGGGCGAAATAGCGTGCTTGAGGTGCGGACACAAAACGAGGCTGATGCTTGAGCCGCCATGCAGGAGTCGTAATCGACCTACCGCTGCACCGCACCTAAGTCATGCTGGGCAAGGCGGAGGACGCTTCTAGCTCGTGCCATGGCTTCTGTAATATCCCGTGGTCCGGAACCAGATGATCTCCAACAGGGTCGCCCTAGGACAACAGGGTCGACCCATCCAATAACGCATTCACAAGTTTGATTCATTCCGCGTTATATTTATACCGCGACATCGACTGACCTGGTTCGATGAGAGGCGCCATCCAACACACTAAGACCGTCCTGGATATATCCTCGTCTCGTGAACCATTGCGGCTACTTGCTGCACTCTTTGAACATCCATAGTACGACTTCGGCATTGCTTGTACAGACGGTAATCGGGAGTGGATAGTCCTGATTAAGCGGTGACAAATGGGTCGCACCTTGTACGCTGAAGGTCTGGTGTATGTTCCATTTTCGCCGGGGAGGCGGCTATGGAGGGGTGTCATGTGAAGGCTACCCAAACATGTGCCTGGGTTGAATTCTCCACGTTGGTAAAGTTGCCTAATCTTCCTGAGGAGATCCAGATCGCAGGAACCTGAGCGCACCGCGAGGCGAAGCCGAGTGTGCTCGTCAAGGTCTCGAGCTCGTGGGTCATCAACCGACGTGACTCGGCGCAAGAAAATAGATGTGGCCCTCTTAGACGGCTTGCTGAAAGATCGTCTCGCCTTTGAAATTCTTGCGATGTCTCTATTTCTCAGTAAAAGAGCGACAGGGCGGTTGCCAAAGAATCAGGCGCAGAGCGCTGGCAGATATGGAACGCTCTGTCTCTCCCTCGTCTGAGAGCGTGTTGATGTCGGCTCCTTCAATCCGATGCTGAAGCTAGCGAAGTTACGACGCCTTCAGCGGCCCCGAGGACCAACTTCGTGGCAGCAATTTTTTGCTGTTCACGAAGCATATCGTGTCTTTTTAGAATTGATCTGAGCGCCAAGGGCATCTTGTGGAGCGTCCAGGTTTCGCTAGCATCACGAAGCTCTTTAAGATCTACGAGACCGACATGCTGAACCCAGAAGAGGCTTTCGGAATAAGGACGATATTTTCCAGCGACAAATCTATCTCTTCCGTGGCGCCTGTTTGTGATTGACTTGGCACAGTCTGATGGTCGTTTGGTAGCGGCCAGGCTCATCGTCTATTTCAGATGTCGATTCTGGGACAGAAGGCAGCATATTACAAAGGTGAGCAAACGGCACCCGCTCGTAGACAGGCCTGGCACATCCACACTGCCAGTAGCTAAAATAGTGAAGACGGATGAAGATGGTCTTTTGCGCCTCTCACTCCTAGCTCTGAGCTTCCCAATCCCAGTCACTCTTTCTATTATTGTAGCAGAAAAAGGTAATCCGACTGCGCTAGCATACATTTGTATCTGTTATCTATCTTGTTCCTCTCGCGAGGTTTGAACGTCATTCAGCGATGTATGAAAGCCGCCATGTGTAGTAATATTTTCTCCTAATTTGCATCCATGCCTCCGGAGACATCAACCCGAAAACCTTTGTAACCCCGAACTTGACTTTTCCCTTGCCAATTGTCAACATCCACCGCGCGAAAACATAGAGAGAAAAACAAACATAGGCCGCTTCGCTGTGCTGAAGGTGCAAGTCGTCATCATCCAGAACACCGTTTACTGGATGAGGAATAATGTTATGGAAGGAGCGTTAGACTTTCGTCATCATCGTCGTAAAGCATGTGAATTGAATGGCCAGATACGGCCGCTGTTGTTACCAGGGAAGAGGGCCATAGCAGATGTTGGTGACAAGGGGATCGCTCCCTATTTCGCTGATTCTTTTCCGTAAGATATTGCGGTCATGCCTTGCCTCTGTAGGTCTCGGTCTCGGTCTCGATAACGCCCGCCACAATAATGGTAGACAAATGGTGCTGTATAACCCGAAAAGAAATATGTACAAGTGTAGCAAGGTGAACTTGTGTATAAGTGATAAGGATCGTAGAGGATTTGTACATGTCAGTTGCGGAGGATGTCAGAAAGGAATTTCAGGAGATTGCGTTTGTGTGGGGAGACGGGTAGGCTCCTTATTTCGACGTTCCTGTTGAAATCCTTGAAAGCGCGAGGCGGGGCAACAGACATTGGCCCGACAATCTCGCCATCACCGAGCTTGGGAAATTTGCCACTCTTGTCATCGATGACAGGAACAACTACCCTGGTGAGAGGCATTTCGAGGACAGAGCTGGATGTGGTAGAGTCTTGCGTCTCCGAGTCACCGTCACTTAGACGGGCGAGAACTGGAGCCAGGGCGGTCCTCATACGATTGTGATGCCGCTTCCATGTGTCGTCGATTGAAGCCCACTTCTCCTCCGTTAGCTTGTAGACTTTGGAGGTTGACCCGTAGTGCTCAGCGGTTCTCGTTATGTGCTTAGCATAGTGTGTTCGTGCCTGATCCCAGTTGTTGCGGAACTCGGCGTAAGAATCCAAGTCCATAATCTCGGGGGTGTACGGCTCAGGATGTATGGTGTAGTTGGCATGACCCAGACGAACGGCCCAAGGGTCAGAAGGGTCTTCTAACAGCTGCAACGGGGGAATGTCGCCAAAAGGACAATTGTTGACCGTATTTGTGCGGGATCTGGTATGCATAGAAACAATTGACGGTCTCGTCGACAATGGGGGTGATGGCAGGCATGACAATGGCGCATCGAAGGACGTCCGTGAGCTCACAATAGCAGGTGTAGGTGCAATTGCCGGTGATTGGAGAGGAGAATGGACAGGCTCATCTTTCTTGCAGAGCTCCGAGAACATAGGTGGCAATAGGGGGGTGGTAGCTTGCCCTGACTCTGCTGAATCCTGTTCTGACCTTTGCTGTTCAATATTAATGGGTCTCACATCCGCTTCTAGGGACAATGACTCGTTCGGCAGCGGCAGACCTGACGGCGGCGGAAGGGGGGCTTCATGTTTGGAGACAGCACTGAGGGCAGGACTGCAAATGCGTGAAGAGCCTAGAGACCCGGAACGAGAAGCGGAAGAGCTGATGTGGGTGACGATTGACAACTGAGGTCCAGCGGCCGATCTGTTCTTCCACCGACGTGAGAGTGACCCAAACTTGCTGCTGAAGCGACCCCCCTGGGTTGATGAGGGCTGTTCCACCGATCTGCGTCGCTTCGAAGTATAAAGCCCAGGGGCGACGATGGACGCGTCGTCGGATGCTGCCAAGATCCAGTCGGGTTGTATCGGGGATATGGGAGGTGAAGGGTGACCATAATCACTCGCGAAAGCCTTGTCATAGTCACTCCAGTCACATGTGCCGTCGTTGACCAACGTGTAACCATCGAACTCGTCTCTTTCCTGAGGCTCCTCGGTGACATCTTCCAACCGCTTGACTCCTCCAAACATGTCGAGAGACTCTCGAGGGACGGGCGAGGACGCAGCGGAAGAGCTGGAGCCTCGAGAAGAATGGCCCTTGGAGAACATGGATGTAGTTGGTGAGGATGTGTCGACCGAAGAGGTGGAAGAGCCAGTGGCGGGCGCGGGCGTGTCAAAGGGATATAGAGTGGTATATTCCATGATGGTGAAGTACAGGTATTGGAACAGGCTGGTATTTTTCTTGGAGCAGAATTGAATAAGTCGAGCGCGTGTTTGGAAGTAAGAGGGAAAAGAATCGAAGGGGACTGAGACTGGTCCGACTCAGGTCACAGTCGGACAGCTGCGCGCATGATGGGCTCGGGTGAAGGTGGTCTCAAGTGAATTGGGGAGCGGACGAGGATGTCTTGGTGGTGAGGTAAACACAGACTGGACACTGGCCTTGACTGGCAACGCTATGAAAAGCAGGGCAGTCGCAGCTTTACCGAGTCCTGGTGGCGGTGGTAATGGTGGTGCTTGAAATCTTGGGTGTCAGTCAACGGCGACTGCTTTCAGGCCAGACTCAGATTGACTGGTCGAGGCTGAGGGAAGGACGCTCTGCCTGTTTGCATATGTCCCATCAGTCGAGTGCCATGTGTACACACAGAACGAATAGTCGAATGGTGAATAGGGCAGAGAGGGAGTGTTGACAAAGTCAAAGTGAGGCAGAGGCATGAGTGGACAGAGTGAAAAAGTTGTGTGCCATGGCCTTGGGCTCGTTGGCTGTGGGAGCTGTTGGGCCGAGTCGCTGCAGTGTCGCTTGTAGCCAATCCTTTGCTGCTCGCTTGGGCTAGTAAAGGCGGGCGCAAGGGTGCGACCCTGTGACTTTTCTCTCACTTCAAACCCCCCAACACCAACCAAACAAGTAGCCCCGCGTCAACCCGTCAACCCGTCGAGCCCGCCAACGGCCCCCGGCCAGGATGGGAAAAGCTCAGAAGCAGCAATTGCATGGGTCCGAATCCGGCCTCGACAGCAGAGGCGCCACCCACGACACAGCCCAGAGCAAGAGAAGTCAGACTCTGGTGTGCCAAACAAAACCCACTGGGCCCTCCCTCCTTACCTTCTACTCCGTTCACTCACTATTACTGTATGGGATCTTCCCTCTGGCCGTCCAATGGCACGTCTGTCCCCTTTCTGAACAAGAGGAGTCGTGGGTGTTGTCCGGTCGGCGGAGAAAGAGGTGCTGTGGAGGCTCGTTTGGATTGCAAGAGAAGACGAGTCAGTTGAGAAGGGAGCTGGTCTTGCGGGCACTGCTGGCCTTCTGCTGCGACATGTCTGAGCTTTTGTGTGAGCTGCAGCTGGTGCTGTTGATGAGGTTTGTGGCTTGTCCGCCCCTGTTTGCGGTTGGTGTTGCTCCTGCGCTGGACTGACTATAGATACAAAGGGCGGCTAAGAGAGCGATGGCTCAACTGCCTTGCAGGTACAGCAACCGGCTTGTCGCATGCTTCAGCGGCGCTCTTGGTGGGCGGAGTCCAGCTGTTGCGTGTGTGTTCCACCGCAGCACCGAGACAAGACACCGATTTTGAAAGTCTGGAGGCGCTGTAGAGCAGCTGTCTAGCGGCTGTCTAGCCTTGCTAGCCCATGCGGTGCCATGGCGCTTGTGCCTTTGCCCGTGCCGCTTTCATGCTTCCGCCCGTCCTGGATGCTGGGCGCTAGAGGCACCAGAGGCTAGGGAGGTAGTTGTTCTGCAAGGAACCTGGAGCATTAGCTACCCTTAGGGTTATCGATGCAGGAACGGTATCAGATATACCTAGGCGGACAAACTTGCCGGTACAGTACCGCCGTGCTCGCCCTCTCATCCCTCAACGGCGGGCTTACCCAGTACATGCGCCAACACCCAACACTGCTGTCAGTGCTCAGTGCTCAATCTCCTTGCTATCATTTGCATGGCTTCATCCCTCCTCATCCTCCTCCTCTGTGTCATTTCCTTTTTGGGCCTGTAAGTCGTCTACTTGTACACTAGGTACTCGGTCCTCCGTTGGGTCCGGAGTAGGTAGGCATTCTCCTCCTCACAAACTAACTACTAATAGTCATCGCAGCTTCGCGAGGCAGGAAAAATCCGAAGCGACCAGGCAATGCGAACTGCGCGGCCAATCGGCTGTGTACGAGCGAAGTCTGTTTGGTCCGCTTGTTACTGAAGTAGGTTTACATCAAGTGGCCCCTGGTGGCCCTCAATGCCCACCCTGCTTGCTCTTTTTGTCTCCATCTTTGGTTCGTGCTTCCAATCGCTCCACTCTAGTCGCCGTCATTGTCATTTGTCCGAAGGGGCATGCATGGCATCATTGCTTTTGCAAGGGAAAACGTACCCGTCTACAGAGGATCGTGCAGAATCCGGGTGGATTTCCAGCACCCACAAGATGGAGCATTAGGCCCTGGATCCTGGTTGCGAAACTTTCTCTATCAACCTACTCGCGAAAGGCGATGGCCCAGGCAAAAAGTATGTAGACAGTTACCGAGTATGCTTCCAACCTTAATTCAATGCCGCTCATACCTAGGTCTCCGCTGTTGCTCAAGTATCCACAGCTATGTCTTCCGAGGTGCATGTACCGGGTACTCGGTACTGTCTCAAACCCCCTCCCTTAACGTTTCAGCCAACAACACTGTTTGAAAAAGCCCGAGACGATTCCACAGTCTCCAACGCGCAGGGATGCTGCAGTGGTTGGGGAAGCCGTAATCGATAGGTAGTCATCTCAGTGGAAAAAGTCTTTTCAATCCCCACATTGCGTCTCGATGAGGGCGTTATCTGACCGGGGAGCGCCCGCCAAAGAAATAGGGGCCTCGAGAAGCACATTCGGAGTACATACCTAGTGGGCTTGCTGAATATTCGGTAGTGCCATGCCACAGCTTCCAGAGCTCCTTGTGCTTTCAATAGGGAATGTAGCGAGTTAGATTTTTGTGAAGTCTCGGGGTTGCGCCACCTGGTTTCGGACGCTTCTTGTTCCATCGCTGTGGCGCTACTGGGGGGAGATTCCCCAACCAAGGGGACACCAGCGATATGTGGGGGGGTGTGGATTAGTCGTTCTTATGTCGTCAAGTACTCGGTACCAAGCAAGGTGGTTGTAAAGCGCGTCCGGGGTCTGTGGCTGCCCACGGACGCAAAATCGCCTTCAGTATTTGACCAAATGCTTGGCTCGGCGTCGGGTCGCCAAATGACACCTGGTCTTGACCTCAAAGGCATTGATATTGATCTTCTGCCATTGAAATAGCAGTTCAATGTCCCGTTTCATCTAGGCTCGATAGGACCTTTATTTGTTGTTGGTAATTTCCTTTGACTGCCACACATCAAGAGGCGGTCTTGAATTCCTGATTCTTAACACAATCGTCTCTGGGTCTTTTGCCGAAGCTCTCGTGTTGATGTCCTTCCCTTTTGGTCCACGGGGCAGGAAGCGCGCTGAATGTCGAAACACGGCATGAAAAGGGATGCTTGTTTCTCGGTATTCCTAGTGATGCTGGATTGCGGCCGCAAGTTTGGCAAATGGGTATTCAAAGCGACCGAACGCCACAAGTTGAATGCCAATGATACCTGCTGCTTGGACAAGTCGCAGGGTATCTCATGATTCATATAAACATGCGTCGTAAAATGTTATATGTCTTGCCCATCATACGACCTCTGCGGAAGAGTATGCCATGTCGGTCGAGCCCGTGCAATAAGACCCTGAAATCATCACCCGCAGTGCTCCATCCTTTGTTCATGCTCACTGCTAACACGGTGGTACCATAGATGAGGCCCTGCGCATGTTGATGTATATACGTCGTTGCGGACACCGGTCGCTGGGGCAGTAGCATAAGTCATATTGCTTTGCGGTGCTTCAATCACGTTGAATACTTCGACACCCAGTATCTTGACCAGAGCCTTTTCTGTTCCTCAGTGCCCTTGAACTATATGTCCCATCATGTCAGTGAGAAGAGAAAGCTAACGTGAAAGGGTCGGAAGAGAAAGGTGGCAAAAGCAAATGATCACGGAGGACCTACCTCGAAGTCAACCTTATAGATATCTTCGAAGCCTTCCTCGAGCGTAGGTTCCTGGAACCTCTGGACGAAGGAGCGAAATGCAATGCCAGGGAGTTGGGTCCGGTTTTCGGGATTCATCTGTTCATGAGCAAGGGAAAGGTGTCAGTTTTTTTGGGCCTACGTGTAGGTAGAATGTAGATTAACAGCGCCAAGCCTGCAACAGGTACCGAGTCTGAAGTGAGGGACTGGCACGCACCATATTTGGATTCATTGCCCTCACAGCATCGTTATGCTCCGCAAGGCGAGTCGAGGCTGTGAAGCGAACACACCGGATAGGGACGTTAAATTCACGGGCTACTTTCACCCAGTACGCCCGGGTTTCGATGTCCGCATTCGTGTTGTCTGTGATTGTAGCATGAGTGTCAGTATGTAATGGATGGCGCGATGCGGTGGGATGCAAGGGAGAGGATTGACAGGTCAGAGGGCTGAGGCGGGGAAGAACGGAAAGGCAGAATTCGGCTGGATGAGAATTTGGCATTTAATGTAGAGGAGGATATTATGCCCAGATGATCGAGTCATTGCGATTACAACGGAATCTGGGGAAGATCCGCGAAGGTTTGTAGGACAGGGGCAACGGGAGATGTCGGGCAGTGTCGTACAAAACTGACATCTTACGCCAGACAGTCAGCTGTATGCGTGACATTTCTGCACGACACGTCATTTCGTCCCTGTCCTGCAGATGGCATGGGTTACCGCAGAGGAGGAAAGAGGTAAAGTTGAACAAGCCAACATATCGAGCAACAAGAACATTGAACGTACCGACTGCCACGGATAACCCTGCCTCCAAGAGTTCCTTTGCTTTCCTGATGCATTTCTCGCGCTGTACAAATATAGTAATGTCTCAGCTTAAAACGGCTTTTGAAGGGCAGGCCGCAGATGTAGGGGCTGACATTGTAGGGTATGGTGTCACAACGTCTAAGCAACCCTGGCAAAGGACTAGCAGTAGGGGAAGGGACATGGAACTCACTGTTTTGAGAATATCTTGATTAACTCTCTCATAGCCAAGTGGTTGGAGGACGTCCCAGTAGAAAGTGCTTTTTCCGGCGCCCGGTGAGCCACAAAAAATGACTAACTCGTGGTGGCTGTTCTTGGTGAACGGCGCGGATACGGCGCTCTCCACTGAGCCATTCACAGTAGGCTTTGCGGTTTCAAGATGCTTTGTCGGGTCAAAGACATGCTCGTACGGTTCTGTAGTCTCGCCGAGAAAGAATTCCTCGGGTGTCTGAAACTTGATGCCAATGTTCGCCGCAAGGTCCCTGATAGCAGTGAGCCTAGGGTTTGCGAGTGTCATCGCCTTAGCAAGTACCTGTCGGATGTTGCATGATCCTTTCGTCTCTTGTCGCTCTTATCTCTCCCAGCAGCATCACCCACATAGAACGAGTTTGTCATGTCCACAGCTCCTTCAGTCTGAAGATCATAGTCTTCTAACACCGCCTCCCACATTCCCACACGAGGCTTGCGGTATCGGTCTTGGCAGGTCGCCGCGTAGACAATGATAGGCAAGTCGAGTTGGTGTAGCATCGAATTGACCTGGGTTTTAAAGTTGGCCAGGCTGGCCATGTCCTTCTTGAGCGTCTTGGGATTATCCTTCAGGCTGATGGCTGACTGGTTGCTAAGAATGACAAGGAGATAACCGTCTTCATGGAGAGATTTTAGTCTGTCGGGAACTGATGGATCCCACCACTTCCAACTCACTGCAGATCTAGCCCATTTGCTTCCGGTATTAGGAGCCACGAGAGTGTCATCCAGATCGAACGCTGCGATCTTGACGGGTAGCGTGCGCGGCTGAGGTGGTTTATGGGGCACGTTATATCGGCCAATGATGAGGGTTTGGTCAACGGTCCGCCATACGAGCTTCTCTGGTTCTTTTTGTGACGCTGGCTTGAAGAAACTAGCGACAGCCTTCTCTGGATCAAATCAGCATTTTACAACATGACCGGCTTCTTCTTCGTACTGGTGGTAGTCGATTCGATTTTGCGCTTGACTGGCGGTGGAGAGATAGAACCAGCCGGAGGAGGGGCTGATCGCTTCATGGTGTAGAATCGGCTTGGGATATCTGGATCAAGGAGAGGAGAGTGGAAACAAGGGACAGGTCGAGTACGAGTATAGCGACTCAATAGAGTCAGCCATGGACGGGAAGCCAGATTAAGGAAGAGAGAAGGACTTGAAAGGGTTAGGTGAAGATGTCCTTTTTGCGAGGTACTACCAGTAGGCACTTTGGGTGCAAAAGTGAGAAGCCAGAAAATCGACGCGACTCACCGCGTTTGAAAAGACGTCATTCATCCCTTGATCAACGTCACGTGCAATCGGATGAGTCAGCGGCAGTAAGGCTGCTACATGGGTGCCACACGACTGCACACGAACAACAGCAACAATCTCCATCAATTCAAGTTCTACCTGAAGTGATAGGCAGCCGCGTATCCAGCGCCAATCTATCGCCCGGTGTTAGATCGACTGCCTGCCTCAACGCTTCCTTGATGGCCAATAGTTGTCGGGTTGCTCGCTCCTTAAGCTCTGGATTGTTTCCGTCAACCACATCAATGGATGCCTGGAGGATATAGCCGCCAGAGCCATCCAACTCGGGTAGGTCATTGATGCTGAAAAAAAATGAATCGTCCGAGATAGCTTCATCCGCACCTACTTCCGGGAGCCGTAATACCTTGTGCAGGAAAAGAGTAGTGTCGTGGTCATAGAACCTTGACCCAACAACCATGTAGCGAGAAACATAGCTGTATGCTGGTCAGCCCTGTATTCAGCCTTTGGGGGGACGGAGAGGTCATACTCATAGCCAAAATTACTGAGAAACTTGACAAAATCCCCCTCGTCCATCGGCGTCCGGGATATCAGCCTGGAGCTCACGGCCTGCTTTCCCGCATCTGGAGTGTCCTTGAATTCAAAGGACCATTTCACGCTTGGCTTTTCCGCGCCTTGGCCACCATTGCCATTTGTCATGGTCACATCGCCGTTCTTTGTGACTCGAGCCTGTTTCTCCGGCCTTATCTCTCCAACAAGCTGGACATAGTACAGGCCGGCATTGAGCATGTTCTTAACGCGCTGGATATCCTGCTGTCGCTGACTGGCGAGATGCGATGCACCAATAGACTGGACCAGATCAACCCCAGGAGGCTGACGCGCCTTGAAGACCAGGTGGATCTCTTTGGCATCTTGGGGCTGCATACGTGCAAAGCCGGCTAATTGCTGGAGCATTCGATGATGGTCATCCTTGCGCACTTGACCATACAGAGCGAATTCATGCATAGCGGAGGGTATTCAGGGGCCCTGTTACCCGAAGTCCAGAATAGTGTTGATTACTCGCTGGGGAATGGTTTGATTCGATCTGCCGATATGTCGTGCTTCGGAAGACGTGGCTCGTTGTGGCAATCGGGTTCTGTCAGGAGACACATCATCTGAGAGTTGGCAGTAGACGTATTGTTGCTGGGGAACAAGCGGACATGTTCTCGAGTCGATGGGGGAGAATTTGGCTGGCGCGGAGCATCGGACTTGGCGGCAACTCAAAGGCAAGCGCATCGTCGAGAAGAGCCAGGTCAATACAAGTAGAGAGATCAAGAAGCAACACCCAAAGGCACAAATCTATTCAACCATCGGCACGATGCAGAAGCACCGTACTGAGGTGGCCAGACAGGAGTCCCTTGGTCTGAATCATACTATTAGTGGCCCTCGGTTGGTGATGGTTAATAATAATATGGAAAAAGTTTGTTCCCGAATCGGCAAAATGATGTCCGTGACGGGTTGTCACGCCTTTCTCCGAACGATGGACACTTTCGAGCTCCCACTGCTCCCGAGCTACTAGATAAACCCACAGGACCTCTTCTTTCGACAGGCACACGCGCTGCCTGGACTTGTCACTCCTCTATACCCCCTCGCGCTCTCCACAGACACAAGGACAACGCCCATCTCCTTCTCCGCGCGTGTCCCTCCTGCGTCGCTCCTTGCTGTTGTCCGAGCTCGGCCGCGCGAACGGCCACATGCAAGAAATTCCCGTTCGGATCTAAGGAAGCATAGAAAGAGCCCAGCACGACACTCCCAGGTAGAAGAGACAAGGCTGCTATACAGCCAAAGGCAGATAGAATTCGTCTACACCTCAAACACACCCGTACAACGACCAGAGCTTGGACACCCGAGCTCTACAATCCGCAATGCGCCCCTCCCTCGTCCTCCGTGCAGCCCACCAACGCACCCCCCTCATAAAATTCCTTGGAAAGCGCACACCACCCAGTACGTGTCCTCTCGTTTCCCAATAACACTCGGTGCCGCTAACACATGTCTTTTTTTGCAGAATCCGTAGACCACACTCCTCACGCCCACCCTGCTTCACCCTCGCACACCCTCCCCGAAAGCTTCGCCGCTTACCGCTCCAAAGCCCAGCAACATGGTCCCCTACGAGGAGGTGGCGGCAACGGCGGTGTGCCTTCCTCCTCATTCTCCTCTGTAGCTTCATCAGGTCCGTCAATGGCATACGGCGCCATTGGAGGCACGCCGGGAAATGCATTAGGACCGATTAAACCTAAAGAAGGAGAATTCTTCGACAGAGACGAGTTGCCCGCCCGATTCCGCCGGAAGGCCTGGTCGGAAGAGGAGATTGAGGCGGTGAGTAGTGGAGGGGCCAGCATGTGTGGTTAAACGCGAGAAGCGGGTGGGTTTTCAGCAGCAGAATGGCGAATTCTAGCTTTCTGCCGGTGAGGAGGCTGCTGCAGATGAAGGGGTTTCTGTGATAGAATTTGTGGGGGGTTTATTCAGCTGACGCCGGTTTATCAGTATGCGCCTGTGACTTCCTGAGACCGTGGAGCTTGCGGTTTGGCATGGGCATAACGCGTGGTGTTGGGTCAACTTCTGACAGGAAGGCCTGGAGACACACGACGCGACACATAGCCTCCAGGTCCAGTCTCATTGACGATACCTGTTGACGCAAAGGCCAAGGGGGAAATCAATCTCTAAGTGCACAGAGTCATGCATTCTACAGCACTCGACAGCCACATCTGTGCACACCCAGTACAGGTACAGATGCAAACAGAGACCCCCTGGGACAGCACAGCCAGCACCACCGCCGCCAGGTACGGGAGAGCTAGAGCTTGTACATACATACAACACCCATTCCCGATCCCAATACATTGGATACCTTTTTGCACTATCTATATATGCACCTGCTTTCGATAAACTAGAGCCAGAGCCCGAATCGGGCTCAGGCCTAGATCCAGACGGAGGAGTGAAGAGGACAACGCACGAGAAGGGAGGGCAATGGTCGATACGTCTGTTCACCGGATCGTATATATGTATGAATGTATCTTGGGATCCCTCACCTACAGCAAGCTTCACAAATACGCATGGGGTTTGGAGCTCACGATCAATCATCAGACCTCTCGCATCTTCTAGTGAGTACATATATATATGTGTGTGTGTGTGTGTGTGTGTGTGTGTGCTGGCTATGAACGCGTGTAGTTAAACAATAGTGAATGTGCGTATGTGCATGTGTATGTCCATACTCCGTACATTGTGCCGTAACGTCTGGGCCCAGTCTGCTTCCTTCGTACTGTGCTCCATACCTATGAACGTACATCGTATCTTCGTCACCTTCCTTGCAACTTGTGCCTTGAGCCGTGTCCCTTATCCCGAGTTCCGAGTCGGACTCAACATTTCAACATGAAATAAACAGAGAGAGAAAAATCCGGTACAAGTGATAGGTAGACAAAAGACACGGTTAGGGGGGAAAAACACGGCGCTCCATGCGCCGCCTCAATCGTCCCCAGAGTGTTCTCATTCCCGTCTCCATCCGGCCTCCGTTCTCTCCCTTTGCTTTTCGAGCTTCGCTTCGGGGAGGCACAGGCGGAGGTGAACTAGCATTCAGAGTCCAGAACATCGATGGCATCGCATTCTCCGATACAGCGCGGGACCGTCGATTTGCGCTTGTATTCGCGTTTGGTTTAGCGATGCCAGGGAGCGCCGCGAGAGAAGTTTGTGAACGACGAAACTGCCCGTACCAGTAGCTGGTGCGATCGGGCCGGTAGCGCGATATATCTGGCGGAGGAAGGGCTGCATCTGGGTCCTCCCTCTCGTCTCCCGCAGTGTGTAGGCTGCTTGTGTAATCGTTCTGTACGTTAACAGAGACGACATGGTCATTGGAGAAGAGAGATATCATATCATCCATCTCGTCTGTGTACCCGCGTTCAGTGTACCCGCGTTCAGTGGTCACCTTCTGGAACTGCCTGCTAAAATTCAAAGGATGCTGATGCTGGAGCCTCAGTGCTATGGGCTTAGGCATCGCCTCGTCTTCTTCTCCTGCTGCGAATGACTCGGGCGGACTGGCCCTCGAAGCAGCTTTCTTTGAAACAGGGCTATTTGGTAATGTCCAATCGTCACTGTCTTGTTGAAGGTCGTCTATTGTTCTGACAGGCACTGTCTCCTTGCCACGTCTTGCAACACCTCCCATCCTGGGAAATCGCGACAATGATGCCAACTTCCGTAATGTTCTCGGACCGCCTTTCTGTTTCTGCGACGTGAGTGACCTCCATCTGGAGTTAGGCCTCGACGTGCTCGGTTCATGGATGTGCTCGGTCTGGTCATCATACCGCACGATGGAGGGTACACCGAACTCGGGCATGGTTACAGGCCTTGACACTTGGTAGACCGATCCCGGTAGTGACTTGACCATTCTTCGAGCGGATCTCTTGGGCGACATTGCTGGCAGTGAAGGAGACGGGATGGGAGTGGGGATCTTCATCCTTATCTCTTCTTCTGACTTCAGTTCGGGCTTTAACTTGGGTTTCTGAGATAATGGTGGCGACATCTTGGGACTAGAGTCATTTTGCAGAAGGCGGTCGTCGATCCACTCATGACTGCGTCTGTGAATGCAGATGTTCGGCATAACATCATCCATGGGATCACAAACCTCTTCATCCTCGTAGTCGTCAGTGAGTTTGGAGAAGTCAGCCTCGACACGCTGGAACTCTGGCTGGTCGGGTTGAGCGGCACTAGGTACTGGGCTTGCACTGGTGACATCTGCACGAGCTTCGGATTTGGACAATTGTAAAAGGGTTCGGGCCTCGTCGTGCAATTCATCTGTCATTTGAGCATTCACTCCCACATCTGGCGGCAACCACGATAGATGCCTTGACTCTACAACCGGACCATGCGAGAACAAGTACCCTATAGCTTCCTCGGTCTTCTTTCCGCAGAGCATTGCACGTTTCTGGAGGCGTGCGGTTTGAAGCTCGCAGCTACCCAGGCTGAAGGGCCGTCGTCGGGCTTGCGGTTCTGTTGGACCTCTTCTCAATGTCGCTTCATTTCCGAACTTGTCTCTTGTGTGCAGCATAGATACAAGAGGAAATTCATCGTGAAGATTAGGAAGCACTTCTGCCGGTTTCAAGATGCTCGGGTTTGGAACACCAGTTTCCAGAATCGAGGTATTTGCAGACGGTGATTTACCCGGTGGCGTTTGAGGGATGTGTCCATGAATGTTTTCACTGACCTCATCATTAGATAAGTTAGTGAAGTTGATGCAGGCTCGATTGAGTGACTGCCGACGAGGTGTTTGATGCTTCGAGATTTGTGCCGCAGCTTGGAGGCCGGGCGTCTTGTGTACAGTGTCATACTTGCAGGTCGCCTGTGGGAAAATCGAGTGCGCATTGTCGTCTCCTGCAGCAAGCCTCGGCGAGGAGGCGAGAAACTCCCGAATGGAAAGAAGCGGCTCAGCATAACCATCCTGCAAAGATTCCCCTAGCCAAGATAATGGCAGATCATCCCGATTTTGAGGTCGAGCTGCACCTCTTAACCCTTTCCTTCGCTCATACTTCTGTGCTGCAAGGGGCGAGAGGAGCTTCTGCTCAGGTTTGAAAATAGCATTCATGGGATAATATGCTGATTTCGCCTCTGCTCTGAACGGATCTTGCTCCACAGTGAATTTTAGACTTTCGACATGGGGCTCAAAGGGTGAGGGCAGGCGGGAGCCAGTTGACGGTCTTCCGTGTGGTGTAGCAGAGGTACGAGGCCAAAAATCGCTGTCTGCCATCCCAGCCGCGGTGGGTTCAATCTCTGAGTGGACGATCACCTTTCGCTCACTGGTTGGAGGATGAGTGTCATCGATCGCTCCTGTTGACTGATTACGATGGGAGACTACATCCTTTCGAGACTGCTGGGGAGTTGTTATGGCACAAGGGAAGATAACACTTTGTAGTTTCGACGACCTTGGGGTTGTAGACGTTGGATTCAATGTCGAAGAACGAGCATGAACCAAAGGGTCAGAAGAAGCCCTCGCTCTCGATTTCGCCGTGGACATGAATTGTTGAGGCTGTGGTGGCAGTGCGCCAGCGAGAAGCCGGGGGGTCGCCAGCGACTTCGATTTATCCAATTGCTCCTCACTCGATAGGCTGATAATACCCCGACTGGAGTAATTGGCCAGAACGACACTGTGTGAGTATTTGTTCGGCATTGGTGCTGTCTAAGGACATGGTACCCAACGATGACTCTTGAGTTGGTGAAAAAGAAAAGGGGTACCTGACTAGAGGAAAAGAAAGAACAGGGTTACCTTTGACCGACTGCAGAGTTCAGACCTCGAGCTGGGCAGCAGGCTTCGGCTGAAGCCGTGTTTAGGTCAAGAACTTCTCTGGATGCCGTTATTGGCTTTCTCGTGTTCATGTCAAACTTTATGGTCGTCCTGGGCGGAATAATCGGGCAGTCGCGATGAGAGGGCAGAAACAGAAAAGAAACAGCATTTCGGGGATATGTTGGATATGTTGCTCGCACGTCCGTTGACTGGGCAGATGCGAACCATACTGCTTTGGCCACGACCAAGATCGGTCTGTGACATGACTATGAGGAGCCGAGGAGCGAAAACAAGTAGGATAATTGGAGGCGAGAAGGTCTCTAAAACGGATGTCAGATGGTGGTCTCGGCCGATGCAAGGACTGAAGCTTCGAAACGTGCGAGACCAGAGGCTTCCAGCAATACCCAGTGTCCCTTAATGCTTGATGCCAGAATTGCCAATGAGGGTGTCTGGGCCCTCATCACGGGAACAGGAACCCGGCTGGTATTTGCCATGACCATGTGGACAGGTGGATATTGAATGGACTTCTTGTGGCGAAGGGGGCTTTTGGCACGGCTTGTACTTGGTAACTCTCTCTGCCCTCGGTCCCCGCAGGCGAGGTCATGCCGCATTGGTGATTGGCGGAGGAGAGAATGAGGATGGAAGGCTAGAAGAGCGAGAGAGTTGCCCGACTGAACTTTATCCTTCAGCCCTGGGGGCCGCCTCTTGGCCGCCAACTCGTTGTACCCTGTGGCAGAGGGGCTCCCAGCGAGGCCGCCGATTGGGTTGGCCAGCGAGGCCAACGAGGCCAGCTACTGACCAGGCCATGCGATGCCGTGTTTCATTTCTTCAATGTCGTAACCCAGGGGGGTCTGAGCCACGAGGCACCCAAGGCGTTTCTTGCTGTGCCGCTGAGGGGGCGCATCGTCATCGTTCGTCATCATCCCTGCTCTTACAGTAGATTTGGCCTGGCAAAGACTACTTCTCTTTCTCGCTGCCTGAGTGGCGTCATGGATTGATGGACAGAGGGAGGTGGGAGATGAACAAATTCAGGGAGCCGCACTCGGTAGGTGGGTGTGGGTGATGCGAGGCTCTGCTCTTCTGGTTAGCATCTTTTTCGTGTGCTGGGGCCTGGGGTCAAATGATCGCCGTGCTGATGATCAAGTCGACGTAGATGGAAGGTGTTGGTCGACGCAGACGCAAGTAGAGAGCGGTCGACCCGTACGAGGATCAGGCTTGGAAGGAGGAAAGAAGGGCTGCAGCCGACCATTGCCGGCAGATTCACAGCATTCTCTTAAGCACCGCATTTCACCATATTCCCAAGAACATCCGCGCACGCCGCCCTGCAAAACCCCCTAGGATGGCAGCCATCCATTTCTGTCCCTGGTCTGGGTGTCATTCGCTTCAGAGAGAGGATCGATATTTTGGCACCCGACGCCTCCCCCCGGCAGATCATGCTCGTCAAATATTGCATGTCGGTCAATGAATGGCCGGTTGCCTGGTGCGCTTCTCACGCCAAGGTCGATCGACACACACATTGTTGCCTCGAGAAAGGGCAGAGCAATCAATCAACCACTTGTCCATGGCGGAGTCAATGTAGAAGGGTAATGATCATGAGCAAGTGGCTTTCAGTAGCTCACGACATATGCTTCATTTCGCGGGCAGTACTTCGACTTGAGTACTCCCTCCTACTGATTATCCCATCTCATCAGCATCCACTAAGCCATGTCACTCATATCCTCCCCCACTACTCGTTGTGTACATTGAGGAATGCCCAATTCTGTCCAGCTCCGCTCCCGAACTGGGAGTGGGAGACTCCACCCGGCTTGTGTCCCTGACCCAGGCATGTCCTCTCATATCGTGCTCTCCTTACCTCAAAATAAACGATTCTTGGAAAAGAAGAGATGGTCCAGCCTCTTGACCGAACCCAGCAAAGAACATCGTAAAAAGAAGAGGAAGGTGCTGAACTCTTTCGCGTATTTCCAGTCCGAAATCACCCAACGCCATCATGCCATATCATATCTCATAGTCGCATTGCGAACTCCATTACCGTCCCATGATCCGAAATGCTGCCGGCTTTTGTTCCCGGTTGGCACGCGCCCATTCCTTGTTCCATTCGTAATCCCATTGCAGAAAAACCACAATATCACCTAATCAGGCACAAACCCGTTTCAACGGGTAAACCATCTTGCTTCGAGAAGTCCCAAACGAACCCCTTTTTGCATGTCAGTCGTGCTCACTGCCGCCATTCTTCTTCTTTCCGCCGCTGAAGATCTTCATGGCCTTCTTCCAGCCGCCACTTTCGCTTCGATGTGGTTTGACACTTGCCATTCCGCTCCCACTCCCATGACTGATGGTTCCACCCAGCTCACTCGTTGGCGGCGTTGTCGGTGGGGTCATGACTGAATCAGCTTCCAGCAGCTCACCCACGGGGGGACTGTCCGGACCTCCACTGCTGTCAGTCAATGCACTTTCTGAGACGGCAGACGAATGTGACACGTGAGTCGACAAGCGCGCCCCACTCTGCCGACCTAGAGCCGACGATAACGACGAGGACTGTGTGGGCCGATGCTGCTGCGGAGGAGATCGAGTAGCTTCAAAGGAAACTGCTGAGGTGTGCGGGGGAGATCGCCGCCGGCGCGAGGGCATTCGACGATGCAGGCCTCGCTCATCATATGTCAGCCGCGAAGGTTCAAGTTCAGCCATGTCCGCAAAATCCGACATGGGCGTATATGTTTGCGCATGTGAAACCTGTTTGAGGCTGTTGCAAAATGGAATGAAGATCGAATCCGACATCAAGTCGTACATGCGCTTGACGGCAGCGTCCAGGAAATCAGGTCGAGGAGGCCTGATATCGTATGAACGCTCGATCAGATCATCTCGTTCCTCTGCCGGTAAATTAATTTCCCGTGGGGCCCCTGGCTTAACATAGATCTCGAGGATCCGGGTCCAGTCCTGTATCAATTCCCATCCCTCCTGCGTCTCTATTGTGAGGGGCATGCCTCCCATACTGGCTGACGCTTCGTCGTATTTGTCCGAATATCTCTTGGCCTCTGTAGTAAATTCAAGCGTTTCTAAACAGTGCTGTTGAGATAGAAAGGCTGTGTAGGCGGCTAGGGTGTAAGGTGAGGGTGCCTTATTATTGAGCACATCGTCCAAAGTTGGTCTTGCCCCAGGTGACATGACACCTTCTTTTCGAGCTGCCATAGTGATGGGCCTTGCCCGAGGTAACTCTTCTTCAGACATGGTGAAGTCTTCAGGAATATCTACCAACTGATAGACCAAAGGTTCAAGACGAGGCGAAGGTTCAGGTGTATATGGCCACGCTATTGAGGTCAATTTCTTCTTAACCATTGCGCTGGACTTCGCCCTGAGTCGACCGCTGCTTGAGTCAGGATAACTAGATTGAGAGGTTATGTTGCACGCCTGGTGCCCAATCCTGCCAGAAGAGCGTATCTTGTTCCAAAAAGTGCTTGCGGTGACTTGGACCCGGAATCTGAGAATAGAGCTCCCAGAGCCAAAACTTTGGTATTCGTCCAGGTGAAGCCCTCGGTGCGCCAGTATTTCGTCCAGGGCAATGGGTGCGTAAGGTTCGGCTTTGGGTTGTCCAAGCACACTGCAAGATAGAAGGCTATTCCGCTGTATATATCCGAGACTCTTCCCGCTAGCAAGCTTCACTCCGTGTCACAGAAGGACGCCGTGTAACCACGACAGGGGATCTGTAGGGATGTCTTGAGTTGTGAAGCGCCAGTTGCCGGGCTGGAACGTGGCCTCCGATGCGATGAGAAGAGTGGAATTAGGTTGGTTGAACGGGCTTATGTCGGTGTAAACGTGGCAGAAGGGTGTGCGTCGTGTGCTCGGCTGGCGTTCGTTCGAGAAGACGTCAACAGGGTGATCAATGCGTCCAATTGAAGGGAAGGCCGTCGAGATGCACACAGGTGGCAGACGGAGAAGGGGAGGGTGTAATTAGTCGTGCGGTAAGACAGTTTTGATGATCAGAAGATCTTAAAGAGCGACGGGAGAAGGACGAACAGCGCAGCCGCAATGCCAGTTCAGCACAAACATCTGATTTCCAAGATGTGATGCAATGTTCCAAAGGGGGTTGAAGAAGAAAATGGCGCCTGTAGGATTGACTGATTGATTGGAAACAAGGTCTGAATCTTTTGCCTTTGGGCTTAGTGAGATCAAGGCCCGCGCACAGTCATAGTGACGGGGTGACGGGGCGGTGGGATGAGGACAACGGTAAGAGGTGACAGTGAGGTGGATGTAGAGGTGGATGCCCAGGACGCTGGGTGACCAGAAGGAATCTGGAAAGTGGAGAGGGTCAAAAGGTGCTCTGTGGAAGGTTTAGCTAAGAGTCATACTCTTTTTTTCCTTCGCGAAGAGTGCGATGTTTTCTTTTCAGCGCAGGCGAAGGTAGGCGCAGGCGGAGGCGAGACGATGGGTGGGTTAGATGAGAAATGAGAGAAGCCCGGAAGGGTCTGGGTCGGCAGGTCTCAATCGACGTGGTACAGGAGGGTTTAGTCTTTGCTAGCGGTCCTTTCAGGTCAGGCTTGACAGGCTGGCTGTTTTTTTTTCTCTTGGGGAGGTCAGAGAACTGGTTCAAATTGGGATGGATGATGGAACCAGGATATCCAGTCAGGGGGGGGAGGGGAGGGGATGGGAACGAGGGTGCATTTGAAAGTAGATGAGAATAGGAAAACGCGCAAAGACGCAGGCAGCCAGCAGCCAGCAGCGAAAGCAACCCAGGGCGTAAGTAGCAGGCACAAGGGCACAGGGCGCAGGCGTAGGCGCAAGCTCAGGCTCAGGCACAACAAACCAGAAGACGCAGGAAGTCATCGCAGAGCAGTAATGTGTTCGAAGAGGTTCGGACCAGCTGCTGCAACGCTGTATGTTAGCCCCAAGGAGCCTTGCCTTAAGCACCACTAGTTGCCTGGGCTAAATCAGGCCTGCAGCTTAACGGGCCCCGTTCAAGCTTGCGGATTGGCTGTCGGGCGGCGCGTTATGATGGGATGATGATCAAATGAGTGCCACGGGAGGGCCCCCTACCCCCCTCCCACGCTTAAGGCAAACAAACCAAGATGCACAGGCGCAGGATCCCGGGTACAACTTTAACATGTTGCGGCTGCCAGATGCCTCCTGTCTACCCTAAGATGCTGATGCCGGGGGGTTGTTTAGCATAGGGCTGGAGACATGGGCATGGGCAAGCAACTGATATTACAGCGTCTACATGTGTCCCTAGGCACCTACAGCAGGTACACTGTTCATTGTCTATGCGCTTATGTCCTTTGCTCTTACGTACCTGTTTACTCCGAGTGAGCCCGCTCCCGATCGCCCCCGCCTGATTGGCTTCTAGGCGGCCTTTGCGGGCTTCTAGCAATTCGCTCAGGCTTCTACGCACATTCCACACGCTTTCTCTCCGGCTTCTATCATCTTTCTATTGCCTTTCCTCGGTCTTCTACGCGTTTTCCAGAACTCCGCACTCCGACCCCGAAAGTCACCTGCCCACTTTTTATATGGGCCGCTGGGTCATTGACCGGTTTCATCATCCCACAGCGTCTTTCAGGAACCCATTGACATGGAAGCA
This sequence comes from Cladophialophora bantiana CBS 173.52, assembly GCF_000835475.1. Lineage (NCBI taxonomy): Eukaryota > Fungi > Ascomycota > Eurotiomycetes > Chaetothyriales > Herpotrichiellaceae > Cladophialophora > Cladophialophora bantiana. The sequence continues at coordinate 382,199 of NW_015971586.1, forward strand.
AAGAAAAAAAAATATTCCCGCTAGACCGCACATTCCAACCCTGCCAACTAGGGCGATGGCAACATTTCAGTTCACCTGGGAAAAGCTTCTCGCTACGCCCTTCCACGCACAGTCGGTGGCTGCCCCAAGGATTTGGGGACCTGCTACCCGGCTTCCTCTCACATCCATCTCTCCCGCTACCCGGACTTCGACGACGACTCAAACAGCTCATCTGATCCTTCTACTCATAATGATCCTGTCGCCAGACGCCTCTTCTCGCTTGTGCTTACCCCAAGGCCTCTCTCCCATTCCTCCCTCACCGCTCCTTCCACCCGTGTCTTCCATCTAACACAGCCACAGGGCAGCAAATGATAGAAAAACACTTGCAACGTGCGAGAGAGATATATTACCCTCGATGGTTCCCATTCTTCCGTCATTTCGCCATCGCTGGAATACCATTCCAACACTGGACCGGGTGGCTATTGGAAAAGATGGGTCAGCTGCAACGTGTTTACTTTTGGCAGGTGGCGACGGCACTCGCTTGTGGAGGTTCACCGAATTCCCCCTGACACAAGTCGCTGGCGATCGGAATGAGCAGCAAATGATGCCAGCACGGACAAAAGGCTCCCTGCCTTCCCACTTGTCGGTGCGTATGCTGAATTCTGTCATGATTGCACTGCAGATCCCTACTACAAGACCAGCTCTCGATCGGTTTCGATCAAACGCCAAGCACTGCTGGCGACGAATCTTGGAGTCATGGGCTCCACTTCTGGAAAGGGATGCCCGGCGGTGGACGGATCAGGTAAAGTGGCTGGTTTGACCTGTCGTCTGAGATTTCCCCTTTAGCTCCACAATACACTCAATAACTCATCTCTTTCGTGTACCAAGTAAACCTTTGTTCTGGCTCAAGATTGACAGCCATTCCAGAACAGATTAGACCGTGGCGAAGGGCGGACCTCGCTTGCTATCTTCTTTCATTGTTCTGGAAAATTGCCTAGAGGAGGAATCTATCCATTTCGCCTCCTCTTCCGCATTTGGGGCGACATCCGGGCGCATGCAAGCACGTGGGCATCTGGATGCTACAGCAATCAACCACCGGCGCCGGCTTCGGACCACTGGCGCCATTGCCCTACGTCCACAGCCAGGATGATCTTCTGCCAGCAACATCGTTGAGGGCATATCCGTGGAAACTGCCATTATGGCGTGGCTTCCGGCTTGTCTTCCCTCGTCACCCTGCTCCGCTGCGAGCGTTGCAGCACAGACTGGGTGTTGATCCGTCCATTTGTAGCCACAGAGGATTGCTTAGTTCACAGTGACATATGAGGACAGACTAGGCCCTGTCAGTGGGACCGTGGCAGGATTTTCAGAAGGACCGGCTTCCTCATTTGTCCTTTTTGTCCTCAAACGGAGCCTCATTCACTCGAACGCGGTGACAAGGTCCTCTAATGAGATTTGTGAGACTGAGATCCCAGCCAATGTGCTTGACTTGGTCCTGCATCTTCGGCCATTCTCGTCGATTTTCTTGGAGTGTGTCAATGATCAACTGAAGGGTTGGGTCAAGCCCATCGTACGAGCGCAAGGAGTGAAAGTCGACCTTCTCCTCGGGACCGGCAGATAGTACGTTTAGATCAGGACCGAGCTTGCTGTTGAGACCCTCGTGGTGTCTCTGGTCAAGGACATGCTGCTGCGTTACGTTTGCAAGTTTCGTGTTGGCTTGAACCCTCATTGAGGCTCGAAGCAGATGGCAGATGGCCTTTGCTTGCGTTTCGCCCTTGGCCGACTCTTTCAACAGCACGAATGCTTGACTTGACTGCACGTCACGCCAGAGCAGATAATCTTCCTCTCGAAACACCTCCAGCAGCTTAGCAAAAAGGTTGTACTTATGAGAGTCATCGCCGATATCGCCCGGTAAGTGTTGCAGGAACCTGTTCACGCTAACGCCGACTCGGAAAGCGTTCTGATCATTGAAGGGAAGGAGCATCTTTCTCAGCCCCAAGATCGATTCCTCTTCGCCTACCTCATTCAGCCCTTTGGCCCTACCTCGAAGAAGAGCACTGAATAGTATAGTGGCTCTGTCCTTGTTGAGCGAAGTCAGACGTATACACCGTACAGCTTTCCAATTCGCCCACAAGTGCATTACTAGCAAGGGAATCAAGCAGCTCCAAGTCTCGAAAGTGCCCTGCACTTTGCTGACCAGCAGACCGCCAGCCCACATGCCGACCAAGGTGACGACAGTCTCCTGGCTGCCATCTTTGGCATTGAGCTCTCCGATATTGCCCTCCTTTGCAAAGTGGGAGCTTAAAATAGCTTTGCTGCTCCCGCCTGAAACTCCGCATACTGCTCTGCAGGCATTGCTGACACATAGAGCGCAGATTCGCTCCAGCAGCGGCAAACCTGGGCTCAAGCAGTCAAGAACGAACGCTATATCGTTGACTATGTCGGCGAAAAAGCGATAGAATTTGACTTCTGCTTCGATCCTCTGGGAAAACTTGTGGGCGAACAATATGGTGGCGACCCGCCCGATGGTTTCTTGCGCAATGTACAATAACATGGTGGTCACAAGCGAGACATCCTCGGATCCCACGCCCATTCCGACAAAGACGGCACGTGAAGCTAGCAATCCCGCAATGGTAGAGGCGAAGGCCTGCACGGAATCGTAGATCTGGTACGGAGTATAATCCGGTCGGACGCTTGAAGGATATCCCGCTGGCAGGAAAGGACCCATGCATCCCATCAGCAAAGAGGTCCGGGGCGACATGGATGTCCGGGGATGATGGGCCTGTAGCTTCTGAGTTCCACGATCATATCTGAATGTAACTGTTGCGTGACCTTCGGGGTCTAATTCGTGGACTTCTAGATCTGGCACCGACCGTATCGCCATTTCTTCAAGGTGAGACGGATTGTGCTATGGCGTCCCGCAAAGTTGACTGGTCCAGTTGTCAACGAAATCCTTCGGAGAAGCAAAAGGAACATCTGACAGACCTCTCTTTACTTCCACCGCAACATGCACGGTGTAGCCAAGTCAACTTCCAAGGTGAGATGTAGTCGGACTGAGTTGGTTGGAGCAGGTTCGAGACGAAAGGAGCAAAAGGAGGCGAGTCAAACATTCTGATCCACCGTACGGTGACTACTGCGAAGCACAAGTGACTCGACTTAAGCAAGCAGGCCTTGGCAGGCTTCCGAGGCTACGATTCAGAAGCATCTTCCATTTTTCTATCTGTGCTTCTCCAACCGGCCACTGCGGGCTCTACAGAGTACATATTGATGCCTCAAATTTGCGCGCCTTCCATTGCTGCTGTGGTGACTTCGAATAACCTGACCATGCTCAGTAGATGCATTGAAAGCTTCTGCAGAGCCATGTTGACACAAACCATCTCGCATGTGTCTCGTGGTGATCGTATCTTTATTGTGGCGGATGCTATTCCAGAAGCCCAGGTAACTGTATTTCGGCTTGATATTGGGCTGATAGATATTAGGGGCAAGCTACTTCATGGATAGATCGACGGGCAGAGGCCGGTGTTGCTCCTGCTTGATGTTGTTCATTGCTCTTTCTATCATCATCCCCTTCCTCCGTAGTTGGACATGTCTGACTCTGTCTTCCATCATGCCAAAGTCATTGGCACTTGACCATATCAATCTCTGTCTTCCCACTTGACGCTCCGGCTACTTTCCAAGCTGTTTCATGGCACAGAAGTTACGAAGTCTACATTTCTTCACAATTTCATTTCGTCGGTGTGACCAGCTTTTTACTGCTCTCGAGCATGCGTGCCTTGAAGCGCCTCCTCTCACCTGTCCTTTGCTGCTTTGGCATGCGTGCTTCTGAAGACCACACAACTTCTGACCTTCAGACCCTGCCTTCGGCCCTGTCAGTGCCATTATCCGCTTCGCAGATTCCGCACGCCGTCAGTCAACCAGGTTCAAACACGGCAGACACAGAAGCCCTCCGCGAATTGTTCCGATCTTCATCTTCAGTCCGCGGCTACAGAACTGCCTCTCTGCCGTCAGGCTCGAATCTTCGAAGAGAACCGTCGTTGGACACTGATTTCAAATTTGGGTCGCAAGGGCAACAGCGGAAACAGCCCAGTCGATTAGAACAATTGGGCAGTCACATTAAGCAGAAGCTTTCGGAATCAAGATTGAGCAAAAGCAGCTCGAGGCCCCGTATAGCATACGAAGACGCTCCTGGTGATTCGGCAAGACATGACAATGCACAATTGGGAATGAGTGCCCTAGAGGCAACCCTGAGCCAGCGATCTACTGGTCTCCTCGAACTTCTCATGTCGCGGACTGCAAGCGAGGGCGGTTATGACAGCGACGCAAAAAGTATCCAGACAGCCATGTTGAAGGCGAGTGATGGGACAAAGAATCGGAGTCCACGAAGGCTGCTGAGTCTATCTTCGCCTGCCGACGTTCGACATATTGCCACCGACGGCGCTCCGCCGTCCCCTGTAAGCATTCAAGCTCATGAAGTCCCTCAACCCGAAGCCGATCACGCGAAGCCTCTTTCCGATCCCTTGAAACTCTTCACAAAAGTTGCGTTGGCCGAAAAAGACGAGTCACCTATAGAAGTCCTGAACTGTCTCAGCGGTCGAGTTGCAGATGGTAATATCGAGCTCGCAGGTGCATCCGAATCCAAGGCAAACCCTGCTTTGGCCGCCTGTGATTCGAAAGAGCATGATCCCTTTACTAGTTCTCCCTCAAAAGATTATGCATTATCTGGACGCGATAATACAGAATTTACTGACTTGCTCAAGAAGCTGGGGGATTCTGTTGCCGTTGCCAAAAGGCAGAGTCTCATGTCCAATGTGACTGGTCCACGAGCCAGTTTGGTGTCCGACCTGGATCCGAATTTGCTCGATTTCATCTCCAAATACGGCGAGCGGCCCTCGGTTGACATTGCGGCAAGAGCCTCTGATGATAACGCCGCTGCATCTGTGGCCGAATCGAATTCGATTGCCATGGCTGGTCCGGAGTCTGCCAACGCTGTGATGCCGGGACGAGAGGCCATATCCAAGAAGGATCTTTCTTCGCTCGCCGGATCTGACAGAAGCTCGCTCCATCTGTACAATATGCGAATCTCTCAACGCCTCGCCAGCCCGTCCTTCGTTGCTGCTTCTTCCAGACCGAACACTAGCCACACAACGATCCGGGTACTAAGAGAAAATTCGCCAGACCGGCGTCTCTCAATCAGTCAGACATCCGTGGCAGGGAAGAACGGGCGCCTTACTACAACTGAGCACAATAGAAGACCATCGGATCCTGAAACTAGACGACTCTTTGAAGGTGACATAGCTATACAACAAGCGAGCTCCCGTCGGAGACCTGGGACTTCACCGGACCACGTCCCTGCCTTCGGAAAGCCCAAGCCGTTCACAAGCACTGAAGATGCCTCATCATTCTACTGGAGTGACGGTGAATTAGACGACGTTGAACCCTCTAGGCAAAGCACGCGTAAGAGAAATCCAAATAGCATTGCAATTGGCGGGAGATCAGAGTCCATCAGCCTACCTATCGGCTCTTCCAGTGCCAGCATCGGCAACCTATCGGTTGCAGAAGAGAGTGCCTGGTTCAGCAGAAAGCCTTCACAACAGAAGCAAGTGATTGAACAAGACAGTCGACTCCACCGGTCTGCGAAGAGGAATAGGAGTATTAGTATGCCAGATCGGAACAATGTTGGTTCTTGCGCATATCTAGTCCTTCCCTCCCGGCACCTTCAACACTCGACCGAGGCCGATGAGACATTGAGTGAAATCAGTGCTGATCAGCTACAAGCTGCTAGAAAAGAAAAACTGACCGAGACCAGTGCCCAAGCAATTTGTGACAAACATAATGAAAGAATGAGCGAAATTGAATCCCCAGACCATGGCTATGCCATTGCAGCTCGGCCAGGTTCGTGTAGCCACCGATCGGTTGTCACGCCTGACACGAGACAATCACTCCCCTTTTCAAGAATTTCTGCTGTTGGACGGTGTTCGAAATCAGGAGATGACGATGCGGCAAGATCGATCTACAATGGTTCCAGCAAGTTCCAAGAGTCTGCCACGGATATTTGGCACAGATCTTTCAAACAAGCTCTGGAAGAACCTGAAAATGACTCACTGGGAGGTTTTCTCACGTCGCCACGGTTTGACCGCGACGGCAGGCGGAGAAGCACCAGGTCAAGCGTCAGTGCGGTACAGATGTCTCATCAAGGTCACCGCAACTCAGACGTAGACTTTGATTTAGATCCACTGCAAGAGACCCAAGCCCTGAATGAATCATCTGGGCTCGAGGATAAGCCTCATATTCAGGTCTGCATGAAGAAACCTGATCCGCTGCCGACTGTTAACCCTAGACGCAGCATTACCACTATTGATACAGGGAAGGAGACACCTAACGCCTTGGCGGCGAAGAAGACTTCCAGGAAAAAGAGTATATTGGACATTGGACGACGATTCACAGTCATTGGAGCCTCTAGCGAAAGTGAGCCGGCCTCCGGGGCCAGCACTCCACCGAAGGATCTCTTCAGTCTCTGGGGACGATTCCCTAGCCACACGAGAGAGGAGAGATGTGGCTCGGCTGGGCCAAAAGACGGGGTGGCCGTACGAGACTTTGCTCTCAACTATCAGGACGAGAATACTCCATCCTCAACCCTCCGGATGCTGTGGGCCAGACCCACAACGGCACGAGGTCTTCACACTCCTGGATCTTGGAGGATGCTGCAATTCGGTAAGAAAGACAATGGTGGGAATGCACAAAGCAAAAACATACGAGCTACACTGTCCCTGGGTGCGCGGTACAAAAAGAGCCGGAAAGGACTCTCCGGGCGATGGAGAAGGCTCTATCGCAGCAGCAGCACTGAGTTCAGAGCGTACGCGCACACTCATGGACATCGGAGTAGCATAAGCGTGGGTGCGAGCGTCGAGTATCCAGAGCTTGAAGTGATCCCTGGTAGTGAATGGCAAGCAGATGTGAATGGATCCGCAGAAATCGGCCACCTCCATGAGCACCAAGCGGTGAATCATTTGCAGGATCGCCCCGTAGAACCGCTGGATACTCAGCCTTGGACTCGCATGTATCGAGATTGTGTTGGGAGCCTCTCGAACCTGAAAAGCGACCCCGAACTGGGAGGGGGGGATCTCACCACAGGGCCCGATCGATTGAACGACCGACATTTCACCAACGACAGCCTGCAAAATGAAGAGTTGAGGGACAGCACGGTCGATTTCGAATACCGACTTGGAAAGGAGCACGAGGCAGTCCAAAAGGGCCTCATCCACCAGATCGAGGGTATAGGCCAGAGCGAGGAGCAATTGGATGTCAACGCAAGAGCCTGAGTTGAGGGATGATTAAGCACGAATGGGTCATGCCCTTCAGCATAGGTAATGAGTATGTGTCAGTCCACTGTATGGTACATAGGGAGTTATGGGAGAGTACGGTATGGTGACTGTCGGCAGTAGAGAAAGCAGAGATACAAAAGTATCAGCAAGCAGAGTTGAAATTCTTGTCATTTCTTTTTCATTTTTGGCTATGGAACGGCACCTATTGCATCGCATCATGTCATCGTTATCGTCGATGACTAGTATTTTGCATTTTCGTACGAAAGCACTTCATATCCATCCCATAGCAATCCATGCATGCATGAGATATCCTGAATCGACTGTGACGTTGAAACTGTGAAGGTGAGACTCTGATTCCGACTGACTGACCCTGGAATCCACCACGTGTATTCTGAATGGAGAGGAACGGTGACGACCGTCACAATAACAATCACGACCATGAGAAGCCGCAAACAAGTAAGATTATAGAGGCGTCTTGTCCTCTATGCATGTTTCCTTCCTTCCAACCATCCATCACCCGAAGTGGCATTCAACAAGTCTCGATCTCGAATCAAGTCACCATCAGAACCGTCCATAACACCCCACGCCACGTCAGAGCACGTCACGTCACGTCACAAGACGAACCAGGCTCCGACGGTCAGAAGCAACAAGGCAGTCAAGGTGTGCACGGTGAGACGAGTTACCGAGGATGATGTCGTGACGGAGGACGTGGTGATACCACTAGTGGCGGATGTCTGTGTGGCGTGGTGGCTGCTCATGCTGCTTAAGAAGCTTGTCACCGTGGGGTGCAAGGTTGTGTTGCTGATTGCTGCTGTGTTCGCAACGGTAATGGGAGATGTGATGTTGGGGAATGGCACAACGGTGGCACCAGTGGTTTGGACAGTAGGGAAAACTGTGGCGTTTGCCAAAGACACGGTAACGTATCCGACAAGAGAGGCTGAAGTCATCTCAACACCGATACCAGTTCCAGTTGGAGTTCCAGGACCCGCGGCAGGACCAGTTGCACCAGTGGTAGTGATCGTAAAGTTGGCAGGATGCGCAGTAGGAATGTGTGTTGTTGTGGTCGCTGTCACGGTCGACGTTCTCTGCACCGTCGTGGTCAACCAGATGGTAGAGTTTGCTGCGGCTGTCAACGTGCTGGTCTCATTGGCGTGTGCGGTGCAGTTGCATGGCACGGTCGAGACGGAAACTGAGATGGATAGTGAGACTCCAGGGATGGTGGTAGCCATGATAGGTGCAGGCGGGGCAGTTTCTGGTCCAGGCTGCGGGAGTTTATACATTGCTCTGGCAAAGATCTTTATCTTGACCAAGTCGGCGACCAAGAGGAAGCGAGTGAACAGATGAAAAGCACCGGGGACCTGCAGGGAGGATGCTGCACCGGTCATGGTTGGAGTGTACACCGAGACTGACGACATGGCTGGAGACGTGGATGCCGATGTGGACACAACAGGAAGCGACAACGACACATTGCTCGCTATGGTAAAAGTGCTGGCGTTCTGGCTGTCGGTAGGCGAGACAACAGAGAGGACGGGCACACCAAAGGGCTTTGTAGAAGGAAAGAATGTGGTGGCTGATTCCTTGCTTGCAATGGTGTCGCTGGTATTGAAATGGTTGATAGCAGTCACAGATGGCTCAACTGTGGAAGTTGTAGTTGCAGTGAAGTGCAACGGGACAGTCACTGTGAATGTCATTACCCCACTGGTCGCACTCTCTGTTGCTTGAACGGTTGTGTAGACTGTCGTGGTTGTTGTACCTGCGCTTGTAGTCTTGCTAGCGATTTCTGATGTGGCCACGCTGAGGATAGAGGAAGCAGCGCTAAGAACGGACTCAAGAGGTGTGGTAGTAAATGAGGTAGTGACAGTCTTGGTTTCAATCACTGAGGTCGCATCGCCGAGAAGGGGGGACGCAGCGCTCAACACCGAGTTGACTGGTTGGACGGTGGAAGTGGTAGTTGTTGTAGCGAGCACTGGCGTGGCATTGTCTGCGGTGGAATTGATGCCACTAACAGTAGTGGAACTTTTAGAGAGTGTAACTGTAGTTAAGATTGTGGTGGTGCTAGTGCTCGTGCTGCCGCCAGTATGGCCTCCGGTGATGCTGTCGATGATAGATGTTGCGACACTCAGGGCAGACGATAGCGGTGGGGTGGAGAAGAGGAAGCTTGTCTCGAAAGTCCCACTGACGAAGAATGGCCTCGAAGTGTTCACAACAGTCGTGGGCAAAGCAACGGAGGTAATGGTGTCGAAGTGTGCAGTGCTGGTCACTGTGACAGTGAGGAGGGAAGTCAGATTGTGTGTCGAAAGTTCAGTGACTGAGATGAGGGTGCCAGATGGACTGGGAGTAAGGATGGGGAATGTCAGAGTCAGAGAGCCGGGGACAGATGCTGCTCATCGGTATGAGTATGTGACAGAAAGTCGACATTGCAGTTGCGTAACTTTGGCTTACTTACCACGAGTGATGTTCGCGAAAGGAGGCCTAGGGATGGCAGGGCCAGTAGCGGAGATGGCGCTGTTGACTGTTGCTTTTGTGAGTTTCCTGCCCCTGACGCGACTTGGTGTGTCCTTTGTTAACTTACCATCAGACGTGATCTTGGTAGTGCTTGTGACTGTCGTGGCAGAACCGGACCCAGCAGAACCAATAACTGCGCAAAAATCAGCAGAGGGCCTTGGGGAATTTGGGACGGTTAGAAGCGACATACCTGAAGTAGATTGAGAGCTGGTCTCATTTCCGACAGGGATGGTGTCTGTGACAGTTGTTGTGGTCGCAGCAACTCCAGGGAAGATGGTGCCAGTGACGTGGGTGAAATTGAAGCCATCCCAGCCCTCAGTCACGGTGACGGTGGGTGGTCCAGAGATCAAGGAGACGGTTTCCGTGATAGTCTTGACGAGTGAGACAGTGGCAGTCATGTTTCCATTACAAGCCTGAGCATCAACGATGGTAAGAAAGACGGCGAGGGCGTAAGAGAGGACGAACACGATCGCGTCCCAGGTAGTAGTGGTCGCCATGACGGAGGGGACCTTTGAACGAGTGTGAGTGTGTAGAGAACGAGTGTAGGACGGTGACCGGACGAAAAGGTGATGGGTTGGAGAGAGGATTTTGGATGAAATTGAAACACCGCAAACTCGCGGAATGTGGGTTTGTATAGCCGGCGGCAGCGACTTCACGGCCTCACCTTGGCGCGAATATGATTTAGCATTCGGACCACCTGCTTTTCCTGGATGGTTGACATGCATTCACGTCTTCGGGGAAAATAGACGCCCTTCCCATCCGTCTCCTTTCATCAGACAGCAGAATCAAAAAGCCTTCAAGCTCTCTGTGCAAGGGCGTGTATTGAGGCTCCTGGATATGTAAGTTGTGCAACCCCCTGAACTTGACAGCCTTGTCCTGAACGTGATGGGACACATTCGCAAGAGGCATCTCCCCAACATTCTGCAGATCAGACTTGCGAAGAACAGGATGGGGACTGTTTGAACTGGAGAGGTTCATCGATCCCTATCAGAGCAAAGCCCAACGAACAAACCCATCATATCTTTGAACTTAGGTTTGCATATGCCATGTATTCATACACTGACTTGGTTTTGGTAGGCTTGCAAGCGACTAACTCGGGATAGACTCACCGTTGATCCTGGGTTTGCCCTTACGCCTGGGGACGTTATGTATGAATATCCAGGTTCAGAGTTGATATGTCGGCAAGTCGCAGCATTGAGCCACCTTCATGAAAAGAGCAAGGGAGCGTCTCTTGACCGTCCATTTGTCTCTGTCTTGAATGGCTTTTCTCGATTGCATAAAGACAATCAATCGCCTGGGCGTCTGTGCAGCTAAATCTCTGGGTCTAGGTCTGGGTCTGTGTGTTCACCAGAGAGCTCGATTACGAGTCCGGAGTCTTTATACTGTCTCTTTTCAGTCCAACAAGGGCTCACTCTCGGGGAGAATTCGTCTTGCCTGGCTTGCTTGAGACCAATGAGCTCTCTATTGTGAGGTGTTTGATAGTTGGGCCCCTTCATACCATTGTCTAAATTGTTTCTATCGCCAGGCGTCTAGGACGCCGGAACATCCACTGGCGGCAGACAACAAGCTCACAAGCTAATGAGCTGATGACCAAGTCTGAGAGGTGATTGTCACTGAGGAAGGCGGGAAGAAAAGAATGAGCCAGCGGATGGTAAGGAGGTCAAGGGCGCGAACAGCGCGGCTGGAAATTCCAAGGCCCTGCCTTGCCCCGCCAAGGCAGCCAAGACATTATTACACCGGCGCCACTTTTCCTCGTTGGGCAGCGGCAAGAATTTCATCCCATGTTCTACGTCGTCCTTGAACCGCCAATGTCATCCAGAACGAGTGACATTCAAGTCATTGTCCCAGTCTGTACGGACGATTGGTCAAAGGCATCACTGGCGGCGTGGTGGCTCGACTCATGGTAGGAGTTGCGAAAGATGATTGATTGATTGATCTGAGAGCAGCCCTCCGAACTCCTCCAGTCGATATCGCGCGTGCCAGAACCAAGTCAGAAGAATCAGGTGCAAAATGTCGTCTCACGATCATCATCATCATCACGATGACTACGATCACGGCCATGGCCATGGTGGCGGTCACGAACACGATCATTCTCATGACCTCGAACCAGCTCTGCAATCAAATCTCTACCAGCGAATCAACTTCGAAGGCATCATTACCCTCAACGAGGCTGAACCGCGTTCAGGAGCCGGAATCGTGCAAAAGACTTGGGATGAGCGTCTGAATGAGCAGCCGACTCTCGAAAGCGATGCAGACGAGCAGCTGCTGATGCATGTGCCCTTTGCTGGGTCGTGCAAGCTCTACTCCATCGTTGTCCGCACATCAGATTCCGACTCGGCGCCGCAGACGCTCAAACTCTTCCGTAATAGAGATGATATGGATTTCAACCTCGCATCCGACCTGAAGCCCACTCAGAAGCTGACCATCCCTAAAAGCAACGACGTGACCGAGATGCCCTTGAACCGGGCTCTTTGGAACGGCACCACTTCGATCAACCTCTTCTTTGAGGACAACCATTCGGGCGGGGAGGAGGATGTGACTCGGGTCAGCTACCTAGGGTTCAAGGGAGATTTCATGGCACTCAACCGCGAACCAGTTCATGTGCTGTACGAGGCAGCGGCAAATCCCCGAGATCATAAGCTGATCCAGGGGTTGACCAACACCAACCAGTCCATGCCAGGCCAGTGAGAGCGCCAACTAGGTCTGAAACTGAAAGTCCTCAGGAGGCTCAAAAGCACATGTTATACCAGACGCTCAAATGCATCACAAAGTGTATTACCATGACCAAAATCATAAAATGTACCTGAATCATGAAGCTTCCAAGGCCACTCTTCTCTGCCGGGCCCTTTCTTTCTGCTTTTGTATCCTCTCCTGTTCCAACTCCAGCTCTGTCTTGGGCACTTCTGGTAGAGTTCCCTCGCTCAATATCGTCTTGTTTGGAGCGTCAGGGAGGCCGACAACCTCCCTTTCCATAGCTTCCAACTCGTCTTCCACCTCGTCTTCATCCTCATTCGACATCTGGCCCGCCAACGCCTCGCTGATCTCCTGCTGATAGCGCCTTGCCTCCTCTGTCTCACCCATCATCTTCTCCACGCCTTCCAACCCGCCCATCTCCTTGTGGATCATGTTCAAGACCTGTGTCCCCTGTTGCAAGCCAAACAGCACGTCCTTTTGCACCAGTGCAAACTCGACGCTGCTAGTCAGTTTCTCCAACTGCTCCAGCTGCGCGTCCGTCTTGGAGAGGAGCGACTCTTGGTACTTCTTCCGGCGCAGGGCGAGGAGGGCTTTGGCCTTGTCCCCCTTGATGAGGCATTCCTTTGCGATCTCGGTCTCGCGCGTGGTGACGATGGTGATTCGTTTCTGGTATTGGCGCAGTTTGTCCCGCTGGTTTTTCATGTCCAGAATAGCCCTGGAGGAGAGGAAACACGACCAATTAGAATTGTGGGACAAGGGAAGAAGAAGATGTGTAATGGGCGCCCGCTCAATCCCCAACGGATCGACTGATCAACTTTACCTGTCCTGCGCCGAGATTTTATGGGCGCTTTGAGAGTTTCCCATGGCTGCTGCATGGCCGCCCTGCGCCACGCAAGTTAATCTGGCTGGCAAGGTCGAGTCACTTTTGAGACAATCGCTAAGACATGGTAGCTGTTGAGATGTGAGAACGGGCACCAGCTCGCTGTGATCTCTCGGCAGCGGAACTACGTAATTCCCACAGACTGCCTGTTTCGGTTAGCGTACTGCGGGCAACAACTACACATGTCACTGCTTGACATCTGCGATTCCTTCCCTCAGCAAACCACGAAAAATGATAGGAGAAGCACTGTCCGAACTACGCAAGATGCAAATCCCACCCACGCGAAGAACAAACTCCTATGGACTATCCATCAGCAAAACAAGAAAAGAGGAAAAGAACAAAAGCTGGGCCATTCTAGGGTTTGATGGTGGACATTTTGTATCATCTTGAGCTTGAATCAACGAGCGCACAACATCTCGGTCGAATGTATTCACGTGTGTACGAACGTCGAGTGAGGTTTCAATATGACGCCACAAACACCGCCACCCACAAGCGATAGAGTAGCGGCTACTGGTGGTGGTGGTGATGCTGCTTCTGTTGCTGCTCGCCTAGTTCGAGACGATCCCGAGAAGAATCCAAACTCGCTCCACGACTTCCACACAGTAAAACGAGGGCCCAAGAACGTCCCAGCAGTCGTGATGCCCACCCCCACGTCAAGCACTGAGGAAAGAAAACGCCCCAAGAATCCAGGGCACTCCTACGCGCACACGGAACATGTAAGGTTCGACTACTTCAATCAGCGGGCTTCGAATGCCCCCTTCGGATACGAGCACTTCGTCTCGCTCCCTCCGTCATACGCCGAAGACTCGGCCAAGGCGTGGCCATTGGTTCTCTTCCTGCACGGCGCCGGAGAGTCTCAGCGCGGTAGGTAAGGGATCCTTCACTTCCATACGCCACGGCGTGCCCAAGGTCATCCTTTGCTACGACAAGCTGAGAACCGATCCGGCGAATGAAATTCCCTCCATTAACGTCCCCCTGGCCCCTCGGCTGCGACGAAGAAGCAAGCAGACAACACAGCACCACCGAGCCCGTGCCAAAGGAGACCTCTGAACTGTTGGCAGGGAACTTCATCACGGTCACGCCGTCGTTGAACATGGGCAATGGCTACGGGTGGAACGCGGCCATCTTGTCGGCCCCGTTAGACGAGATCGTCGATCGCTACCGCGTCGACCCGGATAGGATTCATGTCACAGGCTTCAGCATGGGTGGATATGGCACGTGGGATCTGGCTATGCATTCGCCGCGTCAGTTCGCGACGCTAGTTCCAATTTGCGGTGGAGGGGATCACTTGCGGGTGAGTCATATCAAGCATGTGCCGCACTGGTGAGTTCTAGGACGTTATCCGTGTTCTCCCCCCTAAACTGCTAATGGTAATCATATAGGGTCTTCCATGGCGATTGAGACGACATTATCCCAGTGCAGATATCGATTCAAATGGTCAACGCGTTGGATAACGTAAATGTCAAGGAAGTCAACTTCAGAAGATACCCAGATCTCATGCACGATAGCTGGACTCCAATGTACAGCAATCCCGATTTGTATCGATGGATGCTGGCTCACAAGAGGGCAATCATGGGAGACGAGGGAGGCGTCCCGACCGAGAATAAAGTCACTTTATGCCAAAAATGAGCAGAAGACATTTGACGGGACTCATTTTGCATTTCCAAACCATTTGCCAACACACGCCGTCTTCCCCCCTCCCTGTGCCCGTCCACCGCCAGCTTCATCAAAATTTTTCCATTCTGTATCATCTTAACGCCCTGAATCAATCCCATCCAGCAACCTGACGTCCAACTCGCCCCTCCTTTCGTGCGCGCAGAAATCGGCCCACTCAGTAATAATACCTTGGTGGCCTGTAGATATTATTGACGACGACTCGATTGTTGGCGAGAGCACGGGCGAAGGCAGTGGCGTTGTTTCGGTTGAATTGATTGATACCTCTCCGGTATCTGTAGTCGCCGCTGTCGTCGGACCTGAAGATTCATCCAGACAAAGGACGCCAATTAGCTCTGCTGCGCCAACAACGACCACTGATTTTGCCTTCAACATGGGTATATTCTTACCAATAATCGGGATCGGAGTCATAGTCCCATGGCGCAGGCCGTGGATGTGGACGTTGGGGGCGGCGTTGGTATGGAGGGACATGGAATGTCGCGCTGATGCCATGCCCGAGATAGATGGCTTCGCCGTCACGTCTGCGCCCATGCCCGCGTCCACGAGCGCGCGTGAAGAGGAGCGGCTCGTGCCAGCCGTCGGGATGGTACCGCCAGATCTCCATGATTTCACTGTTCTGAGACTGTCGAAGGCGGTTCTGCTGGGCTCGGTGGTGTTTTCTCCCCCCCTTGACAGAGTCGAGAGAATATCTACGGCGTACTTGTATGCCTTGAAATTGCTGCAATAGTACACTTATTGCTCGTACCCCAGGGGGATGCAGGGGCCTTTGTATCTAGAAAATGATGGGGAAAACCAAAGGACAATCAAACGTCAAAGTCAATCAAAACAATGGGGCAGTTTGCCAACCATCTTTTCTTGGTGGCCCAGGATGTTGAAATAAACGCAGGAGCAGCAGCACAAAGATCAATGTGCTTCATTCGCGCATTTTCCTTTTTCATACGCCCTGACGAAGGGGCGTTTGGCCCATGCATGCAGGGGATTTGAATGCCCATTATGGCGCATGTTGTTTGCTGGCGCCTTTGGTGCAACACATGGGCCACTTTCAGGTTGTACGAAGAGGGGCTGGGTTCAAAAAGAGTGGAATATTCTCTTGCCTTTGGCGGTAATTGGTGCGTATCTCGATATCGCGGAGACGAAAAGAGGCAATGCTTAGCTTCAGCTCTAGGCAGACAGTGGCGGGAAGACAGAGCATTGAGCAACAACGCGTGGCCTCTAATCGCAGTCAAGCGAGGGGCATCAAAAGTCACCATGATAATGTGGTCTTTCAGGTAAGGCAGGCAGTGTATTTTGGTACCACATGGGACAACTCGATCTCTTTGTACTGGTCCTTGGAATCTCCGTGAAGGGAAAAAGGAAAAGATCAAACACGAGGTACAATTACCACCATTACCCTCAACTAGAGCATGACGTCACTACCTTGGCTGTTTTTATTTCACTGCACACTGCCGCTCGTTGTGGCCGAGAAGGAAAAAAACTAACAACCAAGTCAGAAAAACAAAAAGTCAACCTAGTACCAAGTACATGTTGAAGAAGAAAAAAGAAGAATAAAATAGAAGACTTCTTCAAGATCGACACCAGTCGGATTTGAACCGACGCCTCCGAAGAGATGTGATAACTGGAATAAATTCTAGTCACACGCCTTAACCGCTCGGCCATAGTGTCTATGAAAATTAGACAAGCTAACTGACAACAAATTCCGGCATCATAATTCATATGTTACGTAAAACTCCTGCCGATAATTGGCCCCTTTACGGAGGCCTAGAGGTTCTTGGTTGGCGGATTGGCTCACCACCACTTCCCCCCAAGACTCACATGAATTCTTGGTGCCCTCACCCTACGTCTCTACGCAATCAGACATCTCCTATACTGTCACTCCTAGATGTATACTCTCCCTTCGCTCGAGGCAGGACTTATGGGTGCATAGTGGTGATACCTTTAGAGGTGCCTTTGACAGCGCCCAGCGCAGACGTCGAACAAGGTTCCAATTTATCTACCCGGCGTGCCCAAAGTACATGTCTGAAACAACAGGCGTGATATATTTGAGAGCTATTTCTTGAATGATATCGCCTTGTTTGGCCGTCCTTCGCTGGGACGGATCCAACACTTTCACCATGGATATCGGGTCTCTGCCGAGGTGAAAGTCGCATGTTGACCATTCTTGTCTGTGTCCACGACCAATCGACATGCCTCGATCGCACCATCAGCAGCCTTGCCGGCATTCTTATTATACCCGTTCAAGTTGGTGGCTCTATGGCCCGGGCAAACCATGTTGACTTTGAAACCTTCCTTTCCCAGTTGAACCGCATACAGGGCCCCGATCATATTCTCTGCGCACTTCGATACTATATATCCCTTGATTTGGGCCGGATTACCCAACCCGTAAAATGGGAAGGTAGGGTCCAAAGTGAGGGTGATGGACCCCAGACCAGACGACATGAAGATGAGTCGAGGAATTTGAGCTTTTCGCAACAGTGGAATAAAAGCTTCCGTGACGCATGCGGCGCTGATCGAGTTGGTTTGAATCACTCGAGTCATATTCTCGCGGAAACTCACGCCGTCGACACGACTGATTCCGGCGTTGTTGAGGAGGACGTCAAGTCGACCAAACTTCTCTTCAACAAGCTTGGCAGCTCTGGCTATGGAGCCGTCGTCATCGACATCGAGCTCGAGGGGTTCAACAGATGTTCCTCGAGCCAGATCTACGATGCTGCGGGTTGATTCTTTTCCTCTGTCCAGGCTTCGAGAGCCGAGCAGGATATGATAATCGACCTGTTCAGCGGCCAGCTTCTTGACGCACTCAAAGCCGATCCCTTGATTTGCACCAGTTATGAGAACGACGGTATGGTCTGGTGAGATTGACGCCATGTTTGGAGGTGGAATTTGGATCTCTGATGGTGACTTTCAGTTCTTTTTCTGCTTTGCTTATAGATAGGTTGATTCTCCTTTGCAGAATATCCGCCCCTTTTGTACTTTGCCCTTCCTCGAATCCCATCGGACTTACCGTACCTTGCGGGCCTTGAGTTTGTCTCTTTTCATCATGACTTCTACTGCAAAATCTCTGCGTCGTTTGGTCTTGACCGAGCCTTGTGTCTCACAGGCGGTACATTAGTTGACACGCGATGGAGAGACTTTTGACCGCGATATGCAGCTAGTGTCTAGTTCGCGAGCGGACCAATCGCCTCTTTCGGGCTTAAGTTGCGGATTTATGTATTAAACGGCATTGCTTACCTACAACTAGGTTTGATGTTTCTCCATGTGGGAACGCAATCCTAAGACTGTCTTCGGTCCAAAAGTCGGACAGGGTTCCAAGGATATCTCTCTGATGTCGAAATCTACTACCAACGCCGTTCGAATTCAGCACCACTATCAAGAAGGGCTTGTCTGGGAGCAGTGCCAGTCGTTCTGTTCACGCATTTAGAAGCGAATGATGGTCCAGGTGTTGGATCTGCCTACTCACGAAACGAAGATCGGCCCACCGAGGCGACGGGGCAAGGCTTGTATTACTTGCAAGTATGTGGTTAGAAACCCCTTCGAAGACTGTCTGATTCACTTATTCGACGAAAAGAATCAGGCGCGTCAAATGTGACTATGGCCAACCATCATGTAACCGGTGTTTGAATACGGGGCGGAAATGCGATGGCTATCCAACTCGTCACGAAAAGGGACAAGATCAGGCCCCCGTGGCCGTGCTGGTGGTAATGAACTCTCCTGTTCCTTCGCAATGTGACCCTGAAGCCTCGATGGCAATTCGGTTCTTCATCCAAGTCTGTGCCCCGGCGATGCTGAACTACGGAAGTTACCACTTTTGGAACGAGCTTGTGCTGCAAGCTTGCCATGTCGACGAGAGTATCAAGCACCTCACCATTGCGGCCTCCCGAATAGGGTCGCATCGACTACTTCAGCCATGCAAGCCACCCTCTAACAAGGATACCGTCTTCCTTGCACACTACGGCAGAGCATTGAAATTGCTCAGTCGAAGCAAGAGCCCTGATCCAGGCTTCTTACTCATCGCATGCCTGCTGCTCGTCCTCTGCGATGAGTTCCAGGATAATTCATTCGCAGCTATCCAGCATCTTATCGCCGGCCGAAAGATCCTCACTGCGTACCGGCCGACAGCGCCGTCGCCCCAGCGCAACGCGACCATTGCAGAACTTGACCAGATCTTCTCCGCGCTGGAGCTGCACACTAGCGAGCTCTATCATATCACTAGACCACAATCCATGTCCTGGTGGTCACCCAGTTCCAGAGCTGAAGCCGTCCGGGCGAACTTCCAAGGTCACCCGCACCTCGACCCAAGGCGGATCTGGCCTCGTATCGAAGAAGAAGCCCGCGCTTTGCAAGACATTGCCTTTGAATGTACGGCGCTGCAACTAGAGGGAGCGCCTCCCCAGACGAGATTCCAGATCGTTCCGGGCCTCACCGCCAAGCTCAACGCCTGGCTGGGTCAGCTTACGACGTTCGAGTCTAGCATGTACGCCCACCTCACATCCGCAATGCTTACGGACCTACACTTGCTCAGGACGTACCACCTCTGCCTCCACACCCTGTCGCGCTGCGACCCGTTCAGGCAGGAGGTGGCATTCGACACGTACGCGGGCAATCTCGAGCACATCGTCGTGAGCTGTGGCCTGCTGATCCGGCGCCGCAAGATCCGCCTCGTGCCCGTCCTGTTTTTCGTGGCCACGCGATACCGCAACGCAAGTTTCCGCCGCAGAGCCATCGACCTGCTCCGCCAGTGCGGGCTGGACGGCCAAATCCTGGCCAAGATCGCCCTGAGGGTCGTCCGGATTGAGGAGAGAGGCCTCAGCGCGCCCATCGTCAGCTCTGATGTCCCCGAAGACAATCGCGTGAGATTGGTTGATGTCGTCTTTGATGGCACCGACACGCGAAAGTATCTTTTGCGGTTCACTCGTCATCCCTACAGCCGGGCTGGTGACGGCGACAGAGTCCCCCTGGAGGAAACCGTCCTGTCGAGCCAGGCGTGCTCTTGGGCCGTTCAACCTCAGACCCCTTCGCATGCGGTGGGTCAGGCCTTTCTTTGATTCTTTCCCCCTTCTTCCTGAATATACTCTGCCTCTATTAATGTGGGGGCGGGCACTTGGATGTGCGCGTTCGTGAGTGTATGCTCTGGCTGACTGATGAAACTTGCTTGCAGACCGGACTGCTCAATGCTGTTCTGAGATTTGACTTTATGGCATTTTGGAACCAGGAGGATCCGGCATTTACCCTCCCGGCAGGGTTTGGTCTATTGTGATTCCAACGGAGATTATATTTGGCCCGAGCTACCCGGTAAAATATTTACCTGTAAACCATCAATTTTTTCTTGGGTTTGCTCCGCGCACGTCTTCCTTGTCTCTATTTCGCTGTCTTCCTTCTACGCCGCCCCACCCATCTCAATCTTCTTCCCCTTGACGCTCTTCCATTCAAAGCCCAGCGAGAACAAAAAAGCGATGCTTGCACACGCGATAGACAGGATGTACGAGTGCGTGACGGCGATGTTGTAGGCGTACAGCACGCCAGCGAGCTGGGAGGGCGGGGTGACCTCGCGGATGTGGGTGGCGCCAGCCATGATGATGGTTTGCGGGTTGACGCCGGTAGTGTAGCGGGGGATTTCCTTGACCAGGGTGTTTGAGAAGATATTCTGGGCGATAGAGATGGAGATGGCGCCGCCCAGTGAATTGAAGAAGATGGCGACGGCGTTGCCGACGGGCATGTCGCGCTTGTTCAGCACCACCTGCACCGCAATGAAGGGGATCTGCACGCACGCGCCCGCTCCGAACCCCGCCAGGATCTGGTACCCGATCCACGTCCCCGTCGACGAGTGCACCTTCAGGCTGTACAGCATGCCCGACCCGACGGCGAAGATGGCCGAGCCGACCCACGTGAACGGCACATAGGGCCCCAATGTGGTGATGCTGGCGCCCACCACGATGGACGAGATGGTGATGCTGACCAGATACGGGATCGTGCGGATCCCGGACTCCTCTGCCGTCGTGCCCTTGACGGCCTGGAAGTAGAACGGCAGGTAGTAGATGTGGGTGTACAGGCCCATGGCGAGGAAGGCGGAGAAGAACGCACAGACAAACACGGTGCGTTGTCGGAGCATGATCCGCGGTGGCAGCGTGGCCAGGTCGCCCTTCCACAGCTGTATACCCGTGAAGACAATTATCAACAGCCCAAAGCCCAGGATGCAGCCCCAGACCTGTGAGTTGGACCACGCGTACGTCACGCCGCCCCATTGCAACGCCAACAAAAGGCAGACGATGGCGCAGATCAGAAAGAACGCGCCGAGAAGGTCGAGCTGGCCGATCTTCTGCCGCAAGGTCAAGTTGCTGTGTCGGCGCTCGGGGTTCTTGAAGAAGAAGAAGACGGCTGTGATGGCGATCGCGCCAATGGGGAGGTTGATGTAGAAACACCAGCGCCACGATACGCCTACGAAGTGTGAGGTAGGTCAGCAACACAATCGCTGTTCGTTAGAGACTGGGTTCCAAATCAGTAGCGAATTGCCCACTCACGGTCGGTGAACGCTCCTCCTAGAATCGGACCGACAACAGATGCAATACCGAACATGGAGCTTAACAGACCGATATAGATCGGCCTCTTCCGCAGGGGTACAGAATAGGCCACAATGGTCATGCCGCCGGAGAATATCGCAGCAGCCCCAACTCCAGCCACGGCCCGGCCCACGATCAGCATGGTCGAGTTCGTCGCTGCGCCGCACAGCACGGAGCCGACTTCGAAGATAAACAGCGCGCACATGTAGGTCCACTTGACGTTGAAATAGGTGTATATCTTCCCAAAGGACGGCTGCAGCGAGGTCGTCGTGAGCAGGTACGAGGAGCCATACCAGCCGACATCGTCCAGGGAGTTGAAGACTGTGGTTATCCTCGGAATGGCGGTTGCAATGATGGTGTTGTCCAGAGCGATGACGAAAGTTGACAGAGTCAGGCCGAACGTCAAGAGATGCAAGGGCAGCCCTTTGGCGTATTTTGACTCGTCATCTTCTCCGGGTTCGCCTGTGTCCGAGGTTGCCGTCGAAGCTCTGCGGGTTACTTCTTCTTCGTTAGTGCCTAGCGCGGACTGCTCATCATCTGCGGGCGCTGCATCGGAGATATCTTCTCGAAGCGCGACTGCTGGGCTTGACGGCGACTCGAGTGCTCCAGGCTCTGCGGCATTCGAATCAATCAGAATGGGTTTCTTCTCGGGATCAAGAGTTTCTGTCGAGAGCGGTTGTTCTGAAGGAGTGCTGAGGTGGCTATCCTGAACACCCGAGTCCGATGACTTGTCCACTTCTGTGGACTTCGACCAAGGGAACTTCATCTCGTGATGTTAAGCGAGATTGAGGATGTGATTAGCAGACAGAGATATACCGAGGAGCGTGGCACAATCGGCTCAATAACACGCTGGGACCGAACAAGGTCAAATAGCTGCATATCGAAATACGAAGAATGGGAAGACATTAAACCTCCAGAAAAACATTGACAAACACTGGGAGGGTTCATCACGACATTTCAGATCGTCCACGAGCTTCTCTCGGAACGATGAGCATCCGACCATAACCCAGGTACTCCGTACTTCGGCAAGAGCAAAAGAATGGACAGGTCAGGCTTCGACGCCGTCCGGTGGAAAAAAACAGGGCGACAAACCAATGGTACGGCGTGATCCGCCAGGCGAAGGAAATGACCCGTCCAGAAAGGCCAACTAGTAGAGCTCGCTTGCGATGCGATGAGAGGATGGCTCCCCATCAGCGCCCCCATTCCAAGAGTCGTAAACTATTCCAGTCCCGGCTATGAAGTCGTCTGATGGAGAGCGGCGGGCGAGGAAGAAGAGCTGCAAGCGAAGCCGAGGTTGAAGCACGAGCCATCGTTAGATCAGGTAAAGCACACGATGGGAGCCTCGTATTTCGGGCCATAGATTGCCGCAGGGTCTAGTGGGTCGGTGTTTGCAGCTGCGGTAAGCATTGCGCCATCAGGATGACGGCGCGGAGACCTTTTTCTGGAGGAGGACTGAGGTTAATTGAACTTCGATTTGACTCTAACAGTGATGCCGACATGGGATTGTGCTTCATGAGAAACCAGGTGACACAGTGTGGTGAGATCTGGGATATGTATATGTGGGTACGGAAGGAAAGGCGTAAGGAGGATGGAGATGACCAGCCTCGACTCTGCCAGCCCCTTCGTGCTCAGATTGACGAGGGACTCACATCGCATACGATCTCTCATTCACTCTACAAGTGGGACATGAACAAAGACACGAAAAACTCCGTGTTTTCTTTTTCGAATCCGCAACCCCGGCCAGCTTTCTGACTGAGAAACTGGATGATATTAAGACAGTGGTGGTGCACCCGCTTGTCTTAATATCATCCAATCTTCCAGCATCTATCCGATCTCTCCTTTCCCAGTGGTGAGGATGATGGGAGAGACAAAAGGTGTGACTTGTTCGAGAGACTACAAGCGACTACAAGCGACTACAAGTATCATCTGACACTCCATACAAAAGACATTCCAGGGCGGCTTCACGAAGCGTACCCTGGAGTGGTTCCTCTCAGTTCGAACTGAGAGTTTTTGCTGCCCACGAATACGGTGAGAGGAAGGAGGTTTCCTTTTTTTTTTTTTTTTTTCTCTTTGTTTTTTTATTTTGTGAGCGGGTGTGGAAAGGGAGATTGTGTGTCCGTCGGTCCAGTACTGCCACACCTTGCTGGGGCAATGTGGTCTACTGCTTCCGCTTCTTCTCATAGTGGTCTTCCGTCGCACGCTATCGCAACCTCTTTCCTTTCTCTTTTGCTGTGTCCTCGATTCCTCCTACCACTGGGACTTGATTTGCTTCCCAAGCCTGCACCCTCTTGTGCCTGCGGTTTGGAACTGATATCCATTCTCTATCCATGACATGCCCGGTCGATGATTGCCACCACTGCGGAAAACCCTCGCAAGAATTTGAGTGACAGCCGTGTTCTCAAATTCTCGGGTGTGTTACCTGCCTCTGGAACTCCACGAGCGAACACATGTGCCCAGTGACGGTGCCCCAGGACGACGACAGACGGTGAAAATCACATTTGTCGAGAACTCGCTCTCATCTCGTAAAGCCTCGTAACTATTATACAACGCGCTTGACCTGTGACGCAGACAACGGTCAGCCAAAGTTCCCACTTTCCTTTTTGGTCCAGCCAGATTTTCGATCCGACAATATCCCAACCCAACAGGCACAACAAGGTTCAAAGAGGGCGCAAAACCACAGAATCATGGGAGGGGTCGGCTGTTCACCTCGAAGAATCGCTTCAACCACCACACTTGGAATACTCCTTCTCCTATCAACACGCCCAATTGGAATATCGACCACCATTTGACTCTTGAATTTGTGCTTTCTGCAGTATTTCGGTGTGTTCGCTCGCGGACGACGATGTAAGCTTGCTCGTCTTTGACTTGAGCGAGGAGATCGGAGAGTTGGCGGACTAATCGAACCAGTTAGTCTCTGTGCTTGTTTCGATGGGCCCAGAGGATGTTGGTACGAACCTTCAGTTTCTAGCGGATCTTGAGGCGCCTCGGACTCAGGGACATAGACAATGCCGTGGACGTTGAAGGAGACCTCCTTGCTGTTGGCGGACCAATGCTCGTTGCTAAAGCAGTAGGTGTATTTCCCATCCATGCGGGCATCGAACGAGTAGTCGCCCGACGAGACCGAGTTGAGTTGTGTTTCGTAAGAGCCGGAAGGATCGGTGATCTAGATGCACGCATCCTCAAGGGTTAGCGGGGACGTCTCGATGTTGGGATGGGCAGGAATGGGGACACGTGGGCGCAGCATACGTAGAAATCAATTTCCAAGTTCCCAGCACCTCCAAACTCGCGGTCGCCCACTTGGAAGGTCACCGTCATCTTGTCGTCCTTGTGCAATTCCTCGTGGAAACATTCTCTGGTGTGTGCTTTGAGAGCGATGTTGTGCGCCAGGCCTGCCCCTATCCAACCCGCAAACGCGACATAAGCCGCTGCTCTGCCAAAGCGCATTCTTCTTGCGTCTGCCGGGTTGAATCTCTCTGGTGGTATTACGGGAGGGATACAGGGAATCGGGCCCGCTTCTTGGGAGGGTGTTTGCCGGGAGTGTCGAGTAGAGAAAGATTGAGAATCACCACAACCCAAAAAAAAGTGCCCAAGAAGTGTCCTCATTGACTTGGACCGTAACTCCGCAGTTTTTCTCCCTTGGTTCCAAGGGTCTCGACTTTGGCCAATCGGACCCGCGCTTGGCATGGCGCCCCCCTTTTCATCGTGTCGCCAATGTCCAATACCTGAGAGTCACTCAAACTCTTGAGCATAGCAGGGTGAGTTACAAACATATCAAATTCCTGTTGCCGCCTGGCGTGTTCTAGCCTACGGATCATCCTAACGGGATGTGTTGCCGACATGGCCAACTCTTCATTGCCAGTCACATGTGACAAAGCGACTAAAACTAGAGTAATATCTTCCCCTTCCCTGCATTTTGTTTTCGTAGAAAAACCCTCTCCGTCACTCTATTAGCCCTGTCATCTCCGTGAATCCAACGCTGCAATACTCTTGCTTCTTTCATAGGTGCTTCTCCAGCCGTCACGATGTCTTTTACATTGTGGTACACCAAGCCTGACGGCACCAAAAAACCAATCAAGATGTCCATCTGGGATGCTATGAAGGGTGTCCCGGATCCGAATCCGAGAAAGCCAAAGCCCAAGCCGGTAAGGAAACTAGCCACCAAAGTCAACCGCCATAGTCCTTGGATGGAGGCTGCGAGGGCCAGGAAGTGCTGATGACTTTTAGTGTTTGTGCTGTGGAAAGAGTCACGTCAAGGATAAGCCTAACGAAGACAGCAAATGCGATGAAAAGAAGGAGGCCAATGACAATGACAAGGACAACCGCAACAAAGGCAATGATGACACCAAGGGGAAGAGCAAGAACGAAGACTCTGATCTTACCGAGGACGATCGGACCATGCTCCGTATGAAAAGTGAGAACCACCAGGCCCAATGGAAGGATATCCTCGCAGTTACCACCAGCTTCAAGAATGTGGGCGAGCTCAAGGCACGTTGGAGGCAGATAAACCACCGACTCGAAGCGGGAAATAAGGACAATTTCAACGGAAGCAAGAAGAAGGACAGGGACGCGGAGAGGGAAGAGAGGACTAGGAGGGATCGTGAGGAAGGCTTGAAGAGGAAAGCCGAACGGGAAGCTGCCAGAGCCAGGAAGGGAGAAGAGGAAAAGAAGGCAGAGGAGCAGAGAGAAGACGGTACCAGATCTGATAAGAAGGTATGTTCGAGCGAAGAGTCCCCTGACCGGCTGTCCGTGGACTAACTGTAGACAGGATGATGACAATAAATCTGCGACATGGGACGGCAACGCAAAGAAATCCAGCCCGTCACCAAACAGTCTGAAAGCGTGGGCCGACAACTACGACAAGAAGAAATGGCAGATCATGGCTTCGAAACACTATGACAAGACAGGCGAGCGCATCACTGCCAGCCAAGCTCGGAAGCTGGCTGGGGCAAAGTGATCTGACGAGAACAAGGGAATGCCGGTGTCAAGGGTTTCCCACTAGGCCACAAGACTGGTCAAGGCACTCTTACTGCGATAGATGGATTGGTTAGGGATCAGGATTAGATGCCTGCGTCGACCACCTCGGGTCTCCAAGCACACAATTGGTAATAGAGCATACATACCACTTCCTGACTCTCGGGTTGATTGGTTGATTGATCGATCGTCTGTTGTTGGTGGCTGGAGGAAGCCAAGACCTCGCAAGGCTGACAGCCTCCTTTTCTTCCGAGTGGTCATTCGCCCTCCAGGTACTGCTTACACTGGGCAAATTCTGCAGACAACCTGGCTCTACGAGAGAAGGGAAGAGAATACCGAGCACAAGCCTGTTCTGGCACCCTCCGCACCTCCACAAAAATTGCGGGGCAAAAGGCGATGATCTTGCCTTGTCGACCCGACATCCTTTTCAGGCTGAATTCCGGCATCTCACAAATATCCCCGTCAATAGTATGAGCTTCCAAATCAGTCGAGGACCCGATGTCAATGACGCGTGGAATCAAGCCATTTATTTGTCCCAGCTCTACCTAGCACCATCCAAGGGCCGCGCAAACGATGGTGCTCCCGATCACTTTCTATCGTCATTGGGCCGGGTTGCGGGCTTCTCTTTGCCTGGACCAACAGTCCTATCGACCGTCCTCCGCATCGAATTTGGAGGGCTCTGTGAATTTCGCCGGGGCGATGGATCAAGTCGAGCCCGCAGTGGGCTAGGGTCGGTTCTGGGAGCGGATGGGAGGAAAAAGAGGTAAATTGAGGACGTTCATACTCCAGCTGCGAAAGGGTATAAAGAGCTCTCACGGCAGCTATTTCAACCCTGTCCATCTTATTGACGGGTACTATTGATACAAACTGAGCTGTTCATTCAAAATGAAGTTCTTCTCCCCTGCAGGATTTCTTGTCCTCGGTGTTGCTTTGCTCTCCTCGTCCACTACATGCTCGATTCTCCCACGCCAGAGCAACAGCAAGCCATGGTCGATTAAAAACTTCAACTCCCTCATCACGTTCGGTGACAGCTATACGGATGAATCTCGCTTGGGGTGGTTCATCAATCACAATGGGTCTGCTCCACCTGCCGGGACTTTGTTGTCCGAAACTTTCAGTGCACCTGGTGGAGGGCGCACCTGGCCCAGATACGTGGTACAGTATACTGGAGCGACCGTGCAGGGAAAGTGGTCTCCTCAGATGACGCTGTACGACTACGCCGTCTCAGGGGCTGTCTGTTCCAACAACATTACCCCGAGGTTGGTCTATCATTGACTTATTTCCGGAGAGCCATCCTGACAAGACACTTCTCCTAGATGGTTCCCAGCGATCGACGCTCCATTCCCCTCCGTGCTGGAGTATGAGGTTCCGGCCTTCGTCGCCGATATCCCAGCGGCACGAGTCAATTCCACTCCGGCCGTCCAACTCTTCACACCCAAGTTGACAGCCCAGGACGCCGTCTACGCACTGTGGATCGGCACCAACGACCTCGGCGTCTACGCGTTCCTAACCGACTCGCAGATCCCAGGCAAAGTCCTCTCCGACTACACGTCGTGCGTCTACAGCGTCTTTGACAAACTCTACGCCAGCGGTGCCAGGCACTTCGTACTGATGAACACCGTCCCTCTGAACCTAGCCCCCTTGTACGCCAATGATTCCTCCCACGGCGTCGGCCCGAACCAGTACTGGGCAAACAAGACGGCAAACCACACCGAGATCGCGTACACGGTGCAACAGTTCACCACCACGGTCAACAACATCTTCAAGTACCAGACGCCTTACGAGCTCCTGGTGGCGAAGCGCTATGCGGGTGCTCACTTCGCCCTCTTCGACACCCACGCACTCATAACGGACATCTACAACAACCCCAGTAAATACCTGAACGGCACGGGTGTGATCAAGGGCGGGGAATGTGTCTGGGGCTACGAGAACCACTGCAGCGTGGACCAGAAGACGTGTGTGAAGAGACAGAACGGCACGAATTCCGATGGATATTTGTGGTTTGACGAGTTGCACCCTAGGTGAGTCTTGCGTTCATCGATCTACTTTGTCCGTTTCCCTTCCCCTCACCTGCTTCCTTTGCTCTTCTCCATTCAGGTGAGAGGAAGAGTGAGTGTGAATGTGAGAGAGTCGGCTACGAGCATGATAGCTCGAGATTACGAGACAGAGAGGAAATGCTAATCTGTTGCATTTCCTGCCGCGCAGCCAACAAACTGACCGGATCATCGCGCGGAATTTCGTCCAGGTCCTGAACGGCACGTCCAAATATGCCACGTATTACTGAGCGAGCGAGCGAGGCCCAGTCTCAGATGGATACTTGGCATGCATAGTAACCCGGTGTTGGAGGGGATGGGATGGAACAGGTTTCTTGTGGTGTGGAATGCTATGCGAGAATACGGCGTGGGATGACGATAGGCATCGTAGGTATGTTTGGATAGGGTGCGGTTGGTACGTAAGGTATGGTATGGTATTGGAGGATACGATACGACACCACATGGCATGAAGGCATGGAATGGGATGGATCATCAAGCCTGACTGACTGGCAGACTGAATGGATGGACGAGCCAATGAATGAATGAATGAATGAACGAACGAACGAACGAACGAACGAACAACGCCATCGACAACGACAACGAAACGGCCCTGACCCTCTCCACCCTGCATCCCCGCCCGGCCCATCTAGTGGAACCATACCCACGTATATCGTACGTGGAAGTGGGTTGGATCACCCCGCCTCGCGCATCGTCCTCGAGGAGCGAAGAAGGGATCAGGGGGAAAGGGGCATATCATATTATATCCTCCATACCGCCACGTGTGTACCTATGTACGTATGCACGTATGCCCAGGCGGACATGCACCGACGAAACAAGCCCGCCGTGCTGCGTTCTCCGTCCCGCCAGCCAAAGAACCAACAATACAGAATCACCGCCGGGAAGAGAAAGGACGAAGCATGTACCACGAAGCACGCACCGCGATCCACATACTGGACGTACCTGTACTGTAGGTAGGTATGTGCTGAAGTATCGGTCAAGTGTTTTCATTGTTGGGCAGCTATGAGTACTGTTTATCTAGCCATCTGTTTTCGTGTTGTTCCTGCATTCGCCGGATAGGTCCATCCATCGTGCCCGAGTTTCTCAAACGCAACTCTGAGCTTTAGTACAATTCCGCCCCAGTTCAATGTCGATGTCCTTGCGCCTTGCCTTGCGCCTTTGTCGCCATAGAGTATCATTGCCCGTTCCTCAAAACACACTGCTCGACTGAAAAATTCCGCCCGTTCGTAAGGGATGTCGTATCCATCCACGAGCAAGGGCGCTTGTAGCACCGTTCGTGGCTTAAAAGTTCTCGTCATCGACTCTATTGTCGATCCCTCCGACCCACCAAACTGCTGCATTGATGATGTTCTCTATAACCTCCAGGTCCTCATTGTTCCTCGGTGCATATAGCAGAACCTGAGAGCCCTCGACAGGGCTCGGTTGGTTTGAGTTAAAGAAGCGCATGAGTCGAGACCCAACGCGGCCGGACAGGGGATGTCTTTGACCCCACCCCTTCTCAATCACCGTCTTGACATCACTGGGATGGAGTGTTGAATGAATAAAACCATCTTCGGTATTGGCACTGAGGATCTCCCCGTAGTACTTTGTCTCGTTGAAGGCGCGGTGGCGGGCGTACAGAGAGGTGGGAGACTCGGGCTCAAACGTGGAGCGGCCCAGGTAGGTGGATTGGGGGTAGCGGGAGGGGATGTCGACAATCAGGTTGCGGAGGCGGTCCTGTACATCCTTTTGTTCCCACGGGGGAAGTTGCGTCTTCTGTATGGGACTGCCGATGCCTTCGACCTCAGGGCGAGAGCCACGGCGGTGTGGAAGACTCTCCAAGTAGCCTCGCGAAGATATGGTGGTGGGGTTTGACGGAGGACTGAGTGGATCTGAGACGGAGAGGATGTTGAGGAAGCGTTCGAAGGCTCTCTGGCAGCTAGCCTCGAGAGCTTTACCAGGCTTTGTAGAGAGCAAAGGCTTGATGTCGAGTTTGATGAACTTGAGGAGATATGTGACAATGGTGGAGCCGATCAGGATGGACGAGGCCACATAGAAGAGATTGGGGGCCCACAGGGTTGGCATGTGGAAGGCCATGTTGAGTTGCTGTATGGTTTTTTAGTGTTCCTCTTGATGAGATGGACGCTCGAGTAAGTCTCTCAACCAGAAAGTGAGCAGGGAGAAAACAGAACGTGCCACGAGTTTCACTTGAAGTCACAGTCAAACCCGATGCTTGAAGAAGACATGGACAAGCGACAACCTTTCACCGGTTTCTTTATACTTTTTCACCCCTTTCTATCGGCGTTTCCATCACCCAAGACTCCGAGAAAGGCTCGTTGGAGGAGGCATGACAAAGGGCAAGGACGAAACAGAGTGGCCACGGAATGACGCGTATCGCACTAGGTTTCCAGTTTGCGAAAACCTGAATAGAGACTGTGAAGGTGAAGAGCTTTACATCACCAGAGACACGGCTCCTCAGCTACCGAAGAGGGAATAAGGCATGATGGAGCCGGCTGGTTGGGTGAACCAGATGGAAGCCGTCGGCTAGGATGCATGAACACGTGTGGTTCTGCCTGTGTCAAGAGTGAAGGGCGTGAGTGGGCCGATTCCTGGCCGCGGCACGGACGACACCGTGTAGCAATGGTTGTATGTAGACGATGCGGGTCGTGATCTGATCAGGGGAATAGTGGTGAATGTGAGGCCTGATGGATTGGTAGAGACAAGGCGAGAGGGAGAAGGATGCCAAGAGGCTTCAGGCAGCGACATCGGCATGTCGGAGCTTCGGGGATTTTCCGCCCGACACACAAATTCTCCTACTGCTTCATTCATTCTCCCCCTTCACCATACACATGTATTCACGCTCTCTGCTCTCTGCAACTTGGCCACGGCCATTCTGCGAGTGGCCACTCCTCTCTTCTCCCTCCTGCTGTCGACTGTCATTCGACGATCACTGATTGCATCACCCGGAACAGTCAACTCACACGGCGCACTGTAATCTGTCGCTGCATTTGGAGCTCCCCATTCTATGTATATATAGCATCCTGTCAGATTGGCCAATACGCTCCCCACCCACAGGCTCGAGTCCAAACTGCTTCGTAGCTGGGGACTGCCAGTGTTCTGCTTCGATACCCATCTGGTCGTGTTTTCATGATGGCGGCGATCTTGCTCTCAGCACATGTTGCAAGAGTTCAGCTGTGCCTTGCTGGGTTTCTAACATCCGGACAATATGTCGAACACCATCCGCAACCTGCTGCGTGCGGCATACACGGCACTCATGGGTTTGCTCCAGTGCTCAAATTCCGGATCTTGGATACATGGTTGTGGATCGAGCGGTGACAACGCTGACCGCAAATCGAACAGCAAAGCGCGGGAATTATTCCCAATTCCATCTTTTGCCCCAGACATTTCCACGTTTCGGGAGCGATCTCCATGTCCACCTCTGCTCTGCTCAAATGAGGGAGCAAGGCTACGCAGGCCGTGTGCCGCTGCTTTCCTTCGGCTGAATGCCGGGATCCATCTCAAGGATGTACTCCAGGTGGCGCTCGAGGTTTATGGACAATTCGCTCCAGCCTCTAGACTGGACTATTTTGAGAGCACAAGCGTGCTTGTAGCCTGGGGTCGTCCTAACCTCGTCTGGTTGTTAAGCAGCGTGTATTGATAGGAAGGCTGTTTGGGGACCATCGCTGAATCGGGCTGAGCGGGTTCGTCAGGGACGATTCATCGAAGCCATCGAATTGATCCGTGCCACCTACGCTCAGGAACGTGAGCTGCATGTTCGGAAACACCTCCGATCGAACGTAGCGTCTCGTTGCCGAGTGCACATCCAAACTTTGATAAACCAGTCTTGCCCATGTCCTCGCTCCATTCGGGACGCTCAACCGAGGTATCATGTTGCGCGGCGAGACGGCAAGGCTCCCGTGAGACGGGAGGCTCCTTGCTTCACAAACACCCAGATTCCTTTCTGACAACGCGCAAGAAGCGCATTGCATCAATGGATCCCATTCCTCGGACCTCCGTCAGTCGAGTACCAGTTAACAGCGATGAAGCCGAAAGACACAATGCCTGTGGCTGCCGCGCAATCCTTCCCTATACCTTCAGGCGGGAAGCGAAAGAAGCTGGTTCTATATTTGACCCGCGCTAGTTGCAGATCAGAGACTGGTTTCTATCCTCGACCAAGGAATTGCGCGAGGGATTCTGCAAGGGATGGTGAAGCTTCACGCAAAAGCCATGTTGTTGTCATCGAGGCCAGGTTCGCCTGGGGATGGAAAGGACTACACCTGCTTCCGTCATGTTCCATTGTTTGGCGATCCTGCTTGCGGAATGTGTCTGTTACTATCTTTGATCAAGGTTCTTTCGGAATGCGAAAGGGGAGAATAACCCAAATCAGGACCTTTACCGAGTAGTTGAACCAAGTCCTCTTCTGAGAGCACATTCGATGGCCCAAAAATGGCACACTGTCCAGAAAATAACCTGCTCGACTCACAATCCAGGGTTCAACCTCTTCCCGCTCTCCCACAGCAGATACATACAGAGGAAACTGCTGATCCACCAAGCCGAGCTCTCCGCATACGACAACATCCCTATGCACAACTAGATAGGCGACAGCATATATGGCCCTCGCCACTCCATAAACAAGACAAGCCGCATTGATCTTCTCACTGGCTACCCGCGCCACATCGGCAAAAAGGACAACCCCCGCAAAACCCGGGAAATGCTCCGTAAAGCCACGGTAACACCCCCGCTAACTCGTCACCAAACCAAATCGGAGTTGGTGCAGGTTATGTCTTGGCACTACGGTGAACCTTTCAGACATTTTCGCGTCCCATCCTCATCGGTTAGATTTATCAAGCACGGAATGGGAAGTCAAGAATGAATCATCAGAGTGGTCGGTTCAACAGGAATCAGTCGCGAATAAAGACTCCTGATGCCGAGCGCGAAGGATGTGAAGCCCCGAGGAATAGGCTTCTCAGGCAAACTTAACGAACGGGCCGAACATGCAGGCCCGTAATTGCAATCAATCCATTCAACAATCCACGAAACGACTTTCGGAAGCATCGCTCAGCCAGGCAGATGGGCATCCACGTCGGAGTGGTGGAGAGTAATATGAAATACAACGTCAGACGTGCTCTTGGGCACTTGGGGTTGACCGGCCAGTTACTAAGTCAAGACCACGGTTTTCTTCATGTCCCTTGGATCTATAATGCACAAACTTACTGTAGAGGTGTTATACTAAGAGATTGGAAGTAGACAGGTGACTGCGCCTTGGCTCACCATGCTCATTGTGTAAAAATTCTAACACTGTTCACAGATTTCCGTCACTGTTATTTTTCACTTGAACTTCCCCGGAACTGATGTCCACAGCGGTTCGGTCAGCGTTCAGCATCGACCCCAAAACTTTCGGAGTTCGCAAAACTCGGTCATTGTTTTATCTCCAAACATGAAGAGAACCAGATGCCGGGTCGGCCGAGTTTGCCTTGTCCAGACCTGTCGTACTGCTCGGGCAAGGCTGTGGGCGCTTTGCGTTCCCTTGCTGGTCCTCCACCTGTGGCATTCACCCCCCGAGCCCCCTCATCTTAACCCCAGACTCGCATATCAACAGAAGCACACTGCTGTACGGGCCTTGAACTTGACGTGAATAAGTTATGTTTTCCCCAATACTCCTAGCCTAGGTAGCTCAATGTGTGCCGATTTGCCGGCGGGACAACTCTGGTCCTTAGCTTCCGTACCATGTAAGTGGTTGAATATGCTTCCTTTGATTTTGTCGATCCTTCCCTTTTTCAAGAAGAATAAAAAGCTTAAACAGCTCTCGTGAAGATTCGGAAGACTCATGACTGCTGAGGACGCTCACTTGCTCTGGTACTGTGTTGACGTATCTGCCTGTATGTTCAATTATGAAGGGGGGCTCTTCCAGACTATACCATATTAAGCCACAGGGCTACGCCAGAGAGCAGGAATTGGGAGTGCCGTTTCACGGAGCGGTCGGGGGAGCGATCCCGGGGCTGGGCCGAGAGAGTTTGGAAATACAGACCAGTATCGTCAATTGCAATGTCGCGGTGTCCGACACAGACACTAAACAACAGCGATCTAGAAGAAGACTCGGATAACTAATTGGAGCTACGCCATTGACAAACAACGGTCCAGGTAGTTCTGCGCGGGCGTACCTTTCCCGCAAGCTTAGCGCCCCACATAACACCCCACATAACACCCCCACATCTCGCAATGAACAATGACTAGCCTAATCGAACGACTTGGGGATGCGATATCCAATACAATTCTCTGTATGCCTTTGCTCGCGCACTCTAGTCTAGCATCTTGTCAGTTGCGAGGAGACATTAACGGACTCCGGCTTGGGCACTCCACAGGCCTGCACCCTGCCAGAGCCCTACCCTCCCCTATTCGTGACCATGGTCAGGAAGAGACCACAACGGGCTGTCGAGGAACAACAACCGCGGGCAAGAAGAACCAGTACCATCCCGCTGTCTCCAAACAGATGGGCATGCTTGCCGAAAAGGGTGTTGCAGGTACATACCCCAAACTCCCTCCTACAGAAGACCAATGCAATAAAAATTCCGTCTTCTTTGGAGAACGACCAAAGTGTCGGTCAAAGCAAGCAATCTAAGCTTTTGTCGAACTTTCCAAGATGAATATTTGGCAATGCCCCACAATGACGCTTGACAGGTCGATCAATCTGTCCCACGCCAACTGTGGACTACCAAAACGGCTATGCTCTGCAAATTCTGTCCAAACTGTGCTGCGGGCTTCGTGGCCAAGTGAGAAAGCGGTCGGTAGGATGTGGTCGCTCGACAGATTGAGTCCATCATATTGCCGGTCCTGGACATCGAGATTCGTGGCGAGCAAGGCCAAGGTCGGTTGGCACCCAGCGACCCTATCCCACAGGACGCAGACACGTCAAAAGGCTCAAGATCCTGCCGTCGTCCGGTTACTGCGCTAGTTCAACTAGTTTTCGGTGGCTTCAAGGAAGCTCGAAGATCTCTTTTGCGTTCTACCCCAACTACTCTACGAAACGGTAAGTACCTATCTGTCCTCGGTGGGATCTCCCCAGACGGGATGGAGATGTTGGGGTCCCGGTCCTATTCTGCTGCACTGTCTCAAATCTCTTTTGCAGATCTTGTATCCCACCGGGGAGGGAGCTGGACTCCAAAGCCTATAAAGTTGGTAGGACCCGACCACGAAGACCCGGGATGATCGTGTAACAAGAACGCCCAGCATGGCTCTGTTCTCCCTGTTCTCCCTGATCTTGCTGTGCTTGCTTCAACCTAGCTCGGGGGCCTCGATTCCCGCGACGCCAAAAGCAATTGTTTGCGCGGCCGATTCACGTCATTTCATAAGCAATGACAGCGACAGCAATATCTGGCCATGGCAAGCCTATCGATCTTCCAGTGCGCAACCGCCCGTACTCCAGACGGACAGGACTGGGGAAGCATTGTTTAACGGTCTGTTGTTCTTCGATGTGGCCCCCGGCGCCGCCATCACAGCCGCCAAGCAAATATCACCGTATGTAATGACCGATACTGGAGATCTAGTTTGGAGTGGACCCACAGGACCATCCTACAACGTCCGCGTGCAAGAGTACAACGGAGCTCCCGTCTTGACTCACTTCTCTGGCGAAGGCACGGCTGGCGCCTCAGCTGTCGTTGGGCATGGCTATGGCGGCGTCATTGTACGGGACACGAGCTACAATGTCATCGCTAGGGTTTGCCCGAAGCTCAACCATTTCACGATGGAAACGGGTGTCACTGCAGAATGCCATGCCGACTTGCACGAGTCTTTCATCACGCCGCGAAACACTATGCTAGTCACGGCATACAACACTACCCGTGCCGACTTGACCAGCGTAGGAGGACCCAAGGACGGCTGGATCCTGGACTCTATGGCGGTCGAGCTGAACATTACCACTGGGGAAGTACTTTTCCTGTGGAGTCCACTTGCCCATTTGCCGCTTAATAAGAGTCATTTTTCCCTGGCCGGGATCGGTGCCGGGCAAGGTCATAATCAAAGTGTACCTTGGGATTTCTTCCATATCAACGCGATTGAACTTGTCGGGGAAAACTACTTGATCAACAGTCGCCATTATTGGAGCACTTTCCTTGTCAACCCGCAAGGGAAGATCCTGTGGGAGATTAACGGTTTGGACGGAGGGGATTTCGGAAAGTTGCCAGAAGGGGCAGCGTTTGTAAGTACTAAGCTAGGAAACGACCTCTCTGTCATTGTGTAATTCATGTCTAATACCGTGCGCAGTCGTGGCAACACTTTGCCCGTGTCCAGTCGATCAACTCGACCCAAGCCGTGATCTCGTGGTTCGGAAACAACAACTACCTCCCTGATCTCGGCGACATGAAGCCCACCACGGGCGTGACATTACAGCTTACTCTGCCACCGGATCCATCGTCACCTCCAGTCCTCATCACCAATTTGACCGACCCTGCACTACGTGTCGATGCGTGGTCCCAAGGCTCCTTCCTGCATCTGCCCAACGGCAACATGTTCATGGGATATGGCTCGGACCCGGTCATGGTGGAGTACGGCCCGCCCGAGAAAGGTGCGACGGTGGCCAATGCTCGCTGGAGCGCGACCTTTGGCTACGGCGACCTGGTCTCGAGTTATCGATCCTACAAGCAGGTGTGGCACGCCACCCCTGCGACGAATCCGGACCTCATCGTCCTCGAGGCCGAGGCCAATGACCAACTCCACTGCGCCGGGAATTCCACTTACAGGGGATATGTCAGCTGGAACGGCGCAACCGACGTGACGGCGTGGATGGTGTATGCGGGCGCGACCAACAACTCGTTGAACGCGGTCGGTCGAGCGATGAAATTTGGCTTCGAGACCGAGTTTGCCGTTCCTAACGACGCCATGTTTGTGCAAGTGGGCGCGATCGAAAATACTGGTAACACCGTAGTGCGAAAGTCACGGGTCGTGGCTGCGGGCAAATAGACCTGGGCGATAGCGGGTTGAGGGCTCGGGGATTCTCAGATCTCTAAGATCGCTGAGAAGCTGAGAGACATTTAAAGAAAAGTTCATGTTTTCAAGTCAAGTTAGTCCAAGGAGACAGCAGAACCGTCTCCTTCAGAACATTGATATCAATCTTGTCACCTTTTTCTGAGGCCATTACGTCGTCGATGACCATGACATTTCTCACTATCCCCTGAGCCTTGAGTTTTTGAAATGTAACCAAACACGGAATCGGTTTTGAAAGTTGCCTACCTAGCGAGCTAGGTAGGTAGAGTCATGATTCTTTTAACCAGTACACTACCTAGTGTCGAGAAATTAACAATACACACCGCTGGATTGGCCTGCCTCACCCAGCCTCGCCAGGAATCCGACGACATTCCCAGGTTCTCATGGGCAGGAAGGACTATATTTCTCAGACCAACCTTTGAAGCGAGCGGTGCTGAAGATATTCGTCCTGATCGTCCGACATCCAAAGCCTGGACGACTTCAGCGTGTCCTTGCCAAGTATTCTCCTCAGCGCCCCTGGCAGCGAGATGACAACAGACGGCTCTCATATCGCGCAGGTTCTATAGTCTCGCCTGCCTTTCCCGCTAGCATGAGCACTGCGCCCTGCGTCCTATGCAGCTTCGACGGCAGCGAATGCAAGTATGGCAGACAATTTCCAGTCCAAGAGAGATCCCCAATGCTAATGAACGCAAGCAATCATCAACCTTTGCGCTAGATGGCCAACTTTCAGCGACATCTAGCATCATGTAAGAGGAGAGAGGACTCGCCACGACAGTAGGGATGCAGCTATTACATGCCTCGCACAGGCTGCTGCTTTGATTTGGAGAGTAGCGTCTTCCATTTGGCTCCAAGTCATGGTCGGGATTTTCCTGAAGGCGACCGCTATTGAATAGCCCCAAGAGTAGCGCCTGCCAATGAGGAGGCAATCCAAACAGCTATGAGCGCCCCGAGCTTAGGGGGACAGAACCTAAGTCAAGTCAGCTGATATGAACCAAGCATGTGCGTGAATACGTACTCTTCCAGACGAAGACCAATCAATCCATACCAAAAAAGCCACTGTGCAATCCAAAGAAGGAGCATGCCTATGATCGAGACTGTATACAGCCTCAAAAATGATTTCTGAGGGAGCCGGTTGTTTTGGCCTTCAATAGGGAGAGTTCCATACGCCGTGTAGTAGCCTCCCTCGCTTCTCAATGCTTCTTCTAAGCTCTTACTCTTGTCCACCCACTGATGTGCCCTCTTATCTTCCAGCCATGTCCAATATTGATTGAACAGGGCCATCAACGAAACAAACGCCAAGATGGCGGTAATATGCCACAAGAATGCTCCAATATACATGGATTTTGCCGGTGGTGCCCGTTCTAGTCGTTTCATATCTTCAAGGTAGAAGTTGTGTTCTCGACCATAATTGACCGTCATCATCATATAATACGATGATGACACTTGGAGAATCGCTTCCGCAAACAGGGAAGACGCAGCCGGGGAGAGATTCATCGCTTTGGAGGGCTGTTCACCAAGTAGCAAAGTCGCTAGCCAAGTCAGCCGAGGCATTGTGCACCAGAGGAGCATCAATTGAATGACGGGAATGTCCTCATATCCAAGGGTGTTCTGGACAAGAACCGCATTAAAGCCAGTTTGCAATGAGATGAAGGGCAGCAATTAGAATTCCTGTGTAAAACCAACATTCGGGGTCCGGCTGCCACAGAAAGCCCCGGGCGATTCGATGCATGCCTGTTCTCCGGGCGAGACATGCGGAAAGGAAAGTAGCTATATTGACCATGGCAAGGCTGCCGAGCTTCCACTCGGTCTTGGCACATGTTTTCATTGTTTCAATAGATCCTATGGGGGCAAGGCTTGAATCGTTGGATGGTTTGAGGGTCCATTGCCATGAAATCATGTCGAGAGTGGTAGTGGCGGCTAATTGACGCCAATTATCTGGCAAACCGTGCCAGTCCTGCACATTGCCACAAAGATCGTGGAGCCACTGGACATAATCTATCCGGGTCTCGAAAAGATGGCATGAACCTCGGCAGGACTCGTACCTAATGTTACGGCAGAAGCATGCCCTGTCTACTGCGCGTATGGCTCTGCAGTAGCCACTGGAGTCGAACTCACAAGCGCCAGTAGCACATTGTCCGGTAAGCTCAGTCACCTGCTCCGGCATATCCGTGACGCACTCCGGCCAATGCCAATCTTCGATGGGGATATACGCGAATTCCGTGGTTTTAAGTGCATCTGTCCAGTTGTGTGGTAAGGACGTCGGTCCACAAGTGGCATTCATCCATAGCCGCTCCTTTGTCAAGCCCATTGTCCCAGTCCCTGAATAGGGTTCCGTTTTGACGTCTATGGCAAACGCGCCGCAGAAGCATTGTTTGTCAAAATAGTCACCATATTTGATGCTACGCCCGGTGAGGTCGTAACCGACGGTTTCAGAATCCAGCGCAATCATGGATTGTAGAGGCTGGCTGTATTCCCAAGGACGAGCCGCATTTCCGGTATGTTGGGTGGTGCTTGTAAAACTGCAGGAGGCTATTACGTGTTGAAATGTTTCCATCGATGAAGCAGAATCCGAACCCGTAAGGCATGGTGGCGCCTTGTATATCACGTCAACGGCCGCATATCCTTCAGCCAGGGAAGCCGGGGAGAGGTTTTGCAGCCCGTTCGCATCGCCAACATGGACGAGCCACGTCCGGCCGGTAACATTACGAATCCACAGAGACAACTGTGCTTTGGCGAGCACTGATCGACTGCAGTGCGGGAGATAAGCCTTAATAACATCAGGGGAAAATCCAAGGCTGAGACAGCTGAGTTCAGTCAGTCATTGATGGTGGGTGCAGATGAATCCAAAATGTGAGGTGCATCGTTTGCTGGTACATTTGGTCATGGTACTCAGCCAGGTGGATCGATCCTGCTGAGCGATACACTGTGGCATAGGAGGCAAGTCTTCAGGATTAACCCAGCCATTGTGATTGTTTTGGGGGGGTCAAGATAGGGCTTTCCCCATTAGAATTGAGGCTGGCGGAGGAGAGTGCTTCTGAAGTTCCCAGA
This sequence comes from Cladophialophora bantiana CBS 173.52, assembly GCF_000835475.1. Taxonomy (NCBI): domain Eukaryota; kingdom Fungi; phylum Ascomycota; class Eurotiomycetes; order Chaetothyriales; family Herpotrichiellaceae; genus Cladophialophora; species Cladophialophora bantiana. The sequence continues at coordinate 422,832 of NW_015971586.1, forward strand.
TCAGCGTCAGACAGGGAAATGCCTCCCACAGCAACCCCGCACGATCCGGCCATTAGCAGCACTCGATATGTATTAGGTATTTTCATCTTGCTGATAGTGTCGTGTCTTGGGCTCTCGTGGTCCAAAGTACGGGGTTAGTTGAAAGGTTATTCAATTGAGACTGGACCATCTTGGACCCTCCTTGGACCCTCTCAGATGGCAGCGAGTTGGTGCGGGGCAGTGCGGGGCAGTGGAAATCTTTATTAATGCTCCGCCCTTGTGATACGGCGGATCATACGAGACGTGGAAGTGCCGAGAAACTCCGGATCTAGCTCGCTAGTAAGGCAGCGAGCGGCTCGGCAGTTTGGCGGGCCCCCAGCGGCCCCTTACGAGGAGGTATTGGATGCTGCAGCTGCTATTATGCGAGAATGATTTGCATGTGTAGAGCTTGTGAGCTTTCCTGCGTAAACGACGCCGGGGGCCAGGACCAACACCAACTTCAACCTGCTTCTCTCAATCATCTCAAAGGCTTCACTCTTCCGCATTGACCTATTCCTTCTACCTCGTACCTAGCTACCAACCCCTTCCACCCTCATGAATTCGCTGGATCAATTACCTCTCCCCTGATGCCTTGACGGCTAACATGGCGAGGCTCTCCAACCCATTCGCTTTCACTCGTTGGCCCGTCACCGTCATCACCTCTACTGTTTATCTCGTCATTATTATTGCTCTGCTCATCGTTCATACGACTGTCCCTTCTCCTCCATCATCGCCCACCCCCATTCGCGGTATTAATCTGACAGAAGCGTGGCTGGATCTACAGCTTCTCACTGCGGCCTACCGCCCTTACAACAGCCGTCGCAACGACCAAGTCCACGACTGGCTCCTCGAACGAATCGAGTCGATAGCGAGAGAAAATGATGCTTCCCCGTATATCTTCGAGGACAATACCTCCAATCTGACCTTTTCGTCGGGAGGGATACTATCGAGCCCCGGCGTGTCTGTCTATTTTGAGGGCACTAACCTCGTCGTCTATATCCCCGGAACGGAAGATGATAAAACAAGATGGTGGCTGGACCCCAGCGGGAAACCATCGAGTCGCAATGCGGTCTTGGTGAATGCACATTATGACAGTGTCTCCACGGGTTTCGGTTCAACAGATGACGGCGTTGGAGTTGTCTGCGTATTGCAGTTGCTCAGATACTTCACGACCCCCAAGAACAAACCAAAAAACGGAGTGGTGCTGCTCTTGAACAATGGCGAAGAAGATTTTTTGAACGGAGCAAATGTTTTCAGCCAGCACCCCATGTCCATGATTGTGAGTGCATTCCTGAATCTGGAAGGAGCTGGTGCAGGAGGACGAGCCGCTCTGTTTCGAAGCACCGACGATGCAGTCACGAAAGCCTACGCTCGCTCCAAGTACCCATTTGGCTCGTCCACCTCGGCAGATGGCTTCAATCGAGGACTTGTTAGGAGTCAGACGGATTACGTGGTATTCAATGGCAAGCTAGGTTATCGTGGATTGGATGTTGCCTTCATTGGTCCGCGGTCGAGATACCATACTGACCAAGACGATTCACGACACACCGGGAAAAGTTCCCTCTGGCACATGCTCTCAGCAGCTGTCGCTACGTCTGAAGCCCTGACTTCAGCCTCGTTGAAGACAAACACGGATCCAGGGCACAAGCCGGGGAGTCCGTCACTCTGGTTCGACGTATTCGGCCAAACATTTGCCATATTAAAAGCGCACACCTTCTTCGCTCTGTCGGTCACCCTGCTCGTTGCTGGTCCTATCATACTCCTCCTCACTGTTGCCCTACTGTATCGGGCTGACAAGTTCTATCTTTGGGCCGGATCACAGCCCCTTCACCGCTCGAACGGAGACGAAAAGATCAAGCTGTACGGCTGGCGAGGCTTTTTTCGTTTCCCGCTCATCTTGGTTATAGCTTGCGCCGTCCCAATTGCGCTGGCATATCTCGTTTTCAAGGAAAATCAATACATCGCCCACAGCAGCGAGTGGGCAGTGTGGGCCATGATGATTTCCTCCTTCGTCATTGTGGCTTGGTTCTTCTGCCGAGCCGCGGACTATACACGACCCTCTTCTCTCACTCGTGTATACGGGTTCTCGTGGATGTGGGGAGCATGGTGGGTGCTCCTTGTCGTTGCAACAGTGTTCGAAGAACACTTCCACCTCGTCGGTCTATACTTTGTCCTGATCTACGCGGCTCTCGTGTGGCTGGCTACGTGGTTGTCCTACCTCGAGCTGTTTTCCTTGCCAAGGAAGTCGGTGTATTGCCAGCGTGTGGTTGGCGAAGAAGAACCATCTCCCCCAGAGGCCAGCTCAGCTTCTGGGGACGGAGGCGATGTGGACCATCCAGACCCCGATGATGACGATGAACCAACAGAAAGGTCGAGCCTTTTGAGGAGAGGGTACCGCCATGGGAGAGATGAACAGAATCGTGACGTAAAAGCCAGCGAGAACAAAACTGACACCGTCGAAGAGCCAGATTGGAGCAAATCCCAATGGTCCTGGTTGTGGCTATTGCAGATGCTCGCCCTGGTCCCCATCAATCTTATCGTCGTCGGTCAGATCGCCCTTTTACTGACCGAAGGCCTCCACCAGACGGGACAAGACGGAAGTTCCATGTTTCTATTATACATTTTGGTCGCCGGCTGCACAATACTTCTCTTCTCTCCACTTGTGCCCATCCTACACCGCTTCACCTGGCAGATACCTCTATTCCTCTTACTCGTCTTTATCGGCACCATGGTGTACAACCTGACCGCGTTCCCCTTCTCCATGAACAACAGATTGAAGCTTTTCTTTCAGCAACAGATCGACCTTGAAGGAGGGAACAACACCGTCTTTCTGACTGGGGTATCACCGTACACACGCCATGCGGTCAACTACATCCCCAGCTCTGCAGGACAAGATATCGCCTGTACACCCGCTAGTCCTTCAATTTCCGGCAACATGCAAACCTGCTCGTGGTCCGGCATCCCGCCCAATGTTGCCAACCCTGCCTCCACCGCTCTTTCTCCCAAGGAACAGTACGATAGCTGGCTCACTTTCAACGTTACCCGTTTAAATGCCAGTGACAGCGACAACAAAGCCCGCTTTGTGCTCTTTGGGAAGAACACCCGCGCATGCAAACTGGTCTTTGACACAGCCCCGATCAAGAAATTCCATGTCGCTGGGCAGGCGCCGAGGGATACACGGTTTCCTCCCGTTCCTGAAGGTGGCAGTCAAGAAATCAGGTTGTGGAGTCGCACATGGGGAAGAGCTTGGACCGTGGACGTGAATTGGGACAATCCCGCTCCCAGTCCGGAACAATCGAGGGATTCCGAGGGTTCCAAGAATTACAAAACCTCAACTGCCGAAAACACCATCTATGGCCGAGTGATATGTCTGTGGAGCGACGCGAATAAGAACGGTGTAATACCAGCCTTTGACGAGGCAATGCATTATGTCCCAGAGTGGGTGGCGATTACCAAGAGAGCGGATGGATTGGTGGAAGGATACAAAAATTTCAAGATTTGATCGAACAAAGTCTAAAAGGGAGTGATCTGCCCGACGCTTGTATTCGGGTGGGAAGGACTACCAGGTGCAGCAAGTGTGTGAGATTTGATCTGTCTGCATCTGTCTCCTGAATGCATTTTGCTGTTCTTTCATGACCGTTGGCTGGAGCGACACACTGCACCTTGAACACTTCACCTCATGGGGAGTTCGAATGGATCTTCTATTAGTTGTGTTGGGTGTTAAAGGGCGGGAGGCACAAAGGTGGCAGGAAGACATTTCTCGGAATTGCGGCATGTCAAAGCCAAAGCAGAAGCATGTCACTTCGTCCTCACCAATACCCCATGAGCCGTGGGTGCTTCGATTTGGTAAACGAAGTAACGTTATTCAGCAAAATGCGGGAAGCACTGTTATTCTGTCTGGCTCTCTGAAGTGGCTCTCCGGCTAATATGGCTGATACATATGTCTTGGCGGGGAAGTTCCAGAGGGCGTCCGTACGGCCTTTTGATGCAAATCAAAACTAATACATGTACACCGTACCATGGAGCCTTTTACAACAGCCCTTTTCGATTGGGGAAACTCGTCTCAAATCTATTGCTGAAGGGGAATGCAAAGAAAGCGCAAACCATCCATCCCAATGTCCGCTTCTGATCCCTGGCGAGTCCGCTTGCAGCTCGCAGCATTTCCGTCCGCCGAATTCGGACGTAAGCGGTGGCTTCGACTTTGGTAGTGGCCCATCATACTAGTACTTGTGCAATTCTCGAGCCTTCTTTCCCGGCGAGGTCTCTCCAAGGAGGAGGAGACCTCCAAGGCTGGCGGCGAGGGTTTTCCCTCTCACAGACGTGGCGTTCGAGGCCTGGAGGAACATCAAGTGACCAAGGCTTTCGCTCTTCTTCTGTATGGTCTTGAATACAATGAGAAAGTGTCCGTCAGGAAAGCAAGGGAAGGCCGTACGAGCAGTTGGGAGGTACTGCCATGGAAGCGGCCAGATGTCGATTCAGCTTGTAGATTGCCCAAAGTTGGACTCTGTTTGTCGGGTGGAAGACCATGCTGCCGATATGATTGCGAGCTTGACGGCTTGAAAGTTCAAGGACGTATGTGCATCGTACCGCCTGGTCGCCAAGGTGAGATTGTTCTGGGACAAAGACCGAAACGTCGTCGGCCTTGGGCTGGATGTACCGTTGAAAATACCATCGAACTGTCGCTTCGTTGAGTCTGACCAGTTTTCGCGAGACTGATGAAAGCTGGCTCCCCTCGACCGCTTCCTCTTACACATTCTGAAAGGCGTCGGTATCGGGCACTGTCACTACTGGTAAAAGCTCTGAAACCCTCTGATTGACGCACATTGGTCACCCAGTCGGGCACAAATTCTTCTACCCGCAGAGAACTTCTTGATCTTGATTCTTTTGATGTCTCAGGCTTGTTCAGGCATAAGGCTAGACTAGTGTCGGTTTTGCTCTCAGCTCGTATTGCGACCATCTCAGTGTCCTGCCATCCAAAGTTATCGCTTCTCAGTCGCTCCGCTCACGGCCAATATGATGCGTTGTTGTTCTAGGCTCTAGCAGTGTCTGGTGGTGTTTTCCGCTTAAAGAAAGACGAAGACGATCTTCTCTTAGACGTTCTGAGCTGCTGACCGTGACGCAAACCGGTTTCCGCTCTATTTTACGCTGAGAGTCCTTTGCAGCATGTGTTGAACCTCTTTGCTGTGGGAAGCTGTCAAACTGAGAAGTGTCCGGGCGGTTGATAGCATTTGTCTATCTTGCAAGATGTCTGCCCTTTCGGCAAGTTCCTTCCTTTTATATCGACATTTGGCCTGTGTTCGGAAAGCCATTCCTAAACGTTCCTGTCGCCGGTATCCACGTCGAGGTCCTCCTTCCGTAGATTTCGCTGGTGATCAAACTGCCTATCAAATTGGCCTGATACTCGTTCCGTCCCACGGGTATCAACGGTGTAGACCCGTTGGAAGGGGCGAATTTCGACGGTAAATTTTCATCCTTCTATGCTGCATCCCGTCACCCTTGTATTTCAACCAACCTCAATATCCTTATCGTGAAGAGACGGGATGCATGGATGAATGCTTGCGCACTTTTGTTTGTGCGGCCCGTGCAGGGATTGACGGCATGATGACCGAAGTGCGCAAGAAAGGTCAATGGGGGACCTTCTGCTTCGTTGGCAACTTGGAGAGCAGGCGTTATCCAAGAAGGTAAGATGTGACATGTTCCCGGCTAGACTCACTAGCCTCAGAGGTCGAATGGCTGGGATGGATGCGGCTATTGTAAGGCAGGCTGAACAACCATCAAAAGTTAGAGCGCAAAGTGGGATGCTAATGTTGTTGAACGCTCCTAGTTATTGCTGTCACTTTTCTGCCGTCTCTGGGTATGGACATCAATACTGTTCGCCTCGCGTTCAGAACAGACGCTGCTGCGCTTCGTCGAAAATGGGTCCTTCACAGGCTTCTCCATTTGTTGACCTCATTTGCGCTGGCCCATCTAGAGACGGGCGCAATCACCATGGTGATAAGGCGAAAGTCTTCGATGTTGTGATTTGTCGTTGCCATTTCTACCTCGAACGCCAGGCCACGTTGGGGGTGGCAGAAGCTGTGTAACTTTCTCCTTGTTCGCCTTAACTACTTCGAAATGCTTCCACGTTGTACCTCATCGGTGAAGTGATGACTTGGTCTTCTGTCTCGAACTCAATACCATGTTGTAACCCTTCTTTGTTCGTGGCTTGTCGCCATTCCAACTTCGGCTCTTCCTCGTCTGATGGCCGTTGCTGTCTTCCGCCCCAAGCGTGATAGCATCGATGATGATAAGCACGTGCTGAATTCTGTTGCTTGTTGTCTTCTCCGGGTTGGAGAGTTTGGCGAGTGTGAAGCCTGAAGATGACTGAAGATGGCTAGCTATATAAGTATCCAGTTAGGACAGCCTTGCCTTTAGCGGAGGCCGTTTTGGACATTCGAGGCGCGAAATGTGGACATCAAATCAGCATTCCAAATGAAAAGGTTGTCCAGACCGAGATAGGTTTCCACAAGGAATTGGATAGGGAGTTCTTGCCTCTTGTGTCCTTGTTTTTTTTAATGGTCTGCTTCAACGACTCAGGCAGGAGCCACTTCGAGGCCCCGAGGATGGATACATGAAAGCATCGAGTTCGGGCCACGAGTATTCTCCTCGTCAATGCCGCTTGAGGTGATGCCCGCTGGGGGGAAATATGTCAGTTAGTGATGTGGCACAGGCAGCATGACAGCTGGTCTGGAGGTATCCCGCTCGAGACATTTTGGACGCTTTGTATAAATAAGCCGACAAATATACAGTGATGACGGATAGTCGAGAACACCTGGTCCCTGGTAAACGCCCGACGGTCGGATTCACACCCAACTCAAGGGAGCCGATGGCTGGAACTGCCAATGAACGAATGCGTGGTAAAGAATGAGGCATTGGTATTTGGGTAGCAAGGAAGAGAGAATAATGTGGAGGAAGAAAGAATCCTCGGGGGAAGATGACGATGCAGCATTTATAGTCTGCGAATGGGGACCATGGCAAGAAGACATGGGATAGAGGCGGCTGAAGATCCTTGTGGCAGTGCGTCTCATCATTCCCTGGCACGGTTGGATTGTGGATGGAAAGATACGATACTTGAACAGTGATGAAGAACAGAACATACCAGATAATAGCGCCCACGATAGGACAAGCAGCATAGTTGAGCACGCCATGTGCAGAACCCTAGTCAAACACCAAGTTTTTGGTCAATGTAGGACTCCATCGCCTCCATCACTCCTTCTCATGCCCCTGAAGAGACTGATCCTGTTCCTGTTGTCACCGCTAGTGACACTCTTTGCAGATGCAGTCATGGTGCGCAAAGATGAAAGCCCCATTTACCTCGACAGGTCTCCTGCCACTTTCACTCTATTTTTCTATTCTTTCCTTCCGGCATCATCTTTCACCGTACCAACTATCTGCGTCTGAGGCTTTCGGCTTCCTTCGTCAGCTGTCGACCCCTCTCTGCAGTCATCTGTGCCCCTGTTGCTCTCCACCGATTTGAATCTTGCCCGTCCAAAACACGGAAATAGTCTGCTACAGGATCTTCTGTGCCGATGTACCGCCCTTGTCCGTGTTTTAGGTAGTGCTTGAAGTATTCTTTCCTCGTGACCTCGCGAATGTGGACGTTGACTTTTCCCGCCGAAAGGGAATTAGAATTTGACAGTTTGAGGCTGAAGATCCTCGAATGGCTCTCGACTTTGATTTCGATTTCAGAATCTTTGTCCAAGGCTCTCTGGTCGTCCAATCCATGTCTTCGCTGCAAGGTCTCGCCATTCACCACTGGCACCGTGATCAATACGTCGTCGGTGTGCTTACTAGGCTTGAGGACGGGACGGTAGATGGGACCTCCGTGAAAGCCGTAGGCGCTGGGATTGACGCCGTTTATGGAAGCGGCCACTGCATCCCATCCTCCTATCCTGAATATGAACCTTTTATGCGGTTTGTAAAATTCTGAGATCAATAAAGCAGGCGGATTATGGGAGAAGGCTGCTCTGGGTTCTAAAAGTGTAAATCAGAATGACAGTGCTCGGGCAAAACATAAATGATCGAAGCCTCAAACACTTCCCACAATTAATGGAGGAGAGGGACGATCGTCTGGATGAACTTGCCCCATGTTAGGGCAATGTTTTCCTCCTCTCGTGCCTCTCGAAGAGCCTTGGAATCCGTCTTGAGGTGACAAATGGTGGTGAACTCGGAACATTAATAATGTCTCCCAGATTTGCAACTGAAAAACCTTTTCAAACCGGGTGACGGGAGTCCCCACGACAGAGCATTCACATAGGAAGATAGATTGATCATCGAAATGGTTTCCTCAGATCGCGAAAATCCTCCTACTCTCGTTGCATCGCGGATGCCGAAAGCTGTGGCAATGCATGCACTGCACACCACGTTGTCGAAAGTAGGCATCAAGCCGCTCTGGCTAGTTCGCTATAAGTGTGCCTCGACTGAGGAAGGTGGAGGATTTGAAATTAACCTTTCCAATTTCACCCATTTTGTCGTAGTTTTGCTAGAGCGGCCGCAACGCCCGCGCTCAATTCTGGTTCTTCGCTAATCGGTGGCCGGGTGTGTCTGGCATTGTCAGCCTCTGCCTTTGCAGCTTCCACATCAGCAAGGGCAAGTAATGCCGCTTCTTCTTCTTCATCCAAGTTGTCCATGGTCACTTCTTCCAATCGAGGACGCTTATGGTTGGGACCCGTCTCGGTAGTCTTCTGGGCTGCGGAAGCAGCAGAAGCCGTCCCTTGTCTGCTAAAACTTGGGACAGTCCCAATGGGAATAGGTGTATGTGCGCTGCCCGGTCTGGATTCTGGAGTGCTCGCTCCATCAGAGAGCAAGGAAGTCTCTTGTCTCAGGAGTGCAGCATTGGATTTGGCCGCTCTCTTCACCCGGAACGGTTCACGGAGAGTAGAGTGCCAGGCCTTGACTTTCTTTTCGCCCCATCCTGGCACTAAAGCCAGTTCTTCTGGTTCCGCATTTACAGCTGCTCGAAGAGAGCCGAAATTCATGATCAGGCTGGCGGCGTCGGTCTTGTTGATATTCCGTGGCGTCGTAACAAACTCAGTCAAACTCTCCTGGTAGGTTTCTGCTTGGTGGGCTCGGATTGATGCAGACGAGGCGTGCTCATACGACTTGAAGAGTTCCAAATAGCGGCCCGCCTCTTGGGACGACCAGCAGAGGATCAAGGTCAGATTGTTGATCATCGAAGTCTTGGACAACTCTTTCAGAGCTTCCTCGTGATTGGTGATGTCGACCATGGTCAACAGGATCCGGAGGTTGTAGAGCTTTCCCAACTGGCGAATGCGGCTATAAATATACTCCGGGTGCAAACGATGGTATTTGAGAGACAGAAACAATGCGCATGTTGTTGCTCCAAGGACGTAGTCGCATGGTATGTCTGAGTATTCCCATGGAAGCTGTGTAACATGTTTGAGAATAGGGTTGCCCTTTTGTCGAGTTGATACTAGGATGGCCGACGGACCCTGTCTTCCCGGCAGCACTTGTGGCTTTGGCTGGACCACTCTTGCAGGTGTGTTTGTTGTAGCAGGACTCGCTGTTCGGTGTGGAGCGGATGGCCGTTCAACCGCTGCCTCTTCTGATAGGAAGTCGACGTTGTCGAATTCTTGAGCCATGATGTTGCCCTTTGCCTAGTCCTCAGAGGAGAATGGGAGATGCACCTATCGCCCTCTCAAACACCCAGACCATCGACCTGCTTTCTCTAAGTCGGTGCCTGTTAACTCGCGAAGCATTCTCTGTCTCTGGTGCCTCTGAGTGCCGCCTCAGAATCCACTGTCTGTAGAGCTAGAGCCAACTTGAACGAATGATTTAACTTCCTCTTCGATTCTGTACTTAAACGTAGATAATACGGCAGATCACGAACGCGGGGAACGAAAAGCGCAACTCCGCTTCGAGTTGGAGAAATTTTTTGGGCTGCGAAAAGTTCAATATTCCCACAACTCGAAAAAGGTGGCGAGTGCAAGCCGCAAGTCGACCATGGACCAGAGCAGCAAGAGACGCAAGCTCTCTAATGGCAGCTACGAATCTGTCGCTATTGAGGCTGACCACCCGAACCAGGAAACAAATGCCAGCTCCAAGGATCAAAGGCGGTCGCTCTTCGTCCGCTCTCTACCAGCCTCCGTGACAACAGAGCGACTCATAGAATACTTCTCGCAATCTTTTCCTCTCAAGCATGCCACGGTTGTGGTAGACTCTCAGACAAAGATTTCCCGAGGCTTTGGCTTCGTCACTTTTGCGGATGCGGAGGACGCGCAGGCTGCTGTTGCACAGTTCAACAATTCAGTCCTGGACGGGAGGAAGATTAAGGTTGAGCTGGCCGAGGCGAGACATCGAGATGCAGACCCTGGTGGAAAGAGCAGAGTCAATACCACGGCTGTACAACTTCGAGCACAGCGACAAAAGAACCAAACAGAGACCCAACCCCCGAAGTTGATTGTGAGAAATTTACCATGGAGCATCAAGACGTCGGAGGATCTCTCCATGTTATTCCGAAGTTATGGGAAGGTTAAGCATGCGGTTGTGCCAAAGAAGGGACCTAAAGAGCAGTACGGATTCGGAATTGTGGTGCTTAGGGGCAAAAAGAACGCTGAAAGGGCGCTTGCAGGAGTCAATGGTAAAGAGGTTGATGGGCGCACGCTAGCCGTTGACTGGGCCGTCGACAAGAAGACATGGGAAGAGCTGCAACATAGCAATCCAGAGAATGAACAACCAGCCCAGGACGACCGAACCGCAGACGAGCAGGACGAGAGCGACGCCAGAGCCGGCGGCTGCGTGGACGAGGGTACAAATTCCGACAAGGAGGCAGAAGTCGATGAAGATTTCAACCAAACTAGTGACCCGGTCGGAGATTCAGAACAAGAGTCACTTGACGAGCTCGATACTGAAAACGACGAAGAGGACATGGAGTCGGAAACAGAAAGCACGACATCCGGTCCCGAGGCTCACGGCAACAAAAATGATGCTTCTGTGTTCGTGAGAAATTTACCCTTCACCACTGATGACGACCTACTTCGACAACACTTTTCCGCTTTTGGTCCGATTCGATATGCAAGAGTTGTTTATGACCCAGAGACTGAGCGGTCTAAAGGCACAGGGTTTGTCTGCTTTTTCAACATCGATGACGCAAAAGCCTGCGTCAAGGGTGCCCCGAGGCACGAAATGCCATCCGAACCTGCAACCAATAATAAGAAGAGACGAGGAGAAAGTTTGAAGCATTCAATCCTCGAAAACGAAGCGGTGGACACGTCAGGCCGCTATACCCTCGAGGGTCGTGTTCTCCAAGTCTCTCGAGCTCTAAGCAGGGAAGACGCAGAACGCCGAGCAAGCGAAGCGAGTGCAAAAAGAGACATCAGAGATCGAGACAAACGACGCCTGTATCTGCTTTCGGAAGGTTCCATCCCGAGAGGATCAAAGCTTCACGAGCAGCTAGGCAAGGCAGAGATCGATCTGAGAGAGAGCAGTGCTCGCCAACGGCAGCGACTCATCAAAAGCAATCCGAACCTCTGTCTCAGTCTGACCCGACTAAGTGTCAGAAATCTTCCTCGGGGTATTGGCAGCAAGGAGCTGAAGGCATTGGCCCGTGAGGCCGTGGTTGGGTTCGCCAAGGACGTCAAGGCTGGCCTTCGACAGCCTCTGAGCAAGGAAGAGCTACGCAGAGGAGGTAGCGAGATGCAAGAAGCTGAGCGCAGACGCAAGTTGTCTGGCAAAGGGATCGTCAAGCAGGCAAAAGTCGTGTTTGAAGACAAAGAAGGAAGTAAAGTCAAGGAGGGGGCCGGTCGAAGTCGAGGCTACGGCTTCATTGAATATGTCAGTCATCGGAATGCTCTCGCCGGGCTGCGCTGGCTCAACGGGCACATGGTCAAGCCCGAGAACGCTGGTGCCGAGAGGGGGAAACGCCTGATTGTCGAGTTTGCCATTGAAAATGCCCAGGTTATCCAGCGGAGGAGTGAAAGAGAACGAAAGGCCAGAGAAGGTGGCAGGACCAAGGCAAAGGACAGCAAGCAAGATATGTCAGAGATTAGCGGCAAAGTCAGCAAGAAGCGGAAGCGCGGTGACAGGAATGAGGGTGCGTCGGCTTCAAAGGCCTCGAAAGGCCTGGAGCCGCTGGACCCGGAGGAGAAGAATCGCATTGCAAAAAGGAATCGAATCATCGCAAAAAAGCGTCAGGCCAGGAAAGCCCGAAAAGGGTGACGGCATTTGATGAACGGAATAGTTGCCAGCAGTCTGCAGTTTGAGCGTTGAGCGATGAGCAGCAGACACCAATCTGCTGCTGAAGGCGAGGGAGGGACTCTGTCTCCTTCTTTCCGGGGTATCTTCCTGAATGTCACAATAGATCCATCTCTCCTGCTGCCTGCCGCCATTCCTACCCCGTGTTCTGAGCTCCCTCGACCTAGAGGGATGGACAAACGCAGTCAGCACCTGTCTTGTAATTCGTCATATGCCTTGTTCCTGCCCTATGTGGTCCATTTGCATTCTTCTTTGAATGGCCGGGATACGTAGAGGGTGTTCAACAATTCCGAGCTCCTCCTCCTCCTCACAGTCTCTGTAGCTTGGGTGTACTGACCTTGCCCACAATGTTATACCGCTTGCTGAAGAAGGTGTACCATTCGTCAAGAACAGTCTTGTACTTGTCATCCAGATCATCCCATTCCGGTACGCAGTCTTCGGGTTTCAGGCTCGAGAGGGCCAGGGCACGAGAAGGGTCCTTTCCGGCAAAGACTGGCTCGAACGGGCACTGGTAAGCCTCGAAACGGTGGAAGCGGGACGCAAGAGAGTGAGGAACAAAGTGGTAGCCCATACCGTGATATTGGCCCTTCTCGCCATAGGCCTTGTTCTTGGAGACATCGAAGATAGTTCCCTTTATCGCAACCCACGTAGGCTTATCCGGATTTGTCCCTATCGCAAAGGCGCAGTCTCAGCAGGGCTGCCTCTCCCTCCCTCCCTCCCTCCCTCCCTCTCTCCCTTCATACAGAAGGGGTGTCTTCGGGCGGTTCCTTCAATTGGGTGCGGGGCGTACCATCGCATTTACTCAGCTCTTCCAACGAGATTTCGTCGTTCTTTGGCGGCGAAAGCTCGACCGGAACCTTGGGTTCGAATTTCTTGTTCTCTGAATAAGGGCTCGGTGAGGTTGGGTCAGTCATGATTGATGGGTTTTGGCAAACAAACCTCGACTCGTGTCGGTCACTGTGAAAGACGGGGAAGAATCAAACAAGAGTCAGTGTGCGGACTTTGGAGTCAAAAGGTATTAAGGTGAATCGTGCCACCCACCAAAGAGGTGCACTGCCCCTGTGACCTTCCGAGAGTGTGTGCAAGGGTGATTACATACTCTTCCCACAGCTTAGGAAAGCGGAACTCTTCAGACTGAATGTTTGACTTGATTGGGACTTGGGGTGTTGGATCGCAGGGTCCAGGGAGTGGTGGCAGCAAGTAGGCTAACGATGACGGCAATACGAGAGCAATGGGGTGACTGTTGCTTCGATCGCTCACTGAAGCGGGACGCAGGCAGGGCGACCAACTGCCCCTCGTCTGTTGCCCCTCAAGCCCAGTTGCCCCTCCATGGGAATTTGTTCCTCCGTCCCCCGCCGTCAATTCTCGCAAGTCAGTTCCGGATTTGACTTGCGAGAATGGTGGAATCATCGTCTCCCGTGGCCCAGCACTGGCTGACGACGCACTCCATCCATACCGAGGCTTTTGATGCTGCTGATCGCAAACCGCCCCAGCCACCGTCCGTTCCTCTTACCATGGGTATGCAGAAAAAGGGGGTTGTTGGCAAGGACTCGGTGCCCAGTATCCGACTCCACCTAGATCGGTTGCGGTTGCGTTTCACAGCGAGAACAGGCAGGATTGTGCAACAGGGAGGAGAATGTTCATACGTATGTACACTTTCGGGACTCTCCCTCTCTAGGCGCTGAACCCGTCCCTCTTCAATGGCTTCACCGGCGTCTCGACCATCAGGCTCATGAGTCGATGGGCCACCTCTCCAGCTGCAAGGACAGTGGTTTCTCCAGGATTATCATATATGGGAGCCACTTCCACCACATCAGCACCGACAATTTTCAGACCCTCAAGACCATCCAGGATGCTCAGGAGCTCTCGGGTTGTCCATCCACCCACTTCGGCCGTGCCTGTGGCTGGAGCATACGCTGGGTCCAACACGTCAATGTCGACGGAGACGTAGACATTCGTGTCGCCCACTCGAGCCTTGAGCTTTTCGATGATCCCCGAAACGCCAATTTTGTCGATGGCCCTGGCAGTTATAATCTCGAAACCACACCGTTTGTCGTTCTTCCAGTCATGGCTTTTGTTCATGACCGGGGCTCGGATTCCCGCGTGTGCCGAAGAATTGAGAATGAGGCCTTCCTCATGGGCAATATGGAGAAAAGTGCCATGATTGAGCCCGGCATAGTGGGATATCCCTCCTCCAAGGACTTTTGGATCTGCGCAGGAATCAAAAAGTCAGCATCGGATTCCCCCATCAATCTAAGCGAGGGGGAAATGAACGCTCTGGAAATTTTGGGAGTTTCGGATCCGAACCTACCCCAAGTATCTATGTGGCTGTCAAAATGTATGACACTGACCGGACCCCAGTGGTCAATGGTCGAGCGCAACGCCGCTAGGGTGGTTGTGTGGTCACCTCCCAGAGTTATGATCCGAGGGACATCGGCCACTTCTGTGGTGTTGGCGGTTCGCCCGGAAACCACTTTGTGCGCCTTTTCGAGTTGCTGCAAGGCTACGGTATTGTCCAGGAAAGTGAGAGGCGCGTCGCCACAATCTACTATGCGTGCCCAACCCAGGAATGTGTTTTCATGAGTATACGGATCCCATGCTGCCGCAGTTTGAATTCGTCGAGAACCCCTGTCCGCCTAAAGTCAGAACATCCACAAAACAAAAACGGGAAAATCTAGGATAGGGATCCCTCTTGCATGGACTTACCATCTGATTCCAGTGGGACCAAACCGCGCACCTGGTCGAGCGGTAGTGCCTGTGTCAAAAGGTGCCCCCAAAAAGGCAATATCATACTTGTCTATATTGTTGTCTGGCGATAAGCAATGAACCCAAGGAAGATTTGCAAAGGTGGTTAGTCCAGCGTATTTCTCGAACTCTACCAAAGGATCCTTGTCCGAGGCGACTGGCGATCGATATTGGCCTGCATGGCCTCCAAGATTTGCTTGTAGCGGTGACACCGGTGGGAAAACAATATCCCGGGCTAGCGGGGAAGCTGGAAGGAGGAAGAGTAGGAAGGTCCAAGAGCTCAACATGACTGCGACTGTCCTTGAGAGAGCTCCTGGATAGCTTGTAAGTATCTGCAAGGGGAGTTCGGCGACAAAGGTACAAAAAGTGAGAGCTGATTCAAATCTACCTAGGAATGCATCACTATCGCCGGATCAATTCCGAGTCGAGGATCGAGGTACCGAGTCCCCGGATCATAATACCCATTCAGGGGATTTCCAAGTAGCTGGCGTCCATCAGCAATATGGCTATTACGAAGCAGGAAGATCCTGTGAGAGCAAGATAAGCACGAGCACAGAAGGACGGAGCAGAGCGACGAAAAGCCGGGCCAAGAAATTACTAGCGGTGGTGGCGGGCGGGAGCCTCGGTGGGAGCTTGGAAGCGCCCTTTGGCTTAACTGGAGAGCTTGTCTAGGTCCCTCCCGCCTCTGCTGCCCCTACTGGCAGTCGGCTCCTTTAACTGACTCCGGGCTACTAGGCCCGCCCCCAAGCCAAACTACGCCCCTAACGCCTTGCCAAGAGGCCCGAAGCTCCCCCAAGGAGACCCAAGAGACCCAAGAATCGTCAGCCCAGACGCTTCCTTCAACTTCATCCACTCAACTCCATCTTTTATCGTTTCTTGTCCCTGCAATCGCCATTGCTACCTCATGGCATCTCTCCCCCAGCTCTCGCGACAAGTCATTTCCTTTCAGCTTACAGTAAAATGATCCACGGACTAAGCCCTTGCCGAGCCTCGAACTCCACAGGACCAAGATCTTGGTACCAAATGTCCAATGCGAGAACATATACTGTGCCGCGCGAGATGCTACCTGTGGAAGCGAACTGGGATCAGACCAGGGCTTCAAAATGATGGATTATGCTTTCTGGCGATGAGGTCGGCTACGCCGATCTCATATATTGTGCGATTTCCTTCCTGAGCTGTCCCAGACCACATTGACTGTTCTCCGTCTCTTTTTTTTTCGACTGTCAAGCTGTCTTTTCCTGACCCAAACCTCCCGCAATGTCTTCTGCGCACGACTACAGCTTCAGTGAGAAAGATGGCATGCCTCCTCACATGCTGGACGAAACCCCCATCGCCCGGGGCGTCCGTACCCACTCCGACAGTGATCGTAACCCTGACGAGGAGAACGCTGTGAGACGTGGTTCTACATCACGCAAGCATTCCGTCGTGGCATCCATCAAGGCTAACTATGGTCTTGCCGAAGCACCAGATTACCCTAGCAGCATCAAAGTGGGATATGATAGCACTCATCGAAAATTGAAGCCGAGACATATCCAACTCATAGGAATTGGTGGGACGATTGGCACGGCGCTGTACGTGCAGATCGGGAGAGGGTTGCTCAATGGTGGGCCTGGGAGCTTGTTTCTGGCTTTTACGATCTGGTGAGTCCGAGATCTGTGCATTTCTGTTCGTGTTCTCCCGGATTCCAAATTGGTTCGATCTGTCATTGGATGCAGAAGCAAATGAGCACTTTGATAAAGGTAAAGGGTTAGCGTCTGCAAAATGCCAGACACAGCTTATTGACGGCGATTCGCAATGAAATTTCGTTTCCAGGAGCACAAGATGTCACAAGATGAATGACACCCACATTCCAGTACAACGAATCAGTAATCATGGACTAACGCAAGATGCATGTTCATAGGTGTACATTCATCCTCTGCGTCACGAACTGTATGGCCGAGATGGTCACCTATCTCCCCATTTCCTCGCCCTTCATCCGCTTCGCAGGCCGCTATGTCGATGAAGCCTTTGGCGTTGCCGCGGGCTACAACTTCTTCGTCTTTGAAGCCATGTTGGTCCCTTTTGAGATCGTGGCGTGCAACGTCATCATCCACTTTTGGAGCGACATCGTGCCCGCCGGGGGGATCATCGCAATCGTGATCGTCTGCTATGCGCTGGTGAATCTGTTTGCCGTGCAATGGTACGGCGAGACGGAATTTTGGCTCGCGCTGGGCAAAGTCCTCCTGATTGTCGGGTTGATCATTTACACGTTCATTGCCATGCTGGGAGGAAATCCCCTGGGTGATCGATTTGGCTTTCGGTATTGGAACAACCCGGGCTCCTTCACGGAGCTCTACTACGGCGGCGCTCTAGGGAGATTTTTGGGATTCCTGCAGTGTCTGATCCAGGCTTCCTTCACCATCGCCGGACCGGACTACGTCTCGATGGCGGCTGGCGAGGCTGAGAATCCGCGCAAGGTGCTCCCCAAGGCCTTCAAGGCCGTCTTCTACCGGCTCACGGCCTTCTTCATGCTCGGCTCGCTCTGCGTCGGCATCCTCGTGCCGTACAATGACACAGAGCTCACCGAGGCCTTTTCGACGGGGAAGCCCGGCGCCGCGGCGTCTCCGTACGTCGTGTCCATGAACAGACTGCGCATCCAGGTCCTCCCGCACATCGTCAACGCCATGGTTCTCGGCAGCGCGTTCTCTGCCGGCAACAGCTACGTCTACTGCGCCAGTCGCAGCCTGTTTGGGCTAGCGCTCGAAGGGAAAGCGCCC
Source organism: Cladophialophora bantiana CBS 173.52 (assembly GCF_000835475.1). Lineage (NCBI taxonomy): Eukaryota > Fungi > Ascomycota > Eurotiomycetes > Chaetothyriales > Herpotrichiellaceae > Cladophialophora > Cladophialophora bantiana. Next base: position 440,603 of record NW_015971586.1, read on the forward strand.
CGGATCTTCACGCGCTGCACGAAGAACGGCGTGCCTGTGTACTGCGTGGCGCTCGTGCTGGCAATCAGTCTGCTGAGCTTCCTGCAAGTCAGCAACGATGCCGCCGTGGTGCTGAGTTGGTTCGTCAATCTGGTGAGTTTTGAATCCTAATCTGTTCTTTCCGGCGCCATCATCACCATCATCATCGTCAGCATCTTCATCCGTCCGTCTATCTACCTGACATTCTTCTCATTGGCCCTTCCGTCGAAGCAACAAGACTTATGAGTCACTGAACTAATTTTACCCAATGTATACGAACAGGTAACGGCATCACAACTGATAAACTTCTCTGTCATGGCCTTCACATTCCTCAAATTCAAGCGCGCTCTCGAGGCCCAGGGCATCGACCGGTCCACACTTCCCTACAAGTCGTGGTGGCAGCCCTTCTCGGCCTACTACGCGCTGACGGGATGCTTCATCATGACCTTTGTGGGCGGCTACACCGTGTTCCTCCCCGGGTTCTGGGATGTGCCCAGTTTTCTGTTTAGCTATACCATGATCGGCGTGTTTCCCGCCCTTTTCGTCTTCTGGAAGTGGTTCCGCAAGACGAAATGGCTTGCACCACATGAGGTCGACTTGCAACCCAAGGAAATGGATGAGATTGCAGAGTATGAGCGGAGTTATACACCGCGCCCGCCGAGGTGAGTTCTAAAGATGGCCTTTTGTATGCATGGGCTCGAACGAGAGCAAGTGGCTGTGTGTATCAGAGCAGTGCTAACCTCCGGATATTTAGGAATACGTTCATGAAATACTTTGACAAGCTCTTCAGCTAGGGTTCCCAGGCGTCTCGTTCTCGAACATATGATGAGGCTTGATGACATGACGACAAAAGGGGAGGCAAAAGTCAGAAAACAAAATGCTCTTCAGGTTGGATTTTGGTGAAGCTACCCAAAAAAAGAGGGGGGGGAACGAGATGTGGCATATGTAGCAACAATCCAAGATCCGGCATAAGCCATGGTGTGATGCTTTCACACCATCCCTCCCTCCCGAGCTCTCTGTCTGTCTTGCTCCCTCTGTATGTGGAGGCTGACGGGCACTGCTCGAATCCTCGACTGATCACTGTCGGACAGCCTACAACCCATCAGCTCTCGAATGCTGGTATCCATCCAGGCAAACATCCTTAATATCTACCAGCTCTGCCCCGATAAAGACAGGGCGGGGCCTTATAAGAGCCGGAAGAAGGAGTGAAACAGTCCAACTTGTCGACAATGGTAAATGGACATCGTAAAGGAACTCAAGTTCTCCTTTTTCTTTCCCGGAGGCCCATCTGGACTGAGTGCCCGTCGCCTTGTCTGCTTCGATCCTGCTGTTGCGTAAAGATTCCAGCAGTTGCAAAATAGCTTCTTTACCAGCTTTCTTCACAATATTGTGATTTCGGGGAGGGGGGAAGAGATCACAGGCGAAACTGGTTCCCAATTGAATTGTGCTGATGATATCTTGAAGTTTCATGAATGCCACTTTCCACCCTCACCATAGAGCAGAGGCATATTCACATCAAAGATACCTACTGATGAATACGCACGATCTTCAAACTTTGTAGTCTGCCCTCAAGAAGCCCATGGCATTCTCTGCGCCACACCAGTGCATCTGAGATGTCCACCCTCGAGACAATCTTTCGGTATGCGTTTTATAGTGGCCAAAATCTTGCTGATACTCCACTCGGTCCCGATTTCGTTGCCACTTCCGGTCCTGGAAGATGACAGTCGTAGGGGCTAGCAGTTCTTGGAGAGTCCAAGTCCGCTTGAGCCATCTGCTGTCGAAAAGGCCAGACATATTTCCGACGAGGATAAATTTAGATGTAAAGCACTATCGACAAGATTTGACCGCAGTAGTCAATTTGTGGTCGGAAAGATAGACATGGCATAGTTCCGCCTCTCAATACCAGCGGTATATGGAATTGACGGCTTCAGACAGCTCTTGCGCTGCTCCCTTTGTCATTGTGAACGCTGTCACCATCCTCGCAGAGTTCTTCAAAGGGCCTCGGGACGAATAAGATGAGCTTCGAGTGCCATATGACCGGGTTTCACCTCAGCTTCGTCCCAGCCTGAGGTGCCCATGCTGACCGCCCGTCTGCTCAGCCATGCTCAGGTCCATTTTCGGTCCCGCTGCACTTGTTAGATACTCATGCCTTGACGCGTGTACATCTCTTCCTCGATGAATATAGCCACTTCGCGCCGCGGTCTACGAGGGACCAGTTCAAACGTCTGAAATTCTGTGTGAGAGAGAGAGAGAACCGACAAGGTCGTGGTGAGATAGGCGCTGCCTTGCGTGTGGAACCTTGCGGCTGATATCTTGTGAAAGCGGCACGATGGGCTGAATCATCACGCCTGCCGCTAACTGATCCCATTGATGTTAATGCTAGTATCTGCCTCTGCTCAGGGGGAGATGTCATTACCGTTATTCCAACTTGACAGGAATTCTTTAGGATATTATGCCCACCACAACACAATCTGATACATGAGGGAGGAAATTTGACCATTTCACAGTCGCGTAAGCGGCTAGTGGCAAAGTGCAGAGGCTGATGAATGCTTCCACAAAAATATATAGTCGTGCTAGCCCATATGACCCGATCCAGGTGGCTTCTATTGAAGCCACATCGGTAAACGGAACAAAAGCTCTAGAACAGTATTCGCCTCAGAAACGCCAAACAGGCAACAAGCCGTACCCATGTCGGCAAAAAATGCATGTCTGAGTGACCATTGCGGGTGACCGATCTGCGAGAGATCCGAGACGGATTGAGAGGCTGAAATCCATCGAAGTTGCGCGAATGCTGCTAAAACCTCGGGCAGGAAAATGGTAAAGGCGACCCATGAGAGCTTGGTCAGAAGGAAGTGCCTCGGCCCTGGTTCGCGAGGAATATTCAGGAACAAGACCGACCAGCTGCACAAAAAGATAGTGACAACACAGCTCTTTAGAATATCGATTGCGCCTCACCCATCGGGTGAGTTGACCCAGCCGTGGGCCAACTGGGTCGTTGCCTTCATGGTTGTCGAACCGCAGAGGGGGTTTTGAATTTGCCCAACAGTGACTTTAGCCGTGCGGCGAAGATTAATCGATTTTCCCAAAATGGATTGCAGAGGAAGGAAGGTCGAGCAGTTGTACACCAAGGCAAGCGAAAGGCTGTGCTGGTATCAGCAGAAGAGATGCATTTAAACCGGTCGTCGGGGGGAAAGTCGGCTGCGGCACGGTCACTCCCTAGTTGCCTAGCCAAAGTAGCGAGCAGTTTGCTCCAGCAGCAATTCCCCACTGGTGTTGCCTTCTTCGACCTTGATGCGGCGCGTGGGTCTGAGACAGCTAACTCCCTGTCCTGCCTCGAGACACACTTGCAAGGGCCGCGGCGTAATTCGCTGCTGTGCCGACCTCAACCGCCTTGTCAACGTATCTGGACTGCTTGTTGTGCTTATGCGGACCCAACTTCGAAACCGACAAAGAGTCAAAGGCACCAGTCCGAAACTTGACGTGGCGAGGGCGTCTGGTGGTGTGTTGGTGTGTGGGCAGGCAGAGGTTGTGCTGTGGCTGCAAACTGACCAGTGACAGAGGCATCCAAACACAGTCCGCGGGACGTTGTCGAAAAGGCACAGCCGCCAGGTACTTAGGACGGACTATGATCGGCTTTTAGATGGCCATGCAAATCTCCCGGACGGCTTGAACGAAGAAGACGACGAGGTCGTAGACCGCCAAATCATCGGTATGACGCCCTCGGCAAGGCGTTAAACTGCCCCTTTCCCCCTAAGACATGGCGACAGAACAGTGTCTTTGACTGGGATATAGGTGTCTAACATGTATCTGCCATGGTTCCCCTCGGCTTTAGACAACGATCTCGTCCAGAACCCTCACGACAAGCGAGTTGAATCCCTGCCGTATCTCCATGCTCATACCGGCACTCGTTTCACGATGAGCCCAGTGAACCCCATATGAGTCTTTGTCCTCGACGCAGGTTTTGACAGCCGCCTGCGAATCTGGCACCTGCCTCTGCTCTGACACCCGCAAGCAAAGCAGGCTCATTGTCGAGGAGCCTTGTTCTGAGTGCGCTCGTGGACAGCGGAAAGCATTCGACATCGTTTTCGATTCCCATGATTGAAACAATGAGTTTCCAACAGGCTATTTCTATAAGCACAATGCCCAGGCCGTAGATGTCAAATGTCTTGCGATAAAACAATAGAGGTCGATTAGACTGGGCATCTGCATGTAGATACGCCTTTATACTTCCAATACTTCCGTACCTTGGCTTAGACAAAGATCACTCATCCCAACGCTCCCTCCCAGAGAAGTCGAAGCCGGCAAGGTAGGGTTCACCTATCTGCAGAATGTTGTCGTCCGCCTGGAAAAGAAGGATCGCCTCGCGTCGGAAGGCTTTGTGCAGCCAATTGACGGAATGCAAGTATAACAAGCACTTGGCGATGCTCTGCGAGAATGCTCCTCGTTGTGACAGCGACGGGCGAGGTAGTTACTTCAAAGCCTAAAGCAAGTTGATTGGCCGTGTAGTAGAACTGATCTGTTGAGGCCTTGGGAAGACAACAGCGATCTTAGCTTGCCGGCCCTGGTTTTCAGGTAGAATACAATACCCGAGACAAGGTGGTATGCGAAACTCGTCCGGCTTTGTTGCTTTTCGCAAGACCGTCAGTTCCTCGATGGGCGAGAGTCGTGAAGCACTCGTATAGATGTCTCGCGGCTGTTGAGAGTGCCAAGTCAGCCAGACCTCCTTTGACGGTCGACTAGAATCAACAAGTTCGGCGAGTTCGAGCCCGTGCTCTAAAGACGGCGGGTGTGGTAGTCGAATCTGCGAAGCCGGGATTAAAAGAGAGGCCCTGTTGTGCAATGCTTCGTCAAGCAATGATGTATGCAGAGGTTTGAAAGACGCTAGGTCTCCCAATTCTGCGTCTTGTATATGTTGCCATTGTTTTCGTGTGGCAGACTGTTATCGTGATGAGTATGCAGCTTCTGCAAGCGTTTTTAGATCGTTGATGGAATCCCTTATTTGGATTAACTCCATGTAAGTTTGTCTTTGCTCATCTCTCAGCACGTGGATTTGGGTCCTCGTCCCACAGGCCCTGCAGACTGTCATTGAGATGTCGAAGTCTGCTGAGCCATTGAATAAGTTAGTCCTTCTCTGACAGCGTCCATTTCAATCTGAGCTTCAAACAATCCGCAGGAGCCTGGTCGAGAGTGGAATGTAGAAGCTACAGTATCACGGTACGCAAGGCTTCATGCAAAGCGGCAGGAGTAGCCGTGTTCTCAGGCGGAATCCCAGGCTCAACCTCCTCGCCAGCAAATCTGTTGAGCATGGCATTGACTTCGAAGAGAATCGCCAAAATTAATGGTGCTCTTGCACAGATTGTCCGAGGTAGACCGTTCTCGTCGTTCGTCAGGCCTGCTGCAGCGGTGAAACTCCTCCATCTGTTATGCTCCATCTGGAGTTGCACGGACCAAAAAAGGAGATCATCCGGCGTCGCCTTCGCCGTCTTCGCCAGTATGTAGCCTAAGAAGACGAGGTAAGCACTATCGTCGGAACATGCTGATGATATGTTTGCGGACCTTTGTAACGTTGGTTTAGGGCTTGAATCACGCATGACAACCCACCAAGGACGACCCCCCGTCGATTGGCACCTTGTGTGCAACGATCTGCCACGCGAGTCGACTATTCCCGTGCAGCACGGTTTATATCTGTTCATATCACACTCGAGAATTATGTAATTGGCAATTGGCCTTCTAGACTTTTCTGCGCAACATATAGGTTGGCAATAAATGGCAATAGAGTACGCTAGAAACAGTATAACCTGAATACATCGAAAAGAATTGATTTCGTTCCACTTTGTCATGTTCTCCATTTAGCGAACGTGCCCCAAAGACATATTCATATTTACTGTGAGCAAAGTGAGGCTGGTGAGGCTCTCTGGTGGAAGTTCAGAAGCCGGTCTTTATCATCGGATTAGTACTAACGAACGGCCCTGTTTGCCCCGTCTACCATAGTCCTAGCTCTACACACACGCAACATGCATTGCGCAATCAAGCCATGCTAGGTCTCTCCCAACTCGTCCTTCATAGTACCCGTTGCGCGTATCTCGTGCGTAACAGCTCAGGATGAATGTCTCAAAATAAGTTTACGGGCGAACTATACGACGTTAGGACGAGTGACGGGTCTCTTCAGGCAATCCAGAGGGCGATATGATATCTACCCTTCGATTCGCTAACCCCCTAACACTCGATATAGCTGCTAGTCTCTACCACAGGTCTACTGTACGTGCAAACGAGCACAGATCACAAGTCCATTTCAGAGCCCAAGAGGGCGCATCATTTTCTAGCTTACAGGTTGAAATTACAAGACCAACGTACACCGCCACGCGCCCCTAGATAACTCTATGCTACAGACTACTCACGACAATTACCTTCAGCCATAATTTTAATTTACTATCCAGTTCCAGGGCATGAGATAAACGTCAAGACAGTCGGCGTTCCAACTAAGACGCACGAGAAGAATGATGATACAGTTTTGCAAACGACAATAAAAGCCATGCAAGGAGAAGCGCTCCAACCACTACCAAAACCAGAAAAGATTTAGATCAGTTAAAGAGAGCCAATCTTAAGGAAAGCACGCCTAGAAGTCCAAGATTAACAGGCTCACTAGAGGAAGCAGTGTCTAAGGGTGTTTCGCACCAAGATGAGAATATCCTTCAGTCTCAAGTATTACAGCATCCGCTTTCAAGGCGATCGTAGTACCAGAACAGAAATCCCAAATTCCATGTCTTAGCACCGACCGTTCCACTACGAGCTCGGGCGTTATTCATCCAAGTAATAAAGACATTCATGAACAAATCCGAATCCGAGGACTTGAGAGGGAACCGGGGGGGAAGTATTGCTACGGAAGCCTCCAAGGCCTCCGAAGCCAGTACACCTCTCGTCGCAGTAGCCAAATGCACCATCATGCAATGCCATTAAACCCACTATCCCGGAAATCGATAAGAAGACATTTGACGAAATTTCCGATCAATTGCGCAAAGCCGGTCAAGAGGAATGGTTCCTTCGGCCACGGTCTTATAAAGTGCTCTCAATGATGAATGCGACGCATCTGATGGAAGACTTTGTTAAAGCGGATCTCTGGGACATAGCGTTACCTTATCAGCGCAATTTCCTACCCCCAACTCTCTCGCCTGAGCAAAAGGAGGCTTTCCTTGCGAAGCAGCACGCCGTCTTATCCAAAGAAGCCAACGGCATTGAAGGCGGGCCAAAGATGCCACATGCCAATCTTGCTACGTCAGCAGACGCATACCTCGAGGTCCTCGCACATCTCGATAGTGGTGGACATGGCATCGTCGGCAAGATAAAAGTGAAAGTGTCCAAAAAAGTCTATGCTCGCAAAACGCTTCAGCTGTCCGATATTGGCCTGGAACCGTCAGCGTTGAAGAATTTCAACGACGAAATCCAATTATTGAAGAGACCGAGTTATCATCACCGCGTCCGTTACGTCGGTTCTTACACTGATCCGAAACGGGTGAGATTTCTCATGACACCGGTAGTTGACTGCGACCCCCGGGGCCATTCTCAGCCTTCCCGTGTCCACAGTCAACGACTTGAAGTGTATCCGAGAAGCTTTTGGTTGTCTGTGTGCAGCTGTCCTCTATTCTTCAGGAACAACGCTGTCACCACAAGGATATCAAGCCGGGCAACATTCTTGTAAAGGCTGGCAAAGTATTCATTACTGACTTTGGAATTGCGAATGACTGGAGTGACAAAACAAGAAGTACTGCTACGGGTCAGATTCTTTCGTTCTCGCTTCCGTACGCCGCACCACAGGTGCTCGACTTCAAACCAAGAAATACTGCGTCCGACATGTGGTCTCTAGGTTGCGTTTATCTTGATATGGTGGTAGACTCTCTTCCAATGTTCCGATAGAATCACTCTGACTGTGATATAGGCTGTGTTGAATGGAGAAGGCCTTGAAACTCGAAATCAATTCTTTGAAGTCACTGGCACTGGCGCCCCCAGTCCTACAAACCAGGAAGCATACAAACAGTGGGTGAAACAGCTAAAAGCAAGCAGCGATGAGAAACCACTAGAATAGACAAATGGCCTTCTCCGGACACACCCTAAGTCGAGGATCGGCGCCCACGCCCTCAGGGAGTATATATTGGAATGCGATGATGAAGAGAAATACTATGGAGACTGCTGTGATCCTGAAGGGGCGCATGCGACAGCCCAGACTTCAAGCGCGGAGGGGTCGAGTGACACAGGAAAGTAACAACGCTGGATTGTCGTATCCTCTCAGCTAACGTAGAAGACAGATTGTTCAGGCAAGGCTGGACACGAAAAGACGCTTGACGCAAAGACTCTCGACAGACGGCTGAGCGGAAGGAGCCAAGAACGGTGATATGACAGTCGAGAAGCGATGGCTCCGCAAGATTGTGCGTGCTGCTGAAAGAGATCAGCGACCCTTGCGGACATTCCAGACACACGCTTTCCACGGAGCGGCGTTTGCTGGGCATGTAGATGTAACGAGGGAATTGTGTCGGTCGGGATTGTATTCGAATTGGACGTTTCCTTCCTGGCATGTCAATCAGCTCTGGATGTGGCGATCCACCACGGGCACGGAGATCGTTGCTCAGCTTCTCGTGAATTGTAGACGCAGGTATCGGAAAGACGGTATGGACCTCGCAAAGAATCTTGAGTGTGCCGCCGCAGGGGTATGGTTCTACTCTCACGGACACTGCTCAACAATGGTGCTCCGATCAATACAGCTTCAGTCGATGTTGGGGCCGCCTCTTTTGAGGCAGCAATGTGGTGGAATTGGCCCGCCGTGATCCAACTCCTTATTGAACATGGAGCAGAGGTCGTCATAGATTAAAACACTGGATGGAAGACTTTGAACTGGGCGATACAACGTAAGCTTCCTCCTATGGTGACCCTCTTGCTGGATCATCTGCGTGAAGTCGACTGTCAACACAAAGACACGGCATACCAAGTTGGCCTGTGCCGGGACGTCGTACACGACATGCCGGTGGCGGCCGAGCTGCTGATATCAAGAAGTCTTATTAATGTGAACTGGACCGCCCCAACGAACGGCGAAACAGCCTCCTGCACCAAGCCGTCGGCAACCGCAGAGTTGACGTCGTCAAGATTCTCCTCCAGAATAAAGCCGATCCACACGCAAGATCGCTTCGGCAAAACGCCATTGCTACTGGCAGTACCGATTCGTGACCAGAAGATGGTGGCCTTGTTGCCCAAGTCTGGAGCTGACGCCAACCTCAAGGCAGGAAACTTGTCGAATCCTTTCCTGCAAGCACTGCAATTGGGAGACACTCAAATCGCACAGGTGCTTGTCGACCACGGAGCGCAGGTCAACGCCTTGAACCAAGATGGCCTGAAACCTGTGTATGTAGCTGCAGAGGTAGGTGATGTCGCCATGCTGGGATTTCTTCTTGATAGAGGAGCCGACATCGATGCTCCCCCCGAATCTGGCATTTGGACGCCCTTGATGGCTGCTGCCAATTGGAGTCAGATGGTGACTTTGCACGAGCTCCTCAATCATGGAGCCGACCATGGCATAGAAAGTCCTTTGAATGGTCTCACGGCTTTGCACTTTCCGGCAACTCAAGGTCCTCCCGAAGCTGTAGGCTTGTTTTTGGCCTACGGCGCATTTCAGAAAAGGAGTCGGCACGGATTCCCGGTCGACATGGCAATTCAATGTCGACAATATGAATCTGCCGATCTTCTGTATGAGTATGGCATGACTGAACCTCCACCAGGCGCCCCCTTCACGGAAAGACTGTGGCGGGCTTATTGTGAACCAACTCTGTGTCCTCCCATCACGGAAGTTCCGCCAAAAGATGTATGTCCCTGGCATCCTGACATACTGTTCGAGCCTGTGGACAGACCGGGAGTCCGACACGGTACTACCCTGTCAAGTCCGCTGCTTCTCCAGCATCTACAGTCTCTTCCAGCCCGTATCCACCAATGGATACTGCATTCAGTTCATCCCTGCGCCGAAGGATACCACCTCATACTCCGGCCGCAACACACCACATTACGGATCAGTACAACCATCGTACTAAGTCGTTTACTCCCTCTAAAGCATCTGCCAGCTCCCATCTGCTCATGATGCCTGCGACCGGCCCCTCTCCACAATCGAGAAAAGGCCCATACGTGTCTTACCTCGCACCGTCAACAGCGCAACCGTACGAATATCAGCACAGGACGCCTTCAACGTCGGCCATCTTTCCAGGGCTCGAGTTGCAAGCTGCCGGAGTCGAGCGTGCCCCGGACTCGCTAATATGCCAAGGTCAGCAGCGCAGAGTATCACAACATAGAAGATCTCGCCGCCGGAACGAGGCTCGCGACAACGCCAGCACACAAGGTCATCGTGACACCGACAATGATCCATGACGACTTCTAGAAAGTCGAGCCTACGATTAGTTGTCTCAACTCGATCGAAGTAAAGAGAACCCTGTAGAGAGAACTAGGAGGACCGCCGACAGAGTGACGAGTCGCACTTCAAGACTGCCAAACAACCCCGAGACGCAGCTCGTTCGTAAGTTCGTCTTGGTTGTCACGCGAATCACACAGGGGCCATGTAGTAGCGGTCGTCCGTAGACCGAAGTGGATGTGGCGGCTGCCGCCTGGCTTTCGAAGCGAGCAAGTTGCGTCCTGGCGCAGATTGACCAGTAACAGATGCGGGTTGTTCGAAGAAGACCTTATGAACAGCAATTGGGTGCTCCGTACCTCGTACACAGGAAGGACTATGATAGGCTTCTCGATAGCGGTTCGAATCTGCGGAGAGGCTTCGAGGAAGACAACGGAGTGGTAGCCCGCCAAAACATGTGCAGCAACGGTAACTCCCTCGGGCCTCCACAGAACGCCTTGGCTGAGAATCCTCGATATTGGTAGCGATTTGTACAAAGTTATCAATCATCATCATGTCGTTCAAACCGACACGGGACAGGCCGAGTAAAGTATACTCATGCGGTCCGTCTGGTCTGGCTCGAGATATATGAAATTTACCTGCCTGTCTCTAATGAGACCCATCAAAGCCAGCTCTGACCAAGTCCAAACTCTGAAAGACTGAGGATTTTCAGACCTCCTAGAAGATAATCTGGTCTCAAATCAAAACGATCTTGATGTAGCTATCGTCAAGCTGATTCTGGCGGGAATGGTGCGTTGGCCGAGTGCGCAGCAAGGTCCGTTTCTTGGTCGATCCTTTCGGGAAGTGCCCGTCTGTTTCTGCAGATATTTTCCATCGATTGGATTTTATCTCCCCAGAAGGTCGAGGACGAAGTTATCTTTCATCGTGTGCAGTTCAGTGCAATAGGGCGGGGGACCTTTGGCCAGGGCTGGACAAGCATTCTGGTCGCTTATCTGGATGTCCTGTTAGAGACTTCGTTTGAGCGAGAACGCTAATTATCCCGCCATGGTAAAGATGCCTCGTTGAAGATGATGTTGTCTGGTGGGCAAATAAGGTTCATTTCGAGGGGTTTCGTTGATGAACTCGGCCTGGGAGACGAAATTTGGACCGCCAATCCTAAGTCCCGACTATCCAAGATATGTCTAGCTCGGCGCAGGGTGGTGGGATACCTGTTTAGGAAGTCGGGTCCATTGTTCGGCTTCGTGCGGTGCCCTGGCAGGCATATCGGAGGATTCGTTCCTTGCTGACCCCGATTGTCCGTCTTATCAACTGTGAGACGCGATGTAAGACGTCCAGACGTCCAGAAAGCGTGGACAGTATGATCCCCTGGCCCGCGGAGCCCTCAAAAATTCCGTTTCCAGAAGAATCTTGCAGGCGGCTCAAACATCCTCATACACCGCCCTACTCTTCCTTCGCCCGCCACCAAGCCAAGCTCCCGGTGGAGGTTGCAGCAGCCCGTCCACCTCTTCGACAATCTGGTCTCTCCTCTGTTCAGCAGCGAGTCTCTCTTCTTGCTCTTTCTCTGACTCTACTCTCCCTTTAGCCTCCACGGCAGCCGCATAGTTGCCTGCGCCCCCCCTTCCAGCATTTCCAACAGGATATGGATTTTGACTCTTTGGGCTAGGAGGCTTCCCCGGCATAGAAGACGTAAAGCTTGCTGGTAAACTCGGGCTCCGTTGGAGGGGTTTCATATCGTTGAGAACATAGTTTCCAGCTCCACCGCGGCCGGCGGACAGGTACTGAGCAGAGTTCTGGCGCAGGGGCCTCGGATCTTGGGTATTGATGCTTTCCAGCCTGGCTGCTGCTTTACGACGCTCCGATAACGAGGAATGTGGCGGTCGATTTGCTTCGAGGTCGACAGGCGAAGTTGATCGCGGGGCAAGCTGGACCTCTGTGTGCCAGTTGAAGTTCCCAGCGCCCCCGCGACCAGTCTTGACGTAGGGACCGTAGGCAGAGGACATGGAGATGGAGGACACGGATGATTCGCCATCCTCGTGGGAAGGGTATTCCGAGATGGAATTGGATTCTTCGTGATGGCGAAAGGAGGTATCACTAGCCATTGGCGACACAGAGGAGGCGTAGGAATCGAGCAACCATGACGCCCATGACTGCGTGGCAGCAGCCCAGGACTGCGTCGTCGAGGTCATTGTTGCTCGAGAAGAGGTGCCACCCTAATGTCTCTTTCTTGTATGAGCAATGACGCAGCGACGGCCGCAACTGCGACTGTGAAGGATTTGGATCCCGGGCGAAAAATGTGGGGGGTTTTTCTTTTTTTGGCTTCCCTCCTCGGTCCTAATCGCACTCGGTTGCTTCAAGCACTCTGCGGTCTGAGAGCCCAACTTCTCAAAATATACATACTGACTATTTGTTCACACAAAGAACAAGCACAATGGTGTAGACAACAAGGGGGAGGTCAACCCGGGAAATAGATTGTGACCAGCACCCGAGTTTTCGTATTAGAAGGCTATTACAAGTCCAAGGTCCGTGGCGCCGGAGCGGAAAAAAAGGGGAGAAGAGGCATCCATGAAGCTAGTGACGGCTTGATTGGAAGATCCGAAAACGGCCGTGGCGAGATGATAGTATCGAGCAGCCACAAGCAAGGGGCGAGGGAGGAAAAGATTACTTGGCTATGCCATTCACAGCCTCAGGTCAAAGTCCGACCACAAATCAACCGTCAGGGCAACTAGAGAGAAACCATGGCAGGACGCATTGAGGCAACGGTAGAGTAGGCGTCGGACTCGTCTTCCAATAAGCGGAAAGAGAACGTCGGGCACAGACAAACAAGCCCCTTCAGCCTCGCGCCAGCGGGAAGCAAATGAAAAGGAGATACACAGGCGGGCTTTGGCCGAGTTTGTGGACGAATGCATGACTTCACCCGAGCCCCGATGTGCTGGTTTAGTCTTGTTCTCTTCATTTGACAAGCCTCGCCCACGCCGTGTTCCACGTGGCCGATGCATTGACTGTTTCCAGGGCCGGCGTCTCAAGCACATTTCAAAGAACACTGTGCATACCCTCAGATGGTCCCAATCCAAAGTCAAAGCCAGAGACACAACATGTCAGGGAGGACATTCTTTCGGCTGACGACTCCTTCTTGCCAACTGCAGCGTGGGGCAGGGCCGGCAGTCAAACGAACTCCTCTCGACGTACCGTCTTCCCCTCTCGTAGGTAGTATTCGGTCAACCCAGCTGCGAGGTGAACTAGTCTGGGAGGCTAGGCAGATGCACGGACTGCTTTCATTTGCTGCCCAGTGAGCGGCCACCTGTCAACTGGCTATCATAACATGGGGGACATTTGGAATGCTCCTCGCGTGTCTTCTGCTCCTGGCTCGGTTTGCGTCTGGGTTTGTGCGCGAACTCCAAGACCCAACAGGATACATGGTTGCCATAAGGAGACCTTTGCTGAGATTAGGGGTTGATGCGGGTAAGCGTCGTTATCAGCCATGGATAAGACGGATAACTTAGAGCCTCGAGACTCTACTTAATTTGTACTCGGGATATTCGCCGATTTCGGACCTATGGATGCATAGTGGAATGACCGCCGCCATGTGTAATGTGTAACATTTTCATTGATGAGCCTGAGCAGCTCCTCATCACGTCGTTTTTCCGCAAATGCTGTATCCTCAAAAAGGTCATCCAGCCAACCCTCCAAACTCGGGTCTCGGTTGACCTCGACGGCAACTAGATTGAAAGCTGGGGGAAGCTAGCCTCATAACCAGGCTCAGCCGAGGCTCCGTCGAAACCCCGCCAAATAGCGTCATCTCGGTACTGTGTGTACTGTACAAATAGGTAGTTGCCTCTGTCGCTCTGCTTGACTTGGGGGGGCGAATACCAACAGCCGGGAGGGGAGGCCATTCTGATTGTCATTCCCGGGGGCCGGGAACGTCGGTTTTGACGGAACTCGTATTACTCGGGTACCACAATCAATCCTTAGTCTGCGTGCCAAAGCGCCCACACACATAATTCGGAGAATCGGTGTCAGTCAGGATGATCTTTTGGTCTGTCTCATAGCTTGCAACCTGCTGAATTGTCCGATTGGGGACATGCTGAGGGATCAGCACTTTGATTGCTCGACAGGCTTCGGTGCCACGCGGATGGGCATTGACCACTAAGCTGCGTTCTCATTTGTCCGAGTACAAGTATTCCGGGCAACAAAACCCTCCCAAAGATTTTGTATCAAGTATACAGGACTCCAAACAAGATGGGTTCTGCGTAGAGACGTTCGACCGATAGAAGACTAACTCGTTTGGCCGCTCATAGTTCCCGTGTCCGTGCCGTTTAAAGATCATCTCCATGATGACGCAACTGACCTGACCAGTGACGCTGCTGACCTCCTGGATCAAGAAATGTTATACTTGACAAAAAGGGCTACGGGACGAAGCCGTATCTTGCGCAAGGCATGCATTTTCAAACCACAACTCCCCAGCCGATGACGGCATCCAGGGTTCGAATGGTGCGTGATTTTTGGTTGCCCTTGCACCACTGGCATCAGACGACTTCGCCTGACGGCTCGCAAGTCGACCAAGCAACAAGCCTGTTAGAGCGAGTGTCTGGCACCTGCTTGTTCTGCACCAGTTCGCATGGCCGTTTGGGAGTTTTGGGTATGGCTGCTTGGGCCTCGATCTTATCGCTGGTTCGACAATTCAATATCTCGGCTCCCCACAAGTCCCCTAAGAAGCCATGGTGCCTTGCCGGTGTAGTGCCTATTGTTTGCTAGTTGCTGTCCTCGTTCTTCAGTTATCAGGCCCAATGAGACGCCTTGTCGCCAACCTACACCATGGCTCTACCGGCGGCTCCAATCAGCAATTCTCTTCAGGCCGTGAAGCGGGCATGTTGATTCGCGGAGTCGCAGCTACAAAGACAGTCGTGTCTGGAGCGGATACCGAGAAGCACTCACAACTGCCTGGTGGCATCCATCGTTGGTTTTTTTTTTTTTTTTCTGAACACCATGCAGCGCAAGTATCCAGATGATTCCTGACAGAGACTCTCCAATTCACCAGGTCCTAGGCGTGCATCCTCCTCACAGACCCATGGGAGGTCCGCAGTATTCCCCCTCTTTTTCTGTTTTGCCTGCGCGCAGTAGACGGCATTGGGTCTTCTTGATTCGTGGTCGCAGTGGGCCGCGTCCGAACCCTGGCTGGTCGGTCCAGAGACTTGGAGAGTTCGAGGGGGAGGAGGGCTGTGGTGTCTGGCGCTTGGGGGTCGAAGCCAGTCAATTTTTAGTCAGGTACGGAGCGGCGCATGTTAGCCCATCAGCCCTGGCTGCTGGCTTGCCTGACCCATGACCTTGAGTAGTGCATGACTTGATCAGGCCATGCCCTTTCCAGCTTTCTGCCCCATCTTTTGCCATGGGCCATGGCTCATGCCCATGCCCCATGCCCGCAGTAGTGGCAGTCTCGCAGTGTGTGATCTGTCGGCATCAAATCGCAAGAGCTGATCAATTCCCAAAGATTATGGTTGCGTTGCCCCCCCCGTGTCCCTTGTTGTTCTGGTTCGGAATTTTGCCTCTCTCCCTTTCTTTTTGACCTCTGGGCTGTTTTTGCTTCAGGAACGCGTAACCTGGGATCCGTAGGAGGGCGCGGCTGAGAAGGAGACAATTTCTTCAACCGCCCGTGCTGCTGAAACAAATGCCAGTGAACTGGTCTAGGGCTCGGTACGATTAATTTCCTGCTGCGAGCTTGAGACGCTTAGGCCCAGGCACGGGCGACCCCGCAGCAGTGTGGCAGAAGCAAGGAACACGGTCAGCCAGTCAGGCCAGTCAAACAAAAGGCCAGGAGAGGAGAAGACCAAAGAATAGTATCAGCGCCAGAATACTCAAATCGGCGCGATCAGCAGGTCTGTCAGAGGCAGAAAAAAAAAAAAAGAGAAGAGATGGCCTTGCCTGACCATCATCCTTTCAAGCACTGTGATACTTCTCTTCCAGCTTATCCCACTGCACTGTGTATGCCTTCGGATTTTTTTTTTGCCCACCCAGCAAGACCGGTGCCAGAACTCTCGGCTTCCTCTCAACCTGACCTGAACTCCACACGCTGCTGCTGCGATCCTCTCGATCGACGAACCACGAATCCACCCGCAAGCAAATCCCGAGCCTGGATTCCTAATAAAAGTGCCCCAGCTCAGAACAGACAAGAACTATTTCCGCCCACCGTTCCACGCTGCCATTCCCACAGTTCACACGGTCCAGTCCACACATTTTCCCACAACTTCACTTTCTGTACCAAACTTCCACCATCTGTTCCATTGACGGATTGTTGCGATAGACTTTTTGTTTCTTCAATAGAGTCCCCTGTGACGGCTACATCGCTACCGACTCGGCGTCGGTATTCTGAGTCCAGCTGCGGTTGCCCGCTGTATTCCCCCTCGCGCTCCTCGATCCTCTGATTTCTCGGGCATTCCGAACCCCACAGCGCACAACACGACGCCCTCTCCTACCTTGGCTGCTGCTCGTCCTTGACGACTCTCAAGTCTCAAGACTGCCTACAGTTTTGAGCTCGAGAGTCGTCTGATCTCAAGAACTCGACTCTTTCAACATGGCCTCCTCCAAGGTGAGCAAAGGGCACGGCCCATTCTCGACCCGGTGCTCGTGCTGACCTGGCTTCCAAAACAAAGGAACAACCGAGTTCCCGTCCTGTCTCTGGCAGCTTTTCCTCCCGGCATCCTCCTGCCTCTGCCAGACAACACTCTCACTCCATCTCGCTGTCGGCTACGAACCCTTCTCATCGAGTGAACAGGAGGAAAAGCGTCAACGCAGGTGCTTCTACAACGGCGCAGGCTGCTATTGCGGCTGCTTTGCGGGACCAGGGTGATTTGCCTGGAATACCCGTACAGAGCCACCGGAGGAGCGCCAGCTCAAGAAAGATGACGGAGTCACACTCGATGAGTGCTCGACCCAGCATGCACTCTTATTTCAATGGGCCCCCTGGCACGGCAGGCAGCCACGACAACGAGGTTCTTGAGGACCATTCTCATGACGAGGATGTCCCAGCCTCGTCCAGAAACCTCAAGAATCGAAACAGGAGGGCCAGCGAAGGATCACATCTCATCAAAGGCGAGGGCAAAAAGTCGGGGATTGAATTGCGGTGCGATACCTGTGGCAAAGGCTACAAACACAGCAGCTGTCTCACCAAGCACCTGTACGTAAATCCCGTGGCGCTTACTACGTTGACTGACACAATGGCATTAGCTGGGAACATGATCCGGCATGGGCAATCACGTCCAAGTTGCTCATCTCCAAACACCAGCAGGTTCAATTGCTGGAGGCCGCCTCCGTGTTGTGTAACATGACGGCGGAGAATTTGCCCGCGGGTCAATCCGAGATTGAAGCCTCTGCGATCGATCCAAGCGAGGACTCATCTGCATCTCCCGGGTTCTCCTCGTCCGAGATGCAGGACGAGCTCAGTTCTGTTGAGACAACCCCGCCTCCCATGAGTGAGGCGGCCTACCCCGTCCCAGACTCGAAAAGATTCAGCACTGGCAGCACAGGCTTCTCCCGCTCGTACCGATCTATTCCGTCCAGCTCGTATGCTGAGAGCTTTCATTCCCCAGGACTACCACCTCATCGACTCTCCGGGGCGGATTTCCGGCCGGGCACCTCGGGGACTGACGACGGCACGCTGGCGGCCGCGACAGCGGGCCTCTCGTTCAGCAGCGGAACTCCGCGTACGAAGCCGTCTTATCTAGGCCCTGATGTGCCACCTGTACCACCATTGCCACAACAGTACCAATCCTTCAACAGCAAGTCATCCGACAGCACATTGACAGCTATATATAATCCTTTGTTGCAGATGCAGCCTCCCACCTTGACGCAGAAGCTATCTGATGAGCGCAACTATCGGGACGGGAGCGACGACAGAGATGTCCACATGGACGATGAAGAGATGTTCAGGATGGATCAATAATGTGGTGCAACAGAGCGAAGGCCGCGAGTTGATCATATCCGTCCAGTCCTTTTGACGACCCTTGTTTCCTACTCTCTTTTGGCCAGATCATTCGGGCGCCATCTTACTCAAATGTACGTATTTCTTGATTCCAACATAAAACAGAAAGCATCTCCTTCTGGACTCATCGGGGGCAATCGTCGAGTTCAGTGCGCCGAATCAACCACTAGGACAGACGACGACAGGAAGACGATGGTCCTTGGGCGCGCCGTTGGAGGAGATGTTCGACATGACGAAATTATTGGGGGCGAACGCTACTGGAACTATTATATTTCTTTTTCCCTTTGGTGGAGAAGAAAACTATATAACTTTCCGTGCTCCGCAGACGGATCCTCAAAGCACCGATGAGTCGACTCTTGCATCCGCTACGAAGTCGACGAGGTTAAAGTGAGTGGGACTGTCCAGGACTATGCGTCGAGCAGGATACAATATTGCCATAACGAAATGGATTTCATTGTTTTCACCACAAAGGTTTGGCATGGCTAGCCTCGGATCCTGCCTTGATTGGGTCTAGAAGATCGACCTAGGACAGGAATGATCGTGTTTGCTTGTCTCAAGTTTGGGAATCTTTTGTGACGTGGGCAACCATTTTTGATTGGGGCCGATAGTGGATTTACTGGTGTATAGCAGAGGCCACAGCATTGAGATTTATTGAAGTTTTTCAAAACAACCCCGCGATTTCGACCGGCAGGGTTGACCCTTTACTAATTCATAGTGCTATGATTGACGATGGACCTGGATGTGCGGATTCGCGTCACTGTGTGGGCAGCGCCGATCAGGGGCAACTAACTTAGAAGGCCGAAGGATGGAGAAAACATGGAGACAATGAAGATCCCAAGATGCTCGTATCTTGAGTCTTCGCGTCTGCCTGAGCCCTGAGGATACTATGTCATGCATGAGGATTTGTTCAGGGTTTATTGATCAGCCGCTCTCCAGTGGGCCTGTGTGTTGCTTCTCGAGCGCTCTACGCAAAGGCAGCTGCTATATTCGCCACTTCTGCTCAATCTACCAACCCAGCCCGAAGATGCCAACACCGGTTTCGGTCTATTTAGCCATGCCAGCTAGTACTGGTGGTAGAGGATGCTCTATTGGCACCATCGGTCATATTGAGGTGGTTGGCTTTGGTGGTCGTTTGCCCGGGCTGGGAGAGGAAAATCCTTTCCTCGAGGGTGATTTCCGGTCGGGAACTGGCAGATCTGCGCCCAAAGAATATGATTGACTTTTGATGAACCGACGCCCATGTCTCTCAGAAGGCGACTCTATTCAAGTTCAAGTGATCTAGCTGCTCGTGAGTTCTGTTGAGGCCAAAATGCGATCAGGAATTATGCGACGCATCTATGACGAGGCGGTTAGTCAAAGCATGGATATCCCGAATCGGCTACATAAAGTCCGATAGCGTCGCTCTAGCCAAATATTTCATCCTCCAGGTTGTCGCTCTCGTATTATCTCGCTTCGGTCTGCCACGTATTGCGGTTATACGCCAACCGCCTATGTAGCCTTGCAGCCTCGTCGGATCCCTTGCCCAGCTGTCTCTCTTCTCACCATTGCTTGCCCTCATCTTTTACATCACACGACCTTTTACTCCGTCGAGACAGCCCCTAGAAGTACGAAGACACCCTCCTAGGTAGAGGAAAGTGACCGCCATCCTCTGCTCTCTCCTTTTGGACTGAAGTCTTCCTCCATCTCCCACCGGTCCGGAGACCGGTACCTGCGCATAACTATGCCACTCACAGCCGCGGAAATCCTCGCCCATCCGGCCTTTGACACCATCAACTGGCACTTGGCGCCCACACGGTCCGGATATTGCGAGACTGCCAGGGGGAGACACGGAGGTCCCTTTCAACTATACTGGGAGATCCATGGGAAGGGGGAGGTTAAGTTAGTTGTAGGTCCCCCCCCCCCTCCTCCCCCTTCTTTTCTTTCTTTCTGTACTTCTTCTTCGCCTCTTGTGTGTTATTCGGTCGGCAGGCCGGAGATGCCGGTTGGATATTGTATTGAATTGTGTGTTCCGACATGAAGAAGTGATCGAGAGGTTGGAAAACCCATGAGACTTGTCGGAAAACTGGGTCAATTGGCTATGTACAGGACCGCGTCATGTTGGGGCAAAGAGAAGTCAGGCGCCATTAGAGGCAGGAAGTGGTTTGTCTGTCTTAGAGACGCCGACCGGCGTGAACTGCTCATCAGCTCTTTTCGCCCCGGTCTTGACCGTCGACTCAGGACAACTCCCATCTACACAGTTACCTCCATATTCAGACCTACGCTGACGGCTTCATTCACAGTGGATAATGGGCCTCGCCGCGTACCGCACAGCCTGGAAACGGCAGACCAAGTACTTCGGCCACGACCGGCGTGACAAGTACTCGTGCTTCGTGTTCGACAACCGTGGAATGGGTCTCAGCGACAAGCCTGCGTGCCTCTATTCCACGTCTGAGATGGCTCGAGACGTGATTGACATGCTCGAACATGTCGGCTGGCTTCCACCGTCGTCAGCTTCCTCTGCATCTCCTAATCATGAAGGATCCGACACAATCAAGACGAGTCCTACTCCTCCACAGCGAGACCTGCACATCATAGGCGTCAGCATGGGCGGTATGATCGCCCAAGAACTGTCCCTTATCCTCCCGCAACACATTGCCTCGTTGTCGCTGATCTCGACGGCCCCGCGCATCGTGCGCACTGTACCTTTTGTCCAAAACCTCCGCCAGCGCATCAACATGTTCATCCCGCGCGACATCGACGTGCAGCTGGAAGAGATCGCGCACCGCCTCTTCTCCGAAGAGTTCCTCGCGACGCCGGACAGGGAGCACCCGGAGCGCAACTTTCCCACTAACCGTGACCGCTTCGCTGCCGGCGAGCTGCAGAAGCGCATGGACAAGAAAGGATTCACAAAGAAGGGCTTCATGCTGCAGGCCATTGCGGCCGGGTGGCACCACAAGTCGGCCCACCAGATCCAGAAAATGGGCGATCTGGTGGGCAGAGAGAGGATCGCCGTGGCGCACGGCACGATTGATCGCATGATTGATTTCCGTCACTTTGAGATGTTGCGCGACGAGCTGTCCGAGGACCCCGCCGGCGATAAATCCGAAGATACAGCGCGGGGATCCTGCGTGTTTCGAGTCTGGGAGGGCAAGGGCCACGTGCTTGTGTGGGAGGCTGAAGACGAGTTTAACGGATTTTTGGAGGAGCGGTTCAAGACGTGTGCGAGCTTGGGAGGCTGATCCCAAGCCTGACTCCATGCTCTATCCTTCTACGTCGTGTTCGGAGCGTGTTGAGTACGCGGTGCCATGAAGATTAAGATCGGGAGTGACACTAACATTATCACCCGGAACGAGAGCAGGAGCAAGAGCAGGAGCAGGTCCAAGAGAAGGAGTATACCCACAACCAGAGCAGCCCGGAATAAACACCCCCTACAGTAGGTACTAGAAGTAGACGCGAAAGACGGACCTCGTATAGAACAGAACAGGATGTATACTACCTATCAACATCAGGAGGAGGAATCCCAAGTAACGACCACCCCGGAGATATACAAACAAGCACAACGCATAGGAACATCTGGAGCACAGTCCAAGGAATCCGTATTCGCGGCAGGGTAGGAGACATTTCCTTGTTCTCGGGTTCTTGCTCTTCTTCACGCCTTGGCTTCCTCTCCTTCTAAGAGCTTCGAAGAAACACTCAGGTTCAAACCACGAGGTAGGGCTTCAGGGGGAAGAAGGATTGAGCACGGGGACAGAACAGAGAAGTAATGGGGTACGATGTGGTGAACTGAGATCTCTTCGTTTCGAATGCGTCCGCCGACTACCCTTCCATCCTTCGCTCCGTTGATATACAAAACTTCCGCCTTCTCCTCATGCCACTGGAGATTCCCGTCCCTGTCGAGCGGAGATATATACATCCTCTCTTTTGTTGTACACGTCTTCCGCTTCTTGGATAAACACCCGTCAGTGACGAGATAAACCTCGTATTCGTTGCTGAAGATGTAACATCCATGTGCAAAGCCATAAATAACGCCGTGCTCTTCTTGCCCGTATATACACCTCCATGTCACAACGCCCGCGCTATGCTCCGTGAAAGCCATAAATGGATCTGCTCCGTAGCCCAGGGCGTTTGTAGAATGTTTTCCTGATTACACCCTCCGTCTCGATTATCCTCGTTACCCGTTTCTCTCCAGAAACTCCTTTGCCTCGTTAACCTTGCTGGCCAAATACGGACTGCCGCCTCTGTCCGGGTGATTCGACAGCATCAATGCTCGATGATTTTTTCGGATCTTCTCCTTTGTGAGTGTTCTCTCGCTGAGGTCAAGGATGAGCGACGCCTCTCGCCGCGTCATCTTAGGTTCGAAGCCGCCCTTGTAGAATGGCCGACCAAGCGCGTTGAGCCCGTTAGGGTTGCGCCAGCGACGGAATGCGACCAGGCCAGCACGGCCCTGTGATGTGTTGTTAGTATGCTAGCGGACAGAGAGGGGAATGGAGTTCATGAGGACGAGAGGGACGTACAAAGAATGCAGCGGCGGCGATGCCCACGCCGATGGCGAGTGTCGAGGCCATTCTGTTTTGCGGTCGAGAAATCGGCGCAGGACGCTTTTCCTTCCTTTAAAAGGCGACGAGGATCTTCGATAATATGGAGATGCTGTCAGTGGAGAGGATGAGTCGGAACCAACGTTGTGTCGTGGCGAGGAAGGGAATCAAGCAGCCCAACCCTCAGCTAAAGAGGTCGACGACATGGACCATCGCTGCGGAAAGAAAAAGATTCGCCTTCTAGAAAGTCGGCTGGCTTTCCTCATGTGGAAATCCCGATGCCGCGAATTCTCCCGAGAGATTACCGCGGAGCATTTAATGCATCAAGCGAAGAACACTTTAAGAGATTTATGCTCCGCCGCATTCCTATCTGCTCTTGGAAGGCCAATGAAGGCCTGGTGACAGCCTGACACTCCCCGTTTTGATCGTTCTGTCCGCCCAAAGGCCAACGACCCATGGAAAACGCAACACTACCTACGTAGATATCAACTTCTCACTGTCACATCGGCAACATCCTACCAAAATGCCAGCACCCTGGCCTCAATGCTCTCTCTGGGTTCCTCATCCTCGGTACCTACGACGAAAGGACTCCCGTGTCCCCCAGCCGCCGCAACGTCCTTATCGTGCTCACTGTCCGTATCTGCAAACTTGATCATCATCACCTCGTGTGGCTTCTGTTCAGAGACGTAGTACCATTCGTGGTCCGCGGGCTTTTGCGGTCGCGAGATGGTGTACGCTTCGAGCAGATACTCTCCCTGGAAGCCCTTGGCTCGGTAGTCGAAGGTATGGAGGTCGTTGTGGATATTGCCCGGAGACTTCCAATTCAACACGGCAATGGGATCCCGCTTCACTGTCTTGAGTGGCCTCCACACGCTGTACGCCGCCACGCGCGGTCCTCGATTTCCTGCCTCGTAGGCTTTGATCGCCTCGGCGCCAGCTTCGGCGAAGTCGGCGCGGCAGTATTTGATCGTGTCGCGGAGACCTTTGAGCGTGTAGTCCACGTGCAAAGCGCGGGCCGGTTCGAGAGATCTTTCCGGCTCCTGCGGAGAAACTACAGTGTCGAGGAGTGCGTAGTCAGCGCATGCGTCCGGTTCTATCAAGATGATTCCGGGGAAGAATGACGAGGTCAACCTACTCATTGGACGGTCAGACGGGAGTGCACTAATCATCTTGTCCATCTCTCCGCCACGCGGATGGTAGAAGGTCCTGTCCGCATCATATTCCCGCGCTTTCTTACGGCGAAAAGCGACATTGTTGACGATTGCGGTTTTGCACCCCGTCACGGTCTCGACAAGTTCTTGCACCGCCGGGATGTATGTTTGCAGGATGTCTTCCTCGGTCGCCCACGCGCTGGGGTCAATGTGGTGCTCGACGACCGTGAAACCATGCTTGTGGAGGCCCTCAGCACCCTTAGCCAACTTTGTGTCGGTCCGGTAGTCGTTGAGGGTCAATTTCTCCTCCCTGACGTTTCTCGGTGCTGGCCTGGAGAAAAGACTCCGCTCCTCGGCGGGGACAGACCGGTCGGGCTCCTCGTACCGGAAAATGGCCTCGACAGCTGGGGCAGATGTTGTTGTTGTCGCTGTCGTTGTGACCGACATATTGATACTATGATATGTGACTTCCCGAAGGATACAAATACAAAGGTGATCTCAACCAAACTATTGTATCGGTATTCGGCAGTGACAGGGCTAGCTACTTGCCCGCTTGGTTGTTCCTTTCTATTCATTCTTTTCCTCCGCCGGGAGGGGCGACTCCAGTTTTATATCATCCCACGCGTGGTAAGCCTAAGCTGACAGGGACATAATATTTGCCACGGCCCAAAGCCCACCACGAAGAACCAGACAAGACGGGACAAGACAATATAATACCAATCCAAGTTAGTTACCGATACATGCCTACCTGAGGCCTGTGTACCTACCTACCTACCAGTCCCCGAGGATCCTCCCCAGGCCTTTCTCCTTCATGAGTTGACTTCATGGCTTAGATACACAGGCAGGTATGTAGTTAGAAGTGAGTTCCACTGCTGGTCTACGATGGATGATGAATTGTGAGTGGAGTGAGCGAACACTGATATTCTTTCTGTTCTATAGTCGCAACGCGCCAGTCTATCACCTGCATTGAAACAAAAGGTCTTGGCTGAGCTATTCTTGGATATGCCGAGTTGCCTGTTCTATTCGACCACAACCAAAAGAGCAGGGAGGAAGATTGATTCCACATCGATCAGTCTTGAGACGAGCGATTGATCAATCCTCCCGACGACCCTCGCACGTCGCCACGGGACCTGTATATTTTCGACGGGCGCTGAAGACGTAGTTGATCGCCGAAATCAACATGACTCCGGCGAAGAGGACGATCGCCCAGTTCATCTGTTTGGAAAAACTCATGTCAGCACTTTCTTTTTATGTCCGACCAAAGCGTCAATGGGCGTTCTTCTCACCTCTTCGGCGTTGGGTTCCCAATATATGGGCCAAAATGCCCAGAAGAAAGCGAAGGTGGCATAAGTGAGGCCGAGCCCGTTGACCGGGATCCCCCACTTGCCCAGGCTCCAAAAGACCGGCGGGAGAGTCTCTGGCAGCCAGATGCGGCGCCAGAGCACACAGGCGATGCTAATTGCGTACGTGGCCATCAGCGCCACGATGGCCAGGCTGATGATCGCGTTGAATGCCACGGGGCTCCCCAGGTAGATGAGACTCATGACCACCGTGTACCCCCAGGTGACGTAGCATGCATTGGCAGCGACGTTGAGTTGCGGGTTGACTTTCTTCATCCAGGTTGGAAAGGGCATTCCGTCGTCGCGGGCAAAGGCGAAAAGTTGACGAGAAGTCGAGGCGAAGCAACTGGTGGCGATCATGAACACCAAGATCTTGGGGGCGTGACGACTTGGTTAGTGACCGTGGAACGCTTACTGAACGAAACGCATTTCGCAAGTGAAAACTTACAAACATGATGGCCGTGATGGCTTGAGCACCCGCCGTGCTGAGAGAGTTTTGCAAGATCCACACAAACGGGAATGCTTCGGTGGTGGCAGTGGCGACGTCGGTCATGCCAAACAGGAAGACAATCAGCATGGCGAACGCGAGAGGAATGTTGAACATGTATGCCCAGAACATAGTTTTCGGCGTGACTACGCTGGCGTTCTTGACTTCTTCCGCTGCATTTGCGGGTCAGTGGACTGCTTCAAATCGGCGCTGGGAGGAGCGGGAGTTGTGTGCTTACAGAGATGAGCGACGGCATCAGAGGCCAGGACGTTCCACATGGCAGGTACTTGGCCGACCATGACAGCGAGTCCCACTACAGACACCCAAGGTCAGTGTATGATGCATCAACTCGAGCAAAAAATCTTTGTAAGGGATCGGAAAAGACAACAGTGGTTCTCTGTGAGAGGCCCAACGTACTCAGTGGGAAGTTACCGCCATTGTCGGTAAAAGTGAGAAAAACCTCTCTCCCATCGTTCTTGGGCGCTGCGACGGCAATGGTGATGAGAACGACAAAAAACCCGGCAACATGCAGAGCGACGAAGACATTTTCCAGCAGCGCCAGCTTCTTTGCGCCCCAGACATTGATGGCAGTCACAAAGCTGCCGATGAGAATGCTCAGGAGCGCGGTATACCAGTTCTTAATGTCAAAGTCTGGGTTCCCGAGCTGGACCAGCGCCATGACAAGCTGGGCCGCGAACATGCAATCGGAAGCGACAAAGGATTGCCAGCAGAGAGAGCTAAGCCAGCCTGAGGTGTAGCTGAGGCCCTTTTGGTAGCGTCTGGACGCAAATTCGCTGACCCAGTGGTACTGTCCTCCCGCCGTGGGCGCCATGGAAGCCATCTCGGCAAGGCTGAGGACGATGAAGAATTGGCCCGTGATGACCCAAGTGTAGCTCCAGAACATGCCGGCTGTGCCACCGTCGACGAGCATTTGGAAATTGTTCAAGGCGACAAACTCCGTGTAGCAGCTGTTAGTCCTCCTACGAACCGGTTGGCAAAGGGGAACAGGAAGAGACTTATCAAGTGCCCATTGTGCATGAGGTGAAGCCGACACTGCTGATCCAGTTGAAGTTGCGCTTGAACTCCTGCTTCTTGCCCATCCTCGCCATGTCCTTTTCATCTTGATCGATGGCATCGCTGCTGTTGTCGCTGCCAACTGCCTCGGCCGAGTATAGCCCTTCTTTCTTGGGAAGGCTGTCGTCCAAAGTCGCCATTTTTCAGGGCTGCCAGGTTTTGACAAGCACGGGAGAGGGAGAAGGATGTCAGGACGACAAACAGTCGAGGGGCAACCCGGCTGGACCAAATAGTATCATGTACTCGGTAACAAGGTGAATGGTGAAATTACCACCACAGTCTAGACCTCAACGTCCATTCTCGGAGGCGAGTGCAAATGCATCGCATCTACCAAGTACTTACCAACACCCACCCACCAGGGACATAAGCTTTTTCGTACCTGCTCGTAGCGGTAAGCTTCGAAAGATAAGGAAATTCGGGACTTGTCCGCAGGTGCCTCGTCAGCCTCCGTGTCAGCCAATTGATTCGAGCCTCGCCAGACAGCCTTTAGATAAACATCGACGAGGGATACGAAACAAATCATCTCGGTGTTGCAGAAACGGCGCAGATTGCAATATCGAGGATTCGTTGCCAAAATAGACTTCGACGGCACCACGAAGCTTACCCAGGGAATTGTTGGACCCCTTCGAACAGACGGTGTCGGCGGTCAGAATCCTCCACTGTTATCGTCAACAAGACCTTCAGGAGTTTCGCCTGCAGCGCGAGTTCTCACTCTGGCAGCTAATTAGCCTCACTCCAGAGAGCGCCGTCCATACCCAGTCGGACTTTCTCGCAGTTCAGCGCCCTGCTGTCACTTCAGCCACCACGTGGCTTTGGCATCACATTGGCTCCGTTTATCCGTGAACGAGGTCAGTAGTGCGTCCTCATCTGAAATGGCGCTTGGTTTAGTCCCGAGTACACACTCTCGCAGCCCCGTATCGTGTCTCAGCGTCGAAGCTAGGAGATGTCCATCATCGGCATTGACCCAGGCGTCCTGCCAACACAGCGAGTCAAGGTTGGTACCTCCTTTTAGCGAGTGGTAGGGCGCAGAGATCAAGTTGCAACAAAGGCGATCAAACCAATGATCTGAAAGAAAGGATGATTTGGTCCCTCTCGATCGGTCTGATCCAATGCCATAATGAAGTTAGCTGCCCCGATAGTCAGATCCAAAATCATGGGACGGCTGTCCTTTGACACATCCCATCACTGAGCCATGCTTGATAAGACATCCGTGGCCCTGAATGCACTTTGCACCCGCGGTTTGGGAAGTACCATCGCTCTCTTTGTATGGGAAGCACTGGGTGAGTGTGGCATTGGGAGCCCTGCCGCTGGTTCAGTCTCGATTTGAGGCTCCTCATGAACTGTGGTTGACTGTGTCGCAAGGCCTGTCGATCGGTCGGCGAGGTCCTTTCTAGACCGTTGCTCGCCCATTATTGAGCTCTCGCGATATGCCGGATATATATAGGGGATGGTAACATGCACGCTGGGCGCTGTGCTGTCCATAGAGAAATAGAGAAAGCAAAGCAGTTGACAGGGCAATTGGTCTTCGTCATGTGATAAAGGCTCGAACTCATGTCCTCACCTTGATACTGACTCCCTCCGGTTCCTTTAGAATCACCAAGCTCGCATCCTTTTCAACTTACAACACCAGCCGCCTTGTACCCCGGACGAGAGCTTTAGCTTCTCCTTTCCAGCTCACGCGGGGAAGCTTCATCTCCACTTTGTACTCAGTATGGGGTATTGACGAGCAGCTGCTTCACCTGTGCAAGCTTTTCCGACGACCCTTCGAAGCTTGGACCAGACCCTGACGGCCAAACCGAGGCATTTACTTCGAGGATACCATGCTTTCATGTTTTGTAAACACAGTGCCGCCTTCGGGCGCCCCTCTTGGATCCCTCGGCGATATATCTACAGACTACGCTGAATTACTTGAGACCATCTAGGATTGTAGAAATGACCAGCCAAGGATCTCTTCCGCCGTGTCTTTACTGGCTTCATGTCTTCAGCGGCGACTCTCAAGGTCATTGTAGTTGGTGGCGGCATCGCCGGCCTGTGTACTGCCATTGGATTACGCCGTGCTGGCCATGATGTCCGCCTATTCGAGAGAGCGCCAACCGCCACAGCCTTTGGCGCCGGGGTTGTGATCGGCTTTAATGCTTCAAAGGTACTCACATCATGGGGGCTGGACTATGCAAAGTACCACATCAACGTTGCCGAGACATTCAAAATGGTCAAGGGCGACACTTTCGAGGAAATAATGAGTTTCCCGCCCGGCCTCTACGAGAAGCTTGCGGGCGGAAGCCGACAGTACTACGCTCATCGAATCGACCTCCAACGAGCCCTGCTCAACCTCGCAACTCAGCAAGATGCACCAGGACGGCCCGTGGCCATCAGCTATTCTGCTGATGTTGCCGCATACGAATCCGAGGAAGGGAGCATAACGCTCAGAGATGGTTCGAAGTACAAGGCAGATTTGGTCGTCGCAGCGGACGGCGTGCACTCGCTTGCACCGCACTGTTTACTCGGTTCAAACGCTGCCGCCTACGACATCTCTCACACGGGCACCACCATCATCCGTTTCATGCTTCCCTCTTCTGCCGTTCTCTCCGACCCGCAAACCGCACACCTCATCGCTTCCTCTGGGCAATTCACCTGGTTCGTCCACCCTGACCGCAATCGCTGGCTGCTGCAATATCCAGTTCGCGACAACAGCGAGATCAACTATGGTATGTACTCCCGCGTAACCACCAACGAACAGGTCACAGAACAAGTGTCCCGGTTTAAATGCAATCGCGAAAGTCTCCGCCGTGAACTCGAAGGTTTCCATCCCGATATCGGAAAGCTTGCGGAGAAAACGAGTGAGATTTTGCCTGTGTGGAAGCTTGCCGAGAGACCACCCCTCCCGACGTGGTTTAAGGGAAGGCTCGTTGTGGTGGGAGACGCAGCTCATCCAATGCTGCCGAATCAAGGTCAAGGCGCGGGTATGTGTATCGAGGACGCAGGCGCGTTGGGGGCCTTGTTTAGCGAGATGCAAGAAACCAGCACAGAGAGTATCACCAGGAGATTGGAACTGTTCTTCAAGTTGAGATATCCGAGAGCTTCGTCTGTGCAATTGATTAGCCATTGTCCATATTTCGAGGATGCGGTTGGAATCATGTGGGCAGAGCTGGTCAAGGTGGCGAAACCACAAGACCTGCCCAGAATCAACGACAGGAATAATATAAGAGAGTGGCTGTTCGCGTACGATGTGAACTCTGAAGCGGGAAAAGTCCTCAAGGCAGAACAGGACTTAGCATTGAGGAACGGTCTTGTATCCTGACAGAACTGAGCGGCGGAACATTCCGACACGAAGAAAGCTCTGGATCAAATGAAACATATCTTTACCCGGCACACCTGTTCACTTCCCCCAGCAGGAAGGATGCGAGAGACACAAGGGTCCTTGTGAGCTGGGTAGGGATTCACCCTTGCTCTCTCAGCCTTGCCATCACGAAGATTTCGGTCCTAAAGCAGCGCCATCCACCACTAACCCCCCCCAAAGCCTCCCCTTTGGCTTTCCGCTCCACCACTTTCTCCATCCGGATCCAAGGATAAATGTACGACGTTCGGGAAGCAGGAACACAGAAGTGCAGTTTCTCAAGCTCCTATACAGCATCAGGCAGCTACCTTCTAACGCCTCCCCTCGGACGTTCCTTGCTCCCGACGTTCTACCAAGTCACGAACTTTGGCACTTCCTTGTTGGAGTCCTGTTCGGGGTCGCTTGGACGACCTTCACTCAACCTCGTACTCGTGCCTTCAGAGGCTCGTACTGCTGGCCTGAAGACTCTCACTGC
The DNA here is from genome assembly GCF_000835475.1 of Cladophialophora bantiana CBS 173.52. Classification (NCBI taxonomy): domain Eukaryota; kingdom Fungi; phylum Ascomycota; class Eurotiomycetes; order Chaetothyriales; family Herpotrichiellaceae; genus Cladophialophora; species Cladophialophora bantiana. The sequence goes on from NW_015971586.1 coordinate 471,343, forward strand.
GACGCGGGCCCAGGGAGAAAGCGCCAGCTGAGTACCAAAAATATGAGGCAGGAAAGGGGAAAATCGCCTGCAACGTAAAACGAATGCGACGTTGTCCCGTGGGGACTAGCCTGGTGTTGCGGCTGTGCTCTCGCTCACACGAAGGTATCATAGGAGATTGCCCAGATTTCAAGGGTGGTGCGCCGTCATGAGCCCCGGTAGTGTCAAATTGTCCAAGGGCCATGCGGCTAGTGGGCTGAGAAGTCGAGGCTCATACAGTAAGGGGTACAGAATGCAAGACAACTACCTATGCGAGTCCGTACTTCAGGGGGAAAAAAAATGGTACAGCCTCACAAGGGTCATCGGGGCATGGGCAGATGCGAATATGTTCTCCGTCCAAACTAAATACAGTTTGGACCACTGTATGGAGTATATCAGGGACCATCCAACCCGATGCTTGATGGATAAGGTATCCGGGATCGGCGTAGAGAAAAAAGGACCGCCCTGGCCGGAATCAATCTCCCTAGCATTGGCTTAGTCTGCTTGCTCGTGCATCTCACTACCTCATCATTCCTGATACAACGTACAGTTGCTCCGTTACATGTCTTCCCGTTCTCTCGTCGATCTGCAATCGATCTCTTCTCCCCCCGTATCAGATACCGCATGTCCATCCTAAATCATCGCGTCCCCTTCAAATCTAGGACTCATTGGGGACCCTCCTTCGCGCAAGGAACGCCTCGACATCGACCTCAGAAACGGGTATCGTGTCCTGCTCAACGATGTGGTAATAGCCTCGCATTTCAGGAAAGACGTCGGCAAACTTCTGGCTGATGGACCAGTGCGACAGGATAGATATGTGGCTGGCAAAGGTGTCTGACAGAGTCATGATGCCGGTCTCCGGGTCCGTCGCGATCGCCGCTTCCAGCCCGTATGCCCAGTTGACGCTGCATCCGAGAGTCTGGATGGCCACGATGTAGTCCCGCATGTCTTGAATCAAGCCATCGCGCATCTCGGGGCTGGGGGAGGGCAAACACCCAGGCGCTTAGAATTCAGAGCAAAATTATGCAGGAGAGGTGGGGGAGACTTACAATATTGGCAGATCCACGCCGGGGTGGTGACGGACTAGTCTTTGAAGAGGCGTTGGTCTCATCGCGTTTGGGAGCAGTGCATATGTCTCAGCCGAAGGTGCAATTGTCCACTATTTAGTCCGTCAGCTGAGTTGGGTTTTTTCCCCCTCCCCGATTTCAATAGCTTGAGACTGACACGCATGAAATGGGTAATGGTGGAAATCCACGCCAAAGCTACATATATGTCAAAGTTCTTGAGGAGACGCATGTACTCGCAAGCCCACGTCGCCGGCGTATGTGGATCGTCGGGCCTGCGCTCGCGAAAATAGAGGGCCAAGTCGACTTGCGAAGATCCCAGGACAACTTCGACGGGAAATCCTGCAGCCAGCTGTCTCCGACCATAATCGCGAAAATCAGTATATACTGCAGCCATTGGACATTGTTCTCCCTCGAACAACATCGGCTGGACGAGGTACTCGGGAATGTCAAGATTGACCATCTGCTGCCGTTGTACGGGCAAACTCTGACCTGTGTCCATCTCAGTTGATAAGAAAGGGAAGTCACCGAATATGCTGATCAACTCTACGCTTGGAGTCTCGCGCTCCCTTAAACAAAAGATTCGATATTGGTCTCTGGGGTCCGTTGGTCTGGGTTTCTGCACAGTTGCATCGGTCAGGATTGGCAGATACCATTGATCATCGTGCGAACCGGCTGGGCTGGTTAATCTGTTAGAGGGACCTGCTTTAGGCGCAGCTTCAGCGGTTCCTTCCGAGAGAATCGCTTTTCGCCGTGTCGACTCTTCTTTCTGACCCATGTCCTCCTCAAACTGCTCTCGATCTGTCGCTCGAGTATGGGAAAAAGACCAAGGCTCGTGTTGCGCCAGGTGTGACGAGGTTGACGAGGTTGCTGCCAGTTCGGGCTCGTCCAAGCCTAGCCTCTGCGCAAGCACTCGAATTTGAGAATCAGCTCCAAGCCTTTTTCGAATTTCATCATCCCCGGAATAAATCAGTTGGAGAAGCCGCTGCACCATCTCCTTCTGCAACGCGGATCTCGTCTCGGCTCGCTCCCAATGGATTTTGCGTCGCCTGTCAAGAGTTGCATCATATACACATGTGAGTCCCGATCGACTGCAAGCGCTACAAGGGTTGCCCCCAGAGCACTGATGAGAACGCAAATGTCAGAAGAACACGATCGAGCATACCGAGGAGGCCTGTCACCTTGGATTTCCGGATCTTGCAGCTGAAACAAGCCGTTGACGCTTTGCGCCTGGACGGGCCCGAACTCGGGGCCAGGGCGAGCGCCTCCACTCTGGGACGGATATGGCTCATTCGATCGAGATACTGGGGTAGGATTGTGTACTTGTATGTCAGTCGAGTTCAGAGTGGTTTTGATGCTGAGAATCATCTCTGGCGTATCCACAACTTCGGTGATCGTTGATGTGGAGTGACGGGGTTCGTGGGGGTAGGACGTTGCCATATGATGGTCACTCGGCCCCAATAAGCGGAAATAAGCATCCCTCTTCTGGTGCAGTACTTGTACTTGTTAGGAGAGTTTGGTGGAAGCATATAACAATACTTGGAGTTGGAACGGTTCAAATGCAGTGGCACTGTACACGTGATAATGGGCTGATGGTGCTGATACGCGTCGATAACTCCTTTTGTTATGGCGTTGGCTTGACTCGCCGCGGGAGGCACTACTATTCCAAAAGCGGTAAAGCCGCATGAGAGGGGAAACTTGGAAGTTCCGAACAGTTTTTCCTCGCCTTGGCAAAGATTTTCCGCCTTGTTCGTTTCCACATCGTTGAAGACGGTAACCCTCGCCCGTGGTCTCAAATACGTTCTTCAGGTCGTCAGGTTCCGGGCAGGCCGAGTCAACGAAGAACTACCACAGCCATTGTCACTACGCCAGAGCTGCGACCTTAGATAGCTGCCTCTTCAATCGAAAACCCTCAGTCTACCACTGCCTACCGCTTGCAAATCACCTCCAGCGCCATGAGGTTCGCCATACCCCAATTCTCTTCCCGCATTTCTCTCATTTGTTCGTGCTAACACCGACGGTATCTAACAGGATCGAAACCTGCCATCTGTGCTCCCGTCCCGTCTACCCTTCCAAGGGAATAACCTTTGTCCGCAACGACGCCAAAGTCTTCCGCTTCTGCCGGTCGAAATGTCACAAGAACTTTAAGATGAAGCGTCAACCTCGCAAACTGAAGTGGACAAAGACGCACCGCGCCCTCCGTGGGAAAGAAATGATTGTCGATCAAAATCTGCTGCTCTCACAGTTTGCGAAGAGGCGCAATGTGCCCGTAAAGTATGACCGAAATCTGATCCAGGCGACCATGAAGGCCATGGAGAGAATCGAGGAGATCAGGGCACGGAGGGAAAGAGTATACGCCAGGAGGAGATTGAGCGGCAAGGCACAGAGAGATGCACGACGCCGACAGGATCTCAAGGTCGTGGCCCAGGGCGAGCATTTGATCAAGAAGGAGTTGGCTGACCTGGAGGCGGCGAGAGCGGAGATGGAGCCGATGGTCGAACAGGTCAAGAGGGAGATGGAGGCCAGCAGAGTGGTCGGAGAGGAGAGGCTCAGGCAAAAGAGGAAGAGGAAGATGCTCGTGGGTGGAGGCACGGACGAAGAGATGGATTTGGATTGAATGGAACTGCACTGTCCGCTCCCGTGATGAATATGAAGACTGGACGAACCTGATGCGATCATGATACCCGGCGTTCGACAGTGCAGTAAGTCGGCAATTTTACTTTGCAAGTTAGAGGGGACTGGCTTTTTCTTTTTCGCGGCGCACGGGGGCGTTGATCGGCGTGGCAAAAGTTCATTAGACGGATTCGACCTCCTAGACACCCAAGACTAAGGACACCCTGGGTCCTGGTTCCTGGAGAAAGAGGAAAGAAGGATGAAGATGGAAGACAGATGATAGCTGGACATTCCACGACCGAACACTGCCGTCCTCTCGACTTGTGTATCGTCGGGTTGTGATTAGAGGCCCATCAATATCCAAACTGTGTGCTTCCTGGTCTCATTACTATGGAGGACACAAGTCGATTAAAGCACCTTGGTCCTTCATGTATGTTCATTGGGCCAGATCAAATATCCCGGTTGCGCAGAGCACACACACTCAATGTTAGATGTCCACACAGATACCAAAGGATTTTGTTGACGATCATGTTCGTCTCGGCTACCTCAAGCCGAGACCACGTAGTGCTTGAAGTCCCTTGTCTGGACATTGCGCTCGAACATAATGTCGACTTCTTGGTAAGTTCTCCCTTTCCTGTGATGGACGCGCATCGAGTCAGGAACAGTGTATTCGCGGTCGGGAAAGGGGGATGCGGATATGAATACATATACACATGGACAGGGCGACAAGGGTGGGTTGGTTTACTCACAATTCAGGGACTCGGAAGTACGACCAAGTCAAACACAGCGCTGCAAGTCCGCCAAAGAAGAAGCCAAGCTTTCCTCGCATGTCCGCTTGGTCGGGGTTGATCATGTAGGGAATGGCCACGGTCATGACGATGCCCGCGGTTGCCTGAACGGCCGTGGCGATTGCGATGGTTTTTCCGCGGACCCGAGTGGCCGAGACTTCGCAGAGCAGGACGAAGCACACAGGTCCGATGGACAGGTCGTAGATGAAGTTCCAGATCAGCATCAGGACACTTTGCGCCCAAGAAATGGACGGCCTGTTATCGTAATTGGGCGCGCAGTCGAGGATTCCGATGATGATTTGCAGCACTGCCAGTAGAGCGAGGCCCGTGTTGTAGATTGTTCGCCGACCAAAGTAAATCAGCAATATCCAGGAGAGACAGGTGCCAACGAAGCCGATTGCGAGGAAGCCGACGCCCATGTTGAACGCTTGGTCGGAGGGCAGGCCAGCAACTAATCCTGGGTGTGAGCAATTGACAGAAAATGAAGGAGGATGGCTCATTTCACGTACGGGTGAAGAAGTAAGTGGCATATCCCACAAGATAGATGCCGGAAAGGACTTGGATGGTGTAGACACCAACGGCAATCTCTGTTCGGCGAATGTTGACCTTTTTGAAACAATCCCAGTACTACACCAGCTGTCAGTCTGTGAAACCAGATTTGCGGAGTTATAGTGATCGAGGGGCTCTGAGAACAGGTAATAACTCAAGAATGAAGAAACTCACAGTGGATCCCGCCTCAATTTCCCTCTCCAATCGATCGGTCTCGATGATCATGGCCAGTGTCGGTCGAACATCGACCTTTGGCGAGGCCAGTCGCTTGAGAGCCTTCTCAGCATCCTCGAATCGACCTTGTCGTTGCAGCCACCAAGGACTAGGTTTCACGTTAGCTAATGGTTACAGGCCAATAAACCCGAGAGATCTGACCTTTCAGGAGCAAACGGCAAACCAATCAGAATAACTAGTGGCCAAAGCCATTGGATGGCAAATGGCGCACTATAGGCCCAATGACTGTCGAGCACATGGGTTCCAGCGATGACACCATTTGCAATCAACTGGCCTGTCACGAAGCAGATGTTCGTGCAGGACGTAAGAACACCTCTGAGGGCTAGAGGGCAAACCTCCGAAGCGTACGCTGGGGCGATAACAGCATAGCTTCCCAAGACCAACCCTCCAAGGAGTTCACCGGCAAGAAGGACAGGAAGTGATCTCGCAAAGAACTGGATAAAGACGAAACCAGTGGTGAGAATGACACAAGCTCCAAAGGTCTTCTTGCGTCCAAAGAGCTCCATTGGTATAGCCGCGAAGAAGGCTCCCACGACTTGGCCGATAGGAGAACCCATGCTCAGGCCAGTTTGCCATGGAGCCGAGACGATATAGCTTCCTTCATAGAGATACCCAAAATCGCGCTGAAACGCTGGCGTCGCATAGAGCTGGCCCAAAAGTTGTGGATCAAAGGCACACCTACACATTCAGCCATTACCGTTGTGTGGACTGCTTGATACTGGCTGTCACTTACATTATAACGCCAATTGAGAAGAAAAGAGACCACCCGACAGCCGCTGGGTACAGCCTTGCAGCTTCCCAGAAAGAATGTCCATGCTCTTTGTCGGTGGCAGCACGTGCCTCGGCGTTGATGTCGTCAATAGACGCCGTGGCAATCAGGCCAACAGGCTCTTTTCTGATCTCAATATCCTTGTCCATATCTGCCGTTCCGGTAGTGAGTGACATTGTTCAGGTCCTTCGGAGTTGGAAGAGGTAGAGCGCACAGCAAGGGCCAGATGACGGGAGGTGGTCAACTGATAAACACCTCCAAACAGGTCTGCGTTATCAAGAACGATAAGAGCATGAGAACGATGTTCATCAGTCTTTGCCGCTCGACTTGACCCCTCCTGGCGGTAGCGAGATACAGCAGTCCGCCGGAGGTGGCCAGGGTCTGGACTGGAATGGTGTCCCATCGCGTGGTTTGAAATCATGGCCACGAGAGCAAAGCCTCACCTTTGCTATCAACTTGAATTGCCGACGGCACCTGATTCGACCGACACGCCAGAAGCGGCTGCTGCTCGTCTGGCTCGGTGATAGCGTCCATCTCATTGTCTGACTCGTTCCAAATCGAAGCGAGGATGGCCAGGTCGGTCTCAGGATCATCGAGGCAAACCCATGTGATTGCACTGTTACATGGAGAAGAATCGCAGGTTCAGGCCCTAAGAGCCAGTCCCAGCCCTTAATCGAGGCGGGGATCTGCGATGGATGGCATATCAGAATGTTATCGTTACATTGAAAAGGAGGAGAAGTTGGAGGTGGAGGTGCAAGGTGGTGCTAAGGTGATAGCTCAGGAATTTGGTACGGTCGAGCAGTAAGACTTCATACGCAGCACGGTCGGCCATATTTCAATATAGCGCAAATAACAGATTATGTAATGCGGAACTGTGCAAAATCACAAAACTCCTGCTTACGGGGCAGCCTGCATTGGACAAGCTGGCCTAAACCCATAAGAAAGCATCAATATGGAGCCTCCCCGGAAGAAGATTCGACGAGTGGTGAATAGCTGTCTCGAATGTCAGTTCCATGCCCTTGCCAATGTTCGCTTCTACCCGCTCCTCTAACAAGTCGCAGGCAGAAGGCGAAAGATTCGGTGTGACTTGAGTTCCAATGCATCAGACATATGCACCGCCTGTGCCGCGCGCGGCATTGCTTGCGAGAAATGGGAGCATTCAAGTGACGCTCCCGACTCTTACAATCTCGAGCTCAGCGCAAGACTGCGACGCGTGGAATCTCTCCTCGAAAAACTGACAGACGTTGAATCCTTGGATGCCGTCGAGGCTGCCCTGAATGTGGGCTCTGGGGATGGATCAATAACCGCACCGATTGAAGGGCACAATCATCCGCCCCTTATATCTCTGTTCGACAATGCAGTTGTGCGTTTGATAAGCCGCTCAAGCAGCCTCTTCTCAAATTGGCTAACTATTACGGGGTATAGTTTGGTCACCAAGAGCAGTCTACCCCGTCAAGTGGACCCGAATATCGCAGTCCATCTCAAGTTTCTGGTATTCCGCACAATGCTAAGCTGGAGAAGCTGCGTCTTGTACTTAGCGCGCTCCTTCCCACCCAGGACGATGCAGATCTGATCGCTGCTTCAACGGTGAGTGCTAGAAACATCGCGCTGAATCAAAATGCTGATGGAATATCTGAAAAGAACGCCTGGGGCCTTGGACAGTTGCTCTATGCTGCCACGGAAAGATCGACGAAGGCAGATTTGGAGATAGCTACTTTGTCGAAAGGCTCACCACTAACTATAGCGCGCACATTGATGCATTTTGCAATCCTCATCCAACAATTGCCTCCAGAATTTGACACTTCGAGACTCCAGTTCAACTCACCCATCGAAACTGTGCTACAGAAGTATCTGTATTATGTGGCGGATCTCGTTACGTCGAAAGACGATTTTGCTTGTACGATGGAGGGCTTGGAGTGCCTGCTCCTGCAGAGCCTATTCTACATCAATGATGGCAACCTGCGCAGAGCCTGGCTGGCTGCTCGTCGAGCTTTGTATACCGCCCAGTTTCTGGGACTGCAAAAGAGCTACCTCAGCTGTATCCGGAATTCAGATGGCGATGGTGCCAGCCACAGAGCTAATGCCATGATGTGGACCCGAACCGTCATGCTTGATCGCTTCCTGGCTCCTATCCTTGGGCTTCCATGTGGCGCCGGAAGCGATTGCTTTGGCGAAGATGGTACGATGGTGCCCATCATCGATTTCATTGATGTTTTCGAACGCAGGCTTTGCGTGATTGCCGGATTGATTGCCGCGCGTAACCAAAAAGATCCAGCACCTGGGTACACTACCACGCTAGACATTGACGAAAAGCTTGAGAAGCTTGCAAAGGACATGGGCGATATGCTGACGAAAATTCCAACTTTACACACCCCACATCCTTCTCCGGCTGATGAGGATTCTTTCAAGTTGGTCATGAGTCAGATATGGTTTTATCAGATCACCATCATCTTGCACATACCTTGGATGCTGCGAGCGTTCACCGACAGCAAGTTTGAGTATAGCAGATTTGCTTGTTTAAATGCGTCGCGGGAGCATCTTCGCAGATACCTTGCTCTCCGAGATACAAACAACACTCAAAATACGGCTCGCATTGTTGATTTTGGCACAGTCATTGCGGCGGTGACACTGATACTGAACCGGGTTGAATCCGCAACACGAGATACTGCCACATCTGACGGAGATAGTGACATGAAACTTGTTTCTAAAGTCGTTGAATCAATGCGAACAGTCTCTCGTGGACCACGGGAGTTCATGGCGCGCCAGGGGGTTGAGGTTATGGAGGCGCTCCTAGAATTAAAGAACGGCAACAGGGATCGTGACACAAGCGACACACTGCGATTCACCATCCCATTCTTTGGGCCGATCGTTATTTCCAGAAGCAACACCCCGGCTGGCGCGACGCCAGCTGCCATTGCTCAAAACACGCTCAACGCAGACGATCCAATCGAAAGTCTGCTTCTGTTAAATGGCGCTCAAAGCGGCCCAAACTTCAGCGGCATACTGAACGGACCTGTCCATGGTCATCACTTGTCATTTGAGCAAGCGAAAGTGCCTGACTCTGGTTGGGTCCCTCCTTTGGAAGCGTGGGACTTCGACACGATTCCTGACTGGGGCGACTCGTTCAGCTTGTGGGATGTCCCGGGCTGGAACACCAACAGTCAAAATCCTGTCTAATGGTAGCAAAGGGGCGCAAGTAATGCTAGGAATGGCAAGAAAACTTCTCCCTCGAAACCAGACAAAATACGCCTCAGAGATGAAGACCCTGCCAATTTCCTTTGACTGACAAAGAGGACAGACAGGAGATGAGAAGGTCTCTTGTCTTCTCATGATCGACGATGTGCCACCAGATCTGCTCGGCCGAGAGCTCCGAGCAACAACTCTGCGACAGTACCCCGCAGAATAACTCCTTCCCTGATGAGGGGAGTTTTTGACGGCCTAGAAGCCTAGTGCAGGTTTGGATCGCTACTGTGGTTCTGGCTTCCATGATCATGATCCAATAGAACATAAGGGCAGCAACAAAATTATCTGTTCTGTCACTGCCGGCTGTTCGATTGACATCAATAAACACTATTGCGATTCGTCTAACAGTGCTACGTGCACAGGCCGATTCCGCGGTCTGTCCTCCCCCCAGCGATCACAGAGACTAGCGATAGTGCAGTTTTTAACAGAATGGCGCAGTCTTAAAAGCCTTTTAATACGGGAGTTCATCACGGCATTCGTTGTCTTACTACTGTGCGAGTCCACGCAGCCTCCGATCACGAAGCGTACAACAGTGATCAGGTCGGTCTCGAAATGATCACTTGGCTTTCCAGAGCACAGCTTTTCCTTCTCCAACAAAGCTGTATGAACTATCCTCTCCTTAGAATCTTCCTTCAAACGGATTTCGATCATTGCCGCCGCCAGCTCATCTGCACCGATCACGAACTTGTTAGGGCATCTCGCCGTGATAATGCCATATTTCTGCTTCTGCAGCACACCACTAGGCCTGACTATATATGTCTCACCATCTTGCCCGTTTTGTTTCTGCTCGTCAGAAAAGATCAGGAGCCCTGTCTCTGCGAGTCCCTGAAAAGGCCGTTAAAGGATGAAGTTTCCTACGACGGACATGGCGGCAAGCATTACCATCGCCTTGCGACGTCCGCCATAAAACCACAGAGAAGCATTCCGATCATTTACCGCAAGAATGCCGCTCAAAAAGACCACTCGGAACAACCTGGTAGTAGCTTCATTGCGGAATTTGGAAATTGCTTCACAAAATGCGAGTGGATAGCAGACTTCGACCTCTTCATTGCCGCTCTATGCGCCTAGCGCCCTTCCGAGATGGGTCAGTCATTTAGGCTCTGATTTGCGCTCAGAAAGTAAGTTGTCTTACGCGCAGTCGGGTCAGGTAGCGCACGCTGCGAGCGGACCACAGTCGATGTGATTTGTGCATGAGCAGCACATTGCTCCAGGATCTCTCCGCCGATAAACCCTGTTGATCCCGTCAAGATTGTCTTCATTTTTCAATTGCCTTGTTGAGTGGCCAAGGCAGACTCATAATTCACTAATTTCGATGTTGTTGCCGCTTGTAGGCGAGCGAAACTCTCGGCCGAGGGGGCTGAATCGCGTCAAGAATTGGTCACATCGCCAGTCGAGGGCTTCATGCCCGCTCTTGCGATTGACTAGTGCCTAGAGACACCTCAGATCTTTGATAGGTCGCGCGGGGGGGCATCGCGTGTTGGTAGTTTTGATAAGAAAGGCTCTAACATAGGGGTGACGAGGCTGAGATATTCAGCCTTATGAGCGGATATCGATTAGTCATCCGTCTTACACGAGTTCAGGCCTTCCAGCCTTTCTGGGCTTTTAAATTCGACTTTAATCAACACCAATTTTCGCGATTTAAGATGTCAGCGTCCATTTGTCAAAGAATCTCGTGACACTCACTGCCATGGCTGAGGAAGCGGTGATTTTTCCGTCTCAGCCTCTTTTTATGGTGGACAGAGGATGGCAACGGCGCAAAAAGAAGGTGAAGAATGACGCACTCTTTCGGGAACTCGATCTTCAACCCTCGCGGGTTCCTGAAGTTACCATCAAGGTCGCCAAAGGGCCGATCGAAGCCAGATCAGCGTCGCCGCCTAAAGTCAAGGACAATGAGACACACGCAAAGGGCAATCCAAAAGTTCCCGGGCAAATACAGTTTATGGCATACAAGCCCTCGGCGACGAAACGAAAGCAGAATGTCAAATCGAAGACGTGCGACCATGACAAAGGGGCAGGGAAAGAAGGAGCAAACACAGAGGTCAAATTTCCAGTCTGTTCTTCGAACTCAGAGGAGGTGTGCAAGGATGCAATCTTTCCCAAACGGACACCTCCTGGAACCGCCACCGCCCTTTACACGGTTATCGACCCTGAAGTGAGCTCTTTCCAAAAGTTCGTGAGCTATTGTATGTCTCTCCTCAACCAAACATCTCTATATTAGCGCTGACGCCGATGAAGATCCTACGCGCCTTGCTACGGCGATGTACCCGATCAGCAGAAGGGTGCCACTCACCTATAATCCCATTGAAACTATATGGCTGCCTGCAATTGTGACAGACGAGGTCTCTCTTCACACCATTCTGTTCTCTTGCGCTATGCATTTCTTCATGGGGTCCGGGCATCAAACATTCAAGGATTCGCACCTGCTCATGAAAGTAATTCTCAACCGACTCAATCGCAGATTGCATGATGGGAAATATTCGGATCTTACCATTGGTGCTGTTTCATGCCTGGCTCTATGTGAGAACCACCTTGGCAATCATCAAAAGTGGGAAATGCACGCTGCTGGTATGTCTGAAATGATACGTGCAAGAGGAGGGTTCAAAGCCGTAAGGGATGTGTTGCACATGAAGATCTATCGAGCCGATACGATTGGTGCTGTCGATACTCTTTCACATCCTCACTTCCCTCGTCCGGCCAGAACGACCAAGTCTCTCTATCGTGCCATGCTCCTTCACTCGGCCATGGCGCCTATAAACCCTCCGATCCTCGATGTCAGTTTAACGCCAGTCGTGACGAATGCGCTTAGCGAACTCTCCTACCTGTGCCACGCCCTCAACCATGCGGCTGATACCCTAACACCCGTCGACCCTCTTGCCTTCGACGAGGATGTGACTTGCATTCAGCACGACTTGCTACGGTCACAGAACTCAAAGCAGGCGGATGTCGAAAGAGTCTGCGTAATAGCAACACTGATCTTCATACAAACACTCACCCGAGAAGTCCCATTCACCAGGCTTTGCTCCGGCCACATCTCTCGGGAACTGAAAGCAGCCGTACTAGCTGTTGACCCCGATATGTTACCCGATAGTTTGACTCTCTGGGTTCTTTTCATGGGAGGACTAGTATCGACCGACACGGACGAGTATTTCTGGTTTCGGTCACGGTTGATGCATTTCCGAAGTCTCCACCATGATCTCCTCACTTGGGAAAATGTTAAAGGTCATCTTCAGAAAGTATTCTGGATGGACAGACTTCAAGAGGACTACGGACTGAGACTTTGGCAAGTCCTCGATGTACCTCTATGTCCATCAAGCGGCCCGATTGCAGCTTGGACAGATAATGGGTCAAACTCATCTCCGTCAAGAAACAAGTTGATGTGCATTGCGTAAAGCCGCGCTTATTGCCAGATAAACTCATGACCATCACGAGAATTGATGATGAGCTGAGCGATGGGAATTTTGGTGACATACCTCCCAGCTTTGGCTTGTCGGGATCACCATGTCATTATCACCATTGGCGACTAGAAGGAGCACTTTTAGCTCACCCAATCGGTCGAAAGCTGCTCGAGCACTTTTCTTGAACGAATCCATCGCAGCCTCGAGTTGCCTCTGCGCTGCACCATACCGATACAGTAGGTCCAGAATGAGAGGCTCTGCCTTTCTCTCTTGCACCCTTGCCCAGTATTGATTGAAGGCGGCACGTCCTTGATCATCGTCGTAAAACATTGGAAACGCCAATACTCTGGGACTCTGTTTGCTTGTTTCTGCTGCGACCAACTCCCGCATTGTCGAATTTGATAACGATTCTGGCTTTGGCGTGCGTGTTGACCAACAGGGGACCCCAAAGGTCCATGTTCGCGCGAAAGTGGATATGGATGACCCAGGGGACGCCATCTTTCTCACCAATGCGTCAATATGCGAACCGGACGCCATCCTTGGCGTCCAGGTATCGAGTGACAGCTGTTTGAGCTGTTGACATCTTGCCAAATGATCAGTCTCGACTTTGGCAGACCCAAATGTATCGAATTTTAAATGCTGCAGGACAAGATACAAGTGGTCATGCCAGGAGACCCCAGGTCGGTGGAGAAGGTTTGGTCATATTTATACATCCCTTGTCTTACAGGTCTGTGTCCGCCATTCTCGCTTGGTGGCTTTCTTGATCACCTGCGGGGAGACATAAGAGGTTATTAGATTTCTGCGCAATTGGGCCGACGAGAAGGGCAATATCAACATAATCCAGGAGGACCGATGCTGCTCCTGTACCGCGAGCACCAAACCAGGAATATCAACACCATTCAGGGAAAACCGATTCTGTCGTCCGCAAAGTTCCATCCTTGTTGGGACGACAGGATCGGGAGAAGAGCCACGGCAGTAGGGCGCATGGTAGGGATCTAAAAGAGGTAATCTGGGACCCCTTTCGGACATCATTTGTGGCGCCACAGTCTTGCACCATGTCACCAAAAGCCCCTCCCGTCCTTTGTATATATTGAACTGGGGCGAGGCTACTAGCCATGGGCATCAACTCGTACGGCGGTGGGTATAGTCTCTTCTCAACGCGCACACTCAACTAGGGGAAGTCCTCTCTGTTGGTAACTTGGTTGCTTGTGTATTGTATGAAAGATAGTCCCCCAGAACTATATAAGAAGAACCATAGTCTAGGGTCGGCGCCCCAGCCAATCATAACGCTATCCACCACTTCCAACTTCTCCCATTACAATATCGCATGCGGTTTTCTGACTCGCCGTATAGAGCCAGTCGGTCATTTCCGCCTCCGCCTCTATCTTTCTCTGTTCCTTTTTCCCCTTTGGCAATGGCCGTGAGGCGCATACCCCTCATCACCGACAATGCAACGTGGTGGGAGATCGATGATAAGCACACCCTACAGGCGTTTCGATTTGCAGCCTGCATCGTGTGGCCTCGGCTAGAACCTCCTGGTCCCATGCGACGGAAGGTGTAACTGGCATCTCTTCTCGTGATTGGCAATGCTTGTGGACATGGGTTGACGTGCCGCGAAGGTATTATTTATCTTTTGTTCTCGGCAGACACGGGCAAGACACTCTCAGGACAGAAACCCCATTTTGTAGGTGAGGATTGTGTGGGACACAAATCAAAATGGGGTCGTATGCTCCCGTCCACGACCAAGAGGTCCATACCATTCATATCCCTGAAGAAGTTCGCAGGTCAGGCAAACCAACCCTCGAACTCATTGCCGAAGGCGCCGCCTTCTTGCACAAAGATGGCATCATCGTCCTGGACAATGCCATCGACACCCACCACCTCGACACCTTGAACGCCAAGTTGTCGCCAGAGGCACTCGAGATTGCCTCTGACCCTGATCACCACTTCAACTTCGGCAAGCACACGCGCAATATGGACCAAGCGCCTCCTCCCACGAAAGCTCTCATGTTCAAAGACATATGGTGCAACCCCTTTGCAGCAGCCATCCTGGCGGCCGTCCTGGGCCCAAGACCGGTCATCCACTACGCGAACGGCAACACGGCGCTGAGGGCCCCTCCTCACGGCCGCCAGCCCGTGCATTCGGACTGCGAGTTCGCCCATCCGGCTTACTTCCCGTTCGCCTACGTCATCAACATCAACCTCGTCGACGTGACCCCCGAGAACGGCGGCACCGAGGTCTGGGTCAGCAGCCACCATGTCTCCGTGTACGAAGCGCACAACCGGTCGGAGGACGAGGAGTGCGAGGAGCTCCTCACCATCAAGCCCGAACTATTGGAGCAGCGGCGCAAGCACTCCCCGCCCGTGCAGGTCAGCACCAAGAAGGGCAGCCTGATCATCCGCGACCTGCGGCTCTGGCACGCCGGCATGCCGAACCTGACTGACGAGCCGAGGATCATGCTGGCCTTCGTGGCGAGTCCGGCCTGGTGGCAGGGCCGGAGCAAGATCAAGCTCCCCCTCGAGGTCAAGGAGTTGGTCGAGAGCTGGAGCGACGAGATGGGATATGACGCCGACTGGGTCGACGGCGAGGTTGATCACAAGAAGCTCAGGAGCGCCGGCGTCGATTTCGACGGGAACAGTCGCTCCCTGGAGCGGTTTAGGAAGGAACTTAGTGTCTGGCCTGAGTATCGGCCTAGGTGGTATTAATCGCGCTTTTCTTTTCCGTGAGACAGGGGGAAATTCGGGCGAGGACGAGGAGAAGGCATGTTATGCAAAGGAGCAGAGACACTGAGACAATGAGACATAGGGCAGAGACCTTGAAGGACAGGATCGCGAGGGGTCAATCATGCTGTCTGATGTACAAAGAGCTTCCCATTCATATTCACCTTTATCTTGTGCCATTCAGAAGGGTCTGAGTGAAATGTTCAACGCGGTGCAATGACAACCCCTTTTTTCGTCGAGATTTCTTCATTGATTCGGTGTGTGTTTCCATCTGGCACCGTATTACACTGTCATACATACCATGGCATATCATATCGGTTTTTATGAATCCCTCCCGATCACCAAGGCCATGTGTAGATGATACCATCCTGCCAGATAAGGAAGGTAGCCGTGGACAATTGTTTCCATCCGCGGGTCAATTTTCCCCTTTCCGCATTTCCGGTCAATATCCTCCGCGTCGTCCCCAGGCCAAATTCCCAAGTCCAATTCAAACATTTGGCCGCCCTACTTGTTGACTTCTTTGCGGTCGAGATGGTCTCCATTCCCGTTCCAGTTCCAGCCCCTAGTTCCAGCTTGCATTTTTGGTTCCTAGTCCCTGTTCCAGTTCTCGTTCCCGTTCCGCCTATTGCAGTCTGTCATTTCCGTTCCGTTTCATTCCATTCCATCCAAGTATAGCGTTTCCGCATCGAATCCATTTATATTGGGAAGTGGGTTCGAGTGTCCCATTCGCGCGACATCATGTGGATTGGATGACGGTATGGAGACACATCTCCCCGTCGGTGTCAACCGTTGTCGTTGGTTTAAAATTCGCGTGTCCATCGTATTGCGGAATATTCCTCCATTTCCACTTCTGTCCGTTCATGTCCGCAGGTTTTTACTCATTTCCTCTCCGTCGGATGAGAGATGTGTTTTGATGCACTTCTGTCTCTGGACCTGGCACTTCGAATCCCTGGTTGCACCATGCCGAGATGCTTTCGTGCCGTTTTCATAAAAGTGCAGCCTTTCGTCTCTTCTCTGATCGTCGGCACATCCATATGGTGGTATTCCCTGCCGCCAGATGTTTCAGAGACATGACTTCCGCTGTTGGTATAGCTGTATTGTGATGGCGCCGTGCAGTGGATCGCTGAGGAGGATTTCTTTCCTGTCCAGTGAGGTGGCTTTTCGGTTCCCAGTTACTTCGTCCTTCCTTCCATTGTTGAGTGTCGGGTCCAGGGTTTCTCTTTTTGCCTCTGATAAGGTTATTGAGATATGCTGGCTGACATGAGTTTTCATAGTTTGTGAATTGTGAAATGCAGCTTCCTGATTGGGTTTAGGAAAGTCTCTTTGCTGTACGCAATCATGTCTTTGATGATGATGAGTTCCAACTTGAAGATGCTGCGGGGGCCAGGCGGTGCAATCACAAGGGCAAGGACTTCAGTTTCGCGCTTGTTCAAGACATCTTTGAAGTCAGCGTAGTTTGTTTTTGGTGAACCAGTCGTAAAGCTCCTGTCCGGGCAGTTCAGCTGCCAGCCAATATGCTTCAGCGTCGTCCACTTCTGCTTTGCCTCCGTCCTGTAAGTCAGCTAGAAGCCAAGAACTGTCAGAGCTCGTGTGCCGCAGCCTACCAACTGATGACAACCTGATGTACCCGGCTCTGCTTACGTCCTTTTCTCGTCCTCAAACGAAGGTGTTTCCCTTCACCCTATAACTGCATCTGCACTGGCATACTGGTTGACGAGGTCGATCAGCCTTGTCACCCTCCCAGATTGTGATGCAATTTCTCCTCTCCACTGTGATAAGCGTGACGGTTGGGGCTGACCGGTCGGACGGGCTCCATTGAGTTTCTTCTTGCGCTGGCAAGGACATCGGTCTTTGTGTCTTGAGGCTGTTGGTCTGCCAATCCGCCGCTTGTCGTGTGGTGGTGGATGGAGTATCGATCCAAATCAGCGGAAAAAGTGTTTGTGTGGTTCGTACTCGAGTAAGTCACCTAGCCTGAGGGAAAGCGGTGTTCTCCTCTCTACCAAGGGCTTCAAAGGTAGAAGTGACCAAATCCCCATTCCGGCTGTCGGCCCTTTGGTCTTCCCTCCGCTCGAAATTTCTTCTCGTATAGTCGCTTCTTCTCTAACAGAACTGAAGTCGGTCCACGGAAGAGAGAGAATCTACCGCTTTGGACATTTGCACACGCCCAGTTTGCTTGGCTGACTGCTTCTTGGCTCACTAAGCTGTCCCAGTAGTAGTCTCGCTTGTCGATGGGGTGAAGGCGTGCGAGCTTCCTCAGCCTTTCGAGTTGCAAGATAATGGCCCGTGATTGTTGTCTGCTGTTTGCGAGCTCGTCGTCCCCATTCTTGAGCTCTGGCCAGCTATACTGCGGCAGAAAGGCAGTCGAGTCGGTGTCACTGGAGCCCATCACCGTCACAGCTTCGTCTGGGATACTCTCAAACAGGGCATTCGCCTCGGTGAAAGTGAGTCTGCTATGTCTTGGAAGAAACGATAGCCTGAAGTGCCTCAGGACGTGCTCGATGTCCTCCTTTGGTAGTGGATTCCACGGATTATGGATCCATCTCCACTGCAGCTCAGCATACACGCAGTGTCTCAGATGTCTCGTGAACTCTGTGTCCACCCGTCCCAGTTGATGTCGGTAGAGCCGGTGAAACTGCCACGGCAACGACGAGTGGTAGTTCCAGTAGTAGGCACACCCGGCACAGTGGACCGCCTCGAATCTTGAGACAGTCGTCTGGAGGGTGCCGCCTAGAAAGCGCCTAGAATGGCGCCTTAAGGCGGGAACTCGGACTGCACAGGCGTGTTGTGCGTAAGTTGTTTCGGGCGGAGAGACTTCCTCGGCCAGTAGACACAAAGGTTTTTGGCAACGGCGGGTTTGTATTGATGAATACAGCTGTGGTTGGACACTGCGTCGGTCTGCAGGTAGTTCGAATCCAGTCCGGACCAGCGGAATTTTGTCAACTGCTGATTTTGTCTGACCTCGAGTAGGAATTTCCCTTGGCCCTTGCCGTCGGAGAAAGTTCAAGGCGGCCTTGTAGTCGAAAACATGACCTTTCTGGGCTGGGAAGCCCCAGAAGGAGTTCTGAGGGACGGTCACCAGCTGCGGAAGCGTTCTCAGCTCGGCCTGGGAAAGCTTCATGGTGTACTGAGCGTAGCCGAGATTGACTGCTAGAAGTTCACGCTCTTGAGAAAGGCACCGGAAGCAGCAGCGCTTGAGCTGCAACAGGTGCAATATCTCTCCATGCTCTCTACAGAACTCGCATTCAGCAGTGAGGAGGACGTCAACTAGCTGGGGTACTGTCCATAAGGAACCGGCCTCAGTAGCCAGGAGTGCACGGACTGCATCGGGACCATAGGTCATGACGGTCCTGAATGGCTCCCATTGCTCAATGAGTTGTTTGGCATGGGAGTTGGTGGCTCGGAGGTCGATGAGACTGTTGATGGGTGTTGTGGCAAAGATATATAATTGTAATTCGAGAGGAAGTTTGTCGAGATCTCCCAGACCAACATGCCGTTGGCTTCTTGTGGTCATCCATCTTTGAGGATCACTGAGCCAGATTCGTCGTCTGAGCTCTCCCGAGTCGATAATGAGTTTGTTGTAATCGGGGTACTTTGTAAGGAAACGGAGCTCTGCGCGGGTCATCAGGGCAGGGTCGAGAGGCTTGGGGGCAAGGGAGGCCATTTTGTTGAGGCCTTGCTTTGGAGAAACTCGGGTTGGGGGTTGGTCTGTCCCAGCAAGAGTATCGATGAAAGCCGTATATGATGGAATGGAGCTTGTTATGTGTGTGCGTAAGTCCCTGTGAGGTATCGATATGAATCTGTGCCGGAGCGCGGAGCTTGTGATGTCGAGATCCAGATGAACGGGGAAGTCAAGCTAGCTTATGATTTATATACTTAAAGGCGAGGAAAGACTGGTTGTTAAAGTTTCAGAGAACCATGGTTCGCATGTGGAGAATATATACCAGAGCCCAATGAAGCATCAATAAGCAAACTTTTGACAATCAGAAACAATAGGAGGGTATAGACAGGCACAGATGCTGAATAGACATCGGTTGCCGCGCCTTCAGAGAACACCTCAACACATGCGTAAAATAGGAGAACAATAGGAGATCTTCACCGACATGATAATAGTGGCGTGTTACCGGTGACAGCTGCTATCAAGAAGTACCGCTTATTTTGAAGAGGCTGAGTGAAACCTTCAATCACCACGGATCTGGCTGAAAATTGGCTCAAGTTTCCACCCAGAAAATGTCTTGGAAAGGAAAACTGAGTCTCTTTGGGATCAGGCTGTGAGTCGAAGGGTGCTCCCGGCCAACCAAATCTCCTCAGGTAAGTTCGCTGTACTCGGTACAAGCTGAGCCAGATATTGCCTTGGTTAGCGTTTCAGAAAGGGGCGCGAACCAAGCGATCCCGACAACAGCCACCGCTGGAATGTAACATCGACTTTCGGCCCGAGAGGCTTCGCTACTCCAGAGACTGGCATCGCTTCGACTCGATGTATGAAACAATCAAAACCGATGTTGACGAAAGGATGAGGTCGTTCAGGACGTCGGCGTCCGAAAGTGAAAATAAAAGCGTGGCCTGCTCGTGTGATAACATGTGACCTCACGTGACCCCGCGCGCTGCCCACCCCACAATGACGTTTTGGGCAACTGCCAACAATTCAATTTCCCGGATCCCGTTCGAATGTTTCTTTTTCATTCTATACGTGTATTTCCAGGATTCGGTCGACAATTCCTCGCGTTCCGGTTTCGATTTCTTGTCTGGTCAATTCTGTCACCATTCCCGCTCTTAGGGAGTTTCTTTTCAACGCGTGTTAGTTTTGTTAGAAGAATTCGAAATGGTGTACATCAGGCAGCGAAACCTGAAGAAGCTCCATGAGTACAAATATTCCGGGGTGGATAAGTCTCTTGTGTCAAGATATGTTCTGAAGCCATTCTACACCAATGTTGTCATCAAATTCTTTCCCATGTCAATGGCGTGAGTACAGCGACTCTCCTCGGTGAAACAACGTGATACTGAAACTGCTTCAGGCCCAATCTTGTGCGAAGAAACTCAGTCTCGCCTGTAATACCCCCTTCTAACGCATGAGCAGATTACCTTGACAGGTTTCAGTTTTGTGATCATCAATGTTCTTACAATGCTGTGGTACAATCCCACGCTCGACACCGATTGCCCTCCATGGGTCTACCTGACCTGGGCCATTGGTCTGTTCCTTTACCAGACTTTCGACGCCGTGGATGGCACCCAGGCTCGCCGGACACGCCAGAGCGGCCCATTGGGCGAGTTGTTTGACCATGGTTAGCTGGTATCTTACGACATAGTGAGCACCACTAACCGAATGTCAGGTGTTGATGCGTGCAATACTAGTCTTGAAGTTCTCCTTTTCGCGGCCTCCATGAATCTTGGCCAGTCTTGGAACACTGTCCTCACTCTCTTCGGCACGATCCTTACCTTTTATATCCAGACCTGGGAAGAATATCATACCCATACTTTGATGTTGGGTGTAGTTTCTGGCCCCGTGGAAGGAATCTTGACTCTGGTTGTGGTCTACTTTATCACCTTCCTCAAAGGTGGTGCGAGTTATTGGCAACAACCAATGCTGCCCAGTCTCGGTTTTCCCAAAAGCGATCTTGTTCCGGCCTCTCTGTATCAAATGGCTTGGAACGAGTGGTACATGGTTTATGGTGGGCTGGTGTTGGTCTTCAACACCATCAGCAGCGCATTGAATGTCATGAATGCCCGACGACAAAGAGGCCAGGATCCTTACAAAGCACTAGTCGGACTGGCTCCTTTTGCTATCACTTGGACCTTGATACCGACCTATCTCTGGCTGAACCCGGTCATTCTCCACCGCCATCTTGTTCCGTTCATCATCTTTGCTGGAATTGTGAATGCCTATTCCGTTGGGCAAATGATCGTGGCTCATCTGGTCAAGGACAAATTTCCCTACCAAAACGTACTCGTGGTCCCTTTGGCTTGTGCCATAGTCGATAGTTTGGGCCCCACACTGGGACTATGGCCAAGTGCCCTTGGTGACGATGTCTACCAGGTGGCGTTTGTTTTCCTGTCACTGGGCCTCGCGCTCGGCGTGTACGGAAGCTTTGTTCACGATGTCATTACCACGATCTGTGACTATTTGGATATCTGGTGTCTCACGATCAAGCACCCTTACGTGGAAGACGCCCAGAATGCTGAGGGCAAGAAGTCCAAATGAGTCAGCCTGGCGACTTTGGTGAATAGCACAGCCTCGAGTCAAGCACTGCGCACGACTCAGGCTAATGGATCTTCACAACACCAAGTTTGACACATTCGCTTCGATCTGACGGCCTTCTCGATTCATTGCTGATTGTGCAAGTCACTTGCAACAAACGGAACTGGCTATAAATGTTGTTCGTACATCCTGGTTGCTCAAGAAGCCTTTGTCCTCGACCACCCACGAAGTTCTTACCAGTCCACTCTTCACACCAACCCTTTTCCATCATGTCCTCAGAGAAGCAAGAGTCCTCTACAAAGGGTGAGTGCAAGACTGACATCCTAAGCAAAGGAACTGCAAGGACGTTCCTACATCGATTCTGCGCCTGGAAACCAAAATGCGCCAGGCAATCCAAGCAAAGCTACTGACGGGACCATCTCCATCAGAATCGGAAACCAGCTCTTCTCCGAACGTAGTACTCTTTGGCCCGCTCCACCAACATGGTCAGTGCTAATATTTCTCCCTCATGTCCTTTTGGAATTGTCAAACCAACTCTTTACAAGGACAAGTCTCCTATCTGCACCCGGGCCAGTACACTTCGAACACCGGTATCACGAGAGCCTTCAAGGGGCACATCACGACCACGGTCCACGGAGTTGAAACAATCATGCCCACCCATGAGTATCTAGCCCACCCTCAGGATACGCGCGTGGCAATTCTCAACCCTCACCTTCGCCTGGATTCCGGGTACTACCCCAATCCTATCAAACCACCGCCTGATGCTCCTCCCCCGCCGCCTCCGATCGACATCACGACTGGGAAACCAAAGTCGGAGTCTGCCAAGGCAGGCCCTGACGCCGAGAAGAAGTGTCCTCAATGCCACCATGCAAGTACTCCGGCTCTGACAGACGGTGTTTGGATCTGTTCGGGCTGTCTCCAGGGTCATAAGTTTGTACTGGCTAACAATTACGAAAAGTGTTATTAGTCCAGGCCGGCTAAGTGAAAGGTTGGAGACCTCGTTCGGTTTATCTCGATGGCAGGTGCGACGCGATGATGGAGACGCCTCAATCTCCTGCTCATGCTTAATACACGTTCCTGCTCATCTGAACGATGCAACATGGCCGCACAATATTCTACGCTTTTAAGCTCACGACTGGCTGTCTTGCTCATAATTTGAGTGGTTTCTTTTTGGATTGTTTTAGAGGCAGAGTATAGCGGTACTGAAAGCTGGGATTTCCACAACACGTACAATTCTTGAATGTCTCCTTGGCATGAACTGAACGAGGCTCGTGGGGAAGGACAGGTCAGGAATGCTCGATCCACGGGGGACATGTACATCATTAGAAGCTAGAGACTCACAAATGAAATAGTGGTTTGAATCTCCTGGCTTGCAGGGGGAATGGGTTTCTTGGACAGAGTTTGTTTCATCACTTTCTTTTTTCTTTGGTGCTCATGAAAATCCGTAGCTGAAGCTCTTTCAAAAGCCACGAAAAGCTCATAACTCCCCGGGGTGACATTCAAGCACCACATGTCTCTTCTCTGCCACCGCCCCAACGGGACTGAATTGCACGATGCCCGCAGCTGAATTCCTACATCTAGCGTGAACATTGTGGGTGATTCCTGAACTGTCGATTAAAGAAATTTGTCCATCATGTCACCGCCCCTCCAGGGTACGCATCGCCTCCATTTCTCCTTCCTCGTCCGAACGATTTTTCCCTCTGCTGCGTCTAATGCTCAACATGACTTCGCCACCATGCGTCGACCATCGATAGAAGATGGTAGGTAAAGGACCGTAGGCGTTGAAATGGGCAACGACGCGCGGCAGGATTTTCGATAAGAGAGTGGTATGGTGGATATTTAGTAGCCCAGCTCGGCCAACTTTTTCTTCGCCTCCACATCCGCAGTCGACTTGTTCGCCTCGGCAAGGTGTCTTCGTTGGGCCTTCTTTCGCTCGTAGTACGCGGCGCCCTTGACTTTTCTTCTCTCCTCGAGTCTGTCGCAACTCTGTTAGCCGAAACCCTTGTCTCCCCCAGAAACGTCCAACCGCCTCCAAATGTTTATCGTGTAGGCAGAGGAGATATCGAACGTACCTCGCAACCACATCCTGGTATTTCCATCCCACCTCATGTGCCAGTCTTCCCACTGTGCAGTATTTCCTTCCTGGCTTTAATCTGAGGACCCTCAGTGCCTGAGGAACAACCATGCGCTGCTTTTTGTCGTATGGCGGAGGGATACCCTCAAAGACCTTCAATCTCTCTAGGGCAGCAGCACCGCGGGCGGTCTTGTGCGGGATCATGCCTCGGACGGTCTTGTAGAAGATGCGGGCGGGGGCGCGGAAGTGGAAGGGGCCACCGCGGGTTGGGTTGTAGCGAGTGATTTTGCGGAGGTAGGCATGGTACTTGACTGTCCAAGACAGAAGAGATTCGTGTTAGTCCAAATGCATCTTTAAATATCGGTGCTGGGCGTAGCCGAGCAGAGCGGATGGGAGAGAAAAGCGTACGCTTAGCACGGAAGAATTCGCCAGAGATGTTGAGGGCCTCGCATCTCACGACGACGATTTTCTGGCCATTCAAGAGTTGCTTTGCGACTGTACTGGCGAGACGACCGAGCAAGTGTCCCTTGCCGTCGATGACAACCTGAAGCAAAAAAAGGCTTTGTCAGTACTGTTGATTCAATCATCTCTTGATGTTCTTTGCGCAATGTCGTCGGCGAAGAACTTACGACGGGCTCGAAGGTCGACATCTCGCACTCAATCACCTGCAAGAAGTCGTACAGGAGAGGATTCGCAAGTTGGGCGAGGACGTGGTTGTTGGTTGAGTTCGTCAAAGGCCGGAGATTGATTCAATGAATTGTGTTGATGCGCTTTCGTTTCCGTCGTGCGCACGCCAAGACATAATTTCTTGGCGCCGAAATCCAAAAGCACGTGAAATTGCTTAGTCAGTCAGTGGGTCCGGATTTAGCACCAACCAGCACCACCCCCGTTCTTGAAAAGTTCTTCTCTTCTGTCCGCCTTGTCAAAGGATACAACGACAATGCTTCGATCCGACATTGGCCGACGGACATGCTCACAGAAAACTTCATTGCAGCGACACTGACTGCAAATAAACCCGCTGCACATGCCAGCGCTGCCTTGAAAGATGTAGGCATTTTTCTTCACGAGTTTCAACCTCAAAGCACCTTTCGCCACGGTTTCAAGAAAAGTTCCAGTCAACCGGGCTGTGTGGCAATCAGTGACTCGCACATCTTTGCGGCCCAAGCGAATAAAGCTGTGGTAAATGTTTATAGTCGAGAAAGGGGCAATCAAGAAGCGACGATTCCATTTCCCGAGCGGATATCCGGTCTCGCATATGCTCACGGGGCAGAGATCTTGGTTCTAGGGACCGAAGGAGGGAAACTGATTCTCTGGGAAGTTGCAACGGGCAGAGTAACAAACTCAGCGGCTTCTCATCTTCAAGCTGTGTCGTGTCTTTGCATCACCGCCAGGAATGAATACATCATTTCTGGCTCTGCTGACTCGAGTATTCATGTTTGGTCACTAGCAAAACTAGTCGCTTTTGCGCCATCCTCAGATAGCTATGCAAATCACGGTGCTTCAAATGCTCCTGTCAAGACCTTCTCCGGACATCGAACGGCCATCAGCGCGTTGACATGTGGCCACTCTAGCATCACCACGAATTTTGCAGTATCAGCCTCCAGCGACGGCACTTGCTATATCTGGCATATCGAAACATGTCAAATCTTGCGGACTCTATTGTTACCCTCTCATGCTGTTTCAATCGCACTTGACCCCGCAGATAGAGCCATCTATTTTGGATGCAATGATGGGAGAATTCAGTCCTGGGACGTCTTTCAACAATCACCAACGTCCAGCATTGCACTATCCGGCTCGTCTGTTTTCCCAGCCATCCAGCTTTTAGATAAGGACGGTTGGAAAGCCCCGTCCGAGGTCGGAACAGCGAATTGTGTCACACTATCTTATGATGGGACCTCTCTCCTCTCGGGCCACGGGAATGGAGCCATCATCCGCTGGGATGTTGCCAAGCATCGAATTCTACAAGAGATCACGAATTTTGGCCAACCAGTTACCAATATCGAGATGATCAGGCCTGAAGGCTTTCCACGCATGAAAAGACCAGGATACAGTATCCCAATGGTTGTTAAACCCAATCTCGAATTGGCCACGATGAAGGATAACGGTACTTGCGGCGTCCCCACGAAGTACAATCTCCATGTTATGATCAATGCGCCAAAAAGCCTATCCGAACAAGACGAGTTTGAAAAAGCTCTTACCGGCTCCGGCTTCCCACAATACCTGCTCGACTCAGCCATCCGTTCTCTGGAAATGGGTAATACCGCCACCCAATTCCCGGTCACAGCAGATGTCTTTGAGATATCCAAAGCAGAAAGACTGGAAGAGGAGGTCTCCAAATTGAAGCAGCAACTCACTATCCTGCACAACCTAGAAGCAAAGCGGCGAGACAGGAAGCTTGCGAGAATGGGTAAGCGAGATGAATTAGCGTTGAAGAAGAGAGAAGCCTATTTCGAGGCAAAAAGCAAGGGAAAGGATGGGGATGCGGCGATGAAAAAGTGGGAGGAGAAGGAGGCGGAGCTTGATCGGGAGAGTGAGGAGGAAGATCTCGAAGGGGACGAAATGGATGTTGGTTGGAGACGTTGAAAATCCGTTCCCTTGGTTCAGGTTGGAAAAGTCCCTTGAAGAATACCGACAACCTCATTAAACTTGTCAAAAACGGTGGCGCAAGCTCAGTCTCATGGCCTTCATTCAAAAGTCTCGACATCCGCGATGCATTTTGGATTGCGGTAATACTGGAGACCATGCTCTCTCCTTGCACGGCGCGTTGCCATGCCTCGTCGATGGTCGGGGCAGTCCCGAAGGGCTATCATCGGAATTTGCGGCCGTCAATCCTTCGTCAAGGATCTCGATCCTTGTGCAGTCCATTTTGGCTATTGCTCAAGCAGACCTAGTGCTCGAACTCCCAATTAATCCCTTCTTGAGGCGAAGCGCCGGAGGAGGAAGGAGGACGCTGGCTGGTTCCTAAGAGGACTGAACGCCAACAACAAGTGCTGTCGAGCTGATCTTAGACGAAGCGAATTCTGATCTCACTCCTGTTCAGGCAGGCATGGTGTAAGTCTTTGCTACCCCTTAGAGGTAGCCCGTAGCGGCCTCAGAAGCAAGCCAAAGCACAAGGCAGGAGTTGAAAGACGGATATAAAGAGCGCGGTTGAGGCCCAGAGAGTGGGTGTTGATACTGGTGCTGGCGCCGGCGGTAGGAGACGGCTCCAGAGCCCGGTATCCCCAATCGCAGATGTCTTGTTCGAAGGAGAGAAGAGATGCGTACATCTGCTCAACTTTTTTCGTTGCCTGCTGGTGGAACACAGCATTGCAGACTGCCCCACTGTTGTGGCTAGGCTGCGGCTCCTTACTTCCAACACCCGAACGACACCGAGGCAATGTCCCTCAAGCCCGCTTCTGTTTGGGAGTAACGAGGCTGGCTCATTCCTAGCATTCGAGTTCCGTTAGTCGAAACGACCAGGGACGACGGAGGTCAGCGTCCACGAAGGAAATGGCAAAACTCATATGAGGAACCTGAGATGGCCTCCTAATAGCTGATTCTCTGCTAAGCTTTCCGAGAGTATTCTTCACCACCTGCAGTAGAAGGTTCAGGAGTTAGAAATACTTCCAATCAAGAAGTTAAGCAACAGAAGAGAATGCTAAATGTTATTTAGAAGGAAGTCGAAGTGGTGGAAATGGAAATATCACGGGTCACAGGCCCGCGGCGCGAGGAATGGCCAACGTCTGGCGTCAGTTGCGAGCGTATCCCTACGACAACAACTGCGGATAAAAACAGCCCATGAAAAGGTCCGAGGGCGTCTGTTTGCAGTGCTTGACGTGGCCCTGTGGCGTCGTTGAACCCATGACGCCTCAAAAAGCACCGGATGGCGTGTCGGGGGAATGGATGGGGCTTGGACGTGTTCGGCAAACGTGCAACAGGTGCCTGAGAAGACCAGATGCAGGGGTCTGAATATCTCGCAAATGCATAACACGGATGCCCGGGAACGGACAAACTGTACAGAAAACCGAGCGGCACGAGGTAATGATATATCCTGGCGCCTCGGTCAAAATTATATGGATTGTCTACGCGATGGCTAAACTTGATAGTATTAGCTTTAGCGTCAGTAATACCACTAGTCTCTAGTGTAAACGAGATCGAGAGTCAAGCCGAACATAGATTGACAATCAAGCACAAGAATGCATCTCCATATCAAGAGACCGAGGTGTTTGAGGCACCGTTCACACCAGGGTCCATAAGTAGCCTGACTGAGTCCAATGGTTCTCGAAATGATTGATAACCAGAGGGTTAGACTGCGCCAACGCGTACAGGGACCTAGTTGTATGAGGCGTCTTTAAGACGGGGTTCTGGAAATAGACCAAATGAGTAGCAGATCCTCAAAATGCAGGATAACGTCGGCTACCGGGATGTCCCGTATTGTTGGGCACTCTCTTCATCGATCTTCGTCCATCTTTCCATGGTCGTACGCCAGCACAGTCAAGTCGCCCACTCCAGTTCGCCCAAATCTCAAGTAGCGCCAGTTGTATCACGAAAATCAGCCAAGAGAGATGTACTCACCCATTGGAAGGCTTGTTGTCATTTGTCGTCGTTGCTCACCTCTAATTTCTTTGGCACCCCGAACCGCATCATCTTCACCGCGTTGTTCGAGACCAGCGTAAGTTTGGAAGCAGGGGGAAGACAGGGTTTTTTCGTCCAATCTTTACTCCGACGCAGCTTGACGGGCTCTTTTTTGGGCCTGGTACGGGTGCTTTCAGTCCAGGCACTGGGTTCCATGGTGGCTGTAGTTGCAGAGGTAATCGCGCCTGAGGACAAAATAAGCGAGATATATAAAAATCGGCAGAAAAACACGCGAGAGAGAGGGTGGGAGGAAGAAGGAATAAGGCCCGGCGGTAGAGAAGATGGTTTAGAAAGAGCACGACAGAGCGCTTCCCCTTCAATAGGGGAATAAAACCCTCATTTAGGGGAGAATGAATTGTCATTGGTATCAATGTCTGTGGAAGAAGTCAGAGTTGTCAATGGCTTTCCAGCTGTCCGTGGAAACATCGTCTGCGAGTCGTCAGATATTTTTCGTAACCCCAGGCTGAATCTTCTCCAGGATATCGCTTAGTTCCTTCCACACCTTCTCGCCAGCAACCTCACTATCCTTGCTTCTCACGAAGGGTGAGAGCTCGCCTTCATTGACCTTTCCATCCGACATATACTTGCCATGCGACTCCATCTCTGCCGCGGCAGAAGCCACCAGGGTTCGACTGCCCACCTCGGTCGAGCGGGCGAGGAAGAACTTCAGCACCTCCAACACCCAGGACCCGTCGCGCGAGAGCTCTGAATGACATAGGCCAGGGTTGAGATAGTTCAAGATGACGCCGGACCCGGTGAGCTTGGGCGCGATCTGGCGAACGACGAGAACTTCCAGCAGTTTGCTTGTCTGGTACCGCTCATTCATCTTGGCTGTTTTCTCGCCATCTAGCGTCTCAAAAATCCGAGGCTCTTTCCATTCCGCAAACTTGGTCCAGCCGTGCACTTCGCTGGATACGATGGTGAGGCGCGGGCTGGTCTTGAATTCCTTGGCCGTCGACTTCAATTTCGGCAGCAACAACAGGGCGAGGAGGAAGGTGCTGATGACATTAACTGTGATGGTGCGCTCGTGTCCTTCGGCCTGGCTATACTTTTGGACTGCGATTCCTGCGTTCTCGAGCAGGACGTCGATACGGGGAAGCTGGGATGCGCGGTTGGCAAACGCATTGACGGAGTCGTACGAGGCGAGATCGAGTTCCCAGACCTCAATCACGCCGCGGTTGCAGTTCGTGGTCTTTTCGATGTCCTTCTTTGCGTCTTCCCCGGCCTTGGTGTTCCGCACAGCGAGGATTAGTTTCGAGGCGC
This sequence comes from Cladophialophora bantiana CBS 173.52, assembly GCF_000835475.1. Taxonomy (NCBI): domain Eukaryota; kingdom Fungi; phylum Ascomycota; class Eurotiomycetes; order Chaetothyriales; family Herpotrichiellaceae; genus Cladophialophora; species Cladophialophora bantiana. The sequence goes on from NW_015971586.1 coordinate 500,881, forward strand.
CCAGACGAGCAAAATGCCGGGCAGCTTCCTTTCCTAGGCCGGTGTTGCTTCCAGTCACAATGACAGTCTCTCCGGCGAAAGACCTCTTGGGATAAGCCGGTTTGATGAATAGTTGAGAGTATAAAAAGCCCATAATGACGATGTAAACGAACTGCGCAGAATCCTGCTACAAGCGATGGCCACGAATGTCAGGCTGGGAATTTGCAATCCCACTTACGTTGTGATTGACAGCGGATTCCAAGGACGAGACGCTCGCCCACCTTCAAGCATTTTATATCAATCCCCAACGCCGTTTTCACCTGCAAAGGGAAACCAATTAATCCCGGTGCTACTTCATAGACATCATGAAGACGCCCGGGTCCAAAGGAAATGCCTGAAAAAGGCATTCAAGCTTCTAGCAACCTGGACGACATGCTCGACGCTAAGCCTCGCAGGGCGAAACCGTGCGAAATTGGTCGTCACCATCTGCATCCCCAAGGAGGACGAGGTGGTGGTGGTGGTGGGCTGCAGAGAGTGGGTCGGATTTAAACGCAGCAAAATCCGCCCAAAGCCCCTTTTAGCTGCCTTTGGCATCGTCTGCCGGCACAAAATCGTCCCGAGCCAAGCGTTTGTCCGCTAAGTCGAGGAGATAACAATATACTGATGTAGAGATATAGCTGCAAGGTGGTCGGCAGGCTCATGCAGTCCGCGAAGCATTCACCTCTAACGACGACCTTTGACGGTGGCAGGCCTTCGAGGCTGAAGGGCGAGGCTGAAACGGTAAGGCCTGTCAGGGCTTTGGACAGCGATTTCCGGCTTTAATATTGAATTCAGAGCTAATCATTCTCTCGACCAACTCGCTTGCAAGCTCAAGGCTTTATGATACCTTAGCAAAGGCCTTACGTTCAAAAGATTGGAACCCGAACAACCCCACAAACAGATCCACCAAAGGGTAACAAAACCTGCCTCTTCAAACATGGAAATCCAAAACCCCCCAAAGAAAATCAATCATTGACCATGGTAGGCTTGATACCCATCCTTATCATAATCCTCTTCCTGCTGAGGAGGTAAGTGGGCGAACGCACCTGAATAGCCAAGGTTCTCCATGGCATTCTGGTGAGGGACTAGAATTTCCTCATCATCAAAGCCCATCATGGCTGGGTCTACCATTGTGGTAGCCGACTCCGGAGGTCCTTCCTGGTGCTCGCCGGGCTCGTATTCAGCACCGTGTATGTTGTCTGTGTTGTGTGAGCTGTAAGCTCCAGAGAAGTGGCGGCCTCCTGCTCCAGGGCTTTGGAAACCATGCTGATCATAAGTGGATGGGTGCATTTGGTCAGGGTGCATTTGGTCAGGGTGCATTTGGTCAGGGTGCATTTGGTCAGGGTGCATTTGGTCAGGGTGTATTGGGTCAGTGGTGTGAGGTGCTGCATGTTCGTCCTCTCCAGCGCGTTCGTGGCCCATGTTGAGGAAACTGTCGTCCTCTTCGCCCTGTTGCATGTCGAGGAAGTTGTCGCCGTGTTGTGTGCTCTGATGCTGGTGTTGCTGGGTTGCTGGAGCAGGATGCTCATGGCCCGAGCTGCCGGTCATGTCGAGAAAACTAGAGTCAGGGTCATCCATGTCTCCGAAGCTGCTATCATGTCGTAGTTGCCCATATCCAGCAGAAGGATGGGAAGCCTGCATGGGATGAGAATGCTGCATTGATTGAGGAGGCTGCATTGGGTGTGAGGGCTGTATGGGATGAGAAGGCGGTATGAGTTGAGAAGGCTGTATTGGCCAGCATTGTGATCTGGGGTGTGAAGCCATTTTGATTCGTAAGTCTTCGCTTATGGCTGGGGAGTCCCACCATGTACTAGTTGTTTAGAGTTAGAAGAAGTAGGACAGGCTATTGAGGGAGGACTATATAGCTGATAATTGACAGTGAGTGGTTGAAACTGGCTTTCGTACGAAATATTGAGTGCCTTTTTATGTACATCATGAAGGATGTTCTCCCTAGGTACGTACGTGATTATCCCGGAACTAGATTGAAGTTCCCATCCAGAAAATCAATGGGCCAAGCCAGAATACTTCGTATAAGCCCTCTGGTCAGTCATATAGTCTGACTACAAGTGCCTTCTACATTGTGGTTGGCGGGTGTTCGATCCTTCTCCTATCATCCAGTAATATCAAAGCTATGCACCAAACATTCCAGACAAACTAGCCCATTTCCGGTCAAAGGTACCGGATTGAGTAAGTACATATGTGGCTGAAGAGAAGTGCCGATGCCATGATTATGTCCTCTACTGACCTCTATTGTAGGCCTTTTCCACTTGCATAAATCGGCCTCCATCTAGCTTCCACTGGCCTGGAAGAGTCTAGACCACTTTCTCAACGACGCTTCTTCGGGCTATTGCCAACCCTCACTTTGGGGCCATTATCGAGAAATGCGATACGACCGGTGGCTGAGTAACTGCTGTTGCGGGTCGCTCGAGAAGCACGGGTGCCACTTGGGTCTGTTTGAGTCGGGTGCCGGTGGGTCTGCGGTCGAATTTCAGGCCTGACCTGTTGATGCTTATGTTGATTATGCTTATCATTGACTGCCCTTGAATACCTGGATGGGGGTCATCCTGACACGAGAAAGATAAGCGCGGATTCTCAGGTTGCCATATCAATATCTCATGCCTTCTTTCGTTCTCCTAGAAAGCGCTAGGAAGCCGGAGTTACTCATTGGCATCGTAGGCACCCATAAGCCTGTGGATATGTCTTTAAAATACGGTGCCTGAAGAGATCTCGAACCTGTATGCGGATATCATATGGATATAGGTAAGCTGGTTCTCTTGCGAACTTCAAAGGAAGTGGTGATGGTGGAGGACAGGGAAGAGAGAGAAAATAGAACGCAACACAGTGGGTGCAACCAGCGACCTACCTCGTCCTGACTCCTACTCGCTCCCCAGATGCACCAGAGGATAAGCGAAAGGGCCACTCTCTGCATTTTTGGCATACGCAGTCTTGTCCTGATTTAGCCGTCATGTCTGGGTATGTCACGCCTCACCCTGCCTGACCCGACCCGAACCTGTGCAGGTCGAATTGCCTCGTTGTCCGCATCTGGACAACATGCTTTGCAGTATATGGCAGTTGAGCGGTGAGCGAGATCGTGGAGAATCAGAGGACAGGGGTTAGTTCTTACTATCTACCGGATAGTCTCTACTCCTTACCCCCTAACCGCCGTCCCACTACCACCAATTCGGTCACTTCACTATTACCTAACTACCGAAGAACATACATAACACGGTGACTAGCCCTGCGTAGGGAACACCTAACAAGGCTGGCTATAAGGGGATCACCCCACCTAGTACGAAGTGCTTTAGCCTCATATTCCGTATTGACCGATATTGATCCCTCGTACAGGGAGTCGGTCCGACAGCCTTTTTCCAAGAAATGACCCCACCTGTATTGAGTCGGGGATTGTCTCCTCCCGTCTTGATTTGGCCAAGTGGTCTTTTTTCCAGTGAATCTGGTGTACCGATCCCTTAGAGAGTCGTCAACCAATCTTTAGAGAATGCTAAAGGTTTGGACACAATTAGGGACGCTGAAACCTCCAAACTGCCCTCTTCAACTTGCAAGCCTTACTGGACAAGAGAGAGCTAGTCCGGTCAACATTTACCATTCATCCTGCTAGGTACCTATCCAGGAGTAGAAAAATCCGATGTCGGACTCCTCTTCTCAGCAAGACACTCTACGGGTCCGGCTCAGCTACGAACCACAGCCTTTGAAATTCGGCACCAGTGGCCGCCGTGGCAAAGTCGTTGATTTGAGTCAGCTCGAGATCTACACGAATGTCGTCGCTGAGATTGATTACCTCCTCTCCCTCGAGCCTTCCCAAGGCGGGATTCGGGTCGGTGATGACTTTTATTTTGCGTACGACCTGCGTCCCAGCTCTACCAAGTTCGTCGAGAACCATCGCGGTGGCATCTGTCAGGCAGTCGAGCAAGCTCTGAGGGATAAGGGCATGTACCCAGTGAATCTAGGAGCGATCCCCACCCCCGCACTGACATCCTATGCCATTCAAAACGAGAAAGGTTCCATTATGGTCACTGGTAGCCATATCCCTTTCGACCGTAATGGGTACAAACTCAATACCTCCACAGGCGAGCTGTTGAAAAAGGACGAGCAACCGATCAACGCCAATGTCGAACGCGTACGCGAGAAACTCCTCGACGAGCTCTATGCCGAATCACCGTTTGATGACAAAGGCAATCTGCGCAATGGAAAGTCGGATCTTCTGCCCGTTCTAGGCGACGGTCAGGGCGCCTACATCAGGCGGTACCTGGATTTCTTTGAAGGCGAGGTCCTTCAAGGCATGAAACTCCTCGTCTACCAGCATTCCGCCGTGGGGCGAGATGTCCTCGTCGACATCTTGCAAAAACTTGGCGCCCAAGTGACCACCGCGGGCCGCAGCTCCACCTTTGTCCCCATCGACACCGAAGCAATCGACGTGGCCCAACTCAGTACCATCCAAAACCTCTTCGACGAGGCCGGTGCGACCTTCGACGCCGTCGTCTCCACTGATGGCGACAGCGATCGCCCGCTCCTCGTTGCCCCAGAAGGTGGCAAGCTTCGGTTCTTCGGGGGTGACCTCCTGGGCATGATAGTCGCCGAGTTCCTGGGGGCCGACGCTGTAGTAGTACCCATCAGCACCAATGATGCGATCGACCGCGGGCCTCTCGCCCCTGCCCTCCAAGCTAAAACAAAAATCGGGAGTCCATACGTTATTGCTGGTATGCAAGCCGCAGCTGCTAAAGGCCATCGACGTGTCTGTGGATGGGAAGCCAACGGCGGGTTTCTCACCGGCTCCGACATCCACCGTAATGGTAGAATACTGACCGCGCTTCCAACGAGGGACGCAGTGCTACCTCTCATCTGTGCTCTCACAGCCGCAAATCAACGCCGGATGCCGATACCAGAACTTTTTTCAACGTTACCCCTACGGTTTAGCCGTGCTTCGCTGTTACGAAATTTCCCCCGTTCAACCAGTATGGAAATCGTCAGACGCTTTTCACCACCTAATGCCGCCGTGCAAGAGGTCTCGTACTATCCGGACCTCGTTACCGTCCAAGACCAATCTCAAGCTTTGACTCGACCCAGCAAGACGGATGCGGAGAAACTGGAGCAGATTCGCAAAGAACTGCAGACTGTATTTTCGGCCAAAGCTGGCTTCGCTGCAATCGCAAGAGTGAACTACACCGATGGTGTGCGTGTTATTTTTACCAACGGCGACGTAGCCCATATCCGCCCGTCTGGCAATGCCGACGAATTCCGCATCTACTCTGTCGCCGACACCCAGACGCGTGCTGACGAGATTGTTGCTCAGGGTATCGCGGAGCCGAATGGCCTTTTGAGACAACTAGAGCATATAGTGCAAAATTCAGCATCATCATAGCAGGCACCATACTCCAGGCGCTATTATGCAGATTCACGGGTTGAATTGCCAATCAAGGATGGCAAAGTACGGTCTCCAAAAAAAAAAAAAAAAAAAAAAAAAAAACAGATAGAGATAATTAGAATCAAGAAGGTAAAACAAAAATGGGCGAAGCTTTAGAAATCCATTCCTTCGCCCTGTAGCCATTGTTTCGCCTTCCAATAGAGTCGATTGTGCTTCCTTGCAGCGATTTTGTTCCCGCACTCCATCCTCTTCCCCCGATTGTAGGCCGGCACACCCTTGAAGACGTTCACACCCATGATCCGCTCATGATAATACGCTAGGTGTTAATACACCAAAGGGAAGCCCTCGATCTAAGCATCATCGATCCCGGGGACGTCGTTCGGGCTTACCGGGATGAGTTTTCCCTTTTCGCACCAATGTCCGACGAACATAGCCTTCCATTCCCCATGCCCCCCTCCTTTGATGTCTGAGGTGATGCTGTGGGAGCGATGCATAATGAAGACCCCAGAGTCCATGCCCTGTTATAAAGACTCGACGAAGTCTTCGTAATGTGTCTTCTCGGTCCATGTAGTGTATATAGAGGAGGGATCGAAAACAGATTCAAGGATTGCCACTCGCATGCATCTCTTTCATAGCGCATTAGCCGATAGGGTCGCGGTCCCCCCTGTCTTCCTTTGGGGGAACCCGGGGGCGGTCAGAATAACAATGGCTCCTACCGGTAGATAGGTCATCCTTCAGAAAGCTCTCTCTGAATCTGTAGGGCTCTAAGAGCAGTGAATCAGGTCCTTTTTTGCAAAAGGCATTCTCGGTCAAGAGCCCTTGGGAAGACGGTAAACGTCGATCATGATATCTGCCCATTTAATACTCCTACGCCCCGGGTGAGCTCCTTGAATATAGCAGCTCTGTATGAACGGTCAGGCCATATGGATGGACTGGAAGCCGTTTGCGCCGAGAGAGAAGATCTGATCTCTGAAGGCAAAACTCAAATTTCAACGATGGATGTCCCTGGGACTGACACGGTGTTTGCAATACGGCCTTTCTCGGCTAGTATAGACGCTGGATCATCTTGATTCTTGCCTCGGAATTGGTATCGCGCTTCGAAGCTGATTGTTGGACCCGGATAAGTGATTTTCCGCTGAGAGGAGGTTAAACTGGTGGTAAACCTGGATCAGACAGTCCTTCGACCCAAGAAGCTATCCCGTGAAGCATGAGAATCATGGGTTTCATGGCCATAAGCACCGCTCGAGAAGCCGCGAAGCATTTTGTGTGGCTACCGCTGCCGACGGTCTTCCCGGTTAGCTTTCTGCTACCTTATTTCTCATACATTCACCGTAGAGCATGCGACCAGGACGAGCACTTTATGTCGCTCAGGGAATTCCCAATTTTCCGCCACCATTGTACAAGGTGCAAGTACTGGATGACCCCAAAGCAGGCTGCGCAGTTTGAGTAAGGCGGGGAACAACCTACACTTGACATGGAACCTTCGGGGTGCCCATCATCTCAGAGATGCTGTGCAGGTCTAACAAAGTGATAGAGACGAGGAAGAGCGCGCTTTGGGTCAGATATCCTTACTCAGTGATCGGCATGGCCATCCTGCCTTGCACGTTAAAAGAGAAAATCGTAAGAGCAAAGATATAGAGTAGATGGCTTCCTGCATGAAATTTGCGGATGAAGCTGTGAGGTGACGAGTTGAGGTGTCGCGCTCAACTTGTTATTAGGACTGTCGTTTCGGATATAATTGCGCTTGTCTCCTCCTCTTCCGCAATCCCGACGGTAAGTAGTCGGGGGTATTTCAAAGACACGTGAGGCTTGCATATGGTGACATAGAAACGCAAGGGACCTCTTTCCAGATCATATTCATTCACTATCCACGTCGCCCGCCCAAAACCCAGTCGGAACGCTGTAAGGGTCGGCAATGGGACCTCTCTTCATAGGCGGTGCGTAGACAGTCACAGAACTATCGTTCGATTTCCGCGGTAAAACTCCTGTCCGCAAGAAGCCGTTCTCGATCTCGGCTGAGTATTGATAGGGTACTGTTGAAATTGAGGTGCAAGTAAGTTCTCTTTGTTCTGGTAAACTCCGCGGCTGCAGAGAGCAGATGGTACTCACAGTTAAATGAAACATGGTCGTCGCCATGCCGGACAACTAAATGACTATTCGGAATATCGCTCATTGCCATCGTCGTCCATTCCGTGGGCGCGCTATGTCAAGGGAGTTGTCAGAAGATTGCTTGGAGCAGTAACATTTCTGTCCTTTCATCCAACACCTACCTGCCATCGAAATCTGCTGTGACGAGAAGCATGGGTAGTTCTGTACGGAGCCGTTCCAAAGATGCTGTATCAAAAGGCCAAGCTGAGCAAGCAAGCTAGACCCTGTTAGCATGAGGTGGAACGACAGGAAGTAGTGAGAAAACATACCTGCGTTAACCAGGCTGTCGTTTGACCCAAGTTGTTGGTATCATGCTAACCGACCTCGGTCAGCCTTATGCCTCTGTTGAAGTCGAGTTTCAAATGAGATTTTACCACCAAGCCGTCGTTCAGAGATTTGTGAAATTCGGAGAAGGTTTTGGTTTGTGCTATACATTCGTCAGATCAACTGTGATTGTTTGCAAATGGATACACACGTACGAGAGTCGCCGCACTCCAGAATGTAAGCCACGATATTCTCGACTGTCAATGCTTGTTCCGGCAAAGCTTCTAGGGCGCTGATATTCGACGACAAGGTGGAAATCAAATCAATAACCTGGGGAAAGTCTGGCTGACCCTGAAATAGTCCAGAGATGACTGATTGAATCGTCCAAACAGAATCGATGGATGAGTTCGAGGCCGCCTTGATGATCCCACGGTATGCCTGGCATATTTTAGCATATCATCTGGCCAGACCGAAGTTATTGAGGTTGTGGCCCCCACTCTTGCAACACTGCCTTTGCCTGCATCTCTAAGGGGACATGAAGAGTTATTCTGGCAATATGCATCTGCCCTCAATAACACACGATTTGCGGCTACTATCTGATCTTCCGCTTGCTGCCCAGAAGTCTGCAAATAGTCATCAGTTCTCAATATAAACTACAAAATTGGTGCACGTACAACTCCATGCGGCACTACCGCGTCCAACACAAAGCGGCCCACAGAGTCAGGATACATGTGGGCAAACTGTAAAGCTCGATAGCTGCCACTGTGGCGTTGCTTGTATTTAGGGATATGTCTATCAGCAGCTCAAGAGAGGCTTGACTCACTAAGAAGCACCTAGGAAATGGACTTGATCGTAACCTAGAGCCTGACGTATCTGATTGTAGTCCTGCACAACCTCTCGGGTTCCGACGTGTCCGATGATTCCATGGGGTAAGTTCGAATCAACCCACGACTGTATGGCGGCAGCGGCGATCTCTCTCACATTCTCGAATTCGGCCTGAGATGTTGGGCTTTTTGACTGTTATGTTTCGTACACTCTGGGCAAGGATAGGTGGAGAGACCCACTAGGGGGCAAACAAAGGCAGCACTTTGTCCAACGAAACATTCAGAGGATTGGAGCTATACGTCCCACGAATGTCCATCACTGACGATGATCAGTTTCAACAACAAAGAAGCGGCCCGGTGTTCGGTACTCATCAAGTCGTAATCTGTCAACCCTGAGAAATCAGGAGTAAACGGAGAGGTAATATTGAGAGCAGCATTCCATGCGTATACCACACCGTTATCTGAGCCACCGGGACAACTTGCACGGAGTCAATATTCTTCGCGACCAGACATTTTGCAAGGATGTGACTAACAAGAAGATGATGCCTTTTGGCTGAATGGGTCGATACATGGCGAGGCCGAGAGTTATATTGTTACTCTCACTTAGTGGCCTCGAGTAGTCCATTGGCACGACAATCTGGCCACACTTAAGTGTTGAAGGAAGGTCTTGAAGGTCCACGCCAGTCGAGTCGAAAACAGTCCTAGGTGGAACATGCTGGCGACAATCAGTCCAGAGGATTTGTGGACTAGCTGCTGCCAGGGGAAAAAGGAAACAGGAAAGCGGATACACCCATCCGAGAACGGGGAAAGGCATTTGACGCATTTTGAGAAAGCGAGTCAAGTTTCGAGAACTGATCCCAATAAGAAAATTTCAACGAGTAAAGAAGAGGCGTCCCGGTTCCCGGCAGAGTAGTCGGGAATTGGAAGTCGAGCAGGATGTAACAATCCAGAGGTCTTTATACCTTGTGAGTCCAAACTGCTAACATAAGTGCCTTGGAGGACAGCACAAGCACTGTTTTCGGGCTGATAAATGGGCATACCATTGTTTTAGAAGGATATCTCCTAAAGGCGTAGCAATTTCGAGCCGGCCAATAGCGAGGGCATGTGCTAAGGACAATTTACTGCAATTATGGACAGGGGTGGCTGACGCGGCTCAATAGTAAACTCCATGGGCGAGGTTCATGTGCGTGCCGAGTACGTGCACGGAGACTCAAACAACTAAAGGGGATTCTGCGGAGTCAACAATGCCCGCTATCCGACCTAGAAGCGCGTGGCCCTTTCCGAGACATAGTACACCCGCGGAGCAAAACACAGGACGAGAAGGGAGTAGGAACATGGGCTTATGGTATTGTGTGAGGCCATGGAGGTACCTTGTCAGGTAGAAGTGGAGGAGCGTGTTCAAGGGTACGAGGTATTGAAACTCGCTAGCGAGCTGATAGATGCTTAGCGTCTGGTTTTTAGGTCACGCTAGAGTCTTGGCGTCCAACTTGGGAAGGAGCGACGAGGCTCCACAACAGTAATTGTGCTTGTATGGATTGCGTCGGGAGTGACGGCTGCGAAAGGCTTAGCGTGTACTTCGTTGAAGTCAACATATCAGATGGTGGGCCCAGTGGCCTTAGGCTAGGTATCTACTGGTAAATGAGAGCTTTGGATTTGTACGGACTAAGTACCTCAACGCCACGAGGTTCGAAGCGTCCTCTCAGCTCCCACGTACAATGCGACTAACGCCACAACAGAGTGAAAGGTGGCAGTCTGCACGAAAGGTTCACCCGGTGTGACAGTCCCAGACTGTTTGCCTATTGTGCGAGCGTATCTCATGCCATGACCCGTGTTTGTGATGCCGTCGACGAAACGAGCCAAGCATCGTGAATATGCCAGAACTGGTTGCAAAACCTGCAAGTGTGTACCCTTGAGTTCCTATCGAATCCACATTTCGAATGCGATTCCTGAACGTGCTGCCCTTGCTTATCCTTCGCACGCGAAACCCATGGTTGTATACATCACTAACCATAGCCGTAGGATCCGCAAGGTCAAATGCGACGAAACGAAGCCGCAATGCCACCGATGCCAACGAAGTGGTCGAAACTGTGATGGATACGTGGACATTGTCACACAACATCAAAATACGAAATCATTCAAGTTCGTCAATTACATAAGCCACGGACCGTCGTTCGGTGCATGCCTTTTCCTACAAGACACGCGACAACGACAGGCTTTCGAATTCTACCAACTGCGATCATCTCTGGAACTCTCTGGCCCTTTCCGCGAAGAGACAGATGTTTGGAACAGGCTAGTGCTACAGGCAGCATATCATGAAACAGCCATCCGCCATGCGGTCTGCGCTTTAGCGAGCTTTCACCAAGAATATGAAGATGAGAATCTCTATGCTTCTAGTTTCCTAAGGACTGGCCTGGAACAGTACTCGTACGCACTCAAAGCTCTTGTCGCAGCAAAAGGAAGCTGCAGGTGCATGGAGGTGACCTTGATCGCTTGCATCGTGTTCACGTTCTGCGAGCATTTACAAGGACATCTTGGTTCTGCAAAGGCTCATGTGCACAGTGGTTTGAAGCTCCTGGATGCTTATGTAACACTGTCTAGAGAAGTGAACTCAGCTGGGCCAGCACATTCAGATCACTACCGACCGTACTTTCCGCTCACGATACTGATCATATTGTTCAGACGCCTGGATCGCCAGCTGGCAGAATTTGGGCAACAGCCTGTGCGTGCAGCTCATCACTCTCTCAGATTTCAGCCTCCATATCTTCCGGGTCGGTTTCAGTCCGTAGCAGCTGCCACCGCATCACTTGAAAACATTGTCGATCAGCTCATCGGAGTTACACAGGAAGCTACCGTTAGACAACTTGATAAGTGCTCTAGTGAAATGGCTGCATTGCGTGGAACCTGGTATGTACGGCTTTCGCAACAACTCGATCAGTGGAAGAGGGCCTTCGATGGGCTCTCATCCCTAGACTCGACAGGCAATCAAGACCAAGGGAACCACTACAATGAAGCAGTCCTGACTCTGCGTCTCTGGTATCTTTCATGCCGCCTCTTTCTTCTGCTTGATTCCCCGAATGAGGTCATGGATTATGATGAATGCATGCCGATATTCCAGTCAATGGTCGATGTTGCTCAAGGACTGCTGGAGGTTCAGAACAAGTGCGAACCTAAATCGATTATACCGACCCCTCAGAAACGCAAGAAGGCGTCGGCACCGATAATTGAGGCATTTAGGGTTCCCAAGTCCAAATGTGAACCATGTGAGCTGCAAGGTTTGGGGGGAGACTTTGCCACATTACGGCCCGTATACTTCTCCCGCTTTCCAATGTTGAACAAAGCCGTCTTTACATGCACGGCTTTGTCCCCAGTTCCGCCGCTGTTCATCGTCGTCACTCGGTGCCGTGAGCCAAAGGTACGACGTCAAGCACTGCAAATTCTCTCCCAACTCAACCGGCGTGATGGTTTTTGGGATTCAACCCTAGCTGCCATGTGTGCTGGAGCTCTATTGTACTCAGAGGAGCTGGACACGACCGATTTGCACGATCAGAGAGGAAAAGCCCAAGTTCTGAAGAAAGCTGGATCTACAAAGCAAATTCCCGTTGGTGCCCGAATGTTAGGCGTTCGGCCACAGTTTGGCGAAGGAAGATTGCTGACTTTTGAGTTTGTAAGGGCGCAATCGCGGCTTGAGATCCTGCGACGTTGATCCGCTGCGTAGTAAAAGTGCATGCTTCGGTCAGTAGCCTTTGACTAGGATTCAAGTGGAATGAATGCAGGATGTGGTGTGAATGGCGTCGAATCTTGAGGCTCGCTGTGCCCCCGCAACAATATCGAGATGTCTGTCGAAGCTGCTGTCGATACAATGTAAGAGGTATTGAAGGGCAATATAACTTGCTGTTCTCTCGTACGGTTTTGCACACATTCAAGAAGCGTGATGAATTGATGTTTCCAAGACAGTCTGGCGGCTAGGCGGGACGAAAGTGTTCCTGGTTACGCGCAGGAGTGCGCAGGACAGCTATCTAAAGCGGTGTTTAGCAGTCATGTTTAACCAGCAAGGTCTCAATAATCTCACGGATTGGCCTGTCTGTCGATGTTTTCCCTAAGAGCGTTCCTTGCCGCTGATACAAAGAGATGATTGTGAACAGAAAAGTTTTCCTAAATCCTGCCGCTCAGGATCGGCGACAGGTCTCCAGGATGAGCGCTCCCGAGACTAGTTCAACATTAGGATCGTCAACCGGAATCATCTGCTGGCAGCGTTAGTGCAGCTCAGCGGCAGTTGGAAGTGGTCGTATCAATTCGCACAGCTCCATGCAGATCTCTGCTGTCGTAGCTCTTGTGGCCTCAGAAGATGAAAAGAATGAAGGATGTCTATGGTATTTGACCGAAAGGTCCCAGATACTCCCGTGCATGCTCTGTATCACCTACACGCCATCTAGGGCGAATATGCTCTTCCATGCAATCATCAACAACAGTACCCTGAAAGGGAGGCAATTCCCAGCTGAGAGTTAGGCGAAGCCAATCTTTTAAGGCCTAGAAATAGCCACCGATTCAGCTTTTCCGCTCAAGGGGCTGCGTGAGGCCGAACTGAAGCCCCAGGAAAAGGTGTCATTTGTGCCATAGTATTAGTTATTCTCACGAGGTTGAAGGTGGCCTTCAGCCACACTTCTGAATTCAATATGGGTTTTGTTCCCATAAAAAAAGGAAGCCACTTCGTCATTACAAGTCTGGGCGTCACGTGTCTATATTCTTCCACTGGTCATCACGTGAGCAGAGCAACCGCAGCCTAATCCTCGAAAAAAGTCAGGTCGACTCAAATCTGCCTTTTCAATACACTCATTAACAAGTCTGTTGTACGGATCTCGAGCGCAATTCAGCTCTCGAGTCTCCGGTCTCCTGCTTTCTTCACCACGGTCTCCCTTACCTGCTTCATATCACCTTTCGCTTCTTCGCTCCGCATTTCAATCCTCGCAGCCGGTTCTGCATTTGAGCCTCGCTCGCAACCCATTCTCTGGAAGACTGCCTCTGTCCGCGTTAGCCAAATCTTTCAAACACGCAATTACGCTAAGAAGAGGATGCCTCCCAAAAAGGCCGTGGAAGAAAAGAAGATCCTGCTAGGCAGGCCTGGGAACAATCTGAAGAGCGGCATCGTATGTAGGCAGGTCCCGCACAAAATCGTTCACTTGTCCTTGGTCAAATTAGTAACTAACTACCAGCTGCTCTAGGTTGGCCTTGCTAATGTCGGCAAATCGACACTCTTCCAAGCCATCACAAAATGCTCGCTAGGCAACCCAGCGAACTTTCCTTATGCAACTATCGACCCTGAGGAGGCGCGAGTCATCGTCCCGGATGCACGATACGATTGGCTCTGCGAACACTACAAACCCAAATCTCAAGTCCCCGCTAATCTGACGGTGTATGATATCGCTGGTCTCACTCGAGGTTCTTCCACCGGCGCTGGTCTGGGTAACTCCTTCCTGTCGCACATCAGGGCCGTTGATGCGATCTTTGAAGTCGTGCGATGTTTTGACGACGCCGAGATTATTCACGTGGAAGGAGATGTCAACCCGACGAGAGATTTGGACATTATCTCCGAGGAGCTGCGGTTAAAGGACATTGAGTTCGTGGAGAAGGCCAAGGAAAACCTGTCCAAACAGACCAGGAGAGGTGGTCAAAGTCTGGAAATGAAGAAGTTGAGAGAAGAGGAGGCGACAGTTGACAAAATCCTGCAGTGGCTGAAAGACGGCAAGGATGTGAGAAAGGGTGATTGGGGTCCTAAAGAGGTATGTCATCCCTAATTCATTGCCCGCGCTCCGGATTTTTCATGATGAACAAGAGCTATACGCTCGATATAATCCCAGCTCGTCGACAGCAGTCTCACCCAAATCTCACGTTAAGAGGCTGTTATGAGAGGAAGTCCAACCCTGAAGCAATATTTTTCCCCATCTCATTTCATCTACACCATTTCTGGCTATGTTCCTCGCAAACTGACGAGATGGCATAGATCGAAGTTATCAACCCTCTGTTCCTCCTCACCGCCAAACCCGTAGTCTATCTCATCAACCTCTCCGAAAAAGACTATCTCCGCCAAAAGAATAAATACCTCCCTAAGGTGATGGAATGGATCAAAACCAACTCTCCAGGTGATCCAGTCATCCCCATGTCGGTCTCGTTTGAAGAACGTCTAGCTGCCATGTCCGACGCCGAAGCGGCCGAAGAATGCAAAAATCTCAACACCAAATCCGCTCTGCCGAAAGTTATTGTGACGATGAGACAGGCACTCAACCTAGCAAGCTTTTTCACCACTGGCGCAGATGAGGTGAGACAATGGACAATCAGGAAGGGCACGAAGGCTCCGCAAGCGGCTGGAGTGATCCATACCGATTTCGAGAAGACGTTTATCCAGTGTATTGTGTATAATTATGAGACATTGAGGGAATATGGTGATGAAAATGCCGTGAGAGCCGCCGGGAAAGTTATGACCAAGGGGAAGGATTATGGTAAGTTGTCTGATCCTTCTCGATACCTGATGAAGTTTTCAGTTCCGTGAAATCGCTGTGGCTAACAGTATTGGTACGCAGTTGTGGAAGATGGCGATATCATTCTCATCAAGGCCGGTGCGGCAAAGGCGTGAGACGATTGCAAAGGACAGCCCCAAAACCTTTCGCAATTTTGCTCTATCAGATCCGCGTCATTGCGCATTGGCTGCTAGCCTCAGATCTAAGAACTCATACAGTGCTGTCTCACAGGTGGCAATGTGTTTGTTTGTGATTTCTGATTTCTGGGCTTCCCATCAAAGGGAAAGAATCGGGCCATTCCTGAGTCGACTTTGACCCAATCCCAACCGTTCCTAGAAGTCCGCCAGTGCTACGTGTTACCCGATCCAACGAGAAGATCGTGGGCGATGACCTCGTCAACGCAGACAGAGGCCGGATGAATGACCCCCTTGGCAGCTGATGGGAGGGACCGAATAGACCAGTTCTTTCAAGATCGAAAATCCCTTCCAACGTCAAATTCTTGTTCCTTAAAACGCCCTCGCTGTCTGTGATATCCATCATGGGTGTGTACTCCGCACTGTCTATCTGGTGTGGCTCGTGCACTAGGATCGTTGCCTCAAAACCGTTCTCGCCTTCCACCAAAGATAGTGAAAATATCCTTTTCAAGCTCGCTACCTAGTGAGAACATCCGGGCGAGATTAAATCCAGAGCAGCGCCGACACACTTCCCAGCTCGTTTCTTTCTTTAATTTTGGATGCCCGGACAAGGACAAACAAGCACGAGTGGCGAGTAAGTAACAGGCACAAGTAACTAGAGAATAAGTCTTTCCGCTCTTCTGAGCCTCACTACGCAACAACCCCTTCCTTATTTTTCCACCCCCTTTCAGGTGAGATCGGGCTCTGGGGAGCCATCACATCACATCCCGTCCATCACGTACCCACTATACCCGTCACCGCCCAGCATCCTCTCCGTCTCCTGGCTCCAGCCGTCTTTCTTCTTGAGGAAGTCCCCGCCCAGCCACAGCCGGATGCACGTGTCGGCGGGCTTGCGCTGCGGCGACTCCATGGGGACGAGCTTGTAGAAGTTCTCGTCCAGAGACGTCGGCTCGCACGTGCACTGCCGCGCCTCCGCGGCGGGGAGCCAGAACCGGTCGTGGCGGTATTCTTCGCCTTCACTGCTGGAACTGGAACTGGTGCTGGTGACGATGCTGGAACTGGTGCTTGTTGTGCTGGTATGGTGACGGGTGACGATGGTGGTGGCCGTGGGGGGGAGGCCTTCGCTCGGTCCTGGCGGTGGACAATGCCGCGCGATGTCATGTTGATAACCAATGTCCCTGAACCACCACACCCTGTCCGGCGGGAGGAACATGGATACACTCAACGTGTGCACGGGCGCGTCGCCCCAGCGACTGTAGTAAAACCCACCCCTTTCCTCGAGCCAGTCGAAGTATTTCCTGTTCCCCTCGTCCTCGCGGAAGAAGGCGAGCGAGCCGATCTCGAAGTTGGAGAAGAACTGGCAGTTGTTGTAGGTCAGCCCCGTCTGCGGGTCAAGGAGCCAGTCGAGGCTCGCTTCGGGGTGGACCAGGTCCGGGTATGCGGTGATGAAATCGCGTGTCGTGGACCACAGCGAGGCAAAGCTCCGCGCGTCGTCCAGGATGACCATGTTGAATCCATACACCATCCCCGTCGCCTGCATAAACCGGAACGGGTCGTACGGGATGTCACAGAAGAAATGCACGTCCGGTTCCACGCGCCAGTAGTACTCATACGCGGCTAGAGCCGGGTGCAGGTAGAAGAGCCCGGATTGCCAGCGGATCATGGCGTGGTAACTGAGCAAGTGGCCCTTGCCGACGGACGTCAGGGAGAGGTAGTCCAGAGAGTTGTGGTAGAGGGTCTGGTTGATATGGGAGGGCGTAGCCCAGTGGGCATGGGGGACGAGATGATACTCTGTCTGCGCCGATGTGGCGTTCGAGGTCGCGGCCTTTTCCCAGCAGATGCACATGAGAGTTGTCAGTCAGCTCTCTTAGGTTTTGGATCCATTTCATTCGGCACCAGTTTCTTTTCCCCCCAGGCACCAAGCGAGCGCCGAAGAGCCGAGTCACCATGGAGCTGCACGTACCTTGAATTCTTCCGAGAATGGCTTCTCATTAAAGAAGATCCAGGGATACCGATAGCGCCGGTTCCAATGGAACTCCAATTGACGCATGCTCTGCAATATCCCGTCGAGCTCTTCGTTCCTCACAAGACTGATCAACGCAGCCTTTGGGCTCTTCGCTTGGAGATCGTTTGGATAGGAATTTTCTTTCAGCCATTTCACAGGTCTGTATTTGTTCTTGTTGGTGCCGAGACGGTGAGATTCTGAACGCCATCCCTTGGGGAGGTGAGAGAGGAGGTCGTTGTGGTGGGAGCGGATGCTGAGGTAGAGTTGGGCGGAAATCAAGACAGCGAGGAGGACGAGGAGCCAGCGCCAGATGGCCCTGTTCGACCGACGTAGGTGAGCGTAGACTGAGTATCGAGTGAAAGAAGGCTGTGGACTCTTGTAGGGCTGCCTGTGAGACGAGGGTAAAGAGGCACTGATCGGAGAGGAGGACTGTCGAGTGGTAGGGCGTGTGAAGGCGGCAACAGGTGGATATGCGCTGGAACTCGCGGCGCTCGAGGCTGAGTTGACAGCTGTGACAGTTGAGGGCAAACTGAGGGATTGGGCTCGCTGACCAGTCGGTGTCATAAGGGACGATGGATCCATGGCAATGTGTGAGGAACTGGTAGAGCAAGATTTGAAGTAGAACCGCTCGTTGGATTTGGAGGAGATTGGAACATAGTCAATGTGAACTTTAGTCTTCCATCACCGGCTTTTCATATCCCAGAAGTCATGCCCAACTCATTAAGTGAATTCTCCTGCCGTGAAAATGACGCTATTCCATTCCTCGTCCCGGGCTCGACCTGCACTTTGCGTCCAATTCCTGAGATTTCCCGACCAGTCCATGCGCCTCCCGTCCATCGAACCAGCTTAGAGAGCCATTTGATCTTGATCCTCAGGCGTGTCGTCCACGATATGTAACATTTTGGCATAAGGCACAGTGATCCGCTGTAGATCCCGATGTTTCCCTGTTCGAGCAAATGAGTAAACGCATACCGACAAACCCAAACACGGGGGAGGAGAGACTTACCCAGAAGCAAGACAACGTCCTTGAGGAGCTCTTCTCGAGGCCATCCGCAAATCGTCTTGGAATCTTCCTGCCAATTGCGGCCGTTCACCGCATTCATAGTCGCCGCAACACTCTCCCCATCTTCACCTGACGGTTCCACGATACCGCCAATCAGCGTTCTCAGGAGTTCCTCAACCTTCAACCTCAAACCTTCGGCTCCTAATCGTTTTGCGTAGACCAGCAGGTATATCCTGAACTCGTCCTTGGCCCCCAGCATTAGCGCCGCAGCGATCCGGTTTTCGAGATGAGCAATCGAAACACCAGACTCGAAACTTTCGAACCCTTCTCGCGACAATAAGACCTTGATAAGTCGCTGTAAAAAGTAGGCCCGGCCCCGTAGCAATGTTTCCGACGTGGTATTTCTCTCGAGCCACGGCACAATGCCGGAAGAGACATCCACAGATTTTTCAAAGTCGGTCTTTGCCTTTGAAGACTGGATGTTTCCCACCGAAGAATCGGTCGTGTTCCAATACTGACTGCCCACTGCCCACCAAACCTCGGACACCCGTTGCCAACAGAACATCTGAGGCGAATAGGCATACCCGTCGCCATTGGACAAGCTGACAATAATCCGACCCTCGGAATTCAAGCGAGCTTGTGTAATGGCAGGCGCACCTGTAGGGTGAGCGGCCAGTGAATGGCTAGCCGCGTCAAGGACGGGCGCCAGCGACACAGGCGGATGTGGGGATGACATGGTCTTTACATTCCACACATAGCACATGCCAACAGCAGTGATACACATCAGCCAAGAATCGTACGACGCAAGAATCACAGGTTGAGCTTCCATGACCAGCGCACTGTTTAGCCGTCGACCATGTGGTGTCCACAGGTAAACAGAACCTGTCTCATCTGCTGCTGCCCAAAAGGTTCTAGTCCCAGTGACCAAAAGGACCGGCCGAGGAAGAAAATCCTGCCACAGGGGCTGATCCTTCCTCGTCAGTGTGATTCGACAGGGTTCGCGATCCTGCGCCCGGGGAGTTAATGATTGTCCTGACGGATTCTTGGCCTCGAAGACAAATTCGGCTCTCGCCTTGGTCGCCGGGTCGCCGGATACTTCGCCTGGTTTGCCTGTAGAATCAATGCCCTGGACGATATGCGCTCGCACTTTGGGAACGGCAAGCCGAAGTTGACTGATGCTCAAAGCCTGGTTGATAACAGCTGGGCGGATGAACTCTGGAGTCACTTGTTGGCCACTCACGGCTGGCTGATGTTGTGCGGGCAGAAGACCATCCGCGCCGTTAACGAGAATGGGTATCGCCCCCTTCTGGCTCGCTGCCACCACTCGTTTTTCCGTGGTACCTTCTTCTTCCCCCTCAATCTGTGCGTATTTCCGTTTGTTTCCAAGCAATAATGCCGTCAGGCCTCCCTTTGGAAGCCCATCAAATGGTTTGGAGAGGTCCAGCACCGACTGGGGGGCATCGACCGTCTGCACATTCGCACTGGCACTGACCAGCTTCGTCTGCGGCAATGAAGACTCTGTCCCGCCGGCGCCAGATACCAGAAGCGGCCGTATTCTCTTTTTACCATCCTTAGTGATCTCGACTCGATTCTTGAGTCTCTCGAGTTTGACCTGGTTTTGGTCATCTTGCGCCTTCGCTGCGGCTTGTCCGTTGATCGTCGCTTGCGCAGTGCCATTGGTGAGGTTTTCGGTATTGGTGGCTGTACCATTCGCAGTGGCGATTGCTTTTTCTGCTGTCGCCGGTTGTGATGAGTGCAGATCGCCCATTAACGCGCCCATGCGTCCTTCCACGCCCTTGAGTTCACCCGCCTTGCTCATTTCTTCCAGCAAGAGCGCATCGGTGCTTTCAGGAAATCCGATCCCCTTTCTTGATGTGCCAAACTTGGAGAGTGACCGGTCGTTCTCTTCAATGGGTCTCGCGTAGCCCAATTCTCCCGGTTCGAACATGACCGTCAAAATGGTGCCGTCTAGCGCAGTTGCAAAAAGTATCTGACCATCAGGACTCCACGCGATATCCGAGATCGGTTTTCCAGCTATGTCTTGTTGCACTACAATGGGTCGTGGATTGCTCGTTGTCCAGATACTCAGGCATTTATCCGCCCCTCCACATGCGATTACCGTTGTGTGAGGTAACGGATGCTCTTCGAGTGAAGGCTTGGTAGGAGGTTCTCGCCCGTAGAGTCTCGGAGAAAATGCGCACACCTCCACTGGCCCTTCATGTCCGATCAAGGTGGTGTCTCCGTCCCAGGTGCCGCGATTGATGATGGCGATTGCGCTGACAGGGCCATTGACTGCATTAGCCGCCGCAATATGCATTCCATCCGGAGCCCAGGAGCATCTTCGGAAGTACGTTGTCAGGGGCGAATTCACGAATGGCTGGCTAATGGTCGTCTCCAGTGTGAAATTATTCACCGCGTCGTGTGTGGTGTAATTTTGCGTGGGAGAGGTGAATCGGAAGATTCGAATTGTTCGATCGTCGCTTGCCGTTGCAAAGTACTTGTTCGCAGGATCAAAAGTGATGCCTTTGACATGGCTAACGTGATTCGAGAGAGTCTTCAACTTCTCGAAAGTAAAGCCCGACCATACCACTACCTTTGAGTCCAAGCCCACCGATACCAGGATCGTCCCGTCGTATGACCAGCCCAGGTCTTGTACATCGTTGTCATGTCCAATCAGTCTACGAAAAATGCGCCAGTTCTCAACTGGAGGGGCCTCGTTTGTACCTGTCCCAATCTCAGCACATGCATCTTTGCGCCAACCCACCGCAACTTAACACACCAAATGTGGCATGGCTCGGCGGACTCGGGTCGAGAGTATATACGCAGACAATCTTGTCATCCGCTCCCGAAGCCAGAAACTTCCCGCCGGGGGAGAAGCGCACTGCGTGGATGGTACCGGAATGGTAACTCATCGATGCCAACTGCTTAGGCTTGTCGTATTTCACGTTTGCGGCATTGTAGATGGCCTCGGTCGACCAGATCCGCACGTAGCCATCTTTCAGTGTCAGTCAGCGAGCAAGTCCTTTGTCATGGTGCACAAATGTTGACGTACCGCCAGCTGCGGTGACCAGACGCTTGCCGTCAGGGGAGACATGGCAGCTATAGACTTCGAAATCTTTCTTTTCGCCTGTTAGACCACCTGTTAGCCTCTCGACTGTGTGGAAATGTCGATGCGACGCAGTCTACGCGGTTTGTGACGCGTTCAGGGGTGTTTTGGTGCGGGAAACGTCGAACCTCCGTGGGTGAGCCAGATGGGTTTGATGATGTGCATTGCGGATCTATCTCTGCAGCCGCCTGGAGCACATTCTGAAAAGGGGGGTCGACTAGATCATCTCAGAAGAGCGAGATCAGGATCGGGTTGAAGGTTGAGAAAAGACTGGTAGGTGGCTGATGAGAAGCAGAAATTGTGGCCGTGTTATAGTGTTGTTCGCACTCCGCAGTCCGCAGTTTGTAGTTTGGCATATGACAGCCTGACAGCCTCGCAGCATCGCAGCCTCGCAGCATAGTGGGCTTCGGCCTCTCCCTGGGAGGTGGGGGGGAAACAAGGCTGGGCAAGGCTGGACCAATAAGGCTGAATGTTAAGAGTACTCGTTGAGAGAGACCCCGATATCCTACTATTTTGTCCGTCTGTACTTTCTGACGGTCATAGAGCACTTTGGTTTATTAGTACATGGCTATCGACTTTTTGGGTCCTCAATCCATATCAAGTAATACACGCAGGTGCGCCGTCGCTGCGTCATGAAGGAGTCGAATATTCGCTTTTGCCTGGGACGACACGTCCGATTGTTATACCATTGAGGTGTCCGCCTACCTCCTTGCCTCCCGTGTCTGCTCAAATCCTTCGAGGACTGTCTGCGCAACATCTTTGGCATCCCCGTGCTGGGCCACATCGATCACTCTCGCCCCAACATCTTTCGATCTGGCGTCGTCTTTCGCAGTCGTTGTGCCAACAACCTTGGCCGCGAGATTTTTGGTTTGATTCTCGTTCACTTTCCCATACACAGCCATCGCGGTAGCAATCATCTGGCTGATGTCTCCAACATTGCCCGGCACGACAACGGCAGTTCCTTCCTTGGCCAGGTTGCCAAAGGCTTCAACATATTTCTCTGCAACACTCAAGCTGACAGCTCCTTGCGCATTGGCTTCTCCTCGTTTGATGGCTTCCGCAACGGCATCGATACCCCGGGCTGTTGCCTGTGCCTTCAGCAGGATGGCCTCGGCTTCACCAGATGCCATATTTATTTGCTCGGCCTTCAAAGCCTCGGAGGCCAAGATAACGGATTGTTTACGACCCTCGGCGATATTGATTGCACTCTGCCGCTGACCTTCGGAATCCAAGATTTCAGCTCTCTTTGATCGTTCCGCCGTAACTTGTCTATGCATGGCAGCGACTACGCCCTCTGGGGCATGGATATCTCTGATTTCGTATCTCAGGCACACCACGCCCCATTCTTGTGCGGCTTCGTTGATCGCCTGCGTAATGTTCGCATTGAGATTGGCTCTTTCCTTGAGGACATGATCGAGGGTGAGTTGGCCGATTTCAGACCTCATGGTCGTCTGCGCAAGCTGTGAGATGGCATATTCCGCGTCCTCAACCCCGTAGCTAGATCATGCTCAGCGCGAGTCAACAGTGTGCTTGATCTTTGCCCACTCTTACCTAGCTTTGTATGCGTCGAATACTCTTGTGTAAAGGACGCCGTCCAATTCGAGCGTGACGTTGTCAGCCGTTATTGCACTCTGGCTAGGAATCTCGATGGCCGCCTCTTTCAATGATTGGACGTAGGCAATGCGCTTTCCTCATGTGTTAGCCCCAGCTCTTAGTAAGTCCAGGATAATGTCTCATACATCGATAATAGGTACGAGGATAGCTAAACCAGGTTGCAATATCCGATTAAACTTGCCCATGCGCTCCACAATCCATGCAGTCTGCTGCGGTACGAATCGGATAATGGTGTTCGCCGGAAGGCTCGTCTGTCGTTGGAAGTATGTCGGAGAGGAGCCGGAGCCGCCCATTCCCATGGGGCCACCTGGAAATGAACTTCTCGAAGCCGTGGTGAACTGTCTCCTGCTCCATACCGCCATCGGCGAGTAACAAAGAGTCGCAGTTGAAAGATCCGCATATCGAAGTGAGGACGCGAGCCGGGGGGCACGCCGAGGTAGATTTCGCAGAGCCATATGCGGTGCCTCCATGATGGTGGCCCTCGCAGTAAGACTGTGTGGTCGGCAGAGGGCGACGATTGAACGAGGTTCGCAGAAAGGTGCAACTGCGACAGGCGACAGTGGTGATGGAGACGCAAATCATGCAACATGGTCGTTCCGTCTTGATCCAATCACAATGAGGCACGGCTTCTGACCGGAACGGAGCGCTGCAACGTTTATCCAGTTCGGCGAAATATAAATCCAGGAACACGCGAATCCAGAAAATGTCTCGCAAGCAAAACACCCAGAACACCACGACGAAGAACAAGTCAACGTTCCATTCCATGTTCGCAAAGATTCCACTTGTCCGAAGCCAGCTTTCGCTCGCTGTGTCCACAATGACGAGTCCGAGCCAATTATTCCCGATACGTGCATGCATTGCCCGAGAGACTGGTTGGAGAGTGTAACTTCTCCATGGATGTCAATGGCCAGTCAACATGTGTCTACTGGTTTTGAAGTATCTTTCGAAGGCGTGAAGATGGAAATGTCCACTTCAAAATTCTGATCGTTGAGGTAGGATATGCTTTCTGGAGCCTCGTCAGAACAGGGCTGCATCCCTTGCCATGGGGACTGGATGATGGTTTTCTGACTAAAAACACGCTTCGCCGACACATGGCCGATCTCCGAGCGGTCGCCGCCTTTGTGGAAAAATACGCACCAACCTCATCGGCTGAGATCTTGGTCGCTAGGCGAGTATCTTGGATGACGGCGGGCTTGAAAACATCACCAATACTATTAAACGGATGTCGGCAAAGCATTTGAC
The DNA here is from genome assembly GCF_000835475.1 of Cladophialophora bantiana CBS 173.52. Taxonomy (NCBI): domain Eukaryota; kingdom Fungi; phylum Ascomycota; class Eurotiomycetes; order Chaetothyriales; family Herpotrichiellaceae; genus Cladophialophora; species Cladophialophora bantiana. The sequence goes on from NW_015971586.1 coordinate 525,131, forward strand.
GTACATTAATATGATGCGTTTAGCTTCACCCACACAGCTAGGTGAACCGCATTTAAATCACGATGGAAGGAAAGAAAAGGCAACGCCCAGTTACTTCGTGTCTGCCATGTCGAAAGAGGCGTCTGAAATGCGATAGGGTACAGAACAATGGCATCCTGGACTCGTGTGACGAGCCGATAGAGGAGGTACTAATGTATGCATTTCAGGTGCATCCCACCTGTGGTCGCTGTCTGGCTGGTGGCACCGAATGCGTTTACGACGAAAGTGCCAGTGCCAGTGCCAGTGCCAGTGTCAGCGCAGCACCTCGGTCATCTACCTGGCAAAGCTCGACATCACAGTTCCCATCTTCCTCATCGACAAGTTATGCAAGACCCGAAGAGGGCAGGGGGACAGGGCCTCAAACTGAGCGTAAGTACACCTTGGTACCGCTGATCAAATCCTTCAATCAGCCAAATTGATAACCCGGATCAGCTGCTGCAGAGCCTGTGCCCAGGCAAAATAACCATGAGAGAGGACATCTCTCTGTTTATGACGGTGGACGCTCGGCTTACGTAGGCTCGACCTACTGGGCAAATGCGATCCCTTTTGAGGTACACTTGATCTTCCTCACCCTTTCCATTGCTACCCTGCCTCCTTCGCTCCCAATTACGCTTTTGCTGACTATTGCCCAGATCAACCGAGACACAGTATCTACAACACTCGGCGAGACCAGCCCGTTTCCCAAGTTCCCGGGCAAGATGCAGGAGGGAGGACTTGAATGGGCCGGACAGAAGTTTCGCCCACCGCGCAATTGCGGCTTCGAATGGACCAAGGCATCATCAAACAAATGCAAGTTCTGTGGAAGGAACTACAACATCTCGTGTGTCATGGCTCTGCTGCCCAGTCGCGAGATCTGTGAGAAGCTGTGCGGGTTTTTCTTCTCAACCGTCTTCCCTCTGACCCCGATCTTCCACATGACTAGTTTTGCAGAGGATTTTAGGACGTTCTGGGATGGCATTCCACCGGCGAATGTGCATAATGCTGAGCCCAGCCTCTTTATGCGCAGGAAGCCAGGCTTCCTCTCCCTCTTGTCCGCCATTTTGTTTGCGGCAGTCTTCTCAGCCTCTCCATCTCGTCTGGAGCGTATCTTTGCAGAGCCCAACAATGTGAGCCCTGGAGACATGTACTTTATTGCAATGGCCTCTGCTAGCCTGACCGGGTTTCCTCGACGACCGAGCATCTACTCACTGGCAGCCTACATCATCGCACAGAGTCAATTCGTGAGGGAAGAAGAGTTCTCCGACGCACCTGACTTTATTGCCACCTCGTTTCGTGTTGCGCTAGGCATGGGCCTGCACCGCCAGCTACCTGAATCGGGACTCTCTCTGGCCGAGTTGGAGACCAGACGCAGGCTCTGGTGGTATATTCTCCACCTGGATGTCATGTCCTCATCCTCGTCCGGTCTCTCACCTCTCTTCATCAATCAGAAAATGGCGAACACCGATGCTATATGTCAATACGACATACAGGGTGAGGACACGGGTGACCGTCAAGATGGTAAGGTGATCCCCTGTCACAAAGTGGATGATGGGTTTTCTGATCTACTGCAGTTGACATCCGTTACCTCGTGGCATCCCGCCGCTACGAAATTACAAGAGAGATCAGAAGAGTCCTTGTGCTCCATTTCGAAGACGCCTTTCAGTCAATAGAAGTGGTTGCAGATTGTGCTGGTCGCCTTCGAATGATAGCTGACCGCACCAGTGCTACCGTTGACACCTTGCTTAAGGCCAGGGCCTCTGCTGAAGCAAGAGCCGCGAGATCTACCACACCCCGTCCCGCCGAGCAAACTCCGCTTATGCTGGGTTTTGACAGGGTGTGGACACTTCGACCGGACCCGAGTGATAGAGAGGTTGTAGACTTTACCGCTTGGTCTGCGCTTCTGTTGCACCTAATGGTCCACAAGGCATATTGTGTCTTATACCATCCCCTGTTCAGAGATCCCGCGATGGTTGCCGACGAAAATGTCAGAACAAAGTAAGATAATGCAACCACGACATCCTGTTTCGATACCACACAAATGCTGACTAGGCTACAGTGCTGTCAAACACGCTCAAGCATTCATCCAAGTTTTCATTCGTGTCTGCAACGACCCCATCTCGGAACCTTTCCACTGGATGTACCCAGGCACGTACCAACCTCTTCAGGCCGTCTCCCTCCTCCTCGCAGACCTCTTGCAACACCCCTACAGCGATGATGCGGCTCTGTCCCGGGGCTTGATCGATGCCATCTTCGAACTCTACCAAGTGGATGAAGGTATAGTCAGTCAAAGCGACCCTCCTCGTCGCCAGCTCTCGCCCTCCGGCAGAGACGCATGGACCATGCTCGTGAGGACACGGAGAAAGGCTCTCGAGCAAGTCGGAATGGACTATCACGTTCTTTTCCCGTCCAACGCGGTCCTGTCGAGCAGATGTATCTGCGGCGAGAAAATCTCCGTCGTCGATAATAACGAGACCCTTGGACACCCCCACCCCCAACAGCAGCAGGCGACGAGAGCGGGAGGAGGAGCACAACCACAGGACCCGCAAGATATCCAGGGCGAACAGGCTGATCAAACGCCGGGAGGGCAGATGCTCTACGATCAAGTCGACTTTGACTGGCATGCTTGGGACAATGCACTGGGGCCCTCGATAGGGTTGATGCCATGAGAGACGCAATGTAGCCTTTACTGGATGAAATGACTTGCACAAAAATGACCAGTGCCAACCCCTATGCTTCTGAACGACAAACAGTACAGGACTCGACAGACGGCAAACTCTCAATGGACTATCATCGATATATCCTTATAGGTGTGACAGAGTGCAGTATTGAAACTAGTTAGACGCAAACGACCTATCAATAGCCGAAAGGCTCCTTTGGATGACTGATGATGTACTAGCGTCTTTTCTAATTCACACATTTGTGCCATACCCTTGAACAGATAGCGATTATAGTAGAGAGGGCGGACAGACAAGGGAATGAAGAAAGGAGGAGGAGGAGGAGGAGGAGGGAGGACAGTTTGTCAGCGGATAGAATAAGATACGTATATGGTATGAAAGTATATAGGATAAGGCGGGCATGGCATGACATAGTATAGCATAGTCCAGTACCGCATGATGTCTCGATTCTTAATTCATTCTATGCTATTCCATTTTAGCTTTGATCCTGATTCGTTGTATACGATTCTACCCAATGTAGAGAGAAGACAGAGATAGAGACAGATTGTAGCAACTAGGCGGTTGCATATTATATCATCCCTGGAATCTCAGAAATTATAGTCCTAACCTCAATTCTCAATCTCTGGGCCGTTTTCAGGCTCAATCTCCATTGCGGAGTCAGTCCCAAGCTAGTAGACTCAATGCCAGGCCGTCTTGTGCGGGTGCGCGTGGTCGTTCTCGATCTTTGTCTCTGCGACCTTATTGATCCTCTCGCCGAGTTGCTTGTCGACTTTGGCGAACATGGCTGGAGCAAAACAGTCAATACATATACCAACGAGGACTGAAGGAAGAGGTAGGGAAAGGCGTCTGTTCTCCAAAAAGGAAAAGAAGGAAAACAAAGAGATGCATGGGGCCTGATAAGGAGCCAGCTCACCGTAGACTTCCTCCCTCAACCACTTCTCCTTCACGTCACTGACATGCGCCGCGACGTTATCCACAAACCGGGCCTGCGCACCCTCCTGCTTCTCCATGATCTTCCACAGCGCAGTTGCCTGCTCAAAGTCCTTCTGGTCGTTGACTTGGGTGAAGGCCGAGATCGGGCTGGGGATCTGCACCTCGTCGGGGTGGCCTAGGCTCAGCTGCTTCATCTGCTGGACGGCCGCGAAATCCGTGCTGGTGACTTTGGCCGAACTGGTCCTGTCGGAAAACTTGACGGGCTTCAGTTTGGTACCCACGTAGTTCGGATCGGTGCCATAGTTCGGCGTGAAGTTCATAACCCCATCGCGCTCGATCGGGCAGTAGACCTCGGGCTTTGGTGCGTTGGTCGGCAAGAACTGATAATTCACGCCCAACCGATACCGCGCTGCATCCGGATACGCAAACATGCGAGCCTGAAGCATCGGGTCCGGAGAGGCAGCGAGACCCGGCACCATGTTGCTGGGGCTGAAGGCAGCTTGTTCAATCTCTGCGAACCAGTTCTTCGGATTTGTGTCAAGGGTGATACGGCCCATTTTGCGCAGCGGGTAGAGGGACTTGGGCCATACTTTGGTCATGTCGAAGATGTTGATGGGCGCCTTGGAAATATCTTCAGGCCTGATCACTTGAATATACACGTCCCATTGAGGGTAGTTTCCTTTGTTGATGGCTCCCTGGAGATCAACCAGATGCACGTCCGGGTCCTTGCCAGCGATTTCCGCGCCTTCCGAGTTGGTATAGTAATGGATCCCCTGCACCGTCTTGAGAGTGATTCGAGTATAGACGTACGAGGCACCATTGTCCTTTGTGAATTTGTATGTGTTGCCACTGTAGCCGTTTACATGGCGTACTGAAGCAGGCAGGCCTCTGTCTCCGAAGAGGAACATGAGCGCATGGATGCTCTCTTGGTTGTTGACATGGAAGTCCCAGAACATGCTGGCGTCAGATGCGTTGGTACCTGGATGAGGTTTATGGCTCCGATTCAACGAGGGAAATTTCATCGGGTCGCGGACGAAGAAGACGGGCTGGCCAATGTTATCTGTGAGCTGCGTACCATACTATACTTCCTATAAGGGAGGGAGTAGATAGACCCGCCTACTTGGTTGTTGAAGACCCAATCCTGATTTCCTTCATTCGTCTTGAACTTGACTGCAAACCCCCGGAAATCGCGGACTGTATCCGCAGAGCCTCGAGCGGGCCCGACCGTCGAGATTCGCATCAGCACTTCAGTCTTCTTACCGATCCCGTTAAGGAAATCTGCGTCCGTCACGTCGGAGACATCGTCAGTGACTTCGTAATAGCCCCTGGCACCAGCGGCTTTTGCATGGACGGTCCGTTCAGGAATCCTCTCGCGAGAGAAATGCGCCAAATTCTCCAGCAATTGGGTGCTTGTTAAGAGGACGTAGCCACCTCCGGATCCCGTCGACAATTGTTCAATTATGTCGTTTCGAGGCAGAGGAATCCCCTCAGCTAGAGTGTAATGAGACTGAGACATGTTTTCTGCGGACATCTTGTTGATGCAACGGTATCACGTCGATTTTTCCGAAGGGAGGCATGGCCTTCTGGTGTGTATATATATGCTCTGGTACCCGAGCGACCGGTGTAATTGAAAACACCCTGGCGGGAAACCATCTCGATACCTTGCGTAGGGGCCGGGAGATTGGTAACCCAGCTCTGTGAATGTGCCTGGACCTTGGGGTCCCGGTTCGAGAGCAGCTGGTAATTGCTCGGCCCTTGTTTGCCGTGTGTCAACCCCCTCGGTCAGGCCGCCTCATAGACTTTCAATCTGGGGCGAACAAAGTTAACTTCGGGGCCTGCCGCTCGATGCAAGAATCGAAGGCTGGAAGATGGGCCTCAAGGTGTTTTCCGTTGGCATGGTTGTACACTGTATCATGAGGGCGTGCTGCTTGCGTAGAAACCTTTCGCGCGAAGCTTCGCGCGAATACTTAGTTCCTAGCGAGCTGGATGTCAGCTAAGCAGAAGCTACCCCTCTCGCCCTCATCCAATGATCAGCTTGATGGTCCCTCAAAGAATGGAGACTGCATGATTTATAACCTTGGGAAACCAGTCACTGTGCAAATGAACGTGGGCAGCGGGGGGCAGACCACCGACTACTTGAATGCTTATGGGAACGATCTCCAGGCCAAAAGAGCTAAATGCGCGCAAAAGTTTCCACTCGCAGGTTCTGTCGAACGAGGCCTCATTCAAGTTTGTCCGCTTTTGATCACTATTGTCCACAGCTGCGGCCCACGGTCTCGACAAGCTGCAGCGTAGTGGGACATAGCAACAAATACGTGGCATGACATGACGAGCTATACAACAGCAGTAAGAACGTAACAAGAGGAACTCAATACATACAGCCCCTGAGTCGGTCGTGCATGTTTCGTCCTTCCTAGGAGACAACAGCGGCGGACGTCTTCTCCCAGGACATATCCAGCCCGCCAATTGAGAGCCGTCACATCACTAGGGGGCTAAGCTCTTGGGCCAGCCCCTGACCACCATACAGACTCAGTCATTCACTCATCCACGTCCCGGGGCTCGTTCTCCTCCCAAAATTTCTTGTAGTCTTCCCAGGTCTGTGTAGGGAACTCCTCAGGCCAGGTGAGAGGCACCAAAGGCGACCCTGTAGCCTCGAATTGCTTCAACTTGGCCGCTGTGCGTGGTCGAGTCTTGTTGATGCTGTACACACTGATCCTATGTGCCGAATGCGTAACGTGGAGACCCCAATTCCAAGCCGCGCGGACCGTCAAGGGTTGCGTGTTCAAGGCATTGTCCCAGCACCGGCAGACGATCTCGATCCAACCTTCCACATCGCACGGAAGATCTATCGACCATGTCCTCCAGGTCCATTTGCCCTTCTTGGAGAGATTGGCGTTAGGCACTGCATACCAACTGAAACCTCCGTCTGCCGACAACTCGACTCGCTCTGGCCACCTACCACCGCCTGAATAGGCCCAACCTTTACAATGAATCTTGCCATTATGGATCACGACCTGTTTTGTCCAGGGCGACATAATGGCTGAACTCACGGGCATCTCTTGGATCTGAATGCCATCCGTCGGTTGTTGGTTGTGCTTGCCTATCTGCTGACTGCTTCTAGTCAGTATTGGAACTGAAAAAAAGATAAAGCAATGGTTCGGAATAGAAATATTCTGAAATGCAGAGACTGGTGGGCACTTACTTAAAGTATAGATACTCCTTGCTTTGGACAGGTGCCAGGGAAGGGTTCTCGATTGCCTTGATCCTATAGATCCATTTCACGCTTCGAGCACCGATATACCCCAACACCATAATTCTCATCGGGTAGCCGTGAATAGCTGGGAGTGGTTCGCCATTCATTTCCCAGCAGAGGAGAACTTCGTCGTATTTGACCTTGGACCACGGGACGCTCACAACGTAGTTCATCACTATTGTTAGCAGAAATGGTTCATTAGCATCCGCTTTCTCGTTAGAAATCGCGGTGCACGTTACTTGCCTTCGTTATCCTTGAAGTAGGTCTCGGCCCCGTAGAACTCGAGATGTTTGGCTGGTTTGACGAGGCCACCGCAGGCTTCAACAACATCCTTCAGGTTAATGCCGAGATACTTCGCCGTTCCTATGGCGCCCTCCGCCCATGGAGCTTGGGGGACCTCGTCTCCCTGGCCTGCATAGAGAGAGATTTGCTCAATTCGTCTCGTTCCAGAGCATTGCATCGTAGCCACCTTTTCCATGCGAGGAAATTTAGACTCATCAGTAAGCTCATCGAACGTGAATGTTCGTGGGTTCTTGACTAGCCCATCTAGATCTAACTTCCATTTATCTTTGTCGATCAATGGAATGCCGCCATGGTTTCGCACAAAGTGAAGCGAATTCGGCGTCACGGCTTTGTCAGTCACCAGTCTCTTGGGAGGCTCTCCATTGTATGGGAATTGCAGTAGATGCAACATCTCTGGATGTTTCTCACGAAGGACCGTGCTCCAGGAGTCTTCGGGGACATCTGTGAGCTCACCACCAACTGCGTGGTGCCACATCTTCCAGTGCGTGCCAGGGAGCACGGGATTTGTATCGGGAATGGGTCCCATCTGGAACTCTGGGTTGGGTGGAAAGACCTGAGAAGCCAGAATCTTACGCGCCTTTTCCTTCTTTTCTGGATATTTTTCCCATTCCACATAGCTAAGACCATGTCAACCGTCGTCCTCAACCAGGAGAAATAACGCACCCTTTCCAGCCTTCGAGCTCCCGTGTAAACAGCTCATCGCGGTTTCCTACGGCATCGATGGCTGCTTGATCCTTGGTCAATTCGGGCCATTCCCTGGGCTGGAGAAAGACGGGTTCAGGCCCCGTCTGATCCAGAAACGGCAGCTTAGCACCGGCCAAGCCTTGTTCGATTTTCCATTCATCGGGTCGGTTGTGAATCTCCATTTTGACCGTGGACAGGAGGGAGTCCGAAGAGAGTTGATTGTGGACGTGGGGTGTTGTTGGCCTTATATGCTGGCTCAAGACGAAATGCAGAACATCCCCTCCCACCTCAAGTTGTCTGAACCCTACACCCAACAGGCTAAACGACACGCCCAAGCCCTTTGGAACAGCTCTGCAGAAGCCCAGATTACGTCTAAGTGGTGTGATACCAACAAGCATCTCAGAAGAAACTTCCGTGACCTGGCTGAAGCTTTAACCCCTCCAATGCCGAGAGATACGCTTGCTCGTAGTGGGCGAACATCCTTCCGTCATGTTAACCAGGGCGGCCGACTCGGGCGAGGTAGTGTAGATGGCTTGAATCACGCGGCTTTGTCAGGAAAATTAGAGCATTCGTCCTTGTCCGAAGCATAGTTGGATATGAAGTGATTGGCGGATCCACCGGATAGGGATAGACTTTCTGAAAAGACCATCGGTGTCTGAAGATCAGCCATTGACGAGGCCTGTGGCCAGAGCTACTTTGAGTTCAAGGGCTGATTGGATAACAGACAGAGGGGCTGGAGCGTATTTGAGAAACAAAGTATGAAAAAGTCGTTCGCACGAGCTTTGGTGCGATTGCGGCTGGCGACCCCTCTTCTCACCTTGGTCTGGATTGTCAGAGGGCACAAGCAACCTCGACTCTCGCATTGGACACTGTAATACACACCGAGATGGAACACGAGGTTCATCTTCTGTCAGCACGAGCCAGCGTGAGAGGGCGATGACTTAAAAGGGAAACAGTGTGAAGGAAAAAGCAAAAGTGATGACCCCGGAGTGAGCACATGCCGAGAAGCCGAGAATGACTGGTCAAAAACACGAGGAGGAGAGGGAGGAATCCGCCAAGCCAGATACAGCACAGACTGGAACAGGGCGGATACAGAGGATAGAAGGGGAAACTCGTTGAAAAGAGTGCGTCTTTGGAAAGGGGGAGCGAGCCTCCCTAAATAGTATTTCTCCGCTGCCGCCAAGCCGCCAAGCATCACCTCGGCCTGATCGGACCGTTTGGGGACTTGTGACGTAATGTAGGACACTAGTCCTATCCTGGTAATTCCTTCTCTTGTGCTGTATACGATGTAGCTCCTCCGTACAAATATCTATCTCCCGCTGCCCCAAGCTGCCCAAGTTATTTGTAGGATGTACCAAGTACCTGGCGCGCATCGAGACATCTTCAATGTATCATGATTTGGCCACCAGTAGACCTGTTCTGGACCAGACCAAACCAACGAATTAAATACATTCATCAGGAAAATCCATCATAATCTGCCGAGTGCACGATATCATCTGCTCAACCCGCTAGACGGAACTCGCATTCTGAAGTCGGACAAACATCTACGTCACTGCAAGCTTGTTGAAAGTGGTGCAGTAGCTGACGATTACCACGTGGTAAACCGCTTCCCGGCAAAGAGAAGTCCAAGTCATTTCATCAATGTGCCCCGAAACCCTTTGGAGCACTTCGAGATCACGGCCAATCGCCCACTATAAGGAAATGCCAAAAATCGTTGTCTGTAGCTCCTCCAGACAAGCTCGCCGCTGGCGCCGATGCCGTCGGAGTCTCTTCTCCAAGATCAACACAAGTGAGGTTGAACACACCACCTTCTGTGGCATTTCCAATTGATAGTGCGCAGTCAGTTCTATTTGCAACTCTATCAAGGCCAGGGCTATGGTTGTCAGAGTCAACTGGTAATAACGACTACTCCGACCCGCAGGTCTAATGTGACCGACTTATTAATTTGCCCGATTGGAGCTGCCCAACTGTACACCGAACAAACAGCGGTGATGATCCCAGCGCAAACAAGGAAGCCACTCATGGTTAGCAAAGAACTTGGACAAACTGACCTTGGTTATAGACTGTTGAAACCTGTTTCGTGCCTAGGGGATGGTGAGCTTTGGTGCACAGACGCCAAAGACAGAGATCGTTCTTATGCCATGAATATATGCCGCCGCAAAGCTTAGAACAGGTGTGCAACATGTACACCTTATCTTGTCACAGGAGAATTTCCGCTCTGGCTGCATATGCAGAACCTCGATTTTGAGAAACAGCTGCTCCGCCCGTCCCCTGCACACTTCGATGTTGTTTTTCAGCTCGCCTCCACGTGGTGCTCATTATGAGAGGCCTTTCCGAGTCGAGAAACGACTCAATTAGCTACATATGCGCTACCATGTTGTCTCTCGGCTTGTCACCGCGTGATCCCAAGCATATAAGGCTTTCCCGACTCGAGACAAGGCTTCAGTGACGCCTGGCTTCATCTGTTTTGTGGCTTCCTGCACTGGTCTCTAGGATATTATGCTACCAGTTCAAGTCCAAGTGACTGGCTTTCCGTGCGTCGAGGTTAAGTTGAGAGCATGAGAGCGACTGGCTTCACAAATGTCAAGGCTCACCCGTGAGCTGCAAGCATAAAACTCAGGGTAAGTAGCATCTCGCAGCTTTCGTCTTCAGGCTCCCATGCTTCATCTGATATCATAATGCCCGATCGACCCAGGTTTGCAGTGTTTACAGTCTTGCTAGGCGGTGAATGTCTAACCAATAGACAAAGTACCTCCATGATTCTGCGCATCCATGAGGACCGTACGTTTTTCCTGCGAGCATGCACCAGCCGGTATGCGTTCAGATGTTACGCCTTGGCCGACTGGATGAAGGCGTCGCGTTCACAGACGTCTCCGAATACTTCGCGTCCCTCGGTGTGTTCCAGTCTTCACTGCATCGAGAGTGGGCCGGCTCGTCCATATTTTCTATATTCCTTTTTCTGATGCATAACTCTAGAGAAAATTGCACCAGGCGTTGCATTCACCACCCTATTACAAGGACGCCAGGAGCGAGGAATTGTCGCTTATACAGTGTCACAGCGGTGGGTATCGAAACATTGCTACCAACTATAAGCCGTGGAATTTCTCTGCTGACAACGTCACCCGAGACCACTGCCTGGACATGCTTGAACAAAGCATCATGCGCCATGGAGACACCCAGCTGATCACGATGACCTGGAGTGCGACCGATCCGATTCCGCACGCAAATCTCTTCAGCTCCCACGACTGTATAGACTGACAAAAGTTCAACAGTGGGGCTCGACAGCATTCCATGGATATCTCCACCGGACCTTGTCGTGCACCCGACGTTGGGCAAGTCATCTTGTTGAACGATCCAACCCGCGCGATGAATGTTGGGCTCTGCAAAATAGGGTCCAGCGTATGCCAACATGGGAGTCCAGACTGGCGCTTCCGTTGCCAGCGCCAGCGAGCACTGAGGAGCGATTTTGTTCAGTAGCGGGCGGCATAAGCCGCCAAATTTGGTGCGAAATTTCCCTGCAAGTTGTGTTGAAGTCTATTTTACAACGATGGAGATGTATCCAAGTACTCACTACAGTACATAGGTGTGTATATCTATAAGCCTCTCCTGGTCTATTCCTTGCTTCCGATAATGCTCCTCCTCTTCCTCATTTAGGGTTGACCTGATTCTCAGAGCTGCCAGACTCCGCGTTGCTCTCCTTGATGCCTTCTTCCTCGACCCGCTGGCCTCGAAGCACCACGCCCTTTTCCCATCCAACACGATACGCAGATATCTTGTCCTTCTTCGCCCAGAGGTGTCGATATCCGTCCCATCCGATCAAGAAGAACCAGATCCCTCCCAAGACACCCATGAGGACAAAGTTTCGAACCAGAGAGTGCGCGGCCACCAGGGAGATGGGAACCAACTGAAACCCCAAGCCGGAATTGATCCAGCCCAGGCAGATTGCAATGCGACCGAGCCAACGATGGAGGTAGGCGAACATACTCTTTTGGCCTGTCCGCTTGAAATGACGGTGCTGCAACAGCCCCAGTGCCGGCTGAAAGAGGATCAGCGCCGACGTCGCGAGGAGGCCAATCACAACGTGTGCCTTGGTCGACGTGCCGCTCGCGAAATAGTTCAGGTCAACATCTGCAATGTCGATGCCTAGCCCCAGTGCGCCGATCATCATCGCCATCCCCAGTACCTGGATCGGTGCGTGGATGAACTGGACCACGCGAACGCCCCGAAGCGGGAGATGGAGGGAAATGGCACCCAACGGGAAGAGGACGATGAAGACGATGGACATCATGCAGGCGTGAGCATTCCGCTTGCGTTTGAAGATCTTGTAGCCGTCTTGATAAAACGCTCGCCTTTGGAGGGAGTTTTCTTGGTCAGATTCTTCCAACATCGTTGCTGCCACTAAAACAATTCATCGTTAGACATCAGGCGCGCTCTGTTCGAACGTGAGAACGACGACTTACCCGCTGAAGCAGCAAAAAGCATGGCGAAAAGAAGCTTTGACTTCATCTTGAGGAGTGGGAGACAATATCTGGAGATACAGAGCTGTTGAGAATATGAGGCGAACCGATGTTTCTTGCTGTTGGCCCCAGGGCGATCAATATCAACCTTAGTTTCCGCATGCAGGGCGGAGTATTCTTTATAGCCGGGTTCTGTCTGTCGATGATGCTAGAACTGCTCTTCCGGCCTACTTCGTTGTAATCGCGCATTGCGTGGCATCAGCGGCTTGAGCCTCCTGTGATGGATGGACGAAGTCCAGAAGCCCAAGCCGAATCCGGGAGGGTCAGCGGCGACTTTCCGACTTGTTTCGTCCTCGCCGCAGGACCAATCTGACGGCTTATTGACCGACGAAGAGACCATGGGGGTGCTGATCGGTTTCATGTGGTTGGCGAGGTCCCTTGCCAACCGGGGTTAAATATAGAACACGGCCTAGCCTCACCTGTCATTCTAGGAATCCCAAATAGGTAAAGCGAACGACAACCCATCCCGTATCCTTCTCGCCGTGGATGACATTTTTCCAACATATATATATTTGGGAAAGACTGTTTGATGAGGAAATGGCGCAGATCTCGGATGAAGGTGGGCAAACTCTGACTCAGCGGCTCTGAAGTCGTCCAGCAGGCCATTGATGAAATCTTCGTGTTGCTACTGTGGCCACGTCAAGACATCGATGGACCGCTCTTCAAGCGGTTCAGGCACTTGTAAGTGTGGCTGCATCCTACGAAGGTGCCGGCTTCCGTGGATTTATCATCGAGCGAAAACACCCGCCGCTCCACGAATCCGGTTGTTGGCATGGCGTGCAGACTACCATGCACTTGCTGGGCAAACCCCGAGAGTAGCGTAATGCACACTCCAGGAACGATACTCTGAGTTGCTTCTGATTGCGGCGCGCTAGACAGGCTGCTGGAGCTTGGGGTGTGTATTCCTCGTACCATGGGTCCTGTAACATGCCGTGACTTTGGAGTGCCTGCTATTGGATCTCGAATGGAGAAAGATTTCCTCTGCATGAAAGTAGTCGTCTATGCTGTCCAAAGCGGAACGAGGACAGCACCAACGCTCTTGTTGACCTCCAGGAGGCTCAGTACATGTCAGGCCAAAGCATCGGAGACTGTCCTGACATGATAGTGGGTCCTGTCCAGTTGTGCTCGTGCAGGGAGCTCGAAGAACCGCGGAGCAACTATCCTATTTACAGGAGCTGCATGAGAACATCATCTGCTGTTTTAGACCACGATTAGAAGGGAGGGCTCAAGGATTCTGTTCTCCCCCACAGATCGATGGAACAACCACATATAGAAGCTCTCTAGACACCAAAAGCAGGGAGCTTTCGTCACAAATTGCTGGAAAATTGAAGGAATTCAGCCATCCGCATCTGCGGATCGTGAGGGTGTCATAATCTTTAACCGATTCCTCGTCATCCTCGAAGACGACTGCACCATCTTGCCGGCGGCTTTCCAGCAGACGTTGATAATATTCGACTGCCTTGCGGTCCCGACTGCTTGCATCAAATGCCACTTGGCCAGCTTTAGAGAGACGTCTTTGCTCCTCAATGCTAGTAGCCGTCTGCTGGGTTGGCTAGCCGCCACCGCTCTTGTCACCGGATCGATCTATCGAGCATCCAGCGATAGAGAGCGCCCATCTGAAAGCACCAAAGGACAGAAAGAGCGCAAGGTCCGTGTGATCAGCCCGCCCACTTCCTGTTCTTATTCGACAGACGGCGGTAGAGTTCTGCTCTGCTCTCGCAATTAGTAGAACTACTAGAGATTACTCTGTTCAAAAGCAACAACATTCGGATCCAGATATAAATGGGGAAGAGGACAGGTCATTGAAGCTGCCACGGAGAAAGAAGAGGCTGTCGGCTGGAGTGTTCTTGCCAGCCTGCCTTTGGTGGGTTGTATACACACATTGTGCGACGATCGTACATATCATATTTGCTTCGACAACGAGCTCGGCAGGCCATTCTCAACGATGCGCGGAGGTTTTGACGGGCTTGCATCTGGCATAGGACGAAGTCCATCCGGGCCAACATGTATGCCTATCTGCTGGAGTCTACAGGCATTCGGCGTTTCTCAAACGATAGTCTTTCAGGCAGCGGAAACAGGTCGAAGCAGTACCGCTACAGGAAAAGGGTTTCATGATGCGCTCGCTGATGCTAGGATCCGATGGTCTTGTACGCACTAAGAGCTCTATTCATTGAGGACCGATAAAAATCACGCCTCATTTCCCCCGTAGTGATCATTCATTCAGCCTTGTTCATTCAACAACTGCTGCAGTTTCAGAGATCCTCCTCTTTGTCGTTGGCAAGTATGCGCAGAACCCCAACAACGTCCAAACCAAAGCCCACGGGGCTTCGAGAGATTAACAGCGCAGTAAAACTGACATCGCTATGTTAACAACTTATTGTTGTCATCCGTCCGGCACATGGGGGAAGGAACTGTGACAGTAGGCAATGTGATTCAGGCTTTGCAGCATCGTCTTGGACTTGGACCCTTCTCCGTCGTCCTCTGTAGTTTTTGGTAGTTTCTGAGGATTTTCCAGTATTTGAGACGAGATCCTTTCAGCAAAGCCCGTAGCTTTCTCAGCTCCAGTGCTGGAGGAAACTGTCTGCATCCTCGTTTTACCCGGCGCGTCCTCGAAAACCATTTCCTCGCGATCGTCCTTTTCTTTTAGCCTGGAAGTAGTGGACGGTTGTTCCGTGTGGTGGAAGAGACGCCTGCCATCGCCGACACCGTGAATTTGGGAGAAGGAAAAGGTCCTATTCGAGTAAGAATCGAAGATGAAGGAGGTAATGCTTCTGGCACAGCCGTCAAGCGGTGACCACACGGGATCCATAACTAGGAGCACATCATCTCAATTTGCCGGTGAGAGAATCTGGTGTACAGCGAGACAGGTACAAGTAGAGCAAGAAAAGTCCGCAGCCTCGGCGTGTGGAGATGCGAAGTCTCGGTGCTCGGTATAATAGTCCAGCCACTTCCGCCGCCGGCCCATCGCGCATACTTGCCCACGCTTGCCCAGGCCACTCCTGGCCACTCGTCACTTCTAACTCCCTAATACCTCCAAAGTGCATTATTTCTTCCGAATGAAATGAGCTCCTGTCATTAATCATGAATGAAAAGACAGGGGATCTCTCCTGGGACATCCGCGGTGTGCCAGCTACGAAGACCAGTGGGCAGTGCCCCTCAGCGACGCGCTTGCTCTCGTGTTTGTCAACATTTCAAATCGAGGCAAATGTCAGGCGCATCTATTACACGCAGACGAAGACGGTTGCATTTGGCTGTTCGTCGCAAGAAACTCAGCTGCCCTGCACGTCTTTTGTCCAGGGCGGTCGATATCTATACACGAAATAGTGCCCTGCAAAGAGATATCAAGGTGCCAGACTCGCTCATAAACTTGAACAAGGCTGTGGAATGCGCCCGCCTCTTCTAGCCAGAAATGGCCTCCAAAGACCGGCATCATGTTTGACTATATCTGCCGTGGCCGTCTATCCATATCCCAAAAAGAAGCCCACGGTCGCTCATCTCCGCCGACACTCGTTGCGGTAAGAGGCAGGTGACACAGGTCGTCGACTTGCCGTCATGCGAGGGAAGCACTTCATATCTTGATCCCTTGTTATCTTGTTCTCCGCACTTGCAGATCCTGAGGGGAGCCACAGAAGAGCGACGGTGATGCCCACCTCTATCGCATCCCCAGGCCGGCGGACTGTGTTATGGACCTTTCTCACAATGGCAGGTCGAGAACTCCATGTCGACAGGCCGCATAGGCATACCAAATCCATTGGTTGCACCCCTGGATGTTTGAGATAAAACCATGATAGAGAGCTGCGAGATCGTCGGCATATGGCCGAACTGGTCATGTCCCGTCGTATACCCTGAGCCAGACATATATTAACGAGATGTGTTCTCGTATGCCTATGTTCTCTCAGCGAAACCTGCCCAGTCTCTGGTCGACTCGCCAAGATGAAGGACGACATTGAAACACACCAGACGAGGGTGACCTCCGTCGAGAGTATCGACGAAAAGCTTGTTGACTATCGGGATGTGGACGCAGCCCTTGGTTTTTTGCGGGCCAATGCCAGTGCTGGGCAGGCAGTTGACATTGACGAGAAGAAGCTCATGCGGAAGGTCGATTGGATGATAATGCCATTGATGTTTGCCTGCTATTATTTGCAGTATACTGACAAGACTTTGCGTGAGTTCACACGCGGTGAACCCTCGTTCAAACGCTGCTGACCATGGTATAGTCTCCTATGCCGCGATTATGGGCGTCATTGAGGACACCCACATGCCGTCGAATGGCTTCTCGAATTTGGCAATCGCCTTCTATGTCTCTTTCCTGTTCTGCGAGCCACTTCAGTCGTTCTTCATCCAGAAGTTCCCGACCGCAAAGTATTTGGGCTGCAATGGTAAGTGCAGGCATCATGTGCCTCGGAAGCAGTATGCTGATAATGCAGTGATTCTATGGGGCATCGTTGTCTCCCTGAACTGTGTCTGCCACAATTTCGCATCCATTGTCGCGCTTCGGGTCTTGCTCGGCATGTTCGAATCATGCGTCGCTCCTAGGCAAGTGCGGTCATGGTTCGAGCCGAAAATGTGTCTGACCGCTTACAGTCTTGTAATCCTCACGGCCATGTGGTACAAGCGGCATGAACAAGTTTCACGGATGGGGATCTGGTACCAAGGCGTTCGTCCCCCCTTTCCCATTCAAAGAGTCAATGTTACTAGCAGGTCGTCTTCGACCGAGGCTAACAGATAGATATGTTATAGACATCGGTGGCCCCGGCCGTGTCTTCTTTGGCCTCATACGGCTTCCTCCACTACACAGACTCCCACCCGCACCTCCATTTCAAGTCGTGGCAAATCCTGTTTCTCGTCTTTGGGATCATCACAATCGCTATTGGCATCTTAGTCGTCCTCTTCCTTCCGGATAACCCTATGAAAAGCCGGTTGTCTGCCGAAGAGAAAATCTACATTATCGAGCGAGTCCGCGAGAATCAGACTGGAATTGAGAACAAGAAATTGAAGACCAAGCAGGTCAAGGAGGTGCTCCTTGATTTCAGAACTTGGCTGCTGAGTTTGGTTGTCATCACCACCAACGTGCCCAACGGCGCCGTGAGCTCTTTCTCAAGCATTATTATTGAGAAGTACATCAAATCAGACCCATTTATACATGTTCTTGCTGACCTTTTTGAAAGCTTTGGTTTTGATGAATACACAACGCTGCTCCTCAACCTCCCTGGATGCGCGGTCGCTTTTGTGTCAGTCGGCTTCGGAACATGGTGGGCCGGCAGATATAATGGCAGGGGCATCGCAATCATTGTTCTCACGATCCCGACCTTGCTCGGAGGGGCTTTGATGGCCTGGCTGCCTCCTTCAAACAAGGGTGGCTTGCTCACGGGCAATTACTTGACTAATACCGTCGGTGCTAGTAAGTGTGGACTTTGCGGCAACCCCCCATAACAGCTGCTGACAGTTGTAAGCTCTTCCGTTGATGTACAGTTGGATCACATCGAACTGTAAGTGTCTCTCAAGTACCAATTTTAGGACATACAGCTAATGACTCGTAGATGCTGGACACACAAAGAAGATCACGATGAACGCAATTGTACTGATGAGCTTCTGTGTGGGCAATGTAAGTCCCCCCAAAGACACACTCCGACGAGGAGGCGCGGTAGGTATTTCAGGTCCCAGGACCCGAGTTTCACGCCGGGAGCGCCTCCGACAAGCTTGCGTCGTTACCTGTTTGAGAGGAGATATTGCTAACACTCTCTTCACTCAAAACCAGATCATTGGGCCCGAGACTTTCCGCGCCAAAGATGCGCCTCAATACATCCCGGCAAAGCTTACCATTGTGGTGATTCTCTCGGTTGCCATTGTTCTGGCCATTACACTGGATTTGCTCTACGCGCGGGAGAACAAGAAGAGGGACCGCGAAGGCCATCAAGATCTGCCTCAGGATTACGAGTTCCTTGATTTGACCGATAAAGAGAACAGGAACTTCAGATATCTGCTATGATTGGTTTTTGTCCCCTGGCAGCAAGCAAGGAAGGGAGCGTGGATTGGTCGCGGATGTAAAGTTCCAGAGGTTAAATGAAGGCAGGACTGCAGGTACATATATAGTCACGAGCTTACATACATGGCGATATCCTCAATCGCAGACTTATATAGATAGGATCACGAACGACTATGGACAAGATCGAGTTTCATCTCCGCCAGCAAGCGAACAGACCTCTTAGGCGAATTTGCGAAAGGTAAGGCCGTATGAATGTATGAAAGTTCACCGCCGCCGCCATCACCATCATCATTGTAATCATTATCGGGGGTTGCACAGCTCCATCATCTCTACATTAGCGAAATTGTTAGGCTCGTTGTATTATGTCTACTGCGTACTTAGCTGGGACCAAGCCCATATCTCTACAACCGTATTGGCCCACTGTCCCAGGCCACAACAAGGGCTACGCTAGGACAGAAATAAAAAAAAAACCTCACAATATACCAACTTCTCCGACATTCCATGGGGAAGAGATGACCGAAAATTTACAGGTAAAAGCAAAAACAATCAACAGTCAGGATTCCCAAGTGGTCACCCACCTTAGTACTAACTGACCGGCATGTGGCTTAAGTATGGCTGAGCGAACGGGAAGCCCTGTTTTCCACATCCTATGGTCGATTGCGACAAGCTTCGTGCATTAATATTACTTCAATATCAAATTTTGTTTGGTGTAACGCCTTTATTCGCAGTGAGCCGGGGCGGGGCAGGATGGCTTTGGAGCGAAATTCGCTCTGGGCTTGCGATCCGCGCCGGGCTTGTTTTGCTGCTGTGGAGTACATTAATCGATGCAAGTATCTGCAGCCATCGCGTCGAAGTTGCGCATGAGAGATGAAAGAGGGAGAAAAACAGACGGGAAGATTAAAAAAAGGAGGGGGAAAGAGAAATAATTGAGGGAGATATTGCATATATACATGGAGAAGAAGGCTTTGACTACGGCTGATGTGCCTGCCCGATTCCTCCAGGCCGCGTTGCTCGTCGGTCACATCCCCTTGAGGGCCGTGGCATGCGACCCGCGCGTCTCTTATGCGCTCTACGTCCCGCCACACCACTATAACCCCAGCCCGGCCCAGGGCGAGGACAAGGTTCCGCTCCTCGTGTACATGCACGGCACCAGACGAGACATCTCGGCGATCCACGACGCTCACGGCCTCGTTGCCTTCGCCGAGACGACGCCGTGCGCCGTGCTCGCGCCCTTGTTCCCTGCGGGCCTCGACGGGGCCAACGACATCGACTCGTACAAGTTGCTACGATCGAAGACGCTCCGGTCAGACCTGGTGCTCCTGTCCATGCTTGATGAAATCGCACAGCGGTGGCCGGGCGTCCGAACGGAGAAGATATTCATGATGGGCTTCTCCGGCGGAGGCCAGTTTGCGCATCGGTTCTTGTATCTGTACCCAGAACGGCTGGCTGCTGTTAGTGTGGGAGCGCCGGGGCGGGTCACAAGTTTGGACAGTCAGAAGAAGTGGCCGATGGGCGTCGCGGACGCGGAGGCTCTCTTTGGTCGGACTGTCCAGGCAGATCTGCTCAGGAAGGTCCCGATCCAACTGGTCATTGGCAGTGCTGATACTGTCGTCCACGGCGGGGAAGAGTTCTGGGTCTGGCACCGAGAGATGAAGGCTCGAGACGGGAGTGGAAGAGTCGAGGCGGGAGACTGTGAGAACGGCGACCTGCCACAGATGGATCGGGGAAGGCTTGAGTCGATTCGTGGCTTGCAGGCCATGTGGAAGCGGCATGGCATTGATTCACACCTCGACATTGTGCCGGGCGTGGCTCATGATGATAAAGGGGTTCGAGAATCCGTCCTTCAGTTCATGCGCCCTCATTTGCAGGCTTGAGGCAACATGTGCCACCTGATATAGGTTGAGTTAGAAGTTCAGCAAAAATATGCGGTCGTGAAATGCATTCGTCCTTCCTCCAAACGATCCGCTCTAGCTTTGGCTTTGCTGTAGAGTTTCTTTTCCACTCTCATGGCTGTTTTGGTCGCGCCAGAGCAGTGAAGCAGCAAAAGCAAGCACTGGCCTGCCATAGCCCCCGGAGACAGCATGGTGTTGTCTCCAACAGCTTCTCAACGACAGGGCCAGCGATGATCAATCCAGACCGACCCATATTGCGACCGAAGTCCTTTGGAAGTGAGCTACCGGTATGAAGCTAGGATGATATGGTCGGTTGGTGAGAGGCCCCGCTAAAGATCCTAAGACGCTGCTCACAACCGCGGTGGGAGGTGGAGGGTGGTGGACTTGGCGGATGACGAGGCCCACATCGGCGGCATCGACGGCGGAGGTGGACAAACTCTCCCTTGGATTTCTCCTTCATTCTAGTTGCCCAGATGCCATCATGGAAGCCGGTGAAGATGGTGCTTCCCTCTCCCCTGATCCACGTCCGCTGACGGGCGTTTCACCCCTCCATTCTCGCGCCCTGATCTCATGCAGTTTCTGCCGCAAGAGGAAGAGAAAATGCGACAAGACTCTCCCCGACTGTTCCTTCTGCCGAAGGTAAGTTCGTGCCTCTATCTGCACCAGCCGACTGAGGGAGGACGCGCCATACATTGATCAACTGTCTCTAGACACAGGAGGAGATGTGTGTATCCCCAGCGCAGAGCGCCGCTCCTGACAGTGGAGGAAGTGTCTCTGTCTCCGTCCGCAAAAACACATGTCGAACCTCATCCATCAGAGGCAGTGGTTGTCTACTTTCTGGACCACAATATCTTCAGATGCGGACAGATGGTGGTCACAGACGTCCACCCCGCCGTTCCCGAAAGCGTCTTGAGCCTCTTGGGGGATTTTGCGTCCGTCCAGAAGGACGCCGCAGAATATTTTAGGACCGTCCACTGTTGGTGGTCTATCATTTCCAAGCATTCTTTTTACAACCAACTACTAAATCCTCTCGTGCCAAGGCAAGGAGATGTCAGTCTGCTCTTACTTTGCATGAAATTGATTATCTGGAGGCCGTCCGAGGAAAGGCAAGACCCACGCACTGCGTTGTATCTTGCTGCGAAACACTATTCGACAGAGCTGGAGGTGGCGGGAGTCTTCAGCATCCGTGGGTTACAGGCAGCTGTGCTGATTGCAGTCTACGAATACGCCCATGGGATCTACCCGTCTGCATTCCTCTCTGTCGCCTCCTGCGCCAGATATGGGAGAGCTCTTGATATCAACCTGACTCTGACAGACACTTCTGGGGTGACCATGGACTGTTTTGGATCAGAAGAAAAGAGACGGCTGTGGTGGGCAATTCTCATTCTCGATCGTTTCGCAAATATAAGCGGTCCGGGAAGACGCGACTTCGAGATTGATGATCCAAGTCCAAGAGATCTTCTACCCGCCGATGATGCGGCCTGGGACGCGGGCATGGTTACCGCATACGATGGAATGACCATCTCGTGTCCGTCGACGGAGCGAATGGGTAGATTTGCAAAATTGGCACAGGCGACACATCTCCTCTGTCGAGTCCTCCGGCATGTTGGCGATCGGGCAATGGACCCAGAATTCCGTGAGAGCCAGGAGCGTCAACTAGAGAAGGCAATTCAAATGTCAATCCGCATGGTCAGTGGCGTCCTTAAAGGTCCCGCAGGCGCTCATGCCCAAATCTGTTATAGGTAAGTGTACTATCTCAGGATGATAAGCATTGTCTGGGCTCATCAGAGGAAGTTCCCTGTTCGTCCTTTATGACGACGCCTTCAACATCGAGCCATCAACTCCGGCTGAGCTCATACGGCGCGATCATGCGCGCGATTTGCTAGAGCGAGTCTCGAAGACCTGCTCGACCTCCTCGGGTCACTTCCTACAGGGTAATGCACTCCCTGTCGAGATGGTAGCTCCGTTTGTTCTGCATTGGAAGTATCGAGCAGCATCCTTTTATGTCCGTATGGGCAGAGAGAGCTCCAACAGCGATCATGCAAGGAACTTAGAGATTCTCAAGATGGGACTGAAGAAACTTGATGCTAGGTGGAAGATTGCAGGTATTTGAAGTCCACTCTCGAGATGGCTGATTGAGTGAGTAATCATTCGCAGGAACCTATCTACGAATGCTTGAAGCCAGGGAAGTCATGCTCTGCACCTAGACGCAACTAATACGGCATCCACTTCTCCCCTTGTCTCTCCGCCAAATGTCCGTCAAATTCCACCGACTCCGTCGCCCTCCACCAGTTTCCTCCTTGTCCACCTACCGCCATCTACCTCCACATCCTTGAGTTGATCGACACAAGGTTCTGTCACATGCATACTGCTTTCAATAAATCTTTGCGAGGCTAGTCAGCGCTAATCAATGCAACTTGCAAATCATGGCTGCAGCCTTTGACCATCAGTCGACCCGGGGCCCCAGATTTTGTCACGCTTATGAATTTTAGCCGACTTTGTTCAATCGCTATACAGGTGTGATAGCATAGAATTGTCGACCATACCGTCGCCGTATCGTCCTGTCAGACGTAAGCGGGACCGAGGGTCGAAGGAGATCTGCGAGGAGATCTATTTTTTGAATACTCATCAGCTGGGACTATCTGACGTGTTGATCTGAAGCAGTGATTGGATCCAAGGCAGGCCGTTGACCTCATATCTCGGGTCCATTGTGCAAATATATATTGGAGTACTCAGCGCCCACCGTAGGCGTATTCATCAACGCTCTCTGGTTCAGTCGAACATCTTTACACGGGAAGACATTATCCTGCAACAGCAGCATCAACCGAGGACTCCAAGCCAAAATGCCTATTTACAGGGTAAGCCGTGTCGGCTTTGATCAAGCTCCTCACTTGATGGCTCGAGCCGTGTTTGAGCTCTCGTCCCTCAATATTGCCCGCTCACAATCTCCCTCATAGATCCAACATTCCTACCCCCTCACGCAGTACCAGAAATCCCTTTTGGCCCACAAGATCACCGTGTTACACAGCACCGAATTCCTGACCCCGTCACTCTTCGTCAACGTCCACTACGTGCCCGGCGAGCCCGTAAGTGATTTCTTCCTGGCCGGGAAGCCCTATAACCGCGGCCTCACATCGCCGAACCGCATCATGGGCACTGTGCGGACGGGCCCGAAACGCACAAAGGAGCGATTCGACGCTTTTGCTAAGCAGCTCGAGGCGGCCTGGTATGAGGTCGTCAATGGGCCGAAGGAGGAAGGCCAGGCCAATGGTCGTGGTAGTGTCAATGGCCACGGAGGAGAGGTCAGCAAGGAAGAAAGATTGGCGAGAAAGCTGCACATTGTGGGCTTTACGCCGGTGATCGGCGGGCTCGAGAACGGAGTGCTTCTCCCAAGTGTGAGCTTTTCTTCCCGTTGCCGTTACCGTGAAATTTATTTCCTCCTCCTCAAACTCGACCTTGGCTTCCTCAGAACAACGCTAACAACTTCTTTCCTTCTCCGATCTAGGCTGATAACGAAGCGACATGGCTAAAGGACAACATGGCCTTCTTCAAGGAGCAGGCCGAGCTCTACGACGACGAGCCGTTCCAGAATCTGCTCCAAGAGTTGAAGGAGAGGCCTGACTTGAGAAAGCTGGTCGAATGAAGGGACGGAAAAGGGCACGGGGCTTTCACCATGTCTGGGCGCTGAGCATAATAGCTTGGCCTCGACACAGATGGTTGACGACGACTGTGAAAAGGGGAGGGAGCAAGGACGAGAGGGAGCGCAAGAGCAAGAGGCTTGAACCCTGCCTGCTAGCTATCCGGCCAGCTGACAGCCTCATCACGGGTCAAGTTAGATAGTAATGATGTTTTGAATAAAATCAATCGGTGGTAAATTCAGCGCCTTTTTGATACGACACACGCTCTGTCTGTCGGCCGCGGATGTCGAACTTTGATCATATTCGGGTCCCCCCTCACATTCCCGCTACATTCAGAGCGTGGTAATGTCTTGGTAAATCCGTCCCCACATGCCCCGTCTTGCGTTTGCTTCCACTCACAGTCGGCTCTCGCCGCCTTCCTTCTCCTTGACGACTAGGCCCCGCTGCGACTCCCACACCGTGTCCCAGATGCGCATGCCGCGGTCCCACAGATCGTCCTCCTTGTCCTCGACCACGTTGCCCTCGTGGTCCAGCCACCTCAGAGACCTCTCCCCGCGCGCAGCAGCAGCGCCGGCGTCGTGCAGTTTCTCCCCCGCCAGGAACCTGCCGAACGGCTCCAGGAAGCGCTGGATCACACGCTTGTCCTGCGCCGTGTAGTCGGCGCGCCAGCCGCTGGCCCACCATATGGGCGTGTCGAGGCCGTGACAGACGCCGACAGCGGGCGAGATCCAGTTGTCGAGGTTCTTCGCCCTCCACGAAATCCGGTACCGGTGCAGGTTGGCCCGCGGTAGGGGTTTGACTGCGGCGCCTGCTTTCTGAGAAGGCGGGTTGAGCACGATGTGCGTGAGGCCCCGAAGAGAGGCGTGCACCTGCGCGTCCGCCACAATCTGGCTGAACACCTCGGCCCACTCGGCCGCGTTGGTCGAGGTGCTCGCCGGCATCGAGTACAGCGGCAAGAGGGCCTTGACCACGTGCGCAGGGTAGTAGTTGGCCAACTGCGTCACGAGGCCCTGGTATGAAGAGGGCGGATTGACGATTTTGTACAGTTCCTTTTCGTCGCAGACTTCGCCGAGGAAGATGGAGATGTCGTTTTCGGCGAGGCGCGTAGCGAACGAGCCCGAATGCAGCGAGGAGAGGAATGTGCTGGGGATAAAACAGTTATCGGTGGAGGCGCGGAAAGTGTGCATTTTCATCTTCGCCAACGACGCGATCAAGTCCTTGGCCGGGATCTGGCGGAGTCGCTCCAGTTTCTCGCGCGGACTGCTTGAGAGAGGAATGCCAAATATGGCGCAGAGATCGTTGAACTGTTGCGTCAGCACCGGGGAAGTGGTCGGGTTCGGCTGGATCGCCACGGCGTTGGACCACAGGTACACTCTCCTGACCAGTCTCTTTTCTCGAGGGAGGAGAGTGTCGTAGTTGAGCTGGAAAAAGGTGCTGTTCGCACCCGCAGACAGTCCTCCTACTGTGATGTTGGATGCGTCGCCGCCGAACAGGTGGATGTTCTTTGCCACCCACTCCAACGCGCACCGTTGGTCCCACAGGCCGTAGTTTGACGGGGAAGCGTCTTCCTTCAGACTGGCAAGTTCGGAACCAGCTAGGAAACCGAACAGGTTGAGGCGATAGGTTGGCGAGACGATTATACGGGGCGTGGTGTGTGCCATGAGGTCAAAGGGATCCGTGTCGTTCTGTTGTAGGGCGTCACCGACTTGGAGCCAGCCCCCGTGGATGTGGAATTGAACAGGCCATCCTTTCTCATTGGGGGCAGGTGAGGCTGGGACCCAGATGTTCAGGTAGAGGCAGTCTTCATCCTGGACATTATCCACGGGCGGAGCTGCATTCGGGTTCGCCACGGCGATGGAGCCATGGTCGTAGTGAGGCTGTGGGCAGATGGGCCCGAAGCGTGTGTAGTCTCCCGGGGTTCCTTGCGGGTCGTTAAACGTAAAGTCCTCCGGTAGGGCTTGGGGTCGACGCCAGCGACGGGACCCCGTCGGGGGAAGTGCATAGGGAACTCTCGTGAAGCGATATAGAATAGGGTTTCCCACCAGGTCGCGTTGTTCGAGACCCTTGAGTGACCCCCGGGATGTCTTTAGTATGTATGGATGGGAGGTTGATTCTGTTGAGCGCATTGTGACCTTGTACAGCTGGTTTGTTGAGAAGGTCTCAATCCAGATATTCAGATTTCGCACGCTCGGGGCGGTTATTTATTTATCTATCATATATTGTCGCGGAACAGGGCTGCCAACGCAGATGTCCAACTTTGCTGTACCGAGGACACAGAAGGCAGAAGCAAACCCCCTTTGCAAGACTCAAATGTTCGACAACATAAAAAAGCAAGCAAGGTCGAGACTGACAATGTCTCAACCGACTCCGAACCAATAATGGAACCGAGGAAAGACCATGCGGCGTTGATCTCCATCGGCATTTGATTTAACTCCGCCCCGCTTCCCGATAGCGGACGTTTTCCGCCGGCATTCAGCGCCGAGGCTCCGGAGAGCAAGGAGAAAATGGGGAGGAAGGAGAACAGAATCGCGCAATCCTTTCTCAATGGTTGTGCATCTCGGACGTTGCCTTCAATGACGAGTGGCGACCTCTCCTTTCATAACAGGGGCGGAAATCTATACACTGTAGCTGGAGGGAAGGGACCCTAGCACACAATATAAACTACCATTTCTAGATTTTCTCTGTGATATGTACGGGGTGTGTTACGCAGAATGAGGCAAGACATGAACTCGATTTCGAGACCAGTTCAGGACAGTGAGAGAGAAGGCGAGGAGGTATATTAGATATAATGCAGTGGCTCTATTTGTGCTCTGGTCATGGTGCCCGTTTTTTTTCAAGTGTTTGCCGAGCCTGGCAGCTCTGTCTATTGCTTCAGCATGTCCAAGCACGACAAGGTTGTTTGTCCACCGTTGGACTTCAAACCTACTTGTAGGTCATTAGTTGCCTTGGGTGTGATGTCCACGGGTCAGCGGTTTCGGCTACATCGGTCTTGGTGGGCGGCACCAGCGGGAGGCTTGATCGGCATGAGGTCACGATGGCTAAATAAAAGCCACAAGCGAGAAATGTGGCTCGCACCAGGTTGACCAGGCTGATCTGTTATTAGTGCTCGATGACATATGCACCTCCAAGAAGCAACATCTTTGTTGTGTCTCGGGTTGTTTTCTGGAGCTTGCCATAGAAACAGCTGACATTTCTTGTAACTTGCAATTTCTCTTCCTTTTTCCCAGGCCCCAAGAAGTCTGAAATTTGTCGACAAAATTAAGATCAGCAGTGAGCTGTCAGGGGAGATCATCAGGCTATCAGATTCTGGACCGAAGACACCCCGGCTGGACTGCGACGATCCAAACAGGTTGAAACAGACAGAAACTCACTCAACTATTGGCTGTGTGGGGAATTTCACATGGAAGCAAACAAATCCCCTATTCCCGGTGCCGTCGTGGTTGACCAAGGGTTGACGTGACTTGCAGACGGAAGCGTGAGCAGGCAATCGACTGACTGACCATCTGAGAGACATCTTCGTCCGCTGCGCAATACGAGCCTAATTGTTCGTCCATCTTTCTGATGAGGCTGACAGTCATTTTCGGGAGCAGGTGACAAGCATCGACGTGGGGGTGTTGTTGCATAGCCGCCGAATGGAAGCTTCAGAGCAGCCAGTGCTATTTCAAGCAGCCATCTGTAATTCGTTGGAAATGAGGCAGATTAATCACTCGAGTCAGTACAATGAATAGCTGGAACAGGGACAGCAGATTGGAACAAAATCATGCATGCCCAACTGATGAGGCAAATGGCTTGCGAATGGCGAAACAGGCTGAAGAGAAAGGTGAGGGTGGTACGATTTCGACACCATTCCAGGCGACATTTATGGACAGAAGGCCAGCATGACACCCATGGGAGGGTGAGCTGCCGCGGTAGTTATAGGCTAGGTACCTACTGGGTACTTGTAGGTAGGCATACCTGCACCAACTAGCGAGGCCTAGGGCCCCCGGCTTAACCTGGCTAGGCACTTGTCTTAGCTGTACGTGTTAGAGGCCTGTCCAAGTACGTGGTTCGCCTGGGCACCAAAGGAAGGCAACCAACCGAGTTTGACCAAAACTCCATCTCTTCGTGATTGAGGTTCGCCACATCGAGCACGACTTGACTGACTGGTTCTCGTGTGTATGGGTGTGCATTCTTAGAGAGTAAAAGAGAGAGAGAGAGCTAGTGACCTAGAAACCTGGATGGTATGCATGTACTTGTAACTACCGGTTTAATTAGCATTGCCGGTGAGGTGTAAAAGGGCGCAGATGTGTCGCCCCTCGGCAGCAGCTGTCTGTCAGGGAGTGAAAGGGTACGGCAACGACTCCCTAGGTATGGGGGTTGGTGACAGCCAAAGTGGCACCCGCACCGCCTCCCCTCGGCCCTCGCTGGTCCCTCTCGGTGCCCCCATTTGGCCGCCCGTCTGCCCGCGGCCTCCCCTGCAATTGGATGGGCACTGATGGGGACTGCGCTCCTGGCGCAACTGCTCCCCCAAGGTGAGCAGGAGGCGAGAAGGTCAAGGCCGGTCTCAGCTTCCAGCACCCGCTTGCCTGTGACCAATTTGCAACCTTTCCCTTTTGTTTCCCTCATCCCATTCCATCCCCCGTTTACACTCCTCCCTTCATTCCTCCACCCACCCACCATCTCTCTACACATCTCAACAAGCAGAGAGAAGCAACAAGCTTGATCGACTTGTGAGCGTCGAAACTCACTTGTCATCAAGCTTCTCTCATTTCTCCTTCACCCTCGACAACTGCTGCACTAGGTTAGTCATCTCCTTCTGGTCTACCGCCTTCTTTCCCGCTTCGCCCGCTTGGCTTTCCCTGCA
Organism: Cladophialophora bantiana CBS 173.52; assembly: GCF_000835475.1. Classification (NCBI taxonomy): domain Eukaryota; kingdom Fungi; phylum Ascomycota; class Eurotiomycetes; order Chaetothyriales; family Herpotrichiellaceae; genus Cladophialophora; species Cladophialophora bantiana. Next base: position 553,873 of record NW_015971586.1, read on the forward strand.
ACCTCACCATCCTTTATTCACCCTACACCGGCTCATCCTTACCCTTCACCTTCACCTTCATCCTCATCCTCATCTTCCACCCCCCGGAACCTCAACCTCCAACTCCATCTTCACCTGTCCCTTACCCAGCCTCTCCCTTCTGAAAGTTTGCAGAACAGCCAAGCTGCTTCAGTCACGTTGTCCTGGCCCTGAAGACTGACAAGTGGTGGGCTTGCTAATCAAGGTGGAAACAGGCTGAGACCGCTTCAATCTCTCCTCAGTAGCCACCGCTTTTTCCAGAAACCGACTCAACCTTCAACCAGATCCCTCTCCCCCATTATCCACATTTCTATCGACAATCGGATTGCAGCGTGTCTGCTCATCATTCCATCAACATGACGACAATGGTATGTAAGAGCTTGAAATGTTTGGTCTCAGGAGAAAAAAATATGGGTGCAAAAAGAGTTGGAAGTTGATTGTCACACCCTCATACCATCCTTGGTTGTTGCTGCTGCCTTCATCTGCTGACTTCTATCGGGACAGGATTTGCGTGTTGGCAACAAATACCGCATTGGTCGAAAGATCGGCAGTGGAAGTTTCGGAGACATCTACTTGGGCACCAACATCATCTCAGGTGAAGAAATCGCCATCAAGCTCGAGTCCGTCAAGGCCAAACATCCTCAGTTGGAGTATGAAGCCCGTGTCTACAAGTCTCTCGCGGGTGGTGTTGGAATTCCGTTCGTCCGCTGGTTTGGAACAGAATGTGACTACAACGCCATGGTCCTCGACTTGCTGGGTCCCAGCTTGGAAGATCTCTTCAATTTCTGCAACCGCAAATTCTCCCTCAAGACCGTCCTCTTGCTAGCCGACCAGCTCATCTCTCGAATCGAATACATCCACGCCAAGTCTTTCATCCACCGCGACATTAAACCCGATAATTTCCTTATGGGGATTGGCAAGAGGGGCAACCAGGTCAACGTGATCGATTTTGGCCTGGCCAAAAAGTACCGCGACCCCAAGACTCATTTCCACATCCCATACCGCGAGAACAAGAACTTGACTGGCACAGCTCGTTATGCCTCGATCAACACGCACTTGGGTGTGGAACAATCTCGCCGCGATGACATGGAGTCTTTGGGCTATGTCATGCTCTACTTCTGCCGTGGTTCGCTTCCATGGCAAGGCCTTAAGGCTGCCACGAAGAAGCAGAAGTACGATCGAATCATGGAGAAGAAGATGACCACGCCCACCGAAGTCCTGTGCCGTGGTTTCCCCAACGAATTCGCCATTTACCTCAACTACACTCGATCTCTCCGCTTCGACGACAAGCCGGACTACTCATACCTGAGGAAGATCTTCCGTGATCTCTTCGTTCGAGAATCCTTCCAATACGATTACGTTTTTGACTGGACTGTCTACAAATACCAGAAGAATGCCCAAGCCATTGCCCAGGCCGCTGGCAACCAGACCACCCAGGAGGACGAAGAGAAGCCACGACGCGGTGCTCATCCTGCGACTGCGGCCGCCACGGGGGCCCCGACTCCTCAGCATGCCTCCCAAGCTGGCAAGCCGGCCGCTATTTCCAGCTCCCGACGCAAGGTCATCGAACGCGGTGCTAGCGGCAACGACCAGGGAGGAAGTGACAGGATGTGAGTACTGAAACCTCAAGGCTCCCATGTAAGGGATCTCCTCTGCGTTCTGCTTCGGTTTGCGTGGAGGTTTACCATGGCATCTGACTAATGCGCTAGTCTTCGACGTTAGGCTTCGTTCCGGTACAAGGATAACCACTGGCAACGGCGATTATCGTTGAAACGGAATGACGGCTTGGTGTTTCTTGGCACTGAACTTGTTCCACCAACCTCTCTCGAGGACCGCTGTCGGTCTTCCAGAAGGCACAACACACAAATGGGTATGTCGGATCCGGCGCGGGGTTTGCTCTAGCACATGGCAAATCCGGAACGGAAATTTGTGAGGACCAACATGGGCAAACAAACTTTTATCTGAAGGGCTTCCTCAGCTCAATCCTAACATGCGATACTGGAACGATTACCAACGACTGGATGGGCGTCGGTCAACTCTTTCACGAGTAGCTTTGCATGAGACATCGGACATGAACGAAAGTTTGGCAACATACGACATGACAGCATCCATCAAGATCGATTGCTGCCCCATTTATGCGGGACTGATCGGGGACTCAACTCCACGAGCGTCCTGCGTCTACCACGATGGATCACCACCTCGACACGTAGACCTAGTATATCAGAATCACCACCGACCAACCCTCGGCACCTTTCGGCACGTTTTCCTTTTTGTCTTGGCTTCACGCTTATGCTCACCGTCTGAGTACTGCTTCAAAGGAAGAAGGGGAGAAGGAGATTGGAGAACATGAACTGCGGAGGAAGGCCCACAAGCTCTCAGGGATGGCGAAGCTTTATGACCTGCGGCCGGGCTTCCCGAGCAGAAGGAAGAAGGGAATTAAAGGCAAAGATGGCGAAGGACTTGTGAGGGGCCGCTCCTGGGGAGGCATATGAACAGTAACTCATTGCTTTGGCGGAAGCAACACCATAATTAGTGGCGAAGCAAGGGAGTCTCCTCATGGACTCGATTTGCTGGTTCAATCAATATCAATGTGCTACCAAAACGAGGCTCTAGTAGGTTTTTCTTCGGGCTTGGGTGACAGAAACGAGACGTCCCTATGTAGGGAGGTATCTGGCAGCTTGACGCCATGTACAGAGTGCTTGGACAAGATACTCGCAAGGTACGGAGTACGAAGGCTCGACTGCATTTGCGGGGCAGGCACCAGAGGCATGCGTGCAGCTGCGTCCTGGAAGGTTTCCAGTGGTTTCCCAGCTTGTCAGTGCCAAGTTCCAAGATCTGAGAACATGGTAGCTGGGAGGAATATGAGGTACCGAGTACCCAGTAGGGCTGCGAGAGTCCCTTTCCAGCCACCCATTTGACGAGGTAACACAAGCTGCTGGAGGAGCAGAGAACTAATGCTTCTTCACAGCCCCCCCAGCTTGCAGCTGTTGTTCCTTCTCGACTGGATGGTCTGTCCTTTGTTTCAGCACTCCGAATCCGCTCCACTCTCCCTTTTGTTCGAGCCTTTATTTCGTCCATTCTCGCTTACAAAACAGTCGCAATTCGGTTAGTCGACGGCTGCACCCCTCGACCCCTCGGGAGCTGGAGTGGCAGTAGTCACAAAGTTGCAGTTGGCCGACTGCGCCGACCTCGCTCTCACAGACGGTGACCCTAATTAGGACACGCTACAGCACCGAGTAAACCCCAGTCAACCTCGCAACCGCCACGTGAGGGTGAGCTTTGCTGCATAGTGACGGATGGCATTCTGAAACTACCACAGCTCACCGACTCCCCTTCAGAAACTCCCAGAGCCAACCGCCAACACGTCCAAAAACAACTATTGGTGAGTCTTTCCAGCCACTTTATCTCGAGCCTGTGTCTCTCTCGCCGCCAAAAAACAGGGGAGAACCGCCAGCAGCAGGAGAAGAGGCTGATTGCCGGTTGTGCAGGGGTTATACAGCTGGGAAGCAGTCCAATACTGCCCTTTGAGAATCTACTTCCGCCAGAGGGCACTACCCCCATCATCCGTCATACAGGTGTAAGTAATGATGCGTCGGTTCCCATACGATTGTGTTGCAGCGCGCCCTGTCTTTTTTGCTGCCGCGGATTGACCGGGAAGGTGGATGCGCTGCGTCCAACTCAGCCTTGCGCCTTCGAGGGGACCTGTGGAATCGCCGGTTCGAATGAGCTCTTCAAGCCCAAGGGAACATGATCGAGTAAGTCACTCTCTTCTACCCGCTTTGGCGAGCAAAGATGGTGCGCATTGTGGCACCGGGCGCGCTGCCGCGGATGGTTACAGGACTTGTCCTCGATTGCTAACGCAGGAGCCATCAGGAATTGGGACTCGAAGAGTGCGGCCAGCGCAACCGCAAAGAGTCGAGCTCAAACACCCACCAAGTCCTTGCCTAGTATTCCACACAACAGCTATGGCATCATTCACGATGAAACTACCTGATCAATCCCCAGTCGCAACTTGCTCACATTTGGTGTTTTGTCACATTCTCACGTCGATTGACTGATATATCCGCTCCTACAGACTCGAACCTCCCGATCATAATCCGACTGCACTCACTAACTTGACCAGCAATCACCCAAGCCTCTGTCAAACAATCAATTTCTTTGCAATCTAACCCCATAGCCAAGGATGCCTGTCGAACTACGCAAACGCCCTCCCCCAAAGGAACCAGCTGCCCCGCCTCCGGCCGCAAAACGAGGGAGTGGTAGCAGTACGGTGAAGAAACTCGTCCGCAAGGCCGTCCCCGCCGTTCCCCGAATCGGGTCGTCCAGGACAACCAAAAAGACCGAAGGCTCTGCTGTGGCTGACCTGCCAGAGTCGGAAGCTGCCCCTAGCACCAGCGAAACCGCACCGGGTGCAGGGGCCAGCGAAGAAACCAAAGAGCCGGCGGCGAACGGGAGCGCGGTGAAGGGGACCGGGAAATTGACCATAGGGGACAAAATCGATCTCGATGGCTTTGGTGGCACGGTGCAGACGCACGATGGAACCGACGTGACGTTGAAAGAGCTGATCGAGAAGAGCGGCGCAGGCGTCGTCATCTTCACGTATCCCAAGGCCAGTACGCCAGGCTGTAAGTCGTCCCCATCTTCATCTTGCATATCTGAACGTAATCGTTACCCTTACTCTCAATCGAGAGAGTGATTTTACTCCAGAGATCAGGTGCAGAGCAGCAGACTGATTGCTGTACAGGCACCAATCAAGCATGTCTCTTCCGGGACAACTACACGCCCATCACGGGTGCATCGCTCGCAGTCTATGGATTGAGTACGGACAGTCCCAAGGCGAACACAACGTTTGCGACCAAGCAGAAGTTGCCGTATCAGCTATTGGTGAGATCCCAATGCCTTGATTCTTCTCCCAGTGCCATCTCCTAGTGAGGGGGAAAGCTGACGGCAACCCAGTGTGATCCCAATGCAACTCTGACCTCCGCTATTGGGATGAAAAAGCCTGGCGCCGGCAAATCCACCACTCGCGGCGTAATTGTCATCGACAAACAAGGGACGCTTCGCCTCTGGGAGCAAGCTGGACCGGCCAAAACCCTCGAAGCAGTTTTGGAATACATCAAATCGCAGGGTATGACCGAGACAGGCGCCCCCGCTGCGGTTGCTGCACCGCCCGCAGACAACCCGGTGGCGTCCGAGGAGGCAGCAAAGCTGGCAGATCCGGACACCAAGATGGATGAGGTGCCGCTGATTAGGACGCCGAGCAAAGCGGAGCAGGAGGCCGCCGAGACAGCAGCCGAGGTGGCCGAGACGGCGGTGATGCTTGCCGTCAAGGAGGGCAACCCAAAGCAAAGGAGGAGTGTTCGTTGAGTTCTGGAAATAGCAGAGAGGAATGGCTGTTGGTTTAATGTTTCTTTCCGGCGGTGGTCATGGTAATCCCTCTCCGTCCTCCTGGGGTCATTGGGGGCCGGTGAACAATGTTGCTTGTCTTTCATGTCTCTTGAATTCTTCTCAGATACTCGCAATACCTGGATACCACGCCCTCCCGATCCTCTGAATCTCCGCAATGAACTTCTTACTCGTGATTGTGGGACTCTTCCCGCCATAGTTTGCAATCTGCAAGGGTGTCCTCTCATCTGGCGTGTAGAAAGGATTCAACATCAGATGGATGTATGCGGTCTGTATGGCTCGGAAGGCGGGTTTCAGATCCGCGTCTCTCAGGCCGACGGCTGCAGGTAAAAACCGTCTCTTGTCCTTGGACAACAGATCTTTTGGGGTGTCTTCGTCCGACGCAGACGGCGGAGGCCGACCCATCATGTCCACCACGATAATAAACTTGATTCCCGTGTTCGTCAGCCAGCCGTAGCACGACAGGCGGTCGTCGATGGCCTGGAGCAGGCCCAGGTCTGAGTCGAGCAGTTTCGTGGTGCGAGCACGCAGGTCGAAGATGTCGAGGCACGAGTTTAGCAGGAAGAGGAATTCGAGGTCGGCGTTGGGGGCGGTGTCATGGGGAGGGAAGAGGGAGATGTGCAGCGGTTGGTCGTGTTTGCCGATGACGCCGATGCATGCTATCGACGGTGAGGAGTTGAGGGCCATGGAGCACGACAGTTGTAGAGCGATCTTATAGGGAGAGGAGAGCAACAATCTATACCTGAGCAAGAGAGTAATAGAGTAATAGAGTGTTGCACGAGGAGATTTCCCCAGATATTGCCTGATCGGGTAAGCAGATCTCGCTGTCTAGCCGGCACCAAGGCCAGCCAATGGACAAGCTCGCAATTCGCCCGGGCAATTCGACATCATAGATTCTCTACAACCGCACGACACCACGCAGTTTCGTCTCCTCTTCCTTTCCTTCGACGACCTTCAATTCTTTCCCTTTCAACGTCCACGTCTCCCCTCTCTTTATTTCGAGCGACATCGCAGGCCAAGATGATGTCTTTGTCAAGGACAGTCGCTCCGCGAGCTCTACGAGGTATGGAGGACAAGCTAACTCCCTTTGCCACAAACTCCCGGAAACCCCCCGACTGACAAGATGAATCGACACACAGCGTCAACCATCCTCCCATACTCTCTCATCCGTGGCGCCCCTGCCGCCTCCATCTCTTCGACCTCTTCGAAACCCGCCACCTCGGTCGTTTCGCATGCCCCCTCCTCCGCCGGCGGAGATGCCTCACGACTTCCCGTCACAGGCGGTGTTCGTCGCGAAGTGCCCCTCCCGTCGCAGGAGCAGAAAAAGGGCGCTATGCAATTCGCCCTGACCACACTAGATCAGATCGCCAACTGGGCTCGTCAAGGTTCACTGTGGCCTCTGACCTTTGGTTTGGCGTGTTGCGCCGTGGAGATGATGCACCTCTCCACGCCTCGATACGACCAGGATCGTCTGGGAATCATCTTTCGCGCGTCGCCCAGACAGAGCGATGTGATGATTGTGGCAGGCACCCTCACCAATAAGATGGCACCCGCGCTGAGACAGGTGTACGACCAGATGCCCGAGCCAAGATGGGTGATCTCGATGGGATCCTGTGCGAACGGTGGAGGTTATTATCACTACAGCTACAGCGTGACGAGGGGTTGTGATCGGATCGTCCCTGTAGATATTTATGTGCCTGGCTGCCCGCCCACGAGTGAGGCGTTGATGTACGGCATCTTTCAATTGCAGAAAAAGAGTACGTTTGGTTTTCATCTCCCTTCTCGATCGAGAGTGGTCAAACTAATTCAATGACAACAGTGAGACATACCCAGATTACAAGGCTGTGGTACAGGAAGTAAGGGGATAAGGAAGGAGAAAAACACCAGAGTTATAAGCATTCGCAGTGGTTGGCTGTATCTGGGCGACGGGCGTTTTCGAAGTGGGTTAGAGAGCACCTATCTTGCCTGTGCCCTATGCTCTGGCAATCGCAGATCGTGTACGGAGTACAGAATGAACATTTTGGCTCAATTGACGATTTCCATTCCAACCCTTTATCTTTCTTAGCTGCTCAGCTTATGGAAATTTCAACTCACGTTGACAGATACGCGAATGACCAGACAGGCAGATGGCGCTGAGATGGCAAACAATCGCGCCAGAAAGAAATTCCTCTACACTCAGCAGAGAATCCTTTTTTGGAGCCCGTGCGATCGAGGTCGAGGAGGGCAAGCTCTGGGAGTGAGAGTTTACGTGACATCGTGTCAGATCTAGTTCCGAAGGGTAGTAGTGCCCAGCCCAGCTCTCCCAGGCGGCCTTTCTTTGCCTCTTAAGGTGGGAAGTTACTGCTGGTGGACAGAGTTCCCCAGCTAATACGAAATGGCGGGCAGTCGCACTGAAGGCAGTCGTCGTCGTCGTCGTCGTCGTCGTCGTCGTTCGTTGCAGTTCATCCAGCCATCGCCACAGTGGCCCGCGGCTCATTTTCGTCAACTCTCCTTCCCAATATCTATCTTCATTTCCTATGCTTTCATACTCTACTTGTAGTCAGAACTCTTTTGCGTGGCGGGGGAAGGCGAGGTTCAACAATTCTCTATTTTGCATCCGTCGGCGCGCACACTACCAATCTCCCAGCTCGATCTATATAAAATCAAACGTGTTTCGGACCGAATCAGCCTGTAGAGTGTACAGTCGCTTGTTGCGGACAGAGAGGATGTTCCGCCACTGGGATATTACCAAGGTGACAAAGTAGAGGCTTTGGCCGACGGTATTAAAGTGCGATAACTCGTCACCAGCGGGAACTTTTGTTGCCGATGCTGACGGTGACGATGTCGCCGCCAACCATCTCGCTACATAGCTGGGATTTTTATCTGAGTACCATCGCGCAGCACGAGCACTTCAGATGGCAGTAAGTCCAAGATCGACCGCATCGTTTTCCTTGTCGACGTCGCTTGAAATGCTGAAAAGCACACTCGGAGGAAGATGACAATGAGGATAAGAATGGCCAGCCCGAGGTAATATGCCTGTGGCGGCTTCCCTTAACGGCCTCCAACAGAGGAAAAAGAGAATAACAGCAACCGTTGGCACTGAACAGCAGCCACCGAGACATAGGAAAGTAAAATTTTCCGGTCATGTTGCCGAGGCTGCGCAAGATGTTTTTGCCCGTGCTCTAGAGCCGAGCCAATGCACCACCATAGCTGAGGCCCTCCGCTGGAGAGACGTTGAGCTGTCGACATACATCCTCAGCACAGAGCAGAGGAAAATTTATATGCTCGAGATGGGCACTGGCCGGCCCTGTTCCTTCTCATGAACCACTCTGTTTTGGCTCATGAGAGTTTGTGACATGGGATAAGAGCGTCCGAAAGCCAGTTGGTATTCCAGATGCCGACCGAGAGCTGCTGCATACACACGAGATGGAATCGCGACTTTGGGACGACCGACTTTTGGGAGGGACTATCTCAGCGAGCTTGTCGTCCATTTACCTCCTCGTCGAAAGTAATTTGTGGTTGCCGACAAAGTTCACTTTGGTCAGTTCTGGAGAGTGAGTCTCCATCCACATCATTGCGGACATCAGAGGAAGACATTCTCCCGACAATGGTCGAGTGAGAGAAACACGAGAACAAGCCATGGCGCAACCAGGTCATTGTTGTAGCCCGTCTCTTCATGTGAGAAGAGCAGGTCCGTTGGTGCTAGAGTGATTTCAGGCAAGACCGAAGTTTGACTTCCAGCTTGGGCTTCGCCTCTTGTGATAATAAAAGACGCAAATTCCGTGAAGAGCGAGAATGAGAGTGAGTGACTTCAGGGTGAATTACGCATGCTCAGGCATACTTTACCCTGGCTTCCATCACATCATTTGCCGACTCCCTCACTTACCGGTTCTCTATGCGGATGCTTGTAGCAAGTAGGCAGAGAGTATGTGGAAATATGATGGATTTAGAATGCCGAGGCTTAGGTCTTTTTTCTCCGCGCCACGAGGAATCTTCATCTGTCTGGAGGTCGTCGCGTACGCGGGGGGTCACAAAGACTTGTTGCGTTACCGGACGACTCGGATACAAGTGCTTGTAGATGAAATCATCGAGAGGGACAGATGAATTTCGACTTGTACCTTTAGCTGGGAATTCCGCCTTTGGGTTAGGGGATCCTATTGTTTCAGGCGTGGTCACAGGTTGGGTGCACCCGCTTTTGACGTCTATATACCGAGTACATACGGCTAGGCCAAGAGGTCACGTGGTACTACCACAAAACCTTCTATGGCCATTTTCAGGGGCTCAAGAGGCGATTTCAGGAGTTCAGGAGAGTGCTTCACAATGCAGGCGAAAATGCATATAGATCAGAAGCAACTGCTCAAAGGACAGAAGACGGGCACAACACAACACAGAGAACTTTATGAACAACAAGGAAAAGGTACGGTTCATACCACAATCGATACCTCAAGAAGTCTCTTATGCACAAATGCAAAACTACAGAGGAGGTCCCTTCCCTTACTGTGTTGTTTGTTGTCCATTTGTCTACGTGTTTTGCTCTCGTATCATCCCTCCACACAGTGGACCGTAGGTATGGTTAGTGTCGGAAGTATCACGTGCTAGGCAGCCAGGCTACAGATCTCTATTCTGCCGATATAAGAGGGTTCTCACCCCTTCTATAGCTACAATACTCACGCGGGTTCTCCACTTTCCATTCTCAGTCCACCAGTTCGTCAACTGCGCCGAGATAAGTTTGACTGTAACCATGGGCCAGAAAGCGTCAAAACCGCGTGCACGTATGCGCTACCCATCCCTCGCCGCTCCCCTGAACGGGTCGCACGAGGCAAGCAACAGTGTCTTGCGGACGCCGCATGAAGCCGTCGCGGTATTTATCAGAGGCGGTAGATTTGCAGCAGCCGTGAGTTTGGCCCAGCAAGTGGTGCAACAGAACAAAAGCCGGTTCGGTTTGGAACATCCACTCACCTTATCAGGCATGTTCAAGCTCGGAAGGGTGCTCCACGGGGATGGAAGAGTAGAAAAGGCGCTTGGCGTTTTCCAAGAGTTGCTGCCCTTGAACGAAAGGGTGTTTGGACCCCTCCGTGCCTACACGCTTGAGACTCTAGATGCCATATGTGAGGAACTCTGTAACATGGGTAAGTACGAGCTGTCGCTCGCGCATCTTGTCGAGGAGAGGCGGCGCTGCGAACAGGCCTTGGGGCCACAGCACGAGCGGACGATACGAGTCCTAGTCGACATTGCGAACATATCTAAGCTACTGGACAAGACTGACGAAGCGTCTTCGACGTTCTCTTTGGCCCTAGACCGCAGCCAGAGAGGTCTGGGTGAAAGACACGCCCTTACTTTGGCAATTCTGAATGACCTCCGCGGGTTGAGGGAGCCATTGCCACCAAATCTAGAGGAAATGAAGGCCCTGCTGCGTCAAAACGGTCTCCCGGTATCCACTGAGCCTTTTCCTAATAGTATATCAGCCACCTGGCAAGAGACAGTTGCCGAGAAAGAACTACACATTATGACGAGCGTTTGCTACGAAGCTTCTAACGCAATGTCGCTACGGATGGGACCCCTTAATGCGGAACTGACGCCTCAGCCACCTGTGCACATACCCCCTCATCATGCCGATACGAGCAAGGTTAACCTAGGACGTATATCAACTCATGCCCCTCTGGACCATTCATTCCAATCTTTAATCAATCGTAGCATTGAGATACTGCCTCGAGGTGGAGCCCGCGCTGCTCGGCAAGCGGTCGTCAAACAAACCGCGTTCCTCAAGAGCCTGAAATCTCTTGACGAGCTCCTCACTGCTAAAGAAAACCCAGTCTGGTTCTTCCAACATCGAGAGTCATTCATGCAGCAAACTACGCTCCAGAGATGGGACCCAAACTCACTAGAAAGATATGTCCTTCTTCCCATAGACGGTGGATTCGCAAACTCAGAGGACTGCATATTCATTAGCCATTACTGGCGAACAAAGTCTCATCCCGACCCTGATGGGGAGGACTTGCGGCAACTGCAACAACTGCTCAACGATGGATTTTGGAGTAAATCGACCTTCCTCTGGGTAGACTGGACCTGTCTTCCGCAGTGGGAACGAACTGCACCACAGCAGCAATACTTCTCACGGGTTCTACCAAGCATCCCTAGACTTGTTCGGGATTGTGCATTCGTGGCGCAATTCCCCGAATTCCGGCCCCGTCTTTGGGTCCTCTTTGAAGTTGCTGCGTTTACCTTCAACCGAGCAGAGGCTGTTGGGCTGCCATGTACCGATCCTTTCGAAAAGCACCTGCGGCAGATGAGGCGAGACGGTGTTAGGCTTGTTCTCGATAGGTACCGCTATAACTGTACTAACAAAGGTGACCGTGAGTGGGTAATTCCCTGGCTTGAGATCCTCCTCGCCTTGCGCAAGACTGTTCCAAGCATCCATACACGTCGACAGATCCTCAACTCAATCGACAACTCGGCAGTGCGATCATGCGTCCACCAGGAAGCGGGAGTGAAAATCGACAAGGAAAGAGGGTTTCTAGAGGCAAACGGAACAACTTATCAGTTTAATCCGCTCCCCGTGGAAGATGGTAACCCCTGCTCTGTTTCAGAAGTTTGCATAGCAGGAGACTACGAAATGCGGCTTGAAAAAGCACTGCGGCGAGCGGACGAGTGTTTTGATAATGCAGGTGTAGGAGAAATTGCGAGAGCATACGACCGCGCAGGAGAGTATAAGATAGCAGAAGGTTTGCACCGGCAGGCTCTGGCAACCCTCGACGATATGGTCAACTCTCATGATCTATCTGTCAACTTAGAGTACCAAGAGCAGTATGAAAAAGCACTGGCACAATGCCGACGAGACATGGCTCGACCTGATACACCAGTCGCACTCCGGCACAAGCTGGCAACGTTGGAACAGAAACGGGGACATTTCAACATCTATTGTAAATGGAAATTCCAGCCACTAGAGGCCACTCTGCAGATGGCAAACCAGCCACGGACCACGACACCTGCGCACACTGTCCGCCAGCCACCCGTCCGGAACGGGCTAAAAAGATCATGGCTTCAAAGACTGGATCAGAGCGTTTGGCGATGCGAAGATCCCGTGGTCATGAAGAGCATGGAAGAGCGAGGTCTCGAATTCGAAGAACAGGGACGTTTCTCAGCAGCTCAGCAAATTCACTGGAGTCTATTAGGACGCAGGAGGGAATCACTGGGTCCTTGCCACGTCGATACTCGGCGCAGCTTAACACATCTCGCGAGAGCATTCCGGTTAGCAGGCAACACACAAAAAGCCCATATATTATATGGGATAGCGCTTGCGGTATGCGACTTCACGCTGAGCCCGTGGCACTCGGAATCGAGGGCAGTGCTTGGCGACCTAGCGGCAACGGTCTTGCTCCAGGGCAGGCTGGGAGTAGCCAGAGGTTATTACCGACAACATCTGGAGCGGACACTGGCGGTAGCGGAATGGGATAACCCCGAAGCATTTGCGCCCAAGTTCTTCCTCCAGGCACTTGTGGGAGATGGAGAGCTGCAGATAGTCCAAAAAGGTGAAGCAACGACTGTGGAGATCCTAGGATATTTGCCACAGGACACGGGACCCCCCAACCCCAACCCGGCTGGGGCAGTGGCCGCAAATGATACCACGTCGAGTGAAATGCAAGAGGAGAATGAAAATAATACAGAGGGAGGGGAACAAAGTTCCCGGGCCCAACGAAAGACCGTGCTCATCCGAGATTTAGAGAGTACTGACTTCTTGTTGGAGAGATATATTATTGCTAGGTAGGTAAGGTCAATCGACAGTAGCTACATATGTACAAGGAAAATGATAAAGACTGGTCGGCGTCCGGTCCACTTATCAAAGCTAGGAGTGCGGATAATGTCCTCCCTGTGGCGGTGAGGTTGTCTACGCTGACAATTCTTCCAGGTCTTCGAGGCGCCATGGTCAGAGTGGTGCGGTCAAAGACACCCGATGCTCTCGAGGAGTCGGACCGATCCCTTACTGATTCTGGAAGGGGACTGTTTCTAGTCCCAAGTGATGGTTGAATGGTTGCGTGGTGGATGCTCGAGGAGCATGAAGGCTAATGTCTGGAGGGGACCAGAGGAGCGACCTTGGCATCGAAGGGGAAAAACCCCTCCAAAAGCGGCGGCACCGACCACCAATTTCGGCTGGAAGTTTCCTTGCAACCTGCGTTGAAGCGTAGTCGTTCCCTCCTCGCTCGGCCTACAAGTACAATCTAATTAGCGACGGACCATATCCCCTTTCCGATCTATCTTAGCTATTACCCCTCTAGTCTCAGAAGGAAAAGAAAGCACTATACGTCTATTGTGTTGTTCGGTGGGGAAGCTGTGGATGCACCTTAAATAACAGGAGAAGTACAGAAATGTTCGTGACCAAAGTGGCAGTACAACGATGGGTTGCTACGCCGCTTAAATCTTCCAACTGTATATCCTGGTCGTCATGGGGCCGGTGTAGGATGAAATTCGACCTGAAAGTGGGCATGAATAAAACAACTAGCAAGAAAATGAAACCTTCAACATCCTCATATTGAGTCTCGCGATCATCGAGTCCTATAGGAAAGTCTTCTGCATTGTGGCAGCTTCCACACCCGCGCTTCAATATCAATTGGAGCCTGGAAAAAGAGCCCGGCGGCAGAGTATTCTATCACTTCACGGAAATGTGAACGAGGATCCCGAGCAATGCTCCGCCTGTGCTCCGTTCTGAATACCTCCCATCGTGATCCAGTGGTTCCGAAATGTGGGTATCTCGATCAAGTATAACATTACAAGAAACTGATAGTGCTGGCCGTGGTCCATTGGCAGTCGTCAATTGAAAGCCGACAAAACACTCCGTCGCCATGTTAGAATTATGCAGATGCTACCCACTCATCTGTAGTTGGAATTGAATGAACGGAAACAATACTTTTGACATTGATAGTGGAGCAACGTAGTCGTGACGGAGTAGAGGTACTTCTACAAAAGGGTGTGTGGATGGACATGTTGAGCATTCGTCAGGACCACCGTCGTATCGTGACCGTACCTGGACCAAGTATCAGCATTGCTAGTGGAGAACAAGGCAGGGAATGCATGTTCAAGCAAATTTCTGCCTTCAAATCTTACCGTCGTCCCGAAGCTCCTGTGACAAATGTGCTTGGTGGTCCGCGCAAAGAGATGGCGATTGAAATGTTCCGGTTCAGCGTGCATACGAATGGAGAGGCGCTGTTGGCCGATCATACTCAGGCATACGCTGTGGAGGTAAAGATTGTAAAGGTTCACGGCCATGGGATCCGTCAGGATAAATGTACCGCACACGAGATTCTTGCATTATAGGTTGCACATATTGTTCAGGCACGAGCATGTCCTGCTCCCGAGCAACCCTGCTGTCATATGCGCGAGACCCGTCAATGGACTCGTAGACCTGACCTAGTGGAAGCAATGGTTGCTTTCCCAGATCCCGAGTTGGTCGAATCGATTCAACCTCATTGCCACTAGTCGCGGTGTAATTCTGTGAGTGGTAACGACGCTGCATCGTGGTCGTCTCACGTAGTTCATGAACAGCAGGCACGGGCTCATAGAGACGTACAACAGAGTGCGTAGAATCAAAAGCATCGTAGCGGGCTTGACGGTCAACATAGGCGTGGTCCCGGACATGAATCGCCGGTTGTGGACGTGGGCTGGGTCGTGGCTCACCATAATCAGCTGCGCGATTCTCAGTACGAGCAGCCACCAGCTGAGGCTGCGGGATGTAGCGATGTTCAACAGGCCTGCCAGGAGACTCTCTTCTGTTCGGGCGGCGTTCTTGGATTGGTGGCACCTCTTCCAATCGCCGTCTCTTAGGTGTTTGGCTGGAGCTGTGGGTCAAGTCAATATAGGCAACATCCCTGACATTGCGGCCGTCTTCTCGTCCTGGGTTAGTGTCACGAGGCTCAGAATGTGCTTCAAACGGATTCCGACGAAGCCGGGGAGACATATACGATCCGTCAGGTCCTTCAATCGATGGTAATATCGTACTATTGCCTCTCTCAAGGGTTCCATTGCGAGAGTCTTGACGGGCGAAGTCTTGAGGCGAAGGAGGTCGTGTTCTGACTTGCGTTCCGGCGGCAGGCGGTGCCAGTTTCCTTTGATAGCGCTGTGGTGTGTCTGGATGGGGCCGAGTATCGATCCGTTCATACAAAATGCCATTCGCATCTCTGATGTACGTGGGCGGGCTCGGTTGGCGACTGCGACTTGGTGGCTGCCGAGAAGGTCAGTGAACACAGCATAATGTCCGCCTGTTGACAGACAACGGTCAGAGATTCATGGGAATCGCTCTTACGTCATAATCCGCTCTTGCAATGCTTGTAGGAGGAGCTTGAGTGTGAAATATCTGGGCAGATGAGTGGGTTGGAGGGTCAAGAGGGACGAGAACGCGTGGAGGTGGAGCTGATGCAGGCTCGTAGATTCTCTCCAAAACCGCGACGGGCCTCTGCGCGATGCTGGAGCGATAATCTCGCTTCGCTTGTTCCCAGACATCATATCTGCTTTGATTTCGTCGGGCAATCTCAGCATCGGATGGTCTGTAGCCGCGAACTGCCGGTGGATATTCCAAAATTCGTTCGCGCTCCAGTTCGGGCCAAGGGGAAATGGGACGACCAGAGCCGGGACCGTAGGAAGTGCTTGCCAGTTCTTCAACCTGAACACGGTCTTGGCCCAAGGGTTCGACATTGTCTGAATCACTCTCAGAGGCTTCCTCGTCAGAGATGACAATGACCTCTTTAAGCAGATCATTTTCGGCACCTGTGGCGCTTTCGAGGGTGGTGTCTTCACCACCGCGCCACTCAATAAGCTTTATGAGAGTCTCCTTTTCCACCATATGACGAGCCTCGTTGTACGGCATTTGTCTCAACAACTTGTCATACTGAGTGTAGTTGTGGCGAATGTGAGCAACAACAGAGAGCTGGGCTCTTCGAACGAGAGGCAGTTCGTTCGCAGTACCAACCCTGCGATCACCCAGTTGAAACGCGGTTTTGATGATCTGATACAAATCATTGTTGGGAATGTTGGGAAATAGATCTTTGATGGTCTGTTTGGCATCAGTATTGATGGTGACCTGATCCTTCTCTTCTACTGGACGTTGACCATCTGTGTTGCGGTAAACTTTGCTAAAGAATGTCTCGTCATTCGATTCGTCGATGACCTTTCCTTCGCTGTTGAGGCGGATGCCGTAGTGGGCGCAAACTTGGTCGACAATCCTTGTGGGGAAATGGAAGCCGACACGATGTACTTCCCTCGACAGCTCATGGCGTGCAGCATGTGGAGTGATCTTGAAAGTCAGTGAGGCACGCGTGGACGCCATAAAAACGGTGGCGGGCTTACCGTTACGGCGTAGATCTTGTGGTCCCCTCGGCGTGCAAACTCCTTCAACGCGTTGGTGAGTTCGGGGTTGCCGGCGGGAATGAAAGTGTATCCAGCGGGGGGACGCTCTTGGAATGAGATCTTGTCCAGGTCATAAGCACTGGTTCTACAGCTTCACAAGCTGATTTTGCTCTTACCACAGTGGGAAGTTTTTTCTCCTGGGGGTTTCCTCCAATTGCGATTTTGTGTCTTTTCTGCTTGGCCACCTGGCTACCTCGGGTTGAGGCGCCCGCAGCTCCCTTCTTGGCCACTTTCTGCTTGACTCTTGCCATCTCACTCTCAACCTACAGGGGGGAAACCGAACAATGGGCTCGAAACATAGGAGAAGGGGGGAACGTGGTCTCTAACAGATAGCAATCAGTTGAACAACAGACGAAATGGAACAAGTAATATGCCAGCCTGTACGGAGTGCTCCCAGGTGATGGTCGCTACAGCCTTCACAGAATTGGGCAAGCGGTCAGCTGCACAACGCGGCTTGACGGGAGGCGCCACTGGGCTTTCAGGCGCAAGATCTCAGCGTGAGATCGAACTTGTCCAAAGCGGTAGTGAAAAGTCCGGAGATACTGGCATGGAGAATCAACGAGCGGGAGAGTCTCGACAGATGCCGAAGTTGGCGGGTGGTTGTACTTGTATGGGTGATTGTGAAGGAAGCACGAAGGAGGCGACTGCGGATGGGATTTAAGCTGAGGCTCGAGGTCTCGGTTTGACAGGCTTGGCGGGCGCTTGCTTGCCGCCTCAACTGTCCAACGCCAACACGTCACACCACAACAGCGCTGGTCGCTGCCGCCGCTTTTGAGGGGTCCGGCGACTCGGGTGTACACGTGATCTCTGTCACGGGATACGATATTCTACGGAGAAGTGCTCGATATTGATGCCGCAAATATTACTAGTTCGCCGTATTTTTCCGCCAAGCCGTACCTGGCTGTTTCCCCTTTTGGGCTTCATCCTCGCCCAAGCAGAAACCATTGCCCGCTCACAATATCGCAAGCAACCTATCGATTGCCTTTGCCACGCCCTCAACATCCTGCAGAATCATCTGATGACCGCTTTTGACCACTACAACTTCAGAAGGCCCTCCAACCAAACTGCTGATATCCTTTGACCTCTGCGGCGGGCTAATCATGTCCTTGTCACCAGCCACAAAGACAGCCGGACACCTGATGAGGCTGTAATCGGGGTCATGGTGATCGTCGCTGGCGATTAACTCTGCTGTGGCTGCATACGCTTCAGCAGAGCAAGAGGCCACTGCGTCAACCACCTGCTGTTCGTGGGCGCAGTCGTTGGCGCGATCCGCGGGGAAATTGGTCTTGACAGCGATCTGCCCAACTTGATCCATACCTTCTTCGCGCGCTGTTTTCGCAAGATCTCGCATGCGCTGTTGTGCCGGCGGAATGCCTCTCACAGAACGACCTGGGCCCAGAAGTAAAAGTCCTGCCACTTCGGCGGGGTACAGGGCAGCATAGTGTAAGGCGATGATGCCGCCAAGTGAGTGACCGACAAGGAGGACGGGCTCTGTGCTGCTGTCGCTGCTGGTACCGCTCCTCGTTTCTGCCGCCGAGGTTGAAGGATGTTCCTGAACATGTGTGATGAGATCGTGTAAGTCGGAGACATAGCGTGCAAAGGAAAGAGGCTTTCCCTCGTTGAGAGGTGTCTTCCCGAATCCTTCGACGTCGATGTTGATGATATGATAGCTGGGCGGTATGGAGGGTACCAGGTCTCGAAATGTTTCTGTTGAGCCGCCTAGTCCATGTAATAAGACAGCGAGACGGCCCTGCTGGTTGCCTGACGAGATATAGTGGAAGTCGGTACCGTCAAGCGTGAGATGTCTTTTTGACGAGTGTGGCAGCATCTTTGTGGTTGCTGTTGGTGGTGAAGTATTTCGTTTCAGCAGCAGACAGCAACCAAAGGCCACATGTATGCTTGCTCATCTCATTGTGACTAGGGCTCCCATACTGCGAAACCCGAAGTCGTGCTCGTGGACCCGAACTTCGGCCGGCCACAAGCTCTGATGTCGGCCGAAGGCAATACTCCCTGTAAATGCCATGGAACCTCACACTAGCACTTCCTCCGTCCATCTCCAGCAGCATACTCGGCCGGTTGGTCGTGGCCAAGGCGTGGAGTCGCTCATCGCTCGCTGGGGACTAGCGCTGGAAGTTCTAGAGGCGAAAGCTGCAGATTGAAAAAGGGCCTCATGGTTTCAAAACTGCAAGTGTACAGTTACCAACTTGCTTCAACCATTGACAGAATCAACTATTCGCGGCAATGGTTATCGAATCCCTCACGGAAGTTGTCGCCCCGGAAGGTGTTAAAGCAAGGCTCATCGCAGCTAGAACATCGGACATCACTCTTCCACACGCCGAAAAGACCAATGGACGAATAGCCCCTATCGTGCACCCGGCTGAAAGCAAGGTTGACTTTGGTGCTGAGGTTTACGGAATAGATCTGAACAAGCTCACGGATGCGGATTTCGAATTGATCTCCGATGCACTGTATAAGCACAAGGTCTTGATTTTCAAGGAGCAACCGGAAATGCTCAAACCACAACAACAGTACCTTCTGACCGCAAACTTCGATCCTGAAGAGACAACAGGAGGCTTCGCACATGGGGCCGATCCATTCTTAATCTCGCACAATGGCGTCAACATCTATGGCATTCAGAGCAGACCTGCCATTCCTGCACAACCACAAGTGCATATCCTGGGACGAGGCGAAGTTCCCGAAGGTCATTACCAATTCCCGCCCGGTTTCAAGGTCAAGGGTATCGACCATCGCGAATTTCATCTTCCGCCTCACATTCCCCAAGAAGAGCGCGAGAAAGGAGCCAGTCGGTTCTACCAATGGCACTGGGACGGAGCCTTGTACAATATCCCACCTCCAAGGGTGGGCTGTTTACTGGCCGTCAGGACTCCGAAGGGGCCAGATGTCACTGTTCGCTGGGACGATGGGACCGGGACGGAGATGAAAATCCCCCCTGGAGCAACCGCCTATGTTGCCGGATCCAGAGCTCTGGATCTTCTCGACGAAGAGACCAGACAGATTGCATTTCACTCTCGGATCGAGTACGCGCCGCACGCCTTCAAGTGGATGTCGACCGCTCATAGCGCCAGACTTGGACATATCCTGGAAACTGAAGGCCTAGAGCTTCCACGTGAGAAACTCCCACCCATCGACGAGAGCAAGATCTGCATCTACCCAATGGTGTGGACGAACCCCAAGACCGGCGAAAAATCCTTGCAAGTGCACGGACAGGGAGCGGTCAAGTTGTACCTCAAGAGCAGCCCGGATGGGGAAGAAAAGATCATTGACGACCTGAAAGAAGTCAGGGAGTTCATGAACAAGTATGCTTTTGCCCCCGTGATCATGTCGCAGTCATTGCGGACTTGTTGGCTAACAATATCGCAGAATCATGCGTCCAGCAATTTCGCCCGAGAACATTTATGCCCACCCGCACCAGGAGCAAGACGTCGTACTTTGGTACAATCGCGCCTTGTGGCACAGCATTGTGAGTTGACTCCAGTCTTGTCTCGATATGATGATTTGCTAACACGGCTTCAAAGACCGAGTTCCCCGAGTCATATGGACCAAGGATCATGCATCAGTGTAACATTGCCGCGTCCGACCACCCCATAGGCTAGTGGATTTGAATTTATTGGCTGTAGTGATGGGCGACGCCTGGAGTGTTTAACTGAGGGCGACATACCACCGCCCCACCATCCCACCTGATATTGTCAGTCATGAGTACACTTTTATGGATGATTGGCGATGTCCTGGTCAGGATTCCCTGAAAGAGAACGCATCTTTGGAAAGGCCTAGGTTATCAAGATAGCACAATGGTACCAAATAAAAAGACCCTAATAAGGCTGCCCGAAAATCAATTTTGAACTTAGTACGCCTTGCTTGAAGTTAAAATCCGCGACCTTGATTTGCAAATGATAGCAGACTGTCGAATGTCTGGGTACCATCTTCATCACCCAGCGGCATACTCCATGACCAGTTCAAGTCTGCAGGAAGAGTAAGCGGTTCGTCCGTGGTAATTCCTTGCGCGTTGTCCTCGGTTCCCTGTTGCATGAAGTCCAGCTCTCCAGCGGAAGTCAGGCGTTCTGAAATGCCCTGGTTCAGGACCGGAGGATGGTCCTGAGCGTCGCAGAATGATCGAGCAAATTCCGCGGCGTCGAAACCTCGTCGTCGTTTTCTTGGGGCGGCGTCTCTGGCGGTGTCGCTAGCGGCGTCGTTGGGCCTCTTTCGACTCTCCATCCGGTTAGCTATCTGCTTCTGCAGCGCGTTCAGGACTTTGACTCCTCGAGCGGCTATCATGCTCTTTTGCTGGCAAAGCTGCAGATGCTCGAGGGTCTGGTCTACCAGCTGTGGTTCGTCCTGGCCAGAATATGGCGAATGAAGAACGTCAAAGCATATGACTATGCAAGCTGCCACCGCAAACGCCTGATGCGTCCAGAGCATGGGGCTGGACCCGTCCCTGCTGCTCGCAAGGTACTCCTTCAGGATCGTTTTTGATGCGGCCAGGCAGGTTCGACGCGTGAACGCAAAGACCGGGTTGGTGAAACTGAGACCGAGAAGCTTCCTTTACGACGGCGTTTAGCTATGACGAGACGTAGTCTCTAGGTTGTTGGACGTACCGGTGAATCATAATGATCTTGTGTGCGGAACTCATTGCAATGGCTCGACGCGCCCATGGGATGTAGCATGGCCAATTGGTATCGAAGGCCGTGTTGGCAAGGAATGAAGGCCTGCCGGTGGCCAACGACCGCATCTTTTTGTCATAAACTAGAACTGCCTCGTGCTTGGTATAAAGCGTATTGGACAGGGCCATGGCATCCTGTAGCGCAGGCATGATCGCAGCGATCTTGGACAGGAACCTGCAAAAGCTGGTAACAGTCGGCTCCGACTCGTCCAGGACGTTCATGTCATCGTCGCAGTTTTGGGGTGGGGACGACGTCGAATGTAGAGGATTGATGGAGTACGATTCAGAGAAGGCCGTACTGAACCAGTCCTGAGTGCACAGCTCCTGCCACACACGACGACCGGTTTCCAGCTCGACGTCGGCACCTGGAGCGTCCTCATCCAGTCTATGCAAGCCCAAACTTTGCGCTATACGGACCGCAGATGCCAGCATGACGGATTGAGCATTTGAATGGCCCAACATGTGGGCGGTGTTTGTCAAAGTCGCGATCGCTTGCACGGCATGTAAGCAATGGTGTGCGGTGAAATTTGCGGCATTCAAGGAGACAACGACGGCCTTGTACCACTTTTGCGATAACAGCCGCGACTCGCTTTCGTCGAACCCCCATTTCCTGGCCTCGTGTGCCGGGGCGGAGGTGATTGTCCCAGCCATAACCGAAAACAGCAGTGCCACCCATTGCAGGGCGACTCCCTTCGAATCGAACTTTCCACCATGGTCGGCGTAAAACGAGCCCAGTTCTTTGGAGAGTGTCGGCGCGAAGTATGATCCATGAAACCAGAGCATACAGTTGCTGTGATAGTCGACCAGTTGATACACCTGGCGTCGCGAAGGTAGCAAGATCTGCAACCATGACAACAGATTCAGGCCGGAATCCAAGGCACAGTCAAGCTCTTCGGCTGGGCTGATGCCAATACCATCATCGTGCTCCGAAACTCTGAGGGCTTCGGGCGAGAGCATTGCATTGTCGGGATCCTTCATGCGGCCCCATGCCAAGAACTCCAGCACAGTGACGGCATCCTCAATGTCTGACCCCTGACTGGGCGACGACGACCTCAGGTGCGCCACGGTCCTCCCGCCGGCCTGTTCTGTTGTTGCCGTCGCTGTTGTTGGAGACCGTGAGACATTAGCCTCTGCAATTCTCTCTTGTAAGGCGGCCTCAAGTTCGGCCACACGAGAACGAAGAGCAGCAAGAGCGGATGTATCGTCAGGCTGCTGCCGCACACCTGATATACTGCTCTGAGCATTTAGGTGGTCGGCATCCTCGCGATTGCACTCGTCTGGAGTTCCTCTCTTGACGCAGTTGTGGCATGGGATCTGCTTGTCACACTTGACCTTACGGCGGGTGCATAGGCGGCAGGCAAGTCTCCTCCGAGGTACAACGGACATTGTACGTGAGCCGGCACCATAGTGCTGGAATTCTCGGTGACTATGCTACCAAGAGGCCCAAATGTCTGCGCGAAGGCCCCTGGTCTGGTTCTTGTCGAGTTTGTACGACTGATAAGGGCGATTTTGATAGACAACCCTATTGACAGGTGATTCGCCGGAGAGTTATCCACCAAGTACCGCGTATACCAACTGGAAGCACGATCTGGATCCTCCCTAGTGCGAATCGGCCCTAGCTCCAGCTCGTCTCGAGTCTGGACTGGTGTCTGGTGAAACCCGAGATCTGCCGATGCCACGGATGTGTTTTTTCGGCCAGGGAAGCCAGATGGCTGCGATAACAGCGGTCATAGCATAGTGCGATCATAGCCCATCAGCTCGGCCGAGGATAGCACTCAGTACGAATAGCAGAGTATTGATTGGCCAGTTTCTGAGGGCAGCTCGGACATATCCATTGATACTTGTCCATCAAATGTCGACGATGGGGTTCAATGTTCATAAACTGTCGCCGCTGGAGTCCATGCTGTGGAGTTGATCAGTGATCATATGTACCATACTCGACCTTAGCGACTCTGCGAGAGCACAACAGAGAGAACCCAGAGAGCACCATGTCGCCGGCGGCCCTCACTCCCGAGCCATCTTTTCAGGTTCTACCGATCATCAAGCGCAAGGATCAGAAGTTCAACTTCGGCGCTGTTGTGGAGGGCCTAGATCTAAACCATATTTCCGGTACGCAGGTGCCATTGGGCCGACAAGAATAGCAATCACCAGCTGATAATAGCGTCAAGATGACGATGTCAAGCGGTTAAAAGAGACAATATGGACGCACAAGGTCATTGTTGTCAAGGGCCAGAAAGACCTTACTCCCGAGAAACATTGGGAGCTTGTCACCCGCTTCGATCCGGACGCTTCTCAGGTGCATAGTCACGGGAACCTGGAAACTTTCCAGAAGAAAGGCGGCATGCTCTCTAAAGCTCGCGACGTCTATGGTATCCCTGGAGCCGAGAATGTGCGCCTCGTTGGTAAAGGCTTTCAAGGTAGACAGACAAATTCGACTTGTCCATCTATTTTTGGCTAACGGTGGGCGAAACCATCTAGGTGAGGACCACTATGGGCTAAAGAATCTCAACGTCAAAGGGTTATCGAACGACTTCCACGCGGACCCGCCAGACGATAAAGACTTCCAAGAAGGGTTCACGCGCTTTCAGAGATGGCACATCGACGCGCCGCTGTACGCCCGCGATCCAGCATGGTTTACTACACTCCGAGCGGTCAAACTCCCCTCTGGGCCCGACGTGACGATCCGGTGGGACGACGGGTCCGGGCTCAGCATGCAAGCACCTCCTGGTCTTACCGCATTCTTCAGCACGTCACAGTTGTATGACCTGCTCAGCGAAGAGGAAAAGCAGCTTGCTGACCACAGCTGGGTCGAGTACGCCCCGTATCCGTACATGTGGATTGAGAACTGCAAAGCGCCGTCCACAGGACTCGGCCTCAAGTCGGAGGGCAAAGAGCATACCATCGAGGAGCTAGGCGAATACGACGAGAAAGATATCAAGAGGGTATGTTTGTTTTCCACCAGCTTTGGCACTTGCTCGCTTTTGCTTTTTTTCAGCGACGACTGACCCACGAGAAATTAATTAGTATCCCTTTGTCTGGATCAACCCCGTGACAGGCGAGAAGGCCTTCCAAGTGCACGGCCTCGCCGCGCGAAAGCTCTTCCTCCGGTCTTCCGTGGACGAGGAAGCCCGAGTCATTGACAAGGTCGAGCACATCCGCGCGTTTCTGCACAACATCCAATCCCGCGTCCTCCGTCCCGAGTACATCTGGCTGCCGGAGATCCAGGAAGGCGACATCGTCATGTGGGACAACTACGGCATGTTCCACACCGCGGTGGACTACCCGATCAAGTACGGCCCTCGGTCCATGCACCAGGCCAACATCGGCGCGAGCAAGGGGCCCGTTGGGCCTGTGCCCATCCCTCTTGTTTGCTGAGGGTCAAAAGCCGCCTCGAAAAGGGGAAGCATCGAGGATGTGGGCTAGTGATCCGATGAAAGAAATAAATAGTTTTTGAGTTTTACGGCAGAGGCTGCAAACCCAGTTTGCGGCACCGTATGAAGCAGAATCTCTCAATCTATGATCTGTGACTAAATGAAGACGGCGGCAGTGATGAAATGTCATCTTGTCTCCGGCTGGGTTAGTCATTTTGACCCTCGGCTTTTGATGCCGACTTGCTACCGACGAGTGCGGAGAAAGAGGCTTCAGGCTAGTCTATGGCTTCGTGCAGTTTGGGAGGTCTTGCAAGGGCTTTTGGTAAATATGTTACACAGTCCTATTCTTCATGAGCCCAAGGACGGGCAACTGTCTAGTCATCAACAATTCCGATGCTGTCAACGCCCCTTTTCTTTGGGCAGAGACAAGTGCCAGTGAGCACATTGTTGAGCCAGCCACCGACTAGCCAGCCTTCACCAGGCTTTACGCAAACCCTGATTCCCAGAGTTCGATTGCACCTTCGAGTAATAATCAGGAACCCCGCTCCCGAGCCCCAGTTTGTACACGAGACGATGTCAAGAAGGCAAATGGGCACATTGCTGTGAAGGCTATTATGCCCTGGCCCCAATCGTCTGTGGTCTGTAGTCGTCGGCACGCTTGTATGACTGGACGAACTGGTCGCGCAGGAATTCGGCCACGGAGACAGGACCGTACGGCTCAGACGGTATGGCTGGGCCGTACTTCCTCGCGACTGCCTGCTGAGGCCTTTGCTCCAGGCCCGGGATGGTTTCCAGTGTGTACTTTGCGTTGCCGCTGTAGAAGAAGGGCACCGAGTAGCGGTCTGTTGGCGAGTGGTTCATGACACGGTGCGTGTTGGACGTGTAGTGGTGGTTCGTCCAGCGCGCCATCAAGTTCCCAAGATTGACCACGTACGCACCCGGGACGGGCTCGACATCAAGAAATTCGCCCGTCTCTTCGTCCTGGACCTGCAGGCCACCGACCTCGTCTTGCAGCAGGAGAGTGATGCAGCCGAAGTCGCGATGGGCGCCGCAGCCACGCTCCTTGTCCGATGTCGTCGGAGTAGGTGGGTAATGCACCAAACGAAGTGTTGCGGTGGGTTCTGCGTCAGTGAACCGGTCGAAATAGTCCTCGGGGATATTGAGCGCTGCTGCCAGAGCTCGCATTACGTCTCGGGCTAGGGTGTTCATGGCCTGGAAGTATTCCATGCACGTCTCGTGCCACTGAGGCCCCAGGCAAGCAGGGTAGATGTTTGAACCGCATCCGTATTCACCATTCAGCACGCGCCGGTGGTCAGCCGGTAGGTCTTCGCCCAGATAAATCGCTTCCTTTGTGTCCGGGGCTGAGCCAGGCTCGAGCATTTGGCCCCCTATCGTCTCGTAGCCTCGTCCGCTCGTCCCGGGCATCAGTTTGGCTTTCAGCTTTTCTTCGAGAGGGAGGTCGAACAGCTCTTTGGATGCCACGAATATCCTCCGTTGGAGCTCATGGTCGACGCCATGGTTGGTAAGCTGGAAAAATCCCTTGTCTCTACAAGCTTGCCCAAGTGCCTGCAGAAATTCGGCCTTCGCTACCTCATTTTCACCCCGGAATGCTACCGTTACGGTCAGGTCGACGACCCTTCACTCTTTAGGGACACCTTTCACTTACCTGAGAAGTCAAGGATAGGCGGGAGTTTGGACTCTCTTTCCAATGACCCCATCTTGAAGATTGATTCAGGGGATCCGCCTGTGCAGGAAAGAACGGAAGCAAGTCTGAGTCCAGATGCTTGTCAGCTTGCACCGATTTTGAGTGGCCCGTGCTTACAAGGTTCGCTTTTAATGTTTTGATAGTATTGTAGCAGATGATTTACATCGGGACGACGGCAACGAAGATCACGGCCTCGTTATCCCTTCAGTCGTCTTGTCTCGGTAGGCAGGTATCGATGATCCAAGGCCTGGATCCCGAGTCGATATCTGCGCGAGGCTCAGCACTTATTTTGATGGCACAGCGCAGCTCGGCCGATGGTCATGGAGTTTCCCGAACCATGCAGCCATTGTGCATGTCCTTTCGATGCGCGGTATCAAAAGAGGTGTGCTTGATACTTATTGGCACCCTGCCGGAGGAGAGTCCAGAAGATACTTCTTGACGAGAGGTAATCGCCCTGGAAACGACTTTAGCCGCTGCAGCCGGTCCAAAGAAAACCATGCAATTGGTCGCTAAGATTGTGGCCGGGCAAGGCTGGGATCCAAACAACTGTATACAGAGAGGACTCGGCCGAAGATTTATCTGGAGTTTCCCGCTGCCAGATAACGCGGTCAGAAGTCGTTCTGCCCGAGGTCATACGTTTCCCTGTTTTTTCAGTGGCAGATCTGTCTTACGCTAGGATGATAAGACCCTGGGTACACATCTGTTCCTGGCATTGTGCACTAGCGGTGATCTAGGCATGTCCAGATTTGGCCAATGTGATAAGAGCACTCCTTGTGTGTCGAGTATACCCCGTGGAGTACATATATAATATACCGTATCCACAAGGACTATCGTGTGGCATTCATGCACTGAGGCTTCCTTCACTCTCGCAATGGGTCCCCATATCAAATTTCAAGAGAAGATTCGGAGTAACCTCCAGGACTTTCGATATGCCTTTACCAGCAGGCAAGCTTTTGTGAAGTATATAGAAACGAAGCCCGACGCATCTAGCAGCGCGAACACTTCCCGCAACCATTGGACGAATGAAGACCTCGACGTCAGCCCCCAGAGCCATCACACATGGGGGTGGTACGACTATGCAGCCTTCTGGTGGTCTTATGGCTTCTCACCGGGCTGCTGGTACCTAGGAGCTGCGTTGCTTGCCATCGGGCTGACTCCAGGCCAAGCATTGGGGTGTCTCTTCCTCGGATTTTGCTTTGGTTCTCTAGGGATCGTCATGCATTCGCGAGCCGCGGCCGTCTACCACTTCGGTTTCCCCGTCGAGACCCGAATTGTTTGGGGCCTTCGTGGCGCATACTTTCCGATCTTGATTCGCGCTCTTTGTGCCCTCATCTGGGCCGGCGTCACCATCGCGCAGGGAGGGTACTTCACAGCGGTCGTGCTGCGATGCATCTTTGGCGACAGTTATTGGGACCTGCCTAACCATATACCAAAGAGCTCCAATATCACAGTTCAGCAGCTCATAGGTCCGTGTTCCGGGATCCTTTAGGAGTTGACCGAAGCTGACGACTCGTTTTATGCAACAGGAATGATTGTGTATTGGGTGATGACATGCTGGACACTGAATGTTCCCATCCCTAAACTCCGGCGAGCATACGAAATTCAAATGCTAGTTCTTCCAGCGGTGATTATTGGTACGCCCGTCATGATATCTCTAATGATGAGTTGACGAAATGACTTGCTGATCGGTCCGTCCAATAGGTCTTTTCGCTTTTTGTATGGTGACCGGGCGAGGACATCCGCATAAGGATCTGTACAGTGTTGAACATAAACATGGCGCAGAACTGTCGTGGGCATTGGTAAGAAGAAAGCCTGGTTGCACAAGTCAGATTAGCATTCTGACGAGGACAGCTTTCGGCCGTCAATTCCGGTTTGGCCAAAACAACCACACTCATGGTGAACCAACCGGACATTGCACGCTATGCCCGCAGTAAGATGGCTCCGGTCTGGTCACAGCTGGTCATGTTCCCTGTGGCAAGTACTGTTTGCGCAGCCATGGGGATATACGCCACACAGAGCATCTACAATGCATGGGGCAACATTGACTGGAATCCGTGAGTTTTGACGGCTGTCCTCCTCTATCCAGCTTATCGTTGCTGTGGATGCACAAAACTGACAAAATACCCTCTCAGGTGGGACCTGAATCACGACATGCTCGACCACAGTTTTAGCCACGGTCGCCGAGCCGGCATCGCCATTATCAACCTTGCCTTCATCTTCGGAAACGCCCTTACCGAGCTAGGGGCGAATGTCATCCCGTTCGGAGCGGATTTCATGTCACTGTTTCCGAGATGGCTGAACATCAAACGAGGCATGTGGTTATGCTATATCCTCGGAGTGTGCATTTGCCCATGGCAGATCTTGGCAACAGCGACAGCCTTTCTCAAATTCTTGAATGGGTATAGCATCTTTCTAGGGCCTTTCCTCGGGATGGCTTTGACGGACTACCTCGTCGTTCGCAAAGGCAATGTCTTCGTCAGGGATCTGTACCAAAAGGGTGGCAGGTATTGGTACTTCCATGGCGTGTCCTGGAGGCCGGTTGCCACATGGCTTTTCTCTGTTGCTTTTATGGTACGTCCAGAAACGCAGCCCGATGCCTCTGGCGTGGCGTGTGTACTAACTAGAGAAAAACACTACAGATTCCTGGGTTTGCAGAAACTTTCGGCACCCAAATTGCAAACGGCCAAGGTTGGACTCACCTGTACGCCTTCAGTTGGTTCTACACGTGCACCATCAGCAGCGTCGTGTATTTTGCATTGTCGTTTGTCGGGAATTACACTGGTGAGGAAAAGGCCATGGCTTTTGAGAGCCTAGCAAGGACTGGTGTTGTTGAGGAGGGACAGGCCGTCGAAGGACAGAGCGACGTATCTGAAGTTAATCTTAGCATCGAACAAAAGGTTTGATTGTCCTGTCGGTGCGGAGATAGCTAGAGCGTGATAGCCTCGAGAAAATCAGAGACTATCGAGTCGTTTCCACCACTAAACGAAGATTGAGATGAAGTCGTGTCCCGGCGATGCAGTTGCTAGCCCAGCCTGGAAAGCAACTGTTCCAGAATCGATCGGAGGCTGCATCAAAACTAGGGTTGTTTGGAAAGAATGGAAGTTAGGAGGATGAGAAGGGAAAGTTTGATATACAAAGGATTTTACTAGCCTATTTAGGACTAGGGTTGGTAATCGGTCTTGGCACTGAGTGCTTGGGCTTGGGCTTCCCAGACTCCCCTTTCTCCGTACCTGTCACCTGTTTAAACCCTCGTTGTCCTCATTTTCACTCAAGATAGACATTTCAACGAGCTTATTTATGACCCCGACTGGTTCAACACGAACAGACGTTCAGCTGTCAAGCCTCGCGTGTCCGGGCTTGTCCACATTACCATGCTCGAAGAGGGAGGTACATACAGTTCCACTTCAAAGCCCCCGAACCGATGGCAGATTCCTGGTCATGACTTGATGAGTACATTTGCAAAGTTCTGCTCGAACCGATTCCTCTACTGGCTGCTCAGCCTAAATGCGACGCTATCGTATCGCAGGGCCGTTTGCGGGCCTTCGAACTCAATCAAGTATCCTTCCTTGCAGGCCGAAAACATAATCTTGGGCTGTGCGGCATAAAATTGGTCATACTGGGCACTGAGAGCGTCTCGAAGATTTCTGACGTTACCCTGCGGGTGGAGCTGAAGCCGCGGATCAGTGCATTCAATGCCTCGGCATGACTTAAGGACAAGCAGGAGAGCATCGACTCGTGCAACGAACTTATTGAGTGGTCGTCCAAGGATCTGCTGCTTTGGGGCTTTGGCGATGTCGTTTACGTTCGGTAGCAGATTCTGCATCTGGTATTTATCGCTCTTCATGTCGTACAGCTCATGCTCGTTGGTGCACCATACCGAGTAGTAGAAGCTGTAATCAGCTCCTATGATCCTTAGTGACTTGTAGGTGCTATTGTGCTCACCCTTGACAGTGAAGTTCGGATGGGGAGCTGCCAATTCATATGGATCTGCAACACCCCAGTGCTCAACATTGACATGCTCAACGTTGCTCACGCCCCTCTCCTTGGTTGCAGCTCCTGCCAGCGGCATAGGGCGTCCATCCAAATGGGTCCTTTGTGGGAGGCCAAACAGGTCGAGAAATGTCGGGGCAAGGTCCGTGTGGGTGGTAACAGCTTGTGAAATCTGACCAGCGGGGACGCCAGGGCCTCGCCAGATCATGGGTATGTTGATATCGGTTTCATAACCTGTCTTCTTCCCTGGACCCATCCGATGCTGCCCAATATGGTAGCCGTTGTCTGTGGTATAGATGACGTGTGTGTTGTTCAAAATACGATATTCGTCCAGGATTGCCACAAGGTTGGCAACCATGTCATCAAGGCCAGCAATGACGCGAAGCCTTGCGCGATACAGGGCATCGAGCTTGTCCACAACAGACCTGTCTTGATGCGGGAGGTTTTGCAGCCAAGATACGCTTCCTACTTTCTTCGGGTTGAAATTCTTGACTCTCGGCACTGTCTCATTGCTAAACGCGTTTTCCCACTTCTTCTGTGGAATCGGCAGAAAAGTACCGCCTCCTTTTGCTCGGACCCCGACATGAGGCACCGCCGGAGCCACCGTCAAGAAGAATGGCTTTTGAGCCTTAGCAGCCTGATTCAGCATCTCCACGGCGTGCTGATGAGCCAGAGTCACGGCGTCCAGGCAAGGACGTCCAGTTTTGTCCCTGTTTGGCCCAAGTTGTGTTGCAGTAATCGTATACTCCCGGCTCCAACAGAAAGCTGCACAAGGTGAGTCTCCGTGATGTCTGCGGTTTTGGCCACTTACTTGCTGTCAGTCCAGCCTTTCGCCTCTGGGTCTCTGTAATTGTGAATGCTTTGGCCGTTGAACAGTTTGCCAACATAGTAAGTGTTTATGCCACCTTCCCTCAACCAGATCGGCAAGTAATCATCATTGAGACCCTCGCTCACAAACTTTGGATAGGCCCCTAAAGCAGTTCGTTACCTTCCGCAGTCCGAGTTGACCAAGTACGACATACCGTATGGCAGCCGGACATCAGTCACGTTGGTGTTGCTCCTTTCATTAGCCAACATTCTCTACTTCGTGGAGCTTGCACGTACTGAACGCATTTCCCTGTGAAGAGACTGACTCTCGAGGGGCAGCATAATGCTGTGGTGCAGTAGTGATTCGAGAAGGTCGTCCCGTTGCTTGCAAGAAGATTCTGGACATTAGGCATGTAGTCCATTGAATTCATGTGGAGATCTGCAACGTCGCGTCAATTTGAATGGCCGATGCCTGGAAATGGATTCGCACACCTTGATCATCCGACATGATGAGAAGGATGTTGGGCGTGGCTGATCCATTTCTCATGAGAAGACCGAAGCCACCACCGGCGAAAGCAAGAATATCAACAAATATCTTTGTGACGAGCATCCGGTCAATCTTCATGTTGGCCTTTATGACCTTCAAGATAGCAGCCTGTCGTCTCGGATTGGGGATTTAATTATACCACCCGTTTTGCGGAAGGACCTGTGTGCAAGCAATATCACCTGATTCCTTTTATCGCCCGGAATGGAAAAACAGCTCCCTTGTCATAAAGCCAGCGGTATGTAACGATTCAAGTGCTCGTTTGATAGAGCGGGCAGGGCCAGCCCTACTCAAAGTTGCAAAGGAAAGCAAGGCCTTAGAGAGGCAGGATTGGAGGTAAGTCATGAAAAGATCTCGAGGACAAGACGATTCACAGTCTCCTTGCACTATTCAACTCACAAACAGGGCCATCTCATTGTCGGCCTTGTAGCCAGTCAATGTCACATATAACCCTATATGCAGATCAACTTCCGCCACGTACAACAGTAACATCGGGTATGGCGCTATTGACGGAGTCTGGGTTATGTCAAATCTTCCAGGATCTCTTCCAGCTGTGTGTTAGCGAAATATGACCGCCATTCAGCTGGTTGGTCGCCTGACTCTTCGAGAACCCTGATCGACTTGCAGCCTTGTAAGACCGAGATCTGATGATCGGTAGACAGCGTTCAGGTTTCTCCCTGGGTGGCCCATGTTTTATTAATCAGGCTCTCTGGTTGCCTAATCCGTTCTTTACTCGCCCACAGTGAGCTTACAATGATGGCAGGAGTTCTAAGCGAAGCAATTGATTGAACGCAAAGTTCCAGCACAAGGGACTGTCATGCTACGGCCCGATACAAACATCAGTCCATCTCTCCAACCTTTAAAACCAAATGCCAGACGAGGAGCAGGCATCGTTCACGTTCGAAGTTCATTGGAACTTTGAGCACATTGAAAGATCCCGAGCAACTGCAACATGCACGTACCAATTGCTGTCGCTGTTCTCTTGTACAGCCTTGTCACACTGGCGCAGCAATCCCAGGTGTCTGGATCCTTAGGAACAGTCACTCTTTCACCTTCACCATCTCTTCCGAGCGGAGTGGCGCAAACAGTCGACCCGGCTTTCCCTGGGCTTGCATTTGAGGCGAGATCATTTTGGTGTTATGCAGGTACGAATAGAATAGTTTGTCAAAGGCGCTCCCAGAAAGCGAAGGACTGACTCCATATTACCAGGCACAGCTGGACAACCCAACAAGTTCTCCCTGAACCTGTTACGAACTATCGCCGACAAGACCAAGACCAAGCCCGTCATTCGTGTTGGGGGAACCTCACTGTGAGTTCCTTATTCCAGTTCGTCAGGCCGAGCTATGGTTGAGATGGTACCCAAAGGGATCATTCACTGGGCTATGACCCAGACCAGCCCACGGCAATCCACGTCCCCGAGGGTCAACCTGCCGGTATTCCCAGTAACATGACCTTCGGCCCGTCGTACTTCGAATCGTTCACCAACTTTCCAGACGCGGGGTACATCCTCGACATCCCTTTCTCATACAAGAATCACACAAACTCGCTCCATTTCATCGACGTGGCATATCGCAAGATAGGAGCAGGCCACATCTACGCACTGGAATTGGGAAACGAAGTCAACCTCTACAGACAGCCATTGGACTGGAGCATCGCCGACTATGTGTCTCAGTGGACCGTATGGACAAGTGACATCGCGGCGAGCCTCGGCGTTGGGAATGATACCAGAGTCTGGCAAGCAGCCGCCACCTCTGTCAATCCGCTGCTTTCAGGCTATCAACCGGACAATTCATGGCAGATTCCGACCATCTTCAAGAATGGCGCCCTCGTCAAAGACCGTCACCACCATTAACACCGGCACAGCAAACGTTCGTGTAGGGGCGAGAGAGGCCGTCATAGTTTACTTGGGATATTGAAAAGAACCACTCGGATTTGTACCTGTATCACCTGTAACAACAAGTGAAGGAGAAACTGTTCTCTATGGCATTCCCGGTCATTTTTGCCGACCTCATGTTGTGTCGGCGGCCGCTCTCAGAGCCGTCTAAAGGGAGCTCAGGTTTGCTTCGAGCGTGGCTTCACCAATGCCAGTTGGGACAGGTTGAAAGACACAAACATTCCGTTTATTGGAAGGGTAACCGCTGTTGATCGATCCAGACGCCATTAACCCTTGATACTGGGATGCACAGAAGCGAAACATCTGTTTTCGGAGAGCTCAGTTGCCACGGTCGATTCTGACGTCGTGTATCAAGCAGTCCTGCCTTGTATCCCTTGCCATCAAGCCTGTCATGAAGCTAGCATTGTATCACAAGGTATCTCCGGCGAGTCCCTTACTGACTTGAAGGTTATTGCGTTGTTTACAAACGCCGTAGGGATGTAGTCATCCTTTCCGTAAAACTTGTTGGTCGACATCGTGTGGCAGAGGAGCACCTTTGTCACTTCTGCCTCTCTAACAACTCCAATTCTATTAGAGGCTGCGATATGACCTAGACGAATCAATGAGATAGAAACGCGGCATTGGCGTGATTCTCGTCGCCTACCTGGGTATCATTAATATCACAGGAGTATTGGTGGTAACGCCGGAGCCTCTTGAATTGATCGGTGCTCCATGATCTAGGCGGCCCTTCGCCGGATTCCAGGCCGTTTTGGGCACAGCTGCCACCTACAAGGCGATCCATTTAGGTACCTAGGGAGGCTCGCTAGGCACCCATTGCGACCCCGAGGCGCCCACAACTGTCAGTTACAGGCGTGTTAGAGGCTTAACAGACTGAGCTCCACTTCGCCCGTCAAACATATTACGAAGCTCGCGACATCTTGGCGCTTCAATCCGTCGAAACTGGTCTCGTATAATTGGACTCAACACTGTGCTCCTCGAACTGCTTCGCTCAAGCAGTAACCCTCATATCACTCCATCTAAATGAGTACGCCCATCCCAAAACAGTCCATCCTCCACGCTTACCGACATCTCTACCGGACTTCGCTTCGCGCAGTCAAGCACGCGCGTCCCGCGCGCTATGAGATCCGCGACATTCTGCGCGACTCATTCCGCAACTCGCCTCCCGCAAATTTCAATCTCCGGCGCATACAGAACACGCTGAAGTTTCTCGAGAATGCGAGAAAGTACAATGGATTCGAACACAGGATCGTGAAAAATTTGCTGCATCTGCAATTTTGGAAGATTAAGGGTCTGGACAAGAAACTGTACGTGCAGGAAGAATTCCTTTGCTGAGCCTCTTGAGGCGACGCGCTGACATTCGGGGTTGTAGGATCAAGAATTCGAACACTTCCGAGGCCATCGAGTCTAGACGACAGATATGGCATCAGTATCGGGCGACATTGACCATGCTGAACGAGAGTCTGGACATCTGCCTGACGATATAAGCCAGAATGGCAACGTCTCGTCTCGTTGATGTTGAAGAGGACACGGACAGCGCTGCTTGAAACGACTTCCTTGAAAAGGGATTCCGGATCCAGCAGAGGCACACGAAATCGCCGGATCGTTGCAGCTCACCCAAAGTCGATGGATGGCGAAGGCTAATATGCACCGGCTGCACTGTCAATTACGATCGAAGAGGGCTCCAAGCACCGCATGATGGGAGATGTTCCGGGGTGTATGACGATCACCCGAAGAACAGAACGCACGGGAAATTGATGATGATGCTCACTTCAGAATCTCGACCGCATCGATCTCCATGGCGCAGCGTCAGCTGTGGACAGAGCGACGCCATACGGGACGACCCTCCGCATTCATCTATTCTCGGTCCCTATTCTCTTCAGAAGGTTAAATTAGGAGACCCTACGCGGCTCAAATGATGACGGGGACTGGGTAACAGAAAGTATTCCGATACGTATGCCTCACCGAATCTGAGAAAACAGGAGCTCTTCTCATCGGATACTCGTGTTTGCGACGGAGAACATGTCTGGAGAGGCCGGCGATCCGAGTCTTCTCCCCTGTGAACCCCCTTTTCATTTACTCGCTTGTCCAAAGCGGCCACGAATCCAATCTCTTCAGCCACGAATCCAACGGCATGTCACCGAACTGTCATTCATGGACAAGGGTATCCCCATTCCTTAGGGCTGAGTCCTTGAGCATAATTCGACCGTTCTTCCCAATTACACCTTTCTCAGTAGCTGGCTTTGGCTATGCCCCATTAGAAGCATGTTCTTCATGGCTGCGCTAGAACTCATCTTCCACGTCGGTATGATACGAAATGGACGTATCTAGGCGGCGAAGCGATCCAGGAAATTAAAGGAACTGTCTGACAATGCGTCTTCCTGGTAGAATTAAAAGATACCTACCCAATTCTCAAGCTCGGAAGTAACTAGACTTCATCTACAGCCTTCTGTCGTCGGTCTATCAGTCCTCTTGCCGTCGAGCACGCTGCTCATGCAACGCACCGTCCCCTTTCAGTCAGATCACAAGCAACTCTGACGTACTGGTTGGGATGTGTCTATACAGTGATCAAGCGTTGACCTTTTATCTGTACACCAACACCTGGTGAAGCTGGTCCTTCAGGTCTCCGCTGGAGCCGCAGGCAGACTCTCCTGCACAGACCATTCAAACAGCAGCTCGCACTACCCCCTCCACCTATGGGGAGCCAGGCTACCAGTACCGTTGCACAAACTCTCATTGAATGGACATGTAGATAGACAGATCTCCTCAACATAGACCAAATGCGATTCCATTCTCAGTTTCACAGTATGTCATAGAGTCGATATACACGCATTTGGCTTCGGGTTTTCCGACCACAAGACGCTTTCGAACTTTCAGCGCCCTCGCAATGCCCTATTAAAAGAGTCAACACCGTGTCGAGGAGTGTTATATTATATTTCAATTTCATTATCACGATATCACACCGCCGTGTACATAATGCACCAGTTGAGCCAAGTTGAAGAATCTTGCATGTGACGAAACCTGCGTGCCTTTGTGACCGCAACGATACCTTGGGAATCATTGTGTCACAGATAATCCAGAACACTTTCCTGATGTTATGTGAAATATAGGATTGCTTGTTCTTGTCACCCCTTTCCGCGGGTGTGTGCGTTGCCCTTTCCGGGGAATATCCCCATATTCACGCGGTATATCTCGAGAGAACAACGTACAAAATGTGGCGTGGCATTAAAGATATTATCAATTAATGGCTAAAACAACTCTATAGCGGTTATGCAGCGACGCCAACTAGCCCTTCGTGGTCTCGTCAACAGTCGGTGCGATTCGTTCTTGTCCTCGTCAGATCAAGGCCGGCCAACGACGTCGACGTGTTCACCCTGTCGATGTCGTACGGGCTGGCGTTATAGTTGGCAGCCTCGCTGACACTGCCAGTCTTGGACCTGACCCTCGTCAACGACGTGCGAGCGCCCACCTCGGATGCAAATGACTTGCTGGTCTTGATCGGTTCGAACCTGGCTTCGCCTTTGCCAGACTCCGAATCGGGGATGCTAGTAGATCTCCTGATGAATTCCTCGTCAAATTCTCGTGTTTCGTTGGCGCGAGCAGCCTTCGCACGGAGCTCGGCCATGATGGCCTCGGCTTGGGCGGCATACACACAACGACTCCGGATCTTGGCCCCATACTTCCAGAAGATAAATGGGAATGGAACGCATGCCAATGCTAGGAATCCCGGGATCGAGCTCGCCCAGTGGATTCCCAAAGCGTCAAACATGTCTGGTGTGAAGAGAGGGAAAGCGGCGCCGAAGAGCGATCGTAGAACCGTGTTTGCTGCCAATACGGACGCCGCGAAAATGGTGTACGAGTCGATCAGATAGTTGGTGACGGCCAGGAAGATCACAGTGAAACCACAGCCAAACGGCACCCCGGCCAAGACGGGCGAGATCCAATGAATAGAGGCATAGTTTGTCCAGGCAAACCAGAATAGTCCAATAGGTATCGCAACGGCCCCGTACATTGCCGTTGGTAATCGAGCCTCGGCCGGGGCGACGCCGCCATGTTTCACAGCCTCGTCTGTGTACCATTTATTCGTCCAGCTCGCGAAGGCAATTCCTCCTATCATGCCAACGGCGACACCAAGGAATGGAAGTCCGCCGATACCTTCTGACCACCCGCGAACTTGTTGAAACACAATCGGGTACGCACCGAACAGGAGATAGAGCGTACCTGATGCCGTCAGCAAGACCGAGTTTCCCAGAAGATGGAGCGTGACTTACCGTAGACGATCGCGATATAGAGCGACAGTAACAAAACAATCGGCTCCTTGAACAGCAAAATCCATGGTCGAATGAGCGCGGTCGGCAGAAGGGACCTGAGAGACGGAGCTCCTTTTCCCTTGTCCGCTTCTAACATGTAGACTTTGCCGGTCATCTTTGACAGCTTAGCGACCCTCTTTCGCAGAATGACAGGCGCATAGGTTTCGGGCACGAAGGCAGCCCCTAGAATCCACATGACACCGGCGAAAATTGCCAAGAGACCCATTACCCATCGCCATCCTTGGTTCTCGGCAAGGAATCCTGAGCAGAACGGTCCAAGTGTAGGCCCCATTGAGGGCGCCAGTGCAAAGATTCCCATGGCCAACCCTCTTTCCGACGCCTGAAAGACGTCTGCAATGACACCGCCGGCGTTGGTGAATGGAGACGAACCGAAAGCCCCGGCAAAGAAACGTAGGACGAGGAGAGTTCCGATATCATTGGCACCAGCACACCCAGCACAGAAGGCTGTAAAGCCGCCGAAACTGATGAAGTAGATTATCTGCCTGCCGTAGAGTTCCGACAGCGGTGCCCATAACAGCGGCCCGATTGCGAAGCCGAGAACGAAGAAGGATATGCCGGCGGTTATCAACTCGGTACTGGCGCCTAGGTCGACGATGAGTTCGCGTATGGTTCCTGAGACGGCAATTAGCAATGGTTGGTCCCGCTACCAGAGAGATACGATCCGGGTGTCGTAGGCATACCACTGAAAGCACTCGACGCAAAGGCCGTCGCTAGCACTTCGGTTGCCACGATCAAGCTGGTGGTCCATCGCCTCGATTGCGACCAGTTGAAGGGGTTGCCTGGATCATTGGGGATGTAAGTGACGAGATAAGGATCCTCCTCTGTGCCTGATCCGGGATACGGATAATTCTGAACTTCGTTTGTCACTCGAGCTTGATCAGCTACAAGCCGGAACAATGACAGTGACATAGATGCAGAGTCCGCATAGTCACGCTTCTCAGCCATCGTGCGAGCCGCAGGGGAACCTGACGTCCTTGGAAGAGAAGAACATGGTCCGTTTCTTGGGCGGCAGGGCACAGTTTTGTGCATTTCAAGAGACCACACGCATAGGGAGTCAATGAGACATGATTGCATCACCGAGGGCAGAAGGCCACATCAGAAGAGCATCCCACTGGTAGAAGCATCTTCAGCCTTCGATCTGGCTCCACAATCAAATCTTGAATGCGCTTGACAAGCAGCGCAACGTGGGCCAGTGAAGGCCGTCTCGAAACATTTACCTTTGATAATGTCGGTGTCGCCGTTCGGTTGGGGTGACAAAGGTCGGACCTCGGACCCCTTTAAGAAACAGCCTCCCCGAAAGCTGTTGCACTCGAGTCAAATCACATAACATATAACAAGTAGATCGTGCAACCCGGGTTCTTTGTGCCGAGACCCTATCTCCAAGATAACCTTCCAAGATTCACAGCGAGAGAAAGACGAGAGAAAGGGGCTCCAAGGCTGATTGAGTTTCATCTCGGGCTCCTTGGTCCTTGTAACCTCTCGGCCGCAAGGAGCATTGGCCTGTCACAGTTGATCAGAGCATCGCAAAAATGGATATTGGAAAATACGACATATGACGATTGAAGTCTTCTCGAAGAAGGGGATTTGCTCCCGTCAATGGCGACACTGGCATTTGACACGGTGGCGACAGCCTCGTGGACCTCGGCTTAAAATTTTGCGCTCGGAAAATTCTTGCTCCGTGAGCCCCACAGACAAGTTTAGGTAGGCGACACAAAGACAGCCTTGCAGGGCAACCCAAGATGGTCCGTGATCTTCGGCGGATTCAAAAGCACATGCTACTTGGCCCTCGTGGCCCTGTGAGGGTGGGCCTTGCCTAGGCATCAATGAGAAAAATACAAAACACCGCAAGTGGAAGAGCCCGGCTGAGAAATTGCAGACGGCCTTGTGCCATTGCATAGAGTTATGCCGCAACCATAACTCATAACATCGCCCTTCTCTCCCTCTTGACAGCATCTACGTCTTCCAAAAACCTTTCCGGCACATCCACGACCTTGTCTCGGATGTAGTCCGCGAAGCCCTTTCCCAAGGCATCCAGCAGACGGCAGCTACTCACTCCGCGGCCCAAGGGTCCATAAATGACAAAATGCACCGCCCAAATATTCGGGAACTCCATTCTCTCGATGAAGAAATCATCCCTCCAGTCATCGCCCATGAGTTCCTGGAGTTTTGACCGGGTCATGAACGTCTGGAGCCAGGGGTAATGTTCGGCGCGACGGACGAAGATGCCGAAGTTGATGTTCGCCCCCTTGTCTCCTGAGCGGGCTAGTGTGATGTCTCCGAGACGAGCTTTGCGTGTGGGCCCAAAGGAGGCCAAATCGACGGGATGCGCGGTCTCGTAGTTCTCTCGTGGTGCTAGCTTTTGATAGTGGGGAGGATGGCCGGCGTCTGCAATCTGTGCATCTTCTCCTTCTGTTGATAGGATTGCCACTCCTTCTTTGAGGTCGTTCTGCGGGTATAAAGCTGGGTAAAAGGCGAGGTAGGATCTCGGAAGCGCTGTTCTATAGTCCAGGGAGAGATGGAAGCCTGAGAAATGCTGCATCGCGATCTCGCTCCACGCTTTCACCAACCCGTATATCGCGGCTTCCGCATCGGCTTGGACGAACAATCGGCAATACGTCGTGCTGGAGAACTGAGATCTTGGGTTTGCCTCTGGGGTTCCCAGGATCTGGAAGTCCAGTAGTTGATACTGGTCGATGAGGCCCTTCTGCTTGAGAGCGTGCCGGATTTGTGTCTCGAATAATCTCCACTTCTCGGCTGTTGCGTATCCAGTTGCATTGGTGAGCAGCTGCGCCTCATAACCTCCGTGGTAAAAGATAGCTAGCTTGGTCGTTGGAGGCGGTGGATATCCTCTGATGTTTGACAACCTGACCCTGTTTTTGCCGACTTGGTTGATCCTGATAACTGTCGTATCGGCAGAGACGTCTGAGTTGAGGTATGTACCTCCCTGAAGTTCATACAAGAACTGACACTTGACGTTGTCCTCGTTGACTAGGCCATTAGTCCCATCGTGCTTGGTGATGATGGAGGTCCCGTCATCCGCAATCTCTGCGATTCCAAATGACAGATCCACGAAAGTCTCCAGGGGGTATTCGTCAAATCCTGAGAAATTCGATCCTGTTGCGTAAGCAGAGCATTCAATCAAATGCCCTGCCACTAGTGCTCCAGCCAGCCGGTCGTAATCAGAGTCTGACCATTTGTGCCAGTACCAGGCTGCTCCGATGACCGGGGACGCATCTGCCACTCTTCCGCAGATTATGACATCGGCTCCCAGCTCGAGACCTTTGACAATAGCTCTTGCACCAAGGTATGCGTTTGCACTCACGATAGGCTTCCCTTTTGTGTCCAGCAAGTCTGTGGCATGTTCTTGCAGCGAGACTTTTTCATTCTCTCCATCCAGGTGCTGGGGTAGTTGACCTGTCTTCTCTAGGCTGGCTTTGACTTCCTCCATCAGATCATCGCCGTAGACATAGGCGACCTTCAATCCCAAGCCCCGGTCATTGACAAATTTCTGAGCCTTCTTCGCCAGTCCCCTCGGGTTCAGAGCTCCGCCATTGATGATGATCCTGATACCTTTATCCTTGATGACATCAAGCGTTTGCTCAAGGCCATCCCAAGCAGTAGGTTCCCAGCCATCATGCTTGCCAACTGCCATCTTCTGGGCATTTTCGGCAAGATTCATCTCTGCGAGGTAATCGCCAGTTATGAAATCGACAGGCCCAAGTGTTGCTTGACGCCGCATCTGGTATCCTGGATCACCGCGTGCACCAGAGCAGTTGGCGATTCGACAAGCCCGCGTGGCGGGGGTCGAGGCTGGTCCTGGGTCGCCCATCTTGGTAGGAAGGGGCGGTTACAAAATGACAGACCTTGAGTTGAGAAAGTTGCCAGGCGTAAGAATGTCGAGAGCGAAATGCTGCCGATCTCCTATTCCCAAGGTCTGAGACTCACTGACTCAATGCGCAGCACTCTGCTGGGGCTTTTGCTGTCAAGTGAAGCCGGCGAGGTTGGGACAGTGCGAGTTCCTTCGACACGACCGACTATTATGTTCTCGGGACTTTCGGCTCCAGCTGGGAGAAATACTCGTTTCCTGGCGCAAGGATTCAAGGAGCGTTGTCGTCTTCATGATCTGAACATGCTCTGCCCTGGCAAATGACCTCGATGCCGACATCCCGGGAGCCTTTCTCGAACCTGGATTCTGAAATGCGCCTCTTGAGGTATTCCGAGGCAATATCTGGGCAGATCAGCCCTCCGGTTCTCGACTCGTAGTCATTGACTCGAGGCCTACCAATCAGTTCGTCGTCTGCCTCGGTCCATCTCTACCCCTCTCTGTATGTGTTGAATCCCCCACACAGTGCGAAGCATTCAACGCCCTCATATCCGAAAGCTAAAAACAAGGGGCCCGGTATTGCAAGACTCTAGTTTGATTGACGGGTCCGAAAAAAAAAATAAGCATCGTCATGCCCCTCTCGGTATCTGCCTATGTTGAGCCGAGGGCCCCTTCATTGACGGGACGTTGACGTGAGATCCTATGCAATGGTTCCCGCTGCGTAACACGATTGCATTGGTGAAGCAAAAACCTATTATCTCCGAGAAGAGGAGTTTGGCTTTGCCGCCTAATGCGCGTATTCTCACATCTACAGCCGTCGTTATAACTCATCGTGGAGGGCAGACAAAAGCCAATGCTGACTTCTCGAATCTATTGAAAGAAGCATAGAATCACTAAACAACCAAAATGGGTAGCGTCGACGCCTCGGTTTCGGATGTCGTTTCTTCTTATTCAGTCCCTGCAGAATCGAAGAGGCTGTTGACCGAAGCTTTGCTCGAGAATCCAAAGATCGCCAAAGACATACCCAAAGAAGCTCATGAATTTGCGTCGCGAATCACCTTCAAGGGTACCGACCTCCCTTCGATCCCTATCAATTGGCGCTTCGCCGAGTCTGCCGCAAGTCTGAAAGCCTTTGAGGCATGCATCCTTTACGCGCTCGTAAAGCGCAAATACAAGGTAGAACTCACCGGGGCCGAGATCAATACCGACCATGCGCAGTT
The DNA here is from genome assembly GCF_000835475.1 of Cladophialophora bantiana CBS 173.52. Taxonomy (NCBI): domain Eukaryota; kingdom Fungi; phylum Ascomycota; class Eurotiomycetes; order Chaetothyriales; family Herpotrichiellaceae; genus Cladophialophora; species Cladophialophora bantiana. Next base: position 597,030 of record NW_015971586.1, read on the forward strand.
ATTCTTCATGTCGACGCTCATCTGGCAGATCGACCCGGACACGGACCATACCATCACTCTGACTAAGAACACGGAGAAGATGTACGAAATGTTCCCCAACTATGACTTCCACAAGATGTCATCTAGTCTGTACAAGCTGTGCGTGACCAATATCTATCAGACGAAAGATAATCGCTATTTCCACCTTCATGGCAGCATGAATCCAAAACCATCTCTTGACAGCATCGGTTTTCCTGAAGATCGCCCTGACCTCAAGACCTGGGAAGAAGCGATGCAGCCGTTCATCGAAAAGCTAGCGACCATTGACTCGGCGGAGATGCAGCATCTCGCATCTGACGTGTACAAGCAAGCCGGCGTGATAGCGGAAACTGTCGACTCCTTTCGGGCCACTGAGCACGGCAGGGCAAACGCTCACGTTGGGCTTTTCGAAATTCATCCTGCTCCAAATCCGTCACAGAAACCTTCCTGGTGGCCATCGACCCCTCAGACTTCGGCCGTAAGGCCGCTTGCGGGACTCAAGGTAATCGATCTGACGCGTGTTATTGCCGCTCCAGCTGTCACTAGGGGTCTGGCCGAGCTAGGTGCAAGCGTCATGCGCGTCACCTCCCCAAATCTGGTGGACTTTAGTTCGCTGCACCTTGACCTTAGCTGGGGCAAGTGGCAGTGCAGTCTCGACCTCAAGACTGAAGAGGGAAAAGAAAAACTGAGAAACCTTATCAAAGATGCGGATGTCGTGGTTCAGGGCTATCGACCAGGTGTGCTTGACAAGTATGGCTTCGGCCAACAAGGCATCATTGACTTGGTGAAAGACCGTGAGCGTGGCATCATCTCGGTTCGGGAGAACTGCTACGGCTGGAATGGTCCTTGGGATTATCGTTCAGGATGGCAGCAAATCAGCGATGCCTGCGTCGGCATTTCCGCAGGTTTTGGGAAAGCCATGGGCTTGAAAAATGACGAGCCTGTTACCCCTGTCTTCCCAAATAGCGACTATATGACTGGTATCGCTGGGGTCACCGGAATTCTCTGTGCCTTAATGAGGCGTGCAGAGGAAGGCGGAAGTTTCAAGGTGGATATTGCCCTGAATTATTATAATCAGTGGTTAGCAAATTCGGTGCAGGAGTACCCTGAAGAAGTCTGGCAGGACGTCTGGAAGAGGAATGGAAAACAAGTCTTCCGGTGAGTTTCTCGAACACCTTTCAAACACCTCGCTCTTTCCCGTCGCCAGAAAAGTCGCTGAACTCCCTCGGTCATCAGGTGTTACCATAACATGAACTACCTAATACCTCGGTATATGGAGATGATCGCGACGAACGGCAAGATCTTTCAGCCATCGTTCTTCGAAGATCGTCAGAGCAAAGCCATTGGTGCCGTCGTACGCACAATAAAACCAATCATCAAGTTTGACAATGACCAGGTCCGCCCTGGTTACAATGTAGGCACCAGAGGCAACGGTAAAGACGCAGCACGCTGGCCGGATGATCTAATGACCGAAATTGTGCGGTGACGAGTCAATTGGCCCACAATCGCGAGGGACAAGGAATATGTTTCCCTTGCGATTTTTGATTTGTTGTTGTGGTCTCTTTGACCTTCTAAATCAGCTTTGGTGGTGAGCGATTGCGGACTTGTGGCAGTGAATTGGAACTTGTTGCATTCTAACTTGGCCACGGTGCCGGAAGAGTGGTTGTGCGTCGGTGGTAGTCAACTAAGTCCAGAAGATATACTGATCTATAACTCGATCAGTGCGACCTAAAGTTGAAAATCAAAATCAACCAACAACGGCATTCGGGTTCCGTATGCGACCATGGCCGGGGTGCCCCAGTTATGGGTCCGAAATACCCGTAACCAATAGCGTGCAGCGTCAGCAGATTCTGACATATCAAGATCGCAAGGATTTCTGCGTCAAGAACTCTCGTCAGACATCCTCTCAGGGGCTCAAGGGTATGCGCAAATCAAAGAGCCAGAAATACGGGGTTTAGTGAGAGACGGCGGTGTGCTGAATGTGACACCTTATGTCTGTGATGGCGACGCTCTTTGGCTGCGGGGGACTCCAAGCCGAGGATGTGATGCAAACTGCGCAGTGGCTTCGTCGCACGACTCGACCGGCCTGCATCATTGGAGGCCGAGGGCTCTATATAAATGAGGGGTTCCGGGAGATGCCTTGAGAGCCAGCACAAGTTCGAGGCTTTCTGTAAGTTGAGAATAGCCTACTCAAAATGCCTTTGAAGGGACAATGCAATTGTGGGGCCATCCAGGTCTCCGTCAACGACGACGCCGTCGAGAAAAACCAGCCTATCTTCTGTCATTGTTCAAATTGTCGAAGACAGAGCGGAGCTCGTACGTTCTGTTCATCCAATATGCGTTCTCATACCGCTAATGGTTTCCAGTTGGAACATACGTTTCCATGTATCCTGACGCCGACGTGACTATAACTGGAAGCCCTAAAGATTATGAAGACCGCAGCACAGATAGCGGGACACTGCTTCACAGGTGGTTTTGCGGGGCATGCGGATGGTGAGTTCAAATTCCAAGCCTCGAGATCGATCCTCTATGGCAACGTTGCCAACGACATATTCTCTTCATTTCCTGAGTTTGAAGTATGGCCGGGGTGACTGACAAGGCTTCGCAGTCCGATTATGTCCACCTCGGAGAGACTTCCAGGAATGAAGAGTGAGTTCTTCAATAATCATCCAGTGAAACAACCCCGGATATAGACGGAGAAATTTTATTGACAATTTCTTCCATGTATAGTCATCAAAATGGGCTTGTTCGATAAGATTCACAAACCCAATGCTGAGATATATTGCAAAAACAAGAATGAGTGGGAGCCTTCTGTTGAGGGAACCGTGCGGCTGCAAGGAGCCTTCTGAAAGCAGACTGATTTCGCAAACGCCATGTATCCGCTTAAGATCTCCTTAGGAAGTCAGCGGATCCGTCTAAGGCGTGCTGCGCAATTGCAAGCGACAATATGGCCTTTCCCGATAGGATATTTTGCCGGATCAAATTGTGTGCCATTAAATCTGTCCGCTAGTGCCTTTTTTTTCCCGGAGCCAAGCGATGGACAAATCTGTGCGATAGGTCTCGGCTGCCCTTCGGAGGCAAGAGTACTTGTTGACACGGCGACAGGGACAGGCATAGGTCGCCGGCAAAACGTTTCCCAGCCCTCGTGATACCTTCATGACATGAGGGCATGTTCATTTCCCGGACTCTGGTAATGTCAAATCGTCACCAGGATATGTAATCGCGCACTGTAACGTTGGTCGTTCAGAATAAGGGAAGAAGATACTAGCCGTTTACCAGCTGGAGGAGCCGGAGGCACCACAGCTGCCTGGGTATAAGAGCTTGGGCAACTTGCTTGGGACGTCCTCGCGATAGATACATTCTTGTCTCTTTAAGTGACACCCTTGAAGTAACTCGGATATTGTGCTCCCAACATTGCGACTTCTTTCAGGACACTCCAAGCTGTGCAACACCATGAGTGTCTGTTGTCACCATATGGGACGTCCATCGGAATTGCACATCTCAAAAACGGAGTGATGAGCAACCAGTGCACAATGTACTGGGTAACACAGAATATTCGTTAACTGAGGTGATGTTGGTTGTTGATTTTTTCCCCGTTTGGTCGCTGTGAGCATCACGAGACGGCAAAATGTGTCTGTCAACCGTCATTTGAAACAGATGACGTTAGTTGTGTCTCGGCAGACCTTCCGTGATTGAAGGTTAATTGCATCCTCTCATCGCCCTTCCATGGCTCTGCTCTTCTTCCGTCCCTCTCCTTGCTTGCCATTCCCTCCGTATCTGGTGATCTATTTGGTCTGGATGCTACCCGAACTGTTTGGCATCGATTAATCTCATGATGGGGCAACAATTGGACGGAAATTCCCCCGTGTTGCGCGATTTCGGCCATAGCCGCCGAATCCTGGCCTGTCAGTGGTGTGACACTCGGCCTATGCTATTGGTAACATGATCTCTTTTCATTGCCCGGAATTCTATGGTACATAGCTGGTCCCTTCTAGCCGAATCTGTCAACGCGCCAATCCTCGTGATATCCATCCTGTATTACCAAGTGTTATTGCTTCTTTGTGACTGAATCAGTTAACAGAGTTTGCCTTATAAAAGAAATTGGCCCTCGTCATCTTCAACCCCCTGTCTTTGTTTGCCATCTACCAAGCAAAAACCAGAAAGCCTCTGCAACGATCGAATTGACGACTACCAAAGCAAACATCCCTGTCACAAAACATTGCGACGCAATGACCAAACTCAGTTGGAACACTCTCACCGGCCACCATTCAGAAAATCCGGCCGGCACAGAAAACCCGGTGGCAGACCAAACACCCCATCACAGACGTGACTCAAAGCTTAGCCATATCATGGACTCAATCCGGCACTCGCTCGCCCATGAACATGAAAAGCTACCCGGCGAGGGCGAAGCTCAACACCAAGGATCCGTGGCCGTAAACAGCGAATCGGGCAACAACGGCTCGATCAGTCCTTCTTTACAAGCAGTCGCCTCATCCAAACTCAATGAGAACAATATGGGTGAACACTCCCATGAACTGGGGGACACCTGGGGTTGGCCAGGTCTTGGTACTTATGCATCGAATGAATCTCCAAGGACGTCGACGTCAAGACAAGAATCAACCCCTCCAAGACGAGAATCAGTGCCGACAAGAAAGGAGTCTGAGCCGTCAAGAAGGGAATCAACGACATCTCAGGCCAGCAAGAAGAGCCACGACACCCAAACCGGCTGGCCAGGCCTGGGTCCCTTCCCCGAAGACGTGGACGAGTGACGGATTCGGGCAGAGAGACCATAGGTCGAACCGAATGCTGCAACTGCCTTATATTTCAGAGCAAATTTCCTGTCTTTCGTGGTGCGTTGAGCGAGGATCTCCAGGGCTACACTATTGGTACGAGACCTTGATGGTGGGCTTAGAGCTACGATATCAAATCGAGGGATAAAAGCCATCTCGGGGAGGCTGTTTGTGACTTTACTCAGTCATAGTACTAATACATTGAATTTATAGGAAAACAGCTTTACCAACTTTGAAACCACAGTACTACCTTATCCAACTCAGTTGCCGTTGTGAGATTAGCTAACCTTCCTACTGGCTACAGATGAGTTAGAAACATGGTTCAGATTTGGCGCGGCTCAGCTACTATCTATCGAGCACTCATTCTTTCTTTGCCCGTCTTACAGATAGAAATCATCCACCTCCAGCCGCCCAGCCATCGTCAACTTGGTGTCGAAGAAACGATTACGCAGCACACCTCCACCCAGCTTATTCTGTGACGAGCTCCTCGTCCAAGCCAACGCCACTGCTTTCAATCCTCTCGATGCACACATCAACATCACATCACACTTTTTTAACAACTCTGGCCTCGTTCTGGGCTCTGATTTGTCCGGAGTAAGTGTCACACCTAGCTCATCGAGCCCTCCGTCATCTCGCCTGCAAGGCGGTTCTCGAGCAGCTGGGCTCTAGCCGTTCCGGGTGTTTTTGCTTGGACGGGTCAACCAACAAATCATAAGGATGGAGGGTCAACTTCCGCTTTCAGCAATGGCTACGCTACCTCTGCTGCTCTAGCCTCTGTACCTACATAACTTGTACTGTGGTATGCTGCACAGTTAGCCCATATTTCGTCAACGCCATTACTATATTCGGCTCGCCATACCAAGACACTTCCACATGCCAAGCAACTTACTATGCTTGGTTATGTACGAGGTACAGACATAATCATCTAACCCGCTGCCGCAACCACGATTGGCCACGATAGGTCCTCATCCTGACGACGGCCTCGGCGCTGTCTTCGGCCAAGACTATGTCTGAAGGCATGACAGTTCCCAACACAGTTAGGATGTTGACGACGGGGGCTCGGACCCTGGCCTCGAACCAAGTTACGGAGCCCCGTAAAAGAGTTGGGAGAGGATGGGACTTACTTGTTACAAGTAGAAAGGTACAACGCTTCCTACCTGGTAGTGTAGCCAATGTTCGAGACTCTCCGGTTGCATTCTGCATTGTAAGCTTAGCCGTCAGAAGACACAACAAAGTACCCAATCCGGTGAGACTGGGGGCGGATAGGACTACAAGTAGAGGAAGTGTGTCGGGAAGAATGGAGAGGTGGATGAGGCCGGTACGCACGGAGAAGCAAGTGTATCAGATTGGCTGCGATGAAGTCCCTGTCCATGGCTGGGGGAACAAAGTTGTGCCAAACCCTGGCGACAAGGAACATGCAAGCTGTTTCTCCCAACTTCCGCTGAGTTCCAAGGTTCCTCGTCCATGCTCGAAGGCCGTATCGTAAGTAGATGGGTGAAGCTCATCTTGATCGTATCGTGATCACCAAATTGTAATGACCGGAAGTCTGATCCGTACACGAGACCCTGTGGCGTCCGCGGTTCAGTGCCGACGATAGCCTGTCCAATGGGCCGCTGTCAGGTACAGGCATGCCGCAAAGACTTGGTGCGGAGGGAGCCTACCGCCTAGCCTCCACCAAGCTCCACCAAGACCCCCGTAGTGACCCCTAACAGGCGCTGCCGGAAAATTCCAGACACATCGGTGGGTCAATACTTGTAATGACGCCATTGTTCAGCTTTCGTTTCGCTTCACATGATGGAGTATCACTTGCAAACCGTGATCCTCAGCAGAGAGCCAGATCACCACGACCATTGCGGGGCTCGTGGCCTCGCTGTGGGAAACTTCATTCGAGAACTGACAGCTTCGAGAGTCCAAAAAAGGCATCGACTGAAGTCTCTAGAAACCTCACGCCATTTCTGCATATCGCGGTGTTCTCGGTGTCGTCAAAGTGAGTTCATCTCTGCAGTGTTGGCTTTCGCACCGTCCTCAGGTCTATAAATCAAGCTTCATCTCACCCCCTTCGATCTGTTCTTAGCAGACCAGACCAGATCATCAAAACACTTCATGTCTAATACTGTTCGAAGGATCCCACACCGCGTAACTCCAGCCATCGTTAGTATCTCGAAGCCAAAGCGAACTCAGACAAGAAGCATGGCTCTCTTCCCACGTCTCCCTTCCACATTTGGTCCCTACCGCTCCGACTTGGGGCCATTCTTCAATCTCTTCAACGACACCTTCTCTGAGCTCCAGAAGCTGTCTGACACCGCATCCCGCACCTTTGCGCCCAAGTTCGACGTCAAAGAAGCCAAAGACAGCTACATCCTCGAGGGCGAACTGCCTGGAATCGACCAAAAGGATGTCGTCATCGAGTTTGCCGACGACCAGACTCTTACCGTCAAGGGCAGGACCGAGAGCTTCCGAGAAGAGGGCGCCAAACCCGGCGTAGCTAGTGGCGAGGGCAAGAAAGAAGAAGCGGCGGCTGGCAGCAAAGAGGTCGCCACCACTGGCTCCAAGGAAGTTGCTAAGGCCGAGCCGCAACACACCTATTGGGTCTCAGAGCGCAGCGTTGGTGAATTCGCCCGCTCCTTCTCCTTCCCCAACCCAGTCGACCACGAGAACGTCAAGGCCAGCATGAAGAACGGAATCTTGAGCATCGTCGTTCCGAAGATGCAAAAGGCGAAGGCCTCGAAGAGAATCGAAATCAGCCAGGAGTAAAGCTCGAGTAACGGATCAACCAGAGCAAATGGCAGGATTTCGAAAGTCAAAACTACCAACCCAGATCTGACACGACAAAAACTGTTCAACCACGAGTTACGACCATTCGCTCTAGCACTGTCCTTTTCACAGTCACCTACAGTGCAATTCCTCCCTGCTCTTGACACGTTCCTTACCTCACAAAAGCTCAAATGACGACTCCGCAAACGACGTTCTCTAATGAGTGGTGTTGGGCGTGAAGTTTTCCAATTAGGGGTCTCAAAAAAAATCAAGCATTGCCAAGGGCGCTGTATAATACCTCATCGACGGATTTCTACCATAGCTTCAGATAGTTTCCGTGATTCTGTAATGGCATTCATTTCAAAACAAGAAAATTCCATGTTAACTGTCTTTGGTCCTTATGCTGCCGCATCCGAGCTAGCACGGAGACATATTACTGCCCATTAGTGCATAAGTCTAACTACACATGGCATGGAGACGGACGTATTTCGAGGTTTATTCCAGGACCACCGACCTAAACCAAAAAAGGGCGTATAGCTTACAGGATCATGAACCAGCATCATATCTGTGGACTGGATCAGGAATGAAAATACGAAGACGACGTGCAAGAAAAGACTTTGCCAAGTTGCACTTGCAGCCTTGGGATTCCTTGGAAGGTTGTGGTGTCTGATTCCAGTGTCCGATTGTTTGCAAACTGCGAGCTCCGAACACGAGCATTTTCAGAAGTCGAGAGGCCCAAGGAAGAAAAGGAGGGAAAGAGTTGTATGCTCGTGCAAAAGAATGAAGAATCAAATTGAACACCACTAGGGTAAGCACCAACAAGGCTGTCAATTCACACTTGTGCTTTTCTCAGAGCCCGCCACACAGATGGCTCCACAAACATCCCCAAAGTGTCCTCCATTGACAATGTGGACGGACCGGAAGTGCCACCTCCCCAGATTGCAAGAACAAGACTACAGAACCGGAGAACACCGGGGCAAGGCCGTGGAAAAGTCACGTATGTGCTCACCGTTTGTGTAGATCCATCATCCCATTCCTGCTCTCTCCTATGTCATACCCAACAACTAGCTGAACGCACGCATGGAGAAGGACCAAATGTTCGTAATCATCAATGTCGGCTCGGAAGTAGCATCAACGAAAAGCGATACTGCGTTGTGAGCAATGTACTGTGAACACGCCATGGAGGTACTTGTAGGTCAGATGAAGAACTACCAACCACTGAAGTGTCACGCCGTCCTTTCAAGCATGTGCCATCCAAGCCCGACATGGGGACGACGAAGGAATTTGAAGTCGACACATTGTATAACGCAATACTCGTCACAAATATCAGGAGACGAATTCAACTTGCGCTCTAATCATATCAAAACTTCCAGAGGCAGTCCCCTCTTCTCCCGGGCCGCAAGTCACGGTTACCACGTGCGGTCTCCCTTCAATGGTGCTTCTGATCCCGGTCTCCTAGGAGTGGACAAAATCGCCACCGAGGAGCTGCTATCCAGATTTGTGGGGTTGTGTCCGGGCTCCTCAGGCTTGCCGACGTCAGGGAGTCCTTGGGGAGTCCTCCTCATTGAAGCACTCAGTCCCTCATTCAGCAGACCACGGGCGGCCTTGCGGTGGCTTGCATTGACCGCGTCCTGAGGCCGAGTAGGCGCGAAAAAAGAACGCACCCCTACTTTATGGTCCTGCTTCGTCACCAGGAATCCGTTGGTGCCCTTGCCGTCGTGACACACCGGCGCTCACAGTGTTTCGGAAATTCAAAGCAACGCCTGAAACACCCAGCAACATCTCGCGTGATACCTAGTGACGGCATGTACTTGTTATGACCTCAGAGATGTACAGTTGCTAAGATGTGTCTTCTTTGGCAATGGTCCTGAATCATGTTGATAATGCAGACCAAAACTTTAGAGAGAGCACACGTGCATATAGCATATGGTCCCTCTGCTGAGATGTTTTCACACGATACCGACGTTGAGATGTCGTTCTGTTGAATCCCAGCCAGATGAATACCGTCATTTTGGATGTCGCAAACCGAAACTGTTCAAGCCACGATAATCATGACTTGTTCATGTTGACATAAGATCTGGTGCTGGCATGACCATCAGAGCCATTTACGTCGAGGCAAAGTCAAATGTGGTGTGACGGTGGATCGGCCTTTGGACTGATGTCGTGCCGAGAAGCACCCAGACGCAGCCAGAGGCGCCTGCAGGCTGATCCTCGGCGGCTTCCGGGGGCACCCCTTGGATATTAGGCTCGCCCAGAAGCCCCCGAGACCGCTTTGAGTTAGGCGGCAGCGTCCTGTCGTGTCCGCTATGGCGTTTTCGTGGGTTGATCGATCAGGTGCCCCACCCTTACCGAATCTTCCTCTGACTCCCCGGCCATCACCAGACGCATAGTCGAAACCTCCCGACCACTTAGCTTGTTTGGATGGAAAAACGAGCCCTGAGAGCGGAGCGGAATCCGTGTGCTTTGCCATGCTATGATTATGGATTCCATAAAACGCTGAGAACAGGAGTCTCTGAGTCTTGCTTCATCACTCTACCGATCCAAACAAACAGGCAGAATTTTATCACAGTCTCATCAGATCAACCCAAGATCAACCCACGTCTCTTGCAGTTACCCAAAATGGTCCAGTACGATCAATTCAACGGGATGTTCCCTCTCACTTGCCTCCCATCCCGCGGAAGGACGAACAACGCTGAGAATACTCAAACACCGAGTACGTCCACCCACCTGGGAATACAAATCATGTACATTGACTGAACGAATGCTGCAGGCGAACCAATCCACCCAAGAGTGAGGAGACTGTCCTCGACCAGCGGCCCTCGGCCTCATTACTGTGCCAGGTGTCACTTGCGACGAACGTCTCAAGAACGACATTTTCCGGTTGAGCATGACTACTCCTCCAGCGAGGAGGAATGGGAAGGCTTTTGCCCCGACATCTCAATGCCCAAGGACCTTACTCCTCCGCCAACACCTCACCACAAAAGGCGACACTCGTGCCTCTGCCCAGCCAGTCTGATCACTCAGGAGCACAAAAGCGGCTCCGTGTCACCGGTGCAGATGACCGTGAAGGAGGCTGCCGCTCGGTGTCCTCATTACGGCCAGCACAGCAAGTGCAACTGTCAGAATGTGCTTCCGGAAGAGAACTTGGAAGAAAGATATGGCCTCGTGGAAGCGCCCAGCCAGACTCGGCGGAAGTTGAGCCTGGAGAAGGACGCCGCGGATCAATTGGCCGGCATCATGCATGCAGAACTTATTTCCGATATGCAGGCCCGGAACAGCAGACTCTGAAGAGTCCATGTGACACCAGCCTTGTCTTGCCTCTTTACGGTGACATACGAAAGCAATGAGGAATTTTGATTGGTGCAAAAATATGTATATAATGCTACGACCACAAGGCGTTCGGGACACCAGGGGCACAAGGAGCTACGGATTACGAAAGGTTGGAAAACGTAATGACGGCTTAGGGAGGCGGCTTTTCTTCCCCGCAATGGATCCTCATTCAGACACTTAGGTCAATAATAAGGTTATCAACTATGACTCCTCGGGCGATATGCGGTGACCTCCACAAATGGCACTTGGACTTTGTACTTATATACCCGAGTATTGTTTCGAAAAGATGAATTGGATCTTGTCCCTGGACATAGCTTGGTATCGAGTAGACGTGTTACTCTTTCTGGCGCCGTGCCCGGGTACGTATCTCCAAGAGAGCGACATCTACTCCGTCAGTGTACCGTGCTATTCCTGGCAACTCATCGCTTTCCCATCCATCACCAGCTCGCCAGGTGCAAGGCGTCGGGGCAAGGCTCTACAGTTTAAGGGGTTGACGCTTGGCACTCACTCGCTGGGCGGGACCCCAAAAGGACGGATCTGCGATGGTCTGGATGGCCCGAATTGGTATTAGCTCGCGGTCTTTTCCAACCCGAAAAGAAAATTGTCACACCACCGCCTGAGCAACTTTCCGTCTCAACCCCCCTTTTCATCTGCAGTAGCATCTTAGTAATGCTTGTCCTAGGGTCCTCAGTCTCCCCTGGAGAGATGGCACATGTTTTGCATGATTTAGCTAGTAAGTTTCACAACGGTACGCACAATTTCGCAAGCCCCTTCGTGGCGCCTCCTTTCGAGGTACTCTCTCAGCGTCTTACAGCCCGTTTCCTCTCCATGATGCTGTGGCTGTTATCCCGGTCTCCAAACACGAGAGGATCTTGATCAACCGGGCGAGGCCGATCCCTCATCGCAACGTCAAACATGTCAACAAGTCGTTGTGCCAGATTGACACAATCCAATCATGAGATTGTACCTCGTAATGCTCCAGCGAAAGACGATGTTTCTTCAATGCTATCCCCCGCATTTATGATTTCTTCATCATGAGATTTTACCTGCATGTCCTCGTCCGCTGGCTGCCGCAATATGCGAGTGTTCCAATCCCTCAGTGGACCATCGTATGATTGTTGCACAAAGGCACATGCAGGCATGGGCAGGTAATGGTCCAGTCATCGTCGCCTAAGCATGGCATGCATTGCCTTATTTGCGCATCTTTGCTTCCAACTGGACGAATACAGGCCCCCTCACGTGTGAGAACCTTTTCCACATCAGAAGGTGCGTGTGCGATGATCGACGGGTTACTGGATTCAGCCGTCCTCGTCCATGAAAGCTGCGCGTAAACATCATCCATGCTTTCCGGCTGTTGGGAAAAGCAAACGCACGCAAATGCGAGGGTAATGCCCCCATTGAAAACCTTGCTGACCTAGATATATAAACATCCACGTTCGCTCTTCGATCGTACATTGTTGTCCTTGACATAAGAGCATCTCGACACATCAGAAAGCCCCAAAAACAACTTTCATAGGTTGCGAGTTTCTTTCGTACTTGGAGAAAAGATCCGACAACGCTTTCCACTTCTTCCATCAAAGGGATTTCATATCAGCATAATCTACCGGAACACCGCAAAGCCAACAAACGAAAACCACCAACAGCCATGCCTGGCCTTCCGTACTCGGTTCCCTCGAACTATGTGATCCGTCTCATCGAGACCGACCCTCTCTCCGCCAGCCTCGGCCACCCAGAGCACCCGGTGCAGCCTCACCCGTCGCAGCCGTCGCATTTCCAGTTCCCGCGCACCTCGCTGCACCAAGCGACGCTGCAGTCACATTTCAAGGGACCCCACGCGCCTGGCAGCGTGCTGGCGCCAAGATCTGGCACCGCGTTCGCCCCGGCCACCGACATCCGCGAGTCGCTGCGCGCCTACCACATTGAGATCGAGACGCCGGGCGTCACCGAGGAGAACAAGAGCGACCTTGTCATCACGTGGATGAGCCCGCACACCCTGCTCGTGCAGGGCATCGCCAGCCGGCCGAAGAACATCGGATTGATGGATCAGGAGGAAGGACAGAGAGTGTGGGAGGGCGAGGGCGAGGGATGGGCCGCCGAGGCGGGACATGGCAAGGTACGTCTTCATACGAGCATGACCCGCTCCACTCATTTCTTCTATTCGCTGGGGCCTTCGTTTTCACTCACGAGCAAGCACCACATATCATCCTTCCCCTTCCCTCCAATTTGCCATTTCCCAATTGTTCACCCCCATTCACACCCCCCAAAAATTCATCACACTAATATACCACTCTTTCAACCTTTCAACAGCCCCAAGAATCCACTGACGGGGGCCCAATCCAGCGCGAAAAGTCCCGCGAGACGATGGAGGAGGAGGCGCTGTCGGACACCACGCCGACAATCCTGCTCTCGGAGCGCCGCGTGGGCGCGTGGCGCCGCACTTTCACCCTGCCCGAGGACGTCGAGATGAAAGAGCTCAAAGCCCGGCTGGAAGGCGGGTTGCTGCGCATCGACCTGCCCAAGCGCAGCCTCGAGGATATGGAGGCGCTCAAGGGCGCCGGCGTGAGGATCGAGATCGAATAAGGACCTACTTGCACCCGGTAAGGTTGCACGTTGCCTACTCGGTATAGGGATGTGGACGGGTGTGACGGAGTCGGCGAGGCAGGCCATCAACCCAGCCAGCCAGCCAGACAGACAAAAGGGCCTGCCGGCTGGAGCGAGTAAGCAAGCAAGTAAGCAAGCAAGGTAGGGGAGAAAAAAAAAGATAACGCCAACATGTCGGAAACGCGAGCAATTGCTTTTTCATAGAAATTCATCTGTCGTCTATTGAGGATATGGTATTCATGGCGAAGGAGGAATGGGGGAACCACAGGGGAAGGGTGAGCACACTTGCAAACAAGCAACGGGCGCCATGCATAGCTGAAAAAAAGTTCTCTCGTCTTTGACATATCTGGTCTGCTGCGACGCTCAGCCAGACCGGGGTGAAAATGCAATATTAATATTATAATAATGGATTCCGTCACTCACTCAGTCACTCGCTCAACTTCCGTACTCATATAATTGCCTAATTGCCTGGTCAATTGCTTAGTCTGTGGACCCAGCTCGGTTTTTTGGTCGTTGCATATGTACATACATGGAAACACGCACATACATATCCATACACATATACGCATATCCACACACATTTACACAACCATATACACACACATATCCATACATGCATATGGACATACATATTACTATATGCATACATGTCCCTTCCTTCTCAAGCCACGCGCTTCCTCGACTTTTCTCTTGTTTTTGGGCGGGGCTTTTCTGTGGACAAAAATAGCTTCTCATGCCAACTTCACACTTACAATGAAGAAAACTAAAGGGAAAGGATATACAGACAGATACATGAAATGTGATTCTTAGCTCGACCCATCACTTTCTTTTGAGTGGGGGAACAAACATCATCGTCAATACATACATGACATACCCTCCAGGGCCTCTTGAGGTCCTGGAGGCCGGCCACCCGGCCGCCCAACCACCTTGGAACCTCTCAAGCGTCCAACCCATCCAACAGGCACCCACTCAACGTGCGCCGGGACTCCTAACAAGAGCTGTAATGATACTTCGTCGCTGTCTGTATATATACACACCGACACGGAAACTCTCCAAAAGCGCGACTTTCGGCAAGCGGACGAAACAGGGTTCTATGCGGCCGGTAGCACAGCAGCGCAAAGATCCCCGGCGCCGCTGCTCGACAGTTCAAGCGTCGCAAGCAAGAAGAGACACATAGCCGAAAGGGGGGCTGATATATGTACGGATGGATACTTTGACAATTTTTTTTCTTCTTGCATTTTTTTTTCCGCTGAAAAATTTAGACTGCTTGAACCTGAAGATTCACCATCTGCTTGAGCAGACTGCAATCCTCGCAACGCACCAACTTCTCCAACACCCGGACTCTTTCGGTCAGTCTGTGGATTTCGTTTTCCATGTGGCGCATTTCAACTTCGGTCTGGTTGACGTAGTTCATTGCCTCGGTCAACACGTCGCTCTTGCGCACTTTTGGAGGAGGGAGTCCGCTGGCCGAGTTCGTGGCTTCGGCTTCACCGTCATCGCCGACTTTGGGTCCGTAATGAGACGCTTGCAGCGTGTTGTGCAGCTGGGAAATCTTGGCGTTGAGATTCTCGCGGTACTTGCGTTCTACGAGTGAATGGGCTTGTTTGGCGCGTTGTTTGGCATCGGCTTTGGATGGAGCAGTCGATTTGGTGGTCGGCTGGTCGTCATCCTCGTCGTCCGACGCCAGCGATGCCGCGGTGGTCATGGTTGGACTTGTTCGGTTTTGCCGGCGGGCGGCAGCAGAAGATCTTCGAGGGGGAAGGGGGACGGTGTCAGGCTGTTCGCTGGTTGCGGTCGTGGAACTTGATGAGCGCCGGGTGGCTGAAGATCGGGAGGTGGCTGTCGTACTTGTCCTCGTGCTCATGCTGGGCCGCTGATGGAGCTCGACAGACATGCTGTCGTTGCTGATCATGGTCTCACTGGGCGAGGTCGTCGACCCTGTTATGCAGGGGACTGATGTGCACTCCTCAATGGGCGGGAGCGTGGTGAAGTTCATGCAAGGTGCGTCTGGGCCACAGCGTTGGGGTTGGCAGCTGTCTACTTGGCCTGCAATGAGAGGGCAGAGCTTCTCAGTCGAGTCTGTTTTGGATGCTATGGAAGCAGCGATAGGATCCAGATTGGTGATGGACCGGCTGGTGTTGAGAGAGTCAGAAGCTGATAACGTTGTCGTGAGATTGTTGTCGTTGTTTAGCATAGTTGCATCGTCATCAGCGCGTGAGTTGCTAAGGCTCGACTGATCCATGGGTGGAAGATTCGCCTCCATGTTCAGAAGCTGAGAGTAGGAATATTGGGTGTTCGAGTAGATGTCTCCTGAGGATCTGCGTGGTTCGGAAGACTGTTGATGAGAAGAAGAGGTGATCAGGCTACCCGTCGAGCCCTGGCGGTGATTGGAAGATCGAAGATACGCCAGCGGATCCTGATCTCTGTCCATGGCGGTCGAGTATTTTTGGTTTTGGCTCAGGGTTGGCTGTGAGTTCAGATTCCCCCGTGACGAAGTGAGCGGAGTCGTGGTGAAGTCCATCTCATGCCACCCGGTGAAATCGATGGAGTCGGGGTCGACGATGGCAAGCTGGGGATGCTGACTCTGAAATGCATGTTGCCCGTGGAAGTCAGGAGAGCCGTCCTGCTGGCGGAACAGCTGCCGGAAGGGCATTGCTTCCACTGACATGATGCCTTTCCCACTGAAGCAGTCGTTTCCTTGGTTTCAGACCTTTGGTTCACACAATGGGGACCTCACGGTCCGAAAGATTACCGTTTTCGATGTCCGAGTCAACCCACAAGGCGCTTAATCGGAGGCCGTCTACCAGTCTTCGTCGCTGGTGTCCTCGCTTGAGACCGAGGTCGTGACAGTCGTTCAGCACTAACAGGCCAGTACAGTGGGCAAGTTGCCGTCGATTTGGGGCGATAGTGTTCGAGGAAGGGAGGATGTCAGGCCACGATGACGGTGTTAAGAGGGAATTTTGGCGGTGGAGTTGCGTGTTTGATGAAGTAGTAAGTCGAGTGACGACGTTGGGACTCGGCACAGCAAGTCCGGAGGGTTCCAGCGTCAACGCCAGCAGCCAGTGGATGAGTGAGAAAGCCCCTCGGTCACACCACGACCCCCACCTGCCGTATTGCCAAGTCTCCAGTGACAGCATCATGGCCACTGCCAGCGCTCTATTTCTCGCTTAACCTTGCTAGCGGTACCAGCATTACGGGTGAAAAAAACCCGCCGGGCTTGGACCCACACGGAGATTGTTCCAGACTCGTGGGCATGAGACAGGTCAATGGCCGTTGTAATGACAACAATGACCCGGCAAAATGCTTGGAAAGTGGCCGTATGGTACCGGAATAAATCCTCGTGGCCTGACAGTCTTCCATGGCCCGAATCCTCCCCTGCGATCGGATCGACCAGTCATTCCTCCTGCTTTCAGGCCTCTCCTCAGCTCTGAGTCTTGGCCCAACCTGGCCTCCTCCGTCCGGGGCATCTTCTGCATGCCCTGCGTCTCCCAAGTGCCCCGCGGAGGCGGCCGTGGTCGATCTCTCCGTCACCAGAGAACTGTTACTCTTTCTTTGCGAGCTGGTGATGTGATCACACAACACCTGAGCGCTTTGAGCTCTCTATCAAGTATTGCTGATGAGCACAGAAACAACAATCCCACCACCAATGGGTGAATTCGGCACGTAGATGGTACCTGGCCATGGCGACCAGATCCAAGAGTTAAAAACCGTCATGAGCCAGCGCCGAACAAACGGTAAGTCACACCAACACCAACACAACATCTCAGCTCAATCTGCATCTGCGCTCCGTCAAACAAAAAGCCAGAAACATCTCCCCGTTCAGTCTCGCCAAAGTCACGATCAACTCTCTTCTCAGCCGCCAAAATGAACGCCGCCCGTCAAATCATCTCACGCCGCTCTGTCATGGCCATGGGACCCCGACTCACCTCCCCTGCCCGATATGCCTCGACGGCCGTACCACACCATTCGTCGCACTCGAGCATGTCGCCAAAGGATAGGCAGTTCATGCGAGGCATCTTTACTGTGGCAACTATTGCGACTGCAGGAGCTGTGGCCTATGGGGTAAGTCTTGCCGACCCATGATTTACCTTTTTTGCAAATGTACCTCGTGCCCTTTGCCAAGATCCAAAGGCTGACAAGTTGTCTTGTCCAGGCTTCCAAATCAGGTGGACGGATGAACAGCCGCTTCGTCAAGCGAAACTCAACCCTGGACAGCAACAAATGGTTCTCAGAGAGCCAGGATTATAATACCATGCTGGGTAGCAAACATTAGATTTGCGGTCCCATGGAATGTCATCAGCTTATACATTTTCATGAATGGAAGGCGTTCGACCTCTTTTGTGAGGGGGTGGGTTGGTTGGGACAAGATGGCTTGGGAGTTACAGCGGCCCCCTCGGGGAGGTTGGGTTATGCATGGGCTGCGGCGTTCATCAACCAAAGGGATCCCATGGAGAAAGAAGATGAAAAATACAGAGATGAAAAAGCACGACTGGGGGTCTGCAAAGTTTGTGTGTCGTCAGCGATCTGACGACCATAAAGTTTCGTTTCGCCTTGTACATATTCCAAAGTACACTTTTGTGGGTATCACAAGAAAAACTCCATGCGAAAAAAGTCCCTTCCGTCATCCAATACCCTGCCCTTCCAAAGTAACTTTCCATGTGTCAGCCTGGCCCATAAGACACATGAGACCTCCGATCGACAAGACTCCACGCCAAGAAGAAAAACACGAGAGCTGACAAAAGATAGTGCAACTGTTCCCCGGATCTCAGTCCTATCCTGAATCCTCCGAGCGATGGGTCACAAGGGGTATAAGAGGCCGAATGGCCCAGACATCCTCCTCCTCTTCCTTGTCGTGCTTGGCGTCCGCGGAGTCGAATGTCGGGCTGGAGCATTCAGACCTCTGGCTCTCGCTTTCGTAGTCCGTGCAGCTGTCATCGCTCTCGGCTGAGGTGTCCTCCTCCTCATCAGACCAATCTCCGTCGCAGCTGTCGCAGCTGTCGTAGTCGCTGTCATCCTCCTCCTCTTCATCACTGTTGTATTCCTCGGCGTTTTTGTATTGAGCTGAAGCTGCCCGAATTTGTGCAATGGTTGCCAGCTGAGCTTCGAGCGCGGCTTGGAATTCCGTGAAGGAAGGCACTTGGTGTTGGATGTAGGCGGATAACTCATTCGGTTCCGGCCTTGTCTCTGACGATGGCTGCGCCACCTGGGCTTGTGCAAATGTCCGCGTTCGATCGTACACCGAGATGTGGCCTAGTACCCTCCGTAGCCTAGGTTCCTCGCGGGCTGATTCTGTGTTCAGTTTCCAATGTGATTTGAACAGTAGCCTTGCCGCAGACTGAGAGGTCGTGTCTGGTAGGGGTTGCAATTGAGGCTTGGAGGCAAAACAACGCGGGTCATGCGAGTAGAGGGCACCCAGCTGTTCCATGACGTGATGGACGAATGTTCGTTGTTTGGGAGGTCTGGCTACGGGAGAGAGACAGCGTGGAGGTATTTCAGCAGGAACTGTCAAGAACAAGAGAACAGTGAAAGCCTGATCTGGAGGAAGCTGGGGAAAGATGCCTTCTTGAACTTCGCATTAGGCTGAGAAAAAGGACACGGACCGGTGCATCTAGGCCATGAATCCACGTCGGTGTGGTCGAGAGGACCAGCCAGTCCATGGTTTCTTGTACTCAATCCTGGTCAGCCACGTTCACCTGCAATGGGGTCCACAACGACCATGCCGCAAAGGGGAAGAGGAGACAAAGGGGTTGCGTGAAATCATTCGATGACCCAAGTTTTGGGAGCCCATGCGGCTGAAAGAAGATTCTGGGGATGGCCTTTCGCAGGACTGAAGAGGAGGTGAAGACGAGCTTGGACCAGAAGCGAGTGGCCTTCCGGGTGGCAGCCCTGTTCGGGGACCACTGAGCAAGCGACACGGTCAGGCCAGGTCGCCTTCACTGCTCCTCTTTTGGCCCGATGGGGGGCTAAGCGAGGGCCAGTCCTCGTCGGGTAACACTATCGACCTTTTGAAGTATACCTAGCCTTAATAAGGGGAGGGCGGGGCTCAAGGGAGGGGGTTTTTAGGGACTGTACCTCCCAAGGGGGGAAGAACTCTTTGTCGAGTGAGTCCACCATGGAATCTACCGTGGAAAAAGACAAGGAAGAGGACCAGATGATCCCCGACTTGGGAGCGGGGGAAAAGGAGCCATCCACGAGCCATCCACGAGCCAGTTTGATCCAGCTTGATCCAGGCCCCCAATAGGCGTCACTGGGCGTCTTGGTGTTTGTCGCTAACCGTAGGCTACGCCTATTTAGGATCAACTCTCGCCTAATTGGGACTCGGCGAACGCAGTGGGCACGGTGAGCACGAGATTTGACACATGATTCTGGCACCGCTTTGCACCACTTTGCTCATATCAGTCGGTCTCAAGCAAGCCACCGTTCCGTTCCCCCAAACCTCAAAAGGACATGTCGCAGATTACCGAAAAAGATGCCTCACCACATGGCTGCCGGGATAACGCTTGACTTTGTCGCGACTTTGGCTTCCAGGCTCCCAGCTGCAGGCGAGAGCACGCCACAGATCTGGTCTATCGAGAGTTTAAACAGCATGGAAAAAGGGGGTTTCCTTCCTGCTCGAACCACAAAACACATGGTGGCTGCCAGATGGGCAAGTGCATGCGTGCATGTTGCTGCAAAGCACACTCTCTTTTCAGCAAGGCTCGCCGACCTTGTCATGCCGCTACCTGAGATTGGCTTGAAGCGGGTACCTCTTCTCAACTAAGCCCCCTTGGATTGAATCCAAGTCGATCTCTTGCCCTTTGCTGCGAAGTTTGGGCATGCATTGGTGAAGGTTGACGTGATGCTGGTGGAAGTCTAGCGTTCACAGGCTGCCGGCTGCCCTCTGCCGCCCTGTCTCTAACTCCTTGCTGTTAGTCCACTTCTTCACCGCCAACAATCCCTGACATTCATGTTGATAGTGAGGAATGACATTGATTTCCTACTAGCTTCGGGACAGGAGCCGAACATTGACAACAGAAATCGCGACAGAGGTTCCTTGTAAGCAGGCTGCGGTAGGTGACAGCAACAAAGCCACAAGGCCACCCGAGCTTTCCACATTGCTCAAAGCGTCGACTACTTGGTAGGTATTTTGTACTAAGTAAGCACTCATTCCAATCATTCTGACTAGAGTCCCTACAAACAAAGAAGGTTCTCAGTCTGCGAACTTGCGCTGCCACTTCAACACTCCTACCCCCACCTTCTGCCCCTCGACGCCTCCTATCTTAGCAGGATTGATTGTGACGGCATTTGGCACCAAAGTCTCAAAAGAGAATCCACATTTCTCAAACACCTTTCTGCTGGCAAGGTTGTGTTCAAAGTGTGTTCCGACCACTGTGTGAGCATTCATGTGTGGAATGATAATTTCAGCCATCAGTTTTTGCAGGACGGCCGGCATGATCCCACGGCCTTGATATTCGGGTAGGAGCCAGACTGTGCCTTCTATTAGTGGATGTTCCGCGGTGAGAGGATGTCTACGGAGCGCCGGTTTCGAAAAGAAACGACGGACTCACATCCGATTTCCCAAGTAATGTTCGGATCGCCAGCTTCAAGCCTGTCGTTTTCTTCTTTCCGCCGCTTTCTTTCCTCTGCATCCGCAATATACAAAAAGCTCTCCCTCTCCACGCCAATATCACCAATAAACTTCTCAATGGTACCTGTCTCTGACTCCTCGATATGTCGGATGGGCGACGTCCAGTGTCTGCCGAGCCACGGCCTCTGTGACCAGTCGGACAGAGTTCCGATTTCCCCAGCACTGGAACTTGCTTGCTCGCGTTCCCGGATGGCGTTCAACTCTGCCCAGTTTTCCTTCCACTCGCGGGATACCTTGGTATACCATTCGTCCCTGTCCTTCTCCGTGTAAGGATAGGGCGGGCCGTTAAGGTTCATATACACCTTGGGATCGTTGAGACCATGGATGACGGCAGCTCCATCAGACTCACGAGGCGGAGTGAGCACTATTCTCAGGGTCGGGTGAGGTACTGGGATGTTAAAGTCTGAGCTCTCCACGCCCGACTCCATGGTTTAGGTAACAGCGAGAGTCTCTCAGGGGATTTTGAATGGGATCTTGAGAATCGGCGTCACAGATCGTGGAAGCTCCAAATATATCATGCAAAATGAGTCAAATGAGATCAAGATGGAGTGAGTCACCTCCGTCCAACACTCTCGCATGTTCTCATGCGTGCTACCACAGTTGGTGACTCCATGAGCAGCAGCCCTCAGCTATGGTTACATAGACACCAAGCAATATGCACCGACTCGTCCCTGACAGATTTGAGTTATGTAACGCGTGGCGGCCGCGTGGTTCGAAGGCTTCAGGTATCGCCTTTGCTACGGATCATTGTTTCTCCGAGAACAGCGACCTTGTTATAAGGATGAGTAACAACCTCCTTTCTCGCTAAGTACTCTGACCTTCCTCGCCGGTTGCGAATGTCGTTCCCAGGAAGCAGATGGCAAGGTTGGACTGTCACTACTACATTCCACCACATTAGACGCTTGACTGTTCAACTCAGGTGAAGTAAAGGGAAGAAGCGCAATTATTGTTATACAGAAGGCGGCACACCCCAATAGCCACAGACGCCTACCCATAACAAACATTGAATTCAACGTCCAATTCAAAATCTTCCACGCGGTCAACACATTTTTTTCCCGCCCATAGAATGTCTTCTCTTAGATCATCTATCAAACGTGCCGCCGCAAAACGCCTGGACATCCGGAACCAACGGAAGGTCGCCTGCAGCGAACTCGGGTGCCACCACTGCCAACGCCACCTCCAAATCCTCGATGAAGTCGCACAAGAAGTCTCCGCCAGGCACTGCCTAGAACTCCCACGTAGCGTCGATGTATGCTTCTGCACCCGGATTCTGAGCCTTTCGCCATTCGGCTGAAAAGTATCCGACGCCCGCAAAGGCCGCGGTGTTGCAAAAGACGCCTTTTTGCTCAACTGGTTCTGGACGGCCTCGGGCATAGCCCGCGAATAAGCTACTCCTTTTGCCATAGATTCGCGACGGCGGGGGCACGTCGCGCTTCACAAGGGTCGTGTACGTCTGGTTGGAGCAGGAACTTTGCTGCTCGGAGCCCTTCTGCGCCGTCAGAGCCGCCGATTTGATCATCGCGTCGCGGAGGGTGGTCGAGTTGTACGAACTAGCGGCCACCTTTATCACTAGCTCCCCGTTGCTGTCGAGGCTGCCGGCGCTGACGTACTCTATGTTTGAAACAGTCACACTTCCTGTCTCGCAGGCAGTGGAACCCTTAGTTTGAGTCACTGACGGACAGAGTTTTTTTCTAGGGCGCTGGAAATAGAGGTGTAGAGAGCTGTGCCGGTCAGTGTGCCTATGTGTACGAGAGAGCTCCCTGCTTGAACGGTAACCTCTGCACTTGTGGGAGTGCACTGCAGAACAGTCGTGCAGCTAGGAGCATTGAATCCAACTAGAGTGCAGCCCTGGCAGTTCTTGGTGTACGCCGATGCAAATGTTGTGACACTTTCCTTCGCTGTGACTGGGATGGTGGTGTATGCACAGCTATCGCTCTGGTGACCTGTCGCCGGCACATACAGGGGCGACAAGGTGGCCGTGCCGTCGCAGAGACAAAATGCTTGTGTTATGCCTTGGTCCGGATCCTGCTCGTGTAAGATACATGATGGTTTAGGCATGGCTGGCGGAGAAGTGATCGAAGATGCAGGGGACGAGGACGTAGATACAGGAGTAGCATCTGTCGCCGCGGCTGCGATGGGACAAAGTGATGGAACATCAGCTTTAGTATCGTTACTGTCCCTTCTGGATTTTCGGAGTCCGGCAGGAACAGCTGGAACAGGTAGAGCACTGGCTTGACCTAAGGGTAAGAGAGTATTATCCAGCCCAGGCGCCGACTGTCCATTCTCCCAGTCGACGTCTTCCTGGAAATTGTTGGAGACGTCAATGCTAACAATACGCGTGACAGCGCTGTTGCGTTGCAAAATTGGAAGTTCATAAGTGCGCAGAATGTTGGGATCTGGATTCTTAACTTTAGGATTGGGCATAGGAGTCTGGAAAGCACTGACTCCGCCCGACGGCCCGAGCCGCTGTCCGACATACACAAGGACTTCACCACTACAAGATGAGGCATACGCTTCGGAAGAGCGCGCAACAAGCACTTGCATCCTCGCATTGATATCGAGCCTGAAATTTTCCCACCGGCCATCCATAACTCTCCTCCAGTAATCACCGTCCAGCATGTCATTGTACATGTTACCCGGTGGGTTGAGTCGATTGCGGAGCGGACCCATATCTTCCTTTTCAACGCCGAACGAGTAGAAAAGGCTCTGAACGTTTCCCGCGCCAATGATTCCACAGGTTTTGATGTCAGCCAGTATACATTCGACCGTGGGGAAGATATTTGGGTCTTCGCAAGCCCAAAGCCCTCCAACCGGCGGCGTATTCAGACATGGCCTTTAAGTTGTATGGGACCAGTGGGAGCAGGTTCCGCATCTTCTGACTGATCTGAAATGCAATTGCCGGCTGTGGCTGATAACACATGCGTTCCCAGCATTATCGATAGGACGGACGAGAGTTGCACCATCTTCGATGTCGCAGATAGAGAGCTGAGAGTCCAGAAGGTGTACGTGGGGATTGGCTACCTTTGTCAGATATTGGCTTTTTGATGATCTGTAGTGTTACGTATTCTGATCTGTGGCGATGGAGAAGGGAGAGCTCAATTCAGACTCACCATCTGTCGTTATATCGCATCGCATAATATTTGCGGAACACGCCATATTTCAGCTATTTTAGTAGACTATTGAGCTTTCGGTCGCGGACGTGGTCTCTCATCTGGCGAGATATGGCTATGAAACAAGACGAAACGTTGCGGGAGCATCTTTGGGGGGTAGAATTGTACCAGCAAGCTGTCAACGGCGCTTGACAATGTCGTCTGTCCGTGAAGTAATTTCGCATGTTAGATATTCTTCATCGCCTCTGATCTAGTTCTGATACAGGCGGCTGGTTAAGGGTACATTGGCGGAGACGGACTTGGTCTTGTTGCATCTTCAAACTCGGTAGTCCTATATTGCTACGAAAGTTGAAAGCCAGCTTGTCTCGCCAATATAGAAGGCCAAAAGCGGACGCTGGTGCCCTCTAACTTAAGCGCGACTGTAGCGCTCATTGGGGGAAATGGCTCGGCCCAGGTGTGGGGGGGTACGTGATCCGGTGTTCGAGCATCGAGCAAGGTCAGCCTCAGGTTTCGGCGCTCTGAGGTTGTAGCCTCAAGGTCGTCGAGATTGGTGCCGGGTACAGCTTAGCCGCCCAGGAACGGTAGTGGGCATTCCATTCATGACCGAAGGAAGGCATTTCTGGGAGTGCAAGAAAAAGGGATTGTCAAAGCATTTGAATACAATGCCAGAAGAAGTTCAGAGACGAGGATGTTAACAGGCAAGGGGCCAAGGTTGAGGTTTGACCTGGCGAGGCTGGAAGGTCGTATTTCATTCTGTATATGTCCACTCCACCGTACTGCTGCCCACTTCACCTTACTCCGCCGTACTCCACACGCACTTCATTTGGCCTCGTAGGCTCTAGTTGCAAAGCGCTGTAGTATTTGCTCCAGCCTGGTCCATTTTGGCCTCCGCCTTTCGCAAGTCCCAGATTCCATACTCAGGCGCGCCGAACACTCCATTTAGTTCAAGCGCTAAAAGCTTTGAGATCAAGCACTTGCAATCAACAGAAGCAAATCCGAGGTCGGCGCATACTTGTACTGAGACACAGCTCTAGCCGCCGGACTACGCCGGCGGTATCAAGCGCTGCAGCATCAGCAGCCACCAGTCGTGCCGAGCGTGACAACAACAGTTCCGTGGCTTAAAATACAGATATAGTGAGAGTCTGACTTTAAATAATAGGCTTTGAGGACATTGATTCTGCCCAGCATCCTGCACGCTTCCTCTCTTCTCAACCGAGCACTTCCCAGAATGGCTCAATCTCTTCCGCCCGAACCCAAGATACTGTCTCCTCACCAGGAAGCAATGATTCAGGCATGTAAGACGGGCCAGCTCGCCAAATTGCAAAAACTTTTCAAGGAGCACGATGTGAAGCATGGAGACGACCCTGTGCATGACTGGCTTGCAAGGCTCCAGCGACAAGCACGCTGTTTGCCGCGGCCATTTCTCATGGACAGCAATCAACCGTCCGATATCTGCACTCCGTGTATCCCAAATTCGACTTCTATGATGCCTCAATCATCAATTCGTTCACTGCAACCCCAGACCTGGAAATGCTCAAATTGATTTACTCATACTCGCCTCGGATTGTTCGCTATGAGTGCGGTGATCACATAACAACGTTCTTGAGCATGGCTTGTGAAGGTGGCCCCCAAAATGCACCAGTTGTTGGCTTCCTCTTGGACCACGGAGCCATGCCCGACGATGACTTTGGCAGCTACGCGTACCAATTTGGAGTAGAACTGCTGCCTGCCGTTCGACACGATCAGCCAATAGAAATCATTGAGAAGATGATTCCTAAGGCCTCTCGTTTGTGGCTTCCTATCGACGTAGCAATCAGAAGAAAACGCGTGGACGCCCTCGAGCTACTCTTGAATGAAGAAGAGAAAAGGAGTAAACCTTCCCCCGATGGAAAATATGAGCAGTCGTTGTTACGCCGTGCGCAAGACACGGAAGACAAGAAGGTCATCGCCATGGTCGAACGTTACATTCTCAACATGGAGGAGCAAGCGAAGAGGTCTACTGCCAAAGGCCTCCAATCTACGAGAGTTTCGACAGAGAGCAGGAAATGGTGGCAGTTTGGTGCAAAGGCGGACTCCAAAAGTAAGGCCGATGCTAGAGATTCCAGCAGTGCGCCTCGGACTGATGCCGAAAAGTGATGGTGGCCGCTGTCCAAGGCTGCACATGAACCAACATCTGCTGATTCACATTATCAGAAGGAGTCACTCGAGTCAACTTCAAATGAAGACAGATGCTAGCTGACGCCGGTCGTCACACTCAAGTTCATCAACGACAACGCGCCACCACTGCCTTCCTACATATTATCAGATACCTAGTCTCAGTCATCACATGGTGACCAGAAAGCTTCACACCACACCGCTTTCGCTTGCAATATCGGCCCTTGCTGTCGGTTCCCATGCATCTGCATCTCCAAAGTTCTCCACCACCAGCCCTGCAGAACCTGGGACGCTCATGCCTGCCTTCAATTGCTTCTCATATGACACCATCCTCAGCCGTTGAGCTTCGCGGGGCGTCAGTGCAAGGTATGCTTCGATGCCTACCGCGTGCAGAAAGAATGCCAGCCAGAGAGCCATTCCGAAAGTAATGCGAAGGCTCGCTGCAATCTGTTCTTTGATCCCCCTGAAGAAATCTGCATGTATAATCTTCAACTCGTCCTCCAAGATGCTTGAACCTACGACGCAACCAGGATACATCTCTGCCAAGTAACTTAAGTCATGCATTGACCTTAGTTCGCCACAAGTCATGATCACATTGTACGATTCAGTTTTGGAGGCAATCAAGGCGGCGACAACCATGATGATTCGAGTGGTAATTATGGCGCCTAAATAGAACATGGTTCGCAACATCCAAGCTCGATGCTGATCGACTTGAAGTTTTTTGATGTTATAGTACGCCATCCCCAATCCGATGGTAGTGGAAATGACCAGTACTCCAACCGCAGCTTGTGCTGCCAGTTCTCCGCCGAAAGCACGTCGAGCGATCATGAGCGCACCTCCGTTGCTGATGAGGATGAGAAGGATGACGATATAGCCGTTGACGCGATGGAACAGCATTGTTCGACGGCGAATGGCTGGAACGAATTGAAAGACCACCAGAATACCGGCCGGTAGGATAGTGGCCAAGTGGAGCAGCAAGCCAACCCGGCAATGGCCGGCTTGATACCAATACCACTCTCCAGGTGCGGCACTCTTTGAGAATGTTTTCAAGTCAAGGTAGCTGAGCTGAGAAAGACTGAAGCCGAAAAGCGTGGCGGCGAATACGATGACTAGTTAACAGATTCAGCATGGGCTAACGCTTGAGCAACAACATCTCCCACCTACACAGTGGGACGTTATATCCTTCTCGGAACCCAAGCCAGGAGAACAGATTTCTCCATCCGCCTCTTTCTCCCGTATCGTTGGAGGGCGTGTGGATGTTGTTTGAGACGCGACTTGAGGTCGCCATCTTTGTTGAGCTGAGGTGAGATGGTAGGAAAGGGGAGCTTGTTGGACGATTCTGTACAATATGATCTTGCGAGGAGGGCTCGGCGCGTCCATATACCACCGCATTCTTTGTATTCGATTATTGAATACGGCTGCCTAGACTTGGCAAGACGCTTGGAACTTGGTCTAGCGTTGGAGGTGCGTCAGCAGTCTCGAGGCTCGGATGTCTTACAGTTGTCCAGGCCAGTCTTTACCCTAGAGAACAACGTTAAAGGCCAAGCGATGAATTCGAATACGATTCCTGGGCGTAGGATATTTGGCCAATGATTTTGGGCATCCGCTACAGCAAGACTTTTCACCCAAGCAATGATCCAGGCACTTTACTTGTTCTTCTCGTCTTCTTCAACGAATGCATTGCTTATCCGCAAGTAGACCCGTTCTGAGTTCCTGGTCTCGGTGAGTCGTAAAATTGGTTGAGATGACCAGCCTCAAAATATGTTGACTGTGAGAGATGCAAAGGCTGAGCAAGGCTGAGTAAATCGGAGTCGGAGTCGGAACGGAAGCGTTTCGATGCGGGGAAGATACTGGCCAATCATCGCCGACTTCCTGGTGGCAAATGCTTGGGCCTCCAACTTCAACCATCCAGACTTGAACTTCGTTTCAACTTCGTCTTCATCACTGTCGACAAGGGTCCCTCTGCCTGGTGTGTAAACATCATGGCATCATCGGGAGGACACCTCTTGGTCTCCAAGGCCATGAGGCTGGTCAAGTTCGCAGCCGCGAAGACAGGGAGATTCATACGTGACAAGATCCCGCAGGCAACCAAGCCACTCGAGGTCGACGTCCAGCCTGCCTACGCCCGCGTCTCTCAACGCCAGCAGCCTGTCAATCGCCTCGCCCAGATCCGTCAGACTCAAAGTCGTTGGTACAGCACCAGAGTGCACGCTCTCAACAACGCCAGACACTATTCTTCCCAATCCGGCCCCAACGTCCGTCCGGGTCGTGCGTCCTATCCTTCCTCACGTACTGCCACAGCCGTGGGACGATTGACTGGTCGTGCCCCGTTCGCATCTACCCTTCGACCGAACCTCACGGGAGGCACGTTGAGCCGTCATGCGGGCGGTTATGGATTAGGGGGTGGTCGAGTTGGTGGAGCCAGATACTTCTCTCATTCCCCTGCGGCACCAGCACAGGTGGTCACCAACGTCTCCCAGGCCGTACGAGCGTTCTGGCTCTCCGGTCAAAAAGCCCGTTTTGATGGATTCAATCCTCGCACAGGCGAGAAGCGATTCCGAGCCGTGTCGAGCCTTCAAGAGGATGCGAGACATACCATGGACATGTCATCAAAGACTGCGCCTGGGTCATTCATTGACTTCAAGGTCTCTCCAACCATTACCGCTATTGGACCCTTGGCCGGCGTGCCCCGCTCTCCCTCGGCTGCCTCTTGCGATTATGCAGCCCAAAACGACACCTTGAACAACACCACGATCATGTCCAACCTCTCGATTGACTTTGCACGGGCGTTGAAAGACCTTGCTGCTGTCATGAACGACCTCAAGCACTTGGCGACATTGGGGGATCTCCCTATCTCGCTGCACAACAGCGTGACTCTTCGTGTCCGCTTCCCTGGCTGCGACGCAGATACAGTCGAGGCTCTCTGTCGTGAACTGAACATCAAGCGCGGCATAGTCGGCCAAGATGAGGATTTTGATGCGAAGAACGGAACTGAAATGGCTCTTCTGTTCCCATTTGCGCCGAGCAAGACGGCAAGTGAAGCCGGCTTCGTCGGCTCCAACCGTGGCTACGGTGATAGGCCAATCAAGCGCATCAAGCAAGACCGCGTCGAGTGGCAGGAAATGCTGACTCCGCCTGAATGTCTCTCTGCAGGCTTCTCACATGTTTCGGTTACGAGCAAGTCGCCCGACGCGTTCGAGATGATCGACGAGGCAATGGGCCAGAATCCTTGGATGTCAAGCCCGTCGGGCTATTCCAGCCTGCACGAGAGTGAACTGTTGGAAGCCGAGGACGATGCTGCCATGTACTTTTTCCAGCCAAGAAACAACGCCGCTGGGAGAGAAAGATACCCCGAGCCCTCGGTCGGTGGGAACGGCAATGGATACGAGGGCTTGGAAGGGATCTACAGGTTCATCGAAGAGTGTGATCGGGCACGGTCCTGATTCGGCTCGGGGAGAGCTCAGAAATGGCACACTTCTGTTCAATCTTTTGCATTTCCTTTTGTTCAACTCGGTTGGTCGGCTGGACTCCAGTGACAGTGGCAGCTCCCGGATCAGCACTCCTTGATCAATAGTTGAGTTGCGTGAATGCCGGACAAGCTACATACAGTACATCTACAGAGCCCCGGAATGAAATTGCATCCCCTTCATGTATCAATAAGCGTGTCCTTTGCGTTTATTTCGTGCCTGGCAATTGTGTAATGCTGGTGCGTTCGTACCAGTGGGACCAAAAGGCGAGTGACCGGCCAAGCAGACCGTACATTTCGCTGGCAGACTCCTCGCCGTGGTATTATTATACTAGGGTATCCCACTGTTGTACCGGATCTTTGGGTGTGTTCAGCTATCCGCTGAGGCTCTCTGTCTCGCCGGAAAGGGTAGACTTTGGGTTCTCCTATGCTGTGGGCCATGGCCTAGGGACCTTGGGTTTTGGGGCCAATGTTGCCTCCTCCATCAGCCATGGCCGATATCCACGTCCCGGTCCGCGTTCCCATACCCGCTTCTCAACCTGTGCTTGAGTCGTTCATTCTCCTTGATGACGTTCTCCCTCGCTCTCTCCAGCTCATCAATCTTCTCCTGCAGTTCTGCGAGTTGGTCTTCGGCGCTAGAGGAGAATTCCTCGATGATTTTGAAGACGCGCCAGAGCCGGAGGACGACGACCAGCGAGCCGGCCTCTTCCAGCGGACCGCGCAGGAGGACGTCAATTATGAAGGCGGCGATGATGACGAGGGCATCGAATATGTGGAACGGGGTGTTGAAGTACCTATATACGCAGCACCACTGAGGTTAACCAGGTGAAGGGACAAAGGGATAGGATGAGGAGTTGCTAGAGGGGGGAAGGTTACCGGAATCCAAATGCAAAAACACTGCCCAGCAATTCGGCCATGAACAGACACGAGAAGACGAGACTCGCGTACCCCAGCACTTCATTTGCCTGCTCCCAAGCTCTCAGATTGAACCCTTTTTCGCCAGCATGCTCACAGATATGCAGACTGATGAGGAAATCGGCGAAGATACAGCATATGTCCGCCGTGACCAGCAGGATCACAAAGTAGTGACCCCATTTGGACGAGAACCAGTGCTGCAGCGAACGTCGGAGTTTCCATACCGCGCTGTCTTCGCCATGGATCTTGACGATGTGGCAGGCTATGAAGTCCTGTGATTGACGGAGGGCAGAGATGAATTGGCGGTCCGAGGGCAGCAGAGGCGTGTATTCATTTGTGTTGCGGGCGGCATGGACGGGCGAGTTCCCAGGTTCGGGATCGGCCATGTTGGTATCAATGGAGATTCAGATCAGGAGTCAGATCAGGACTACTGTCGGCGGTGTCGGGTCGGGATTCGTGCGAATATCCAGGTCACCGTGCCCAAGACTTCAATGTGCACAGGGGGTGCCGTGAGCCGTATGAAGGTCCCCGACAGACACATCAGACGGGCTATCCGGATCCCTGGGTGAAGCCGCTTATCGCAGGCTCAAGAGCATGGGAGAAACAGCAGCCTTCTGACTCTCGAGTCAGTAGCTGCAATAGATCTGAGGCTGAGGCTGAGACCCCTCAATATCAGCCTTCAGGACATCAATGCGAAGCGAAATGACGTGATGACGTAGTCCCTTCCTAGTTCTTCGACTTGTTATTAACGCGTCTAGGTTCTAACTATATGGGGAAGGTATGCCTGACAAGGCACCCGTGCGCCGGAAAAACAATATTCCTATCCCGTTGGCACACTTTTGCGTTAAGCATCACGAGTATGTAGAAACACGTTCAGATTTATATCGCTTATTCTGTTGTCTACCCTGACGGACCCTCCAAAGCAGGAAACAGTAACAGAACTCTTGACTCGGCACGGTGCCCACGCGTTCGGTGTTTCCTGCCACGACATGGCCAGAAAGTGGTTGTCAACTCGTCCTCGACAAGGAGAGAATGATACCTTTAAGGTCAGCTTCACATTGCTGAATGAATCAGTTTGGCGAGTTTTTTATGGCAGCAGCGGTTGATCACTGGCATTGGATCAGACGCCGTATTCCTCATAGCCACCCATGCTTCGATCGATCCGTTGTCTCATCGTCCACAGTTTCATATAGTAAGCCCGACATCCAAAATTACTCAGAGGCACGTGGTATGCTGGCAGGGGTTCATTCAAGACCTCTGCGAATGGTTGACCCCGTCGAGCCGCTGCTCATCCAAGATTCTGATCTTTGGCGTCCGGTGCTCTCTGCTGTGTCAAAGTTTGGCTCCCGAGCGTCGGGCGTGGGCGGGTTGATCGAAAATATGGATGAGGCTTCGTCGATCAGGTAGGGATCCT
The DNA here is from genome assembly GCF_000835475.1 of Cladophialophora bantiana CBS 173.52. NCBI lineage: Eukaryota > Fungi > Ascomycota > Eurotiomycetes > Chaetothyriales > Herpotrichiellaceae > Cladophialophora > Cladophialophora bantiana. Next base: position 629,209 of record NW_015971586.1, read on the forward strand.
AATTGTTCCTGATGTACACATAGTATTTGCGAGTATATGGTCGTCAGAAGTGCATCATTCTACATAGCACAGGATTTCAATGCAGATATATCCTTCAGTGCTGGGTCGGTCTGTCTCAAAAGACAGGATTAAGAGTGAGAACTCCCACCATTCAGAACGAGTTTGATCTTGATACTCCGTACTTGAGAGGCAATCATTGAACACCAACCTGCAGGCTTTCCGCTTCGGAACATCTCACCCCGAACGAAACTCATGTTCTATTTTTCAGAGGAACCGACGGAAGAGGTACAACCCGCACTTCTCCACAAAACGTCTCTCGTCTCCAACTCCTTCGTCACCCGTTTACCCTCGGAGCAGGCGGGGGTCGTCGCGCACAAAAAAAGGTTTGCATGGAGGAGTATCGGCTGTATATTATAGTATACAAGGGCCGTATGTCTCGGCAGAGGGCACCTACCAGTGACGGACAAGTTTTTTTTTTTTTGGCGACTAAACGTCTGAGCCGCGTGGGTGCAATACCTACAAGTCTTTGAGAAGGAGCAGGGATAAGCTGAAATAAAGGCAAAGCAGCTTCATAAATAACTGGTTGACCATGGCGACAATCTTCCCCAATAATCTCTATCGCCTTCGCCAGGCGGGTTCGTTATGCAAGGTACATACATACACGCATGCCTACTTACTCGACTGACTGCCTGACTGAATATACCTGTCTTTCCTCTCTCACACCCTTCCCTTGCATCTCCGGCACCTATCCAAGGCCTCTCCTGAAATCCCACGAGACGGAAACTCATCATACTTACCGTACTGTATACCAGGCCTTCGGGATCAAACTCACACCGTCGGGGTCGGTTGTGCAGATAGCCGCCTCGGCGGGCTTTGACGCGCTATTCATCGACCTCGAGCACTCGACCCTGTCGACCAACGACGCAAGCCAACTCTGCACGACGGGCCTGTTGGCGGGGATCACGCCGTTCGTGAGGGTGCCGTATCAGTGTGGCGACGGATTCGTCCAGAGAGTTCTGGACGGAGGGGCCATGGGGGTCGTTTTTCCGCATGTGAGCACGAGAGGTATGTATTGTGTGCAAAGAGACCTCCTTGTTGGTGAGGCTTACATTGAACTCATGCACATACACGCCCCCTGTATTCATCAAGGCCATGAGGATGTATTCCTTCATTTTCTTTTTCAAACAGGACACCATAAGCGAAGAGAAGAAGTGAATGTTTAGTCTGATGTCTTTTTGGGACCGAGCGTCTAGAGGAGGCCGAATCCGCCGTCTCCATCTCAAAGTACCCGCCGGCCGGTAAACGCTCGATGACGGGCCAACTCCCTCAGTTCTCGTACGCGGCCCAACCTCACGCCGTTGTGATCCCTGAATCCAACAACATTGGCTCGACCGTCTTCGTCATGATCGAAACGCAGCAGGCGCTCCAGAATCTCGACGCCATCGCCTCCGTCCCGGGCGTCGACGTCCTCCTCGTCGGGTCGAACGACTTGTCCATCGAACTCGGGATCCCCGCGCAGTTTGACAGTCCGGTGTACCAGGAGGCGCTGGAGAAGGTAAGCCAGGCGTGCAAGAAGCATGGAAAGATCATGGGCTTGGCGGGCGTATATGATAATCCCACGATTCAGGGGTGGGCGGTGCACGAGCTGGCCGTAGGGTTTATCCTTGGTGGACAGGATGCGAGTTTTATTGCGAAGGGGGCAAAGGGTTGTGTTGACGCGTTGGGTAGACTCTAGAGTAAAGAAGAATCATATCCGAGCTGTATTCAAACGTAAGATGCGACCTCTGGTGTCATGCCAGAAAAATGGCCATTGAAATATACAACAACGTCCGTGCGACAGCATACCTAGCTGTAGCTTTGCTCCTAGTTGAATCCTGGCATCTTAGTTAGTCCCTATGAGCTTCGCGATGAAGAGTACCGGGCACGCACGACACATGCAGCAACAAATTTCGCGTGAGGGAAGCATTCATGTTTTCAGCCAATGCCACACGACAAATAAGCCCCGTGCATAGGCTTCCACCGCAAAAGCAATGAGCTTCCAAGCCAAAGGGCCATATTCGCGGCAGACATCATCATCTGGAAGGGATGCCATTGTATATTCCTGTGACATTCCTTGTCGAGTGGTTTCAATAATAGCGGAAGGAGCGGCATGAAGGGTTACAAGCCGAGGGCGACGGTCGGTCTGCAATATCATCCCGTACGTTGATGGAGATCCTAATGTCGTGGCCAATTCTCCGAAGTACTAACAGATTCTCTTGAGTTTCGAGTTTCGTGAGAATGGTTCAATTTGCTTCTCAGTATTTGCATCCACCAAAGGATGTCGAAACCATCTATGCTGGCCATGGTGACGAGGGCCTGCAAGGTCGGCCCGTCCAGCTCTTGTTGGGCGGAGTAAGTTGTACCTGAGACCTTCTGGAATGGCTGATGGAAGTCTTGCCTGGGAATGAGATAAGAGCTGGCGCGAGTGGACACATGAACCTATCTGGAAAAAATTGCCAATCGCGTCGAACAAGTACGTGGCTCCGAGTACTCTCTCGAGGCCGAAGAGTCCATGTGAGGGTCGTTGCCCAAATCTCCCGCTTACCCTCCAATATAATGTGTGCAGTGGACAATACGACTGGTAGAAGCCAGCTCTGTTCAGTCATCATCATCTCGCTGTGACGTCCCATTGCGCCCCAGGCGCTGCCCCAAGGTCATGTCGCCAGCCCTTTTATGGTAGCTATTGACAAAATCCGCCCGCCCGCCGTGCTTGGCAGTCCTTGCTCGAGCGGCGTCGTCTCGCTCCCTCGCGGCATTTTCTCGCTCCGCAATTTCAGATAGTCGCTGTTCTCGTCGTTGGTCAAGGTCTGATGCATCCTGTTGCATCGCAGCTAGCCGTGCTGCTCTGTCGTCTTTATCTGCATCTTCTTTTCTCTGATCACGACGAGGGCTTCGGTACCTCGGCGGCTCAGGCCTCGAAGAATGCCAGCTTTGCATTTTCCGCACTCCATTGCCATGGCCGTTTCTTCGAGGAGGGGAATTTGACCGGGACCGAGATCTGGGTTGACGCCTTTCTTCGGGTGAATATGAGCGTCTCCTCCGATATGGAGAGCGCGACCGTGACCTTGCAGGCCTCAGCGGAGGAGATCTCGATCGGGACCGAGACTCTGAAGGGGTGTATGATCTCCGGCGCCCGTGTCTACTTCGTCCATGCCTGTCTTCATCGTCGTCTCGATGTGATCGGGGCTTTTCGCGTCTGTCACGATCTTCGCGGTGACTGTGGTGGCGGTGATGATGGTGATGTTTTCTCCTCTTGCGATCCCGTTCACGGTCGTCATCTTCCCTCCCGGCCGCCTTTAGCAGAAGCCTTCGCTTGACCGGATCACTCATCATAGCCTCATATGCCGCTTGTTCTTGCTTCTTGATCGTCAACATTGGGTCTTCTCTGATCTTCGCCGCCGTATCTCTCGCCGTGTTTGCGTTCTGCACCGCCATGAATGACTCCTCCTTTGCGGATTTTTCCAACTTTTGAGTCTCAGTGCCCTTCAGCAACCCATCTATCCGCCTCTTCCCCAACAAGTATCCCTCCATCTCTTCGGTAGTGCCGGCCTGACCGCTCGAAGGTCCATTATACATCCAGTCGACGCGAGTCTGTCTCTTCTTGCCGCCAGCGGCCTCCTGCAGTTCTTCGAGTTCTTGGATTGCTCTCTCTTCGGCGCGCTCTTTCATGATCTGGTCGATTTTCTTGCGCTCCTCTAGCGCTTTTTTTTCCTCTTCCCATACTTTCTTTTGGTTGCTCATGAGCACGGGGTGCCATGATTTTTTGAGGTTGAGGTCGCCACCCATTTTGACGGCGTGCGGCTCCTTGAAGACCGAGAGATGATATGACCGGCGACGAGAGGACAGAGGCGCTATCTGAAATGCCTCGCTGGACCACAGAGTAGAGCCTGGTTAGGGTAGATTAGAGAGAGAAGTCGAATATGGTAGAAGGGTTAAGGTTAGTGAGATTGTAGATGAGGCGCAGGCTGTAGGCGAAACACTCCACACATGCAGGGGCGGGACAAGGCTGCGGCAGGCTTCACTTCTCCGCAATTCGTTCACCATCGTTCCCTCTCCACGTCTCAATTGCAGCAAGGTGTAAGATCGATCGAATTTCTTATCCCTCGCGACCACGTAGGAGATTCTTATTCTCGTCTTCATAATCTGGCTTGGGGCCTATACACCTACATAAATATCCCGGTGCCACAAAAGCAGCATCGTCACTAACCCTCCCGGATCAGTTCGTCTAGATCGGCCACACATTCCGCAGTCATTCATAACCAACAAGCAAGATGTCTGACGATGATGACTTTATGCAAGAATCTGACCCAGAGCAGTACGCCAGCCCCTCATCCTCAAAAGGTCGTACTCGCGTGTCTAACAGCGTCTCTCCAGATATGACTTTGAATACGAGGACGATGATGACCTGGGCGGTAACGACGCCTCCATCGACATCGAAAACAAGTACTACAACGCCAAACAACTCAAAGCCGACAACCCGGCCGAAGCGATCGAAGAGTTTCTTGGAGTGCCCGCCCTGGAAGAGGAAAAAGGTGAATGGGGATTCAAGGGCCTCAAACAAGCGATCAAGTTGGAATTTGCGCTGGGGAGATACGACGACGCAGTGCAACATTATAAAGAGCTGTTGACGTATGTAAGGTCCGCGGTGACGAGGAACTACTCTGAAAAATCCATCAACAATATGCTCGACTACATCGAAAAGGTGGCCGGTCAGCCTGCCGCAGGCGGAGGCTCAGGTGCACGTGCGAGCAAGGGCGACAAGGAGACAACGGCGTACAAGTCCATGGAAGAGTTTTACCGCTTGACGCTTGATACTTTCCAAAGCACAAACAACGAGAGACTGGCCCTCAAGACGAATCTGAAATTGGCCAAGCTGTATCTCGACAAAAGAGACTACAGTCAGCTGAGCAATAAGGTCAGAGAGATCCACCAGGCGTGCCAGAGGGAAGATGGCACAGATGATCCGGGTAAAGGGACGTATTCGCTCGAGGCGTATGCGCTCGAGATCCAGATGTACGCAGAGATGAAGAACAACAAGCGTCTCAAGTCTCTGTACCAGAAGGCTCTCACCGTTCGGTCTGCGGTGCCACATCCCAAGGTCCAGGGTATCATCCGCGAATGTGGTGGGAAAATGCACATGAGCGAAGAAAATTGGAAGGAGGCGCAAAGCGACTTCTTCGAGTCATTCAAGAATTACGATGAAGCGGGGTCCATGCAGAGGATCCAGGTCTTGAAATACCTTGTTCTTACAACAATGTTGATGAAGTCGACCATCAACCCCTTTGACTCACAGGAGACGAAACCTTACAAGAACGACCCTCGCATTTCGGCAATGACAGACCTGGTGGACGCCTATCAGCGCGACGACATTCACCGCTACGAATCCATCCTCAAGGAGAACCAGGATCTCCTGGCCGATCCGTTCATTGCCGAGAATATCGACGAAGTCAGCCGGAACATGCGTACAAAGGCCGTCCTGAAGCTGATTGCACCGTACAGCCGTTTCACGCTCCAATTTATCTCCAAGCATATCAAGATCCCCGTCAGTGAGGTCCAAGATATTCTAGCCGTCTTGATTGTGGACAAGAAACTGCAAGCGAAGATCAATCAGGAGAATGGAACCGTGTTGGTGGAAGACGCTCATGCGGGTGACGCGCAGCACTTGAACCAGCTCCATGATTGGACCTCGGCTGTTGAAAACTTGTGGTCGGCATTGTTCAGCGAAGGCGAAGGGTTCAAGCTCGAGGACGCCCAGGGTGGTGCCTCATTCTCAGGCGTGAATTTAATGGGCTTCGAAGCGGGCGGGCCGATCCCAAGCCGGGGACCTGGGCGTCGGGGTGGCGGACGCGGTCGGGGAGGCGGGAAGCTAGCTGCTCCAATATGAGAAGCGCATTTTGGCATCTCTCCAAGTAACCGGGAAAATCTGCGGATGGGAGAATTTCACAGGTGCGGCTGCATCCCCCTTCGACTAGACAAAGCTAGCTTGTATTGGGGGCAATTTTGACATCTGCTTCGTTTTTCCAAGCTGCTTTCGACAAAACCTGGCAAGCGGCGAGGAAATGGAAGGCAACAACACCTGGTCGAATATCATATCATTGCCCCAGGCGAAGATCCGGAGTGGGCTGATGCTATCAATTCAGTCGGGGGTTGCAGGTCCAGTGGCCGCACCAAGCAGAGAGAGGTCAAGAAGTACGGGGAGGGGGCGAGGGGGGCATAAGGGGATCTGAAAGTAGAAATCGGACCTGCGGGAACAACAGAAACTGGGTCCGATTAAGCTTCCTGCTTGGGCCATTTTGATATGGAGTGGCGGAGTGGGCTAGGCCTGTGGAAAATACGGGTAGCCCTCTGCTGTTTGCCAGCCTGACAAGAGCTGCATCCTCGCAAAGGAAATCATCGATAGTGGGTTTAGTGGCCCATAACACAGCGTCGACATCGGACATACCCGTTTGATAGACAGTGCTGTTGTCGCCCTTCGCGAGAATGGAAATGTTGCAGAGAGCCATCGAATTGCTCTTTGGCTTTGATTTTCTTCTTGTTCTCTTTTCCAAATCCCCTCCCCCTCTCGTCTTGTGTCGAGGGGGTTGACCGAGTGCGCGCTGTGTGCGCAAGATGCGGCAAGAGGGTGTCGCCCCTGGCATGATGCTTGCAGATAGACATTGCTATTGGTCTGGTGGTTCTTGCGAGAAGAACCCGCTGATGCCGGAAACGGAAAAGGCAAACGGTTGATTGGTAGAGATCTCGATTTGATATCACTTTCCGTCTGGACAGCGGAGCCACGTCGGCTTTTCCATGCTCGACACCAACCAGGCCAGTAGCCAGGACCTGTGAGCGCGGCCCTAAGAAGTGGTTGCATGTCGGTCGTGGGGACATGCTGAGCGCCCTGGCTTTCAGCTTACCGCCGATATGGGGCAGCCGCACAGTCACACCAAGGGCTGCCCAAGAAATCGCTGCCTTTGGATGTCTCTTTCGGTCCACAAATAGGCGGTCTTGGAGTGTCTGGTGGCGCCAGCAACTTCTGTTTCGAGCCATGACGGGAGTCTGGAGCGAAAGATCAACTCTGATGATTGGACGGGAGTTGAATCCTGAGTGGCATATGAATAGACAGTTGTTTTGGCCAGCAAAGCGGGGCCCGACAGGGGTATCGTACAGCAGATTAGATAGTCCATGTAGGATGCATTGATCCGACAAGAAAGGTCCCATGCCTTGCAGTTATCCCAAGTGTCCACTGGGCTCAATTTGATTCCGCAAGTTTCGGAATGAAAACCATACCACTCGAGCTGAGCCGGAACACTGTGTTATCCGAGAACTACTAGGTAGCCGGTACCCCGTACTTGTTAGAAAGCGGTTGGGGGGCGCACTGGCTCTGGGGCACATTCCCAAAACGAGCAAATCCATTTGTTTTGTCCTGTTTGCGCGGACAGGTCGGTAGAGCCTCGAGGTAGTGTTGAAGTACGTACTCCGTAGATTGAGCGCAAAGCTGCAGTTCCCACTGCATCTCTGTTCTCTGCTTTCCGGCGGATGCAGTCGGTTGCAGTCAGTTGCGCAAGTGGAAATATATCGCCGCAGACGGGTCGGGCTGGCTTCTGCCAACGAGGGTCGGGTATCTGGGGCTTTACCAATCGCAGGCTCGTGTAGCGGGCGATGCGTGCCCGGGGGGTCATCGAGTCAGAAGGTGCTTCCCACACACCCACCAGAGAGAACAGACTGCGAGAATGATGGGCAGGATCTAGAGGTGCAGTAGCTTGTGGTCTGACTTCCATTCAGAGATGTGGGGGGGGCGTTGGGACGCAGTTTTCAGGCCGGGAACCTTGCACCGGATCGGCTGGGTCACGGTTCTTGCCTGCAACCGAAGACACAAGTGCTGATTGCGTGCAGTGGATCCCTTCCAAAAGGTCAATGACAGTCTGATGATACAGGTTCTCGACTGCTTGATCCCCTTGCATCTCTTGTTGCCCGTTTTTGCGGAGAAAGGCCAGTCACCGAGGGCAGCAAAGGTTGACTTTTCCGGAGGATGTATCCGCAGGCTGGGGAGACCGTTGGCCCGACCCGCCCCAAGCCAATCAACGAGTGACCGAAAATGAGCCTTGCTAAAGTGACAGATTGCCGTCCGTCCAGACTGGTGAAGGACAATGCTGGAGTGAGAGAGGTGGCTTCGCTAGTTCGCCGGCACCGAGGAGATTCGAAGCGGTGACTGACTGGGGGGCTTGCTTGCAGCAGGAGCGAGCATACATAGTCCTGCTCGGCACAGTCAGTCACTAGATTGATGGTTTGACAGGTGGCAGAGAAACAACCTTGAAGCCAAGTTCTCGCACACAATAAGGTTTTGCTTTCCCTGGAAACGCAGTCTGGTGTGGTAGCTGAAGGTTGTGGAAGTCGAAGTGGTTACTCGGTAGTGTGTTAGAGGTCTGGCGTTGGCGTTGAGGAATTTGCCGATTGTTTCCCAAGTCATACCGAGTAGGTAGGGACAGCACGAGGTGCGGGCAGCAACATGGCCTGGTGGCCATACCTACAGTACCAAGCACACCAGGTGCACCCTCCCTCACCACCACCACCAACCTTCCCTGCCCCTCGCCCCTCGCTACCTACTGGGTGCCCCCCTAACATTTAACACTCTGGCTACCCCACTGTTTGGAGGGGCGTCCTTAGGTCCCTAGGTATAGAACAGCCTCCACATGGGCCGATGGACATGCCCGGACACGATGCGCATGCCCGCTGATCAAACGTTCAGCCAGTAAACTTGTCCAGTACGTTGTTGCAACTCCTCTTCGAAGCCTTAGTTAAGCTGCCCAAAGCTGCCAAAGCTGTCAACTGTCCACAACCCACAACCTCGACCATCACATTCACCCAGATCTTAACTCGTGTTTCACCTCAATCTTCACCTCTCCCACCACCATTACCCCCCTACTCCCTCTCCTCCTCCTCTCTTCTTTCTGTCCCATCTCTCTGTCAACCCTCGAATCGGTCCTCATAGCCCCCAATCAGGGCCATCTCCGACTGAATCCCCCCTACCCTCGGCTCATCCTCCGGGTCGAAGGAGCCAGCCGCCGTCGCCCTCTCCCAGTTGCTGTCACTGACAGTTGACAACGGCATTTCTTATCCGGGCTTGTACTCAGGACAGCACTCAGCTGCTAAAGACATCCCCGATTGGCCCCGACCGACCATGGCCAATTGATCAACAAGTTAGCTTTCACAGCAACCACTCCGCAAGCATCAGGGGGCGCTCCGCGCTGCTGGGTTAAAGAAGGCCTGCATTGGCGCTCCCAGCCTAAGCAAGAACCAAACCATCGTTTAACCTCACTTCCCACCTCTTTCTCTTGCCTCCTGCCTTCTCAGCACATCCACGCTCCAAGGTTGCCGTTGTTTCTGGGTGCCGATTTCGCGGATTTGGCTTCTCGATAACCTCGTCGCTTCGGCGTCAGCAAACGCCCTGCGTGCGATAGGGCCTTGGCCGCTCGCGGGCCTTCTTCTTCGGTCCAGACATGATTTAAAGTATCCAGAATCTACCACCTGCGGTCCACACGGGACAACCCAAGGATCCGAATCCAGCTCATCGAACAAACTCAATTATAAGGAAAAGGCTTTCATCCTAGAAAATCCCCATCAGATTAGCACCAGTGTCCACCGCCCTGGCATTTCATTGTCCAACAAGAGGAGATGACAATTTGTCCGGCACCACTCCCTTTCCAGAGTTTCTCCGGTTCTTTTCCTCCTCCGCAAAATTCACGTCCTGGCTGGGAGTTCCAGCCTGACAGTCAACGCTCCCTCGGGTACGAGTATTTTCCTGAAGCTCCGTACCATCAACACTACGGCTACCCGACACCGGCCGCCTCGAATCGCACGACCTCGGCAATGGCCACTCCAGACATGGAGGAGATGGAGCAATTCCAGCAACTCTCTGACCAATATCAGCCAAACCTTCCCGTAGGTGTCTGAGCCAAAGCATACGCGCGCCTTGCTGAGCATATCTCAGGGACCCTTGATAGGGAGGAAAAAGCCCTTGTCCGACCTTGTGACCGAATACGCACAAGCCGACCCAACATATGTGGTCAAGACAAAGGTATGTGAGCTTTGTGATTGTGGTTACCTTCATGCTTATGATTGCAAGGCCCTCGAAGCAACCCACTCTGCATATCGGCAAATCAAGGGCGACGGGCAGTGCGGCTGGCGCGGTAAGGACGCAGATTCATCCCTGGTATCGAGAATTTCGCTAACCCACTCGCCCGTGATGCTTGCAGGCGCTGTCTTCGGCTACTTCGAGATCCTGCTTCGATCTGGAGATCCCGGTCTAATCACGCAAGAATTGGTTCGGCTACGAAGCTTTGAGCAGACCATGCGCAACGTTGGCATAGACTACGATATCATAATCGACATGTTTGACTATACTTGGGAGCTCTTTGACGCTCTCAAGGCTGCTATCGAGCGCAGAGATACGAATGAAGCTGTGTTGCTTGATTCACTGAATGACGAGAATATTTCGAATTCGATTGTCTATCACTTCAAGGTGGGTTTACCCTTACGTTTGGGAGAATGCTTTTTGACGAAGTATCAGATGATGACAAGCTCCTTCATGCAACTGCAACCGGACCGATACGAAGCATTCCTGGAAATGCCGGTTCAACAGTATTGTTTGACCAGGATTGATCCTGCAAATCAAGAGATTGATCATGTCGGGCTTCAAGCCTTGACGGATGCTGTCATTGCCCCCGCATTCTTCGCACTCGAAGTGGCGTATCTGGACAGAAGCACCGGCGACGAAGTGACTTCATACCATTTCGTGGACAATGCGAAGGGATGGCCCACTATTCGACTGATATATCGTCCGTACGTTCCTCCTCCCATCCAATCCTAGATGAGCCGAACTAACTCAAGTATTAGTGGGCATTACGACATCATTTACAAAGAAGATCAGATGCTTGCCCCAGAGCCACAGCGACTGCAGGTGTATCTACAGACGGATGCTCCTCAATATGTAGGCCCTCACCACCATGAAGCCTTCAAGTCCGAAGATCCTCAAGCTCTCGATGAATTAGTCTACATGTTCCCGCATACCACACGGGCTCTGACAGATTCTTCGCTGTCATATTCAAGCAGTAGCGTCTTCTCCCCCTCATTCCAGAGTCCGGTGGCTGTGATGTATACACAGTCAAACTCCGCACAGGCTTCCTACTTTCCACCGATGCCACCTACGGGTTTTCATGCGATACCACCTCCGCAACACCAGTCACAGCAGCCAACACGTCCTCCCGTCAGAACCCACTCTCTCCCACAACGAAGCTATTCTTCATCGATGCTACAGCTAACGCCGCAAATCTCGCCTTCACCACAATCCCCTCAGCCCCCATCTCCGGCGACACCGAATTCTGCCGTTACCAAACCGGTCATCATCGTGCCCAACGCGAAATCGAACGAACCCCAGATCAGATACAATGAGAACTGTTTCAATTACAGCCTTCAGGGCAACAAAAGCATTCCGCTGGATCCAGCATCGTTTGGCAGGTAAGCATACCCCTTTCAGTTCATCCTCGGCTCTCTCTCCGCCGTTGATGCCGCCGTTATTTCCCTGCATGGTTCTGGTCTGGTTGACTCTTCTGCTAACTCTTCATCTGATGTTCTCAGTTCGGCTTTGAGCCCGGCACACTTTGCCAATTCAGCCTTTCAGCCTCTGATATGGAACGCGGAGGAAGAATATGGCAAGCGGGACTGAAATCAGCCCCAATCTGAACCGTCAAGACAGCTTTCCCTCATATGAGGGTCACGCGGTGCTCTGGGCGCTTTCGCCCGGGCACCCGTGTGATCCATCTCCAATGCGTCAAACGCAACGTGTGCGAATACTTCCTTAATGCATACCGGGGGCAACGATTCGACAATTCAATTAGTGCTTTGAATAACCCAGCATTTCCTTGGCGAAGTGGAGCAGCCTTTTTCTCTTATATGAGCAGCATACCAGATGCGACGCAATGGAGAGGGTTATCCACCGGTCTTTACTAAATCACGGCAATTTTCGTTTTATCATTTTCATTCCTGTATGACACGAAAGGGTCACGACTGTCATTACCGCTGTATAAATAATCACGAATTCCAATCCTGATAGAACCGGGGGGAGGCGAGAGAAGGATGTCCCCTTTGAGCCCCGTGGGTTAGTTGAAAGACCTTATGAGAAAGAAAAAAAAAAGAAAACAGAGAACGGGAAGGGAAAAAAGAGAATAACAGACTCAAGAAGGAAGCTCCAATGGCGCCTCCCAATGGTGATGTTGCAGCTGCGCCTATTAGCATGGGCTCAATCGAGGTGCAGAGGAAGTGAGGCGAGCAGAGGTCGAATTTTGATCTTGCGCTTGAAATCCAACCAGGCCCCAGTGTGACAAGAGTATTCTAGTCCTTTTAGTCCTCGAATTCATTTTCTTTTCTTCAACAATAAAACAATGTTTCTCTCGCGCACACTCGGACCTGGATCGGTCACAGAAGGTCCGTCTCTCGAATGCTGTATACGCCATGCACGGTCTCCCTGCCCTCGGCCTTCATGGCATTTAGGCCGTGGACGATCTCGCGGGCAAAGACGTCGGCGACAGATTCCATTGGGATCGGCTCGGCGGCTAGCCTGGCTTGATCATCGTCGCTGCACCGTGCACCTCGCCCTGGGGGTTCACCTGTGAAAGGCCGAGATGAGGTTCCGTGTCCTGTTGAGCCCGAAGGCGGGTAAGAGCGCGACATTTCCCTCGTCAGCCAAGTTACGCTCTTCCCTTCTAGTCCGCAGGCGACGATGCGACTGAATCCCCACGACAAGTAGCCTCGCGTAGAGGGGTCGTACGAGGGAGAGGATAGTTGTGTGGGTATGAAGTCATAGAGGCCCTGTCGTGAAGAGGACACGGCAGAAAGAGAAGGCGACGTTGACGACCAGAAAGAAGGAGAGGACGAGCAGGATGATGACGATGAGAGGTCTGTGGATGGGAATACCGACGACGGAGACGCCGAGGGAAGCGGTGCGTCGTACACGTTCAACCCGATGCCGTGAGAGGTAACACCACGCGAGACCTGGACACCGATGGCACAGATTTTGCGATCGCTTGGAGCCGATGGTTTGGCTGCTGGCGTGGATGATGAGCCTCGCTTATCCTCTTCCTGGTCCAGCACCCAAACCCCCGGATCGTCCGTTCTCCCAGCCCGGACCCCCCAACGACCGCAGGTGCGCATGACACTCTCTTCCAACAACCTCACCCAGCACCTCGCACTGATGGCAAACCTCCGCAGGTCGACAATCACATAGCCGGTCAGCTGACCGGGTGCGTGGTACGTGAGAAGTCCACCGCGCGGGGAGGCGTGAAACGTTGCCAGGCCATTGGCAGAAAGGAGGGACTGTTGATCCGTGGAGATGGGGTTGGTCAGGAGGTGCCGACGACCAACCGTGTAGGTGGGAGGAGTGCTGAATGTCAGGAGGACAGGATCCGGGGGAGTGTGGATGTGCGCGAGCGTATGGGAGCTGGAGCTGGAGTCAAGACACGAGGGCGAGCTGGTATTGCGGAGGGCAATCGTCGCACTATTTGTAGTGCAACTTCCATTTCCGGCGCCAAGCGACGACGAGCCTGGTCGATCGTGATCACGATCATGTCGTGGCTTCGATATGCTGCTTGCCAGCCAGGTGCGCGCCTCAGCTGCGTCATCATCCTCACCAGCAGCATGATGCGAAGCTGATCGATCGAAGATACTTTTCGCCGGCTGCCCTGTAGGTCCCCGGTCCTTGCCGTCGAGCACAGGGACACGCGCATTACTCGCTGCCTCGCCTTCTCTTCTTCCTCTCGGCCCCGCCGCCTCTCTCCCGACCGAGCGCAGCCAATCCTTGTGTTGGAAATATCTCTCTAGAATGGCCGTTTGCAGTCGCAGTGAGTGGCTGTAAGAGATCAGGCCGGGGATGTGCAAGTGAGCTAAGCGCATGACAGTGCATTGTTGCTGATATTGTTTTGGCCTGGGTTGCCTCTGAAAGCGAACCTACCCTATCGGGGCATATGGTTCGAGGTTCGAGGTGATGGCTTTGAAGGGGTTAGGAATTTCACCCGAGGTCTGTTGGTGTTTCTAGGTTATGACATGCTGAGTTTTGGGCTTGTTTCGGTTTGTTCTCTAGTGTGTCAAAGTGCCGGGCAAAGCTCGTGCCGCGCCGCAAATAAAGGCTTGTTGGTGTCTGACGTCTCGGGAAAAGGCAGACTCTGGGACGAAGAAGTCGGTTAAACGGGCGGGAAGGGTTTCTTCAGCATTGGAAACAGGAGCTCGAAATGGAAAAGACGTGTCAGAAATGCAAATCAGCGAGACGAGAAGAGCGCAGGCTCGCAGGTTATATAGTAGGTTAGGTAGGTAGCTTGGTAGGCTGCGCAAGGCGGCGCAAGACAGGGCCAAGTACCTAGTGAGGCTGGCCTCGCTGGCTAGTAGTCGCCCGTCAAGCTTTTCGGATAAGTTACCAAGTTAACCACCACCCACCTCTTCACCTCTGTTGGCACCTACCAAGTATACACAACCTACACCCCATCTACTTGTAATGGTTCTTTTTCTGTGTCTCCTCGGCGAGGCTGAACCATGGATGGGAGGCAGCGACAACGGCGTGTTATTCGGTTGAGACGATTTATTTCATCCTGCAACACTGCATGATAGACTACATGAACCATATCGAGGGCTTTGCTCTTCCTCTTTTTTGGAGGAAAGGCACATGCACCACATGCTACCGAGTACTACAACTATGTCTGACGGCGAGTATCCGAGGCATCTTCAGTTCAGTTCGTTCAGGAAGTCGCCTCTCCGAATCGGGGACGGCGGACCAGACAGACTGCTGCTCTCTTCATCTCTTCTCTCTCCAGCCCAAGCCTGTTTAGGTATTTGCACTCACACACACCACACGCACATACACACATATTGCCTAGGATCTAGGTAAACACACACATCTACACACCCTGTCTTACCGACTGGGTACTCAACCATTATTGGGTTATACTCCCAAACACCAGCACCAACACCACACCAACACCACACCAACATGAGAAGTTCTTACCCGTACCCTTGCCATACCGCGATGTTAGGTAACGGATCGACCCTTCAAGCGAAACCTGGCCAGACGGATTGGGATAATTTCTACCAACTATTACAGTAGTGGAACTGCTTATTCCATCGCTGTCCAGAAGAGCAACTGAGTGACCTGCCTCCCCCCCCCCTCCCCGGACGCACCGAACTCGTACACAGTACTGTTGTCAAATCTCCCTTCCCCTCATTCTCTCTCTTTCTCGCTCCTTCTCTTGACTCGAGAGCTGCTCAACTGTCCAACAATTGGGAACTCGCACTACTCTGGCTCCGCTGCATCAGTGTCGATATGGCATAGCCGCGCCCGCTTGCACCCCTAGGACGAAAACCAGAGCGTTTACAGTGAAAGGCTGAATATAGTCTGGTCATCACTCACGCCCCGTTGACCGCTGAATGGATCAACGTCACGATCGTCGTATCCCTGGACCGCCTATATCAATATCATCCATCCCTCTTCCCCTTCCGTGTGACCGCCTAGGCATTCCATCGACATACTCCCCATAGATAAATACCTCATTGCCACTCCCTTGACGGACCGTTCCCTTCCTTCCACGCCGACATTCGATTCCAGATCGCTGCACATCCTTGCACAAATCTGCACATTGGAAAACGGGACAGCGAAGCCGAAGCCACAGCCTGCTCCTCCCGTCCAACATCTCCCCATCAAGGAATAGTCCTCAATCATCCTTCTGCGCCGTCATCATCATGAGCACTTCCCACAGCTCTGCTTCTACCAACGAGACCCCCGCCAGGCCCAAAAACGTCGATACTCAGGGCGCACTCAGAGACGGCGCTCAGGCTCAGACGGATACTCCGCAAGCCCTGGTCGAGGTGAGAACAACAACCCGGATCTCCGGCGAAAGCTTTTTCCCCGGCAGCCGCTGATTGTGACTGACTCCCAGTACGGCGAATACCTCGGCCGATGCATTGCCATGGCTGACCTCGAGCCCGCCACGTCGCAGACGGGGAAGAAGCGGAAGCGGACTCCTGCTTGAGACGATCCCTCCAGCCTGGAATGGAAGGAAGTCGTTCGATATCTGCTAAAGAGTTTGGCTAAGCGGGAAGCTTTCTCACTGTGCAGCGGGCAGGAGCGGCTATCGCTAGTGGCAAGACCGCCCAAGTGTGGTTGGGAGGAACCTGGCAAGGCAGGCGTTTGCTGGAATCTCGCTTCCAGAGAGGGTATTTCCCTCTTTTGTATTCATGTTGTGCGAAGCTGCACGCGTGTAGTTAAAAGTTGTCGGTGATCGACTTGGTCTTGGAACGAGTGTATTTTATCAGAAATAATCTGCTGCGTCAACGTCTCGGTAGCGCCTCCGGACTCTGCCCGTCAGCCCGGTGTTGTTCACAGTACCTGTGGTGATACCATTTGTATAGCCGTTCCCGTCATACCACCCTTCTGCGAACGGCTTCTCCGTCCTTGTTGTCAAGTTGTGAAAGACATCAACATGCATTGCCCTATCATATTCACCGCTCGCCTGCCATCCATATGCAACGGGTGGGTTCCCCAGGACCGAAACGATCTCATCACCGCGCAGCAGACACCCGCGGTCGCCCAACTCTCTCAGAAGCGTGTGATAAGCCTTGGCGATGGCGAGATGGCTGTCGTCCTTGATGATCGCCTTGTTCGCCCAGAGGATGACGGCCACCAGCGTGCAAAAGTGGATGAATGGGATGACTGCCAGGATAGCGCCCGCGTACCTCCACGTCACGTTGAGGACTTGAGCCGCAATCGGCTGCTCCTTGCTGATGACCGTCTTCCTGTACATGGCCGGAGAGTTGTCCATGAAAGAAATGGCGCCCATCGTAAACGACGAGATCAGGTCGGCAACGTCCCACGGACCAAGTGCCTCCGGAAAGCTCATCTCGGACGAGTTCGTGTAGACCGCGTATTCTTCCTTGCCATCGGCCGTCGGAGGGTTGTCACTCCATCCAATTGCCCCGGCGAGCATCCTTCCAACCACATCTTCCGTGAGATATTCGCTAGTGAGCTCATTGTGGTCGTCCTGGACTTGAGGCTGGGAACACGTCAGCCTGTATCGAAAGGGACAAAATCTGATGGTAATGGTAGCGGGAAGAATGAAGATCAGGAAACGCCCTAGCCAGAGGGGAGAACTCACCACCGTATTGTTGCAGATAAAGTATGTCCCGACTCCGCCGTCGTCGTCGTCGTCGCCGTTGTCATTGCTATCGGGATTTGGAGCAGCTTGAAAAGTGTGGATCTCAACGCACCGATCACCGCAGGTCGAGTTCAGCTTTGAGATGAATAAAAGCCCTCCCGGCCCTGGAGTTGCGGGGAGTGACTGGTTGACGTCTTTCTTGCCGTTGTTGTAGATGATGTATGAGAGATTGCCATACTGCCCTCTACTGACGGTATAGTCTTGGCAGGAAGCCAGGGACTCAATATATCGAGAAGAAATAATCACTCTATTTGGGTCATCTGCGTTCTGATCCTGGAAGTAGTAGCGCGTATACCCTTGAAAAGACGAGTAATAGCCCTGTTGCTCCTCCACATCATAGCCCTGGTCCAGTGGAGTGGTGACTTCTCCTCGAATCCCCCATTGTTGAACTGCCGCCAGGTCAGCCGAATAATCGCCAGTCGACAGTGAATTCAAATCCACTATGCTGGTGCTCCCTGTCTGTGTGAGGACGTAATCGGCGGACGTGTCCATATTGTAATTCAGACCGATGATGCCGACCAGTACGGTGACAGCCAAGTGGACGAGAAGCCACAAAACACAAAGAATCTGCGTCCTGGACGGCAAAAACTTGCGTTTCTGATTCCGCGCCTTCCAGAGAAGCTTGATGACGTTCAAGAGGCTATCGCAACCCATGACGAGATCGAAGGTCTCAAGCGGCCGATAACACGCCGCCAACATTCGCCAACGGAGAAGTTTCGCGTAGCTTCGCAGTGACGCCGCCAAGTTCACCCCGAGAAGCAGAGAGACCCCCGTTGTGAGCGCATTGAAAACCCTGCGTTGAGGCACGTTGATGGTGTCCTTCTTGGAATATGCATAGAGGATCGAGAAGTACACCACACAAAGGGCCAAGGTGTTGATCCATTCGCCAATAGTCAGTCGCAAAAGCCGATTTCGTTGTTTGTGATGTCTATACTCTCTCGACGTACTATGGTCGGGATACTTCAATTCCAAGATTTCATGAAGCGAAGGGGTAACGGAATTGTATATGCGTTCCTTCCACACGCTCAAGTTTGAGTATCTTTTGTTGTTGGGTGGTTGCTCCACGGGTCTTGTGCCTGACTCTTTTGTTCAATCAGAGGGGGAATCCGCACCGTGAGAATTAATAGACTCACGGGAAAGAGTTTGTGCAACCGAGACATTGTCAGAGTTGTCAGTATTGACCCTTGTGGGAGGCGAGGGCGGCGAAGGAGGCGGAGATATCTCGATGATAGGCACATTTGTTGTTTCTGCATCGTGAGCTGAATTCTGAACATCATTCTGAACTTCTTCATGGGCTTCTCCTCGTCCATCGTTTGCTCCGTTCTCCTCATCTCTTCTTGGGATTGGGCTGTAGCTCGCTGGCGCCTCGGCGACCATCTTCACGGCAAATCTGGTATCCGTGCTCCGCCTATACTTCGTCACTGACTGACATTTGCTGGCACGAGTTCGTGCAGGAGCGTACGAGATAGAGAGAGGATATAACCAGGAGAATCTTCAGCCTCAAGTCTGGATGCCGCTAGCCAAAAACGTCGGTTAAATGTTGCTTGATAAGACCCCTCTTCCCGCACATCTCGAACCCGGGTCTCGCACCCAGCAATGGGGCGCGATCTGATCGAAGGTCGATATTGGAAAAAGCAGGTGGCCTTAGGTTGTGTGTCTGGTTTTTGCCCAGGGGGCCGTTTCAGGACATATTTCCAGCAACCGGCGGGCCACGCTAGCGTAGTAATTTGCTAACATCCCTGCAAACTCCCATGTCAACCGCGCTAGCCTTGTGATGTAGACCCAAACATCAAGGTCAAACTGTCAAGATGGCATGGCTGGTATTATCCGGGAGACGTTTCGTGCTTCATCCAAGGAAGGAAATGGCTGGAACGACTGTCCGCCTAGCGGATATGCAAGATATGGCGTACCTAATGTGGTAAATTGGTGTCAGGATGGCACACTCACGACACGCCACGCCACGTAACGTATGCAGGCGCAAGAGATGAGCGGGTTCTCAGTACTCCGTATTCCGTACCCAGAATGATGTGCGGCATGCAATCTTCGCGCATCATTATTAAGCGCTATGTGGTGGAGAAGGGGAACGTGTTTCGCGGAGGTTCAGTACAAATTGGTAAGTAGGTCAGTTTCACAGAGCACGCCTCCTTGAGTACCAAGTTGTAGAGCCACTACCTACTGAGGCCACGAGAGCGTTTGCGGAGGGGCTCCGCGGAATTTGGCCCGTACCGAGCTGCCTCTGCGAGCTTTGAAACGCGCACTAAATCGTGAAATCGGACTCCTCGCAGCAGGAACGGAGTCAATCTCGGTGGAGGCTGGGATCTCGAATAGCCATCGTTGAATGAATAACCCGCTGGTTCGTCCCAGTCAAGGCTTTGTCAGCGGAGTTACATAATGCGCATAGAACTCGAATGCTTCCATGTTCTCGGTGTACTGTGGTACGAAACATCTGCGAGAGGAATCAACATGCGCCGCCTGCTTACGCTGGGGCGCACTGACGGACCGATTGATTTGCCTTCCATTCCAAGACTTCATCTTGCCGCGTCCAACAATATTCAAATGAGGTGACGAGCACTCCGTGTGTCGTCCAAATTTGCAGTATCCAAGTCCGGATATTCCTGCTAGCATAGATTTATGGTTCTCCAGACCAATGTCCCTTCAAACAAGTCGCTTTGCGAAACTGCAAGCCAGAAGAGAAGCGTTGATGGGTTGCATTTCAAGCAGCGGTAGGTAGCCAGTCATTGATAACCTCTGGGCGGATACAAGGCATCACCAGCGCCCTCACTCCGAGTTGCCGGGCGAGGCGCAGGGACGCCCCCCTGTGGAGGGGTGCCAGAAAGATTCCCCGAAATCTTGATAAATGACTGACCCATGGGAGTTAGCCCTCTAGATGTGGACCATGGTTTGGATTTGAAATTGGTCCGAATAAGGTCCTGGAGCGTGGCGCCGTTTATCGAGCTGCGAACAGGCAAAGCATACCATGTGGCCTCGTTCACAGTGATCATTCGCGCCAAACGCGACTGTCTGGTGGTCGGCCACTGAGATCCGAGGTGTGCCCAACGGTTACACAAAGGCGAGCCGACGCTGGTGCAATTGCGGACGGGTACGAGGTACAAGCTCGTTGACGACCGTGCCTGCGGACACGACCATGAAATATTTCGATCTTTCAACTCTTCTTGCTATCGGCAATAGAAGGACCTGCAGTGTCGGTACCTCCGACCGCAGTCTTTCCAAAATCCAATCCCAAATTTGACCACTCGTCTTTGGCCATGAGACCCTTCTCCATTCGGCACCCAAGATACTCCTTTGCCAGTAGCCTGCACTCTTCATTGTTCTTGCCGGGAGGGTTTTGCCTTCTCAAACATCGTAGATATGCGGAGATGACGTGCTTACATTCCGCATCGTGATCAAGCGGGAAGGAACCGCGCTCTGGAGGTGTTGGTTTGTAGTTGACTGCGCCGCCACCTGGCGCACCGAAGCCAGACATTTTGAGTGTGTTCAAACAGATTGACAAGAGGACCTTGTTTGGGGGAGGTAGGCGTCGTGACCTCTGGCGTGGCTTGAGTGTTGCAAAGAGTTGATTGTATTTGGAAGTTTTGTTTGAAGAAACTGTTTTGCGAGAGATCAGAAGAGCTGAAACTCCTAAAAATCCGGTATCACGCGAGGCACGGTATCAGCGTATCAGCGTATCACGTGCTTTACGCGAAAAATACGAAACTCGACCAAACAGACGAAAAGTTCTCGTGACATAGGGACATTGTTGTTCAACAGACACATAGTTGTTCTACTCGCTACAAGAGAAATGTGCCCGAAGGAGCCAGGTATGGAAATAGGCACACAAGCAGCAAATAGACCACCGCTTATCAGTATCTCAGGCTCGTTCACCCGTGTGGTCACATCCATCGACGAAAAGGCGGAACTAAAATAAAATTAGCTAAGGCATCCAGAGAGATGGAGTGTCAAAACGAGGAAAGGAAAACAACAAATTCAGTTCTCCAAGGTGATGTATGTTCGACATGGGAATTCAGTAAGAACACAGCGAAATACATGAGATCATCAGGATGGACGCATTGACAGAAGGTATATTCTTACCTGCTCTGGTCCTTGGCCCTTCGAATTGAACTCGAATACATTAGATTTACCTGCGCCATCCATCCGTTGGTCAGTTCAGCTGAAATGATAGGATACTGGTGAAACAAGGAAAGCATAAGCATCTGTTTCAGGCTATTAGCAACTCGGTCAGCGAGCGGTCGTAAACAGAGCAGTCCAGGGGAACTATACCTCATTAAATCAGAATTTTCAGTGTTAACGTTCATTTCCAAGCAGAAGCTCGGTTCAAACAGTGTGAATA
The DNA here is from genome assembly GCF_000835475.1 of Cladophialophora bantiana CBS 173.52. NCBI lineage: Eukaryota > Fungi > Ascomycota > Eurotiomycetes > Chaetothyriales > Herpotrichiellaceae > Cladophialophora > Cladophialophora bantiana. The sequence goes on from NW_015971586.1 coordinate 650,827, forward strand.
GTGTTCATCATAGGATGCAAGTCGGGACGAGAGACACAGGGGGCGCGCAAATACCTAGAAATAGCGCTGTCAGCACCGCCTCACAGATCATGTGCATTTCAACAATATTTTATTCAAGCAGTCAATCAGCTGACGAGTTCTCAACAAGTGTCACAGCCCCCATCCCATCCACAAGATTGTACGTCTTGCTTTTACAGATGGATGGGACCACGCACGCAGTCTGTCCGCCCGTTCGTTCAAGTCTTCGTCATGGTAGAAGGGATGGAGTAAAGGGGAGAGACGAGCGGCGAAGAATATACCTGTCACAAATTCTCGTTAGCGTCCCGAGCCACTATGCAAAGAGAATGCGAGAATAAAACAAAGGTAGCACATAGGTCAGACAAGGCTGAAACTTGTAATAGACAGATTCCACATGGTAAATTAAGTCTGAGGAATGCCATTCGTGTCACAGGGTCATCACCAAAGGGGATAGAGGAGAAGTTCATGTAAGGTCGTACCTTTAAAGAGAAATGCTGTGCAGTCGCCAATGGCATATGGAAGTCATTCAAACACCTGCCACGGCTTTCAAGCAAGTCAGCCGGCTTTCTCCAAAGGCAGAAGGTAGTGAAAGGATGGCAGAGCAGCGGTCAGCGTAATTCTAGAGATAAATTTTGATCCTCACAGAACATTAGTTCTTGGAGTTGGATTGTACATGTTCATCATTCAGAAGGGAAACAGGAACAGGGGAGTGCTAACCTTGACAGCAAATATCGGGAGCTAATCCAGTGCTCGCCTGGCGACTACAACGTTAAATGCAAGGAATGAACAACAGATGAAATGCGAACTTTTGGAGAAAGCGAACTGCGGACAAAATACTAAATTCGCCAAGCCTACATTTCCAGCCTAGCGAGCTTGGCACATCAGAGCCTCGTTCAAAATCTCAGCCTCGCGTCTTCGACGACAAGTTTACCGTCTCTCTTTTATTCCATGCGGTTTCTGCATCAACCGGGATTAACATTATGTCGGGCCTGTTTCCCAAAGCTCCCTCGTCAGCCTCAAAGATCAATGTGGCTTCAGGCGAACTTCCGCTTTATGTTACTGCCTCGCAGGCTCCCACCAAGAAATCTCCATGGCGGACCATCCGTGGAGTGGAATACAATCAATACGTGACAGCCATTCTACCTGATGAGTTGTATCATCTCATTTGGGAAAAGGTTGAGGCCAACATTACACATATCGAGTATGCGAAGGTAATTATGAAGTTGGAGGATGTACTCAAAGGGGATTTTTTTACAGAATATATTAAGAGAGGTGAGATCAACTAAACGCTGTCTCCCGTGGCCAAACCTCGAAGATGCGTCCAAACTGTGTGCAGGAATCCTGACCCTCTTTCCGGACGCTTAGGAAACATTCTCATGCTCTCAGAGGGTGAAGCAGGGGTTGATAATGTCTACTCGTTGAAGCAAGGTATGCGAAGCCAACTGGCTTGCCGAAGCAATCACTTGACATCCAAACGGAGCGGGCCAGCGGCATGGGCTGATTGGCATACCAGGAGTCCTGAGACTGGAGCTCTCGAAAGATTCATACGAGCGAGCTGGCCTGCAGGGTAAGCCCATACCTTCTGGCGGCAGCAAGCATGTCAAGTTGAGATACCGTGGGTCTCCCTTCCTGTTGTTTCTGCATTGGCGCCCTGCGATGCCGGGACCATAAGCCTAGGCTTAGATCGAACTGACTGGCTAGCAGTCATAGAGATCAACCTTCGTCTCCCTTCAATGTTGCACGGCAAGAAAGGCTTCGACCGACTCGTTTGGGCTGCAAAGCACGTTCTTAACCAAAGTCTCAACTGGCTTTTCTTGGATCTCAATCCAAACACCATAGGTAACACCTTCTAAACTGTGACTCAAGCTCTATCCGGTGGTGCTCATGCTCCCTACAGATATCTCGACTCAAAACACAACGCCTTTGAGCACCCACCATCCCACGATTCACACGTTAAGGCCATCAACAAGAAGTCTACCAAACACTTTGACTCCTTCTACGCTACTTACCATACCCGACGGAGTTTCCCTTCTCTCTGTAGAGGCACATGAGCCTTTGTGCGATATATTAGAATACATCGATATGCTCTCGCTGGCTTCGCCTCGCCTCCAAGCCACCGACCAGACTCACCCGTTCCTCAGCCGATATGAGGTGCCTGACCTCTCCGGCGATCTTGACCCCAATGTCTCCAATAGACTGGGACAATCTGTCAAACTTCTTACATGGACCGGCCTGATACCGTCTCGCTGGATATTGGAGTTATTGTGCGCTGTGATGTTAGTTCCCCCAATCACCACCGGAAATAAGTCGCGTGGTTCAAACCCTCTCCCATTTTGACGCTCTTACTTTGTGTGTTTACTGCTAAACTCGATCTAAACAGAAGATACTCCCGAACCGAGAACTTCGGAGTACTTCCGAAGCAGCAACAGTGGCTCGCAATCAGTGTTTCCTCCCACAAAACACAAGCAGTCAATCAGGTTGATGGATATACCATCTTACTTCAGCCGGCCCGCAATACAGAACAACCTCGGAATTTTCACCCAAATCGCCTAACACCTACCACTTCTGCAAACATGGACGTTGTCACGCAGGAGGGATTACAAGGTACCCCACACCAAGAGCGAAGCGAGGATGTGAATATGACGCCAGCACCGGTGCCCGACAAAATCCAGCAGACTCCGGAATCTGCGCCATCCCGAACCGGATTTCAATGCTATCTCTGTGCGGAGTACATTGACAGTCTGACGTAGGCAGGCCGTCATGAGGTTGTCGATCCCTAAACCTTCTCAGAGACGTGACCAATTTTAGCTCTTGGATTCGGACATCAACAATCCGGTCGAAGCACGATCGCGAATGAGTGCATCCTTCGCTGGATTTGCCAAAGTGGAGCGATGAATTTGACCTCTTTCCCTGTTGCGAGTCGTTCCGCATTCTTGAATCACAGTCCGGCTCAATAAGAGAACCTGAAGGCAGGGTGGTCATCACCAAGATTGTTGAGCTCGGTCTCTGACAAGTTGTATCGATAATCCCGAGCGCCCTTGTCTCGGAGCTTGTTCTCTCTTCTGAGATACCATAAGAGCACGCACGAAGCTAGTGCTCCAGCTGAAAGAAGTCGCACACCTGTCCCGAAACCTGTTGGGTATGTCGGAGCTTCCGATTGGAGGTATATGTTGCTTCCCACGATGCCACCAATATTTCCAATGGCTAACTGCATCGCGATTCCCACGCCGCGCTTGTAATGGCCGCCTAGGTTGTTGCTCAACCATCCGACGATTCCTGGCTGTGCTACAACGATGCCGCATTCGAGGATATAGAGGGCGAAATAACGGACTCCAACTGAAACCGAGAAGTATGACAATAAGATGGCGTATGCGATGATGGCGAGGACACACCCACCAACAATGAACAAGAATCGGTGTTTGAGGTAGTCGGAGACGAAGGCACAGCTCAAGCAAACCACTGTCCCCACTGCGTAAAGGGGTATTGTCATCACCTGGGCTTTGGTCGAGGTCCAGCCCAACTCCAAGAGTATGGTTGGCAGGAAATAAGCGAAACCATAACTGGTCGTCAGGATGCAAAAATACGCGAAACTTGCAATCCAGATCTTGACATCGCCGAAGCAACGCTTTATCGCCTGTCTGTCCAGGATGTTCATCTCGATGCTTTTGACGTCCGATGCCAGTCTCTGCGCCCAGAACTGTCGTTCATCTTCGTTGAGAAACTTTGCAGTCTCTGGCCAGTCGGGTAGGAGCCAGTACGCTGGGATTGCTACCGCAATGGTGATCAACCCTTCTGTGATCAAGATCCATCTCCAACCGCCGTAGCCGGCGATTCCGTCCATATGAGCGATAGCATAAGCCAAAAGACCGCTGAATGCTCCTGTGACGAGGGAAGAGCCATAGAATATGTTCAGTCTCCACTGAAACTCGTGCCTTTTGTAAAACATTGTCATCAAGTAGATGGACCCGGGGTAAACACCTGCTTCAAGACCACCCAGGATTACTCTGCACACAACGAGACCGGCATATGATCTTGTCAAGCCCTGACACATGGTCACGACGCCGAACGTGAAGACCGAGAGGCTCAGGAACACCGAAGGTCGAATCTTCTTGATCAGGATATTCGCAGGAATCTCCAACAAGATGTACAAGATGAAGAAGACAAACAGGACAACACTGAAGTCTTGGCCATGCATATGGAGATCTTTCTCCAAGCCCTGGATCCGTGCATTTGCGATGTTGACTCTTCAGATCCTTCAGCATGAATCTCACTCGGGAAGTATAGCAAGACCGACCTGTCAAGAATAGTGCACATGAACAACAGACACAGCATGGGCAACAAGTTGAGGTCGCACTTTAAGAGTATGTGTCTTTCAGAGACCCGCACATCATTTGACTCCTGCCGGATCTCTGTCGCGACATTCTCAAACTCATCCTTCACCATCGGCTTAGTTCTCTGTTGAGCGTCCAATGTCTCCATTTCTGCTTTCGAATGGAAAGGGCACGGCATAAAGCATAGCAAACCTTTCACCTCTAAGGGCAAGCGACGACAGTGACGAGGCACATGGCTCTGGGAAGGGGCAGAGAAACTATCACAAGGGCGATCTCCCTTCATCTGTGCATTTACAGTGACGGCATCTTGGTCAATTGTACCACGGCTCCCGATGCCTAGTATCGAATTGTCGTCACTCACGGAGTTCAACCGTGGCGTTAATGCAGAGTTACCAAATCTAGCATGAAGTAAAGCGGATTACAACATGCGCTGTAAAGGCTTCCGCTAACGTCGAAGCGAGAGCCATGGCCGCTGAGTAATAAGATAAATGATTGTGTAAGAATGCAGCAGACACCAGTCTCGACCAGAGTGGGCATTTGTCTACACCCAGAACGGCTAACCTGTCACCAGAGCATGTACTTCCGATGCGAAGCGTTTGAACCATAATTCTCTACCAACTACTAGCTACTCTTTCTTTGAGCACACATGCGCCGAACAGCCAGCCACACCTCGAGGATCTGGCAAGCAAGTCTCTGGGTCAGGTGGTAGCATCTCCTACCGGAACCTGAAAGCACGGAGTGCCGCCTACCGAGGGAGAGAGGGAAGTTTTACCCAGACGGCTCTTGTATCCAAGGCCACTGTGCGGCGCCTGACTCTCAACCTGTGGGGGTTAGGACCAGGCCTACACTTTCACGAACATATCAATCGAGACCAGCGGGCTTATATGAGACGAGATCGCCTCGCGCTGCAAGGCTTAGAAAGTGGATTACGTGTGTCAGGGCCAGTTCTTCCACCTCTCCCTGGACGAGGATGTCGCATTACCGGCCATACCATCCTCGTTGTGTTTGTTCACTAATACCTGATTTCTGGGCACACCATGCCGAAGCAATATCATCCTGTGGTCTTTCTCCTGCAGCCATCATCCTCCCAATCACAGAGAGAGAAAGAGCTTCAAGTTTCCGAACGCAAAGCTCACGCTGCTAGGGTTGCACATGCCAGACGCCGCCAAGTGCGAGGAATCGGACAGGTCAGGCAGGGGCGAACCATTAGCCGGGCGGCTGATGTCTCAGTTGGCTCAAGGAGGTCTAGCCAGTCTTCAGATATCACTGGAGGTTCGTGGGTGTTGAATTTAACAAAGACTTTACTAAGGACCGCAAACTAACCCTCCTGCTTCATGTTACGGTAGGTGAATACAGTGGAGATGAAACAACACAGGACGACGGAGGGTTGGACCTCCTAAGCGTAACTCAACAAAGTCCTCTGCAACTTTCACAACACGGCTCTTCTGATCCGTTCAGCTCTCAAGCCATTCCCATCACTCCGCGAGTGAACCAGGTCTTGCAATATGCAAGCCAGTCGCTGGCCAGCCTCTTTGCGACTAGCTATACAAGACGGCTATTTTCTGGCCCCTTGAAACAATCTTTCAATCCCAAGGGCGTCGGAGCCATTCAGGATGTTAAATCGCTGCTCTGGACCTGGGAATGGTCATCAGCCGAGGAGGGGTCACTCTCATCCTATGTGTCAATGTACGCAACATCCATGACTCGGTTTCTGCCCAAGCAAATACACAAAGAGTACTCGGTGATGGCTCTGGGCCTCCGAACACGAAGTCTGGAGGTGTTGCGAAAGAGGATTAGCTACTTGGACGAGACTCGCGGACCCGACATGGCACTTATTATGAATGTCATACGGCTGTTCCGCATGGATTCGTTCGCCGGAGACGTCAATGCAGCAAGACTACATGCGAACATGATTCACAGTTTCGCCGAATCGGTCCCGGAACTGGATCAAAAGGCTCATTTCATCGGTATGACGGCGTACAATGATATCGTCTCTGCGACGAACCAGTTACGGCGGCCGTTGATGAACTATAAAAATTGGATCCAGACATTTTTGGATGAATGCCGGCAGACCATTGCTCAATATCTGCCGCCGGAACCCACGGACGACGAAGATATTCATCACTCTGTCTCATTGTACAAACTACGCACAGTCATGAAACGGCTCCGATGGTATCTGTCCATGGGAGGAGGGAAGGCAGGGCTCGCACCGCGTACGTTACGGGAAGCAGAAATGATCCGTCGCTGGATAATGGTCTCGGCGCAAAAGAACGTGGCAACTCTCTTGCACCTCTACGCGGAATTGACAGAGGATGACGGTCCCACTCTGGAGCTCCATCTCACCAACATTGCCGTGACTCTGACGTTGATCATGTCCCTCCAAAAGAGCATCTGGGAGGCGACTCTCAACGGCACTGATATCTGCGATTCTTCCCGCGTCATTCTGCCACGATTGGAGCGAATCATGACGTCGATACTCGAGACTGCGACCCTGGAGGAGCTCCATTACTACCGAGAAGCGTATTTTTGGGTCTTCTTCGTCGGAGCCCAGATGGAGCAGCAGAAGGTCAGGGCAAATCATCCCAGCCCATATCAGGCAAACCAGACGCTTCCGCACCCACTATGGTTCAGCAACATGCTTGCACAGCAAGCGCGCTTTCTGGGCCTGTGGAAATGGTCCGGCGCTCGCGAATTGGTGCAGCAATTTGTTTTCAACCAGTTCTGGGACCCGGCCCCTAGCATCTGGTACGAGACCGTCGTCCGAGACTTTGGCAACCGAACCGAGATGGCTCTGGCAGTGCACAGTGATGGTGAATTAATCCAGGCGCTCCGAGAAACTTAAAGGTACAATCTCGGCCCAGGGATAGCGCCTTGCTTGGGGCAGCTCAATCCTAACTGCACGATGTCTTACTGCATCTTGAGGCTAGAAAGGTAAACGATGATGTATACTGAGGACTCGAAAGTTGATTCAATCCACAGCTGTGAAAAGTCTAGCTATGTGTTAGTCCCTGTGAAAATCATGATTGTTAAAGCATGCAGCGTTGGATGTTCCCCTTTCAAGTTTCAGCCTTGTCGGATATCTGGGGAATGCTTGGCGGCTACATCTTGCTTTGTGGTACAACGACCATTAACAAAGAAAACCAAAATATTGCAGTCAAACATGCTCCGAATACCAAAAAGGATGTGGTCCGAGCAGTAGCTTCTTTACACATTTGACTCTTCGTAGGCACAAATGATCCCTAAGCTACCAGCCCCTTGTGGTGGAGATGTGTATATATGTATATTGAAGCCTTCAGTCCCCACATGTGTCCCTTTAGCTCCAAACAGTAGCAAGGCTCACCCCTATCCCGCATTGTTATGAAGAGCCAACTCCGTGCGACTAGATTCGAAGTAGATTCCTCTGCCCGCCTCAACACGAATCTAATCCAGAAGCCCTCACCCACCAAACCAATAGACTTTACGTAGTTAAATTCACTCATTAGGAGGTAGTGTGCCCATCCGCTGTCACCAGTCACTGCCTTACAAAAAAACAGTGAATACGACTTTGTAGGCAGCAAAAAATGTCTCTTGGCATGTCGCGCAATCCAGCAAAAGAACAAAAAACTCATCTTGTGAGAAAACCCCGCGAAGGATGTTTTTTTTTTGTTTTGTCGACTCCCGGACTCGAACTGAGCCCTTCTCCCCTCTCGTCGCGGACCCCTCCTGCTCAAACCCCTCCTCTTTCTTCCTCCTGAGCGCCCCACCCCATATTTGCCCTCCCCCGTCTCTCGCTAATCTGAGCCTCGTGTGTTGTGTAGTGGAGTGTAGTGTTGTGGGTAACAATGACTGGGTTACCTGATCAAGTTCCTGTAGTGACCAAGGTGGTACTTTGAGCCCGCATTATGGCAACCCAACTCTTGTTTTATCGTCAGATTGATTTGATGCAGGTAGGATCCGATCGATTGTTGGAAGTAGTGTGGTGGTCAAAAAATATATTCTTTGAAAACTGGGTGGGTCCTGGGTGGGTGTTGTAGTGAAGGTATGGCAGAACATGTGACGATTGGTATAGTGAATTCTGAGCTGGTCCCCGGAGTCCCTACTCCCTAGCACTTTGGTCAGCCGCCAAGATGCCCCGAGGAAACGCATGACTGCTGCAGTTCTGTGAGCTCAATTTCCAATCTCGAGCATACACCCACGCGGCCACGCCTCCTTCAAAAGCAACCGACAGAATCCTCTACCTGGTGTGCTCACATTCTCTGTCGTCAATCCAGGAAGCTGTCGTTCGGTCAACAAGTGCAAAAACGAGTCGAGTTCCTCGCTGTACATGCGACCACGAATGGTCTGACTCCCTTACCGCAAACCAAGTACGCAAGATATCGAGCTTCTCCGTCGCCAGCGACAAGATACTGTGTTTGATCGACGGCCCTACAAGGAGGCTGAGAATCACTCTAGTCAGAAATTGATAGATGATGCCACCCAACATCCCGCCGGCACATGGCAAAGTTTGAATCCATCCTGGCTTCATTAGTGGAGCCCCGTTGTCAGCAGTCGAGAGTTTCTGACACCGGGTTGCTGGGGCAGAAACGACAGATTCCATTGCCTTAAGCGTACTTCTTGTGAGTTGATCAGCTAAGGTCTTCTCCTTCCTGGCAGGCGTTTCAAGCATCATCCATGAAAACTCCAGTTCCGTCCTGGTGGAAACGCACCGCAGTTACCCAGAGCGGGCCAGACGGGAACCAAGATAACTTCATGCCTAGCATACCCCGAATGAATCCAGGACAGTATCCAGAATGGATGGTGCTCGAGACAGCAAAACTCCTGTGGGCATAGATATTGTCACACGTTCCCATAGGCTTGGAAGCATAGCGCCCGCCAGTCGTAAACAGGTTGGCTATCTGGGTCACATACCAGGACATCTTTGAACGGTCGAAAGGACATCCTTGGTGCGAGAGGAAGAGTCCAGGTTAGTGATTCTCGCATGGCATTCATTGTAGACGACCTTTTCCTTTGAAACGGATGTCCTCCAGTTGGTCACCGTAGCATACTGCTGGACCATGGACAGGGAGGCCGCTGTGTCAGATAAGGGGCGAAAGGGTTAGGTTGTGAAGATGAATGTTGTCGTGAGACGCCAAGGCGTGATGCGAGGGTGTGATGCCAAGACCACGTCAACTACGCGAAACCTCACTCTACTCCACCGCATAGACATTCCTTCTCGCTTCCGAATGATCCACCGTTCTTTTCCACGTGACCACGCTAGCGTTTAAAATGGCGTTCCTTGTCGCTCTTGCCGTCCTGGCAAAATGCTGCCTCTTCACAGCCGACTTTCTTCTCTCAAATATCATCGCCTACTACATTCTCCAGAAGGGCATCGGCATGATGGAGGAGTTCCAGTCCGAGACAGACAGCGACTATACCAGTTACTGGCGTGACTGGGTGAGTTTCATCCTCAACAAGCCTCACCACTCTCATCTCAGATAGAACTCACTTTTACCTGGGGTTGATAGGGTGTGTACCATTGACTGACTTCAATCCCAGTTCATCTCCTCACGTGGCAACGAATACTTCTGTGAGATCGACGAAGAATACATTACCGACCGCTTCAACTTGACTGGCCTTAACACGGAAGTCCACTACTACCAACACGCTCTTGACCTCATCACTGATGTATTCGACCTCGACTGTGAAGATGACATGCGCGAGACAATCGAGAAGTCCGCACGTCACCTCTACGGACTCGTCCATGCGCGCTACATTGTCACCACCCGCGGCCTGGCCAAGATGGTCGAGAAATTCAAGAAGTCTGACTTCGGCCGTTGCCCACGCGTCATGTGCGAGAGTCACCCGCTTTTGCCCTTTGGACCAAGCGACAACCCTGGCCTTAAGACCGTTAAGCTCTACTGCGCCAAGTGCGAGGACATCTACAACCCGAAATCATCTCGCCATGCCGCCATTGACGGTGCTTACTTCGGTTCTTCCTTCCACAACATCTTGTTCCAGGTCTATCCCGCCCTTGTCCCAGTCAAGTCCAGGAGACGCTACGAGCCTAAGATCTTCGGCTTCAGAGTTCATCATGCAGCGGTCTTAGCTAGATGGCAGGATGTTGTGAGGAGAGAGCAGCGAAAGCGATTGGAGGAGGCCGGCGTGGTTGCGGAAGGGCAGCAATTGTTCATCGAGGATGCCGACAGCAGCGATGGGGCAGGGGATGATCGCATCGAGGAACTGGACGGCGACGAAGTTTGCGATAATGGCGATAGGAGAATGGCTGCCCTCAGTGGCGAGACCGAGGGTGTGGGATTGTATGGCGGTGCGCCTGTTACTGGCCAGGCTGCGAACTGAAGAGTGGAATCACGATGCGCATGGAGCAAACGGCGTTATGAAGTCATGGAAGATGGATGGAGCGAATCGGTTGCACAAAGCGTGAAGGCGTATCATTGCTTGCAAAAAGATTGCTTGAGCGCATCGGCATCGGCGTCCTGGCGTCCTGGCGTCCATCCTCACATGGAGAGCACTGAACACACGGGAATTCATGGCTGAGTTATGAAAGGGCGCGAGAGGCTCGATCAATCACCAACAGCAAGGGTGTGATGCGCAAAGGGCGCGGCTGATCGATGTCACAGCACACGTATGTACGAGGCTACTCAAAAACTGAATTTCTCCAGCTTCACTAAGCGGATCCGCGTTGTAAAATTTCTTCTTGTTGTGACCGATTAACAGGCGACATGCTGTTGCTGTATTGTGATGTGCTAACATTGCTGCTCAATAGGAGGCCCCCTTCCCTTCGCCAATTTAGGCCGCGTCGAGGTCCCCAGCATCAACCATGACGTTCTAGTTGGTGGGGTGGGGACAGTCGACGGGCTCGTGGCCCGAGACCTCTAATCTCGCCGTCTCCTCTTGCCCTTTCGCCCTGTATCCTCCTGCGCTTCGTCTACTTCTTCATCCTTCCCTTTTCTCAATTCGTCTGGCTGCAATCCCCAGGCCTCGGCATCAATCCAGTCCTCTCCGTCGGACCACTCGCCCACATGCCCCTCGGTTCTGCACCAGTTCCACACTTTGTCCCGCATCCTTTTCGCCTTGATGAGTTTTCCCAACACGGCCTCGTAACCACGCACGCTTTCTTCTTGTTTCTGGATATACATCATTAGAAGGCGGCGGGTCTCAATTAGTTCGTCGACGGGAAGGCCGAGGCGGGCTAGACTTCGTGGGGGCCTGTGGTTGGCTGCTAGAACTGGAGGAAGGAGGAATAACGGGTCAGGCTGAAGGAGGTAGGAGTCAATGGATGAAACTGTCGAGTCGGGGGAGAGAGGAGGAGTCGGGGCGCTGGAGCTGTTGTGCTCGGCGGCCAGGGCTCGAGTAATTCGTCGCGTGGGTTTTGGACGACTATCGTCTTCGGATGCTGCTTCACCCTCCTGCTCCTGTTGTGGCTCCTGTTGTTGTCGTTGTTCTTCTTCTCCTTCTCCTTCTTCTTCTTGGCCGTCTACGGGTAAGGTGATCGACGCCCCTCGTGCTTCCTCTGGATCATCCCCAGCCATCTTGTTTTTGGAAGCTGGTTCGCCGTCTTTTTTATGAATTCCATTCATTGTTGGACGATCGGATTCACCGGCTTCTTCTTTGGCAGGGTGCTCGGCCGCGATCTCAGCATGCATGCGGGACTTGCTAGTCATTATAGGGTGATGCCCGTCATTTGCGGTCGAGCTATTCTCTGGCACACCAGCCTCAGGATTGGCTGCACTCTGGTCCCTCCCCCCGTTCGCGTGGTTGTGCCTATTTATGCCGTTCTGGGAGGTCTCGTTCTTGAAGCCGCGCTTCCTCTTCTTTCCCGCTTGCGGTGTGGGCAGTTTGGGTTTGGGCTCAAATAGATCCCAATCGTCTGTACCTTCAGTACTCTCACAGGGTATCCACGGCTCATCCCCCATGAACTGTCGGTTCAGATTTTTGGCCCGCCAGAGGTTGGCTCTCTCTTGACGCAGTTTCTCTTCGGTAGATTTGATCATATCAGGGAGGGCACGGTCAATAAAGGGTAGAGACAGTGTAGGGTGACCCGAAAGCTCAGAGGGATGTTTCAAGGGACATAGCAGTTCTGACCCATCATATCAGCGGTTGTTCAACAGAGAGAATGCAGTTAGAGGCAATACCTTCGAGTCGGATGCCGGCATAAGCGTTCTCGTCTTCAGCGTCCGCATCTGCCTCGGCGTCACTTTCGCTATCTTCCAATTCGTCACCATACTCGTTGTATCGTCTCGGGTTGCGCTGCAGGATGTATCGCGTGTAGCCAGCATGTTCTATTTTCTGCGGTCGCAGTCAGCTCTCAGACTTCGAACACCCCACCCGATGCTCAGATCGGGACCTACTTGTTTATGGCCTTCTGGCCCGTGAGGATAAGGCAGAGCGCCGGCGTGAATATAATTTGCACCACGTGCTAATTTATGGCCTCTGTTCGTAGCCGCAGAGGTGACTTGATCCGTGGGACCTGGTCGAGTGGGTAGGATTAGCACAACATGGCGCGGCGAGCACGTCTCAAAGATGGAAGCGGGTATTTACCATCTCTTTCGCGCCGTAGAGTTCTTTTAAGCGCTGCGATTGTCTCTGCAATTTCCACATGTTGAGGAGGCATGTTGGCGGTCGAGAGGGTGTAGGGGCGCAGCCGTGCCGGACAATGTTCACAATACCAACCCCAGCAAGTCGGGGTGCAACTCGGTGGGGAGGGCGCGAACAAGAGGATGTAGGCGAGTAGCCAGAAGCAAAACAATGGTCAATTATCACTCAGCATAATGAGCGTACTATTCTGGGCCTGACATTGGAAGAATGAGTGGAGCGGACGAAGTGAGGAGGAGAGGAGGCTCGCAGGTCAACTGCCAAAGTTGACTACAAGTACACGAGAAGCCTCACCTGGAGCCACTCCTCGTCCGCTTGCCCACAAGCAACCCAGCAGGCAACTCGCCAATCACAATATGCGCCCTGGACTGAGCCTCCGGCAAACTTGCCCCGAAAAAAAGCCATCAGGGTTTTTCCGGCCTATGACGCAATAATGCCAGCAAAGCAATTGAGTTCGTGTTGTATGGAGTACCGTATCCTCTGCCTGTCTCTTGAGTCCTGGTAGCACTGAGCTCGCCGAGCTCGCTAGGTTCCCTTCTAGATCTGTTGTAGCCCGTCCCAGTCTTTTGGGCATCTATTGTCCCTCCGCGAAGAGCATACCTCGTCCCGTTACGCCTTCTTTCGTTCCTTCGGCTTCGTCATAGACCGGGTCACAGGCCTGGTTTCTTTTTTCGCATAGATTTCCGCAGTGAAGGGACTGGGAAACGTCAGTATTTGTACCTGCAAAACATCCAAATTGCCTCACTCTTCGAATCGCAGTGCACCGAGATACGTCACAAACACTTCCAGAGTCAACAGCACTCCGGCCGTCCGCCCATAATACAAGGCCGTGCCCAAGAACGACAGCGTACTCCCCCAGTACATGGGTGCGTCGGTGACGTTGAACGGAAATCCCTCAACTTTATGATCCATCAGGATGCCAAAGTAGTCTCCCAAGTACGTCCCGGTGACGCCCAGTGCGTACATGCTGGACAGCACGAGGACATTGCCAGTGAGAAACAGGACCACGCCGAGTTCCGGTTGATGTAATGGGAGGTAGATTGGCTGCTCTTCCAGTGCGGTCTTGTAGAGGGAGTCTCGAACGACGCCGATGGCGAAGATAGTCACTGCCAGAGCATAGCAGCCATAGTAAGGTGAACCAAAGGCCTTGGTCAAAAAGTGGGTTTTGTGCTCTGTTCTAATCAGTCATAAGCTTCCGTCACGGAAATATCTGTCTTACCCTGTCGGGCGACGATGCTTTCTCCAGTCAGTACTAGAAAACATCAACGCCAGGGTGTTCGGTACTTACTTCCAAAAGATTGGATTGAATGCAATTGCCGCCGCCGCAACTGCAGGATTATGTCAGTCCGTCTCAAATAGGCATCAGCCATGGAATTCGGGCCTTACCGTAGAGTGACGGTTGGGACGTGTCGATAAACCCAATCTTCTCTTTCCCATTCAGGCCAGCAAAGATGTTCTGAATCTTGTCCATCTTTGAGGCAGTTTGACCGAGCTTGTCTTTGTCTCTGTCGACGGTCCTATGCAGGAAAGGCAAGCAAGTGAAAAAGAAAACTAAGCAAAAAGGAAGAAACACGCGAACCTCAATCGAGGTGAACAGTATTTGCTTGGCGTAGATATGACGTGATGCTATCTACAAATCCTTTTAGCATTTACTACAAGCTCCCCCATTCATAACTTCTTCAAAACTGAATGGTTGTGTAATTAACAACTGCCGCCTTTTCGACCACCGCACACAAAACATACAGGATAGCAGACGGCATGCTAGTTCTCCAAATAGGGTTTTCTGCCTCGTGCCTTTCCCCAGGCTGCCGAAGAACGGCAATGGATTTGTGCCACCCATTCCCTCCTCGACTGACTTCCTCGCCTCTCTACAAAAGAAAGTTGATCTGTGAAGCTGCAGGGCAATGCGATGGGATATACTTTCAAGTCTATCGGGCAAGGAGAGCTTTCTAGCTCACCATTTCTGGCACCTCTGATGTTGTCAACATAGCTGCCAAATTGTGTTGCTCAGACCTTGACGAGCACATTCCCTTTCTTGTCAACCTTGACTCCATTCCCTCCCGGAAGGACCCGTAGAGTCTGTCCGAAATATGCATCAACCACATTCATATGCACTCCGATCCATTCATCCTTCTTATTCGGCAGTATTCTGTAGGTCAAAGTCTGCCGACTGATAGGGACCAAGCTGATCGCGCACGCTTTCGGCCCACTGAACGCAAAGTCCTCGCTCGCCTCCATGGACGCGTTAAATGTAAGAAAATGCATGCTCGGATTCTCGATCGTGAAAGATAACTTGTATGCCCCAATGTTCGACGACGGTCCCAGACTAGTCGAGGAAACGGTGAGCATGACTCTTGGCTCGGCCATCGGCGCCACGAGTCTAGGCACCTCAAGAAGCGTTGTGCTGACTTCGTCTGAATCTTGTCGACGCCAGCCAATTTGTAGGGCGAGTTCAACCGCCACCGTATGTCGGTCGCCCAGTATTTGTTTCTGGAGCGTGAGATCAAAGTCAAATGTTTCTGTGTGATCTGGCGTTATCACGGTCGAAATCGTCGCATTGGTGTCCTTCACCGCATCGCTCGTCTCCACCATTTTCCTCACGATCCCAGTAGTCGCTGAACATACCGCACCGCCTACGATTTGCGTGGCTGTGAGCAAAATAGCTTCAATAACTAGAGGCTCCGTGGCGAAGGAGTAAATGCTCGCCGCGACGGAGTACAGATGCCTTAAGCCGAGTGAAGTCGAAGCATCGGAGTGTTGTGGGGGCACTTCGAAGAAATTCGGCCAAGGCTCTTCGTCCAACCGGGGGATGAAGTCGTAATTGGCTTCAAATGGGCGAATGACTGCGACATCGACAGTCAGGGTCTTGGTCAGGATCGTCTCTTGTTCCGACTCGAGCCGGTATGTCGCGAGGAGTTCTATTTCGTGATCGACCGCGGCGGCAGTATCGGTTATGCGGAGCGACACCACAGCTTTTCCTGATGATGGGATTGTCCCGAGTTCACGGTCTGGTAGTGCCAGAACACCAGCTCCCGACGCAGTCGCTCGAGCCATTTCGACTCCCTCCCCGGTCCACATCATCTGCGCCGCCCCCTCAACTGGGCTGATCATGCGTGCACCGAGCGAAACAATTGCGTCTTCCTCTTCTTCGTTCAAAATCTCAAAGCTTATTGTCATTGATTCGTTCGTGTAGTATGATCGTCTAAGTCCGGGAGCCTCAATCTTCAGCTTTGGTGGTTTGGGCTGCACATTAATTTTATTGAAGGCATTAGACTCTTGTCCAAGCGATCGAGGCGTTGGCACGCCGGCTTTTGATTCCCACCACTGACCTACAGTGTGTGAGAAATTAGTTGAGGTTGCGGCAAAGGTGAGACTCTCATCGTTAATGATAAGCGTGACGGATGCAACGGAGACTTCCCCCGCTTCCCTAGGCACGACACGTAGCCGGAATATCTTGATGTAGTTTGGTGGAATTGTTAGATCGGCACTGCCAGTCTGAGACGCAACAGCGCCAGCAGAAGATCTTCTTGTACCTGATAATGGCGTCGTCGAGGATTCATTCAACCGGACGTCTACAAAGTGGGCACTCGAAGTGTGGGTGTCGCCGTCTTCTCCTTCTCTAGCAAGCAGATAGACGGGTTTCAGGCTGCCTTCGAAGACGACCTTGATCTCCGATAGTTGGATTGCCGGCAGACCGACCTGTGCTCGAGATTGTATGCATAGTTGACATTCCAGTGGCTCTCCAACAAACACATCGTGGGTTGAGAAAGCAAATGTTGCCACCAACGGAGAAAGAGCCTCATCAATTCCCACGGCAACAGACAGGAGCCGGTCCGCCGGGCTGGACGGTGCGATTGCCCGGCGTAGGTCATAGTTAGTGTTGGGCTTCCGGTCAAATACATCGTTTGATAGTTCCCAGATCAGCTGAATCAGCAATTCGCCATCTTCAACATGGGCAAGGCAATCAAGAAGTGCCCAGCCAAGGCCCTGAAGCAACTTCCACCATCCAGCATGTCTCCAGTGGTGGCTATACCACAACTGTCGTAATGTGGTGGCTGCTTCTCCCCACGATTCTGCGTGGATTTGCTCAAACGCCTTCTGAAGTTCGAGAATCTCCATTTTGCGCAGCTGGCCTCGCTTTGCAAAATGACTGATAGCGGCATCCAACGTGGAGATGATCTCCTCCACATAATTGTATCCTGGGCTTCCGTCTACGGGGACTTCACGGTATGGCTCAAGGGCAAGATATGTGTCGTAAAGATGAGCCTTGCTGGCAACCATGGAAGCTGGCGAACGACCTGGTGATTGCCTGTCGTCTTCTGGAATTTGCAGGGCCCATTGTCGACGAGCAACGACACACTTCTTGGCCATATCCAACCAGTATCCCTCATGATGAAGCTGTTCCCAAGGGACGAAGCGCTCGCCCACGGAAAGTGATTTTTCCACATCAACAGAGATGGGAAGCAGGCCAGGGGTGTTGAGGAGTTTAACATGAAGTGGAGGATATTCGGACCGAGATACTAGGTCCGCCATGATTTTTGCCCAGGCAGTCTGCCACGCTTCCCAGCCGTAATTTTCTGTTCCCTTACCTCTTCGATTGACCAAATCTCTGATCCGGTCTCGGTGGGCGACCCATGATCTCACGGCGGTCGTAACTTGATCGGTCCACAACAGGCACCTGATCGTGCGAAAAGCAATGGCATCCGCCAGCAGCCTCGCTTCGTTGAAACGTGGACTCCAAACGGCAATAGCATCTATAATTTCGGCGGCAAACAGACTATCGTAAGCAGTCTCGTAGTTTCGACAAGCGGCATCCATCTCCTGCCGAAATTCGGCGAAGACGCCAAGTTTGAATTCATATCGGACGTTCCAACCCTGCAAAGACAGTATGTGCGAACTACCCGGCTGTACAGTGGGCTGAGGGGCTGCGTTTCGATTGCGCTTGCGCCGTGCATGCTTCGAAAGGTCCCGGTAATATTCTACGCAAAGAGGATGAAGAGACGAAAGAACAGAGTTGACAAAGGCATCAGTCTCTGCGAGCGAAGAGTTATGGGCGAGGAAATAAATGCTTTTGCCATCTAGGCCGGTTGCACGTCGAATGGTGCTGAGACGCTCTTCGAGATCGGAAGGGTTGACTATGCCATCCCCAAGCAAGATTACCACAAGTCTGGTCTTGTAATTCGCCGACGTAAGGACACTGCGCACATTGTTGATCTCCGATTTCAACTTATTGTCCTGAAGGGAGCTTGTGTTGGGGTCGGAGCCGAGAGTAAAGAACGTCAGAAAGGCACATGGCAGCCGTGACTGGTGTTTTGTGATCCACAGGGGAGAAATGATGCCGTCAGGATACAAGGGAGAGCTGGGAGTCAAGGGCGACAGCGGAGAATGCAGAACAAGTGCCGGCGGTGGGCTTCCATTTGCACCGACAGCCGACAGACGGGGAGAATGGGGAGGAGGCGGTGCCTTGCGAGGCGGAAGAGTGTAGACCTGCACCATGTGTCAGCGTCACAATCATTGAGCAAGGGGCTTATGGTAAGGGGAGCGCTGACCTACCCGTCCAACCTCGACTATCTTGAAAACCTTGCCATTCCTCACGGTGGAATATTGAGAGTGCCATGGAATACCAGAGGCATCTTGTTCGCAGAACGATCGGAGCAACTGTTCGGCGAGAGGGCCGCTGACAATTGGTGCGTCGACCTTGATCCTAAATCCACCCTCATGCAAGAAGTCGTGCGTCTTCACCAAGCGGTCCGGCTCGCTCGGGCTTCTCGTATTCAGGCCTGAGAGAAGCAGTAAAGGGAGGTTATGAAGGACATAATCTTGCGGGTAACGGTCCATGATTATCAGACATCTTGCGTTCTAGAAGAAGTCAGATGCCGATGCCCATGACAGAGGAGCGATTCTCTATCTCGCACTGAAGGTCCAGGTTATGCTGGCAGCAAGGGGCCAAGGAGCAATGTCGTCAAACTGCATCAATTGCATCAATCTGCATATGTTGGGAGGTCGAAGTGAGATGGACGAGTGAACGAGTCTGTCTGCGCTCGCCGCAGTTTCCGAATCGGGATCAAACGGCAGATATTATCCAGGTACCAAGCCAGTACCCAGTAACTCCTCGCCCGTGTGGTGCGAAACACTTTCTCCTCCCGCGGACAGGCTCGCCATGCAGCTCAAGATCTTTCTGAATTTCCCCAAGGCTTTCTCGCCCCGTCGAGACATGCAATGATACCTGATCTCCGCTTCTGGGGATGTGGCTCAGCATCGTTGCTTTGAATCATATAACCTTCTGCAATTTGGTGACGACTCTTCACCTTAGCAGGGTTTGTTTCGCTGGCTTTACCGAGTACGGGCTATGGGGTACATGCTCTTGAACCATGCGGCCACTTCAACTAAGCACTTGGCCAACCCACAACTGATCCAAACAAACCCGTACTGCTTCATATACGTGGCTGCAGCTGTTGGGTATCTCCTGCGGACATGGCACGTTGTTCCGATTGCATTCACGGCTGCGTTGTAACGCCGAGTCAGCGTGGGCTCGTCTCTACAAGCCAGACCCGAGGACGGATTGCACCAAATTCTGCAATCCGGTATTGCAGATTGCTATCGACATGAAATACTCGTCGCGGCGAGCTTCGTCTTTACCTCCAAGGTTGGCTCATGCCTGTACCTATGGCTCTTTTTGTGCTGGTGGCTGCGTAAACCCAGCATTTGCATGACTGATAGAAGCTCGATGTTTAAGATACATTTTTGGGAGCCGGCTTTCCACTGCAGGTCCCTTCTTCGAGAGGTCTAGAGCAGTTACTTGAAAGGGTATTTGTCTCTTCTGTCTCGGTCCGCAGAGCTCAATCCACCACAGCTCCACGGATAGCCCCAGTTTCTTTGTCCAGTTCCAATAATGCAGCCAGCTGACTAGACCCACCTGTTTGTCATGGCTCCATGCGAAGCACAGATCGTGGCCTATCTCTTTCTACCCATCTACCAACCTATGAACCCCCGTTATTGTCGCCTTTTTGCCGCTGTTAGCTTACCAAGCCATGCGAGGAACGGCTGATGCAGTTGGACCCTTTATTGGTCTACACGACCGGCAAGGCGAAGCCATAGAGGCAAACTCTGCTGGGTACTTATTACGACGATGCGTAACAACAGTTCTGAATCTGGAAGGCGCACAGGGCGGCAAGACGGCAAGACGCTATCTCGGCTTGCATAGCACAGTCGGGCCCCCTTCCAGTGGACCAGTGCCAGTTGCATGCAACCATCTGCAGCCTAAACTGACGAGGACAAAACTTTGACCGATCCATGTGGACCCAAGACTTCAGTGCACCGGGATGCACAAGACTGCACGAGGTCGTGTGGGCATACCTACTTGTTATACGGTACTTGTACACGGTATACGGTGGTCACGGGCCGCCGCCAGCCAGGTGGCAAGGGCTTTCATCTCAAGAATATCCCGTCAAAGCAGGCGCCCAAGTCCAATGAATGGCCATTGCAGGGTGGAAATATTCAGCCGGACGATGCAGGTGCAGAATCACCAACATTCCTAAAAGAGTAGGTGCTCTAGGGGGCTAAGCCTTGGACGCGGCCTTGATTCCACCTCCTACTGTACTTGTAGCAAATGGGTTGTTCGAGAAGACCAATGATAGACCTGGCCAGCCTGGCACCCCACTCTCCCGCTTTCCCGGCGGCGAGTCAGATCCATCGAGATCCAGAGCCTCGTCCAACTTGCCCTGATCCGGCCGAGAGTTTCAGCTTATGGTAACCGCATCCCTCCAGTCGGGAAGTGGTGTGATCTCCGCCAGCATCACACGAGAGTCTCTCTTCTCGATCTCAGGGTCGAGGCCCGCCCTTTTTGAGCAAGAAATGCGCTGTACGTAAAGATTTTCATTCCCGGAAGCGAAATTGGCGGTGCCGACGTTGTAAATGAGGTATCAGGAGAGCCAAGGCGGGTGGGCCGGTTAGTCACAAATTATTCAGCAGGATGATCCGAGTCCAAACTGGATCTGGGCTATCACCAAAACCTGCTGGCTGATGAGCCTGACAAGCTAGGCTCCAAGGGCGAAATGAAGGTGAGCTGGAAGTCTCCGTGTTCAAAATGTCTCCGAGTCATCTGTTCTGAGTAAGGTTTTCGAAGAAGAAAGCCTTCGTTGACGCTCGAGCTCTCCGGCAAATGCAGCTGCTATTTGAGACCGAGCTATCCGACTAAACAAAAAGGCCCTACTCCTCCCCGAGACTCACACTCTGGCCCAGACTAGCTTTTGTCGCCTTTACTTAGCCAAATCCCGCCTTTCGACGAGCTCAAAAGCTGGGTCGGATGTGTGCGTCTCGTGGTTTCGAGGTGTTACCGACAAATGCCTCCCAGGGAGGACGGGGCACCCAAGTCTTTTACCTGGATTACTGGCGACCCACGCAGCAAGAAGAACATCACACAGATTCGTCGGCATGCGGGGCAGAATTCCGGGGTGAAAGCTGAGAACAGCGCTAGAGCTCGCTCGAGCTCTCTGCCTAGACCAGGTCATCGAGGGTCTGCAAAGGCCTTTAGAGCCGTCCACCCTTCTTCCAAGGTTGACGAAACAGCCGAGAAGCTTCCTAACAATCAGGGCGATGCGAGCAATCGCTTTCACGTGAATTATCCTTCTGCCGCTGCAGGATTTGCCGTCGCTTCCTCGTCTGCCCCCAAGAATGAACGGGTCAGTACCTATCAACCAGTCTCCCCCGTTACGTCGTCCCTGAAGGAGGCAAGTTCAACGAACGAAGATGCCATTCCCACACGGAAGGTCACCATCTGGGATCTGGTCAATCACTCGGCCGAGGAAGAAGAGAGGCATAGGCTGGAACTGCTGGCCTCGACCCCAGGGCGAGACACCGACGAAGGTCGTTGTGACTATTTCGGCAGCAACATAGATCACGCGGAACTCAAGCACGCATTGAGCGAAGCTCGAGCACATTCACCGCGAAATCCTCGAAAAACATCGCCTCCACCAGCTAGAACAGCCCTACAAGCCAACATTTCAAAACGCCGCAAACCCGCTGCCCTGGCAGGTTCCTCAAACGCATCATGGCGCATCGGTATGGCGCCATCCGCCGTCATGACTCTGTCCAAGGAAGACTCACAAATCGAGCAGATCCTCTTACAAGCCAGCACTTTCTACACGAGCAAATTCGAGTCTTCATGGTGCGGACAACTCCGTGACAGCTACAATTCTTCCGCCACGGTGAGCGTTGAGAACTTCAGCGGCTCCATCACTACGGCAGCAGGACTTATGGCAGTGGGACGAATCGACTCGGCCTCTGCAATCCTGAGCCGCGTCCTTCCCACCCTCTCGGACCTCTTGATCTTGCAGCACCCCAAACTCTACTACGTCCTCGCTGAATTCAGCCTTGACGCCTCCAGCACTGAACTAGGTCGACTACGCAGCCAAGTATCAAGGTTCGCCGCCGCCGCATCTCTCACAATCCTCGGCTCTTCTCACCCGATCACAACCCTTCTCCACCTAAGCCTCAAGAACGCCGACCAGCGTCTCCGCCTCCGCGAACTGATCCAGCGGAAAATCCACGAGCTGCACGAGCACCTTTTCAGCGCCACTTCCTCTGAAACAACGGGGCAGTACTACTATTTCGCGCGTGTGCTCACTCAGTTGGGACACCTAGATGAAGCAGCTCGCATCCTTTCGCAGATTATTCCCATCTGGGAGAATACCTATGGCACGAACAGCCTCATGCCGGTGACTGGCCTTCTCGAACTCACCAAAGTCCATCTCGCGTCAGATGACACCTCCAACGACACGGAATCGCTCATTTCTGATGCTCTACGCCGCACATTGACTATTGGAAAGTCCTCAGAGCACCAAGCCGCTGGGCTGGTAGAAGCGGTGCATTCGAGGATGGGCTGTTTGAGGACATTGGGACGGTTACATGTCATGCGGGGAAACGTGGAGACGGCTATGATGCAGTACACCGCGGCGGTGAGTGTGGGAGTGGCCGAGCTGGGAGCCGGTGTGCCCGCTGTGCAACTTGCTTTGGCGGATTTGGACACCGTGACGCGGATGGCCGTGCCTCCTCCAGACGACGAAATGCCCGACGATGCAGATGAGGCGATGCCACCAACAGTGAGGCTGGGACCGGATGTAAGGGCAACGGCGCGGTTGAATTTGAGTGCCTTGAATGCGAACGGTCATTAACGCGCGGGCTGTCGTGTCGCGAGGACGAGGATGAGGGGCGTTAAGACAGGGTGACAAGGAATCGACTACATAAGAAAGTGCTTTGCATGGAGGGCTAGCGCTGCGGTTTGAGACAAGGATTCAAGCGTGATTGTTTGGACGGCCGGCTTTTCCATACACCCGTCTTTGGGGTTCCGAGAATACCTATCAACGCTGGCGGATCTTTTTTGGGGGGAGTTGAATTCATAGTTCTTTGCGCGCATGATGTGAACCATGGAGAGGGCGCGGGCGGTTCAGAATGTTTCAGATTTTCAGAATGGGATCTATGTGCATTTACATCGATAGATTGGTTCTCTCTTTTGTCTGTTCCGTTTTTATTTCCCAGTGGTAAATTCGTCCGCTTCCACTGTTGAATGGAATCCATTTTTATCTTGTTAATTTTCAATTTATCCCCCCACTCTATCGTCCCTTGTCCGCTGATTTCTTCCTCCTATCTCTCTCCTTCTTCTCTAGATTCTGGATATATGCCTCTGCGGCAATGCCGCCAAAGACCATGCCGATGCCCATCCACTGGCCCTTGCTCAGCGAGTGGCCGAACCACATGACGCTCAACAGCATGGTGAACATTTTCCTCGTCACTGTCACCGTGACGAGGAGTAGAGACGAGAACCGCTCCAGAGTGGCGTAGATGAAGAGCTGGCCAACGGCGCCGCAGAGGCAGAAGAGCAGCACGTCCTTGAGCACGGGCGGGTGGCGCTGGAAGAAGGAGATGGCTTGGCCCAGCTCGTGGGTGTCGGTCCGCACAAACTGGGGGAGGAGCGCTGAGGGGATGTACGGTGTTGCAACGAGGTATGCGCTCATCAGGATCGTGCCGAGAAGGTTGAGGATGACCATCATCTGCGGACCGGATGTCTTCCCGTAGCGGCGCGGGGACTGGAAGATGTGGTCTTGAACCGTGTTGGTCAACCCGTCAAACAACAAGTTAATCCCCAACAGCGTCAGGCCGTAGAGACTCGAGTTCTGTGTCTTTTGTGTTTTTCCCGCCTTCGGCGGGTGGTATAGCGTGAATATTGCGACCCCGCTGGTCACAGCCAGCACAATCATGTATTTCGACAGCGAGTATCGTTTGCGGAACAACGCAACGTGCAACGCCATGACGGGCAGTAATTTGCACGATTTTGCCAGTACAAACGTGAGGTAGTCGACGTGGGCGAGGGATGCGTAGCCGAAGGGAGAAGCGAGGGTAGTGGTCACGGTGACCAGCATCAACGGCAGCAGAGAGGAGGTCGAGGGCAGAATGTTGAAACGTCCGGTCGTGTAGAAGAGGTAGACGCTTCCGCTTGTGAAGGCGAAGAACGCTTGGATTGTGTTGAGGACAATAGGAAAGCGGAAGTACTCTTGTTGCACCTGCGCTGCGGAAGGGGAAGGGAGTGGGTATGGCGTAGTGGTGATGCGTTCTTGAAGAACCCCCCATGTCAGAAACGAGGCGTAGATACCGCCGACGCAGACGAGGAGGGTTAGGAGCCCTGGATGCGACCGCTGTGTTTGTGGCCGTTGTTGGAAGGGCGAGGTCGGCTTTCTAGAAGAGGAGGTGACATGGCCGTTGCCGTAGACGGCGCGTTTTTCGGGAGTATCTGAAGGAGCCTGCATGACTTCTCCAGAGTTGATGCGCCGCATTGGGGTGATTTGCTTGCGACGCGCCATGGTCGAGAACAAAAAGGGAAAACAGAAAAGAATGACTAGAGTGAGTGAGTGAGCGAGTCAAAGGAAAAACGGCTGGAGAATGTATAGAGAACAGAGTACAGAGTATTCAATTGCGATCAGGTGAAGTGAAGTGGTAATGTGGCCTGCCAGTGGATCATAGAAGTCGAGCCTCACTGCCTCACGGCCTCACCAGGCTCACTAGCCTGTCAAACCAATTCGATGCTAATAATAACCTTCTCGGCCCACTGTATTTACCCCAGGTTTCCAGAACTTCCGTCTGGTGACCCAACCAGCCCGAGGATCGACCATTTGGGTTCAGTCTGGATTGCCTCGAGATGCCTCACCCTCTTAACGGGGCTTGTTACTTAATTGACAACAAGGATGCCCTCGAGGTTTTCGTCAGTGAGATCCAGGGCATCTCCAATGACCCTCCATCCTTCTACATCGACGCAGAGGGTTTCAACCTGGGACGATTTGGGATTATGGATCTTCTCCAAGTCCACGTCCTGCCATTGCACGAGACCTTTATCGTCGACGTCTTTACCTTGGCGCACCCGGCATTCGATACCATGTTTCAAGGCAACTCACTTAGAATGCTATTGGAGTCGCTGTCCATTCCAAAAGTCATTTTCGATATTCGCAATGACTCGGATGCCATGTTCAATCTCTACAATATAGCCCTGAGCGGTGTGGTGGACCAGCACATGATGAAGTACTTTCAAGAAAATCGATGGGGTAGAAACTTGGCTGGCTTGAGACACTGCACCGAGCACGACGCCACACTCTCATCTGAGGAGATCCGGCGGTGGAGTGAAGTAAACGCGTCAGTTCTTCATCCAAGAAGGGACGACGCAGATTCAAAAAACTTTCCCTCCCAGAGATGACCTCTGGACGCGAACCTCATTCTATATGCTGCAGGAGATGTCGAGCGCCTGCCCTTGCTGCATCGGCCATATTGTCCAAGACTGACAGAGGAAGGTTGGCAGGCCGTTCACATAGAACCTGGAAGAAAGGCTTCGACGCTCGATGCAGCCTAGTTGTGATACTGAGAGCAAGCAAAAAGGCAAGGGGCCATACCGAATTCTAGGTCCACGAGGCTACAAGCATTTGAAAGATAAAGCCAGCAACCCGCAACACAACGCTAACAAGCAGAAGGCAACGAATCACTTCAAGTCCAAGGAATCTTCCAGCAAGACGACTGGAGCGCAGAAACTGGATAGGAACGTGGGCATTAACGATATGAACAGCATAATGGCTCCTTTGCATGGCTTATTGTTGATGGGTGGCCCATCGGGAACCTCTGCCCAGGCACAAGAGGTAAGTCCAATCGACATCTGCTCGATTAGTTGGCCAGCTCACAAGTTACAAAACGACTACCATGACGCTGCTTCGCCATCAGCCAATCGCATTTATGAAAGAAGGACACGCTCAAAAGGAGGCCGAAAGAAGAGGAATAAATCACGACAACGAAATAGTAGCAGTGACGCGAACCCTCAGCAGACCCATGAAAATTGTCTGGATGGATTTGGATTGGACATTTTACGATAAAGATTGCAGCTGGTGTGGGCATTTGTCACAACGGGTTTGATTTTGATATTTGAACAACTCACAGCAGGGCGGGCGCGATCGGCTTCGGCCGTGCCTTCATGCTTCCGACGGTCGAAGTGATCGTCCGCCCTCAAGTTTGACGATAGAAAGCTGAGGATCCCGCCGGTTCAGGGCATGTTGACGGGCCACGATAGATTGATGCGGAAGATTTTCCCTCTCACCTACATCGGCAACGACATCCCATGGCACACGTCGTTTAGCGCATGTCTATTGTGCCTTGGGAGTCCAAGTCAAAGTATCCCGGACACATTGGCGGGAGCCAACTCCATGGGACTTCGTGATCACGTGGGTGCTAGCCAGGGCGGAATAGCATTCGTGGATCGAATTCAGCCTCGTCGCCAGCCATAATTTGAACCCCTTGCAAAATCCAGCCTTGTCATAAGCGATCAGTCGAATGTGTCGCTCCCGACGTCGAGTGGAAGCATAGGTGCCCGAGATTTATTCCTGGCTTCCCATTACTCATCATCTTCATCATCACTCCCAAAGATTGCTTTGAACACGGCCTGCCCCGGCCTTTGCTTCTCGAGCGCCTCATTTTTGTCCGGGTCTAGCGCGGCAGGCTCATTCCCTACCATTGCTGGCGTCGACGGTTGGTTGAATAGAGCTGGTGCCTGTCTTTTATTGACTTCCGACCCTTCGTCATGTTGGAACCCTGCAGATGTGAAAGGCCGAAATTGCGTCGCTGCAGGGCCCGGCTCTCCTGCAGGAGAGGTAGTGCTACTTCTATCCCTACCTTCCTTCGAAGCTGCATGGGTGGGCATTGGGACATTGAACCTTTTACAGAGTAGCCTGGTAGGGCAGAAGTTGATAGTGGACCGTGTCATCGGACCAAACATTCCTAGTTTGGCAGCTGATTCTGCAGGGTCCTCTGGCTTGGTCTTTGGCTTGGTCAATAACGAGGACCCGGCCGTGTCGCCAGATTTACCATCTTGACCTTGTGATAATGTCGATGAAGAAGTAAAACGATTAGCCATCAAGCCGCTGATGGGTTTGAACACCTCCGCCGCTCGCGCGAACTCTTTCATCTCCAGAACCCAGTCATCCCGCCTCATGTTTTCCGCGCGAGGAGGTAGCTCATCGCTCGACCTTAGGCCCGCTTGAATCTCGAGGTAAGTTCGGTACCTCAGCCTCTTGTTTTCGTCTTCAGCATATGGCATCCAACCACCAACTGCACGATTCAAGGCCTGAAGCGCTGTATCTCGTTCAAGTTGAGGAACCATTGTCTGGAGGTCTTCTGTTACCGATTTGGATGGCTCATAACCACTTGGCGGCGGTTCGCTCCCTGCTGCAGGAAGGTTTTGACGACCTGACGCAGCGACCAGTCGATCACGAGTTGCCGGTGTTAAGAAGTCGAACACCGACTTTCCTGGAAGTTGTGACTCCCCTAACAGCGATGCTCGGGATTTGGCCGTGAGATTTGACGACTTAGATGCCACAGCTGTTGCGACAAACGTGGATGTAGTGTCTGCCTCCGTGGATGGCGAAATAGAGGACTTCCAGCCTTCAGGAACCTCAGGAGGTCTATACTTCTCATCATTTATGGTCATTGAGCTCATGGAGTCCAGTTCATCTGCCAGAACAAAACCATCAGGCGGCAATCGACCATCATGACACTTTCTGAGGACTCCCTTCAAGGTTGCTAGTTTCTTAGAGACAAATGTTGGTTTGGTCTTCACAAAAGGATTTGCAGCGCTTCCTGAACTCTTTGATTTTGACTTCGATGTCTTTTCACCTGCAATAACCTTGTGATAAGATATCTTAGGACCCATAGAGTACGGGTCCTCCTCATCAGAATCATCATCATTGAGTACCCCAACACCAAATCCAGTCCTTTTTCTTGCAGGTGCAGGCTTTTTCGTTGGGCCGAATAGCGGTGCAGTTCCGTCCTCATCTGAGATTTCGACAGAGGGCCCAGGCCTGGGATGCTTCGTTGTGATGTATTGACTTGCTGTCTCTTTTTGGTCCTGCAACTCGCCTTGATATCCCAGGCCTTTATGGTCTGTCTTGCGCACGAACGATACTAGCTTGACATCATCTGGGGCAAAAAGATGTGTCTGCGCAGGTTCATCGTCATCTTCTCCTTCTTCGCCGAGTTTTGCTGCTCTTCGTACTCGAGGACCGATGCCTTGGCCTTCACGCCAACCCATTCTCTTGAGCAATTTGGAACCAATCGTTTCATCTACTGGCCGAAAAATGTCAATAGCGGCGGTCTTCCGCATCGCATCGTGCTCCGTGCCAAATCCTGAAAAGTCTGACGAGGTATTCAGTGTGCGCGACTCTTCTGCTTCACGAAAGTCTTCTTCGTCCATGAAATCCTCCGGCTTCTGTTGGGGTACATTCTGCGCGCGGTTCGCGCGGTTCTGCCGGGACGAGACAAAGGAAGAAGGCGTCCATCCTTCCTTGGAGCCTACGGTGTTAAAATATCTGTATCCACCACTTTAGCCATTGTGCCCTTGAGGTCATTGCTCCGAGTGCTCACCCGGCGCTGAAGCCTCCTGTGAAGGCGCCGTGCAAGCGTTTCCGTCCTCTTTCATCTGTGACCTCCTGCTTCCACACTGGCACAAAAGACCCATCGTCTCGGATATTTTCATCTAGAGGAGGTAGGGGTGTTCCGTACAGGACGAAGGGCGAAGACTGTTTTTGAAGATCGGCTTCGAAGGCTTGCCGAGATCGCTTGTAGGCCATGTTGATCTACATGGCCAGGAGAGGATATACAAGAGGGACAGACCAAGGGGCCGCAGGCCGGAAACCCGTTGAACAAAGTACAGTCTATGACTGGCGAGCTCGTGGAGTCGATTGTTCGCACTTTCTCTCTCTTTTTGGCCGAGGACCTGATGATGCAAGTGGATGGCGTTGACGGTTATCTTGTCTGGCGGACAAAAAGAGTGGACGGCCCGCTGAAAGTTGGGTGTCAGACGGCCGCCGATTACGGGGGCGCCTACGCGTCGAGATCCTAGCAGCCGGCACCATGGTTTACTTGTAGGTCTGATACGGGCACCGATCCCGAGCATCTGGTTAAATGCCGCGTCCACTAATCACATCACTGGGGGCACCAAGGGAAGCTCTAAGCAGGTAGTCTAAACTGACCACTCACCAGCAGCTGCGGTACGAGCCCATTGTTGGCCTTGTTGACTGCTATTATGCAGAGCCTGGAGGTGTCGCGGAAGCATTAAATCCCCTCATGCGTGTTTGTCAGGTTCTGGTGAACCGTGCCTTTGCCTGCGCCCATCAATCAAACCTTCACCACCTGATCCCAACTTCGTTCTCCAGAATCTGAACAACTTGAAACACAGCATTGGCACCATCATTTCGCCTCAGGTCATCAATCTCGTTTGCTCTGCCGTCACGACTTCCTCTACCGTCCTACCCGCCCCAATCTGCTTGGACCTGACAGAGCTGTGTTCATCTTACTATCTGTTGAGCTCGCCTTCAACTGCATGCGAGAACCCGATGATACTGCTAGCCGGGCTATCTCCTCCTCACAGTGATCTCTCCGAGCGTCGTCTTGAGATTCACACGCTCTTCGACCCATAGGCGAGGATACAAACCCGATACTGAATCGAGCACCTCCCAAACAAAGCCTTGTGGCTGCAAAGCCCAACGGCTCAAGGGGGTTAGACGTTGCCTGCCGTCCGTGCGCCTCATACTGGCAGGCGTGGGTACTTGAATTCCTACCGCAAACGTAACACTCGATCTGGTCTCCGATCAAACAACCGCAGAATCTGAACGGCGACCGAACCGACTCGTCTAGCACGGTTGACAAACATGGCCACGACGGCATCACAACAGTCTCCGTCGCTGGTGCGCAGTCACTCGACCTCTCGCAACCCTCCCTCTTCATATGCTGCCACTTCGCCCTCACAGCCATCAAGGACGCGTTCTACAAACACGAGACCCTCAAATCATACCCGCTCTGGATCCAGAACCCACGAAAACCCTCCTCAGTCCAATCCCACCGCCCTTGCGAATGTCGCTCGCAGAGATTTCGAACAATCAAATGTCGCTCGTACGACTTCCTCTCGTCGCAGCACGTCCCGAGACGGACGAGGTGAATATCATTCGGAGGCTTCTGCTCACGGGCGATCCTCCTCCCGACCTGGATCTCGACGAAACAGTCAAGATCTAACAGCACCTACAACAGTAGTTGCCAACGGGACAACCTCGCATCCTCCGCCCAGTACAACCTCAAGGACTGAGACGCACTCCTCGCAAACCTATCCCACAATTGGTCGAAGACGGACATCTATAACATGCCAGACAGGGACTTGGTCACTAGGGAAAACCATTGGTCAAGGCAGCATGGGGAAGGTAAAGCTGGCAAAGAACATCGAGAGTGGAGAGCAAGCAGCTATCAAAATCGTCCCGCGGCAATCAGCCGACGAGCAGGGGAATCCGAAGGATGAGCGCGCAGATCGTTCGAAAGAAATCCGAACAGCCAGAGAGGCCGCCATGGTGTCATTGCTATGTCACCCTTACATTTGTGGAATGATCGATGTTCAGAGGACCAACTATCACTGGTACATGCTTTTTGAGTACGTGAATGGGGGGCAGATGCTAGACTACATTATCGCCCACGGCAGGCTGAAAGAGAAGCAAGCGCGGAAATTTGCTCGTCAGATTGCAAGCGCCCTGGACTATTGCCATCGAAACAGCATCGTCCATCGGGATCTCAAGATCGAGAATATTCTTATCAGCAAGACCGGGGATATCAAGATCATCGACTTTGGCCTTAGCAACCTTTATTCACCTCGTTCGCTTCTGAAAACATTTTGCGGGAGTTTGTATTTTGCGGCGCCGGAATTATTGCAAGCTCGTCAGTACACTGGCCCTGAGGTTGATGTATGGAGTTTCGGGATTGTTCTTTATGTTCTCGTATGTGGTAAAGTTCCATTTGACGACCAAAGCATGCCCCAGTTGCATGCGAAAATCAAAAGAGGTGTTGTTGACTACCCTCAGTGGCTGACAGCCGGTACGTTTCGGTCCTGATTCGAGAAGCCTCCCGCTTTCTAACGTCTTCTAGAATGCAAGAATATCATTTCACGCATGCTCGTGGTTGATCCACGAGATCGAGCAAGTCTCCAGGAAATTATGAACCATCCGTGGATGACCAAAGGCTTTAACGGCCCCCCGGACAATTATCTTCCACATAGGGAGCCTCTTCAGTTACCGCTCGATCCAGAAGTCATTGACAAAATGCAAGGCTTTGATTTTGGTTCTGCGGCATATATTACCGAGCAGCTCACTCGGATCCTCGAATCAGAGGACTACCAGAGTGCTGTACGCAGAAGCGCCAAGGAAGACTACAGCCACGCCTCGAGCAGTGGAGAGAAGAAGCGTGGAGTTTTCGACTTCTACAAACGACGAAATTCCATCAGTCGAGAAGGTCTCTCGGCACCATCTTCTGAGGCTATTCGGGGGCATGACCCTATCAACGCTTACAGCCCACTGATTTCAATATATTACCTCGCACGGGAGAAGCGTGACCGAGAGCGACAACAGCCGAATCCCGGTGCGCTAGCAATGCCCATGACGGAAAAAGAGGCGCCTCTCAAACTTCCTGGGCTGCCTACACCGGAGGCTGCGCACACAAACACGTTTGCCCCAGAAATGCCGGGAGAGAAAGCCACAGGTGGCCGAGCGAGACCCCGGGCTCGAACGAACGGAGAAGATGATGTGGCCCATAGTGCGAAGACACTTGAAGCCCCTGAGCGAAAGCCTGCTCCCAGTGCAGTCTCCCCGACTGCCATTCCTCAACCTGATCAGCCTGCAAAGCGCGAGGGAACTGCTTTGGGTCTTTTGCGAAGGTTTAGTACTAGACGCTACAGAGACCGAGACATGGAACGGCCCCAACCCCCTCCCGCGCTGAATATTCAACCTCCAGCTGATTCAGTAACACCTCCGCGGAAGTCCTTCTCTGTTCGACGCTCACGGAGACGAGACCCCAGTCCAACAACCCATCATCAGGGAGGCAGTCAACCTCAGCATGAAGGTCTACTCAGTGCCAGTGGCGGATTGTCCAGAGCCGGGAAATTCCTGGGAAGATCGACCAGCGTCAATTCAGCCGAGTATCGACCACGACGTGTTCTGCATAGGGGACCGTCAGGTAACGATTCTCCAATGCTTGCGCCCGAGCCACCGCCTACCAGCGGCTCTGATCAATCAAGTGTGAACGCCGGCCGGGCTGGCAAAGGCGTGGAGCTTACAGACAAGCCCGCTCCCAACGCCAGCCCCATGACGACGCCGCGTACTCCTACTACGACACGGACCAAATCTTTGGGGCATGCACGTCAGGAGAGCATTCAAGCTCGGCGACGCCGTCATGAAGAGCGACGAGCAGAGGCCAATGTCCCTGAGGAGACGGATGCTGAAATGCGAGATGAGGTCGACGCACTCGATACACCTGCGATTCCCGATACCCCTGGGACAGAAATTTCCAAGCCAGCCAGTCTCAAAGGGTTGTTCTCGACGTCGACGACCAGCAGCAAGCCACCCGAGTTTATCAGGCACGACATTATTCGCGTTTTGAATCAGCTTGGAGTGCAATATACCGTGATCAAGGGCGGCTTCTCTTGTAGACATGCCCCCAGCATTAACCTCGAAGGAGTCAAGGAGCACGTGGCTGGGCTCGATGAAGACCGGAGTGGACGCGTGACAACCGGACATCAACGACGGATTTCGTTTGGCGGAGCGTTCCGGGGCAAAGAGAGAGAAGAGATTAGGGATGACAGGTTAAGCCGACATCATACGAGAAGGCGACAACCAGACCAGAGTTTTGTCACCAACTCCGAAGGGTCGGATGAATATTTGCAACAGAATCGAGGTCCCGATACTCACGACGGGGCCGCGACAAGGACTCGGGTACAAGAGGACAGTGGCGAGCGATTGGTGCTCAAATTTGAGATTGCGATTGTCAAGATCCCTCTTCTTTCACTTCATGGCATTCAGTTCAAGAAGGTGCAAGGGGGAATGAATCAATACCGGTCGATGACCTCAGCGATTCTCAACGCATTGAGATTGTGATGCAATGGGCAGGCAGATGGATTTCCTTTGTTACGGCTTAGCGAAACGCAAATGAAGCAAGCACAGCGCAATGGTCATTGGGCAGCGCGGTTTGACTGTGGGCGTACTGGGAACTATAGTGGGAGTGAGGTAGAGACTGCTGAGCAGCGATTTGTCAACTTGATGAACGGAATGCCAGAAAACGCAGGTACCGAACAGTAGTAGCCGTGGAGGCAGGAAAATGTAGTGTTTTTCCCACGCCTACCTCAAAGATGGATTCTCGTCGTAATGAAGAGTGTCGAGATGAATATCAATTCAATGGCGTGCAGTGACCAGCTCTTTTTGGATTATTCCTGGAGCGAGATTCCACCACCATTCGTTGGCGCGGGCGGGGAAGGGGAAGCGATCGACGGCCGTCGGAGACGAAGGGACTCGGAAAAGATCCGTGGCATGCATCTTTTGCACCTTTTCAACCCCGTGAAAGGAACGATGGATACCCAGAGTACTAGGTAGTGAGAAGCAATTTCAGCCAGAGGATTCGGGGGCGCAGGCGTCTCTCACGCAGCAGTCGGCTCCCAAGTTGGTGCAGAGTAAAGAGAAGGAATGATGCAGGATAATAATAACAGAGCAACTGAGACATTGCTGGACAATTGTACTCCCTCCGTAGTGTGAGGGATCTGGATTTACCATCAGCTGGCGGTTCGCGGGCCTAAAGAGTCAAGACCAGGCAAGCAGGCATAGAGGCCTAGAGGCGCCAGAGGGCATGGAAAAGGCACCTCCCGCCCGAGTGACGGTTGACGGCTCGAGGGTTCTAGGGTTCCTTGGGTTGTAGGTGCCCCACGGGCCACTCAGCGTGTGGCCCCCAGGGCTCTTGGGCTCCAGAACCCACCCATCACCCATCACCATCGGGGAACCAGACTGTCAAACCGTCCGTCTCCAGCTTTTGGCTTGGGTGATTTTTCCCAAAAGCGAACTCCTCAAACAAGCCCGACAGACAAGAAACATCCGCAACCGCAACCGCAACCGCAGACACCACCAACACAACCTCACTTCTCTCTCTCTTTCCCTCCTTCTCCCATCCCATCTCATCCGTCCCCTTCGTTGCAGTTTCTGTTACTCGATTGCGGCTGCACTCTTCGTTCTTCATTCTTGACGCCATCCAGGCTAGACTGTAAGCGGGCCGCTCACCAGTTCAACACCCTCCTTTTTTAAATTATTCTTGTGTTTGGTTTGCGAGGTCCCAAGCTTCCTGGGGCCCTGTGTCTCGGTCCCGCAATTGTGGTGACTGCGGCCCAGTGCCTGCGCCTGCGCCTTTTCCAGCCCAGCTTCTCACAGTTGCCCGGTCCCCATTCCCATTTCCACCACCCCTTCGACTTTTTTCCCTGAGGCTCGTGCCCTCTGCCCACTGCATCTGCCACTGCCAACGACCATCCCTCCACCGAGACATTCAAAGCCGCTCCGTTGCTGTCTCGCTGTCTATTGTTGAACCCCGGGATTTCAGAAAACCACAAATCCTCCACACCACAAGCGCAGTCGGACTGGCCGGTTCCTGTCGATTCAGCTCCTCCCCAGAGCACCTCCTGTGCGACGTGGCTACCGACACGGGCAGCTCATGGCCTCTGCAGCCAGCATTCCTTCCCCGAATTTGAATACTGGAGTCAATCCTTCACAAAATAATGGTTTAACAAGGGCTACAATGAGATCAAGTAGCAACCAGAAGGCTGTGGATCCAGGGCGCAAGCAGAGTCCCGGTGGTGGTGGTAGTGGTGACGGAATTTCAAGGTATGCAAACGCAACCCGAGACTTTCCCTGCCCGTCTCTGCAGGCTGGACCACTTCCCCCCCCCCTTTGGCAACATCCTCGTCTCGCCTTGGAAGAGGTGCGATGCAGATATGATAGTCTAGTTCGACGTCAATTCCTGCAAAGGTTCTCACTAATCGAAACAAAGTGCCAGACGGCCGCCTGCTCAGAAGGTCTGGGGCTCGTCCTCGAACTCATTCCAGCAACGAGGCTCCATGCCTATCCACCAGAATGGGAACACCCCTCAACCCAGGAACACAAATGTTACGAGGTCTACCACAGCGCAGAAGGATGCAGGTATTACAGACAAACAAGCGCACGAGAGATTGATGTTCCTTTTTGGGGCGGCTATAGTATACTCAGGTCACCACCCCCAATGGCCGAGATGGTAACTGACATTTGGTGGCAGGGCTTGAACATCATCGTCACATCCAAATCAGGAGAAAAGTTCGAGGGTTTGTTGTCTGGTTCATTCGTCACACCAGCGAGCACCAAGATCACTCTTAAGATGGTCAGAAAATTACAACCTCAGGCGAACGGCGTTGCATCTCGGGAAGCGGCCTTAGTTGGTTCGAGTCCAGAGCATGCAATGAACTTCGACTTGAAGGACATGGCCGACATGACAATCGCAGACTTCTCTCTTCCTGAGACCTCAAAACTTACCAACGGTAAGGACGCTCGATCCTACCCTGTCAGGGTACGCACTAACACCATGCCCGCAGGTTCTTCCTCGACCTTTCAGACTGATTCCGATATTTCTGGCAATCAGGCTCGGGGCGAACGCGAACTTCAACGATGGGTGCCTGAGGGACCAGACAACACCGACTATTCACTGGGGTCGGGCAATACTGCCCCTTGGGATCAGTTTGCTACCAACTCTCAGTTGTTCGGTGCTAAGAGCACCTATGACGAGAACCTCTACACAACCACCATCGACCGCAACGCGCCTTCTTACAAGCGCCGGGAAGCCGAAGCCGAAAGGATCGCGCGGGAGATTGAAGGTTCAACGTCGACAAATGCACACATTCGCGAGGAACGTGGTCAGGTCCTAGAGAATGACGGCGAGGACGAGGAAGAGAAATACAGTGGAGTTCGTCGGGATGAGCAATCCTACCCTCCACTGGCTGTCGGCGGTGCGAATAAATACACGCCCCCAGCGAAGCGTGCCCCTACTGGCCAAGCAACTGTTCCAGGAGCACCTGTAGATCCCGCAATCATATCCGCACAGCTGTCTCGACCCGATCCGACCGTGGGGAACACCCAAAAAGCCAGACATGAAAGAGACGGTCCTGTTGTTGCCGAGAAGAGCACGGCCCCCACGGCAGACAAGCAGCTATCTGAGCCAAATGGCATGGCCTCAACACAGAGTGCTCCGCTCGACAAGGTTGCCAAACCCACTGCTCAAACGACGCCCAGCAAGGTTGAGCCGACAAACGTCGAGCTACAACCTAGCAATAAAGGCATCCCTCAAGGTCCGACTGAAAATGTCGAAGCCAAGGTCCTCCACCAATTCCGCCAATTCGCCGATCTAGAGAAGCAAAGGGTCATCGAGAGAAGAAAGGCACAAGCAAACCAAGATCGGGCTGCTAAGCTAAACGAACTTCTCCGCTTCTCGAAGACATTCAAACTCAAGACCCCCATTCCGAGCGACCTGATCGGGATCCTGGCTAAAGACCCTGCTAAGCAGGAGGCTATCGTTGAAAAAGCACAAAAAGAGTCCAGCGAATCAACTTCAACGGCGAAGGCGAGCCCTTCGCAGGCCCCAGTGGCCAGCAACACCACCACCCGCAAAGCCGACGTTCCACAAGCTCAACCGCCTGTGCCGGAGCGACAAGTGTTCCATCGTGGTCGTGGGGGATTTCAACAAGGTGGACGGTCTGACCGACCGGCAGGCCAGCAACAGCCACCGCTTTTTCCAGGTCGAAATAACAGCGCTCCATATCAATCCAGATTTGGTGCACATCAGCAAGACCGCAAGGGTGTTCAGCCGCCTCCCATTCCTGCACCGATTCCCATTATTGAAGGCCGTGTTCCTCCAACTGGACCCATGGCCGACCAAACCGGAATGACTAGTCCGCAGAGATCCAACATGCACACTCCGAATTCCGCCATCTCTGGAAAATTCAATCTCAATGTGAAAGCGTCCGAGTTTCGTCCCACTGCAGCCTCGTTCAATCCAGCTGGCCCTTCGCAAACTCCTTCGAGCCCTGGCTCTACCCAACGTGCGGGATCCATCTCCAGAACAGCGTCTCCCTCTGTGTTCTTTGGTAACCGAAAGCCGAAGCCAGCTTCCCAGAGGCCCTCCATTGTCAAAGATTTCAACCCTATCGTTCGGATGAAAGCCGAGCAGACCCACAAGAAGGCTGCAGACGGAGCAAAACCCGAGGAGGTGCAGAAAGATTATAGCAGCAATGGGGACATTCCGAATGCTTTCCAAACAGGACCAAGATGGACCGTCAAGCCCGAGAACGATACAAAGACCTATGAGGAAGCGTTCGAACAACCCTTGGCACCCCCGGTGGTCTCACCAGCTCAGAGCCGCTCATCGTCGAGCCACCATATTCCATACCTCGGGCAAGGTATGGCAATACCTAATGGACCTGCCAATATTCCACACATTGCAACGCCACAGCACTTGTCACATGCCGGCCCACACCAGTATCCTCATCAATATGAGGATGGCGGTCATCGGATGCAGTACGGAGCAGCAACTCCGGGTGTGTTCTCCTCGCCCAATATGGCTTCTCGTCAAGCATCGGCGTATGCTTCTCCCATGACACACTCTGCCCAACTCTCTTACCAATCGCAACCATATTTCGGGACACCCACTGGGCAGATGCCAATGCAAATGCGACCATATCCGGGCACTCCTGGCATGATGCATGCTCAAGTAGGGCAGATGAGTGCGCCGATGATGGTCCAACAGCCTTCAAATGGTCCGTACATGGCAGTTCCGCAGCATTTCAATCACCAAATGCAAATGTATTCGCCAAACCCCAGCCATGTATACCCCCAGCAGAATGGGGGATACTCCAGTCCGGGACGCATGGCGCCGATGATGATGCAGCAAGGATCACAGCAAGGCCACCCGCCTGCACCCAGCATGATGTTTAGCGTATCCAACCAAGGAGCGGCGCCGATGGCATATCCACAGCAGCAAATGGGAATGCATCGTGGCAGCTATGGTGGAGGGCACCAATACGGTTCTACACCTCACCAGGGGTATGCCATGCAGCACCGAACCATGAGCAGTGGGTATGGGCAGTTGCAGCAAAAGATGCATCACCAAATGCCGCCTGTTCATGGACCTGCGATGAATGGGCCTCCACAACAACCGGCATATGGCCAGCTAGAGGGAGTTCAAGACGATGGCAAGTGAAAGGTCATGGTGCATTGCTCGAAATTACGTTCAACCATTATTTCTAACACCTTTCTGGTGTACCACCACGGCGACACTGGCAGTCTTGCCTCGTGACGATTCGGTAATTGAAGCCAAATATTGGACCTCCATTCAATCAGATGCGCCTTTACAAACGGTATGTCGCAAAGTTCCGAGTTTCCTACATCTGCTTACTTGGCTAGTACAATAACAGACGAGATGGAGATTCACCAACAAGGGAATAATGACATCGCCGACATCAGACTGGAAATCGCTCTCCCAACGGGCCTTGCAGACATTTTTATTTTTCCATCACAGAAGTTCTGTGGATCTTCGAGGCTGCGGACTATTTCCATTGCGGGTTGGGAATGGAACCAGAATCAGCCATGCAGCAAGTCACACTGCTGGAGATTGACGCAGGGAGCACCGGCGACAAGAAACAGTTGAAGGGAACAGATATCGACAGGAGGAAGAAGTCAGGATGGGCACAGAAGGCTTTTGCAGAAGCTGCATCGCTAGTGGGAGGCGGCAGGATGTCGAATCCAGCTCGCTGCTGGCCGGAGGAAGGAACGGTTGATATAGCTCAGGCAAGGAAGGGGGTTTCAGCAGAGCAAGGCAGCAGAGGAAGCAGTTGTTGGCGTTTGAGAGACAGAGTGAAATGGTGAAATAGGGAGAGAAGAAGCGTCACGAAAATGAGAGGGGGAGCCCCTTTTTTAAATGCATAGCTGCTTCTTGTCTCGAGCCGCTCACTGCTCGGATGGCCCGAGGATTAATCAAAGTCGCTCAAGTAGTAATCCTACTGCAACTCCCTGTACCTGGGACTCCAGACGGTATACTCGGGACTGGGTACGCAGCAGTTACATAGGCAGTACTCTGTGCAAGCTGAGGGGACACAAATGGCGATCGGACCACGGATTTGACTGCTGCATGCAGTCCATCATTTTAGCTTCTTAGCTTGTTCGCTTGGTCTTGGTCGCTTCGGCTGCCGTGTTAGAAAGTTCTTTTTGGGGCCTTGTCTTGCCGCTGGGCGTGCCACGTAGCAAACCTCCCTTTGCTCCCTCCACCGCTTGTTCCTTCTTTTTCCTCTGCCTGCTGCCATTTCTCTTCCTTTTCTTTACCGCTACGTCAGTCTCCAGCCATGGCTGCCCATCCCACTCGGTCCGGCCTTGGGTACACGACGCCAATAGCTGCATCGACTCGGTACTCGATACCTCGTCCTTGTACTTGTAGGTGCATATCCTCTCGAGTCCCCATCTCAACTTCAAGCCCTGTCAAAGCGCCAAACCTTGTCCGTGAGTGGCTCGTCCTGCTCCGGCTAGCCTCCAATCTTCCTCCACAGGGGTTAATCCATGGCTAACACGCTATTGCCAATCCGGTAAAGACGGCGACCAGGGCAGCACGCGCTTGATGCGCTGGCACGTTGCAGCTTCTCCCAGATCGCCGGCTTTCAGCCTCTCGTCCACAACTCGTCTACCGCTGACCTCTCATCAATCACTTTTCACTTTGCCTTGCCAGCTCCAACGGGCTCAACAGCAATGGCTTCGTTCGTTTCATTTGCTCTCATCGTCACAGCATGGTGATCACTGGGAACCCTCTCTCACCCCCGTCGTGCACTTCATCTTGCAGCTTCTCACCGTCCCTACCGCTCTGTCTTGTGCTTGACTAACCGGGTCCGTCCGACCCCATACTACCTGCATCTTGCATCTGCACCTATCTGCATCCGCACTACCATCATTCGTCCTGTTTGCAACTGTCTACTATCGGAATCTCCCCTCGTGTGCTGTGCATTTCCCCTGCTCCCAACCCGGCAATCTGCCTCTGAGAGCCAACACCTGCATCCACAATCAGCATCCATTCGATTTGTTCCAAACCTTGGATTGCCCCCCGGAAGAAAGAAGAAGGAAGAACAAGTACCTTGCCGATTCGAGTCCGATAAAGCCTTTGGAGAAGCTTGAGCATAGAATCGGGCAGTACTCGAATACACCCATTGGACATTCGCTCCCAGAAAGACCAACGGCTCTTTTCCTTCCCAGCTTGCCAGACCAGCAAACACCATGCGTCAGACCAGAACAAGCGGTACCCTACAGCCTCATTTCCAGACAAGAGCCCGGCGGCCGCAATTGCAACCTCCAACACTACCTGTCCCATATTCATTGGCTACAATATTAAGGGTGCTGGGCGAATAGGCGGTTTTGCGCCAGTGTGCTGTACGTATGCGCTCCAAACCCCCGGTGCTGTGGCTTTGCATCTTCCTTCAGGAACGTTGCAGGGACGTCATGGGCGAGTTACTTTCGGTCTCAGCGAGCTGACATCCGGCCTCAGAAACCCAATCTCGGCAGCACCACACCTGCACAGCCTTTTGTACAGCTGTCCACCCGTTATTACGATCTCTTTTCCTTCAACTGTACATTTTTTGTAACAACAGCGCAATTCCTATCGATTTTTTACCCTAATCACACTGGCTTTCACCGCAGAAGTTTGCGCCTCTTTCCTTTCTTCCATTTGTACCAACAGTCGATTCCCACGCAAAGAAACGGTCGCTCAATAGAAAAAGAGAGAAGCGAAAGTCACTCGTTTGTACACACGCTCGCTCTTCCAGTCGCACTCCAACCTACGCCTGAATGGTCACAGAGGACGTCAAAAATCACTGTCTTGGGAAACGGCCGGCTGTCTCAATTGATATTTCTCCGACCTATTAAGGAAATTCTCCGAAAAGTTCATACTCGCAAATAGGTGAATCAAGGCTCTGACAGCCTTGTTCATCATCTCACACGAAACCCCTAAGTTGCTGAGGCGGGCTATTTTTTTTTTTACAAGCGCCTTCGCTTTGGCACCGGGCGGCTACAGGTAAATTGCACTTTTCGCTTGTTTCACAAACCCAAGTTCTTCGTCGAAACACTGCCTTCTTCACCGTTTTTGTGTCCCTTGAGTTCACGGCCACCTCAATTCTGCATCCACGGACAACCACCCAGAGCCTACTTGTTGGGACGGGGCAGAAATCTCTCCGCCATTCCCGCTCATTGAGCTGCCGCAAATACAAGCGTCCAGATTTCCTTGCTCCAGTTGACGGATCTTGGCGGTTGTTTTTAAACTTAACCTGCCAGCTGGCACCACGACTCCTGGGTCAAAGAAAGAATGGATACAGATGGGATTAAGAGCGACGACAAGTCAGAATCGCTACAACCCACACGAACGCGCAAACGATGGAAAGAGGGCATTGTGGAACTGACATACCTGTCTCGACAGTGGCAGCCGTCCAGTAAGGACCAACCAGACCCTCCATTGTATTCGACTTGGATGGCCTCCTCGGAAGTGGATCAAAAGTTTCTGGGTTATTTCGCAAAAGTTACTACTACGGAGAATAATTATCTTTCTAG
Source organism: Cladophialophora bantiana CBS 173.52 (assembly GCF_000835475.1). Taxonomy (NCBI): domain Eukaryota; kingdom Fungi; phylum Ascomycota; class Eurotiomycetes; order Chaetothyriales; family Herpotrichiellaceae; genus Cladophialophora; species Cladophialophora bantiana. Next base: position 692,765 of record NW_015971586.1, read on the forward strand.
GTGAGCCCCCTGTCCGTTCCGGGATGAGAGAGGATACTTCCAAGTACGTTTCCGGGCCAATCAAACTAACATGGGTATGATGGATAGTTTCCTATTCCGTGTCCTCGGCCTTTCGGTGATTCTGGCTGAGAAGCTCCTGCGTGCGCGCCACGCAAAACGCCTCGACCCTGTCCGGGACCCAAAAGCCCGCCACTTAATTCACCACATCCTATGGCTCGCCCGTGAAGGGCTCGTTATGGTGGAGCAATATATACTTCCGATGGTGGGCCACTATGTCGAATTAAAGGTGTTGAGTTACAAACTCAAGGCCAGCTTCTACCATATTTTTGTACTGTTTCATAATGAGCCACCGGTGAATGATCGCATTAATCGGAGTAAGAGCACCAGTGGCGGGGATGCGAGTTACACTTTGTTTCCGGAGCCTTTGAGTCCGAGAGAATCGAGAGATGGCAGAGAAAGGCTAGGCAGACAGGCTACGGTCAGATCTCCCACAGAGAGTGGACGGAGGAGGTCGCCAGCAATCAGCCTTGGAGGTCCTGTGGGCGGCAGCGGGGGAGTGGCAGCGACAACGCGAACTCCACCTGGGCTTCCCCTTCCGGCGACGTATCCTTATTACACCAACGGCAACAACAACAACAACAACAACAACCACCACAACAACAACGGCAATGGCAATGGTAACGGCACGGCAACGTTCCTCCTCCCTTTACAAGACTACACCCCATACGCAACCCAAGCGTTCCGCGAAGCCGACGAACTCGCCGAGCGCCTGCTTCCTGGATCTCATCCGGTCCGCCTGTCGGTCAAAGTCGAATACGTCGCCTACGTCTATGATTGTCTACACGAAGCCGAAGCCTCGAGGCGGATGGCGAGGATGGCTATCAGGCACGTGTATGAAGCGCAGGAGGGCATGGATGACGATTCCTTCCAAGATGCGGCGGAGATGGTGGGAATACTGGGGCGGATGATGAAGAGAGGGCTGGGGGGAGGGGGGAGCAGCGGGAGTCAGATGCAGGGACAAGGCGGCAGTGGTGGAGGTGGTAGGAGAGATATCCAGCAGCCGTCGACGTGGGTATAGATCCGGGTCTGCCCTGATTGAGATCTGCCATGGCATTGTCTGCCTCTTGGGTCTGCTTCGAATCCAGTACCTGTGTTGAAACCGGACAATCCAAATGAACTTTTTCCTCCGATGCTTTCGGTCTTTTGTTCCGGGGACATCTCAGTGACATTGCGCTGCCCAAGTCCGACCTCAGTAGGTGTTGGGGCATGAATATGATCAAGAGTACACGTAACTACGGGCAGGCGATATCAGGAGAGGCAGAAGAGCCGCCAGGGAGGGTCGTTAGAAAGGTCCCCCGTATAGGTCGAGTGAGGTTAGGATCAGATGAAGGCCTGATGAGAGTAGAGTGGGTTGCAGATGAGATCGAAGGGAGCGGTTGTCGTGGAACCTGGTATGTACCTACGAGTAGCTTTGTCATAAATATCCTATATACGTCTCTGTCGCCTCCTCCTTGTGGGATATGTGTTTTTTTATAGTCTACTCTCACCAGACTGCATGCGGCCTGAATATCTCTCTGGGCCTTGACGCTCGCTTCTCTTACGACAAGGGATGGCTGGATCAAGCCAGAGGTCCACTTCCTGAGCATTTGGTGGCGAGCTTGGATTGATCGTCATTTCACAGGATTGGACGAGGGGACGAACAAAGGCACCAAGGCCGCACTCGCCCTCTCCAACTGCGTCCCAGCGTCCATTTGCTATTTGCCATCTGCACCATCTGCCATCTGCGCCTTTTGGCTCTGCGCGACTTCTAGATATTTATTAATTCCGGCGCAAGACTCCTTCTTTTCCTTTGTGCACCCTCCGCCAACTTCAAATTTCCATCACTGCTCCCTCTGTAGTCTTCTCTTCTCCTCTACATCACACCCACAGCCACCCCACACCCCGTCGGTAAAAGAGACTCGCTGGACATCAGGGACAAGGTTCGTTCCACCTCCCTCCACTTGAAACGCGACGTTCCCTAACTCCGGTACGCGCTTTACCAGCCTATTGCCACCGTTCTCACTTTGCTATCTCTCAATCTATCCCTTCCGCCTCCTACACTATGTCAGAAACCGGTCAGGGCTCGCCAAACGGCGCTGCGGGCGACGTGCCTCCAGCTGCGGCGGCCAACAACGAACACTTGAACATCAAAGTCACCGATGGGAACAACGAGGTCTTCTTCAAGATCAAGCGGAGCACCAAGCTGGAGAAACTCATGCGGGCGTTTTGCGAAAGACAAGGCAAGGACCCGAAGGCTGCGCGATTCCTGTTCGATGGGCAGAAAGTGCAAGCCGGCGATACACCCGAACAGGTGAGGGATCGGTCTGCGCAACAGGCCATGACTCAGAGACGGCTGACAAATGCGCCCAGCTTGAGATGCAGGACGGGGATTCAATCGAAGTGCACCAGGAGCAGATTGGTGGTTCCGCTTAAGGGCGCCCCGAGGCCAGAATGGTTTGCAGACGAAAGAATGACATCGAGCTGAAGGCTACAATTTCTTGCATGGATATCTTCTGGGCATGGTACACGGAAGACATGGTGCTGTTTGGTCGAGGGGTTGCGGACAGCAGCTTGGTCAACGAGGCGACGACGACGACAGCCATGAGGGCGGCGAGTCTTTTTCATGGAGTTGATGATCCCCGGTTGTCACGGTGACATGTGAACGTCTCTTTCTCAACCGACACTTGAGAATTGCATCTCATCCGGTCCAAAAGACACGGGCGGCCAATATGGCTGGAGCAATACGGGGTGGCTTGTAGCTCGAGGTTCACGGTTCAAATATTCAATTGCTTGTTCCCCCCAGCACCATGGCACTGGCCTTTGCACATGCCTCAAGAACAACCAGCCTCGATCATGCTGCTTCATTTACTATCAAGACATGAGGTCGAGACTTTGTGTAGTGGCCCGTAGATTTTGGTGTATGACGCACAAGGCGCGTGGCCGCGGCGCTGCTTCTCTCCACCACCGCACCATCACTACTGCTTCTCATCCTGGATTCTATACACCCTGCCTGCATGATTTGGGTGATCAATCTGTCCATCTCCTGACCCCAGTTACAGGGGCGACTGGCAGCAGTGTCCTTGTCCAAGAAGTCGTAACTCATCATCGACGACGACCGTTTCCACAAAGACCGCCCCAGTCTGTCAGCCCCTCACTCCCTCCTGACTTCTCACCACTGAATGCGAGCAGTATGTCATTCCATAACGCGAAGAGGCTGCGTCCGCTCCATCGGCCGCCATCCAGCTCCCTGGTGTCGTGGGCCGATTTTGAAAGAAAAAAAAAACCGCCTTGACCCTTGAGGCTGTGCGACGAGGCAGAGCTACATTCAACCCGAGCTGAGAAGATCTCAAATGCCTTTTCTCCGGCTTTCCCAAGGCAGACTGAACCTCTCTGGACCTCGCAGTATCCCACCTTCTCGCGACTTTCCTTCTGCTGGAACAGCACTGCATTGTTCTTCACCTTCGATTCAGAGGACTGTTTGAAAACCCAACTTCAGACCTGAATCCGGGAATCGTGCAGCTCGTGCCATCGGAACTTTGCTAACTAGTCAACGCTCCGATTGATGCGCCCCTGCCGCTGGCTCATTCATGGGCTCGCCATTCAGCATGTCTTCCCCATCGGACCGGGAGCTGGCATTCACCCAGATGTCCAGCAGCACGCCCCCACAACTTTCCTCTTTTTCCCAGCAAGGCAACGAGGACTGGGTTGCGCTTGGCCGAGTGCAGAATTCTGCTTCAGTTGCCGTCCTCGGTCGTCTGGCTGGAGCAGGCATCGACACCCTTACAGTTGCCTTCGGACCAGCAATGTGCTCTGCCATTCCCATCGATCTTCATGGAGAAAAGGTGCTCCAAGACGCCATGAAGCGACTAGCATCGCGCTCCTCTTTCGGCGACCTCATCTGATTTGGTGTCGGCGTGCGACATATTCTTCGAGATCTCATCCAGACCGCGCGGGGTCAGCTTTTGGTTGATCTCTGTGCTGCTCTCTGCGAAGGATATTCGACAGGCGTCTCCGCCCTCGTCCTATACGAGATATGCCGGCCGCTTGGGCGGAGTTTATACAGGGTCTGCGCGTCCGAGCGCTTTCGAGCAAGGGAGAACTCATCTTTAACAATCATGGCGATGACGCAGCTGGTTCTCAAGTCTCTATTACGTTCCGACAAATCGAATCCTCCGAGGCCTCCATCCAATGTACTGGTAACACTTTTGCCGTTCGGTCTGGAGCTGCATTTATTGCCGACTGCTTCTCAATTCATTCTGAAGCTGACCGCCTTGATGAGTACTGGTACTTCTCAAGTGACCGAACAGAATAGAGATCCGTGCTTCGAGCCACGTTTAGGGATGAGACCCTGGATCTATTGACTGGCCCCGGGCCTTCGCCTTCTACAGAGAATCAGTCGTCGACGTCGCCCTTGTCAAGGTGGATTAACACGTGCTGCGATATCGAAAAAGATTTTGCGCGAAGAGCTTTTGTCAGAGTCATTGCCTCCGGAACAGCCCTGGTCTTAAGAAATACAACGATCTACCATTGCTTTGGTGATCACATTGGGTTTATTATCATGGTTGACGGTTAGGATGACGGATTTGAAACCTCTAATGTCCCATCTGGTCGATGCAGCCTGGTCCCTCAACCCATTGCGTGAAGTCGATTTCCATGTTGAGCAGTATCATTCGGCGCTCCAGGATCTGATCGCAGCCTGTCGATGCAGGCAATGTTCCTGGCACAGGAGTGAACGGTCCCCATGCCCGGTTGGCCTTGCACGGACTATAGTCAAATTATCAAATCTTCTCCCAAGGTTGATCCAAACACGATTGCGTCCAACTCACACAGGTATTATGGGCCTGTACCATGATTTGACTAGAATCAATCTCAACGATCGTACCATTACTCGTCTCAACAGTCGCAAAGTCGGTGAATTGTGGTAGATTTACCTGGAGGTTGTTGATTCAGGGCTGGATAAGGAATATCTTGCTTGCTCTAGACTCTTTGGAACTAGCAGTTCGCCCTTTTCACTCTCAGACGCGGGGTACTGCGCTTTCGGTGACGGCACCATATTCTGTTACACAGACACTCTAAGGGAGCCGACAGATTGCATCGAACAAGCTATTTTCATACATGTCGGGGCGGGTTCAATCCACTATGGCTCAAGACTATACGACAGGGTATCAGGCCGGGTTCCAATGGAAGCTGGTCGCCAGTATCCAGCACATCATCTCACGCTCAATAGTCTCATATGTCTTTTGGACCAGGATACGACCTCTCCAGAACTTTCTCTAGAAGCAGTGGTCGAGGAAAGAATCAGGGGCCTTGCATTCTGATATAGAGCCCCCTGCGGACATGGGAATGTTACCTTCTCGCCCACGAGACTGCTGGTTGGATTAGCCAGAGCCCGCGACCCCCTCATTCCGCGAAAATGCTCCTGGTCTACCCAGCATTGAAGTTCGATCCTCGAAGACGGAACATACAAAATGATCGACAGAGAGGGTGACGTCCCTCATGAACTCCAAACGAACTTTCTCTTACGTCCTTTGCGAGCGAATCTCCTTGGCCGCTGTGTTGCCATTGCCCGCGCAGAGTGCCCCCGAATTGCCTTGGTAAAGACCGACGACGAGTTCGCCATCTTCGCAAGATACTAGGGGACAACCGAACCAGACTCTGTCCACCACCTCACCCCTGCAGAATCTTAGAAATGGATTAAAGATAATACTTAGGCTGGGTACGCATTTGAGCTGACCTCTTAGCCCGTGACCTTATGTAGTTTCGATACGAGGATTCGACTCTTGCAAGCATCTTAGGAGGCGCTGAATAGAACCATGAGTGACTCAACTACGGACTGGGCCGGACATGCATTGGTACGCTAACAAGAGGCGATGCCTATGTAAATGGTGTAATCTCGGAACGTTTATTTTATGCCGTGGACCCCGAGCTGGCGGGCTGGCGGGCTGAAGAGCGGCACCGACCAGTCCCTCTATTCGAACACAGCTACGTGCCGAATATAATGGAGACCCGAGGCCGAGCTGAAGATGAAGACAAAGACAAGGTGAAGGTGAAGGTGAAGGTGAAAGCCATCTGACCGGGAGCATATATATATTCCAATTTAACCATGTGTCGATATGTTGATGCGTGGGTAGTACAAGGCTGCACACGACCGCTAAATGCACTGGAGGACCAAGCCACTGGGACTCTTGCTTTCTCGTTCTCGTTCTCGTTCCATCAATCAATCTGTATGCCGCCACCGGCATCAAGACATGGGCCATCTGGGTGCTGGGTGCTGGGTGCTGGGCGCTGGGTTCTGAACCGGCATCTTGCAACACCATGGTGTTCAGACCAGAACTGAAACCCTGCAAGACAGAGACATCTGCGAGACATTGGACATACGACAGTCTCTGGCGATCCGTCTACCTCTACATCTGCTCAGAGTTCAGCTACGTGTCTTGGCCATTGAGGGTTTGGTCGAGAGTTGGATCTGTTTGATTTCAATTAACTACCCATTTCGCCACGCTCGCCTGCTTGCTAGGGATGAAAGGCTGGAGTGGGATTAACCGATGCCTGAGTATCCTTCATACGCCCCGCATCGCATCGCTTTGGAAAAGTAACGAAAACTTGCTGCTGTTCGATGGATTCCAAACAAAACCAATCAATGGTCCTGCCTTCTAAGTTGTTCACGCTACTACAACCGTGCCATCAACATGCTTTGTTGTGTTCAAGACGTACACTGACAAGTGACAGACCCAGCTTGTCATGCACAAAAACTTCCGCCTCCACCTAAGCTTCTTCCTCCAAAGGCGCTTCCTCCTCACCGTACTCCTCTTCGCCCTCAGAGATGCTCGCATCTTGGTACTGCTGGTACTCCGAGACGAGATCATTCATATTGGACTCGGCCTCGGTGAATTCCATCTCATCCATACCCTCGCCAGTGTACCAGTGCAAGAAAGCCTTGCGTCGGAACATGGCAGTGAATTGATCACCAACACGCTTGAAGAGTTCTTGGATAGAAGTAGAGTTGCCAACGAAGGTGGATGACATCTTCAGGCCACGAGGAGGGATCGAGCAGAGAGCGGTTTGCACGTTATTAGGGATCCACTCGACGAAGTAGCTGTTGTTCTTGTTTTGAACGTTACGCATCTGGTCCTCGACCTCCTTCATGCTGACTTTGCCGCGGAAGATGGCAGAGCAAGTTAGATATCGGCCGTTTCGGAAGTCTGAAGCAGCCATCATGTTCTTGGGGTCGAACATCTGTTGTGTAAGTTCGGGAACACTAACAGCGCGGAAGGAGTAGGCGTTTCGGCTAGTCAGGGGAGCAAAGCCGACCATGAAGAAGTGAAGTCGAGGGAAGGGGACCATGTTGACGGCCAATTTTCTCAGGTCAGAGTTGAGTTGACCGGGGAATCGCAGGCAAGTGGTGACGCCGGACATGACTGCCGAAACAAGATGGTTCAAATCGCCATACGAGGGGTTAGACAGCTTAAGTGTGCGCATGCAAATGTCGTAGAGAGCCTGGACAAGTTAGCACAGAACAGACAACGACCAAATGCATATCGTACCTCGTTGTCGATGCAGAAGGTCTCATCCGAGTTCTCGACCAATTGATGAACGGACAGAGTCGCATTGTACGGCTCGACTACGGTGTCGGAAACCTTGGGGGAGGGGACGACAGAGAAAGTCGCCATCATTCGGTCTGGGAATTCTTCTCGGATCTTGGAAATCAACAATGTACCCATACCGGCACCGGTGCCACCACCAAGGGAGTGGGTAATCTGGAATCCTTGAAGGCAATCGCAGCTCTCGGCTTCACGTCGGACGACATCGAGAACTTGGTCCACAAGTTCAGCACCCTCAGTATAGTGACCCTTGGCCCAGTTGTTTCCTGTAAAGATGTGTTATTGCTGTAATTATTCTCATGCTAGCCAGCCGTTATCATCTTACCAGCACCGCTCTGGCCAAAGACAAAGTTATCGGGACGAAAGAGTTGACCAAAAGGGCCGGCTCGAACCGCGTCCATGGTACCGGGTTCGAGATCGACAAGGACGGCACGAGGGACATATTTGTTTCCAGAAGCCTGATAGATGTTAGAGGGCGGATCAAATCAGAGCATTCAGGGGGTGAGATACCTCATTGAAGTAGACGTTCATGCGTTCAAGTTGGAGATCCGATGTGCCATTGTAACTGCGTTTGTGGTCAACTCAATGGTCAAGCTGTTCGATTTAGATGGGACATACACTCCAGAGCCGTCAAGGCCATGCTCGCCCGAGATGATCTGCCTGGAAGCTGGTTAGATTGGCGGTTGTCGCGTGTCAGAGACTGCGTACCAGAAGGCAGCACCAATTTGATTGCCCTAGGAACTTTTGTCAGTCTCGCAGAACACGTAGAGATTTTTTGCTTGAGAGCACTTACGCATTGGCCGGTTTGCAAATGAACCTATTCGTGATGGACATGTCAGTCTGGAAGCTGTCAAGGGACGTTGATGGTGGGGGTGCAAGACCAGGGGTAAACAGGGCTTGAGACGCGTAGCAAACTCACAATTTCACGCATGGTGTCGGATTAATGAGGATGATGGAGAAGATATGGACAGGTTGCGAGATGAAGAGGATGATGGACGAGCTACTCCAAGGAAAGGTCTCTCCAGAAGATGGCGAGGTGGTAAGGTGCAGTGGTGGACAACGAGACAGAAGTGAAGACCGCAGGTCAACAAACTCGAAGTTTGGGCAGTGGTTCCAGTGGGACGCCAAGCAACCGGCGGCGCGATAGGCTGCCAGTCCAGAAGGTCAGGCGGTGAAGAAGGCGCTAGCCACGCCAGGCGCCTTTCCTCTTTCGGCCATCCGGCAGTACGGAGCACACAGAACACAGGACGCACAGCTCTCTCGCCGTCAACACCGGGCGAGGCCAGGAGCTTCCCCACGACATCTCATTATTGTAGCGGTGTCGCATGTTTCCTCTCAAAGCTATACATTTTGTTCTACCTGGTGCAGTGTCCTCCCATTGTCCATGCATCCGTGACATATTTGATGCTGGGTATCAAAGATAAAAGCATTGGTTTCTGTGTCTGTCTACACTTCATTCGAAGGATATTCCACCTTTGTAGTGGGCAGTGTCTCCTCCTTCATTGACCTCATACTGACAAATCGCGACAATATTGCTGCTGATCCGGCCTTGTCGTTCGTCCCTGAAGCTCGTGCACCTCCAAATGGTTGTTGGCCAACAACAGCACCTGTTCTCGACGTCAGCAGGAGGGGGCTGCCAACAGCTCATGAAATCGGTCCTTACCTGTACTCTTGCAGTTGATGTAATAGTTGCCCGCTGCATTCCTCAACGCCTCCTCGGCATACCTGATCGCCGCACGATCTTGAGCGAACACCGCCCCTGTCAGGCCATATTCCGAAGTGCCGTCTACGAGCGTGCATGCCTTTTCGAATGCATCTGGCGTCGTGTCATCATAGACATAGACTGTCAAGATCGGTCCAAAGAACTCGGTGCTGAAATTTTGATGGCCGGGATCTTTGGCGAGGTAGATGGTGGGATGCACGTACCATCCCTTGGAGCTGTCGTATTTACCCCCAGTGAGGAGCTCCAAAGAGTTATCGTCCTTCGCAGCGTCAATCACACCAGACAGCTTCTTGAAGCTCGCCTCATGAATGACCGGCCCAATGAAGTTACCAAAGTCTTCTGGAGGTCCAACTTTGAGCTTCTCAGTCTCCTGAACAAGCTTGGTTTTGAACTCGGGCCATATTGACGATGGGACATACAATCTGGAGCAAGCACTGCATTTCTGACCTTGATACTCAAATGCGCCCCTGATCGTTTGCACCACTGCATTGGTGATATCAGCACTGTTGTGGACCAGATGAAAGTTCTTCCCGCCAGTTTCTCCCACTATTCTGGGATAACCTCTGTACCTGCCCTCGGCAATCCCCTGTCCAATCTGGCCATACAGCTTTCGGAAGACAGCCGTCGATCCCGTGTAGTGTAGCGCTGCGAACTGCTTGTGACTGAGGACAGCTTTGGTGACTTCTTCAGCATCGCCAGGTACAAATTGGATGACCCCAGCCGGGAGTCCCGCCTCCATGAGGATCTGATGCACCAAGTAATTTGAGGCAATGGCCGATGGGCTGGGCTTCCAGATCACCACGTTGCCCATCAACGCTGGGGCACCAGGTAGATTCCCTCCAATGGCCGTGAAGTTGAATGGAGAGATGGCATAGACAAACCCCTCAAGTGGTCTGTATTCGACCCTGTTCCACACCCCCGGAGAGTTATAAGGTGGCTGCTGGGCATACAGCTCTTCTGCGTATCGTACATTGAACCTCAGAAAGTCAATCAGCTCTGCAGCCGCATCAATCTCAGCCTGCCATGCATTCTTTCCCTGCCCTAGCATTGTTGCAGCCATCAGCTCGTATCTGTATTTCTTGCTGATCAGATCAGCGGCCTTGAGGAAGACAGCAGCTCGGTCGGCAAAGGGTAAAGACTCCCAGGCGGGCTTTGCAGCGAGGGCCCCTTCAATGGCGTTGTTGACATCTTCGGTAGAGGCATTGGAGTATTTGGCAACGGCCGTCGTGTGGGAGGATGGGCTGTTCTGTGTGAGGAGGGAGGATGTCTTCACGGCTTTGCCAGACACAACCAGAGGGATTTCAAGAGGTGCCTTTTCTTGTAGAGCTGCCACTGCAGCGGCTAGACCTTCACGCGACAGCCCACTCTTCTCATAATGCTGGTTGGGCTCGTTGGAGATGTTTGGCACCCGGAAAGCTGCGAGAGTGGACATCTTGACATGAGTCGAGCGTAGACAGTGGAAGGATTGAGTGGTGGCTGTAGTACCAGAAAGTAGAGAAGGTCGAGAAAATGAGAGGAGTGTTCTAATTGAACCAGACATTGCTATGAGAAGGCAAAGCAAGAGCCACCTGACAAAACTGAATTTACTCGTCCCCTCCTCACAGGCCACAAACACGCGCCCCACGTCGAGTTTTTGAGATCAAATGCTTGCTCCCAAGCTTCCCCTCTGGCTATCATCGGCTGGTGTCGGGGATGACGGTTGGCGGTTAGGGATGGAGATGCCCGTCGGGGCCACTGATAGGCATTGGTTGGGTCCTTCTCTATTGGCGGGAGCTGCGCCGTGGGACTGGAAAATAGGGTAAGAGGCTGAAGCAAAAGTCTCCTGCGAAGCCTTGTCCAGCAATTCATCAAAGGTCACAGGGCCGCAGTGGCACAGATTCTCCTTGGAGTCTCTTATCGAAGATGAAGTTTTTCTCTCTGACAGGCATGGCCTCGCTAGTTTCAAGCTCGACGGACAGCAAATGGACAACCACCAGTCCTCTCTTTTTTCAGTCTTTGCCTGGTCATCTCCATCTCCTTCTGTCCCTTATCGATGAACACAGATGGGCCTGTAGTCTTGATTTCGAAGCCTTCCGGATATGTGCCTGGGTCTCCTGGACGAGGGACTCCAAGCAGCAAGTGAACCATGGCTCCGGGTCCCCACCGATTCCACAAAGTAGGCTTGACATAAACGGGTGCAGTGTCCCACGTAACATAGTATCTTCTACCGGACGCGTCAGGCTCCTTGGTCATCATCTTCTTGGCCATGAATGAGGGTTTTGGTAAAGCAAGATATCTCAGATAGAAACGTCTCAATTCCATGAAACCGTTGAAGAATGATCGGTAAGATGCTGGGGCCTCGTCGAACATGATGGCCTCCCTTAGTCTGTCGTCTAAGGGAGCGCTCACGACCTTGCTAAGAACACCTTTCATAAAGGGAGGGTACATGCTCAGCAGTAACTGTCGAGTTTGCACGGCTGTGTCGTAGTTTTTTTGGTGAGGCACCATGGAATTCTTCTCATACTCCTTTGCCCAGGTATCCAACTCCCGGTAGAAGTGCAGCCCATCTTTCCATCCTGTCGAGTACGAAGGGAGCTTCTCAAAAGAGATCTCCATCCCATCGCCCATTGCTTTGTGGAAGACCCCCATGGCGCAAATCTCCAGGTCACTGAGTTGTCTCCACTCGTACTTATTGATCCATTCCACAGGCTGGTTGAGGAACAACGAGAGTGTATACAGCATATCGTCATTGCTGATTTTGCCCTGCCTAATGTAGTGACCGTGCAAATAATTCAGTCTGGCGTAAGCCTCAATGCACCTGTCGCTGTCAGGTTCGCCGCCATACATATCACCAAGTAGGACCCCAGTGTCGGCGTATCGCTTGGGGACATTTTTCTCCGTTGAGAGCTGGGTGGTCTTGACGAGCAGCTCGCTGATGGTGGGAATGCCGTAGGTGCGGAAAAGAGCAAACTGCAACCCCTTCTCGAACAAGGTCGGGAATTCGACATCGCTCACGGCCTTCAGGATATCATGAGCTTCATTGACAGTCATTCCCTCAAAAGACGGATGTTCAGGCGTGCCGTATTTATACTTGGCCTGGAGGGCCTTTAGTCGGCGGAAGCGGAGTGCTGAGCAGAGAAGAGGATAGGCCACAATCGCGGGAAGAAGATAGTAGGACCAAAACCACGAGAAGCTTGACAGTCTTTGGGTGGAGACGGACGCCAGCTTAGAGAGCGACTCATTTGAGAAGGTCGACATGGTGGATGGCACCCCTTGTCCCTCGATGCGCTGTTTGCCAAAGCTGACCAACGACACGGGCAGCGTGAAGCTGGGGATGACTGTTCCCAGAAGACTCAACAACGGATTTCCCCTTTGAAATAATCTGTGGAACGAAGGACGGCAGGAGATGCGCGGCAAGACTACGAGGAACAGCAGTTACTGACAACAGAAATAATGGGAGGCTGAACACACAGTGAGACTTGAGTAAGCAGCTTTATGTTGATTTTGATTCTCAGCTTGGGCCTAATTAGTGAGCCTGGTGAGCCCTCTAGCCTTCTCGGTTAGCACCACCACAACCAGGCGCCTACTTACTGATGTACAAGACCTGTAGAGATCGGCGTCCTTTGTGACTCGGGCCAATCCAATCCAACCCAATCCACGCTTGCTGCTCGTACATTGCTTCTATTTTCATCCGTCGCGTCTTCTTCACTTATCCAATAGAGCAATATGGGGTCTCTCACTCATCACCTCCGTCGGTCGAGTCTGGTATGGGTCCAAACCACCAGCGCCCATCAGGTACGGAGGAGTAAGTACCTTTTGTGCTAGCTGTCTGCACAAGAGATATGGAGTTATGCAAAAGAACACAAGAGGCCACGAGAGCCAGAAGTCATATTTTCCTCATTAGTCTAGCGATGTGACGAGCGCGTGCACTGCCGAGTCAGCCAAGTCGACGTCAAATGTCGATATCAGGACTACCAGGACCATCAGGACGGCTTGAAATCATCCCGGTCGAAGGTGAGTGAGGCCTCCCAGGTACAAACCAGCTCGGCCGAGTCACTATCCAGGGAGCATATTATAGCTTGGACGACTTCTTTGGAGTCTGTACATAGCCGACTTTGTTCAATTACTAGTTGATCTGCGTCTCGATCTTGTCTAGAATATCCTTCGCTTGCACTTCCCTCTCTTTGATCCGTGATGCATCTAGCCCACAATCAGTCATGTAATGCAACTCCCGCATTTCACCCAGAAATCAAACATCCCGCATCAGGCTCTATACAGATGCTATCCGAAACATGTGCAATGCCACCACTCATTCCCGTATCCGTGCATAGATGTACTGCCTGCCCCCTTATTCCATCTTCGCTGTCCCATTGGCTAATGCAATTGCGCGGGCGGCTGCTTCTTCGAATGAATCTGTGACAGGGGTTATTATCGGGTATCTGGTTCCACGCAACCCAGCGTCCACTTACCGTAGGCATCCAGCTTGAGACCACTTTCTCGTATGAGCTTCTGTCCTTCGGCCTCCCGGGTTCCCCGAATACGAACGACCACAGGGACCTGAAGATCCAAATCCTTGAACGCCATCAGGATTCCCCGGGCAATCATGTCGCCCAGCGTCAAGCCCCCAAAGATGTTCACGAATATGCACTTGACTCGAGGATCCGACGTCACGATTCGGAAGCCGGCCTTGATCGTGTCGGAAGTGGCTTTCCCGCCGGTGTCCATAAAGTTTGCTGGATGGCCACCTCGAGCCACCAACGCATCAACCGTGTTCATTGCTAGGCCAGCGCCGTTTACAATTGTGGCGAGCGTGCCCTCTCCCGCCAATTTCACGTATATCATGCCCTCTTTCTCAGCCTCGACTTCTTCACGCACCTCGCTCTTGATGTCCCTCAGGGCATGGATGTCTGCCTGTCGCCCCGAGCTTCTGAAGGCCGCATCGTCAAACCCGAATTTGGCGCCTTGCACTTGGAGACCTCCATCATTGTCAATGATGATTTTCGTCTGAAGTACAAAGGCTTCTTTGGACATGAAGATGTCGACCAGCTCGGCAATAAGTCTACCCAGCGAATGCCGACCATTTCCAGACACGCCCAAATGTGCTGACACGGTCTGAAGCATTGCATCTGAAGTCGCTTCATCCGTGCCGTATGCGAAAGGGAACTTTTTGGACTTGGCGAATGCTTCCGAAGGATCTGTGGTGGGTGATGCGATGATGCAAGGCTGCCGGGCCTCGCGATCAATGGAGATGGCAATGAACTTTTCCTGGAGTCCTGTTGGATTGTCGACGGTGGGTATGCCCCTTTGCTTCAACATATCAAAAGCCTGCAAAGGTTTGATGTATAAGCTACGCCATTGCTGGAAGGTGGCTTTCGTGTCCATCGGTCGAAGCCGCCTTCGCATGGTATGGTAGCCTCTTTTCTGCGATGCCGTTGAGGACCCTAATCTGCCGTTTACACCCGATTTCGACCGCTCAGCAAGTAATGCCTTCATGCCTTCTCCCAATTTCTCCGGATGGTCGACGACTTTCACTCCGACCTCTTCCAGAATCTTGATTTTTTGTGCCGCGGTGGCTTCTCCGGGAGCAGCCCATGCTCCTGCATGACCCATGATCCGGCCAGGCGGAGCCTCGATGCCTCCAATTACCGACATGAATGGCTTGGGGTTTGCAGTCCGCCGCTGATATTCTTTGATCCACTCTGCGGCCCTTAACTCAGCGCTTCCTCCGATCTCCCCGATCATGATGATGCCCTCGGTGTTCTCATCCTCAACTAGGACCTGGAAAGCTTCCGTGAATGTTGTTCCTGCAAGCACGTCGCCGCCCATGCTGATTGCGTAGGTCTGGCCCAGTCCCGCCCGTGTCGTTGAGGCGACAGCTTCATAGCTCAATGTGCCCGATTTGGCGACAATACCAACGTTGCCTTCACGAAAGAACGGCAGAGGTTGGAAGCCTAAGCGGCACCGACCGTGAACGTTGATGATACCCGGACAATTTGCGCCAACCAACCTCGTCTTTGACTGTGTCCGTAGCATTTGGTGTATTCTCAAGATGTCGTGTACGGGTATATGTTCGGCAACTGCTACAATGAGAGGGATCTCGTTCTCAATGGCTTCCTCCATAGCCGTAACGGTTCCATTTCCAGGGACGTAGATGGCGCTGGCATCGGGCTTGAGCTTCTCCACTGCCGCCCTGACAGTGGGCAGAACAGGTAGACCCAGATGCTCACCCTCCACTCCGGGCTTGACGCCGCCAACAATGTTCGTGCCGAACTCAAGGGATTCTTTTGCATTCATCGTGGCTTGGCGCCCGGTAAAGCCCTGATAGAGCACGCGAGTATGCTTGCCGATCTTGAGGTTGTTGATCGTGTCGGCATAGCTCCACCGCCGAGCAGTCGTCGAGAATGGGGCGACATTTCCACAGGTACCATGTTTGTATAGGACAGACCAAGAGGCTTTCTGGGATCTTAACCCCCTCGGCAAAATGATTCGGGTCATCCCACGAAAGCACGCTGAATGCTTGCAGAAGAAAAGTGCCAGGGCTTCGAGCCAAACACAAAGCTGGATATAACGATTTCGGAACTCCGAAAAAGCTCAATTGAAGAACCTGGATCAACAGCGAACCTCAGTAGCTAAACAAGAGCCAATACTCGGTATTGGGTGAGGAGAAATATATACAAAAGATTGGAGAAGGGCTCGTTTCCACACGCTCGGTTGAGTCTTCGGGTACGAAGAGTGAGGCGGGTGAAGATGTTCCGAGGTCGGAGAAGGCGCCATTGAGGAGGACGACATGAATCGAGACGCATATAATGGTGGCGCGGGTGTTTGCGGCCTGGTTTCCGAGACGCTAGCAAGTTTTCGAGAGGGAAGGAGCGTTGATGGGCGAGGCGAGATTGGTGGCTTGAGAGGAATTGGGGGCAGCAAGGGGGCGTACGAGGTACAGTACAGAGAATGCTATCTCGTACCTGGGGAAGTAATATCAGCCGGAATCTCACCTATCAGGCGAGGGGTATATGTACCTCGTACTGTGGCCCGGCTTACCGTATTGTCGAGTCTGGGCTCCTCGGCCCCTGTTGCACTTTTTCTCTTGCCTTCTGGCCTGCATCAGGGGATTCAACGGAAATGCGGGGTTGGTCTTACAGCGTCGCATGCCCCTTGGAGGCGCCACAGCCCGCCCAGCTTAACCAGAACGTTTCCATGCAGGGCGCCCCCAACGCCAACTGCCGCTTAACTTTGTGCTCCGCTTGCTATTCGTCTTTGCACATCCGTTGACACGAGATGTCTGAGGGATGGAGCTCGTTGCGGAGCACACTGTTCGTCAGAGGCATCGAGCATCTTATGACATCGATCGAGAGATGATCCGATCCTCTTGTTCCTGGAACATTGAGCCATATCCTTGCTCCTGACTATTTGTTTGCTCAGGTGCGCTCCTCCTCTGGCAGTCTTCCCCTTGCATGAGTATGTCGGCCCAAACATCCGTACAATCCAAGCTGCCAGGTTTACACTTAGACCTCCCTCCTAACCCCTCCATGAAGAAAGAAGAAGTGGTTGAGTCTTGGGAAGACGACGATGCTTCTTCGCCCGCCGAAGATGACTGCGACACTCGAACACCTGTCGAAGGAATGAGCTTCTCGTTGAAACCGTCCGAGTCCGCAGACCCTGCATTGCGTCCGCCGCCTCCGACTCCCATTGCCCTTGGAAACGGTGCACAGTACATTGACTGGTCGCCTGCTCAAGTTCTTGGGGGAGGCCGTCCAAGCACCAGGCCTTATACTCCTCCCGGAGCATCCACTCCACAGTCTGACTCTGATCGAGACCGACGGAGGCCAGAGAAGACCACAGCTGCCGCTAGTCGAATGATTGCCTCAGGGTTAGGGATGAAAGCTCCTAAGAAGACCGAGGAACAAAAACAATATGACCGAGCGGTTAGGGAACAGGAGATGAAACGAAGGAGTAAGGAGAAGGAGGAGAGGGAACGCGAAAGAGAGGCCGATGAAAAGGCAAAAGCCGCAGTTTGGGACGATTGAATCCTCCAGACTGTCGAATGGTTCGGGGAGGCCGAAAGGGAGAATCCAAAGATTCTGTGTTTGCGCAAATGTTCCACAATTTTGACGACTTCTTCTGATGTGTCGCTATCTCGCACTGTTGCTAAGATAGGAGGTGCATGCTCTGTGCAAAGGAGGCCAAAGATCCAGATTTCCATATCAAAGTAGGAAGTCTCAAGCAGTTGCATCAAAAGTGAGAGATATCTTGCCAGTTAGTTCAATCCAAAGCTGCCGCAAGACCAAGGTCGTCTCTGGCCTTTGGTTACCTGCACAGAATGTCCACTAGTGTCTGTAGCATAGTTTAAGTTCAGCAACCATTTTGAAGGGAAACAAAAGCAATTGTTTTGGGTTAGAGGGTAATGTGTTCTACAGGAAAGGATAGCACTCGGTACTTGAGATCGAAGGGGATGATGGTGTGAATTGTGGCCACCCTATGACGCACGTTGGTCACAAGGAAATGTTCGCATATCGAAATCTCTCTTACCATACATGGTATGTAGGCAGGACAACTGGCCTATATTTCCCTGGCATCACTCACTCAGTTTTTGTATTGTCAACTCGATTGCGATCTCTCAATTTGCATCTTTCAGATCCACCGCCGAATCATTGGCGAGGACCACACAATGGTGAATCCAGCCATGCAAAGTCAAGTTCTTTTGCGGTGCCAACGCTTACCATCAACCAGGGCCGCCTCGAAGACGATTTAAAGACAGACCCTCCCTGTCATCCCAGAGCGGTGAGTACTCCGTATGTCTTCTTGACATCCAGGGCCTCAGTTATCGCTGATGCTTTTTTTACTCAGTGTGCTATCCAAGGTGTGTGTCACATCGACGAGTCACTGGTAATATGTGCGAAGAGTAACCCCCCGTCAACCAGATTGTCTGCAGAAAAATAACTACAAAGAGGAAAAATGCCAATCAGCAATAGATGCCTTGTACGAATGTTGCAATGCTTTCTACAAGGACAAAGGAGACGATGCTAGTACAACCTCGTGTCCCAAACCCAAGCTGTTGAGGCTGAAGATGGAGCAGCGAGGCCAAAAGTGAAGCTTGAACATTCATTCGGCACGCGAGTCCCTTAGTATAGAGTCCATATGTACATAGTCCCGGCCAACTGTCAGGATGTCGCTAGAGGCCATGGTAAAGTATATGTAGCAACTCGATTTTTTCTACCTGAGCCATCAGTCCCATTTGGAGGTCTGGTCAGCTGAATAGCGAATGCCGAAACATACTCTGAGGCAATCGTGAGCACGCAAGAGATCCCGGAGGATCTGAACAAACATTGAATGAGAAAGGGTCTGTTCCGAGACTCTAATGACTACCTGGTTGACATTGGTAGAAGAGAAGGAGAGGAAAGAGGGAAAAAGAATTTCGAATCGCCATTTTCAAAACTTCACCAATAGCCTATTTGGGTTTAGCTTCTCGAGGAATCTGCCGCGTCGCGTGTAGAGCGCAAAGACCGGCATGTAAATTCCAAAGCTGTTGCAACTCCCGGCCCAACATCGTCCTATTGCAATTCCCGTCATTTAACAGCCCTCAGAAACAGCTCCTATCGAGGCGCAGAGATGGCCCCTATTACGAGATCTTCTGTCCATGGAAGGCAGTCCCAGGTAAGTCAACCACGCAGCTGCCACAGTGCAGGTACTGAACTCAATGACCAGTTGGACAACCGCAGGACCGTCGAAGAGTCCCATATGCGTGACCAAGACCAAGAGATGGCCGACCAAGACGAAGAAACGTCTGTTCACGAAGGTGCGACGAACCACAATAATTTTCTTCTCACTCAGCAAGATGTCCCGGACTCTACCACGCCCGAGATGCAGCCAGGATCCAACATGCTGATCGACACTCTAGATGCGCAGTCACCCTTCAGATCCTCTGCGCAGGAGATGCTTCGCCCTCTTCAGGACACTGCCGATCGTGTGAGCAGGCAAGTCGAGGAGTTTGCAAAGGCTCTAGACAGATTTGTGTCTACCCGAGAGCCCACCGATGAGTCTCTCTGGGAGGATGCCCTGGTCCTGTTAGAGCGTTACAGCAAGATTGCGGACATTCAAAAATCAAGGACAACTACGGAGGAGTCTGCAGGGGAACGGGAAAAGACGCAGCTCGAATCTGATTTGTGGATTTTGGTTAGGAACCTGCTATACTGCAATTCTCCGCCCTCCCTCAATGATGCCCAGATTGCCCGAGAATCGAGGTTGGGTGGTCTGCATCGCTACTCAAGCAATGTTGAAATCTGGACTGCATTCCTCGACTCCGATGCTGCCGCACAGGAGTATGAAACCATCCTGGCGTGGCTGCAAGAGAGGGCTGCCGAGACATCCCCTCCTATTGAAGACTGCACGCGCAGTCTAGCAGAGAAGTCGGAACGTGGAGATGGCATTTGGAGCGCCGGACCTATTTTCACACAGGCCGCCATTAAGCAGCAGAAGCGGACCCGAGTGTGGTCACTACCGTTGGAGCCTTCAAATCCTGGATTGAACCGAACCCACGTTCGCAAAGGCGACCAGAAACCTCTCGTCGCTCAGCTGGATCCTGATGCTCCAACTAGAGAGTCGGCTGTACTTCAAGAACAAGATGAATTCCACGAGCAGGCTGCCTGGCAAACATACTGGGAAATGCTGCGCAGGGGATACAACAATGGCCAGATTCAGTCATGGTTCGCGGAACGGAAAGAAGTCTGGCGCTATACAACCCTTGGTAGCTGTGGTCCACATGCTGAACAAATGGGGAATTCACCCTGGTTGCGCATTCTGAATTTTGCCTCAAATTCCGAATGGTTGAAGCGTTGCGAGATACTGGCTCACAATCCAGCTATCCAAGACCATTTTCAGAAAGCCGTTTATGGTATACTTTGCGGTGACGATGTGGCTTCCAAGTCTGCAACTAGAAACATTGATGACAATCTGTTCTCCATTTTCAATTCCCTTCTTATCCGGAGATACCAGCACTATCTTCAAGCCTACAGAAAGAGGTTGACAGACACGACCACCACTGAATACCGACCTCAGCCACCTTCCACCACCGAAGTCCAGCAGTATGTCGCCCTTGCTCAAACTAATCCAACCACAAAGGACGAATCTCAACAACCGCACAAGTTAATGGAACTGGCAATCGTCTCAAAAGATTTCGACAACTTCTTTGTGAACATGGGCAGGGCTGCTGCTCGTATCGCACATGCCACAGGTCAGGGATCCCACCTCATGACTAGAAGCGAAAACGAGAGTAGTGAAGTCGCCAAACTGAATGCTCAGGACCAAGACTGTGTCCGGATGATTGCCCATCTACAGTTATTGTTACGTTCTCTGGGCTTGTTGCGATCGTCATACGACGAACACGAATACGAACTTGAAAACAACATTGCAGCTTACATCGGACTGTTAGAACATTGGGGCAAGTGGCTTCTCATTCCTCTTTATGCATCTAAACTGTCCAAGAAGAGAAGCTACCACGTCCTGGGAGCCATTTTGATCAATGTCACAGATCGGCGTGAAAGAGATTTACAAGTAAAGCTGATGAAGCAATACAAGATCAACGTGTCAGAAGTCACCTACGGAATTTTCTCTCTTGCCAATTACTCGGATCTCCAGAAACTTCGAAGGTATAAACATGGTCCGATACCTGCCAGAATCACCGTCTTGGGTGGTTCGGGCAAGTTGGCACAGTACAAAATTCAACCTAGCTTGATGACAGGCGAGGTGGCTGAGGCAGACGAGAAGGCAGTGAGGAGCGTTGAGTGGATCCGATACGTTGATGCCGAAAACTGGGGTGCAGCTGCCTGGTCTGTTGCGGTACTCTACAAAGTTTTTTTGATCGAAGGGAAATTTATCGCCATGCGCCAGCTGCTTGATCGCGTTCGTCTCTCGGAGATGTCACTTGCTGCCGTGGGGATGAACCTGCATTTCGCCGACGCAGATCCACCGATAAACACCGTTGAAAACGAGGCAGAGATGGATGAAGATCGTGTGACTCCCATGAGCAGCCCGACTAGGAGGAGAAAGGCAGCTAACTCAGACCATCCTTTGCTGAGAGCTGGGACTGATCGGCAAACGCTGGCGTTAAAATCACTGATTTGGAAACAACTGGAACAACTTGTAGCCGCCATTGATGCTTTGGACATCTTCCAAGAAGTGGCAGACGGTCTCGAACAGTGGGTAGCCCTGTCTCCGAATTCTTGCCGACTGAAGCTGACAGAATAATACAGACACCGAACAAACCCCTCTGTTGCACGAAACTACAAGCGCGACTTGAAGCGGGCTCTGGAGCAAGTTCGACAGGATATGCTCCCACTATTTGACAACGACTTTCTTTGCCAGCCTCAAGATGATATGGAAGCCGTGGTCCTGAACGATATACGCAACCACTACATCCCCGAATGTATCCTCGCCTACAACAGCGCTTTGTGGTTTGCAGGCCACTTCTCTTCTCGTGCCTGGCTTGTTGAATGCATGACCCTAGCCCAAGTGATTGCGGAGACTCCCATGCTAACCAACGCCTTTGTGGAAAGTGGAAGAATGAAGGAACTAGTTCGTGCATTTGCGGTTGACAGCCAAGCGCTCCTGCAAGCAACAGAACAAGGTGCTTCTGGTGGTGCCGGGGCAAGTGCCGGCCGAGCGAAAAAGATCAAGACGGATAAAGGGAATGCAGATATCTGGAAGGTGTCGTGGAAGGAAGAGACTGGACCATTGGATCTGGACGCGATGGACTAAAACACAATACGACATGAGTGCACTACCACTCTGCTGTGAGTGCCATAAAGAAGAGAGAACTGGCAGGGAGAATATGCTCCATGGTGAAGACACCAAAAGCTTTGTAGCAAAGCACAGTGGGATATCTCCCTTCTGACCATCTGCTTACTTGCATGTGTGACCTGCGAAGCTCACGCCTTCGTCGGGATTTGGCCGTGTTAGAATATTTTCATTCCGCCTCCTTTCGATCTGGCCATGGTCAGAGGCCGATCAATTTAATACTCCATTTGTTGTCTGACAATGTCAGAAGAACTTCAAGAGTTCACTTGATCTGCATTCTGCAATATCAGAACCAATATCGTCGTCAATGCTAGCGCCAGCAACGACATGTTTCGGTGTTCCTTCGGAAGGAGTGATGGTGACAAAGATGACGCCGCTGGACAAGGCTGAAGCGAAACGGGATCTTCTCCTTGCACGCGACTGCTGATCGCGCCGTCTATTCCCAAGCAGGACCATCACAACACACGACACACCAGCTTCATCGACTGGTTCTATGGTCCCGTCCAGCGTCGTGCCTCCACTCTAAACCAATCTGGGCTTTGTGTACGGATCCCCCGCTAGCCTTTAGCGGTAGAGAGGAAAAGTCGAAAGCTCATCCCGGTCGCTAGCCATGTCCGTCAAGATTGAAGAGCCTGGTGCTCTCAAGAAGATAGAGGAAATCGTCTCCTCCGAATCCGAATCCGATGGCCCGGAGGACTCTGCATCCATGACTAGCAATGCATCGACTTCGACGCACACGCTGGAGGAGGCCATCAATTCAGCCAACACGATGCGTCTCAGGACGGTCCTCCTCCAGATGTGCCATGAGAACGCCGTGTGCAGATACCTAGCCGGCAAGGCGCTCATGGTGCCGGCGCAAAACGCCGAACCAGACCCGAAAACGGGCATGAAACGCCTCCGCAAGGTGTACGAGATGTGCTGCCAGTACAGCAAGGAGTACCAGGTCGAGAGGAACGAGAAGGTCAGGGACTCTGCGCGTATCATTCTGGTAAGTAACCAGCCCTTCCCTTCCTTCTGTCCCTCAGTTCTTCCTTTGCCCACCAGAAACTTGAAGTTCAAGACAAACACCCGGTGCAAAGTTGGCGTCCAAGTGTTGTTAGTGTTATTATTACGATTCTCATGGGCTATATTAACCTGGGAGAAAAATTAACAAACTGGCGCAGGGTACAAGGAGGTGGATTGCAACTTGCACTTCTGGGATGACCACGACCCGGACTGTCATGGTGATCCAGGCTCCTTTGTCGACGACCCTGATTACCAGGAGGGGTTCATCTGGGACTGTTGCGACGAAGACGGCAATGCTGAGGGATGTGAGACGTCACGGCACCGGCCGACGAGGAGTGTCCGGGCGAAGGATTGAGTGCGATGATCCTCTGCATATGAGTGTTTAGGATGGCCCCTACCCTTGCCTTGACTTGCCTTGACCCACCCTGTTTTGGCAGAGGTTGGTCCGTCGATCCTGAACCTCTGAAAAGAAAGACGCTCGAGTGGCGGATGCGACCTATGTAGCTTGAGTCTCCATTGTCAAAGTCGAGCGAATGTTAGTTCCGGGTGGTAGAGATTGCGCCAGCAGGCTCCAGGCGTTCCAGAGCGCTCGACCAAAGTAATTCGAGTTCCCCTGGTATAACTCGCAAGCAGGTGCGAAACCCTCATGGGTGGTCGCCCACAGTACCTCAGAGAGACGTCTAGTATATGTAACACGCGAGCAGAAATCTTCGATGCCTTGGAGGGCCCTGGCTGTCTACCACGTTGCTGTTTTTGGGGAGGGGGGGGGGCCGGCGTCAAGCATCTTCTTGACCGGGAAAACTGGTCGATACTTACTGGGTGGGAATCGGGTCCAGACCCGGCGAGTTCGGTATTTCTTCGAAGCAAGCACAAGGGCCACCGTTTTCTTTTCCGCGGAGATCGAAGAGAAAAATGCAACGTCGTGGATTCTGGGGATTCGTAGGCGGCAGGGCGTGGCCTCTGTTAGTAGCAAGGACAGAAGAGAAGATCAACCGGACTACATGAGCCAGCCCTGCCCTCGACGGTCGTATGTTTGGCCACCAAGGTCCCAATAAGCGGACCAATAGATCGTTTGACACGACATTGTAGGTAGGCGTCATGCTGGTTGTGCACATGGCTGATTGCTTGCCTAGTTAGAGCGGATGTGGTATGTAGTCCTCCGGTCTAATCAAAACGTCGAGTTCTTTTCGGAGTATTGCCTTTTCCTTCCAAGCGTGGCCGGCTTCCAAAGCCTGAAAGTGGGAATTGTTCATGACTCAAAGCAGCCGAACGAGGTGGCAGAGAGTCAAATACAGGGCGGGAGGCGGGATATCGCGGAGAAACGAACGAGAGTTTGTTACTAAGATTTTATCATGGTGTTGAAGACTCGTGCGTCGTTGTAACGCCATCATGTCCGGATGGCTGTGAACAAGACACACCGCTGGCGAACGAGTATAAAATCTACCTGAGGGCATGTCACGCTGTCCTCGAAGCGACCCTGATTCCAAGGCAGCCCACTGTTCTAGACTGTCTTACTACACGCGGCCCGATTCAGCCTGTTCCCCCCCAAATCCACCCCCCTGAAACTATACAGCACAGCCTTGTCATCTGCGCAATTTACCCGATAATCCACACTGGCCTGCTTCAACCGTCAAGATCTTGCCAGCAACAATGTCTGACAGCGACAAGACCTATGGTTTCACGGCCCTTCCGGCCGATCAATCGCAAGACAAGCCTATAACAGCTAACCCGGAGGCTATGGCTATCTCATCACTTCAGCCTCCAAACACGGCGCTTGCTACACGCGTTGACGGGTACGTCAAGTCTAAGCTCGATGCTGACACCTACCGCCACAGTCTGCGCGTGTACAGCTACGGCTGCGCCATAGCAAGGCAGTGTTTTCCGGAGTTTGAGCTCACGCCAGGCTCCAAGCTGGACGAAACTTGGTTCTTGACCGCCATGCTGCATGATATCGGCACCTGCGACGAGTTCATGACGAGTACTCGCCTCAGTTACGAGTTCTTCGCCGGCATCCATGCTTTGGATCTCCTGCAGAATCCAAAGGTATCGGGAGGAGACGGTGTTGCCCCTCGAGAACAGGCGGAAAGTGTTGCGGAGGCTATCATCAGACACCAGGACGTTCAGGAAAAAGGGAATGTGACCCTGGTTACCAGATTGATCCACTGGGGAACACTGCTGGACAACATTGGGGCCGTGAAGGAGTTGGTACACCCAGACACCATCGAGAACGTGGTACGGGAGTACCCTCGCCCAGGGTGGAGTGGGTGCTTCAAGAGAACGGTAGAGAAGGAAAAGAAGTACAAGCCGTATGCCATGGTTAGCCGCATTGAAGGATTTGAAGAGCTAATTGCCAGAAATGGAGCTCCTGGCGGGCTAGTGGCCAAATATGACTAAACCTATGGTATCTGAACATGACTATGCGAGGTGGCTTTGACGAGACCATATCAAATGATGGAGATATTTGGAAAATGTCGCATTCTTCGATCTCTTCCGGCCGTGAGTCAAGTTCGACGAAACGTGGAAGGTCGTGATGGGTAAAAGAAGGGACAAAGTGATGCCTGACCACCAGAGTCCGTCAAGTGCACCCAGCCAATCGCTATATCAGTGTGTCGGCGAGTCAAGAAGGCGACAGGATCAGAGTTGACTTTGCTTCCCCGACAACATCCATTTCCCGCCGGGTGCCTTACTTTTGAATTCACCTGTACGGACCGAGTTTGTCTGCTCCAGACATGAGGCGATACTCCATCAAAGGGGATAGAGGAAGATCAAGGCGTGAGAACTAGATTGGGCATTTCCAGGTCCCATCATCGCCCAGCTTGATAGCGCTTTCTTGGATGTTGAAGGCCAAGCCCAGTAGTTTCATCAACAATCCTTTGCCAATTCTGGCGCAAATTTCGGGACGGCGAGTGGTTTCTTAGGAAGAGCCACGTGTGAGGCCTTGCGAGGAAGAATGGCCACCGAGAAGAAGAAAAGAAGAAGAGGATATGCAACGAGTCGGCGTTATTTGGCATGCATCTCGCATTGCTCTTGCGTTAAAAAGGGAAATATCAGAACCCTGCCACTTCACCTCAGCCACTCTTTGTTGCTCCGTCTGTACCTAATACTCCATAGTATGCGCACCCTCGCGCAGCGCGTATACCCAAATCATCCTTTATATGGGGGTTGCGTGAGCAGTGGAGGCTAGTGAGGCGAACCAAATTTGACGGGAAGGTGATAGGGAGATCAAATAAGGAGGATTTTCATCGTCCGCCAGGCGTAGCCTGTAGTCTCGTTCCCCGAAAGCAATACCAACTTCCTTAGGCCGAGCTGAGGCGACCAGGGGGGCTGCCTGATGGAGAAGTCTTAGCACAGTGGCAGTGCAAAGCCTCGACCACCCATTCCCAGATGCGATTGGAGAATACCCTCCTACCTGCAGAGGGCGCGAGAGGAAGCGGGGACAGAGATGAGGGTTTTTTCGATCCATGGTTGCAGCACGTCAGATGCATTTGCCGCCGACAGGCGCTGTTGAGGCAGGGAGAAGAAGTGATATCACACTCAGTGACGGGTGTGAGGGAGCAATGTTGAAGGAAGCGGTGCTTGACTCCACTGAATCTGGATGTACCGTATGTAATCAGGTACCTGACAGCGATGACAGCGGTGACAGCGGTGACAGTGGTCGGTCTCTGAATCTCCGGTGAGAGCAGAGGGATTGAGCAAGACGGAGCCACTTGAAGCCCAAGGATTTTCGCCTGCAAGAAGCTTGGCGCCCTCGCGGTAGCGTCCAGGCTGGGCAGGTGGCAGGATGCCCGCATTTTAGGGCCCGGGTTAGTGGTGGGCTTGGTGGTTTAGGGGCCTCGGGGCCTTGTTTAAGTGGCCTAGTGGCCTAGTGGCCTAGTGGCCTGGCTCCGACCTGGGGCCTGGGCCGTTGTCAAGATTCCATCACTGAATCTCCATCCAGACATGGTGATCCCGGAGTGTTTGTCCACAACCTTCACGTATTTTTCCCAGTTCATTCATGGTCCTGCTGCTGTCTTCACACCCTTTCCTTTGTACATACTCGCCTTCTTAACGTTGCCCGCTTTCTTCTCTTTCATCCTCCCGTTTTCTTCTATGGACCTTCCTGTTTGATCGTGAGCCTGTGAGCCTGATCCGCCCACCCTCCCCTTGTTGCCCCCTTCGACTGCCAACCTGTACATTATCCCGCATCCGCCTCAGCCTACCCATGGTAGCCTCTCTTCCCTAGCCAGCGCGGAAGCTACGAACCTCTCTTTCTCGGACGGGTCGGACTGGAGCATTATTTGCGGCATTGGGACTTGAGAAGTCCGTGGTTTGAGCGTGACTTTTGTTAATTCACCAATCTGTACGTGCATTGCCTTGCCACCTCACGTCTGTCTCTTTTTCCATGGACCCATTCTCACTGTTTCGTGATACCCAGTTCATCTTCAGATAATTCCAGCAGCCTACATAATATCGTCATCTATTTCTTCTGCAGGTCGGACTACTTTGCCGGTTCACAACTTGGCGCCGCTTCTGGAATTGGCCGCGTTCGAAACTCGCGGCTCCTAAAAGACACGGACGAGCTGGGCAGATTGCATGCATACTCCTCCAAAGTGGCTCATATACCTCAAGTTCTACCATGTCTTCACCTGATGGGCAAGACCCAGAATCGCCACAAGCGGTCCAGCAGCGACCCCGTGCTCCAACAATTAGTATAGATGATTCTGCCGTCAATCCATCCCCCTCCGAGGAACCTCCCAGTGCAGTTTCCGATAGACCTAGTCCTTTACCCCGAATACAAACGTCTGGACTTGATTCTGGACCGACGCTATCCTCCCCGTTGTCGGTATCCCCAACCGATGTTCGACCATCCTCTGACACGCGCGAGTCGCGCCCAACCTCTCCTCATAATGTTTCCTCTCCCAGAGCCCAGTTTCTCGATGGTTCTGCCCACAACTTTCTTGCTGTCCCCGGCTCAAGGGCGAGGGCGACATCAATGGAGTCTCAAAATTCAGCGTCGACTTCCGAATTCGGGGGAGATACACAGATCGCTTCGACGACTTCCGGAACAGACGATTTACGCAAGAATTCGTTGGCCAATAACGATGATGTGATGAACGATGAAGATGCGCTGCGGCCTGATCCCGGGACGGAGGCGGATTTTGTGGTGGAAGACAACAAGTTCGCGTTTAGCCCCGGACAGCTGAATAAAATGATCAACCCTAAAAACCTAGCAGCGTTTCACGCTCTCGGAGGCCTGAGAGGTCTGGAGAAGGGTCTGCGGACTGACCGCAACAGCGGGCTCAGTGTAGACGAAGTTGGTTTGAGTGGCACCGTCGACTTTCGGGAGGCGGTTCAGGCAGGCGCCGAGGCCGAGCAACGCTACGGCACTGTGAAGAGGACAACTACCTCCAACTCGATAACAGCACCAGCCAAGATTTCTGAAAATTCTTTTGCGGATCGTAAGCGCATTTTCAAGGACAACCGGCTTCCGGAAAAGAAGGCCAAAACTTTCTGGCAGCTCGCCTGGATTGCCTACAACGATAAAGTGCTGATTCTACTTTCTGTCGCTGCTGTCATCTCACTGGCGCTTGGTATTTACCAGACTGTCAATCCTGCGCCTTCTGAGAAGCACGAAGCTAGGGTCGAATGGGTCGAAGGCGTGGCAATCATGGTCGCCATTTTCGTCGTAACTTTCGTGGGCGCACTGAACGACTATCAAAAGGAGCGTCAATTCATCAAACTGAACCGCAAAAAGGAAGAACGGTTCGTGAAAGTCATTCGATCCGGGAAGTCTCAGGAAATTTCAGTTTATGATGTGTTGGTTGGAGATGTGATGCATCTCGAGCCAGGCGACCTGATCCCGGTGGACGGTGTCTTTATCGAGGGTCACAACGTGCGATGCGATGAGTCCTCGGCGACCGGCGAATCCGACATTATCCGCAAAACGCCAGCGGACGAGGTCTATCACGCGATCGAGACCCATCAGAATTTGAAGAAGATGGACCCGTTCATTCTATCCGGTGGTAAGGTCGCCGAGGGCGTCGGCACGTTCCTCGTCACTGCAACCGGTGTCAATTCCAGCTATGGCAAGACGTTGATGTCGCTACAGGACGAGACTCAGACAACGCCTCTCCAAATGAAACTCAATGTTCTCGCCGAGTACATTGCAAAGCTTGGTTTGGCTGCCGGTCTCTTGCTCTTTGTGGTGCTTTTTATCAAGTTTCTGGCAGAACTCAAAAATATCCAAGGAGGTGCGCAGAGCAAAGGCCAACGGTTCCTTCAAATCTTCATCGTTGCAGTCACCATCATTGTGGTTGCGGTGCCAGAAGGTTTGCCTTTGGCTGTCACACTCGCCCTTGCATTTGCGACGACGAGGATGCTAAAGGACAACAACTTGGTGAGACTCCTGCGAGCTTGCGAGACTATGGGCAATGCTACTACTGTGTGCTCCGACAAGACTGGAACATTGACACAAAATAAAATGACGGTTGTCGCCGGTACATTGTCTACCGCTTCTAGATTCGGCGATAAACAACAGCCTGTCAACTTTACGACTGAGAGTGATACAAAGGTCTCAGGTCCCATTGTGGCTGCTAATGATGTCTCCTCGACCGAGTTCTTCGCGACACTCTCTCCGGACACTAAGTCACTCCTCAAGGATTCGATTATCCTCAACACTACCGCGTTTGAGGGTGAAGAAGAAGGCAAGAAGGTGTTTATCGGATCCAAGACCGAAACAGCTCTGCTTACATTCATTGTCGATCATCTTCCAGTCGAATCAATCGGTGAGGAACGAGCAAACGCTGATGTTATTCAAATGGTTCCCTTCGACTCTGGCCGCAAATGTATGGCTGTCGTCATCAAACTACCAAATGGCAAATATCGTATGATGGTGAAAGGAGCTTCTGAAATCCTCATATCTAAATGCACTAGAATCGTCAGCGATCCGACAAAGGAGCTGGTGGATACGCCGATAACCTCGGATCAAATCGAAACATTGAACGGCATAGTCAGCAATTATGCGTCACGATCTCTGCGTACCATTGCTCTTCTGTATCGGGATTTCAATGAGTGGCCACCGCGGGGAGCCGCTCTTGCGGACGATAAGAAACAGGCAGATTTTGATAAAGTCTTCAAAGACATGGTCTTCCTGGGGGTTGTTGGTATCCAGGACCCTCTTCGCCCGGGTGTTGAAAGGGCTGTTCGCGACTGTCAAGTTGCCGGTGTGTTTGTACGCATGGTGACGGGTGATAACATTATGACCGCCAAGGCGATTGCGACTGAATGTGGTATCTTTACACCTGGCGGTATTGCTATGGAAGGACCTGTTTTTCGAAAACTGAGCTCAAAGCAGCTGACACAGGTGATTCCACGCCTGCAAGTACTCGCCAGGTCGAGTCCCGACGATAAGAAGCTGCTTGTGAGCCATCTTAAGAAGCTCGGAGAAACCGTGGCTGTCACTGGTGATGGTACCAATGATGCACCCGCGCTCAAGGCTGCAGATGTTGGCTTCTCGATGGGTATCGCAGGAACCGAGGTCGCCAAGGAAGCGTCGGCTATCATCCTCATGGACGATAACTTTGCGTCAATCGTCAAAGCCATTTCCTGGGGCAGAACTGTCAACGATGCTGTCAAGAAATTTCTTCAGGTGAGCCTCCGCTGTCGCACTCGGTCACTAACCTCAGGCTGACAAGGGCACAGTTCCAAATTACGGTGAACATCACCGCAGTCTTTCTCACGTTCATTTCTGCGGTTGCCAATGATGACGAGAGCTCTGTGCTGACGGCCGTCCAACTTCTGTGGGTTAACTTGATTATGGACACTTTCGCAGCTCTTGCCCTTGCCACGGATCCCCCTTCGCCTTCCGTGTTAAAACGACGGCCGGAACCGAAATCGGCACCATTGATTACTGTCACTATGTGGAAGATGATCATCGGGCAGTCAATCTATCAGCTGGTCGTGACATTGGTCTTGTACTTTGCTGGAAACAGTATCCTGTCCTATCAAACACAACATGAAAAGGACCGACTTCAGAGCACTATCTTCAATACGTTTGTATGGATGCAGATTTTCAACCAGTACAAGTGAGTAGATTTATTTCCGGCCCTATTAGATGAGTGGCAGACGCTAACGATCTTCAGCTCGCGGCGACTGGATAACAAGTTCAATATTTTCGAAGGAATCCTTCGCAATTACTGGTTCATTGGGATTCAGTTCATCATCATTGGAGGCCAGTGCTTGATCATGTTTGTCGGTGGACAGGCATTCTCAATCAATCGAATCAACGGGCCACAATGGGGATACTCCATTGTTCTGGGTGCACTTTCCATGCCGGTGGCAGTCATTATCCGATTAATACCTGACGAACTGTTTGCGAGACTGATGCCCAATCTGCCACGGAGAAAGAAACGGGGTCCAGAATTTGTGCTCGAAGATGACGAAAAGGTGCAATGGAACCCAGCGTTGGAAGAGATTCGAGAAGAGCTGCAATTTTTGAAGAGAATCCGTGGGGGCCGGATATCAGAGCTGGCTTACAAATTGCAGCATCCACGAGACACGTTTATGCCGCGGTCACGCAGCCCGTCTCGTTCACGATCTAACAGTGAACTACCGCAGACACCAGAAGGAGATGTCGTAGTAGAGACAATGACGGGGTCCCCAATCACACTTACCCCGGAAAGAGCAAGACGACGGGCAAGATCGAGTTCGAACTCAGTCTTCGGACCTGCCACGGCAATGGCTGGTATCATCGCAGGAAGCGTCGCTGGGGGATGGTCGCCGATTGAGAGGCGACCTGAAGAACTCGAGACGGTGCGCTTCACCCGAGCTCGATCTCATTCCGGCGTTGAAGGGACAAGCGGGATGGAAATCCATCCGGCAACGCCAGCAGACGACCCTGTTTTTGCCCGCTCGGGGCCCAGGGCTGGCATACCTCCCAGCCAAGACCCTGATTTGGCTCCGCACTTCGAATATGCACCGCCGCATAGCCCTTCCTCGCGGTCGAAAGGCTCACACTCGCGACATGGGTCTTCTGCGTGAAATGTGGACCAATGCCTGTAGTTGTTTACCCCCCAGGGAGGATTCTACTTCGGCTAAAGACGCCACGTATCGAGGATCGAGCCACCACCAAGTGACAGGGAAGAGGGCACCTGACAGCTATCTATCTGCTTGGATGAATCCACCCCCCATGTTCAGAACATCGAACCGGAGATTGCAAATGTAAACAAGACCACGGATCGCCAGAGCGGAAAGTTGGGTCTGCATTACAGCGAACTCGGCGACTCCGACGAAGTTGCAGCGATTACAAGGCTGAGCGGGAAAAGGAGGCCGCAAAATCTCTGCACTGTCGCATGTTCCGGATCTGACCGGACGGCCGTAAATTTGGGTTGAGGAATAGATAATTCAGGACTGGGATAGTGGGAACAAAAGGAAATACGGGATACGAGAGCCTCGATGAAGGCGAGCTGAGATCAAGGATAACCTGCAGAGACAGAGGACTGATCCGGCCCCTGTACAACACACACGTAGGACATGGCACTTCTCACCGCATGTCGTCTTATCAATACAATCATGGGATATGACGCGAATCAACAGTGCAGCATGAGCACGCAGACCCTCCTTCACCAAGCCCTCCTTGGCACTCGCATGTGCAAGGTACTGGGACTTGGAAAAGAATAAAAAAAGGGGGTTCTGAGGAAGACTAATCGTCCGTCTTTGCCCCCGAGGCTGGTCCGTGAGGCTGTGAGCCGAGGCAAAATCAGCAACATCCCAGGCAGCATTTGTTTCCCAAGTCGCTTCTGTCGCCGTTGCCAATCGAACCAGGCATTTTTGTCCCCAAAACTCCACCTGCGCTTCCATCATTATCTCATCGCCCTCGCTTCGTCGTATTCGGCCGGTCACTGGCGGGCCGTTAATCGCCTTTTTCTTTCTCCTGGATGTCGGGCAGTTGGGGATCAATGGCTCCAGGGCGGTCTGCATTAAATAAAATCGGGCTTTGCGTCCCTCGCTCAACGTCTTTCCTCAACCCGCGACCGACCAGGAAAGGCTTGTCCACCTGCCCATCTTGTTCGTCTTTTGCACACACGCGCTTCCTGCCGTCACTCGCTCATAGGCCGATCCATATTGCCACTGGTTCTTCCTCATCGGCGGCGTCAGCGACCACTCGAGGAAAGGCTTTTCGACATCCAAGTCTGATAAAGGGAACTGCCTGGAGTCCGTATTCTACAGGTGAGTCACGCCAGGCCCTGTGTCGACTGTGACGGACCTCTGACACGGACGCTGCAGTTGTCGTGCACAACAAAGGACAAGCGCGCGTCCGGCGGACCATCAGCTTCCTCCTCATCAGCACCGTCTCCTTCGCGGTCGGGACTTATTTTGCTGTCACCTACGCCTCCCCCCTCCCCACGGCCCTAATCATGGGTTCCATGCCCTCGGACGTCGAAACCCTCTCCCTCTACACCCCCGACAATGACTTTGCGCGCGAAGTCGACGATCACATCAAGAACTGTGCCCTAGCGCAATCCTTGCGGGCTAATCCAGATTTTGTCGAGTCGAGACCCCATCTCAAGATTCCCGAAGAGATGAGACAACACAACCTGACCGCGGGGACGTTGTCGGGGCCAGGAATGATTGCGGTGCCGCCATACTACTTCAACGAGAAGGGCGGGAAGTCCATGGTTCAGATCTTCTACGTCGGAACTGATGTTTCAGGGCATCCGGGGATCGTGCACGGAGGGTTTTTGGCCACCATGTTGGACGAGGGACTTGCGCGGTGTGCATTCCCCGCCATGCCGAATAAGGTCGGGGTGACGGCCAATTTGAACATCAACTATCTCAAGCCGACTATGGCGGGACAATTCCTGGTGTTGAGAGCCACGACCACAAGAGTCGAAGGCCGGAAAGCGTGGGCGGAAGGATGGATTGAGAGTCTAGAAGTGGCCGAGGGAGAGGAACCGGTCAAGTTGGTCGAGGCTACGGCGTTGTTTGTTGAACCCAAGCATGCAAAGGTACGTTCGTCTTGATATACACGTGATCCTTGACCGGTGGAGGGCTGAGACTGACGATCCCATCCTACAGGTATTGAAATCTCTTTACAGGGTGACACCAAACTGAGAGGCCGACCCTGCCCGAAATCGTTTCTTTGATGTTTCAAGACCTCGGGGTCTTCAAGACGCTTCCAAGAGGGTCACAAAGCGCGGATAGAATTTGCAGCGTGGAGTACATCGCGGGGAAATTTGGTCTGGCTGGAGGGGGGATGGTAGATCTTGGGAATATATTCAGTCAATGAGAGCGATTTCGAACAGGTGTGCAAGATGGCTGGCGGCTTGCCAACAAGGCTGCGGGCGAATTGGCACATTTATAGATGTTTGTTTTGGCCCCTTGATACGGATAGAGGGGTAATATATACTGTGTAAAGGTTATGTACTGGGTTGGAACAACGAAAAATCAGACAGATTGGCTATCGCATTTACTAGCCGCAAACATTTCCGCCGTCCATCCAATACTGTATGAGCACTGTCGTGCTTGTGCTGTCAAATGTCGCAAAGGGCCATCGAGATCCCACATGCTTACTGGGGAATCCTTCCGCCGGCGGAATTGGAACACGCTCAGGGAAACGCGAGTTGGGACGGATTCTGCTTCTCAGTTGCCGTTTTAAGGCCAAGGCAAACAACCTAGGTTCCAGTGAGATTCTCCTACTCGTCCACGTCCGATATATCCCCAGGACGAAACGCATCTAGACTCCACCGATGGGGGAAATGGCAGATGGCATACATATCGGTGGCATGACGATCCGCCGAAGTCGTATGATGGATGGGATACATAGTGATTACCCCAATGCCCGCCTTTATGTGGACATTCCTTCCCTCCTCGCGGCTGACTGCCATGTTTCATGATGCCATATGACCTCTGCTGCTGAGAAGCTTTCCGTGGTGTTTCTGGTGGCTATTTTTCCTGCCCTGGTTCCCTGCCCTGGTTTCCTCCCTGTTGGTCCGGAAGGTTCGATCGCCATGGGGGCTCTGGGGCTCGTCCGGAACAAATGATGTTCCAGGCAAAAGGCTTCGTTGCAGAATCGATGACCAGGGCAGGTGTGTTCCCCTTGTACCTCGTAGTGCCGAGGAAGGTGTGGTGATGCTGGTACGCGGCAAGGTGGGGCCTTCGCTACACCTTTCCCGAACTGCACAAATCCCTTCGCTCGCACTAGCCTCATATGGAAAAATGGAGGAAGCTCACCACCACATGCCAATCATCACCGACCAACCCGGGACGAGATAATAAATCCCTGGGTGTCTAGACGCCGATTTCCGGCGGGGGAGCTTATGAGCTAGGCTATTTTTGGGATACGGATAGCGAGGGGGGAAGGTACCTGGTATTTGGTTGTTTTGAGGGGCAATTGCGAAGTGGCTCCTTTCACTTTGCTCTCTTTATAAGACGCGGGGTAGTTCTGTCCCTTCCCGCCATGTCTTTTGCTCTTCTCTCACCTTCACGCACTTTGTTTCGACTGTCCTTCTTCCTCACCAGACTGACAGGATCCACCGCAACCATGGCTTCAGCTAAATGCCCCATGAGAGAGTCCAATGTCGGCGGCGGCGGCACTCGCAACCGCGACTGGTGGCCCAATGACCTGAGACTCAACATCCTCCGCCAGCACACTGCTGTCTCCAACCCCATGGACAAGGACTTCAACTATGCACAAGCCTTCAAGAGCTTGGACTATGAAGCAGTCAAGAAGGATCTCCACGCCCTGATGACCGACTCTCAGGACTGGTGGCCGGCAGACTTTGGTCACTACGGCGGTCTCTTCATTCGAATGGCCTGGCACAGTGCCGGTACCTACCGTGTTGCCGATGGCCGCGGAGGTGGTGGTCAAGGTCAACAGCGCTTTGCCCCCCTCAATAGCTGGCCCGACAATGTCAGCTTGGACAAGGCACGCCGCTTGCTTTGGCCCATCAAACAGAAGTACGGTAACAAGATCTCCTGGGCCGACCTGATGCTCCTCACTGGCAATGTCGCCCTCGAATCCATGGGTTGCAAGACCTTTGGCTTTGCTGGTGGCCGCCCGGACACGTGGGAGGCTGATGAGTCCGCCTACTGGGGTGGTGAGACCACCTGGCTAGGCAATGACATTCGCTACGGCCAAGGCCATACCGGGATTGAGGGCGAGGGCGTCGTCGATTCTGATGAACATAAAAAAGAACACAAGGACATCCATACCCGTGATTTGGAGAATCCGCTCGCAGCCTCACATATGGGCTTGATCTATGTCAACCCAGAAGGCCCGGATGGCATTCCCGACCCTGTCGCTGCCGCCAGAGACATCCGCACCACCTTTGGCCGCATGGCGATGAACGATGAGGAAACCGTTGCCCTGATTGCTGGTGGCCACTCCTTCGGCAAGACCCACGGCGCCGCTCCTTCCGAGAACGTCGGCAAGGAGCCAGAGGACGCTCCCCTGGAGCAAATGGGACTGGGATGGGCCAACAAATATGGTTCCGGCAAGGGTCCTGACACCATTACCAGCGGTATCGAAGTCACCTGGACCGGGACCCCGACCAAGTGGAGCAACAACTTCCTTACTTATCTCTTCAAATATGAATGGGAGCTCACCAAGAGTCCCGCTGGCGCCAACCAGTGGGTTGCAAAGACAGATGACTTGATCATTCCAGACGCGTATGACGCCAACAAGAAGCACAGGCCAACCATGTTGACAACCGACCTTTCCCTCCGTTTTGACCCAGCATATGAGAAGATCTCGCGTCGTTTCCTCGAGAACCCGGATCAACTTCAAGACGCCTTCTCCCGTGCCTGGTTCAAGCTCTTGCACCGTGATATGGGTCCACGGTCCCGCTGGCTCGGTCCCGAGATCCCGTCCGAGGTCCTCATTTGGGAAGACCCTCTCCCACCCGCCAACCATCCCATCATCGATGAATCGGACATTACCAGCCTGAAACAAAAGATTCTGGCCACCGGTATTAAGCCTGCCGAGCTGATCACTACTGCCTGGGCATCGGCTTCAACCTTCCGCGGTAGCGATAAGCGTGGCGGCGCCAATGGTGCTCGCATTCGTCTCGCTCCCCAGAACAAGTGGAAAGCAAACAACCCCCAGACGCTGAGCCAAGTTCTGGGCGCTTTGGAGAAGGTGCAACAGGAATTCAACAGCTCTGCAAGTGGTGGCAAGAAGGTGTCGCTAGCCGATCTCATCGTCCTGGCAGGTTGCGCGGCCGTTGAGAAAGCCGCTGGTGTCCCTGTTCCCTTCACTCCTGGCCGCACAGATGCTACCCAAGAGCAAACCGATGTCCAATCTTTCGAACACCTTGAGCCTTTGGTTGATGGATTCCGCAACTATGGCAAGGGAACATCCCGTGCCCGAACTGAGCACTTCCTCATCGACAAGGCACAACTGCTGAACCTTTCTGCTCCCGAAATGACAGTGCTGGTTGGCGGCCTTCGTGCTCTCAATGCCAACTGGGATGGGTCTTCGTACGGTGTCTTTACCAAGCGCCCCGGTCAATTGACCCCCGACTTCTTCGTCAACCTCCTCGACATGGGCACCGCCTGGAAGGTGGCCAGTAACGACGAGGAACTCTATGAGGGCTTCGACCGCAAGACCGGCGAGAAGAAGTGGACTGGTACCCGCAGTGATCTTGTCTTCGGTTCACATGCTGAGTTGCGTGCGATTAGCGAGGTGTATGCCAGCGCTGGCAACGAGGAGAAATTTGTCAGGGACTTTGTCGCAGCTTGGAATAAGGTGATGAACCTGGACCGCTTTGATGTCGCATCCCTCCAGGATCCTGCAAAAGCGCGTCTATAAGCGAGAATGGTTTTAGGTCAAAGGAGATGGGGGCTGTTGCAAATAGCGAGGAGAAGTTGTCCCTCTATCATGTGGCTCGAATTTGGGCAGTCGACCAGTTCGATGGCTTAGCAAGCTCAATGGACTGCAACCGCATGACGTAGCAATCAAAATGTACTGGTTCAAAAATATATCTGGGGAAGAACAGTGTAGAGGAGTTAATAATACAGAAGGGACTGCCAAAAATGCCACCGAAATGGGCATGACGCCCCTCGCATTGGGAGCTTCCCAAACACCAATCACGCTCCGGTGGTGAGGGAGCAACGGAGCTCCATCTCTGCCTACCATCTAAATAGTTCACCCGGATCGCTGCGCGCACTCAATACCAGTGCTCGGTACGGTGTTTCCTCCTTCATGCATATGGTCCTTGGGAATTGAAGCTATTTCCTCTTATCTCTGCACACTATTCCTTCCGCCACCCCGTTGTGTGACCTCCCAGACGCAGGCTTTCCCGCAGGGTCAACATGTCCGCCAAATACCTCTTCGTCTCTGTTCCCGCCAGTATAAGCCCCTCGGGCCACAAGGACGACGCCATCGCCTCTGTCGAGAAAGCGGCAAACCCTGCGAACGGCGATGTCCTCCCCTTCTCCATCCCGGAGTTCAAGATCGGCACCCTTGATGCGCTGTTACAACAGTCCGACGAGTTGGCCAAGCTGGCGGCTCTGTGTCATGGAGTGGTGGGAAAAGTCGGGGATACCTTGAAGAATATATTGGACGGGGATGAGGACAAGATTGCGATGCATAAGAACGTCAATGATAGTATGTTTCATGCTCTTGGGGAATGCGCCCAGACGGGTGGTCGGGAATTTGGGTAAAGAGCTGACTCGACGCCGTGCTACTGCCCAGAACCACTCGAACAATACCTACGCAGCTTCTCCTGGAACAAAGTCAAATACCGCGCCGACCGACCGCTCTCGGAGCTGATTGATCTTCTACAAAAGGTATGTTACGGCAGGCTGAGAGCAGCTCCGAGAGGAGGGCCCACTGCCCATGCTGACTGCGGCCGACAGGAAGCCAATTCGATAGACAACGACGTCCGATCCAAATACAATCAATACAACTCCCTCCGCACCTCCCTCCAATCCCTGGTCCGGAAGCGGACAGGTAATCTCTCGACAAAATCCCTCGCCCCTCTCATTACCGACCCCAAAATCCTGGTCCAAAATCAACACTCCGAACACCTGGAAACTCACCTGATCGCCGTGCCCAATTCCAACGTCAAGGAATTCATGAGGACGTATGAAACGCTTGCACCGATGGTTGTTCCACGCTCGGCAACCTTTGTCGCGCAGGATCCGGAATACAGTTTGTACGCGGTGACGATGTTCAGGAAGCATGCCCAAGAGTTTGTGCACAAGGCAAGAGAGAGAAAGTGGGTACCTCGGGACTACAAGTACAAGGAGGGTGGGAAGGAAGAGGAGGAAAGGGAGCTGAAGAGGGTGGAAGCCGAGGAGAAAAGAGTCTGGGGAGAGACATTGAGGTTGGGCAGGACGGGCTGGAGTGAGGCGGTCATGTGTCTTGTGCATGTGGTTGTGTTGAGGGTGTTTGTCGAAACAGTCCTAAGGTACGGGTTGCCGCTGGATTATGTGGCCGTTTTGATCAAGGTATGTCCTGCTATTCTGCGTGCTACACTTTGCTCCCCTTTGGTTTGAGGCGGAAGTCCATACTAACCATGTTCAATCTCACAGACCGATTCGAAACGCGAAAAGAGGGTCCGGCAAGGGTTGGACAGCGAATTCTCGTACCTCGCGGGTAATGCCTTTGGGAGGGACAAGAAGGGCAGGCTGCTGAAGGACGAAGGGACGAGCCAGCAGGACATGGTGGCGGGCGGCGAACAGGGAGAGTATTCGGCTTACGTGTGTTATGATATCGACGTTGAGTGATAGGATGTTAGTGTTGGATGGGACGAAGTGTGAACGAGGGGCATGCCTCTGAATCAGGGAAGAAATCCAGTAACTCGTTCCCCGGGAAAGCCCCTGGAGAAGCAAGAGGTATAGAACCCTCAATTCACTCCGACATGGTTACGTAGGAAGCGAGCGCAAGCCTTCCAAGGGAAGGATTCCACGATTGATTGAGGCACAGGAGTACTGCGCAAATGCGAATCTCTCTCCCTCTTTTTTACAAAGAGGTATTCACATCTCCGGCATTGGATTACATTGCAAGAACGGAAGACTAAGCCCAAGCCTCCGCGACAGCCCGATACATCTCTTTGGCTCTTCGAGGCTTCGACTCTGGCTCTTTGACTCATGTGGACGACTTGGATAGAGTCCTTTCCTTCGTTCTTTTCTTCCATTCCTCCGTTGCTTGCTTTCCTTGCTTTTGGCTTCTCTTATTTTCGGAACCGCGCTGTTGACTGGCTGGCTGCCTGGCTGACCGAGCCACCCATTTCCGACGGACGTCCTAGCTACTATACAGGCCCGTGGCTCAAGTAATACCAGGCCATGTCTACAGGAATGAAACATGGAGGGTCTTCCCGAGGCTGTTCGGGCTTTGTTGCTTGAGGAGGACAGGCGCGGGTTCCCTTGCTCGGGGCTGCCGCTTCAAGAGTTAGATACCTCGTACATGAAGGGGTTCGTCGCAGAGCAGGATTTCTGTGCCCGTGCCTAATTAGGTGGGTTAGGGTCCTCGCTCGTCGATAGGCCGGTTAGTCTTTGTGAAGTACAGCGCATCTTTCATGATCTTGTATAGTGTCGGGGAGGAAATCGAGACATCAGGCTGTGTATCCCTTCCCAGTTTGCTTGTATTGTCTCTTTGGAAGTTGGATAATCGCGGGACGCTGCAAAGCCAAGGAGCGTTGAGGCATGGGCATAGGCTGGCTGCTATCGAGGCTGAATCCGGGTCAGATAGACGGGACGAAGATGGATAGTCCATCAAAACTTCCGCTGCCGCACCGGCGATGGATGGATCATGACGAGAAGTATACTAAGGATCTTTGCAGGACCGCATCTGAGTGTTGAGTTCATTGATGGCCAGATACAGCTCCTGTTCCTCCTGCTTATTGCGTCTGGCCTCCGCGCTGAGTCTCAGCAAGAGCCTGGGCTTGCCGTTGGCCATCATACAGCCCAGAGTAGTACCCGGCCCAATAATATGCCATCTTGATGTTTTCGAGCGTTTGCTCTTGTGAGGGATTGGTTGTGGTTGCTGGAACTGGCTAGAGGTTAGAAACGCCTTCAAGACGATAGGTTTATTGGGCCCGGAATAAGAGATATAGGGAAGTGCAAAGTGACAGAAAGAAGGAGATGGGGGCAATGTCGGGCTCAGTCTGCAGAACGGACAAGGGAAAGAAAGAGTTCGTACCTTGTCCATTTGCAATTTCGGTGGCCGGCGGCAAGTTGGGTCCTAAAGCCGGAGTAGTGGTGGTAGTTGTTGACGGTTGTCTCGGATTCTCTTGCTGTCCTTCTGGCTCGCCTACAATGGATTTGACTGGGGACACCGAGCATCAGTCACATGCCACCATCTCACAACTGACACAAAGGAGAAACACACATTGGTCCATGGCCTCCTTTCGTTTCTCCTCGAGACTGTGCTGATCTCCTGCTTGGGCACCGTCACTGTGATACGAGCTCACGCCAACCACGCCATTCGCCCCATCACTCTCAGCCCTGACATCAGGAACAGCATCGGTATTTTCATTCTCGGCGGCGGCCACAGCCTTGGCCGGTGCTTCTGGATGAACAGGTCGCCACTCCCCAGATACCTGTCTTCCAGAGTCGACGGCGGTGTCGCCATGTTCGTCCTGGTCGTCAAATTCGCCCATCTCGGCCTTGCGCAGGATCTCTTCCACGTCTTCGCCGCGTGCGTGAATGCTGTGGTAATACTACAGTGCCGCATTAGTGGGAGAATAGGTGGAAGGACACAGGATTTAGGGTATGACAAGGGACAGGCTGTCTCGCAAAAGACACTTTTCGAGTTTTTCATCGGATCCTTGAGTGGTAACTGAGCGCAAAAGGAACCGGTGCAGTGCTGAATGATGAAAACAACATACCTCGTACTCTGCGACAGCGTCGTTCCAAGACCGAATCAGCGCTGAATCGTCCCATATCTCGGCTTGGCTGAGCTCTCCCGCGGTCGAGTGTTTTGTCTTTTGCTTTTTCTTCTTCGGCATCGTCACGGCGAGCTGCGAAAAAGACAAAGGTATTACAACAGCAGTGATTTAATTAAGGCAAGGAGCACGGGGGTGCTGGGTTACAAGGGGGCATCCACACGTTTGTTGTCAAATAACGTGCGAGTTGGTTGTCTCGAGCCTCTTTAAGAAGTGCCCGACGCCAAGACGATGATGTGATTGGCCAGCCTTGTCATCACGAGGCTATTACGCATTTGTCGAGGCGATCTTCCGTTCAATGATCGTGAGAGTGCCGGTCAAACGCGTGTATGAGGAGCGTGCTTTAGAGGTATGTCCCTGTGGAGCTTTGCGAGAAATATGGTTACATCCTTATCCTGAAAGGATCAAGATGCATCTTCTGCCACTTCAAGGTAGGTCAACCAGAAAAATAAAAGAAGCCACCGAGGCTCAAGAGTGTCCTGCTTTACTAATCCGAAGACTTTTGTGCTAGGAGCAATGTCGCGTTTGAGCCCCAGCTGCTGGCCCTCGCAAGTCAGGATATATCATGCAACGACTCTCCGCACTCTATCTGGCTCGGAATGCCTTTTTTACGGTTAACAGAAATATATATAGAGCAGTCTCCCTGAGTCTGCCGATCAGGATGGCAGTCTCGAGAAATTGGGGCCAGATCGCGTGACCAAAGTGGCTACTGAAGTAAGTGGCTTGCTGGTGGGGGATCCTTCTAACCATGATACCTTTAGGCTGTCCCGGCCCCGGAAGGAGGTAAGTGGCTGCTGTGATAAGAAGAGACGGATCTCTCCCAAAGACGCTGACGGGTGCGGCATTCTCATCTGACCTGTGAAATCACAAGATTGTGGGCTTGTGCATACAGTACGAACCCTTTGCATCAATTTGTGTCCGAGAATCGCTTGACAGGGCTGCGATTGACGTTCCTCCATCCTCGCTCACCATTGCGCGATTCCGGCTTCTTAACAAGGAAACTACACACGCTCCATTGCAATGGGAGCCTTTTCGACGTCGGATTCCGAGCGCTTTCCTAGCCGTGTGTGGACAATCTTCGACTCGGTCTATCTTTGGGCCCTTCTGATTCTCCTTGTTCCGTGCATTTTCATCGACATGCATATACCTCGTCGTTGGGGGCAAAAGGGACGGATGGTCAAAGAATCTCCATGACGGATCACCTTCAACAGCCGCCCAATCCGGATGCATCGACAAAGGGTCTAGTCTGGTTAGATGGAAGCCGGTGCGCGAGCTCACTTGCCAGTTGTCGGATACAACAACTCCAAGCATCTGGTTCTTCAAGCAGCCTAAGAAAGCTAGTCCTCTCGGTGGATTCGTCACGGTCTGTCCGCAAAGAAACTCGGAGAACGAAATGCGCTTACCAGGATGGCTTCCATCCTGCGAACACCCTGCCTGGCGGGGTCGAGGCGCTTTTATGCATTGCTTTGTCAAGCTTCGGGCCATACGCAAAAGTTGATGCCACTCAGGGTATCAGGGAATTCGCGGATCAAGAAAAGTTGGCTCAATAAGGCCCTTGACGCTGGACTCGGACAGCAAGCTGGCAACCTTACTACGGTCTTATGTCATATCGAGGCCGACTGGAAATTTAATCAGCTGGAGAGGAAGGCATGGAACGATGGTGCCGATAAGCGCATTGAGAGGCAAAATGTTCTATACAACCGGATGGACAGAAGGTTAGCCGCAAGCTGCCCTGTAAATGCCGTTCCCCGAACGGTTCGTTGACGAGCAATGTCGTGAGAAGGCTTAAAAAGATATTAACTAAATGGGGTATCTATATCCAAAGAAGTGAAAAATGAGCAAAACACTCGAATCGACAAGTCCAAGCTTCCTAGCTTTGTGTACATATGCCCAATACTCGTACAAGGGGGGTCAAGGACACCATCTTCAGCTCAGCTCAGCCTTGCGCGAAGAAGAATAAACAATGCAATCAAAAGAGGCTCAAATCTGAAAAAGTTCGGCCTCTTCGCTCGAAAATTGCCAATCAAAAGACAGGCACAAAGGCAAGTTGAAAATACAAGCCAGCGCGGTAGGAAGACATAGGTATCGAAGCGAGCGGTGATGCCGTTTGCTTCTAGTGTCGCTTCCTGCCACAACCCGAGTTGGATGACGAAAAGTTAGGGAACTCAGTTGCGGCCGGATGATGAGGATGTCCATTCCAGCAGACCTCCTCCCGGCTTCAACATCTGCAGTCTCCTGCTCTTTGTCGACCAATGCATACCATATTAAGCCCATAGGGTGATCATCCGCTTCAGAAGAGGCCTCCGAGGAAGCTCCTTCTCTTGCTGTCATTCCTTCCACCCAGTGCTGGACGTCCGTCCCAAGTTTTGACGGGCACCTCGTCGTAGCCATAGCCTCGACCATCAGATTGATCTCGGCGTCGACGTCGTTCTCTTCGTTCTCGCTCCTTGTCTCGCTCGTCACTAC
Source organism: Cladophialophora bantiana CBS 173.52 (assembly GCF_000835475.1). Classification (NCBI taxonomy): domain Eukaryota; kingdom Fungi; phylum Ascomycota; class Eurotiomycetes; order Chaetothyriales; family Herpotrichiellaceae; genus Cladophialophora; species Cladophialophora bantiana. The sequence continues at coordinate 737,236 of NW_015971586.1, forward strand.
CGCCACTGGCTGACTTGCCCTCCACACGACGCGAGCTTTTCCTGCGAGCACGGTACTCCTCGATTTCTGCGTCCGTCATGCCGGCGTATTTGTCACGATGGCGACTGCTGCGCTTAGTTCCGGCGCCTTCGTCTGCCGCTCGTGGCTTTTCGCCGCTCGGATCGAGAATTGTACCCTCGACAGGTGGGAATTCTGGTGGTTCGTCGGCTTGAGAGTTGATCCATGAGCTGGTCTTGTTGGCTGGTGGTGCGGTTCCCTTACCGCTGCCGCTCCGAGATTCGTGATATTCTTCAACAAGGACGCTGGATCTCTTGCGGCTTGATCTCTCTCTGTCCTTGTCTTTGGACTTCCGGTCTTCCTTCCGCCTTCTTCTTTCGTCCTCTTCCGCATAATATGATCTGCGGCGATCATCTTTGGAAATCTCGCGATTTACCCCCTGCTCGGCCTCGAGCTGAGCACGAAGTCGCCTACGCTCTTCGCGCCGGCGTTCTGCTTCTGCGTTTGCCTCGGCCTCCTCTTGTGCAGCGCGTGCTTCTCTGGCAGCACGCCTAGCCCGCTTTTCTTCACGGCGCCTCTCTTCCTCCTCTTGTTCTCGCCTTTCACGCTCGCGTGCTCTGCGTTGGCGGGCTTCGAGATCCGCCTTTTCGCGTTCTCTTCTTTCCCTCCGTTTCAGCTCACGTTCGACGCGATCGGCTTCTTCCGCCTGATTACGCGCTTCGCGCTTGGCTCTTCTTTCAGCACGTCGAGCTTCCATATCGGCATCCGTTTCAACAGGCGCATCGGTGGTGAACTCATCCCCCTCCAAAGCCCGGGAATGCCTCTTTGACTTGTCTTTGGTTCTGATAGGTAGGTCTTCTGCATCAGTCAGGGTGTGGCTTCGATGTCGCTGTCTCTCTCCGTCGAAGGACCGAGAACTGCCAAAGAAGCTGCCAAAAAGTCCGGTTGATTTTCTGGGGGCAGTGTTGCTTCTCTTCAGCGCGGGTGGATGGTCCACAAACGCCATGTCGTCAGGCCCGCTTGTGACCAACGGGTCTGCATGTGTAGGGCTCTCGACCATCACAACGTCATCGTCCTGAGAAATGTTCTTGCTGTGGGACTTGATCTGCGTATAGGAAACCCGTCCGTCAGCATGAACTTCTTTATCGAAATCCGGCGACCAAGACGGGCGGAAAACGTGGCCCAGACGGTTTGAGGAGGTTTGTGCACCTACCTCTTTCTTTGATTTGGAAGACCTAGACTTTGAATTTTCCGGCACAGATACACTGTTTACAAGCGGAGTATTGTCATTGGTATGGATCATTACCATATCATCGTCGTCGATGGGATACGGATCTGGAACACCTGATGAAGCCGGATTAGCGACCATCTCCCCGGTCGGTGTCGCAATTGTCAGCTTACCTAAAGGCCTCCTCTTCACTGATGGACGGCGTTCGATCTTGCTGGACTTCATTCCCATGAGCTTAGCTGCCTTGTCGGTAACTTGGGGCTCCTCTTCAGGCGGAGGGGACGTAAATCCGTCAACCGACTGACGCCGAGACGAAGGCCTTGAACTGGTCGCACTGCTTGGTCTTCGGCTAGTGGTCTTCGAGCGTGCCATGGCCGATGGAGGTGGCCCACCAAACATGAAGTTCGAAAAAGAAGTACCGCGGGTAGCTTTTGGTCTCTCGGCTTTCTTGGGTTTGGCATCTTTGTCAGACCCAGACGACCTGGAAAGCTTTTCAGCTTCCTTCCTATCCTCCTGTTCCTTCTCCCTTGGAGTCCGAGTGGATTTAGACCGAGTCAGACCGGGTGGCGATTTCTCTTTCTTTGGTGGCGGGGGCATGTCTTCGTCGTCCTTTGTTTTTTCTTTGGTCGATTTCTTGGGTGGAGGTGCCGCACCCCAGAATCCCCAAGAAGCAGTTGCAGATCGTTCAACCCTCGGGCGTTCTTTCTTGGTTGCCTTCTTCTCCTCTGAGGGAGGCGTCAGTAACTTGGGGGGCACGGGTTCTTCGTCCGGCAGGCCAACGTCGTCTGTCTTTGACTCCTTAGGCGTGGTGGCCTTCGACTTGGCACCCTTTTTCTCAACAGCAATGGCCTTTGCTTTGGGCTTTTCAGAGGATGTCGGTGGATCGTCGAGATCGAGAATATCGTCCCCGTAGTCGTCCTCACCAAACGCGCCAGGAAAGCTGCCAGGGATGGAGTCTTTTGATCTTTTCTCCTCTGCCACGGGAGACACGTCCTTCTTGGTTGTCTTGGTCGTCTTGCTTGCAACGGCTGTCTTCGTCTTCAGGGCTGGCGCCTTGTCACCATACTGCTTTTCCTCTTTGGGCAAAGGCGCGTCGTCTGGTGGAGGCAACTCCTTAGTCAGCACAGACTCGCCCTTTGACTTTTTTCTGCTCTCTTCCTTTTTGCCCTCCAGAGCTTTGATCCGGTCGGCGACAGAAGAGCTTACTTTGGTCTTCGTGGCGGTGGGCATGGCCTTTGCGGCCTTTGAAGCAGAGGTAACCTTCTCGAAGTCAAATCTGGAGTCGAGATCCCTCGAGAGGTCGGCTAGCGCGTCATCCTGATCGGTCCACCCCTGCTGGGTAATTTCCTTTTGCGAGTCCAGGTCCTTCTTGCCAGCTGTCTTCTTGGATGTTGACGCGTTACCCCAGAATCCAAAATAGTCCTCCTCCTTCTTGTCTTCAGCCTTTTCCTCTTTGTTGGACGGGGTCTTTTTCAATTTTGACCCCTTGTCAGACTTGGACGCCTGCGTGGGCTCACCAAACATGTCAATGAGCTCGTCTGCATCCTTTGCTTTGCTGGCCTTCGCGTCGGCCTTTGCCGACTTGGTGCCCTTCTTCTTGGAGCTCTTCGCTGCCTCTTGAGCCAATCGTGCTGCTTCTGCCTCTTCTTCAGCCAGTCGTGCTGCTTCGGCCTCTTCGGCCTCGCGAGCTAACCTCTCTTCTTCCTCTCTGGCCTGTTCCTGCCTGGCCTTTTCTTCTGCTTCCTTTTTAGCCTTGGCCTCCTTCTCCTTTTTGGTCAGTTTGGTGGTTGTAGTTGATGTCCCAAAACCCCACATGCTCTTCGTCACGCTGGCTGGAGTCACTTCTGGCAAGGATTCTTCGGGTGGTGCAATGTCAAAGGACTCCTCGACCTCCTTGGTTTTCTTCGTCTTGTCCTTCCCGGTTGAGGTCTTGGAAGTCGTGCTCTTTTTCGTTGACGATGCTTTGCTTTTTACTCTGGTCAAACCCGCCCAGGTGTCTCCAGCAAGGTCATCATCTAACATCTCCACTGGATCAGGTTCCGGAGTTAGACCCTGAGCGGGTGGACTCGGCGCTGGCGGCGGGAGATCGTCTTTAGTCTTCGACTTCTTGCCGCCCTTCTTGTCTTTTGATCCCCAACCGCCCCAGGTGTCATCTTCAGCAGGAGCCTCAGGCTTATCAGACTGTTGATGCTCCTCGATCTCGGCGATAGCTTTCTTTTTAGAGTCTTTGGCACCCTTCTTCTTGTCTTTCGTTGAGGTGGCCCAGGATCCCAAGGTGTCATCTGCCTTTTCTTCCACTGGTTCTGGCTCGATAATGACCTCAGGCTCCGGTCCTGGAATTTCGGCGGCGGTTCCCTTCTTCTTTGAACCCTTCTTCTTGTCTTTTGTTGAAGTGGCCCAGGACCCCCAGGTGTCATCGACCTTATCTTCCTCCGGTTCTGGCTCGAGAATAGGCTCAGGTTCGGGCTCTGGAATCTCGGTGACGGCTCCTTTCTTTTTAGTGGTCTTCTTCTTGTCTTTTGTCGTTGCCCAGGAGCCCCAGGCGCTGTCGGTCTTTTCTTCCACTGGCTCTGGCTCAGCAATGACCTCGGGCTCAGGCTCCGGGACTGCGGCTGCGCCTCCTTTCTTTTTCGCATCCTTCTCCTTTTTCTTCTTTTCCTTTGATGTGAGTCCGAAGAGACTATCTTCTTCTACAACGTCTGCCGCAGGCTCGGGCTCGGGGAGGGGTGCGGGCGGTTCTTCATCGAATTCCAGGAATCCTTTCTTCTTGGTGTCCTTAGACTTCTTCTTTTTGTCACTGGAACTGGCGGTACCCCATTGGCCCCAGGTGTCACTATCCTTGACCTCGGGCTCAGCTTGAGATTCAGGCACCGCTGGCTCATCGAGGACATCGAGATATCCGCTCTTCTTCGCTTCCTTTTCCTTCTTTTTCTTGTCCTTCGCTGACAACGTAAACCCTCCCCATATATCATCTTCTTTGTCTTCTAGCACAGGAGCTGGAGGGGGCGGTGGTGGCTCTTCAACGACGTCCACAACTCCCTTTTTCTTCCCTTTTTTTTTATCCTTGCTAGAAAAGGTCCATGCCGCATCCGGCTCCTCTTTCGGAATCGGCTTTGGTTCGGGAGGTGGTGGAAGGGCTTCCTCCTCAAAATCGAGGAAGCCTTTCTTTTTGTTCTTCTTGTCTTTGGTAGATGTTCCCCAGCCACCAAAACCCCAAGAGTCATCTCCTTTGATGACTTCCGGCTCCAGCTCTGGCTCCGGCTCCGGCTCCGGTTCTGGCGGCGGCGGCGGGGGTTCTGGCGGTTGAGGCTCTTCGGTAGGGATGATCAATCCCTTCCTCTTGGCCTCCTTTTCTCTCTTTTTCCGCTCCTTGGCGGAAAGATTCGCCCAACCAGTAGTATCAGCATACTCTTCTTTAGCTGGTTCCTCCTGAGTCTCGATCTCAACAACAGGATCCGGGATCGATGGCTCAGGGCTCGTGACTTTGCCCTTCTTGCCCTTTTTATCCTTTTTACCAAATGAGGTCCAAATGTCATCCGATTCAGCCGGCGGCTCGACTGGTGGCGGCGCTGGCGGCTCCTCTTCGGCAATCGCACCCTTTTTGCTCTTTTTGTCCTTTTTACCCTTCGCTGTAACGAACTCATCAGCTGCTAGAGCATCGCTCGTTGTCGTCTTAGCGTCGGCAGTATTGCTCAAGTCGACGGAAGCAGATAGATCTTCAATGCCGGTCTTCTTGCCTTTTTTGTCCTTCTTCTTTCCCCATGCTCCAGCCATCCAGTCGTCACCGTCATCGACTGTAAGGTTCGGCTCAGGAGCAGCAGCAGGAACGGCTAGGAGATCGTCGTTGTCATTGAAGTCGGTGAACACACTCTTTTTCGCTTTCTTGTCCTTTTTCCCTGTTCCAAAGCCCCATTCGAAAGAGTTGTCCGTCGCTCCGACGTCAACAGCAGCCTCCTTCGTATCAGCAGGGGGATCTTCGGTTGCCCCCTTTTTCCCCTTCTTCTTGTCCTTTTTCGTCGTTCCGAAAGCAGACCATTCATCTTCCACGGGGACAGGGTCTGGTTCTACCGGAGCAGGTGGCGGAGGGGGAGGGACAGGATCATCCTCAAAGAATCCTGTCTTTTTCTTATTTTTCTTTGACGTTGAGGTTCCCCAAGCACCGAGTAGATCGTCGTCTTTCGATCCGGAATCAATCACAGCGGTCTCACCCAGTCCATTGTCTTTCTTCTTTTTATCCTTCTTGTTGACAGTGGAGAATCCCCAGGCATCATCGGTGGGTTTGGTTTCGCCAACGTCTCCATCGAAACCAAAACCTTTGTCGCCGGAATCCAAATCGCCAAAATCAAAGCCGAACGAGGTGGTTGTCTTCTTTTTCGATTTGCTGCCAAAAGACCAGGGGTTATTGTCTCCAAAACCATTGGATTCTTCCTTTTTGTCGTTTTCCTTCTTAGATGCCTTGTCGTCGGCCTTGGTCGTTCCGGTGTCGAGGGATCCGAAGTCCCATGTCTTACCCCATGCACCGAAGCTTCCAGTATCCTTCTTGCTATCAGTGCCACCAAAACTAAACTCCAGCTTCGGGGCGGTGTCATCAAGACTGATGTCTTGGAAGCCCGTCGCTGGAGGGTCTGGGGCAGAGGGTGGGGGATCGTCAACCCCCTACTCGAGTTAGTATTGGTACGAGGAAGTCGTCGGATGGAAGTACCTTTTTGTTCTTTTTGTTCTTCTTATCCTTCTTCGTCGTAAAACCTGCTGTCCAGTCATCCTCGGCCGCAGCGTTATTCGCATCGTCAGCCCAACTAAGCGGATTGGCAGCCTCTTCTTCCTCTTTCTTCCTTTGCTCCTCCTCTTCCTGCTTTTTCTTCTCTTCCTCCTCTTGCTTCTTCTTGTTCTTCTTCTTGTTCTTCTTGCTGCCACCAAAGTCCCACTCGTCCTCGTCGCCTCCTCCCCCATTGTTGTTGTCATCACCACCGCCGCCGCCGCCGCCGCCGTCGCCGCCAGCACTTCCGCCTTGATCACCGCCTCCATCACCTCCACCAGCACCATCTCCACCATCGCCAGCAGCGTTCCCATTTCCTTCATTATCTGATTCAAGCCATTTAGCCTGTGGGGGAGCTTTCCCGGCTTTCTTCTTCTTGGCCCTCGTCTGGAAGCCGTATGAGCCACCAAAGTCTATGCTGGTATCCATCGTCGCAAACCGGGGCTTGGACTCCCTCTCAAGAGGTACGGGTCGAGGATGTTCCGACGTGGCAAATGGTCGAGCGTATGCTGCTGATTCTGAAAAGTCTCGCGATTGTACCAAGTCTTGGCCGGTAGGCAACGAGGAGCAGCTTCCATAAGGCTGAGGACGATCTGCGAGTTCCTGCAATAAGGCTGCGACCAGCGCAGCTGCTCTTAGGTATACATCGTAGTTCAGGACGGAATGCTGTTGTCCGTGTCAGACGAGATCCCAGTGAGAAGGGGGGAAGGAGGAGTAGGAGGAGTAGGAGGAGAAGCGGAATCGCAAGCTTGAAAGAAGAAGTAGTAGTAGCAGGAGCAGGGGCAGGGCACTCGACGGATGCGCGTTAGGATGGAATAGTGTCTTGCATACCCGTTGCACTGGCTTGTAGTTCTTGAGCATGGCGGTGTGCATGTAATGGCGCCAATCGGCAATCCGAGGTGTTGGAGAAATACACCCAACCTCCCCCATCTCGTAAAAGCATAAGGACTCGGGATCAGCCTTTGCCATCTTCCACCATCTCGGGGTCCTTGGTCGAGAAAACGCGCTTTCTCTGCCGGCGGGCGACGCGGCGACCAGAGCCGCCATACTGTAGCTGTTGCTGTAGCTGGGCAAGACGTTCGGACAGATTAAAGTGGGAGAGCATTTGATGCGGCGGCGACGACGCGAAACAAATAGATGAAGGGAGCAGCAAGAGAGTGAGGCTACGTCTACAGAGCCTCTGGTATTGAACGACAGAAGAACTGAGAGAACTGAGACTGAGGGTGCTGGTTTGTGGTGGGAAGTGCAGCGTCAGGAGGTCACAAGGTGTTGGAGTTGCTCATTGGTGTGCAAGGCCAAACCCAGGTGCCAATGGACCAACAACGAAGACGAGCAAGACGAGTGGGTGCAAAATGACCCCCCCCCCCCTTGCAGTCACGCTGCGGCTGCGCCGATCCCAGCAACACACCAACACCAAAACTCAGCGACTCGCCTGGCCAGGGTCCAGAAACAGTCAAGGAGGGCTAGTGGGCAAGCCAAAAACCACGCCCCAGGCCTATCTGCTAGTTATCACCCTCCCTATCGATACACAAACGGGCAAAGCAGGAGAAAAAGGAGAAAGAGAAATGAGGTCACTCATATATCCCGCAGCAAAGCGACCCTAAAGCCCACTCCCGTTCGAAATTTTCATCAATGCCCAAACGACTCCATTCAATGCATCAACTGCATCTGGCAAGAATCTGGCGGTGTTGACATGCAGGGCGAACGACGAATGACGCGCCTGGCAAGTCTGGCTGGCTATGCAGGCAAGCAATCGATGTGGCAACGAATCGCTCACCGCTACAATTGCAAAGCGACCACCAGACAAATAAGAGGGGAGCAGATGGCAAGCTTGCTGGTGATGGGTTGGAATGGACGAGACCAGCAAAATTAGCAGCATTCCAGCAAGACCGGACGTGGATGGCCGGTGGATGGCCTGTGGACCAAACGCCCGTCACCACCAAGCAGCGACGATGGTGTGGGAGATTCCCTGATAACTGGGATGCGTGCTCGACTGCTGCAATTGGCCCTCGTCCAGGTGAGAAAGCAATCGACCCACACACTTCGTGCCGTTGAACTGTCCCCCCGATGTGATCCGAGCTGCAAACGCCCACGCCCCGAAAAGGGGGGCCGAGTTGAGCTCGTACAGTTGCTGGACACGGGATCCCCTTTATACGTCTGGGAACCGTCTCATTCATCCTATGGTGGCTTGATTGATGGCTGCAGAGCCGCAACTGGTGTAGCAAGGGAGCCCGAAATCTGAGCAGGCCACTTGCTGGTCGATGATTGAATGGGACTCGGCAGACGCGATGCAGGGAAAGCTGCAAAGCCAACGCAGTTCTTCGGCAGCACTGGAACGCCCCGTTTTGCCCGTTCTCGCCGCTGCAGCCACTCGGCGATATTTCACAGGCGGAAAGACAGCAGACACCATCCCACTCTAGGTGGGTACGATCACCCACTGCGTTGTGAGGGAAACTGTTGTCGCGGCGCACCTCAAAACGCGTTGGCGCTGCAGAACCAAAGACCGACGAGAAGGCCAAACAGATTGCGCAATTGGCGGACTCGTCGACCAACTATTTTGATCTCTCTCGGATCGACCGAGCCAAGATTGACACTCAAATTATTTCTATGAGAAAGGACGGGTATCTTTGCGGCCTGTCGCATTTGCACGTTGGGGGTTTCTTCTTATCACCTATTAGTTGTTGGGGATGGCAGTCCTGTCCTCGTCCTAATAATCAACTGGTGACCCCTCCTCTGGACTTATTCATCTTCATCAGAACTGTAGGCGCCCAGACCAAGTCCAACAGCTGCTTGGGGCCGTGCAGCTGTGATCGGAGGTGTAATCTGGTCATTGATGTCCGGGTTAACTGGCGAAGCACGCTTCGTAGGTGCGTTGTGGTCATCATCAGCTGCCGTCGCTGCAGAAGCGGCCGTATTGGCAGCGGTTGACAGCTTTCTCGACTTGGGATCAGCGTCAGACTCGCCGTCCTTTTCTCGCCGTCTTTTTTTCTTTTTGATAGCCCACAAGCCGTTGTCCACAGAATCGCCAGATTTCCCAATCTCGGTGCCCTCGACTAGGGCTTGTTCGGCAGCGGCGCGTTGTCTGCGGAAGACTTCGAGTTGTTCGGCCGTCTCTTGTTTGATGGCGTTCTCCTTTGCTCGACTTGCTTCAAGCACAGAGTCGAGAAACTCCACTTCATCATCGTCAAGGGCCCGAAATTGGTTCTTGAGCCGGATGGACTCTTCAAAGGCCTCCTGTTTGGCAGCTGGGTTCGGTGAAGTAGAACCGTGTCAGCAACGCGTTATTCGACTGCTGTCAAGAGTGCCATGGCATATGATCGCTTACCCTTGTTTGCCTGTAGCACCTCATACAGACTCTTGCCCCCGTCTTGTGTCCCTTCGTCCAGCTTCTTGGCCTTTCTCGTAGACTCGACCAGTTGCTGCGCCTTGACCCAGGCATCGTCAGGGGCAGGGGCAGCGGCGTCGGCATCGGTGCCAGCTGATACGAATCGGGACATGATCACGGATATATATCACGAGGAGCGTGGTAAGCCGCCGGTGCTGATCAGGATAAATTCCTTTCATCGGGTTAATTTGTCGAGGCCAAGGGCGCGTTGGTGGCGAGGGTTGCGGCCAAGTGAGATTATGCGGGCACAACTACGTCGTGTACCAAGGTCAAAGGGACAATGCAGCGGCCCAAGGGTTTTCGGCAGCGGTTATTTACGAGGAACTTGGTTTCATTCCGCAAAAATCCCAAGTTGTGGAGGAAGCTTCGAAGCCACCTGAGCCACCCCACGAGTTTCCCACGAGTTTCGTTGAGCACAGCGTTCGTTCACACTCACTAACATCGCCATGGCTATCGCTGGACTCGCCTGCGTGCGGCCCGGACATGGCCCTCGATCTGATCCCTGGTTCTTCTGCTTCTCATTTGCTCTCCCGCTGCGGTACCTGCCGTGGCTATCAAAATGCATGCTCCAACAGTGCCCTTGCTTCTTCTTTCCGAGCCTCAACCATAACTGTGGGGAACGCTCTTCCGCGCCTGGAAGATACGCCACGAGACGTAGACGCATGTGGACATGAATCATCCTCTCGATATTTATCCCTTCCCTTGACCCAGTCGATCATTTCAGCCTAAATCACGGCAACCAAGGTGATCTAGAATATTCCCAATCCCTCCCCATTACCCGCCAATGACGCTCGGGTGAATAGCTGGGACGATGGGAATGAGCGCGCTTGATTGATGCGTGCCCCTCGCCCCTCGTGGACCTGGGAATTGCGTAGGTCTTGTTGCATTGCGAAAGCCAGTACCCCACCTCCAAATCTTTTACTGAGGTGAAGTGCGTGAGAACAAGACCCGATGCAATCATGCCCACCGGAATATAACTGCAACTATATATCATCCAACTGATCCGCAGACGAAATTTTTGTCTTTCTACCTCCGCGTCGCATGTCCTTTCTTCGCCTCTCTGGTTCTCCCTTTAAAGGATCCCGGGTTTCTTCTCTTGTCGCAAGGTTCGAATCTGCGTCAAACCACTTTGCAAAACCTCCATTGTTGAATCCTCGATTACTCCGCACCATGACGACTACACAATCAGGGAAGGGCACAAAGTGAGAACCTTCCCCGTCAAACTCCTTTGCTTACCGTGGGAGAATGGTGGCTGCTAACACTCACCTCTAAGGACCGTGTTCACTTTGAACACTGGTGCTAAGATGCCCGGTGTTGGCCTGGGTACCTGGCAATCCAAACCTAATGAAGTCCGCGAAGCAGTCAAGCACGCGCTGCAAGTTGGTTACCGCCATATCGATACGTAAGGATCCCTGTCCGCTTTGATTGCGGATTGTCTAATATCCTGACGCTTTTCAGCGCTCTCGCGTACGGAAATGAAGCCGAGGTTGGCCAGGGAATCATTGACTCTGGCGTTCCTCGCGAAGAGATCTGGATCACCACCAAGCTCGACAATCCCTGGCACAAGCGCGTCAATGAGGGTATCGAATCCTCCTTGAAAGACCTGAAGACGGACTATGTCGACCTCTACCTCATGCATTGGCCCAGCTCCACAGTCCCTGAGGACTTGAAGAAGCATTATGATGACTGGAACTTTATCGATACCTGGTAAGTATTGGGTCGTTTTCTGCCTGCTGTCTTCTGTTTTTAATTTTGACGAACAGGCGCGAGATGCAGAAGCTCGTCGGAACCGGCAAAGTTCGAAATATCGGCGTGTCCAATTTTGTCATCTCCAACCTCGAGAAGTTGCTGAATGCGCCCTCGACAAAAATTGTGCCTGCCGTGAATCAGATTGAACTTCACCCCAACATGCCTTCGCCGAAGACTTTGGCCTACTGCAAAGAGAAGGGAATCCATTGCACAGCATACTCCTGCTTGGGATCGACGGACTCACCCCTGGCCCATGACGAGACCCTCCAAAAAATCGCAGACGCACACGGCAAGACTCCCCAGCAGGTGCTGTTGATGTGGGGACTTCAGGTACGTGATTTCTAGGGACCACCTGTCCCAGACGGTCTCTCGCAATTGTTCCGAAATCTGCTGTTTTCTGAACTGACATCATACTCCCTAAACAGAGAGGTACCAGCGTGATCCCCAAATCTGTGACGCCGTCGCGTATTGAGGCCAACTTCCAACTCGACGGCTGGGAATTGACCCAAGAGGAGACGGACGCGCTGAGCAACATCAAGACCCGCTTCAAGGTATGCGGTGATTCCTGGTTGCCAATCAAGGTCTTCTTCAATGAGGAGGGTGACGGCGGTGATGTACCTTCTCATTAGGTGTGTCATTGCTGGATACTCTCGGACACGAAATGATGGACCTAGTCACAAATTCCTGCGGAAGCTACCTCCTGCGCAGTGTTGGGAAAGCACAAGCAGTGGGGATTCGCGCAGCGAGCTAGGGTCGGATAAATGTCGATCAATATATCAAGGAGCATAGAATCAGATATAGAGAAGGAGAGAATCTCGTCCTTCGATCGGCGGGTGGCAACCTACACAGCTAGGCTCACAATACACTGTCGAGATGATTTTTGGGGGGGATGCCCCAAACAAGCCTGCTTTTCGGGACCATAATATTTACCAAAACCTAATGATGATTGACGTGACCGCGGCTTCCGAGTAGGCCAGCGAGGCGGGAATTCTAGGGATTGGCTGTATTGTGCGTATGTTGTTGAATGCGACTCGCTTCCTACATAGTACGGACGTAAGTAACTCGTCGCCCTGGCCTCTTGGGCCTTCTACTGGCCCCCTACTTGTAGGTAGTCAGACTCTGTATGCGACGCGGGGAACAAGCGACTAAGCCGGATTGGCCGCTTGGGAAATGATACATGCTTAGATAATCAGCCCGGAAGTCTTCCCCTTTGCTTCCATGGCCCGTATTTCTTGTCGTATTTCGTTAAACCTTGAATCCCGGGCCTCGTGGGCCTTGTGGGTGCCTTGAGGAATGGTTCTGCCTGGAGCGTTTCGCCCTACCAAGCCCTAGCCATTGGGAAAGAAGCCATCCAAGTCGCTCTGACATATCGCTTCCTGACAAATTGGATTTTGGCAGCTTTCAGTCCGCTGATTGTTTCGCATGCTGTCGGCAGTCAGACGCCTGAGTTTCATTCCGCCGTTCTTGCCACTGTCGTCTGTTGCTCTCTTTCAGACAGTTCTACCTCTTTCGGCCTCCTGTTCCCACTCTCTACGCCCGAACGAACTGTGGCGGGCTACAATCCACCCTTCGTATGTTCCTTCCTCGCACGTTTATGGACGGATAGACCCTCACTCGCGGGGTAAATACACCTTGGAAGCCCACGAAACGAGCCCTCCGCGCATCTCTTCGTCTGGACTCAGAGCGCAAGCTAGTTTCAATAGTAAAGAATGGCGACTGGCAACATCGATGACCCGGACATGGGCGGTGGAAATGGAGAGAGTGAACAATCGACAGGAGCGGCGAATGATACTATTCCCCGACCAAAGAGAATTGCATGCATATTATGTCGCAAAAGGAAATTGAAATGTGATTCAAACAAACCGAGCTGCGGGACATGTTCGCGACTCAATCACCATTGTGAATACTCCGAGGAACGGAAGAAGAGCGGCCCCAAGAGAGGGTATGTCAAACTCTTAGAGGCCAGACTGAAGCAAGTCGAAAACTTGCTAGAGACAAGAGATGCCACAACTGAGCTTGCTACCCGTGCACCTCAGCCCACAACAACAGCGGATTCATTGAGCTCTATGCCGCCCCTGGACATGAATAATGCTCTCGATACTTCGATGAGCGGGATGATGCCAGACAACAGCTTCACCGATCCAACTCTGGTCGGGATGCCAGATTTCAGCATGAACGCCAATGACGATTTCTCCTGGGAGGTGATAGGTCTCGGTCTCGAGGAAGCATTACCAGCAAGAGAGGTAATAGATGAGATGTATGGCTAATCACGATTTCGGTTCTCATGTTTCTCCGCTGCTGACTACCTCAGGAATGAGATCTATTTCGAAAAAATCCATCCTTCCTTGCCCATGATCCACAAGGGGCGTTTTCTCGCTTCAATGGACCTCGCGCCTCATATGCGCCCAGCCGTGTGCCTGAGATATGCCATGTGGACCCACGCTTGTGCCATTACCTCAAAGTTTTCAGCCTACACCGAACACTTCTATGCGAGGGCTCGGAAATATGCAGAGATGGACGAAATGAGAGGGCACGGCGAGGGAATGATCACGATCGCCCACTCACAATGCTGGACTTTGCTTGCGTGTTACGAATTTAGAGTAATGTATTTCCCGAGAGCGTGGATGAGCATCGGAAGAGCTGCAAGGCTGGCGCAAATGATGGGTTTACATCGGCAGGATCGTGTTGGTCTCGACGTGAAACAGACACTTCCGCCTCCTCGAGACTGGACAGATCGTGAAGAACGGCGGCGGACCTTCTGGATGGCATACTGTCAGGACAGATATGCCAGCATCGGGACTGGGTGGCCGATGGTCATTGATGAGAGAGACGTACGTATACCGAGCAAGGCGATGACAGCAAACTGATAAATCGTCCACAGATTCTCACAAATCTACCGGCTAGCGAGGAAGCGTTCAATAAATGCCAACCAGAACCTACACTGCAGTTATCCGACATCTTGAACGGTGATGGCGCGTCGTCTCTCTCTTCATTTGGCGGTGTGATTCTCTTATCGACAATATTTGGGCGAAACCTCACCCATCTCCACCGACCATCGGAACAAGACAATGATCATGACCTCAATGGCGCATTCTGGAAACGTCATCGATCTTTAGATAATATCCTTCTTAACACGTCTTTGTCCCTACCCCCGCCTCTCCGCCTCCCGGCAGGTCTCAATGATCCGAACACCGTCTTTCTCAACATGAACATTCATACAGCTACGATATGTCTGCACCAAGCAGCCATATTCAAAGCCGACAAAAATCGACTGCCAGCCCAGATTAGTGCAGAGTCCAAACGTCGATGTATCGTCGCAGCGGACCAAATCACCAACATCATGAAAATGATCAGCCATATGGACATGTCGATGGTACGTCTAAGATCTCAACGCGTGTGGTTAGCCGCTAAATCTTTCCAGATGAATCCTTTCCTTGCCTTCTGTCTTTATGTGGCTTCGCGTGTGTTCGTACAATATCTCAAATCTAGACGTGAGGATACAGCGGTCAAATCCTCCCTGCACTTCCTACTTGCCGCGATGCAAGTCCTGAAAACCAAGAATCCGCTCACCGAGTCGTTCTTGGTCCAGCTCGATGTTGACCTCGAAGGCAGCGGCTTGGATATTCCGACAAGCTATTCACGATGGAGATTCGGTCACCGCCCGCCAGTCAGTCTGCCCATTGTTTCTTAGTAACACGAGCGGGAAAAGAGCTGACTTGAATATAGGGTGAAAGTCCCGCTAACACAGACGCCCTGAAATGCTCTCCTCTCTTTGAAATACGAGAGACTCAAGGTCGGGAACCAGTTGGGTCAGTCCAAGGGACCAATAGCAAGGAGGTACATCCCCCTTGGCCCATGGATGCCACCGCCCAGACTGTGGATAGGGGCTATCCAAGCTTATATGCTTCGGAGGGATCGAATACCAGCGCACAAATGGGCCAGACGGCCCGATTAGCAAGCGATGGATTCGAGAATGGTTATGGCTTTCCCATCCAGTCAGTTGGAACAGACACTTCACCAGACACTTCGAACCAAGATGGAGCCGGCTCACGGCCACATTCCAACCACCCAACGCCTTCGACCCAATCAAATCAAAACTCATCGCATACGTCTTACACTTCCCCTCCGAATCAATCCAGCAGCGGCAACACTGCGAGTAGTGGGCAGGGGCAGCCGTCACCGGGGTATGCGTTCCCGGGTGGCGCTCAGTCTTCCTGGAACATGAATATATCAACTCAAATGGGACAGGATATGTCACCTGCACAATCAAATATGAACTTTGGTGCTACCGGGATGACACCTGGTCCGACAGGGCTGACCCCTATCCCTGACTCTCTGTGGCCGACAGAAGGAATGCCTGATGGAAATGAATGGATGTTTGCCTGGGCTGGTTCGACCCCCCAACCTTAATGACCTTGACTGCGCGAGCGCCGGACGGATGCCTGTCCATACTCTGAGATCTACGATTCATGGCAGCGAAAAGTTTGGAGCGATAAAATGTGATACCCAGGAGTCGGCAGCGACATCCCAACTC
The DNA here is from genome assembly GCF_000835475.1 of Cladophialophora bantiana CBS 173.52. Lineage (NCBI taxonomy): Eukaryota > Fungi > Ascomycota > Eurotiomycetes > Chaetothyriales > Herpotrichiellaceae > Cladophialophora > Cladophialophora bantiana. The sequence continues at coordinate 752,885 of NW_015971586.1, forward strand.
TGATCTAGTCGGTATAGTTGACTAGGTATATAAATCTTGAAGCTTCTAGGTGCATAAAGCCTGTCGGGGTTGGATCTGTGAAAGGATAAGAACTAGGTGGCCCCTTTACTCGTCGACTGTACGGCTGACCTTGTTGGGGGCCCTCGCCGCCTGTCTGGGCTGCTTGTCGGGCATTAAATGGACATTATCGGACTCGTGGATGCCGAAGCGGCTTCTCTGGCATCAGGGTGCGATGCCGTAGATGCTGGCTTCGAAGTCGTGACAGCGTGGGTGAGGGACACCCAGCACAGTCGGGTCTCCTCGTGACTTCCAGCCAGTTTTCCCAAGGCACGTGGGAAATAAAGCGTCTCCACCCAAGTCTTGACAACTGCGCCCACAAGGCTCTTACTGTACCATCTGTGAGTGCCTGTTCGACGCTTCATTGTGCAATCAACCTAAACTTATAGATACACTGCCCCCTGGTGGTATGGCGCCCCTGAACCAACGCAAGCATCTCGGGCGCGACAAGTTTGGAGCCCAGTTCAGCTTGCTCAAGACGCAGCAGTACATCGACCCTGCCACTCGCACATCCATTCCGACCATGTATGTACCCGCCGTCTGCATGAAAAGTGCATTCGACCCAGCCCTGCCATGATAAAGCGAAGGTCGTTCTACAACATATCGGCTGATGAACCATTCCCTTTTGTTCAAGCCATCGCACCATCTCATGGAACGCCTCTGGCGGACTGATTGCAACCGGGGCCAACGACAAGACCGTTCGAGTATGGAACCCCGAACGCACAAGCCCTCGGAGCCAGATCGAGCTGAGAGGCCATGGGCATGCCGTTGAAAAGGTCCTGTTCAACCCTGTCCGAGAATTCGAGCTGGCCAGCTGTTCCTCAGACGGCACGGTACGGTTCTGGGACACACGGACGAAAACCTGCGTGAACAAACTTGAGGTTGGCGGTGAACCTTTTACCTTGAGCTGGAGTGCTGATGGAAGTGTGTTACTGGCGGGGACGAAGGTGCGTGGGACCCAGGAGGATTGTGTACCGTTCCAAAGCTGAAAAGATCCTGCTTCACAGGGCGATGTCCTCATTCCCATTTCAACAGCGATCCCCTCCTCACCGCAAATCCTATCGCGCCACAAGCAAAACCAACAAACGAACCAAACAACCTTCTCAAATGCATACCCACCCTCTGATCTGCTAATAACCCAGGGTGATGGCTCCGTCAAGATACTCGATTACCCTTCCTTTACGGTACTACACACCATCTCCGCGCACACATCCTCCTGCACTGCCATTTCTTACTGCCCGAATGGGAAATACGTTGCCGTCGGTGGCTCGGATGCCATGATATCCCTGTGGGACACGACCGACTGGGTCTGTCGACGGACCGTGTCTAACGCCAGTTCCGGCGCCATCAAGGGCCTGAGTTGGTCATGGGATGGTCGATACCTTGTTGGTGCGAGTGAAGAGATGGGGTCTGGCGGTGGCGAGGGCTTGAGTTCAGGTTTTGACATATATCATGCCGAAACGGGCGATGTTGTGCACACGATCTCTACGGGCACGAGTGGAATTCCTGCGGTCGAGTGGCACCCAAATCGCTATTGGTTGGCATACACCCAGATCGAGGAGACGAGGCAAGGGAAGTCGAGTCTGAAAATAGTTGGAGCAGCTGGAGGGCCGTCGATTTGACACAACACCTTCGACAGCGCTAGAAGCGTTGTCGCTGGGATCCAAACTATCAGACGAAGCCTCATGCAATTGGGGTTTACGCCTTTTTCGCTCTGCAGATGCGTGCCTGACCGAAATCAAGAAGATTTCTGTGCTTGGGCGATCAACACCCAGGCATGCAGCCTGAGGGAACTCCCATTCCGATCTCGAGTGATTTCTATATGTTCGACTTGGACACGCAAAAAGATTCAGCAGCCTTCTGCTATCAGTTGTGAGGCACATGGCGAACTGCAACTCCTACGGCAAACTGACCAGCTCTGCCGCCGAGCTTCGCAGAATCCTTTCGGTGTTGCCGACAGTGCTGTCCCTGAAAGTTATAATTACAAATGTCCAGGACATTTGAGTAGGCTATTCTTTCAAGTGTCTGGGTCGAAAGAGTGTTTGGCTTTTGTGGGAGATCTCGGGAATTGCAGTCAATGCCGCTCTCGTTTCAGCGATTTTGCTTGCTCTTCGTCCTGATCTGATCAATTTGGCTACCAAAAGCTTTTTTTTTCGCTCAAACTTGGGCACAGAACGAATCTCGCAGAAAGGGAGGCAACAAGGCCCCGTTCAGGAGAAGCTGCTCTGCTGGAACTGTTCTCGACTTCTGACAACGTGGATGCACCTTTACAAGGGTAACCATCGAATACAAAACTGTTTACACTCGATTTCCTCTCAAACAACCTTCCGTCAAGTTCAGGTAGTCAGACAATTATTCAGTCACGACTTGCATCTCAATAGCACCTTCTTGAGATGTTGACCTTGTATGAGGCGAATTACGACAATGGTTCCAATCCGGACTTAGCGATCAAAGGCTTTGACTATCCCGAAGTCACTGTAAAAGGAGCTAGGTCTTGCTCAAGATGATTAAATCACGACTGCTTACGAGGAGGCCGTGTCTGCTTTGGCAAAATTCTGTCGTTACAGCGTCTCTCCTGGAACACAATATAAGCTTGTCTGAATATTGGTCCTTCTCAGGGAAATGCTGGTAGCATATCCCAGGGTCTGAGTTTATCACCATCTTTTTTCCCCTGTATTACCTTTCCGGGCACGTTTCAACACGAGATGCTGTTGGTCACCCCTCCCGCCATTCGTCCTGGCCTGACCTACCGGTCCAGATTTCCGTCGAGCCTCACGCCAGGAAACAGTAAGAGCGTTGTAGCACCAGCTAAATGTCAAACCAGTATCTGATCTCCACTCGACAGGGTGGAGAAGAAAGCTATTCACAATGCTACCCTTCGCTGACAACGATGATGGTGGTGGCGATGACCTCCATGGTCCGAGTTATGCCGTTATTCTCCCGACTCACCACCCAGAGGGCGGATCTCACGAAGCTGTGTCACGCAAGATCCGACCAAGGGCAGCGGCGCGGTGTTTAGCAAACGCTATCTCGAGATCCTGCCCATCTTCATACGATAATATCTTTCGACCCGTCCGCATTCGACCTCATATCTGCGACCACGACCACCCGGGTCCTCGTGGACTGCACGACGGGCAAAGACGAAAAGGCACGCTCGCGCCCGCCGGACCTCATCGTAGCAGGCTAGTGATGCTTCCGTCCCCAACAAGATTCATCGGGCTCGAGTCCCGTTGTCGCGGGCCAGGTCCAGGCTCCAAAAGGACTTCTCGACCGCCCCAGCCGCAGTCAGGGAGTAGAGAAGGCTGAATTGGGCGCACCCCCCTCCCCCCTCCTCCTCCCCTTCGAGATGTCTAGGACGGGGGAACTCGCCAACCAACGTCATGCCCAGCCAAAGTATGTATATGAACCGGTTGTTACGAAATGGGAGGGATGCGTACGGCGCTTGTGGTCATAATGCGAGTGCCGGTGGAGGTTGGGTTTGGGTTGAGGGATAATAATGTCTTGCATGACCACGACCTGGGAATTTCTTCGGTGGACAGTGAGACAATATGCGGAAATTTGAAATGATCAGTTGATTTCTGACATGTAAAGGGGGTTCACTACAAACATGGTCTGGACGGCACATCCCGAGGAACAGAGGGGCGATGGCTTCGTACCCAGTGCTTTTCCAACCTAATGATAGAGCAGTCTGTTTTTAAATAGGAGCTGCACCTAAGGACAGGAAAAATAGTGGTCCTCGACTTTCGTTCTGCCTGACAGTCGCCAACCCTGGTAGATATGATCTTTCAGCCTCGCCAGGCCTAATTCCTCACTGCAAACCCTACCATATCCACAGTCATGGCCGCACCAGCCTGAGATTTGCCTTTGTCTTAGCTTCTCCATGCATAACGTCATCAAAATATTAGCCATTGCATAGCTCAAGTCCATCCCGCTATATTGGTCCCATAGTAATTCGGAGTCTGCGGCCCCTCGCTTTGGATCAGATATCCCAACTCACACTTCTCAAACTCCACTTTCGGTTGTTCCGTATAAAAGGCATCATACTGGCCATTCAGCGCATCCACCAGGTTATGCACGTCGTCGTCAGGATGAAGGACCCTCCACGGCTGAGTGCATTGGTTGGCCTTGCAGGATTTCAATACCATGAGAAGGGCATCGAGACGGGGTTGGACTTGAGAAAGGGGTCGATTTAAGGGACTGGCAAAGGGAGTAGCATTGACTGAGGCACTGGGGCCAAGCAGGTTATTCATTTGCGAGGGATCGCGCTGGATGACTGTCAGTGGACATAAGCCCTAGACGAAAGGGAAAGCGGCGAAAGATGTACCGTCATGTCATACAGCTCGTGTTCATTTGTGCACCAGGCTGTATATTGCAGATTGTATTTGCTGGTGACTATGCGCATTGATTTGTAGGTGTTGTTGAGGAATTGAGCTGAAATTCAACATTAGTAGATGCGCTCGTGAGAATTTCCTGCCTCGGAATGTCCTTACTGAAACTTCCGTTGATACCCTGCAGTCCATAAGCTCCTTCAAAGCCACCTGTTCCCCAGTATTCAACCATAGTATGATCAAGGGCAGGAGCGTTACGACGCTGTTCCTGGGCATCGTCGGTCACAGGCATGGGTGACCCATCGAAATCACTCCGGAGTGGAATTCCGGCCAACTGAAACAGAGTGGGAGCAATGTCCGTATGGGTTGTCACAAAATCAACAGTCTTCCCTCTGGGCACACCTGGCCCCCGGATGTAAAATGGAATGTTGATATCCTCCTCGTAGGCGCAGTACTTTCCTGGCTGCATGCGGTGATTGCCCATGTGATAGCCATTATCAGTGGTGTAGATGACGTAGGTATTCTCGAGGAGACTGTACTGGTTCAGACGATCGACGATGGTCGAAATCATCTCATCAACGGCTTGCAACGCTTGCAGGCGCGAGCGATAGAAGTTGTCAAAATAGTCAATCTCCGTGCTGTTCAGTTGAGGCAAGTGTGTGATCCAGCTTGCTCCGCTAGGTACAATGGGGTTAAAGTTGGGACTTCGTGGGATCTTGACACCGGGGAATAGGTTCTGATGACGAGATGCAGGAATCGGTGGAAGAAAGCCCGGGATCGGCGTGGTGGGATTGAAGACGGTCTGGCAGTGTGGCGCGATTGGTGTGACACCGAGGAAGAAAGGAGCTCCTGCAGCGTGCGCTTGGTCAAGCATATTCAGGGCGTTCTGAGCGACTTGGTCTGTATTATACTGGCCAGGCGTGCTCACGGGAGGGTCTCTGTTGCTCTGGAATGTGGCGTTGTAGTAGTTGTAAGTTCCTGGATCGATCAAGACTATAGGCAGTCAACAACAGATCTCCAAGCAACAAAAGGTAGCCTCACAAGCCGTTCCGTTCCAACCCGCAGGGAACGGGTTATTCCAATTGGCCGTCGAGTGGGCATTCATGAGTTTGCCCGTATAATAAGTGTTGTATCCTGCTTGCTGCAGCCACACAGGGAGGTAGTTGTTGTTGAGACCTTGCTGGACGAACTTGGGATAGCCACCTGAGACAATTAGTGCGTGCCATAGCCTGACCCGTCCAAGGGCGCACAAACCATAAGGAGGGACAATATCCGTGACATTGGTATTGTGGGCAAGCTTGCCAGTCAACAACGAGACTCTCGACGGGCAGCATTGGGCGACAGTGCAGAAGTGCTGTTGGTAAGTGGTTCCCTCTTTAGCAATAAGATCCAGCACGTTTGGCATGTATTGCATGGAATCGAGGTGCAGATCTTGGTCGTCGGTCATGATGAAGACAAAGTTGGGCTTCTGCGAAGGTGCCTGCCTGTCCTTGAGCGCGGCATAGCTCCAGGGGACAAATGTCAAGGTGAGAAGGAAGAGGAAAAGACTGCGGCACATTGGCGCTGTGATGTTGCAGGGCTGAAAGGATGCTTTGCACTATTGATACAAACGAATCAAGCGGAAACCGAATATCCCAAATGAATGCGGAGGTGGACAAGGTGGAAAGGATGAGGCTGCTACACAGCCAAGTCTGTCAGTAGCTGGACACGAGGATCGGCTGTCGTTACCTGAAGGCAAGAGCCACAATATATCACGACACGAGGCAGTGACGCAGCTGGCACCACGATCCGTTGATCCATGCACAGGCCGTGGCCGTCGCTCCGTCGCTCCAGCCAGCCACCATTTAGCAGTCATCATGTGTCGGATGGGGATGGCAATGGGGATGGCCAGGCGCGGCCGATTCGGGAGTTGTCTCTCCTGAATCAGAGCTAGACTTCATCGTGCCCAGTCGTGAATCATCGCAAGAGTACCTAGGTAAAAGCAAGACGCTGTCCGGTCGAATTCATATTGTGAGCGAGTGACGTGAATGAAGTGGCGAGGTGTTGTCGTTGGCTGCGGGCGGGAACTGAACCAAAGTGACGTCGAGTTCGAAGCTCGAACAGAGGGACTCAACTGGTTGGTTGGACATTTAACCTTATTAGGTGCCTGCCTTGGCCTGGAGAGCCCTTGGTAAGCCCACCAGGCCCAAGTTAGACCTTGGCCAAGACCTGGCTACTGTACCTCACTACGAAGTACAGTAACAAGTACGGTAGGTACAAGTAGTTTAGCGAGCGACAGGGGGTTAAGCGGTCACCGGGTAAGCCCGAGCTGGCCTACAGTTAAGGGCCATGTCAGCTCCGAGCTCCCTCAAGTGCGGGGAAACTCTCACCAAGCTCCCCTAACGAGTTAGCCGGATCGCTGCCAAGTTTATTGTGATTTTCCCATCTGCCCCTTTCCTTCTGCTCAATCCCAATATCGCGGTTCGGCCTAACTTATGCAGTCAACATCCGCAGCCGCGGTTGAGGCGTTTTCTGTATGACGCGAGACATATTAGTCATTATCAGTCAAATTGAGAAGCTGAAAAGGAGGGAGGATACCCTTTGGAGAGGGGCTTCATTCCCTCTGCTGCCGTTGACGCTTCTTGTCAGAACAGTCCTATCCATCAAAAGGATAGAGCTGCACTCTAAAACTTCACGGTAGGGCTATAACCGGCATATTCAAGAGCGTGATTGCAAAGAATGAAAGGCAGGATTCACTACATCCTCAGCATGTCACCAAGTACAGTTTATATATTTTTTTCCCACGCGAGAGACACAACCTGATCGTTATGCCCTTGTCGATCCCCTGCCCATATATAAATGACTTCACTGAAGGACCCTAGCCCTATGGCAGAAGAAGATGCCGGTCAGCTACAACCAAATTTCTCTGCTGAGCTAGGACCTGTCTCAAAGCCAAGTGGAGGAGATGAACTTGGAAGTCCAGGAAGCTACACGAAAACAACGTATCAGTCGCCAGACCCCTTGAGCCCTGAATTTCTTGTTCTGAAATCTGACCCGGAAAGCACTCAGACCACACCATCATCGTCCGCGGATTCTAATCCCCGGCAGACCGACTCCCATGGCGCGTCGCAGACGGGAATGAACATGCGTCTTCGAGGTGGATATGGTTGGGAGGGAACAGGATGCCGCGAATGGACGATATTAATCTGCTGCCTTTGTTCTCATGATTGCTGCTGCGATGGATAGACTCGACCAACAGCTTCTAGGGAGCCAAAGTTGGCCCTCTCACCAAGACCAAAAAAAATCTTCTTGTTGCTGTTGACAGCAGCTGGAGCCATGCCGAAAGAATATGTGAGTGTGCAAGTGATGGATGGACATACAGAAGTCTGGCAGATTTGTGCTATCACGCGCGGGTCTATGGTTATTCTCTCCTCGCAAACAAAATAAGGCTGGAGTATCCTAAGTGAGCTGTTTTCAGCAGAGGCCCTGCCCAATTTCGGGTATCATATCCACGATTGAGTTAGTAATATGATGCCTTTGGCTGTCCATGTTTCGCTGCACCTGGTCTTCAGTGAATGATGCCACGGTAAACAGATATAGAAGTCCCTTGGGGGTGCCATGGGGACACAAATCCTTGCGGTCTCTGTCGTTACCCTTACCGCGCCTACCACGACTTCCCCTCGGAGAGTGAAGCGCGATACTTGACAAAATCGATTGCCGCATCAGGAATTACCTCAACAGGCAGGCAAGATCCGGCATCCTGGTTGGCTCTGAGGGCGAGAACCGAGGCGGAGATCCGCACGACAACTTCCCCGTCTTTATATAAAGAAAGACCAGGCTGTTGGGCCGCTAATGATAAAGGACGTATTCCCCTCCTCTTGTCTCTCACAGACAACACCAAGTCAATTAGACATTCCTTTTTCATAGCACGAAATACAAACCCCCCCCCCCCTATCTGTCGGCAAAAAAAATGACGTCGATGGACAAAGTCTTCGCCGCCTACGAGGCGCGCAAGGCCGTGCTCGAGAAGTCCGCCAACCCGCTCGCCCAGGGGGTGGCATGGGTCGAGGGCCTAATGGTTCCGATCCACGAGGCGCGCATCCCGCTGCTGGACCAGGGATTCCTGCACAGCGACTTGACATACGACGTGCCGTCTGTGTGGGATGGGCGCTTCTTCCGGCTCGATGACCACCTGAGCCGGCTGGAGAACAGCTGCGCGAAGATGCGGCTGCGGCTGCCCTTGCCGCGCGAGGAGATCAAGCGCGTCCTGTGCGAAATGGTCGCAAAGAGCGGCATGCGCGACGCCTTCGTCGAGCTGATCGTCACGCGCGGCCTCAAAGGGGTGCGTGGTGCCGCACAACCTGAGGACTTGTCCAACAACCTGTACCTCTTCATCTTGCCGTACATCTGGGTCATGGAGCCCGAGATGCAGCGCCACGGCACGGGCAAGGCCATCATCGCGCGGACCGTGCGCAGGACGCCCCCGGGCTGCATGGATCCCACGGTCAAGAATCTGCAGTGGGGCGATCTGACACGGGGGATGTTTGAGGCCAGCGACCGCGGCGCGAACTATCCCTTCCTGACCGACGGAGACGGGAACATCACAGAGGGCTCGGGCTTCAACATCGTCCTGATCAAAGATGGCGTTCTGTATACGCCCGCGCGGGGCGTCCTCGAGGGCGTGACGAGGAAGAGTGTCTTCGACGTGGCCAAGAAGCTCGGCATTGAGGTGCGTCTGGACTTCGTGCCCGTCGAGCTGGCGTACCATTGCGACGAGATGTTTATGTGCACGACCGCCGGCGGCATCATGCCCATCACGTCTCTCGACGGCGTGCCCGTCAAGGACGGCAAGATCGGCCCGCTCACCACCAAGATCTGGGATCTGTACTGGGATATGCACTACGATCCGGCCTACAGCTTTCCGATCGATTATGCCTATGACTCTAACGGCGAGGTGAAAAAGAACGGCGTGAACGGAACAGCTCATTAGCCAGAGTCTGCACGCCGCCGCAGCAGCTATGGGAATGCCAAAAAAAAGTGAATAATTCTGCTTCGATACCCGTAGATATGAGGTCCGAGCATGCTACTACATACAATTCGTACATGTCAGAAATCATCTATCTACGTATTACCATTTGACGCCATAGCCACAGGGTAGGTTGCTTAGGGACACAACTGATAATCATTGCAGAAAGGTCCTCATCGCCTTCAATCATGAAGTCTTCCCGTCATCGCCAGTAGACTCGGCCAAACCCCCCTCCGAGGACATGAGGTGCGACCTCGCCATATTTCACTTGCCTGCATAGTCGCCAGTAACCGTCGTAGAGCGGTAGGATCGGCCAGGACGGCCCAGCAGCATAAGAGCAACTGCAGCGCCGAGAACGGTCCCTGTTCGTCCTGTACACTGTGTGCCAGATGTGGGATTCATTTTACTAGGAGTGTTGGCGTACTTTAAAGGAGGCATTCGCCACCTGGCTCTGTGAGGAAGCTATTTCAATGCTCTGTAAAATGGTTGTTTGCAGGACGTTCGAGGCTACATTATCCGCCCTTGGGGTATTGTAGGTGGTAGAAGATCTCGAAGGAGTTTCTTGGCGCAATGTGTCACCATTGTTGCTTCACCTTCCAACCTAAGGCCCTGGGTCGGGGACCGGCTAGAAGCGTTCATCTCACCGAGCTGTAGGCCCTGCATCTCGCCGCCTATCATGACAGCACCCGGAGAGAGTCCTGCAAGTGCCTGAGCCATGGATGTTTCAACTCTCGAGAAGGCGTAGGCGCAAAGGGTCTGAAGTGTTGTGGTAGCAATGTGAGGTACTCGGCACGAGCGACGATAAGGCTTCCAATCTGTTCGCGATTTTACCGCGAGTCAGAGGGACACAACTTAGCTTGGCCAATGTGGTTTTGTCTCGCGATGACATCGTGCACAGGATTCGAAAGCCAGGGTTCCAGAAATCCCCTGTTCGTGCGGCAACATTGGGATGCGGAAGAAACTGACTGTTCCACTGCCTTCGCCTCTAGAAACCGCCTATCCGAATGGTCACGATTCGCTGTGACTATTGGATTTGAGCACGCCAGCCCAGTGATAGACAGTTGCTCCTATTATCCTTGTGTCATCCATGATTTCCTCCCAGGGCGCAGAGGTGAAGGAGTCTGCTCGATAACTGGCATCACGCATGCCGATGCCACAGAATTCCTAGAACGATTGTTCGAACCCATTTGTACCACGAAAGACATCTTTTCCGAGGCTTTCACTCTTCCTGTGTGGGGTGAAAAGAATCGGGGATGGTATCTCCAACCCACCGGGCTCCAAGTAGAGTGGCTACCTGGATCTTAGATCAGCAAAATGCGTTGCTTGCCAGTGATGCATAAGAGGTAGTCGGTGCCATCATGGTTTTGTATGTGTCTCAAGCGCGTGTTTTGGCGAAGACCCGGATTTGGCCTTCTCGCATCCCAGGACTTGAGTTTTCCTGCTCACTTTCTGCAAAGTTCCTGGTTCAAGACAATTTTCATCCCGTCTTCTCACTCTTCCTCGCCCCGCCATAGCTCCGTGCATATTCGCGCAGAAAGCTGGACACTTTGTTGGTCCTGTCTGGTTGCCCTGGATGCTGCCCGGATTCGTCCCTTGCCCCACGCTGGCGGCCTCCAGACCTGTTGCGGACATGCCTGAAGCTGTCAATCATGACCTAGACCGGGACGACGACGATGCTGGTAATAAGGGTGAAGACCGGGTAGAAGAGCGGAGCTAGGATGCGGTTAATTAGTCGGTTGAGGAAATTGATCGGTGCCAGTGGCTCGAACTTGGGCAAGGATGGTTTGTGGGAGCGGTCTGGAGATGCGGACATTTGATCTGTCATTTGAAAAATGGTTCTTGGAGTCTGCAAGGCGAGCAGTATTCGAGGATGAAAGATGTCCCAGTGTGAAAAACATACATTGCACTGACGTCTTTATGAGCAAATCATTAAAGTCACCGCATGTCTAGTTTTCGTGACTTGACGAGGTATTGTCCATGAAATCCTAACATCTCACTCCGACAATCTGTTCCGTGTCTGCCCTACCGGCTTGTTCAAGTTCTCGCCTCGCCCCTAGACCTCGTACTTTGGGAGCAGATCTTCTGGAGGAATTGATGGTCTCCCATATCGGTGAATTCTTCCATTATTCTCGGATTTATCAAGTGTGTCTGGTCATGCCTCGGCTGCGATTTCATGAAGCGCGCTCCTCTCCTGTGTGAAGGTAATTGCGATTAAGCCTTCATCTCTAATTCCCTAAACTCTGTTTGCCACAGCCGTCTCTGTTGCATCTTGCTGATCAGGCAGGCCTGCTGCAGTCACCCGTTGACGCGTTGCCAGATCTCCACTGTGCGCTGTCAAGTGCGCAGCCTCCCATCCTTCATCTCCCACATATCCTGCACGGCCTACGCCCAGCCAGAACGCTCGATCGCGACTTCTCGCTCCCCAAGCCCATCCACTTCCTCCCTGAATCGGCAAATGATACCATCGGAATCCCAGCCAGGCGGTGAAAATCCCGAGGACTGAGCCCGAAATGATGTCGAATCCGGCGTGACGATTGTCAAAGTACCGTGACACTGAGATGAACATGGCGACGGCGATGGGAATAAATGCAATGATCAGCAGATATATCGGGGGAGCCGCTGCTTGATTTCGAGGAGGATGAGGCCGTTGGTGAAAAGAGGAGGTTATTGATTCTTTTCCTGATTGATCTTCCTCTTCATCGAACGCGGGAATGCGTCGCCCACTCTCGGAGTTTGGTGAGAGGAAAGGAATCTGGACGGCGAATTTGGAGCAGATGAACAGGGTGAGATAGAGCATGCCTGCCCAGCTGAAGCTCGAATGGCCCGATGGCCAACTGGCGAATGCATTACGCAGTCTGCTCTGGTCCGCGGTGCGACAGATATGCCAATCGACAACGATCGGGGTAGCAGAGTCTATAGATGTCCCCAGTCCGCCCACTTGGTATTTGCGGATGGCTTCAGGGCTCAAGTCCGGATCGCACACAGCGAGCAGAAAAGGTCGGGGTTTCCCAGTGAGATCCTTGAGCCCTTCGGTGATGACGAATGCCCCTGCAAGGGCCACTCCAAGACCCATCCATGCTGCATTCCATTCCCAGAGCTTTCTGCGCCAGATCAAAGCCTTGGCCGTTGATCGATGGGCCGTCGGGCCGGGGACGAAAAGAAGGGAGATGACAGCAGTGATGACTCCGGGTGCAATAACAGCCACGACGATCAGGACTGGGACGGTGACAGTATCATCATGGTAAGGAAAGGAGATATTTGGATCTTGAAGCGAGAAGGTATGTCTGTTGCCGTGGATTTGCGAGAAGGCGGCGCCAACTGCAATTGTAGCCCTAGTTGGTGGTCAGTTTTCCCTCCATGCTCAATCGTGTATGTCAGTGATCAATGCGTACCATATGAGAATCCAGTCGAGGACGTAGGAGGCAACAAGCCGCTTAGAGACGCGCCCAATGCCCGAGGTGAAGCTGTTCAGCGTCTTTGCGGGAGCGGCAGCCATTTGCGGAAATTGAGCACGCGACCGGCGGTACGTGTGCGCAGGCAATCAAACAGGGAAGAAACAGGTTGTTCAAGTTGTTGGAGAAGGTTGGGCTGGGCAGGTTACAGGGACATTTATTGTAGAATCCGTTCACGTACCCAACGTGTCCTGAAACAAAGAGCCGCTCAGGTCAGCTCGTCGCCGCATAGAGCGAGAGAGCACGCGTGCACAGTGTCTGGAAGAGATGCCATAAAAAGACGGTGGAAATGGGCAGGAATGGGCTTGGAATGGGTCAGAGCTCAGCTGGCCGACGTCATCAAATTATAATGACAATAATAATGACAAAGAAGGCGGAGCGTGGTTACGTCGCATCGTCTTACTCCAGTTCACCCGCCGACTGGTGAAGGTGAGTACAAGAACGCATCATTGCGAGGCTGTGCAATCCTTTGCCTTCCTACAGGTGAAACTCTTCGAGTGGCAACTAGAACACGCAGCCATCTCCCTCCATCCCAGGTTGCCCACACTTCCTGTGAACACGAGGAATAAGGGCCCTTCTTGCACAAAATTCCTGCCCGCATCGTCCCGCGTCTTGGATGGTCATAGACGACTTCTCATGTGCTCTTTCCATCGAGATCAGCAAAGAAATTCCACCCAAACGACTCGGACGGGTCATTGAACCTCAATTTCTTGTCCAGGCCGTCGATCTTCTTGATATCCTCGTCCTCCAGCTTGAAATCGCCCTCAAAATTCGCCTTGATGCGCGCCGGCGTCTTGGACTTGGGGATCACCGAGTGGCCCTTTGAGATCCCCCACGCCAGAGCCACCTGCGCCCCGTTCTTGCCGTACTTCCTCCCGATCTCCTTCAACACCGGGTCGTCGATCAGTTTGCCCATGGTCTTGCCTTTGTCGTAGATCTCGTTCTGGTTGCCAAAGGGAGAGTATTGCGTGATGTGGATGCCCTTTGATTTATGCCACGTCGAGAATTGCGCCTGGACCAGGTACGGATGCATTTCAATTTGATGTGCCGCGGGGATGATCGATGTTTCTCTCAGCAGTCTCTCCATTTCTGCATGGGAGAAATTACTCACGCCGATGGCGCGACACTTGCCCTTGGTGACCAGTTTCTCCATTGCGCGATAAGTTTCAATGTAGTCAGTGTCACCCGGGATGATCTTGTCGTCCTTCTTGGGCCTCATTTTGTCGCCTCGTGCCCACGGGCAAGGCCAGTGCATCAGGTAGAGGTCGACATAGTCGGTCTGAAGGTCCTTCAATGAGGCATCGCAGGCCTTCTCCACGTCATCGGGATGGTGCGAGTTGTTCCATAGCTTCGTGGTGAGAAAGATGTCGCTACGAGGGACGCCCGATTTTTGAATGCCTTTGGCGACACCCGGCTCTGTACCATATCTGGGAGGACTCAGCGCCAATACCATAGGTAGATCAATTGGACTGATAGGTCTCTTACATCCGCGCTGTATCGATATGCCGGTAGCCTACCTTCAATGCCTCGGCCACGGCATCTTCCTGCGCCTCTTTGTCCTATGCAAGTCAGAGGGCATACAGCAATTTGCAATAATTGGAGGAGTCTTAGACCGGGCCACTGTGGTGCCGTTGAGGCACGAGACGAGCTTACCTGCCACGTTCCAAACCCTACGGCTGGGATGTCGGCGCCTGTGTTCAACAGGAACTGTGTTTTTGTGTACCCTACTATTGTTCTGGTCTGGCCGCTGATTTGCCGTGATATTCCCCGAAGCCTCGATAAGGAGTGTCTGCTACATCGAGAAAGCATCATGGTTGGAAGCGCGTGTGGTGTGTGGATGTGAGAACGAGGGGGACCTCAAACACCGAGGGTTGCGGTTCCGCCTAGATATTCTTCTATGGAGACAACCTCCACTTCGAATACTTATTTCAAAGACAGACCGTGGGAGAAGCTGTGGAGTGTACTTGGGATATAAACAAACTGGAAGCTCACTTGTGGTGTGACGGACTCGAAGCTGGAGAAGCTGGTTCCTGGTTCCTGGTCCCTGATGGTGATGCCGATGCTGATGTCACCAGGGAGCTTCCTCGCTTCCTCGCTTCGTGAGCCACGGCTCGACGGATATCAAATCCGATGTCAACAACAAACACCATTTCATCCGACTTTCAACGTAAATCATCAGTTCTTCTTCTTCAATGCTTTCGTGATGGATCGGTCACCCCAACGCACATCACCACAACTCGATACAGAGAAAAGCCTGTCAAGTGCAAAGGTCTCGTCAGAGATGCACAATCATTTCTCTACTACATTCCCCATAGTAGTCTCGACTCTAGCGGCGGTGGGCAATGCTCATCAAACAAGGCACTAGCTTCTGCGTCTGTCAGGTTCTCCCGCTGGAACTCGACTGCTTGCGGCTGAGAGAACAATGCCATTGTCTCTCCGTCCGACCATCCACGAATCTATGGCCCAACGCTAGAGCGCATACTTCGTCGCTCGACCCAATCAAGGAGCACTGAAAATGGTCCATGCTGGGCGAAGCTCTTCACAGGTCGAATCAAGTCTTCATTCTTTGTACGTTGTCGGGCGAACGCTTGCGGCCATCACTCTGCCCAAGTCACAAGTGCTCATGAGGTAATAAAGGCCTTGGAGCTGAAGTGCCGCCGGCTGAAACCGCCGACTTCTTCGCATCTTTAACCATTGATATCGTTCTTGCAGTTACTGCTCAAGCAGATGGTTGACCAAGGCGCTGAAGAGGTAGCAATTCAGCCAATCTCACGGTTTTCAACTTCGACTTCTCACAGGATGTCCAACGCCCTCCAAAGCCATCCGCCCGTCGTGCCGATGCCGCGTTGGTCCTGCGCAATTGGCTGTGCTAGGGCTGTCATCGCAATCCTGGTCCTGGCCTTTACTGCCGCCTGTACTGGTATTTGGGGCGGATATCCCGCCTTCGGTATTACATTATTCACTGTAAGTTGTACCATCACTACAGGCTGCTGATGGGTTTGAAAGCTGACTTGGTTAAAGGCGTCAGCAACGTTGATTGTCTTTGCCTACTATTTCGTCGCATTGTCTCGCGAGAGAGCGCTCTACAACCGCTGGGCTATTCTCGCCATCGAAGCCTGTGGTACACTCTTGTGGCTGGTCAGCTTTGCACTGCTATCAAGATGGACGAGCTTCTACCACCGTTTCTGGTATGGCAGCGGACAGAGCTATGGCTTCTGGCATGCTCCGTTCAGGCCCTCAGACATGGGTCTTAGTCCAAGGAGCATCGTCAAGAGATATTCGAGCACCAGAAGAGCAGGCGTAGCCCTCGCGGGAACGGCTGCTGGGCTCGGCGGTCTCGAATTGTAAGTTTCATCCCTCCTGAACTACCCGTCGACCGTGAGACGGGCTGACGTCTTGTAACCAGTGTGCTCTTTTGCGTGACCCTGACCCTCTTCGGAATAGCTCTTCATCGCCAGAGAGTGGCTGGAGCCAGCCGGGCTGGAACCACCGCTGCGCCGACTACACCCCCAACACCTGCAGCCGCACCTGCGACGGATGGCGAAAAGGTGGAAGAGACGACGCTGAACAAACCCGGGCCAGTGGTGGTTTGAGCAGATTTCGTCCATGCTTAAAGAGAGTGGAAATCGAGTCAGTCGTCGCTTGGCAATAGAGATAGGTTGGGGAAGAGTGTGGTTGGTAGTTCCGTAGCTAAAGCATGAGCTTTATTTGGAGGACAGTAATATATATGCCTTGATAGCAAAAACGCGCATCTCAATCTCCAAGATGGAAGCCCGCTCGCTTGTTCATCCGGATCTCGTCTCGGACATGATGGGGAACATGCGGAGTCGAACGGAGACGGCTGGAAATGATCGGACGACAGCCTCTTGAGAATGGTTGATTACATCTTCGCCGTGTTCGGTTGGCAACTTTCTCCTTCTCTTTCAGATTATTACTATAACCCAGGCAGTCAAGCGAAAGGAGCCAGATTAGGCTCCCGGCTGTGATCTTGTATGGTTCGGATAGCACTCGCAACTGCCAGCGAGCACAGGCACCCTCTTATGGTTGAGGTCTAGTCGATTATGTTGGTAACTTGGTGTAGATAAGCATATCTGTCAGTATGCTGTGTGAAAATCGCCCACAGTTTAGCTTTCTCTCACAAGGTCATGGGATGATTATACATCTCAAACATCATCCATCTCCTCGTCAATTCGGTCAATCACCATCAGATCCTCGTTTTCGAGGGCCCTTGAGGAGGGATCTTCAGTCATATCAACATCCGGGCAGTAGGGCGGCATCCCGCTGACTTTCTCCCAGCTGTTACTTCCGTGAGAACCAATTGACATTGCAGTCGAACTGTTACTGGTTTTGGTCCAAGTTGAAAGCATCGACTTGGGCCGGCGCAGGCGATCCCTGATTTCGAGCATTTGTGCGAGCGTTCGCTTGGTATCCCGGCTCAGGGAAGACCGAATGCTGTTAATTGACGAATGAAAAGAGCCTGCTATACTGTTCCGTGAAATGCTGTCTCCAAGTATATGAACTGATGAATAGGCCAACAAATCAGACTCTGAGAACGACGTGCGGGCGATTCTTAGTGAAGACTTGCGCGTTCGAAAAGCCGCTACAATGTATTCCTTCACTAAGACCGAGCTTGCTCCGTTGATTGCTTCTGGACCTTTCGGCGCAGTGGGAATATCGTCCATCCGTGAAAAGGTAGACTCTAACGATGTCAGGACCCCGTGCAGGCCAGTTGTTGATCGAGGCATTGATCTCACCCTGGAGATAATCACCGACCCGAGACCCTAAAAGTCGACGCCTAGTCTTCTCGGCTCCGGAGCGCAAGAAACCTTCGCTGATCGCTGCCATTGCCAGTAATGTGTCAAGCTTTAACGGCTTGACCCCATGTGGGCATAGCGGCACATGACATATTTGATTCTGTATTCTGGACAAGCGAGTCGAAGGAGGAGACGGCAAGGACGCAGGAGCATATAAAACCCAGGCTGCAGATACTGGGGACCAAGCAGCAATAGGCGAGCAAATGCCGGCTTTATTAAGAGTGCGCCTATTCCTCTCGACGAAAGATTTGCACCATTCGAGTATCGTCCTCATTGCGATCCTGACTTCTTCACAATCAGACAGATGTTCATGATATTCCGCTTGCAGTTCGAGACACCGTGATGACATATGCGAAGTACCGCTTGGTAGCCCGTCTCTTAGCATTTCCTTCAGAGAACCTGCCAGAGAACTTGTTATAAAGATGTGTTCGCGATCTTGGACTTCAGGCAGAATGACCGCGAAGCGTTCTCCAAAGCAGCTGACAGCCATGTCAAGCGCAGAGAACTTTGGATTCTCCGACAAATATGAGAGATAGAGATTGAGTAAAGTCATGTCAAGTTTGTATGCGAAGCCATACACCTGCAGTAGGGCTTGGACATTTACCTACGCTTGGTATGCCATTTCTCCCCGGCGGCGGGGTCTAGAGTTTCGGGCGCAATTGATGGCTACTGTGACCATGCACTGCGCGGAGCTGTCGATTGGCGTAGCCAATAGGGGGTATAATATCTCGTCAGTCCAGATATTGCTTGTGCAAACCTGCCAATATTTGTGCTCGGCATAACACAAATCGAAGGCATCATCGAAAAGACCAGCAGCAGCGAGGGTGGCAGCGACTCCTTGGATCTCGCACACATCTGATGCTGAGAGAGTCCGCGGGTCCTGAAAAACCGGCCAGAGAGGAAGCAGCGAGCAAGAGAACACCTCTGCATTCGATATGTTCGTGACAAATGGTACCACCATAGATCCTGGCTCAGACTCAGAGTTCCGGGAACTGTTGTGGGGACTTGATTGTGAGGACGAAGCTTGGTCCACTAAGCGAGCGGGGACCTCATCACCGAGCTTCCTGTTGGTTATCGACGCATCGTCTGTTGAAGCAGTCTCCGCGGGTGTCAGAAGTGGAGTCGAAGAGATCTGCGATGATCGCCTCTCATAACGACCGCTGTTGACATTTGAACGTTTGGATGGAGAGGAAATAATGTCGGGCGGATTGATATAAGGAGCGCCTGTCGGCCGCATAGGAGACATTTCCAATGAGTTTCTGGTAAGAGAATTGGCTTTTGGTCCAATTCGCGCGGCCGGTTGCTCGACTTCTAAGCCTCCATGAGGTGAGGGGCTCTGTTCCGCTGGTATCATCTTGTCTGCTGTCTCTCTGAATGTGTAGTCATGTCGCATCCTGAAGGAGCCCCGCTGAGGTAGTGATTGGGGGTTGCCTGTGAGCTCGGAGCCGTAGCGTTGTCAGGCTTGACGACCGATGAATGATCTGATATAACGTAGTGTTCGACGGAGCTGCCGTTCTCAAGATTGGTCCCTATAATAGCGCCAGTTGAAGCCATTGGCAGATCTGCAAATGTCGCCTCGTCTGTGTGCGCATTCAGACCCATCTTTCCATTCGGCGCCTCAGCTGGGAATATTTGACTGGGTTAGTTTGCATCTGGAAGTCAGCGATTTGACGTACGAAGGCTCAAAGTCCATGCCCTTCAATACTTCCCGTATTTTCGGCTTCCAGAACCTTTCATGATGAAGTGTAGTGATCTCCTTCCGAAACTTTTCCCAGGTGGCATTTGGGATGCGGGGGGCATTGCCTCGCTTGTGGGGGTCATATAGGCGTGGAGGCTTTGGTAAAGACATATCGATCGTAAGAGCGACTGTGAGGTCGTATCAGGATTACGGCAAGCACTTCAGGCAAAATCGAAGTCAGGTTGAAGATATGTTGTTCGCCGAGGACTCGCCGCGGAGCAGTCCTCTACTTGCGTGAGAGACCAAGGCGAGAACAGCCAGCTTTTCAAAAAGGAGGAGAGAAGAGGAAAGAGGAAGAAATGGTAACCGTTAGCTATGATATGACGAGCTACAGCTGACCAGTGCCCGACTACCGTGCGAGGCGTGATCAGACCTTGACGGAAGATGCAGACGCTGAGACAACGACAGTTGGGGGCAAGGCTGATGGGGCTGGTAGGTGTGTTAATTGGATCTACACGTGGCCCCGAATTGTCTTTTCCTCAAAGAAGTTTAGAGGAGATTTCGGATTCACGTACCAAGTAACGAGTGGCTGAGGTCATTCCATCTCATCGTTCCTGCGGTGCCTGAAACCACAAACCTAGCGTCTTACCACAATCTCAAGCGAAGGCGAGCAATGCGACCTTCGAGGTCTGGTGAACTCGGCTAAGGCCTGGTGGCCCGAACTCCACCAATGATCTGGACCTTCTGTACAGTATTGAGTCAAGGGGTAGCACGGAGGTACCTGGGCCTCTCCAGGGCGGAAGAACAGGAAACGAGCTTCTGCGACCAAGGTCAACACGCCTTAGTTTCTCCATCTCCAGATGTCATTATTGGTTTGAGTATAACAAAGCTCCGTCCAAGCCATGGAACCAACCTCGGGCTGGGTTCCCCTCCCTCGTGTACAATCGCAAATCGAGTTGGTGGACTGTTGGACTATACACTTATCCCGATGTTGGGATGCACAAGTTTACCAGCAATCACCAGTTGTACGTTGTCTGGGAACATGAACCGTCATCCTTATGCTACAGACACGAACAAGTTGCAGCGGCACTGCCGAAAGAAGTAATTGACAATGGGCTCCCTCATGCTATCGTTGCCGCAGCTATAAAGGACAGCATTTCAAGATGGCAGAGCAGTGGGCAAGCTCACAAACTCCTCGACAGTCCATTCCAGCTTGGCTCGTCAGGTGCCTTTATATCGCCCTATTACGCTCCTTCGTCGGGCAAGCCAGTTGCACTCTCGAATCAAAAAATTGTCTCAAAGAGTGTACTCTATTGATTCAAAGCCAGTCGCCTTCACTGGCAGTCGGCAGGTGCTCCGGTATGGGGAATATTTGCAGGTCAGTCCTTTCCTGACGGAACACTACAACCAGGAATGACCAAAGAAGACCTTCTACGCATGGGCAAGCACCTCCAAATCATCGACGTTGCCCAATATCCCGCTCAGATTGCTGAGGGAAACGCACAACTCGTCAACCATCCTCTGAACGGCTCCAGCCCCGAGGAAGCAGAAAAGTGGAAGCATATCGAGCGAGCAAGAATGAACGATGGCGAGATAAGGTCGGCCAAGGATGACACGCCATGGCATGCTATCGCAGCAGTCAAGAAGGAAGTTCCCAAGAAGCATGCCAGCTAGGCAGTGGGTGGTGGAGGAAGTATCACCATCTGATGGGCGAGAAGGAAGGCTTATAGCGGTTAGATAGTGACTGAAGCTGTGGAACTATGGATGCCGTTTGCATGTACTATGTACAAGACATATAGGAACTAGCACAACCAGTCGTTTCTGTTTCAACGCCCGTCGCTTCCTAAAATTCTTCCATTCAGTTCTCCAGACATCGTCTTCGTCGCTTATGTGGTGACAGGGAGACTGGGAACACTCAACCACTGCTTTACATCGCCAAAAGGCTGACCAAGACTGCCCTTTGGGAATGTGTTTCTCGTACATGTGGTCGACCACTTCAGAGCCTCGTTCAAACTGCTTCAACCTCTTAGCAGCCGGAAGACCGTCATCGGTGAAACACCAACCAAGGAATCCTGCGCCGATCGACGCGTGGCAGTATTCACGGGATGCGTATGACTGTGGTGTCATCGAGACAAGATGATCACCGGCATGTCCATCCCACTCCGGATCACCCGCAAACCAATTGAAACAGAGCAAACAGCATCGAACTCGGCCCAGCTTTCCCACCTTAGCCGTGAAGTATTTGCGGCGATGGTGTGGATACGGCAGACACACTCCTCTTCGCCCGGACAGCATTAGTTGGTATACTGGACAGGCCCCGTTGACAGGCTCCTCTCGCGGCCGATACGTAACCTCAAAGTACCTCTAGCAGAGAAAGGTGAGATCGGCCATATCGACAGCATCTGTTCACGGATGTAAGGTGTGCTGGACTTGATTGACCATGCAAGCCGTGCTCGCTTTGGCATGACTTAGAATAGCGCTTTAGGGCCGTGAGTCGCTGATTTTTTGTTATATGAGATCCTTCCTCCGGTGCGGATAATATGGTCATAGCATTCGCCAAGACACTGTTCCTTCCAGCGTGCCTTTGCTTGCGTGTCAACCCAACGTTGATATGCCCTAAATTTCAGCCTTGCTTCCCTGACATCGCGAAAGGTCGTGCCTCGCTTCCGACGACTCAAGAGTTTTTGGTACAACTTGTTGGTCGTTGGTTCATCTAGTGCGTCGTCTATCCCATTTGCAGGCAGTTTCTGTCGCAGGCCTTTGGTTCGCTTGGTACGCACGCTCCGCAGTTTGCCTGACATAGTCGTCATGAGGTTTTTCAGCTTCATCACGAAAAAAAACTGCTCCGTAGAGGCGCACGACGCAGATTTGGATCATATTCCCGGTAGGCCACGTTAGACGCGGTCTAACCAAAGACGTTATCCTGCTCACCGGGTGTGGCCGTCTCTACTCAGCGGAAGAAAGCTCGGGTTAGTTACGTGGAGTCGGTAGGGGTATGGCTTCTCACACTATTAACCACGTTCGCGACTGGTCGCCGCAAAGAATGAATTGTGAGATTCTCCTAAGTAACCTTCATCAAGAACGATCCGCTGAAAACAGTGTCGGGAGTGAAAGCGTCATGCATCCTGCCAGAGACACTGCCATGTCGTCTCAGGACGGGTATTTTCAGCCTCTGAGGGACGTCCTTTTGTAATTAAAGAAAATCATCGCCCTCCGGCACTTGGAAGTTTTTGAGCTCGTGAGGGGGCTGAGTCCCGATGAGTCCCTCGTCCTAGAAGCCAAGGGAGAGAAGAAATGCTGTGATGTCGAAAATGAGTTTCCCGTGCTCGTAAGTTGGGACTTCGTTCGTACAGTGGCATCAGCTTGTTCTAGCGGCTTTCGCATCGGGGAGGAGTATAGTGTACGCTTTATGCTCGGCATGCGTGTTGTTCTTACACCAACTTTGTACGAGCTTTATAACGTGTTCCCTACGTCTATCAGGGAGAGGGAAAGGTAAATATGGACATCCTATGCCAAGGTATCAGCCTCAGATCAGTCATTGGGATTGACACAGTGGAAGATTCTCCCTTATCTTCCCACGTCGACCCTTTGAAAACCAACTTATTCACCTGGCCATCAGGTCTCTTCACCTCCGCCACTCCATTCTCCAGGTACGTGCCCACACGGGCTCTCATGAAACAGCATGCCAGAATCAGAAAGGTCATCTGGGTCCGCATGCATTCAGGCAAAAAGATGGAGTCATCTTCCGTCCACATGGTGATGATAATATTCGCAGATCATTGACATTAGAGAGACAATTTTCACGCTTTTGAGGGACAGAGTTACCCTGCCTGAGTGAAACATTGTGTTGACGGGACATGGACCAAATGGATCAGTGACCGTCGCTATTCCCACCCCGGCCCATACAGAAAGTCGGCCTTGCGCAGCCTCGGTTGGAAGGTCGATTCTCGGTGGATTCAGGACTGGGAGGGCATCTCGGACGCATTCCATGGCTCGCGGACCGAGCTTCGCCCTCTGCAAATTTGCATATAGATTCAGCGAGCTCTCTGGACTCTGGCGTGCAGACAGACACACACAGACAATCAATGCAACTTTTTCCACGATAGTTCTTTCCCTCCTACAGCTCGAGTTCGATATCGAAATTCACCGTTGCAGAATTTGATGAACATTATAAAACTCGAAGCAGCTATGTTCGACAAAATTGCGATCGCTTTGCAGGCTTTTCCAGTCGGGGTGACGAGCAGTAACACTGAATCCGCACAATCCCCTTATCAGCCAGCGATTCTGCTAAAAGAACTCAGAGCAGGTGGTGTCGCCGGTCTCGTCCTCCTTCAAGCAGTTTTTCCTATCGTCAAAATGTACTCTTAATTTGCAGGCTGCATATTCTAACCGATTGCCACAGCACTCTCCAAGATATCCCATGCATTGCAGGGTACCAAAATGGGCCTGAGCGTGGGTGACGAGAATAAAAGCACCAATTTGGGTAGAGCGGCATTCGGCCTGAGGAGTTCAAGGTGAGGCACAGTGTAGGTGCCAGAGCGATGACCAGGGGTATCCTGTTGTGAGGTATAGGAGCGCAGGTGCCAGCTATCTATAGATACTCGGTACAGCCGGGCCAAAGAGGTCACGTGAAATCACGTGGTGCCTAGGGCTACTACGTCGGGCCCAATTCGAGCCTTATTCACATCAGGCGCCGGCAGAGTGGTAAGGCCGTGGTCACAAAAGAGGGCACTATCCGCCACCCAACAAGCATTAGAGAGTTTGGTAGTGCTGAAACTATTTTGCACCGATAAGAGAAGCAGTGCAGCTCTCCGAAGCAATTAATTCGATGCATTGTTTGGTACCAGGGAATCAAGAGTGCCATGCTCGGTACCTCTTACCGACCTCGCCAAGTCTCGTCCCTGGACAAGGCGGAGATGATCGGATATAATCTGAGGGAGATGTCCGGAGATCATCGGACGGCAGCCTCTTGGCAATGGCTGACTACATCCAAGCTACATCCTCGGTGGGTTTCAACTGGCAGCTTTCTCCATCCCTTTCTTATTCCCTACCAAGTAGACACTGCACGCAGCCCTGTGGGCATTGTAAATTGTCATGCGTTGACCGTGATTCGACAGCAGTTAATGCCTTTACGACAATATGTGGATCTCCCTCTGGTCCAGATCTCCATGCGGTGCGGAGGTCTAATCTTTTCTCTTTCTCTGTTCTCGACTTTTGCTTACCCACTTCAGCCCTCTCAAGTCGTTTTTTGCTCCTCTGCCGTTTCACTCAGTTCTACTGATATGCGCGTAAAGATGAATCTGTGGTTTGAAATGGGCTGGCAACACCGCCCTTTATATTCTTGCTCAGTCAGTTCCCGAGTGCCTTCTCTTCTTCACAACTCCCCGTCTTTTGCTCAGGCTTGTACATTCCTTTGCCTCCCAGGATGGATATAAACGGTTCTCAGAATGTCGAAACAAAGACTCCAGACACATATCCTCTCGACTGTGAAACTGTGGACCTTCCGCCACCAGAAATAGTTCACACTGAGCCTGATGTTGAAGAATCGATGGATGCAAGAATCGAAAGACTCGGACGCGAACGGCCCCCGGCATTCAACTCAATGTGGTCTGAGATCGCGTTCGTGTTCAGCGTAATCATGTCCCAGATCATAACGGAGTATTTTGTGTCTGGCTTCAATGTCATATTACCTACGCTTATTGAACAACTCCGGATACCCCAATCATCCAGTGTCTGGCCAGCTACAGCATTCTCCCTAGTCATTGCGAGCATGCTCTTGGTTTTTGGCAGGCTTGGTGACATGGTTGGGGGCTTTCCGGTCTACATCGCCGGTTTGTTCTGGCTGTTTATTTGGAGTATTGTCTGTGGCTTCAGTACTTCTCCTCTGATGATGGACTTCTGCCGAGCGCTACAAGGTCTTGGGGCCGCTGCCTACCTGCCAACCGGAGTTATGCTGATGGGGAGTGCCTATCGACCCGGGCCGCGCAAGAACCTCGTCTTCGCTTTATATGGGACCTTCGCTGTCGTCGGATTCTTCGTGGGGATATTCTGTGCAGGAATCGTCGGCCAGTTTTTGGACTGGGGTTGGTTCTTCTGGATTGGGGCCATCCTTGCTGCCATAACCACCATGACATCGATTCTGTCTATACCCAACGACTGGAAAGAACGACGCAAGTATAACATTCCCATGGATTGGCTCGGGACCGTGACGATCGTCCCGGGACTGGTTCTTGTCGTTTTTGCGATTACTGAATCAGCTCATGCCGAACGGCGGTGGCAGGCGCCTTATATCCCGACATTGTTTTGCATTGGATGCGCGCTACTTTTGGCCGCATCATATGTGGAAGGCTGGAAAGCCAAGTTTCCCCTGTTACCTGGTGACATCTTCACCGTCCCGTGCATGGTACAGCTCGTGGTTGCCATGCTATTTCTCTACGGCAATATCGGCATCCTTTTGCTTTACGGTACACTGTATTTCCAGAACATCATGGGCGCCACGCCTATGCAGGTCGTCGCATGGTGGACGCCAATGGTGATTGGGGGAGTCATCTTGAGTACCATGGAAGGATTCATCCTGCATCTGGTGTCGGGCCGTCTGCTCTTAATTGTCTCCTGCCTCGGAGCCATTGGATCTCAGCTGCTTCTTGCTCGGATTCCAGAGGGCGGAAACTATTGGGCTTGGGTCTTTCCAGCATGCATTTTGGGTACTGTCGGCATCGATCTTTCGTATAATCTCATGGCCGTATTTATTACCACGCAGATGCCCAAGGCACGACAGGGGCTGGCAGGTGGACTGATCAACTCGGTCTTGCAGCTAGGCTTCGCTTTGCTTCTGGGCTTCACCGACGTTATTCAGTCATACACGGTGGACGAGTCTGGGCTAAGACAGAGTTACAAGAACACATTCTGGTTTGGTGTGGCTTCTGGTGCTGCTGCACTGGGGTTGGTCATGATCTGGGGAAAGGTTCCAAAGGCGAAGAGCGACCTTACTGTGGATGAGAAGACGGAGCTGCAGCGGGAGGCCACGAGGCTTTCGGAGGCGTCACGCAGCAGGACTGGTGGTGGCTAGCACCCATCATATCATTGTGTCCTGGATGTTGTTGATGGCTTTGGGAAAACCATGCATGCCATTGCAAATTTGTAACTGCTCCGACCACGCGCGCGAGCTGTTACATCTTGTCTCCCGATGCCATTGCTGTCCACCTCGTATCAGCCTTCATCGAGATATATACATATATTTACTTTGTATATATGTACGGGGGAGGCCCCTGCTAGATTAGGATTAGCCGCGAAAATACCCAGCAATTGTATCCAACTAGACATCAACTTGCATCACTGCCAGGGGCTGTACCAAGCCGTCTTGCCGTCCTTGTTTCAGCTCAGGCTAATCTCCAGGCTGCGACAACTTTCATTTTCCCTCGAATTCAATCCGTTCACAAACTTTTTCTGCCTGTTAAATGCGCCGGGAGCAGGCCTATGAGAAGCCACTAAGTGCCGCATCAGCCACAATCCGCGCCCCAGTGCGCGAACCTTGAAGTCAGCCGAGCCCCTCGCATAGCGCGCAAAAACAAGGGAGTGAGAATCACAGGCAGCGAAGTGCACCAACGGTCCCCTCACTCACTTCCCGTTTTGCAATGTGTTGCTTCGGGAAATCCGTCCACCGAAAGTGACAGGTGTATCCTGGCAGGATTCTAGGTGCAAACTCGATTAAGGCGCTCTCTTTCTTTTCGAGGACCTTCACCGCCCACCTAGAGTTCCTTGTCAGCAGATTAAGTCCAGTGGTGTTACTCTGAGGCCGTCATGAGAGGCCGTGTCTTTGTGGCTTCCATCGGAAACGGACAAAGTCACCGGAGTGACAATGGATGACAGCACCGAGGACGGTAGCCAGGAACGCCACACTATACTCACTCGGATCCTAGCAGCATGCACTCATCTTTTCCGATCAATTGACCATAGATTACCTTCAGCCTCGCCGTTGAAGACTGATTCTTCTTCTCGCAGCGCGCCTCTAACACATCACCAAGGAAAACCTAGCGATCGTCCTCATCAAAGGGACGAGATGCAAACTAACATCGCAGGGGGACACCAATCTCTGCAACAATCCATCGATGATGGCTCATTCTGGGAAATGCCACACATGGAACTCCTCCAGTTGATAAAATTCGAGTTCCCGCAGGAGCTGGAACGACTGAAGAATGCCACGTTTCTCCGCAACCCGAATGCAGCCCGTCCAGCTGGACCTTCGATTTCAGAACTATTATACGGACAAGAATACGCCGAGATCAACCGCACGCTGGTTGGTGTTTTAGCTCTCCGCTGGATACATAACGACGACTACGAGACTTTTACCAGAACACAGGGCCCGCCGCCCATTGTGTTGAAACGCGATTCTTTCAACTGGCTGCGTGAACTCTTCCAAAAGGGCCTCAGATCCGCAGATGACACCTATACACTCATAATTTCGATGATTATCAACGATCTGGGTAAAGATCCCACTCTTGCGACGGATTATGCCGCGCGATTCGGGAATGATATCTCCAAAGTTAACCATGACATGATCCTCTATCGTGCGGTTAAGGCAGGAATGGTCCCCGCGCTAGATCGCCTGACGGAGCAAGACAAGGACTATCTCCTCTGGGGCATCAAACTTGGTTCAGACTTCAATTTCGGGCAGCTTGCTCAAGCAGAAAACGCACCCGCCTCGCTTTCAGGGCTTCTGGAAATGCGAGATCACGACCGAGCCTTCGAGATGCGATTCATGGAACAGATCCTCGACCTTGCGGGAGCCTCCGGACATGAAGACTGGACTTGCGCCAAGAAAATGATTGAGCCAATCTTCCAGTCATATAACAACGTATATGACGTTGCGCACGGCATCATTCAGACAAAGATGGGCGTCAGAGAAGGCTACGACATCATCCTGACAAGGAAGCTGGAGTTGCTCCACAAAGCCGGCTATTTGCGACAATTTAATGTCAAAGAACTAGCAGATCGAGCTCTGATGCGATTGTTCTGTTTAGGCAACACGTCGAATCCGGACGATGCCGATGTTTTCTATATTGCCTTTACGGAACGCATCTCAGATGGAGTCCGCGAGCGGCTGGTAGAGGGCCTGAATGTGGACGGATCAATTGGAGCACCAGCCGTCCAACCAACATATATGCCAGCGATGTTGACCAAGGCCGTGGGAAACACTTTGAACGGCTCCCAAGAAGAGAGGATCAAAGCCGTCACGGCAATGCTGCGATATCTCTCGCGCTGTATGGTTGTGGAGGCCTCGAGCTTGAAGAAACTGCCGCAGGGCGTGACGGTGGTGGAGAGGGACGTGAGGAAGATCAGTCTTGTGCTGGATAGCGATGAGTTCACACGCAATCCAGATATTCTGGACCGGGAAGATATCCCGGAGGACCAAATCGCGAATATGGCTCGCGGATATTGAAGAATTCTACTGGACAGTGTTTGCAGGAAGCCTTTCTTGTCAGCGGGGCAACACGGCAAGCGAGGCGGCGTTGGACTTTGCACGAGAATCACTGGTATCACGTCAGTTCTGGGCAATACTGGGTACGTCAGGGTAAAATGTGTGGCTAAGGGGCTGTGGACAAGGCGCCAGCAGGCAGTAAGCAGCGAACAAGAGGGTCTTGGATCGACGGAACCTCGGCTACCGAATTTCCTGGAAGCCCCAACGCCATGCCGACTTTTTCTTCGAGCTAGCCTTGATTCTTCGCAGACGATGGGATAAACAGTGTGTGGACCATGGGACGACGATGCGAGATTTTGCCGACCTCCGAAGGCCGGAGACGCTCGACGGTTATTACCCTGTACAGCACCATATCACGCAAGTGGCAGCCTTGCCCACTTTTTCTTATCGGGCTAACTCAGCCTTCCCTACCCGGTACGAAGTATCCAGTTGACCATCCTCCGGAGTACTACTATCTCAATTTTCTTTTTTTCTCTGCCATGTGCTTGTCTCGAAGCAGCCCACTGTTCAGACCCACTGGCTGCGTGTCAGATACCATCATTCGGTCGCGCAGGCACAGCAGAATATCTATGTGATACCGAGGCAAGATGGATGGTGCTGCTGCAAGCATTGCCTCCGTCCGTATCTTCTACGCATTTTCCCGTGCCCTTGTGGTTTTCCCCCTTTGTTGGTCCTTTTCCTTTCCGTCATGTTCTTTTTCTTCATATCCCGTTTTATCCCTCGCCACCTGCTGTTCTGTTCCTTTCGTTGTCTTTCCTCGCTGTGTTCATGTTGATTCGTTTCCTAACCCCGTCCTACTCTTCCCCGTGGAGCTGAAGCGTCGATATCCCCTCAGAAAGAGAGAATCGCTCAAATTTTCGCCACTATCTCTTTGAAAAAGCTGACAACTAGCAACCACTGGCACCGATTTCGTCTGGTCCTGTCCATCGCCAATTCAACATGTCGACCTTCCCTGCGCCCCCGTCTTCGACGCCCGACGGCCACCAGAACCCTCACCGGCCATCATTCCCAACCGCCAACCAACTCTCTCAAGTCAAACAAGCCATTATCTCCCTCCTTAACCAACCCGGCTATGACGACGGCAGCGCGGGGCCCGTCCTGGTCCGTCTCGCCTGGCACAGCGCCGGCACATACTGCGCGCAGACCAACACGGGCGGCTCCAACGGCGCGGGCATGCGCTATGAGAAGGAAGGGGGGGACCCGGCCAACGCGGGGCTGCAGCACGCGCGGGCTTTCTTGGAGCCCATCAAGCGGCAGTTCCCGTGGATCACGTACGCCGACCTGTGGACGCTGGCGGCCGTGGTCGCCATCCGCGAGATGGGCGGGCCCGAGATCCCCTGGATGGGCGGCCGCACAGACTTTGCCGACGACGACTCCAGGTTGCCGCCGCCAGGTCGCCTCCCGGATGGCGCCAAGGGCAGCGACCACCTGCGCTGCATCTTCTACCGCATGGGCTTCGACGACCGTGAGATTGTCTGTCTGAGCGGCGCACACAACCTGGGCCGCTGCCACGCCGACCGCTCCGGCTTCGAGGGCAAATGGGTCAACAACCCCACGCGCTTCAGCAACACATACTTCAAGCTGCTCCGCACGCACGATTGGAAGAAGAAGACCCTGCGGAACGGGATGGTGCAGTACGTGTATGTGGACGACGATGCGCAAGACGGCGACGAGGAGGTGGAGGGGGCCGAGGAGCTGATGATGCTGCCCACGGACATGGCCCTGCTCGAGGACGCGCAGTTCCGTGTCTGGGTCGACCGGTACGCGGCCGACAAGGAGCTCTTCTTCACCGACTTTGCGCGTGTCTTCGCCAAGCTACTGGAGCTGGGCATCCGGCGCGACCCCCAGTCCGGCGCGGTGCTCAACGACGAGAACATCCATGGCGGATATCGCAGCGCTCCGAAGAAGAGCGACGCCCCAACCGCGTCCGCAGCGAGACGAGACCCTGTGGGTCGGGGCAGCAACAACGACCACGCGGTCGCGCAGGTGAAGGTGGCATTGAGCAAGACGAATGCAACGGCCAGGACGTCCAAGTTGTAGGTATGTCCTCCGTACATACTGTCTTTCTGGCTGTCCGTCAAGAGGAGATCCGAGTGCGGCTGGGAGTCCAAGACCTGCCTGGATTAGGCCTCTTGTGTCTCTAATCAGGGACTCTGCTACCATAACATTATTTCCTATCCTCTGCTGGCCTTTGTTGCCTGTCTCGACTTATTTTGCCCTTTTTATTTTAAATTTTGGTTTTGGCAGCGGGTATTACATGTCTTTGAATGACGGCTGGTCTCGAGACCACCAAGGGGGATGCGGTGTTTCGAAGGCTGTCGCATGGATGCTACACACAGACAACATACCCGACTTAGACCTAGACCTAGACTTAAATTTAGATTTAGATTTAGACCACATGTTAGAGATGGAACGTGGAATATACCTACATCGATAGACTCAGCATATATCTCGGATGGCTGGTGAGGTCAACTTACCCTGGTGTCTGGTATTACACGATTGCGCCGTCGAATTGCTCTCCCGGAACGGGTGGTCCCCTTTCGTTGATCTGACATTGTAATCCCTTCCCCTCTGTTTCTTTTGGACTTCATCCATATACGCCAAACGCATGACTAGAGAGAAAAAAAACCACTCCTACCAGTGTCGAATTGTAACCAACAATCTCTTATTCTCTCCCTTCTCGTCCTCCACTCCGCCGTCGAAATCCAATCCCACCTTTTCCAATATATCCCAGACAAACTTCCTCTTCAGGCCTTCCCTGACAGGAATCCTCTCGAGAGGCTCAGACCCGCTGAAATATTTCACAAACACGGGCCAATAGTGCCGTAATTCTGCAGTTTCGGCCTCCGGATATGATGATGAAGCCGGCGATGGGGACAAGGCTGCCCGAGAGGTGCTTCGAGAAGAGCTGATTGTGGATGCAATATAGTCGAGCCACCGAGACTCTTCGGGTGAGGCACGTTGAGGGGAGATAATGAGGCTTGCGGCTTTGGGATTGTGTTTGAACTGTTGCCCGCTGCCGCGCACGCTGTTGCGGTCGGTGGAAATGGATTGTCGCCCGTCACTGGATGGGCGGCTTACCATGCTTGGACGCTGCTTGAAAGATGAAAGTGCTCCGCTTGCAATGGTGTTTGGTGTGCCACTACCAAAGCTCCTCGCCGCATCTCGGTCACGCTCGCTTGCTTCCCTCTCAATAACGGGAGTTTTCGGGCCCTTGGATTCTTCACGCTCCTTTTCACGTACTGCTTTCTTCACTTCTGGGTCCACGCGGATAAACGCAAATGTCCGGAGCTGTGTTACCCAGCCGTCGCGCATGAGCCAGGCAAGAACTCGGTAGTATTCTTCCTTATGGTCTCTGCTGGGAATGAGAGTACCATATGGGGCAGGAGTACCGCTCAAAGCGTTCAGCATCTTCGGCAGAGACGGCATCATAGGAAAATTCGCCTCATATGTTTTGCAAGCTGACATCAGCTTGTTCATGTTGGCGTTTGGAGATACGATGTATGTATCGCGCTGATGCAGCGGTGGAATCGCTATGGCCCTCCGCCAGTAAACAAGGTGACGAGCCAGATGTTGAATGTCACCTAAAGCAATTTGGGACGCAATCGATATCTTGTAGAAGGATTTGGTCGGTTTCAAGTGTCCAATGAAGTTGGTCAACGGCATTGCTAATGAACCACCCGCCGCTTGGATGTCCTTGAGGATCTTCTGCGGGCTCGATTTGAGTAGAAGAGTGAAGTTCTTGGATAGCTGTAATGGGCCTGCAGAAGTGGCGTCCAGATCTGAGGCCGTAGACGAGGGATCCGTGGCCGTGGTGAGCCATAATCCTGGCTGTAGTGGAGGTTCAGACAGAGACGGAAGATAAGAAGTCGACGTGACAGGAGGAATCTGGAGAGACACGGACAATTTGTGACTGAGTGTGATTGCAGCTATTTTGGAGGCGGAGATGTTATCGAACACTTTGGCAATGGCAGCAGCCAAAGGAGAACGCTGTTTCATTTCGGTATATAGCACCTTTGCAGACGATTGTTGGTGAAAATGCCTCGACCTGATAGACTGCAGCAGTTCAGACTGTTCCCAGACATAATCATGATGTGATTGTGCCCACTTGAGCACCTTGGAGAACTTTTTCACAACATGGTCGTACATCTCTTTGACCCGAGCTGTATGCTCCACCGGCGGAGGGTCCATGACAAACACAACGTGAAACATGGTCAACTGGCTTTTTGAATGTTCCTTTGCATGGCAATCCTGTTTGTTGTCGCGGTCAGTCGGCGCAGCTTCGTCGCCGTCGCCCTCCTCATCCAGGGCACTATCACTGGCCATAGCCTCCGAGGGAAGGCCCTCATCTTCAACTGTTTTTGACCTCTTCAGCTTCGGTTTTCGCCAGAAACCATCCTCACGAGCATAGACAGGTCGACCTAAGAAGGTGAGATCGTTAATGCCTAGCTCAAACCTGCGTTTATGCCAGGCGCGACCGGGAGCTAGCAAGCTGACCAGCCCATCTTCTCCGAGGCCAAGGAGCGGCTCCCATGAAGGCTTCCATTGTCCATTGTCCTGTGTCCCTCTCTTGCTCAGATAGTTGCTGTCCTCGTCGTCAGAATGTTGTGACTGGTTGTCTTGGTTCTGCGTTGCTGTCATCACATTCCCAAGCCGTCTCGTGAACAAGTCAAAATCCTCCTCCGAGGATGATTCTTCCGAACCACTGCTGGAACTTTCTCTGTCATCTTCATCCGTCGACTCTGAAGCATAAGAAGGTCGCTCCGCCGACAGAGGGTCTGGAGGGTAATGGAAGACAATTTCCGCACCCGAACCGGTTCGGCCTTGGATGACGAGGAGAACTGCGAGCAGAGAAGGGTTGAGGGATGTTCCAGCGGTAGACATAGAGATTCTCTTTTTTGTTTCTATCAGATACCTATCACCGTTAGGCACGTCGAAATCAGGCGTTTACTATCCGCTGACCCGTCTTCACGGGCATAGGGAGGTCAAGGTCAAGAGCCACAACGTAACAGGTCCAATGAGCCTCGAACTCCAAGAGCGGCACACGTCCTTTCCTTTGTTTTGCGTGTGTACGGTGTAGGATTATGTGCCGCCGTGCCCCAGACCAGCTCATGACTCTATTGACCTCAACCACCACGCTCGAACGGCACTCTGGGTGGGTGGGACTTCGTATTGGTGAGGGTGCTAGCAGTCGTGGCAGGGGAGGATATGAAGCCAAGCCGCATTGATCCTACAGTTCCAATGGGCTGCAGTCGGGATTGCGAATGGGGATGGGGTTCGAACAAGAAGTGCGTGAGGAGCAGAGGAACCGCAGGCAAACGCAGCAAGCCGTCAGGCTTCAGTCTTGACAGTCATTGGCAGTCGTTGGCAGAGGCGGGACGTGGTTAACTAGCAGCAGTGGCAGTGAGAATAATCGGGGGACGAAAGGCGTAGGAGCCAGCAACAACAATAGCAGCAGAGAGCCCCTCACTTGTTCTCGGTTGTTTGCGGTGATTCCAACACCTAGCCCTGCCCTGCCTGCTGTCCTCAGTGAAGATTGAGAGTCTAACAGAGAGTCTCATGAGTCGGTCGGAACCAACTCCTCAAGCCCCGTCACTGGCCCGACTCGCAAAATGCCGCGCTAGGAAAATCGAAATTCAGTTCACTGAGCACTCAGACCTTAGCTTGACTCTCCACGAAAAAGACTTCTCTTCAATACCCACACACACATTTCTCCCTCCATCTCCTCTCCATCTCGTCGTCCCTTCAACCCCCCAACCTCGCCCCTTTGTTCTTGTCCAGCGTTCTCGTCTGCCCGTGCGCTTCTGGCGCTGAAAATTCCGGGACCAAGGACTCCGCTTTGACTCCCACTCAAAAGTTTTTGGGCCGCATCAGCTCATCCCCCCGACCACCTGTAACAGCCGCGGTCGACAGTTGTACGTCTTAGGCCGTGCGTGGTCTCTCCCTCTCACGTCAACCGGATCATCCGCGCTTCTTCCTGTCGACAAGAAATCTCGTTCGAGATCGAACAGTGACATCCTGCCGTCACGGTCCCGGGTCTGCATTTCCAGGCTTGCCTCGGTCGCTCTGCCAAGTCACCATAACCTGGCCGACAAACAACCGCGACATTCTCCTGAAGGGCTCAGTCCGTGGCCTTGTGGTATCGCAGCAGAATCGAATAGCCAAAAGCCGGCAGAGGACACACCGGTGGAATACTGCGCCAGGTCAGCTGCGGAGTCTAAAAACAGGCAGGTTGACGGCGAGACAGGTGGGCTGCTAGGCTCATACTGTGGGATCATCCTTCGCAGAAGCAAGGGTATTTTTCCAACGCCTCTGCAATTGGCTGTCACGGACCTGGTTAGGAAAGTTTCGTGCCGAGTCTTTGCCCTTGACCTCACCCATCTGTCACTGGTCATCGTGCAGTCAAGGTCCAGCAACGAACAAGAGGGAAAGCCACAAGACGCGAATCGAAAGAAATCTTACTGCCGCAATTGTCACCTAGCTAATACTGGGCTCTCTATCTTGCGGCCAGCTTGTTGCTGGTGAGGGGTTTAGTATTGTGGAAGTGGAACAGGAGGTGTAGTGTGGTTTTTATCAGTATTGTCCGTGAGAATGGCATCCTCCTCAGGCGCAGCAGCGCCAGTTTTTTCATATGCACAGGCCGCAAAGGGCCTCACATCGACAGCTTCAACCCAGTCGGCGTCGAGGAACGAAAGCCCCGCGGCCTCTGACAAGAGTGTCAAAGATCGGTCCGCGACTGAAACGACTAATACAACTTCCACACTCAAATCTCCTCGACCGAGATCTGAACCTGAGGACAAATCGAGCGGGGAAGGCGCTGCATTCAAGTCTTCGCCAGAAGCAGAGCGTTCGGCATCCAAGTCAACCCAAGAAGAAGCAGACAAAGAAGGCACAACGCAGACTCAGCATGTCGCGACATACAGTAACGCTCAGACGTCACCGGTGGCACATGTCGAAACTCCCAATATTGTGCCAACCCAAGATCAACAGAAACGTGATGCTGTACCACAACTTCCCAATGGAAGATCATTGTCTTCAGAAGAGCCGCCTGTCTCTACCTCAAACGACAAATCTGCTCTTTCCGCCACTGAAAAGAAATCCAAGGATGGCGAAGATGACTGGGAGAAGGTCTCGGTACCTTCGATGAGTGCGGAGACACAATACAAAGCTGCCCCTATCCCAACGGTCAACGTTTGGCAAGTACGCATAGAAGCTCAAGCCGCAAAGATGAAAGGGTTGGAACAGCAACGAGCTTCAGTTTCCATCACCCCTAATCAACAACCAAAGCCCAAAGCTGGCAGTGAAGATCCTAAACGGAAGTCTCTCAGCAAAGATGTTGGCGGTTCTGAGAAAGAAGGCAAGAACGTCGATGGCGCCAGAGCCGTCAACAGGAAAGATATGCCGTCAGCTCGTTCCTCTAGACCTGCTTCTCAGCATGGCGAAAAGGGCGACTCTGACGCGCCGCCGCCGGTAGATGACACGCAGTCATGGCCAACCCCCGAAAATTCGAATGTTGAAGAACGACGCAAATCAGCTTCCTTTGAGAAGACGGACAAGCTGGACGTCAAACCCGGTTCTCAGAAATCCCACAGTAACAAATGGGTCGCCGTTCCGTTCGTTCCAACAGCAAAGTTCGAAACGCAGCTTCCACCATCGGCGGCGCGACGAGGCGGAAGAGTGGGTGGAAGGGGAAGAGATGCCGGCAGTCGTGGGGGTGGCTATGTGGGTTCTACTGCAGAAAAGCAAGACGGGACCACCTCAATGGGGCCACCTCCAGTACCAAGACAGTCTGGCGAACAAGACCGCGGCCGTAGACCGGAAGGGGAACGTGGTGCACGCGGTGCATCCGTTCCCACTATCAGCACTCGACCTACAAGTGGTGAAGATAGAAACTCTGCGTTTTGGAAGTCTTCCGCGGCTTACACCAAGGACCAACCAGCAACAGAAAATGGCTCAACGAACCCAACTGCACCTCAGCAAATTCTTGAGGACCAAACCCCAATGGCTGATCACAGCTCCAGGTCTTCTTCAAGACACACTGGGAACCCTGGCGGTCGGACGATCAACGGAGAAGGAAACACCTCAGTCGAACAGTCGACTGGCGTTTACAACCAGACTAGCGAACCCATCGCTCGCTATTCATTCACTTATGACCGTTACAAAGCTTCCGGAACAAGCGGAGCACGAAGCACGGGTGAATTTGGCAGAGACCGCGGCTCTGGCAGAAACCGAGACTGGCCTAGGGACAAACCTGAATCGGCTCGCGAGAAAGTTGAATCCTGGCGGGACCGGGAGGCCTCTGGTGATCAGAGCAATCGACGTGAGCCTCGATCCGAGCGCGGACGTGGTTTTCGGGGCCGGGGCAACAACAACTACAACCCACCGTTCACTTCAGCTCATGCTTACACATCGCCTCTTCCGCAAAATGGATTCGAACCGCCGTCAAGATCTAATTCGCATACTGAGACTCGCTCAAGGCAAGCGTCGCAGCCTTTTGTGCCCACTCAAGCATCAAACACATCGCGCACAAACCCACGTTCGCAGTCCATCCCTGTCGGGATGATGTTCACAGGCTATTTCAATGGCATGCCGGCCATGCCACAAGGTCTTCCGACCATTCAGACCGACATGTCAATCTATGGTTACCCCTCACAAATGCAGATGCAACCGAGTATCATGAGTGCAATGCCGTACAATGATCCGCTTAACTCGTACGCTTTGTTGTCAATGGTTATGACCCAGATGTAAGTGTCCACAAACCATCGACCTCCCAAATGCGCCCGTCCACTAACACAGCCTATAGCGAGTACTACTTCTCGATTGACAACCTTTGTAAGGATCTGTTTCTGAGGAAGCATATGGACGGTCAAGGTTACGTCCCACTCAGCGTTATCGCTAATTTCAAGCGTATCAAGACC
The DNA here is from genome assembly GCF_000835475.1 of Cladophialophora bantiana CBS 173.52. Classification (NCBI taxonomy): domain Eukaryota; kingdom Fungi; phylum Ascomycota; class Eurotiomycetes; order Chaetothyriales; family Herpotrichiellaceae; genus Cladophialophora; species Cladophialophora bantiana. Next base: position 790,615 of record NW_015971586.1, read on the forward strand.
CTTACTGAGGATAACATGACCATGGACAACCTTCGTTATGTCTGCCAGCAAGTGAAGAGTGTGGAGTTCCTGCCGGGGACTGATGGGGATGATCGACTCCGTCGTCGCGAAGGCTGGCGTGATTTCGTTCTTCCCGTGGAGGAGAGATTTGAATCAGCCCGCAATGAAGGCCCTTTGCATAACCCTGATTCTTACAATCGCACAGCACCCCCAGACCAGGTCGGTCTACATGATCCATCCTTTGCCTTCGGTCAATTGCGTAGTCCGCAGCTGACCGTGGGTTCCAGCAATGGAACATTCCACGCAAGTTCGCCGATGTCGTATATTCCTGTGCTGCCAACGGAGAGCCAGGTTTCCGGGGAGCCGCTCGTCCGTCCATTCGAAGATGGTTCTAGCGATGGAACAGAGAGGCCGTCGCTCGTATCTTACCAGCATGTTGCTCCAGCTGCTGTGCAATCCCCTCAGCATCATACTTCGGAGCCCCTGAGCAACAATGTCAATGGTCATCGTCGACAAAGTTCCCGCGCCGACATTGAGGACAACATTTTCCCAGATGAGCAGATCCCGAATGTCAATATCCGCATGCAACCAAGCGTTCTCAATGGCGCAGCCCCGTCTTTCCCCGGTATTGCTCGCATCCCTTCTGCTGGATCTTCTAGTGGACAGAATGAAGGCAACAATGTGCCACTGGACCTGAACCAAGCTCGTATCCCGAGTTTGCGCGGCGGAGCGAGTAGTCCACAGCAGTAAGTCTTTTCGATCGCCATCACGACTATAGCACTAATGCCGGACAAGGCTCGAGCAGTACCGCAGCTTATCTTTCGGCGCTCCGTACACTATTCCAACAGGCGATGAGAACATTATCTACTTCACCAAAGACGGCCAAGAAACCCAACTGCCGCCTCCCCAGCCAGGGCAGTTTGACCAGACCTATTTATCACTCCATGACATGGCATTCCAGCAGCGCCATATGGGAGTGGAAGGGGCTCTAGAGCCTCTTTACAATTTCTGGACTGATTTCCTTGTTGACAAGTTCAATGTCGGCATGTACCAGGAATTTAAAACAACTGCCGCCGGCGATTTGCAAGAAGGCAATGATAGCGGCATGTTGCACCTTGTGCGCTATTTTGGCAAGCTCTTATCAGCACCTGTTCCGATCAGTGAACGTATTGCCTCCGACATGGTCACTCTTTATCGGGAAGAAAACCCCGATAAACGTCTCATTTTCCAAACCTTGCGAGCTGCTTGGCGCAACGGAGCGACAAACATGAAAACTATCAAAAGACTCGGTGACATCCTCACTGTTGAGGAAAAAGCCGAACTCGATAAGAGTGGCTAAGAGAATCAAATGCCTGCTTTGCGTCGCGCTTTCCGATGCGCTATGATGCCATTGTAATCAGCAACGTATCTCTGCTCATCTTTGCCATCCTGCAAAATGTACTGAGAAAACCACTTCAGTCGCTGAATGAATACTGCCAACCTCATAATGGCATTTGTCAGATTACACACTACCTGAGATCATCGTTGCCATGATCTTTTATCGTTCGAAAATGATTCATTTCACCTGCTCGAGCTACCGGTACCCAACAAATTCACCGACATTGACTCGAGATTCTTGTACAATGCACATGATCATTCATCCATCCCGTCACATTGCTTGATGTGTGACATGTGGGAAAACCGAAAGGGAACGAGTTTTGTCATCGACTAGCAATTTTCACCACAATTTTCCAAACACACACCAGGAGTCAATCCGAATGAATGGGACAGAGAAAAAAAAAGCACCTTTCAGCAGGATTCAATGGCATATGCAAGTACCACAAGCGGCGCATTGAATTCGGCTTCAGGATCCCCTTTGGGATCACCCCACGACCAATTATGATTGAGATACCATATCGCGGTTGCTCAGCACATTTTCTTCCATTGTTTCAGAGTAATGGCTCACTTTCTCACTTGAAGGCATTGTTATGTCTCTTGCATAGACCTTCTTATAGTGTTCACAGGAAGGGCAGGGAGGGCGGAGAGGGCGGAGAGGGCGGAGCTATGGAGGCGGAGAGGCTAGAAAATGGTCATGGAAGCACTAGTTGAGTGGTAAAGGAGAGGAGAGGAGGTAACGACCCGGAAAGGGTGCCCTGCCCCTACATGGCGACAAGATCATGCTCCAATGGGTCTGACATTCGGAACAGAAATGCAGGCAGACACTCATTCGATCAAAGGGACACCTCGACGAGTCAGTATTGGATTGAGGCCACCCATTACCGAACCGAAAGTTAGGGGATTAAGGCAACAAACATTTGCATGTCAGAAAGGGGCAGCTAGTTCAGTGGCGGTCAAAGATGATGCGCTGTGTTACGAGTCCTTTCCGAGCTTTTCCACAAACACACCGAGTCCATCCACTTCAATGAGCGAGGGCAAGACAAAAGTTTGTACACAGTATCACGAGACCAGGAAATCATAGGTGATTGATTGAAAAATGGTTTTAATTGTGAAACCCCGCAGAATTAGTGTCATTGTAGACTACTACGGATTACATGCATTGTAATCGACAGCACTTGAAATGTAGACTGTACACACAATGTAAGGCCCTTGGTGCGCAGCAGCCAAATGTGAGTGCTACATACTCCAGATTTACAGCACTCAGGTAGGTGTTTTCGTTCGGTTCGTGATCAATTGGCGTCTGATGAATTGCGGGGGCCGGGTCCATCAGGTTGCCAACTTTGTGTTGTTCTCAATCATCAGGCTTCAAGTCGACAACTGTGCCGACGTGTGATGTCTTCCCTCGCTGGCCAGCCGCCTTCTTCGACTATATCAGCGCGACGGAGCATGCCTCCCCGAATACAGCCGGCTAGCATTCGTGCTGCAGGGCCCGCCATCGCTCCTCAAAGTGCCCCTGGAATGTAGACTCATATCTGTTTTCGAGCGGCAGTGAACCCCAGAAACCCCCTTTTCTCCTGTTTGTCAACAAGTCTTGTATTGGAAAGACTCTCGATTCTCCGTCTCAATCAATCTTTTGTCCTATTTCATTTACTCAACTCAGGTCCAGCTTCCACAGTCCGTCCCCCAGATAGTGGCCCGCGCTCATGGCCACGCCCTTTTTCTTCGCCTTCATTTCCTCGGTCCCTACCTCTAAGATTCCAATCATACATACTTCTTCTTTCCCTTCTGCTGTGATAGTAACAATTTCCCCCGCTTTCACCTCCTGGTCCTTTTCGGGTAACCAACCTCCTGCGGAGGTGAGGCCGGGAACCATCAACGTGGCCCCGGAGAGGACGAAACGGATTGCGCCCCGATCGATGCGTAGGTGTTTGAAGCATTGCGGGTATTGGTGGACCAGTTTCAGGTGGGGGATGATAGGGTCATCCATGTGTTGATAGAAGAGGGGGTGGTCGTCGAGGACATAGAGGGAGACACGGTCGGGTCTAGAAGGAGGAGTTGTGAGCGATAAGGGGGATGAAAGGGAACAAGGGTCAAAATTCTTCTGCTTGTCGCCGTTATACAGACGTGTGCGGAAGAGACCTCCTGTGGCGGGAATAAGTCGAAAAAGTGATGACTCTATTGAACTCCCATTGCAATGAAATGTGGGGAGGGGAGTATGGCTAGCGACGGGGCCTCACAATTTTACCAAATCCAGTTGGCTCTTCTTGGGCATGATCTCGTCAATGTATGGCTCGAGGTTCGGGTACGTCTCGAGCACTTTGGCTCTGATGCCCCGCTGAACCGAGGACTTGACTTTGGACTTTGCGCCCGCCGACAAGCTGCGTGATGCCGGGTTAGTTTTTGGTCTTCACTTCCTGCGAGAGGATATGTGCATACTCCTTCTTGAACATGGTGCAGGACTGTGTCGGGCGCGTGGGTTAAAGGGATCGTGGTGGGAGGGAGAACAAGAACGAAACGATTTGCGTTGATTGCGGTCAGGTCAGTACGTGGCAGAAGAAGACGTCGGCCAAGACTTTCGTCCCGCTTTTGGGGACAATGTGACGCCGCCCTTGGCCCCCTCTTACAGGGCAGGGAAAATCCTTGCCGAATTTGGCGCTAGGTACCGCCGCTTTTCAGGAATGCTCTTCTCGTCGCTGATGCTTCTGTAAACAAACACGTCGCCATCACCATCACCATTGCGACGACGGACGACACAAGCCTCTCCACTTCGCAGGCGGATTTAAATCTCCTTAGTCAAAGAGACAGAAGACTTCCGGGCATGCCACACTTCTGGGCTATCCCTCCGCAGCATACCCTGTTTTCGAGATACCAGGCTCGGTGCTTGGGACGAAGCCAACTCACACCAAAGGACGTCATGGCTTGGGACGTAGCGGACGATCATACTCTTCACTGACCGATGCCATGCTATGACGGTAATAGAACACGAACAGGACGTACTCAAGGAGTCACCCAGGTGTCTGAAGGGCGACGCCATCACCCTACACTGCTAACTGCCTTAAGACAGTTGAGGAAACAATGAACGACTCCCTGACGGAAGGGATCGGCAGTTTACGGCAGTATTCAAGGCTAATTCTACAGAAGCTTACAAGGAGGTCACAAAGATCCGTTCAGGCTCTCGCAGGTGGACGACCTGCCCCTGAAGCAATACCGGCGACAAAAGAAGATGAATCTGTAGGACGCTGGTATACAATGGATGATGTACCCAACATGACTGAGAGAGTTCAAAAACAGCGAAGTGGCCCCTGTGTCAAAGACACTAACAGTAGGTGAAGGATAGAGCACCCCTATTTCTAAAGGTAAACGGAATATCCTTTATTATACAAGGGCACCCTCGTTCTGATAGCGACCAAGTCACATCCTCTACAGATAATATGGCCAGAACGAGAGACTGGTTTTTTAGAGGCAAGAATATCTATCCTGGCTCCCTCTCATTTCACGACACACACAAGTGCACCAGACGCTACACCATACCTAGGTATAAATTCCTCAACCCAACAGCTCCTCCATACGCCAAACAGACTCAATGTCGCGTCAACATAATGATAGCAAGCTCTATGAGTCTCGCGCCTAGCGCCCCGAGCTCTAGTTCACCAGCTACTGCTTAACCGGCGATATCTCGTCCATTTACAGCGTACAGATTAAGTCGTCGAAACAATCAACGCATCCCTCAGTGCTTTTTTCTACCCACAGCATGCATCTCGCGATTTCCTGACGGAAATCACCACTCTAGTGTTTGAGGAAAGCTGGAAATCCGGGAACATTTCTCCAAGGAAGGCGAGTCGGCTACCCCTTCGAGGGCATCGCATAAGGCCTCGGCTTCGGTGTCAATATCGTCTGTGCCGGTCACCCTGATCGCTGGTTGCAGCTTTCTCTTGGCCATCTTCTCGTTCCGTTGATGCTGAGCAAGAATCGCAAACAAGTCAATCGTGCGGCCTGCCCCACTGTCAGCAAGCGGTTCTGTTGTGCTTGGGAGCCCTCACTTACCTCCGCATTGATATGCAAAATATGAGGATCTCGTTGAGCTTTTTTCTTCATCTGGTTTGGACAGGTTGAGTAGCTCTTGCTCCAACATCCACTTCGACTTCTCTACAACTTTTGCAGGAGCTGCGTGCCCTTCCTTGACGTAAAAGTCGCATCTAACAATGACTTCCGAAGTTGACCGTGGCAGAAGCACCATCGTGCACCATAGGTCATTGTCTAGTTCCTTGATAATGCTCAGTGGGCCAAGGAGTCTGACAACCTTGGACTTGCGAAGTACAGAAAGCCACTCAAACGGATTCTGCGCCCATTGAGCTTGATTGGAGAACTCATTTGCTAACCATGTCAGAGACTGGGCGGCGCAAGCTTCAGATCTACTTACCGATATCTTTCCAATTCGTTGCGCAGGTTACTTCCTTTGCATCCACCCAAGAACAGCTCCCAAGATCCACGTGAGACTTGACATTATTGAAAGGAAGATTCATGGTGCTTGCGTCAAAGTTAACGAACACCAAACCCTCCCTGGTCGTTATCAACTTGATCTCGAACAGGCCATTGTCTTCCAGTACGAATCCTGGCGATTCGTCGAACTTTGGAGCCTTGACCAAGGCGCCCTTGTCATCATACTGCCAACCATGGTACTTGCATGAAAACCGCGTCGAACTACCACATGACTTGCGGACCACGGTATATGCACGATGTCGACAGACGTTGTGGAAAGCTCGCAGCTTCAAGTCTTTGCTGAGGACGACGAAGAACGAGATGCCGGCAACGTCATACGCATGATAGTCCCCAGGCTTGTCGAACCTGCTACGGTGACAAACAAAAAGCCACGTCTTGAAATCAGTCAGTCCTGGTCTAAGCTGACGGCGTTGCAAAGAAATGAAATTGACTACCTTGCTGAAGAATGCTCTTTTCTCCAACTGGAAGATTTCGTCATCTGACATATTCTCCTGCTTCTTCAAACTGCCCTTCTCGGCCTGGTCAAGACTTGAACCAGGAGCAAAGGATTTCCGATCATCATGGACGAAGCTCAACAGGAGACGTCCGACAAGGTAAACAATGCAAGCAGCGATGAAAACATAGATGGAGAATGGAGAGCTCAGTGAGCCCAAATGGCTCTGGATTACTTTCACGGCCATGCTAGAAGGGTCTGGGCCACGGTGATATTGATATTGGGTCCAACAAGACGGGCATCGTCATTTATGAATACGAACGAGACCGTGGACCCGGATTGCCCGTTTGGACCCAAGAGGCATTTCAGCAGGGAGGATGCGTTGCCCGAAAGCTACTAGAGAGGCGGCCAATTATCTTGATCGATGCAGGTGATTGTACCCCATCCACCCTCGGATCCGATACCAATTATACTCTGAGTCGTCAATTACTCGCCATGATATCAAAGCTGACGCACTCTTTGGTCACAGGGGAAAACGCCATGGCTCAACTGGGCAATACGATCCCGCAAGAATCAACCCACCCTCCTTCGCGTCTCGACTTTGACTTCTGCGGAAGTACCCCTCGAACCACACGGCCAACATCAGCCCAGTGAGATGTTAGCACATGGAAATTGTTCACCCAGCGATGAATAATGACGAGACTCTTATGGGCACCCATTTTTCCCTTTTGCGCGAATAGGAACACGGGTGGACCATATAGCAAGGTCCATCATTCGGTCGGTATTCGAATGCCTCTTTTGGAATTCAATGTCAAAGGCCGGTCTGCTGCGGATGTTATATCCTTCCAACGGCTGGAATTGTCAATGATGCTTCTTGCGAGGAAGACATAACGCCGTCGACAGACGCCCTTGCTTATTAGGAACATCGAAGTCAAGCAAAAAGCCCTATTTCAGCAATGGATGCAACCAAAACACTGCCGGCCTCGTGGTATATTTCACAAAATCTTTACTCGCTTGAACAACGAGCCATCTTTTATAAAGCTTGGTACTTCGTTGGAGCTGTCCCTCGGTTTGCAGTGGAACGGGAAGTCGAGTACGAATTCGCGGGCGTCTCCATCATTGTCCGACATGATGGGAACGAGAACTTTGAGGTGAAGAGGAAATCCGATGTATGCTCGCCACCATTTCATTCCTGTTTGATTTCTTTTTGTAATATTGTCTCACATCTTCCAGGGGGTCTCACTCAGCCATCGCTTGACCCCGACGGGTTGCTTGTTTACCACCATCGACCGATCTGCGCCGCCATTCGAGCAATGGTTCCCACCATCTCTGCTCGAACTTCTATCTCGATACAACTTCCGCCGGCTACCTCACCGCCGCTCCATCAAATACCCCGGTCGCTTCAACTGGAAGACCATGGTTGACGGATATCAAGAATGCTTGCATTGTCAATACACGCACCGCAGCTTCAGTGTCAAATACCCGCCTACCTTCTACGAAGTACACAACCACGACACATATAGCCGGCACATTGCCGACCCGCAAAAGCCCAACGACGGTCTTTTCCTATTCTTCTTTCCCGTATGTACTCTGAATCTATACGGTGGCGGTATGAGCAGTTTCCGTGTTTGCCCGAGTGAAAAGGTTGGCGAAACTCGCATGGAGTTTGATTATTACTTCGACGACGGGAAGGGCGGAATGGAAGGGTTCGAAGACTACTTCAAGTTTGTGAGGAAGGTGGCGCTGGAGGACTTTGAGTTGTGTGAGGTCGCCCAGAGTAATTTGGAGAGAGGAGTGTATTCGCAAGGGGTGTTGAATCAGGCCAAGGAGAGTGGTGTCTTGCGTGAGTTGGCTCTGTGTTCCTGAACTTCCCTTCACCCACTCTCGAACCACCACAACCTACCCGTCGTTTACCTTCCTTATGGACATGCCATGTCGGATATGGTGACTGACATCATGTGGCTTCGCAGATTACCAACAACTGGCCAGGAAGATGGTGGTTGAGAAGTTCAAGGAGGAGGAAGCAGAGAAAAACGCGCTTACCCCTGCCAGCAGCCGGGCCAGCGGAGTCGGCTACGTTGGTGGCCAGGAGGATGTGTCCGTATCGGCGTGATATGTGCATTGGATCGAGCGACGTGCTTACCCAGTGCGCCCGAACAAGCGGAACTCGCTCAATGTCCAAACAGCGCGCCTCCATATCCCATAGAACAATTCTTGTCATTGTGATGTGCCCTTCTCCGATGTTGTTTGATTGTCCAAAGACTTCCAATGCCGTATCTCATGCGCTTCGGTCCTCGTCGACACCCTCAACGCCCTGCTCACCCTGCCTTCGTGTCACAGTCTCTATATCGGCACTGGGGACGTCTCTTCCTTGCTTCTGGCTGTCCTTCTCCTTTGCCTTCTCCTCTTCCTCGACTTTGTCCAACTGCCTCAAGATAAAGGCAATCGTGGCGTCTCGTGCCCTTTCCAGCTGTTTCAGCCTCGCCAGCGGCATCTCGCTGTAATCGATCTTCTTGGCCGGCGAAGTCGACGTCGTCAAAGATTGCTGTTGAGCCGGCTGTGATTGTGGCTGCGGCTCGTCCACTGTCGTGGACGCGGCCTTGGTCTTGTCGGCCAACAGCCCTCTCAGTACGACGATGCTTTGATCCCGCTCGGCAAGCTGCTCCGCGAGACGTGATCTGATGGCATCTTCATCATTATTTCTTCTCGTCGCAACATCGCCCGCTCCTCCTCCACTGTCGGAACCTAGAAGTCTCTGCCTCTTGGACAGTCCTCCGTCCGAAAACAAGCTGTCAGTAATGCTCACTTTCCACGCCCGAATCGCCTCATGGGCTACGTCCTCGATGTGCGTGAACCTCACAGGCCCGAGTAACACGCCGCCATACCAGCGCGCGACGACGACGACGCCCTCGACGTCCAGATCGGCCAGGAGCCGCTCGAGGCGCTTGCCGGCGTATTTCTCGCCGTCGTCCTCCGAGCCTGTCGCATAGATGACGGCTTTTCCTTGTCCTCCTGCCCCGGCACCCGCCGAGGCAAGAAGAGCGCTAGAAGAATGAGTAGATGACAGTGACGGTGATGATGGTGTGGCAGTGAAGAGCGTTTGCTGGCTGGATCGGCGCCGCCACGCGACAATGCGGTGGTTCGCAGACGCGAACGACGCGTGTGATTGAAGCCGTTTGACGATCGCTGTCAACGAGAGCGGCTTCGACCCAGGTCCAGTCGCGGATTGCCGCTTCGCGAACACAGACGGCGAGGGGTGGAAGTGCGCCACGAACGTGGACTGGCGATCATGGACCGGCGCGGAGACGAAGATCGGCCCATCATTGCTCTCGGTGGCCGCGGCGCTGCTGGCTGCTAGCTCCTCCCTCTCTGGAATGGCCGTTGTGGTGTCTTCTTTGTCGGCCCGGGGGGAGAGCGGTCGTTTCTTCTTCGTCTGCTCTGATGGCGCTAACATTGGCTTTGACATAGACATGGACTGGATTGTAAACTACATAGCCACTTATGAAGTGGTCATGAGTTACGTGTTGGTGTGTTGGTGTGTTGGTCTGTTGATGTGTTGATTCAGGCGACTTTGCGTTCTCCAAAAGAGGTGCACAGTAGGGGAACCGGCCCGTGCGGCCGTGCCGAGTCAGATCGTCGGGTCCGTTTCAACTTTCTGCGAACGAACTCCAGAGCTAGCGGGACCTTCAGCTTCAGTTTGATGCTTTGAAAAAGGGGCCGGTACTCATCAACAAGATAACTGGCTGTCTTGACAGCTGTGTGAGGACAACACTACAAGAGAAACCGGAGGACATTGATTCCAATGATTCCACTGTATTTGTTGTTGATTGCAATGGCTATCAGAAAAACTATCAACATAGTCCTTCCTATTAACGAGAATCCAGCACCCGAGAAAAGGAATTATACTTGTTATAGTCTTATAGTGAAACCTGAAAGGAATTGCACGTGTGTCGAGCGAATCCCAATGTTGCCGAGTCCTTCCCAAGAAATAACCCAAGCAGAGAATCCCGAACTCCCGAACTCCCGAACGCCTGAACTCCTGAACTGTTCTCAGCAATATCCTTCTTGAAAGTGAAAATGCGAAATTCGTTATAGACGGGCGTATAGGTCGTGATGCAGTTGACTCATTCGTCGTAAGCCCAAGAAAAGGAAAGTCGTTGGTTGGTTGACAGTAGTAGTTAGTGGCAATTTGTCCACTAAATAAAGTCAACGCAGGATCTTGGACCTCTGTCCGTTTGTGCGTTGGCTGGTAGAAAGTAGTAATCAGTGGCGGTTGTCCACCAGGTGAACTCGGCGCACAGTGTTAGATCTCTGTCTCTTTGTGCGTGGGCGAGTCAATGCGGACTTGGTGTGCGGCATAGTGCGAGATGATGATGTTCGGTCAAGTCGTTGAGTGAGGTTGCTGATGATGGCTCCGCCAACTTCAAGCATGTCTTCCCACTCAAGTTCGTCGTCTTCGTCGGAAGCAACTGCATTTTCAGTGCTTCCGTTAGCGTCGAACTCGCAGGGTTTTTCGATCTTGCGACCGAAGATGGGGAATGGTTCTTGTGTTTCGCTGATGGCGGCCAAATGGCTCATTGAGGTGATGCTGGTATGGTATGAGGAATTCCGGCTTGGTCTTCGGCTGCCCCTTGCATCGCCATCGGAGATGGGGCTAGCCATGCTTGATTTGGAGTAACTGGAGTCACGGCGGAAGGAAATTGAGCCTTCTTTGAATGAGCTTGCTGCGCTCGAGGTGGTTGAAGCGGAAAATCCGCGGGTGATTCTGGTACCAGTGACCGGGTCCAGATATTCTGTGCTTGCATTGACTCCTAGGCCTGTGGTGGAGCTTCGGGAGCTGACAAAGCTGGTGGTTCGTGAGTGTTGAGTTCTGTATTGGTTCCAGGTCTCGGGATCCAAGCCAACAGGTGGCTGCGAGCCCAAATGGCCGCAAATTATGTCGCTCATGTCGTAAAGGTGTTTGTGAAGGTGTTCCAATTGCCACTCTGGAGAGGCATTGACAGCTCGGCGATATTTTCCGAAGCCGGTCATTTCAGGCATGGGAGGGAGAGGGTGAATTTTGGTGTCCCAGAAGCTGTCACAGCTGTAGTTCCGCTTCAATTCCTCTTGACTGAGAGAGCGAGCGGTAATGTCTGGTGGGCCTGATGGCGACCTGCGAGGCGTGACATGGGTCACTGCAGGAGTTGAAGAAGCTCGCTCGTAGTTGGGTCGTTGGGTTGTACGCAGGACCCCTTCACGAGGCTTGCGTGCTTCTTCAGAGATGGCAGAGATGGCAGCACTGTAGACCGATGGAGGTCCTAGAATCACGGTCAGCCAGCAGCAACATGATTAATGGGGAAGAAGAGTGAAATTGGTCTTACGGCTGAGACACTGGGGGAGTGGCTCGGGAGCAACCTCAGTGACGAGTTTGAGAGCTGTTTCGGCTTCCTTGTATTTCTTCTCGAGTTTCTTGTGCTCGCTCTTCTCAGCGGCGGCTGATTGACGCAGAAGTCAGCCTAAGTCAAGCAATGCTGGAATCTGGCGCGGAAGAAGAAACTCACCACGCCCGACAATCAACTGGGTGATTTTCTCCCAGGCAATCATTGTCGCGACTTTGTGAATGGGCCAGGAGGAGTGAATTTGAGAGGTGTGAGCTGGGGATCAAGTGGTGGGATTGCGCCTGTTTGTCTATTTCGCGAGATCTGAACTGGGAAGAGGCGTTTGTTGAAGGGGTTGATAATGGGAATGAGAGATGTGTACGGAGGGATCTGACCTGACAACTTCGGCAGAGGGGGAGGGAGAGAGGCCGGGCGACCTTATAGCAGGTGAAGGGGCGGTGGATTGGGTGGAAAAGTTTGATGGTGAATGTGATATTGAAAGTGACTTGCCACCTGATTGTCGTCGACGGCTCGAATGGCGGTGTCAATGGTACGGTGCAGGGACATTACCCGGTAGGTGAAATCCAGAGTGATGCAAAAGTCAAAAGTGTCGCGTCTATTCATGCCAAAGCTAGGAAGTGCTGGTGTTGATGCGACGAGTGAAGTGAGAGTCGAGGGGACTGGCAGACAGAATCGCAGACAGAATCCGCCTGCGCCCATTGATTGTTGCTGTTGCTGTCCGTGAGCCTGTGCCAGTCGGAGCCGCAGTCGCAGCTGTAGTTGCACTTTCAGATACTGGAGAGCAGGCTTTTTTCTCTCTCGCCACGTCTTCTCTTCACTTGGTTCCCACTGTCGATGGTCCTCTCCCTCTCGCGGTTCCAGTATCTGTCTTCCTCCCTCTCTATCCACTGGCACTGTCTCCCTCTGATACCGACGCGGCCAGACCAGTCTAGCAACCGGTGAACTCAGACAAGTCTTGCCTGCCCACTCGCAACAACCATCATCATCACACTGTTGCAGAGCATTACAATGTTCAGTGGCTGTCCGCTGACTGTCAACAGTCTCAAGCATTTATCAGAGTCCTTCAAACAACGGGGAAGAAAAAAACAATCAAGTTCAGAATCCAAACACGGCCAGTCTGATTGGTGCAAAGGCGACGGGCAGATGAAAACTCCAGGAACAAAGAAAACAACTTGAGGAAGGAGACCTGCTCTCTAAGTACTGGACGGCCCATGCTATGGCTAGGGCATGCCTGTCCTTCACAAACGGTGCGACGTGTCGCACAGGTTGCATGCAAAGGGGATCTGGCGGCTCATACTTCCTGTCTTGTTGGTCAATCAGCTTTTCTTTGTCTGAAAGAACGTGTAGAGGCTCGTGTACGTACCAGCCACACCCCTTCTCGCTAACACAGTCGCATTGTCAATGCGGCTCTACCTCACAGGCAGTGGTAGTGAAATCCGGCTGACTCTCGACGATCGCCATCGTGCATTGCCCCAACTCCTCAACGAATACCTACCAGGTTCTCCTGAAGAATTGCTAGGTTGCATCGTATTCGATGCCACCCTCGATTCCTCTAGAACCGACATTGGGAACACGAATAGTACACTGGGAGAGTTCAGAGGGTGGCTGACTGACCTCGCTTAGCCTTTTAGGTTGTTTGTATCACCAAACCAACTCAAACAGAAGATTATCCCCTCGAATGGCCAGGGTACTACCTGATACCCGCAAAATAGAACGGAAGCAAACAGCTCTTCAGATCGGTCTTGGATCTGGGCCATCGTTGGCGGGCCTCAAAACCCACCGCACCTCCACAAGATCCGATCTCCCCCAAGATGCAGATCAGGTATTCTGAGACAGAAGTCGTCGTGTTTGTTGGAAGAGGCATCGTTTTCAAGCCGACTACGCTGAGGTCACCTGCGAGCGAGGGTGATACATCACCAAAAGAGGATCAAGCAAGTTCAAAATATGCTCGAGGAGAGAACATTAAATCGGTATTCGCGAAGGAAATCCTAGATCCAGAGCTTACCTGGCCGTGAAGGATGCAGACATTTGTGGTTGAACTGACTGCACATATCCGTCGGGCGTTGCTTCCGTTGCCCCCTGCACGACCTTCGAGCCTAGATAGCTGGCTAGTGGTTGTCGACATGAATAGGCCGGCAAACGAAATGTTGACAAGTATGACGGGTGTTGAAGAATGCCAGGTTGACCGCAAATCGTGGAGCTCCCACCCACACAGAAAACGCCCAGCTAGTCCGGAGGCGCTGGCACGGAACGCGTTGGCAACACGAAGCAAACACATCGATCAGCACACCTTCAGTGTACATATGTACATACCTAGAGTATCGAATGGAGCAAACTACCGTGTGTATGGTCCAGGGCCCCCTGATACCCTTACACCTCGCTTCCAGAGGAGCGTGAAAGGATCGAGAGGAAAGGAACTCGGAGACATCTCTTTTGGCCCCCATGCGGCCACCATCTCCTTTTACCGGCGACTTAGCCTTCGGGGGCTCAGACTAGCAGACCTTGGCGCTCCGACTCCCGATATCAACAGAAAAATTGAACGAAAACGGAAGGTAAAGCAACGCCCAGAAAACGCCTCACGAGCTGACGGCGGTGAAGGAGATTTTGATATAACAGCATATTACCTCCTGAGTAAACAGACCCAACTCAAGTTTACAACGAGGTTACAGCATCAGGGTGTCCCCCTGGTCGACCAAGAACGAGATCCACAGATTTTGTCCTCTGTGCAGGAACACATTACGAACTATGGCAACGTAGGTCCTCCTCCTTGGGTTCTGCTCAGTTCGCACAACATGATAGCACGACATTTTCCTGTGTCCTTGTTTGTATTTCGACTCGAGTCTCTCGGGGATACTTTTCCTTGATATGTCTGTCATTGTTATCCTAGCCATGCTCATCCCCCTCAGCTTCATGACCTGGGGCCCATTTTGCTTTGTGTTTCGCGTCATTTGCTTATGAGAAAAACTTTGGTTGACCCAACAAAAATCCGCACAACCCTTCACTGAGAAAGAGATAAAGAGAGAAGAAAAATGTCTGACACCGTACTTACACCCTCAAATAGCAATATCCATTACCACCCCACGCCCCTGACACCTTCCATCCGGGCAGGGCTACTCAAGCAAACCGGTCTGACGATTTGGCTTACCGGCCTTTCGGCTTCGGGAAAATCCACCATCGCTGTCGCCCTCGAACAAGCCCTCATCCGCAAACCATACAACAAGAATGCCTACCGCCTAGACGGTGACAACATCCGCTTCGGCCTCAACAAGGACTTGGGTTTCTCCCCGAAAGACCGCGAGGAGAACATCCGTCGCATCGCCGAGGTTGCCAAGCTCTTTGCTGACTCGTGCACCATCGCCATCACCAGCTTTATTTCCCCCTATCGCGCCGACCGCGACCTCGCCCGCAAGCTCCATGAGGCTGAGCGCCCCGGCGGCGAACCGGGCGTGCCATTCGTGGAAGTCTGGATCGATGTCCCCGTTGAAGTGGCCGAGCAGCGCGACCCGAAGGGCCTGTACAAGAAGGCTCGCGAGGGCAAGATCCCCGAGTTCACCGGCGTCACAGCCCCTTATGAGGAGCCCTTGAAGCCTGAAGTGCATATCCGAAGCGACAAGACTACAGTCGAGGACAGCGTCAAGATCATTATCAAATACCTTGAGGACCAGGGCTATCTGAGCACCCCGCCTGCCGTTGATGACGAGGACTAGACTGACCGATTGATTGAATAATACCTTCTTCGACAGAGGTGACGGACTAGAATCTAGAGATCAGATCTGCAGCTAGAGATGAAATGGGAAGTTGCAATGGAAGCAACCTAGGGGGCTATGGCCGGGAGTGGGCTGGACGACAACTGGATAGAACCAGAGGATTGGGAAACTGGAAATTGACGACCAGAGGTTGAGGACGGGACATCTTTTTCTTTCCGTATCTACATATCTATTCAGGCCACAGACGTTTATAGAAACAGAACTTTTGTTCCTATATCCGGGATCGTGGGCTACTGTGCTGTATCATGTTGGTGTACCGCTGTTCCGCGCTAATCTGTCAGTGTGAACGTCTGTTTGGCTGGTCATGCGGCCCTTGGAGGAATCCACTCCGTCTTAGTCACTTCTCATGGGCACCAGGCGCTTCATCATCGTGGTGCTTCCACATTCTCTCGCCGTCAACGCCTTTGCCCCATTCCCCGGCTCTCTTCCCCCACCGCATCATCCTCTGTGCGTGCTGCAACCTGAATCATTGGGATGGATCAGCACGGCTCCGATACAGCGAGGCCTCGTGTTGAAATAACGCGTCGAGCTTTGGGGCTGTGCCTTTGCTTTTCGTAGGCGGATTGATGGGGGTCGTTGCAGTCGAGGCCACTAGACAGGGTCCGGGGCCCAGGGCTGGGGCTGGGGCCGCGGCGAAGTGGTGTCTGTTGGATTGTTGTTGTTGTTGTGTTGTTGCTGTTGTTGATCGGTGTGTAGTGGCGGCGAGGTCGTTTGATCACGCGGCAGCGGCCGATCCCCAGGCGCGGCTGGATCTGTGGACGGAGTGCCACCATGCAGTCGCTGTGTGCTCCTCTCTTGCAGCTATGCACCCTTCGCCACCTCCATCATCAACATCCTCGTCATCACCCTCATCACCATCCACTCGCTGAGCAACGGACAGGCGCTCATCCCACCATTTCCTCCCACACATCTCCCACAGCCGACTTCATGAATGCTTATACGGGAACCATTCATCCTCCCCAGTCACTGCAGATGTGCTGGTGAATTTCGTCTGGGCGGGCCCATAATCAGCGTCCTCGCGGGCAAGAACGGTTCGAACGCTTGGATCCTGTAAGGGCGGAGTAGACGAGGGGGAGGGAGAGGATGGTATTGTAGAGCGCCTGTTTGCATCTGTAAGAGAAGATGTTTGATCGGAAAGGCACCTTGGAGTCCTGGTACATCTCGGAGAAGGATTTGGAAGTGATTGACTGGCTGCTATCATCATCATCACGACTACCACCGCCGCCGTCGTGACCTTTCGCACCAGAAGCGGACGCTGTTGCTGCTCTCCTGATCCTGGTCTCTGAAAAGGACAGTTTGCCCCCTCCTGGGGTGTTGGGGGCGTCTCTATCAACAACCGACATCTCGCTTGGTACAGCGCGTCGAGCAACGTGATGAACGTGCGCGCCTTATGATTCTGCGCCAGCGTCAATGCAGGGACGTCAGTGAAGATATCGTGTCGAATGTCGAGCAGAGCGAGACATAGTTGACGGGACCCAGGCAGGTGACACAGAAGACGGGGAAGGTGGATTTGAAGACCCCGTCGTGGGCGTGGGGCAGGTCGAGGCGACGACCATGGATGGTGATCTTGACGGGGATCCACGTTGAGGCAGGGTTGAGGAGGCGTAGGTCTTTTTCGAAGGATGAGTGAGACGGCGAGGGCGGCAGATTGGTGTGATAGTGTGCTGGTGTGTCGGATGACAGGCGAGAGGATTCTGGCAGTGCGGCTATGCTGGGGATAACAGAGGTACTCCTCGTGGTGACGGAGGTTTTTGCACTGGTATTTTCAATGTCACCTAGCTTGTCAGCCCCAACCAGAACCTCATCAACGTCAACAAAGATAAACAGACACTGCTCGCGCGATAGGCTGGCCATGAATAAATAGGTATCCCTGAATGTTGTTGTCTGAGTGCCTTGAGGGGAAATCGCATTTCTGTTGTTAAAAGGAACACGCTCCGGCAGGATGAGAACCATCCACTTGGGTGGACGAGTGAATGACTGCCGCGGCAGAGATCCTGCTGAGTCCGGGCTTGAGCGCAACGGCTCCCAGCGCAGCTACTCCAGTCTTGGAGAGCGTAACATTATTCCAACATCTAGTCCTCTGATGATCAGCAAACTGTTACTTTGGACGTTTTAATGGATGTGCCTCGGTGTTAAGGACGTAGTCATTCAGACTAATAAGATTAGGTGGTGAGAAGATGAGATAGAGATATTTTAGTGTTTCTGCGAACCAGAAGCTCTAATAATTTCTTAGTCAAGCCTGCAGTCTGGAAGTTATCGGAAGCTCTTACCTCCATTGAATCCCTTTGCGATGGCTTGCCAGTGATAGTCACATCATCAATGGCAGCATTGGCATATTCGGTCTCCGTGGCAGCCTGGATGGACTCGAACATTTTTGCCAACAGGGCTGGCTCGTGACTTAGGTCGTAGGCTGCTAGCAGGCCACCTAAATGTCTGATATTAACTTCAAACATGTTGCATGAGGTATCTGGCGTTATTGCCTAGTCAATGCTTGCTGCCGGCTCTGCGGCTTCATAAAATTCTTCCCTGGGTCCCATCATCCAGAGGGTGTCCAGAGAGTCGACCAGCGTGGCTGCCCATCCACCAAACGTATTCTTGCTCTTTGCAGAGATGGACTGCAGTTCATCTTTCAGCCAAGCATGAGTTTTGTAGCTTTGCCAACATTTCTTGAATGTTTTCAGCATCGATTGCTGGCGCGATATTCGCTGTGTTGCCGCAGCTCTCGACTCTCGCCGGAACTTGTACTGGACTGGAGGAAATCGGCGCGGCTTTCCTGTCGGGAGAGGAGTAACGGACTGTAGAGGGTGTCGGTAGGTGTAGGTGGACCAGTCGAAACTGCTTTTGACAAAGGGAATGGGAGTTGATGAAGAGGCAAGTGGTCGAGATACTAAGAAGACTGCAATGATGATAGCAGACACGATCACTGTACGGAAGAAGGGTCTCCAATACAGCTTGAACATGTCTTCCCTGGAGAGGCTTGAATAGAATCCTCGCGAAGGGGAGAACTGAGCTGGAAGCCAAGAAAGCATGCCGTCCATGGCGAAGGGAAAAACGCTGGAGTCGCAGAGGCAGTGTGCTGGAACAAGGATTCGTCTACGTCAACAACAGGGTGAGGGCAGGCGGTTGCAGGACGCGCTGGTATTGATTAGTTGGCTCTGTGGCCCAAGTTTGGTTGGGTAGGGTGAAGGGACACGAAGGTGTCATCTTTGTCTCAACAGCCGCCTCGACGCAATTCGGCTTCCTTCTCTTTCTCATCCTGAATGTTCTTAAAATACTCTCTGATAGCGGCGTTCGAAAAGTCTCCTGGCCAACAACAATGGGTAACTGCACTTTCGAAGCATTGCAGGGTAACGTGCTTGGTAGTTCTCTATTCCTGATCGCTGCCGCCGGCGGATCCACTTGGCGGATTTGTGTACTTGGTCTGTACCGAGTACGAGATAGGTATGTACTGGTGTTGTACCATTAAGTAGGTCAAGGGCTCGTCAAGGGTAGGTCAAGGTAGGAAATTCATGGGAGGCCCCAGGAGGCCCGCAAGACTGACGCGATTTTGGGTTTGCACTACTCGCCAGCGAAGAATGCTCCCTCGCTCGTCCTCCATGAATCTCGTCAATACAGCATCAGGCCAGCAATACCTCCTCTACGGCGGTCCCTTCCTCCGTGGCTCACTTTGTGTTCAGCTCTGCGCCCAAGGCCAGACACCTCCTTTCATTATTAGGTTTGACCTCGTAGGGGCTGAGTTGTCTCGTTACTATGGGTGCGTGCTCTCTACACGCACAAGGATGTCTAAAGTACCTCGTACCCACTAAAAGCGCCATAGAGGCTAGTGAGGCCTTGTGAGGCTTAAATTAAGATTTTGGGCGCTTACAGCAGTTGGCCCCAGACGCCAAGGGCGATCGATCGGCGGACCCGCGAGTCAATGATCCAGGGAGGCCAGCCCAACTCCAGCCCGAGAAACGACACGAGGGCCTCGTTGGCCTTGGTTGTCGCATTCGGGACGCAACTTTTTCTGCCCTCACCACGCTTTCTTTCTTTCCGAGCATCCTCAGCATCTCGGTAGCTCCCGTGTCCCACTGCAATCACGAAGGCACGGATGAGCGCAACTTTCGTCTTCCAATGTTGATTTCGAGGCTGCAGTGTCGCGTTGCGTTGGTGGCCACGATTTTGGTTTTCTTCGCCCTAGGTCTACTCTACAACACGAAAGCTGCCGTTTCCCTCAGACTTCAGCTCGGCAACGAGCCCAACGAGCCTAATGACCTCAATAAGCCCGATGATTCCAGAGCATGGATCTACTCAGGTCCCGAGGCGGAGGATAAAGCGGTGATTCTGGCCAAGGTCCACAGCGAAGATGTGAATTGGGTCTTTGACTACCTTCAAGAGTATGTTACCCAGCACCTTCTGTAGAGCTGCGTGTGCGCTGACGAGGATGCCCGTCCCAGTTGGAAACAAGCTGTATACTATATGGATGAACCAAATGAAGGAGTGCTCCATCCACCACTCAACAAAGGCCGGGAGTCCATGGCGTATCTTACCTTCATCATCGATCACTACGACATTCTTCCATCGTACATGGTCTTCGTCCATCCTCACCTTCGGGGTTGGCCTGAAGCATGGCATACGGATAGTGACGATCACGACCAAATCAATTCCATCAGGTCTCTAAGGCTTGAATACCTCGAACAACATGGTTATGCTAATATGCGTTGCATTCATGACCCGGGCTGTCCCGCAGAAATACAAGTCGATCGACAAGACGATCACCGCACTGCTGAGCACGCTATGAGGGAGGCATGGCCTTACATGTTTGGGGTCAACTATACGGATATACCCCAAGTCATCGCTCAACCGTGTTGTTCACAATTTGCCATCTCGAAAACGCAGGCCCTGAAGCGCAGCAAGGCGGATTACGAGCATTACCGCCAGTGGCTACTTGATACTCCTCTCGATGATGATACGAGTGGAAGGGTCTTCGAGTATCTCTGGCATGTCATCTTTGGACAGGAAGCTGTGCACTGTCCCCCTTTAGAACAATGCCGGTGCGAGCAATTCGGTCGATGCTAGGGTTGCTAAGAACTCACCGGAATGCTGCAAACGATTCACCGTCTTGATTGAGATCGCAAGCTGTATCTACATACGGTTGGAGATTGCAAGCAGAACTGAGCACAAAGCGAGTGCGTAGGCTTCATAAGACCTACTCAGTGCAGAGGTGATGACGTTCAATTCCCCTTTGATATTGCGAGAGCCTTTGGAAGGGATACAGTGCTTCGATGCCAGGCACCATCCCCTCAGCTGCGACAGTTTTGCTCATGTCCACCGCCCCAGGCGACCTGAGCATCTTTTGGCTGTGGGCTATGCCGAACGGACAGCGCCTAGGCTCAAATTCAAGACCGCTGCAGTCACCCGCTTCTGAAGCATTTTGTGCGAATTACAGTGCCAAACTGTTTCGGGACAAGGGTTCCAGACTGGTTGAAGCAGGGTTGCACTGAATTGGCGCCCGAATTTAGTCGCCGGTGGCTGTAGTAAAAAGGCGAGATCGAGACAGGGCCCAATCTAGAGGCGCGTTCTCCCATGCTTAGCTGCAATTCCTGAAGCATCCAGAGCGGATCCGTGGCGGCCAGTGTTGTAGCTTCTTGCTGGCGATATCAGCTTCTCGCCGGGGGCGCTGGGATGGTGTAACCAGAGTCTCGAACAGTTTCAATGCATATGAGACACAGTCACCGAGGAGGCATCTGACTTGAAAACACCCTCGAATCCGACTCGAAGTCTTTGTTCCGCAGAAGTCTCTTTTGCAAAATATCTATCATATCCAGAAACTTTCATGAGACTGCCGAAAGTCAAAATTGATTCTGTAGCGGCGTAGGGCACCGACTTCCAAGCTTCTGCGCCGATTGACCCTCTCGATGGTCTTGGCTACGCGCCGGTAGAAGTGACAAACACAGAACCGACACAGGTCAGCCCCTTCCGTGACGCTGGTGAGTGGTATCCTGGAAGCAGCCGCCAGCTTGCCTTGGCTCGACGAAACGAGCAAGACCTAATCGTATTAACCGTAGATTTGGATTGGCATTGACGAGTCTTCTTCACGCGGCGCCTTAACCGAAGAGTAGTACTTAGCTATTAAGAGTTGGAAGTCTCGGCAGCTGTGGGTTTGGAGACCTCGGGGCTCGGCAGAGTCGACGAGCTGGAGGGTCGGCGCCAAGGCAAGCGGGGAGATCGACATGTTCCACCGAAGGCCCGTCAGCAACTCGATATGAAACGTATCGCTTATCTGGGGACATAGGCACGGTAAGGCATCGACTTCCTAAGCTTGGTATGTCTAAAGATGTACGAGGTACCTCGTATAGAGTATACTCGGTGCATACGAGGATCCTGCACTAAGAGTGCTATGCGCATGCAGCTGAGCGCGACCTTGGCACAATGTGAGATGCGACAACCGTCTAGAAACTAGGTGCTAAGTACAGACTAACCAGCGCAACTCGAAGGGTGAGCAGAAGGTGAGAGGTGAGGATAGGGTGAGGAAAAGGTAGCTAGTTTTATATACGGAATAAAAATAAACAGCACGCTCAGACTGGTCCCAAAGTGAGCACCGAGCGGGTTTCAATCTGCTTGCGCCGCCAACATCAAGGCGGCCTCGTCGATTGGCCAGGGGTATTTGAGCGAGGATTCAGTTGGAAAAAGTCCAACAAAACAACTCTGTGCTCTTTTCAATGGGAACGGGGTGTGGAAGAAAGAGAGGAGGAGAATAGCTATCGAGCTTCTCGTCGACGCCATTGGTCGGTCTGCATCCCCCAGACCTCAGAGCTGGAGATGGGTTCGCAACCCATTTGACCTGCATTCTGGTAAATAAATAGTACATGTGCTTTTCATCGCTCATAGCATTTTGGTAGAGTGTTGCAAGAGTCCAAGAAGCTCCTCCATCGAGATGCTGCCGCCAACGGTTTACGGTAACCACATCGAGGCACTGAGAACCTTTTCAATCCACCAGTTCCAAATTCTCGACACTCTGCTCCACGGCCGTCATCTCAGTCTCTCTCAGATTCGAGGCAGTGCTGCCCATCTTTCTCAATTTCCCCTTTCCTCCAGACTTCTTCTTTGGCCGACTGCCATCAGATATGTTGGGAGGCGGTGCCTCCATGATCCATTGCACAATAGCGTCGGCCCGTTCTGTGCTGCCCGGAGGACACTCATCCTCCATGGCCCATCGTTCTGCTGCTGTGGAAGAGATTTCATTCCTACCATCGCCGCTGGGATCCGACTCGGAACCCATCAGGTTCGTGCGGTTGTAGATTTTCCTCGTTGTATCTTCCTCCCCGTAGGCGGCCGCTCTCGATTCTTCCTCCATAATTCCCTCATCGGCTAACGCTTGCATGTAGGCCGCGTGCTTTATTCGTAGCCTCTTCTCTTCAGCCGTTTCTTTCCTGTCCGTTGGCTTGGATTTGTATTGATACCCAGCAAGATGCGCCGGCGTACACAAAGTCTTCCAAGATTGCGCGAGTCCAATCCAATTTTCTGTGCGGGTTAGAATTTCCATCCAGTCTGCCCGGGCCGAAGATCGAGGGGATAGAAAGATTGGATAACCGTCGCAGACGCGGGCGACACGTGCAACCATGTAAGCATGTCGCTGAAGCTCCTTGGTCGAAGTTTGAACAATGCAATGACACAATAACAGAGAGTGGAGGACGTCTATCAAGAGTGGATGGTAGGTGACTGCTTCGGCAAAGTCTGGCAGTGAGAAGATGGGATGATTTGGGTCGATTTGCGTATCTCGTTCAGGAGCGTAAGGCGGTACGTCTGCAGGCGGAACAGCCGCAAACAACTCATTCAGTTTGTAGACAGAGGGTGAGGGTAGCAAGGGGCGTCCCTTGTTTTTAAGGCGATCCTTCATGCTCTCATACTTTACCAATGCTTGCGACATCCCGGTGCGCGCGTGGGAGTCAATATCGAGTAACCTCTCGCCGCGGGAGCGACGTCCAAGTGATGGAGCACTCACGTTGTCAACAAATTGGACCGTATACTCCAGCGGAAGACCTGGCGTGTATTCGAAATGGGACAGGAAGGAGAGATAATCACGAAGAGCCCTCTTCGCATATGTCCGGGCTAGCTTCCGTGCTTCTGCACGATATTTGGCCTCCTTGTTCCTAATGTCCACCACGGGGGGATTCATGTCGTCAGCTGCTTGTTCAGCACCATCTCCGTGAAGACCGTGTAGAGCCCGTCTGATATTTTCACACGCAAGATTGAGGTATGCTCCGCCTCGAAGACATAACAGCTGGGGTTCCATACTGCTAGGTTGATCCTTGTCCTCTACGCGGCCCCTTGGCTGGAATTCTCGACCGAGCGTGGTCGCATCCTTAGCTAAAATCAGACCCTGTTGGTCGTTCTGATGTTGTGAATGGTATAACCTGTGCACAGCGAGACCATCTGTGCAGTCTCGCACCACCCCTTCATAATCGTACTTGAACATACGGGTGACGGCTCTCGTCCTGTATGGTGACGAGTCCGTGGGCTTTCGGTTGATCACATGGTTCAGAGGATCCAACGGAGTATAGTCTGCCATTGCCATAGAAGGAATCTTTTCGTGAAAGAAGTGGACATATAGTGCATCCGGATTTTGATCCTCGCGCCCCAAGACGAGCTTCGCGACGTCTTCAAGTGCTGATGCCGACTGCATCGTGACAACGCTTGCGGCGATTTCATCGAGGGAATATGCGTGGTATAACTTTTGTGTTGCATGGTCCCGCATTCGGTGCCTTCGTTCACGACTCAATTTCGCGTTTCCACCGGCTCTTCCGTTTAGCCCCAGGATCTCTGCATCTGGTCCATAGTAGATGCCCTTATTCGGGCTCAGTGAGGTGTGCAAGGACGTGGAAGTGGTGCCGTTCGCAGCGCGGACAGCGAGACTGGTTGCCTCGTCGATCAGTTTTCTGATCTTGACGAGGTCGAAGAGGACGGCAGGGTGGACTGGGTGAGGACGAGGAGAATAGTAATTGCTGTAAGCGAGACTCTCGAGGACCTCGATCGGGAGGCCGAGCCATGGGCCGTGATAGCAAGATATATGCTTCCAGTGTCTATCTCGAGGGTTAGCCTTTGCAGAACGAGATGTCCAACCGAGGAGGGCCATTGCCTCAAATTGGACAGGAAAGTCCAATTACTTGTTGCGACAGATGATCAGAGCAGGCGGCCCCGTCGAGCTCGAGTGTGATGTAGAGCCTCTACCATCTGTTGCTGGAGCCGGTATTGGACCTGGACTCGGTGGCTCTTGTTTCCCACGAGTAGTTGCGGAGTTGCCTTCCGCCGATTGATTTGTGGACTGCGCAGAAGAGGAGGGCTTCGGCTTCTTTCTTGTCATGATCTGTTTTTTCTTTCACAGCTGGCGGGCGATCAAGGCCAGGACGCAGTGCAGCGCAATGTCGACAGGACTCGGTAATAATAGATCCGTGGTGAATGCCCGCAACAGCGGGTGGGCAAGCGAGCGACGCAGGGTTTGGGGATGGTGATGCGTAGGCGCGTCTCGGTCAACTCTTTCCGAGATCCTTCTGCGGGCGTCGGGCGCGAGGGCAGCTAATTAATACAATGGTATGTAGCCTTTGCTTGTTTGAGTAAGGAAGGTTGTAAGGATTTCTCGACTCTCGAGTCCACTTATTATGGACTCGGTAGGTATGTACATATTAAAGGGGGCTCCTTGATTTACGACTTCCCCGCAATCGCGTTGACTAGCTTTGTTTTCCGCAAAGCACATTCTCAACTTTCAGGTGCTTGATCAACACAATAGCACAGTGGAAGGATAAAGCGGTCGATTATGCTACTTCAAGATCTGCCTGTTTCCTCCCAGACTGGACCTTCCCAACTCTTCTCACTTGCGGGTGGGAGCTGTACTGAAAGGTCTGATCAGCGGATACCCTGTGTCGAGACCCCAAGCAATTGAATTGAACTCTGGATCGACCTGCGAGATCTGCAATGGCGGCGTGGTGGTGAACAGATTGAAGCCCTTGACCTCATACTTAGCGCTTCCAACACCCAGAAAGTTCCAATACCAGAGAATCTTGGTGCAGCCGGCGACGAGGATCTCAATGGTGGTGATCCCATTCAGACCTGGCGCACTGAGGACTCCGTTGATATACACATCCTTTCCAACAAAGGTTGCGGTTCCGAGCTGTTTTAACACGATGGTTATTAGGTGAAGTCCCCCGGTTGGCAAATAGCTGGAGGACTTACTGGCAGCCCTTCAAGCGACAAGATCGAATCGCTAGTCTCGGTGTAGTTTGGATCGAGCACGCTTTGGGCCGTGGCATTGGCAGCAGCTACGTCGGTATGTTCTAGTATCGTGATATACTGGCCGACAATCGACTCGGCGTCAGCTTGCGAAAGACAGCCTTGCCAGTCACCACTTCGCTTGGGGGTTGGGAGAGCCGTGGCACCGGCCAAGAGCGACAGGGGGGTTAAAATGGAGAAGAGATTCATGGCCGAGAAGGCTGGAGGACACAGTTCTGCAGGAAATGCTAATCGCCGGCAAAAGGTGAGTACCTGTTACAGCTGGCCTTCTCTGAGCATTTATAGGTAGGCACCGGGAGGGAGAGACAACTTGGAGTCTGGGTTCCAAAGACGGATGAGTTCCCCTTCTGGCAGGTGGAAATGTATGCAAGGTAACATGCAGGTCTAGATGCTAACCGTCCTGTTAGTGGCCAGTTGACTACGTGGCAGGCGACAACGAGATTTGTCGAATGAAAATGAACTTGTCCATGTTTCCACCGCGGACGGAATCAGGCAGACTGAATGGTGATCTCACGGCATCGAAAGTGTACCGAAGGAGCGAGTTTGTTACCCAGACAATGTCTTTGCCGAGCTTGAAGATGTCAACATGGCTTCTGATGGATAGCCACGAGAAAGGGCTGCATCGAGCCGACCGACGTCTGGACGGTGTCAGTCTGAAGTAAGAAACAATCCTGCCTGACTGAGATACGGCTCGTATACATACAGGAATTTGATGGTCAGAGTGCAACAAGGGAGAGCCACGGGTTTGGGTTTTCTTCCACGGCTGAGCCGGACATAGTGAAGGAGTTTACAAACCGAGCTGCCATATTCGTCACGTCCCGTTGTTGTGGTGGTGTTGATGTAGGAGGCTTGATGTCATTGATTTTGAAGGCGCAACGCGCAACGCGCTAGGCTGGGGCAGACATGGCCATGGGGGATGCAGAGTCCCGTAGGACAAGATGCAGTGGTCTCAAGGACACACGCCCCGAACCGAGTCCTTCACTAGTCACCACTGTTGAGGTCAGCCTTACAAAAGGCGGAGAGGGAGAGGACGGGCATCTGGCTCCCATACACCACCATCAGCTCAGCCTATCTCGCTCCAGGAAGCCCTTCATTCGTCCGGGAACATGTCATCGGCACGAAGGCTATTTACAAAAAATGGGGTATTGAGTCTATACCGTTGCCATTTACAACACCATTTTTCCTAGCATCGGCTTCGACTACGGGTACGACTACGCTAGCAAGTCTTGGAACCGGACCGCCGCCTAGTGCCCATTTCGTTGTGTGTGTGCTGAGTAGCTTGTGCCAGCTCAGGCATGGGGAATGCAACCGTGCACATTGCCTTGCGATGGAGAAACAAGCATTTCACGTATGCAGTGGGTATTTCCAATGCTTTGTTATTCCAATTTTTAACATAAAATGCCCATCATTTCTGCTGCTAAAGCCCGCTCCATTTCGCAAACTCAAAGTATACTAATTCCCTAGATCGACAGGATCGATCTCAAGATTTGCTCGAGCCTTTCCTCGCATGAGGTCGCCATCGGCGCCATCATCTGCTTTGCCCGCCACGCAACATACCGGTCAGGTCGCACCAGGACACATCCATCCTCGTCGACCTCTCTCCTCTTGGTCCAGTCGCGGTATTTGTCAGCGTAGTCGAGTCCAAAGCCGATTGCGAACGCGTTGATGGGGATTCCAAGCTTGTCACCCACCGTGCTGGCTGCAGCTTTCCAGGCGTCTCCACCGTGGCCGGTGAATAGCGAAAACGCACTCTTCCCGGCCAAGTCGAGCGTGGAAATCTCCTTGCTGGGCACATCCTTGCTGAGCCATGCGTGCGGTAGCCGGTTGCCAGGGTACGTACTGACGCGGGCTTGGGTGAGGTAGTTGCCGGTGAAGGGAGGGGGAGGCACCTCCTCGTCTCCCAGATATATGGCACCGGAGGTATACCACTGGTTCATCATGATACCCACACTGTCACCTTCGTCGCGGTGTCGCTCCAGCGCGTCAAAAAGCTGCTTGCGGCGCACCTTGCCGGCCTCTGAAGCCTCCGAGAGTTCCCTGTTGGCCCTGATCCGCTCCTCCTTCGTCTCCCCAAACATACCAATTGCTCCCCAGACAGTCGCGTGGTTGCGTAGAAGCTCGTTTGACCACTTCACCAGATCTTGGCCGACGGGTTGCCGCTCCGTGTTGTAGGTGTCCAGCAAGGCTGGAGATGCCTTCCCTTTCACGACCAGCGCAGCTTTCCAGGCCAAGTTGTAGGCGTCCTGTATACAGGTGTTGCTGCCCAGGCCAAAGATAGGGGGATGTCGATGGACTGCATCGCCAAGGCAAAACCTGGTTGCCTTTCAGCGGCTTTTCACCCAAAGATGTGCGGTGTCAGCAGTCCGATAGTACTTACACATTCTGCTTGGAATACGATTCTGCCGCCGTCTCGTTGATCCGCCAACTTGAAATGTCCACCACCTCAAACGCAATTCTGTCATCACCTATCACCGCCTTGAGCAGATCGCTGACCTGATTAGTGGCTTCTTGAGAGGACCCGAAAGCTTTGATGTCCATTCCAGGCTTGGGAAATATCACCAAGATCCATTGATGCCATGGTTTGACCATCCGCAACACGGGTGCGATTCCATGTTCGAGGTCCGTGTCTGGCTGCATTATCCAATGCAGGTGTCCAGTTTGATGTTTCATGATGTCGCCCAAGTCAGCATTGAACAGGATATTGTACGCGACGCCCCCTGAAGGCTGGACATTATACGAAAGCCCGATCTGCGCTGCCACTGGGCTTCTTGCTCCATCGCAGCCAAACACATAGCGGGATCGGATCTTGAATTTCTGGCCGAGCACTTTGTTCAAGGCACTGGTCACACAGCCTTGAAGGTCTTGTTCAAGATCTTCGAAACACGTGTTGAACAGGCATTTCACGCCGTGCGTAGTCGCATATCGAACCAGTATCGGCTCGAGGTAAGTCTGTGGGAGATCCAGAGACGCACAGGGACTGACGTCGGCCACTTCGCCCTGTTGTGTGCTGGTCAGCAGCCAGGTGGTATCAGCTATGCATTCCAAGGCGCACCATCTTTGCCGGCCCAGCACCCCAAGCATGGATTCGTCCATACTCCACCCCCGTTATAGAATAGCACCAACGAATCGAGTTGAGAGCGTCACCACGATTTCCAAGACGCAGACATTCGTCTTCGAGGCCAAGGTCGCGCATGCACTCTTGTGACCCGTCAGCTATGTTTACAGACCAACCCAAACAGGACCGATGATTCTACCGAGGCCTGCCATGTTGACCAGATGTGCCCTAGGAGTAGCTGTTGTTCCGGGCGCGTCCGAGATGAGCATCACTCTCAGTCCTGGCTCCCGAAGGGGTGAGTGCTTGTTTGCCACAGGTACGAGGTATAGGATTCGCTATACCATAATTGATCAGAAAACATGCCAACGATGCGCCAGCAGGGCCTGCTCCAATGACCAAGCAGTCTGTTTCGACGCGGGCATCGACCGTCGGAATGTTCCGTGACATTGTTCACTCAGGAGTAGCAAAGCCGGTTCCGCCTATTCTTGAATCCGCTAAACGCATAATACTCTGAAGAGAGTGATGAGGGACAATTCCCCCGAGATAGAAGGAGAGCGAGCGGGAACGACATGGAACTTATATCATCGCCTTGAAGCACGCCAGGGCGACTAAGCTTTTGCAACACCTGCATTAAGTAGTGATACCGCACGAGGGATCGTCCTTGTCACATCAACCAACAGACTCCCCAGCCCGCACATCTGACCGTCAAGGATACATGACATGCCTGATGGTCTTTTGGCTGGCGGCCTCATCTCGAAAGCGTAATTGCACAGCGGCAATGGCCCTGGAATAGAGTGTCTGCCTTTTTTTCCCTCTTTTTTTTTTAGCAGATTTCAGATCTGCGCTAGTGTGTGAACGTGGGAAGCTGCAAAAACGGTAGGGCCAACATGGGCAGCACGGGATGTAATTCGCTGCTCCGCACATCAACGAAGCTGACAATAAGCCCCGAAATCAGTCCAGATGTCACAATAGTAGACATTGAAGCGGCAGGATTTCCGGCGCATTTTCTGCCGTACCATGGCACCATCATACGCTCTAGAAACGGAATTGCAGCGCAGCTATTTTCTGAGATGAGAATCTTCTTACCGAGAGCATAAGTAGGGACTTTTGAATATAGTGGCAAGAGAGAAACAGAGAGGAAAAGGAGATGAATAGCAGGGCTCCGTACAATACCCCTGAGGGGATAAGGCACGAATGGGACTCGGCTGGACATAGACGGAGTGATCCGTCATCTTTGGAATGCGCGCCATTAGATTCTGTCGGCCATACTCCACGGCAGTAAGCCCTCTGGATCTGTTCGAATATCCAACAGGTACTATGGTCATCTCCCGGACGCCTCCAACAGGTGCTAGTATGCAGGCGCCGACTGGATCCAGCGGATGTGCGTAAAAGCATTTTGTGCGAACGGCACGCTCGGTGTCTCAATCTCGTCTGTACACCACCATGTGATGGGGCGCCGAGAGCTCTCCGCCTGACGGTGCTGAAGTCCAACTTCTGTCCTCTCTCAAACACTTTTTGCAATTCCGATGTACAAGTCGTCTCGTCGTCATATGTCCATTAAATAGTGTCAATACATTCAACCAACTCCTGGAGATGCGGCAAACGCCATTGTAAGAGACTGTCCATGCATTATATTATCCCGCGCATGGCCCCAATCGCCGCCCCAGCACCTGCTGCATAAAGTATTCCGGGACAGGCTGTCTGCCGGGGACCTTTGTTTCCAACTTGAATGATACCATTTGTCCCTGCCGTTGTTGTCGGGATAACTCCAGAGCCACTTCCGAATATAGTGCACTGGCTCACATCTTGAAGACCAGAACATCCCACCGAGCTTAATGAGCTGCAAATGGCGCTTGCTGAGCTGAGTATTGTGCCCGAGACTCCTTGCACCGTTATGCCTCCACCGAGACCTCCTATTGTGACCCCATTGGCACCCGCTAGAGAAGTGAAGCAAGCGGTAGAGGCGGATTGACAGCTTGTGAATGCGTTGGAACATAAATCGGCGTTGGGGAAAGAGGTCGGTGCATAGACGAAAGGATAGTACGGGTTGGTCACCGTTGAGCCGCCTCCAATCACGCCTGTGATCGAAAAGACTCCGGAGCTTGTTGTTGTTATGCCTGACCCTGTGGTCGACGATGTAACCGACCCCGTTACAGATCCCGCAATTGTCCCCGTACACACTGCATTAGACGGACAACAGGCAATATGTCCAGCTTGATCCAAAGCACAGGTTGTATCAGAAGGACAACAGACGTTGTTTGACCCGAGACTCGAGCAAGAGTTGAGGCCTGCTTCGCATCCCTGCCTTTTCATGAGGAGTACATCGTTCGGGAGGCCGAACAGAGGATTTGAATAGGGCGAGTATTCACCGGCCGACACAACAGCGATGTGTAGGATCGTGGCCAATATCCAAGGCACTCGGCGAAGCATTTCCGGTAGCTTTGATGCTCGTAGAGTTTGAGGGGGACTGATTCACCGACGAGGCATTTGCGATTATCGGTGAGCTGCGCACGCTGCGATCGGGAATGCTCGAGGCTGCAATTGAGCTCTGCAGAAAGGGGTGTGTATGTGTGTGTGCAATCAAAAGGCAGTATTTGTCTCAATGAACATATGGATACCGACATTCGAAGAGGAAGATCATCTGCTTGCTTGCTTGGAAAGATCAAATACGGATTGGAAGAATAGTGAGAAGCTCTACGCTCGAGTGACTGCCAACCCTGCTTTGTGGACGGTTCTGGGTGGCCACAGCAACCGCGCCACTTGGCCGAATCCGCTCGGCACACGCAACTCAATTGAAAATTCCTCCCTTTCTTCGTACTCGCTGCCACTGATGACAAACACCAGTGGCATTGGGCACGATCAGTTCTCTTCACGAACCGCTTCTTAAGCCTCATATCGCTAGACAATATCAGCAAGCGCGGAGTAAGTCCCAGACTAGCATTTCTTCACATTCAATCCCCTCAGCTGATGATTCCACCGTGAATTCTGCAATTCTGAGAGATGCTCAAAATCTCGATGCGGAACTTCAAATCTACACTTGATCTGATCCAGTCACGGCACCCAAACACGATTCTTGCGGGGTTGAGATGCCTTTGTGCTGATTGTCACACTGATAGGCGTGGTTGGGCGTGAAAAGGCACTTCAGGGTGCTGGCAATCGGCGACGCGAGCCCAATCTCCATCCTGCCACCAAATTGAGTGCCAAAGTCGAAGAATATTGGGCATAATATCGAGTGCTCGTATGACTCATTGGAATGCCCACCAAAGTGCGATGTAGATCGCATCAAGTTTTGTTCAGCCAAAAACAAGAATTCTGAGCCGAGTCTGTACGTCAAAGCGACCGCCATATCAAATAATGGACAGTATACGATGAATGACAAAGGGCCACTATTGCCAAGGTACAGAATGCTCATTACCAACGAAGGACTTTGACTGTGCCACTTATTTTTCCATTCGACTTGCGCCTCAGCTTCCAGAAGTTGCGTCGAACACCGCGTGCGCGACAGCCGGACGAGGCGGTCGGCCAAGTGGTCTCTCGTCCCCGTCAAGCTCCTCTGTCACTACGTACCGAGTACAGGACCATGGCATGCGGGAAAACGGGTGCAATGTGTCTGATCACACCACGACAAAAGGTCGGTGAGTGAAATGCTGCTCGACTTATCGAAGCACAGACTACGGAGGCTCGTGGAAGACGGTTCACCGCGGGGCGGGACGTACCCCGACTCGCATAGCTTGAAACTCTCTGTTACCACAGAACGCCCAGCTGCCAGAACAAACATATTCGCAGAGTACCCTGAGTACTATACGAGATGAATGTGTCCAAGATATATTTCCACAACACGTGGTGGCTGTCTGGCATATACGTTAGCCGGAACAAGAGTACATACTTGATGGACCTACTGGGTCCTTATCCTCAGCCTGCTTCTGTCAATCGGAGACTTGCCGAAGTTCTCCTCCCCGTAGCGGGATGGACCTTTGAACCTTTCCTTTTTTCGGGAGCCCCTTTCAAATATGAAGTATACATAGAATGTTAGCGTGCGCACAACTATCACATAAAGGGGAAACGGTTGCTGCTCTGGATGCTCTTTTGGTTCTGCTCAATTGATTTCCCAATTCATTAGCAGCAAGTCCAGCTATTTGCTTATTTGAGTTCCACTACAGGGGACATGTGTATCGGGCAGACCTTTCGAGTAGCAAATTCCTCCGCTCGTCGTGCTTGACAACGGCCTTCTCTTGCTCTTCACCTGATTTGGATATTCGAGCATGGATTGTCAGCCAGCCATGTGAACCACCCCAGCGGCACATGCCGCCGACGGTTGGTTAGGAACAGCAGGGGCCCCAGCAAGTCTGCCGAAGTTTTACGTATATTTGGTGGGCTTTCTTTCGCGGGGGAATCACATATTTCGCAGTCCCCGACGATGCCGGGTCCTACAGGCCATCGTCTCTCGTCAATGTCTCAAACCGTGCCTTTTACAGACCGAACCGGATTGCAGATTGGACAGGACGTTGAAATCCACGCCTACCAAGGCTCTCAGCCGCAAGCAACATCTTGTTTCGGACCTGGGGCTTGTACACTGTCTGTGGGCCGTGGCACCAGCGCTACACATATCGTTGCCGGGCCGGTTGTTGGCCTTCTATTCACTCGTGATACGCGACCGCTTTACCCAACCCCGCCTCCTCTCTTCTGCGAAAGGCTTGGAATTTCTTCAAGTCCTTTGAGTTCTCGCCGAGTAGGAGTACGGGGACGCGAGGAAAGGGGCGATCCTCTGAGTCGTGACCTGGGGTAGCATCGAGCAAGATTACCTACGTTCCTGGCATCGGCGCTTTACCCGTCGAAGATTAACAAGGTACCAAGCTACTTCCACGCGAGCGGTGAATCCTCCAGATGTAACTGCAATTGGTACAGGAAATTCACCCCACTCACGCTCGCTCCTCTTTTGGCCATGATTCCGAAGCTAAAAATGACGAAGAAATACCCTAGAGTACTCCATCCTCCAAGACGGTACTGGGAGTACTCTATCTAAGTAGCCTGTACCTCGTACTCGCACAGGAGTAGAGGACTCCACTGATATCCAATCTAGTAATCCCTGCACGACGTGAAACGTGCCCTTGCTGACGGTGAATGTTCATGGGCCTGGAGCCCAGGCCAGACATGATTCCTTCCCAAACCTGCACCAGGCCACGATCCAATTGGGGTTTGCACCTTCCCATTCCATTGCGGAATGCCGGGGTTGGTTGCGATGGTTGAAATGCACCGGCTTTAAGTGCTAGGGTACCATGTTCATGCTCGGCTGATAGACTTACATTTTATAGCTGTCTTCCTCGTTCTCCTCTGGGAGCTGTCGCGCTGCCAATCTGTCGACCAAAAGGCCACAATGGTCGCAACGTCGTCAGTGTCCCTAACCACCACCTTGGATCCTTTACCTTCAGTTCTGCGACATGGGCTGGTGGCGGTAGCATTCTTTGGAATACTCTCACTGATCTCCAGTGTCGCTCTCTTCACATTCCTGACGTATAGACTCTGTGTATGGTATCACAGAGGCCAGCTCAAGGATGGCGCCAATCAGTTCTTACTCCTCATCTACAATCTGGTGTTGGCAGACATCCAGCAAGCGATGGCTTTCGCACTGACTTCGGTATACCTCTCCCAGAATAAGATCCAAGTCGGAACCACGACATGTTGGGCGAATGGCTGGTTCGTTTCAACGGGCGACCTGGCATCCGGGGCCTTCATCCTCGCCATCGCCTTGCACACATACTACGCCGTGGTAAAGGCCCGACGAGTGGGAACCAAAGTCTTTTACGGCGGGATCATCTGCTTGTGGATATTTGTCTACCTAATGGCTATAATTGGCGTTGGTATAGATCCCAAAGTATACGTCCGAGCGGGAGCATGGGTATGTGTCTAGGCGCTGTTCCCGTTCCGCCAAGCTGACAACTACGAAGTGCTGGATCGACAAAAGATACGATAAAGAGCGACTCTGGCTTCACTACTTCTGGATCTTCATCTGCATGTTCGGGACCGTTGTCACATATATTCTCATTTTTGCCTTCATCAAAGCCAAGTCTCGGAGTCGCTCGCATCCAAACTTCCCCAATGACGATGGTACCGACCCTGCCGCTATGAAACGTGCTGCGAAGTATATGATCATCTATCCTGTGGTGTACGTTGTCTGCACCTTACCACTTGCAGGTGGTCGGATGGCCGCAATGACCGGGGTATCGGTGCCATACTGTAAGTCCTTCTCTCGCGTGTAGCAGGGGACCGCCTGACTGGTTACAATAGGGTGGTTTTGCTTGGCCGGGGCGGCCATCACCTCCTGTGGATGGCTAGACGTTATGCTCTACGCGGTGACCCGGCATGTCTTGATATTTGGGCGGGCTCCTCCACCTCCTAAAGACCTAGGCCTCGATACATTTGGCTGGAAGGATGTCGGTGACAATTTCTGGGGAATGAGGACTACCATTAGTGGTCCTCTGGGAGATCCGAATGCTCGAAGGCGTGATAAGCGCGATTTCCTGGGGCGAAGCACCCCACGTCCGCATCGCTCGCGACAATCAGACGAATACCACTTTGCAAGGCAACCAGAGGGGATCATCACAGCTAAGACCACGATCGAGGTTCGGTCAGGCCCCATCATCAACTATGCCGATTCGGATATAAGTGCAATTGAGATGGAGGACAAATCCGAGCGGACTCACTCACATTCTCATAACGAGTGACGAAAAAGATAATATAAGTGGGATTGGATATGTGACCACGATCAAGCGATGAAAAGGGTGGATTTTTGGGGCGGAATCTTACGGCCTGTTGTTACAAAGGGAAAGAGAGCAAGTGGGAATCGGGTATTGTATAACATCCCTGTGAATATGTATGATTGCTGGTGTATAAATGAAGGAGCGAGGTTTGATGAGGATTACCTGGTACTCATATTGCTACCTCCTACTCCGCACTTTGCGAGCTGATTGACGTAAAAGCAGCGTGGACAGCGTAGCCCTAACCGTTCCCGCTCGCCGAGGTACTGTATGGGGTTGCCTGGGCTTGGGGGAGCCCACTACTTGCCCACTATTAGCCCTAATGCCTACCCTTCTCGCCTAGGTAGGTCAGGATTGAGGAGCGATCCCCCAACAACTTCTGAGCTAGCAGTCAACCTTCAGTGGCGGATGGTGTTTCGCTTGCTCGGACTCACGGAACTGCGTCGACAACACTCGAACTTGACGCTTTTTCGTTCCCATCGTCCAGACTCGTCCACGACCTGCTTGTCAGGCAGAGACAAAGGGCGTTTCATCTCTGCCAACCTCAGGTCCACCATAATGTTGTCGAAACAACCTTCTCTCTAGCGAGCTTCT
The DNA here is from genome assembly GCF_000835475.1 of Cladophialophora bantiana CBS 173.52. NCBI lineage: Eukaryota > Fungi > Ascomycota > Eurotiomycetes > Chaetothyriales > Herpotrichiellaceae > Cladophialophora > Cladophialophora bantiana. The sequence goes on from NW_015971586.1 coordinate 826,740, forward strand.
TCCTCCATATCGAAAACCCCGCAGTCATGTATCGACCTCCACGAATAGCCCTTCTAGGGGTTAAGCGAAGCCTGCACGCTTTCCGGACCTCTAGATTGTATGCTTCGACTTCGGAACCTGTCCTTCGCACGGCCCTCTTCTTTCCTGGCCATGGCGTCCAACGGAAAGGCATGACAAGACCTTGGATCGAAGCTTTCCCCCGAATCTGTAAACCGTTTTTAGAAGAGATGGATGATATAGTGCATTGCAAGCTGTCCACCCTCATCGATGAAGGCCCCATCCTGCAGCTCGACAAGACGGAAAATGCCCAGCCTGCAATAATGGCTGTATCCATCATGATCCTGAAGGTCCTCGAGCAAGAGTTTGGCTTCAAGACGGAACAAGTGATCGACGTCACATTGGGACACAGCCTGGGGGAATATGCAGCACTGGTCGCTGCTGGGAATCTGGAGTATGCATATGCTCTCGACCTGGTCCGAAGGCGCGGCGACGTCATGGGAGAATGTACAAGGAAAGCCAAAGAAGAATCGGGCGAGGATTTCGGCATGATTGCCCTAGTTTGCGAGCCAGGCCAGTTGGACTCGCTGATTGCAGCCGTCAGAGAATTCCTCAGCCAGGGCTCTGAAGGTGCAAAGGACGATTCCAGCGCTCTCCCAGCTTTCCAACAAATCTCCATCGCCAACGTCAACTCCAAGAACCAAATAGTGCTCAGTGGTAGCTTCCAGCGGATACGAAATCTGCTGGTCCACATACGAGAATTTGGCGGGCATGATCCTCGAGCCGTGGAGTTGAAGTCCCGCTCAGCCTTCCACAGTCCGATCATGATGCCAGCATATGAATTCATGAAAAAGACCCTGACCCCGGACAAGGTGACGTTTCCCGGCCGCGTCCCTTGCATCAGCAACGTCACTGCTAGGCCGTTTAGGTCGAAAGACGACCTCATGCAAAATCTCGCAAGGCAAGCCGTCGACACGATCCTCTGGTGGGACTCGATCAAGTATCTGGATCAGCGAGCTGGATGCCGCCGATGGCTCGGTGTTGGGCCTGGAAAGGTCGGCCGCAATCTTGTCTCGAAAGAAGTTGGCCGTTCTTCAGCGAAAGGGGGAGGAGTGTGGTCCATCACAGAACCGCATGAGATTGAAGAAACCCTGCGAGAATTGGAAGCCACTGCGAAAGAGGAAGACAAATGAGAAAGGCGGCAAGGAACAAAACGGACGCCGTTGGGACGAGCCCTTGCCAACTGGAAGTCGAAGCTGCCATGGTCTGTCAACGCCACCGATCATCCGAAAATAAACTGTTGAGCTGTGATGCCGACCACAAACGATCGAGGACCAGTGAAGGGCAGGCAGGACGAATTTGGCCTTGGCGAGGCAGAAGCATATCAGCTCAGAAGCAATGTACAATGGCTGTTAGTATCGCTAGCAGAAAGAAACCGAGGTCATATGAAGACCCACAATTCTAAGGATATAATTTTAACCCAGAGAATTTGTACACAACACCAAGACCCCTACCGAGGAGTTCAGGTCAAATCACTTCGGCGACTGTTCGACAAAGTGACACGCAACTCTCTGGTAGGCGATCCTCTCGATTCCTCCTCATTCGATTGAACAAACCAGAACGAATCTTAGACATGTCAGGGTACACACAGTGTATGACAAACTAGCACCGGCCTAGCAGGCATCATCTACGGTTTAATTCTCCAACTGAACGACCGAGCGAGCGAAAAGGGTCCCAGACATGTCAGGGTACACTTAGTTAGTGTGTGACAAACTAGCAACCGGACTAGCAGGCGTCATGTCTCGACTCTCCCCTTCCGAGCGACGCATGACCGACCGGCCGACCGAGCGAAAAGGGATCCCAGATATGTCTGGGTACATTCAGTGTACGACAAACTAGCACCGGGCTGGAAGGCGTCATATCTCGATCCCACGGAAAAACCTGCTGCGAACCCGCGGGTTTTACTTCCTCCTACCCCTATATCGAAGGGGCTGGTAGAAAAAGTTTTGTCGATTAGGGGAATGGTGGTGAACCTTTTTTTTACATTGTGTATATATATATATTTTTATTTATTCATAAGAAAGATAATTTATATATATGCGTATGTAGGTATGTACGTAGAGCAGAATCACCATACCTAAGTGACAGCACTAGTTGAAATCATTCCTTATACGTAGCCTTACGTCCCCTAAAGTGTGTAGTTGTCTAACAAGGCTGTGTAAGGCTGTCATGCCCCGAAGCACGTGCATACAGCGGAGAATCTCACATGTCAAACTCCGAAGAGCCTGCGCCTACTTTGTAGTACTCCGTAGTCAACGCCAGTCATTCTCATCCTACCACTCGCGCGCCTCCACGCCTCCACGACGTCAGACTGGCCCTTGAAGGCACCAATGATCCCCTTTCCCCGTATTTCCATTGCTCTTTGCCTCCTCGAGTAATTCTGGGCCTCGAACCAGGTCGTCTGCCCTTCCTATTTGCCTAGGTTGAGTCACAGACAACTCCAGTTTGCCAAATTCAAAATCCCATCTGTAGTAGTATGCTTATCTCTCGGCTTCAATGAGTGAATATCTCCCCTCGTTCATTGTCGAACCTGTCCTGCGCCAAGCGAGGCGATTCTCCCGCCTCAGCGGCACAACTGAGGACTCGCCCGGTTTCTTCCCTGCCGTGCCCGACTTGCAACGCTGGAGCCCCTCTCGTCTTTGGAACACTTCCCCTCCGCCTTCGTTCGAAGATCCTGCGGTCGAGCCGGAGTCAGAGCACAGAGAGACCACTGTGCAATCCATCACCAGGACCATCCAGCTATGGGCCAATCAGCTGAACAGCTTCGACTCCATTCCCTCCCCTCCTTTAGAGTCCGACGACGATTCGAGACGACTACCATCCGAACCACCTCTGCGGCAAGAGCCTCCTACCACCGAGTTCCCTCATCTTGAGCCCGACGCTTCACAACCATCGCGTCCCGCTATTCTCCCAAACCTTCGCACGAGCAGCGAGACCTCCCTGAATCCCGCCAATGAGCTGCCATATCGGTCTCGCGTACATGAAGACAGTACAAGGCCCCATGCGACATCTGATCCGCTAACAGATTTGTCGAGAGCTGCAGAAGTGGCGGGCTCGCAAGATGTACAAGAGAACGGGGGTGGCCGGAGGAGGGACGGGTCGGGGACTCTGCCTGAAGACGATGGTATGGGCCCTCTCAGACAAAAGATCAATGCGGTGTGGTCAGGCCCGGGTACGCCTGCCGAGAAATCAAGGCTCGTGCATGCATTGATGATGGAGCGGTACCAGAAGGGTGTCGCTAGTAAAAGCTTGCTGTCCAGATCGCTAGACCCTTCTCCCAGACCGGGATCACCGAGCTCGACCAAGTCAGGCGTTGGCCAGGAGATCAACTACAACCTTACTCCAGAAGCACTCCAGCCGACCTATGCACCTCTTGATCCGGACGACATGGATTCATCTGGTGAAATATCTCAGCCAGTGCTTGGCTGTGTCCATTACAAGCGAAATGTCAAGATGCAATGCAACATGTGCGAAAGATGGTACACCTGCCGCTTGTGCCACGATGAAGCCGAAAACCACACTTTACCGCGTCGAGAGACCAAGCATATGCTGTGCATGCTTTGTAACACTCCACAGGCGGTCGGTCAATTTTGCAAAACGTGCCAGGTCCAAACGGCGTGCTATTACTGCCCCATCTGCATACTGTGGAACAATGATCCGGAAAAGTCCATATACCATTGTGACGACTGTGGTATATGTCGGCTCGGCGAGGGTTTGGGCAAAGACTTCTTCCACTGCAAAACATGTGCAGCTTGCATGTCCATCCAGGCCGAAAGCACCCACAAGTGTATTGAAAAGAGCACCAAATGCGACTGCCCCATCTGTGGTGAGTATATGTTTACGTCGAATAAACCGGTTGCGTTCATGCGTTGCGGCCATAGCATCCACGAGTCTTGTTTTTCAGAGTGGTGTAACACCAGCTACAAATGCCCGATTTGTTCCAAGAGCATCGCCAATATGGAGAGCCAATTTCGACGCTTGGACCGGCACATTGAAGAACAACCGATGCCAGAAGAGTATCGGGACAATCGTGCCTACATCTTTTGCAACGACTGCAACAGCCGGAGCGTGACCAAATATCACTGGCTAGGGCTAAAATGCTCGATCTGCGAATCTTACAATACGACTCAGCTGGAGCTTCTGGGGGCCGAAGAGACTCTACAATTACAGGAGCAACAGGAACGAGCGCAGCAGGCAGGAACGTCTGAAGCAGCCTTGACAGCGAGCCAGAGCCACACGCCGACGGACCGAGCGACGCAACCCGTGGATATAGTAAGAGCGTCAGATCAAGCCGTGCCTCAACCTAGCGAAATAGGAACAGCGTCAAATACTCCCAGGAGCCGGTCGTCTTGGCTTCTGCCTCATTCACCCACAGCTCGCTCGGCCCGTTCTGTCTCCCCGGTCGTCGGAAGTTATTTTGGAACTGGGCAACGAGCAGCAGGCACACCCGAAGCACCTCAATGCGGAGCTGCATCCTTGGACGACGACGAGGACGACGATGATCTCGATTTCTGGGGCCGGCCCCACTCGCCCCGGCAACGCAACGCCGCCGACGCTGAATCAGAGGCCGACTCCGAGTCCGAGAGTGAGCGTGACGAGCCAATGGAGGATGACGATGGTGAGGAAGAGGAAGATGCCATGGACTTGATCGGACACAGATGATGGGCCGGGAAGAAGTATGAGACATGACCGAAGAAGGGATGACGTCGACCATGGGCATGGTATGAGTTTTGCATATCTTCAAGATTGAAGAGGCTACGAGTATAAGCGCTGACACGGTGTTTGTCTGGTTTCGTTTTGGGCAAAAGACAGAGAAGGAGTTTCCTCATCTCCGCCTATACCGACGTACCTGTACTATTACTTGACCATTATACGGAGTCGCTATCTGATGATATGGAGTTTGCATGGGCACAGGAGAGCTGCACGGAATATAGTATACCACTTTCTTCTGCTCTTCCCGTCACGACATCTGCTTCTTGAGCTCAACTATTCCACTGGGCGGCAGATTCCGTCCACCCATGCACCCATTGCACCCATCCATGCAACCCATGGCTTTTTGAATTTGACGTGCTGATGACCCGACAACTCAGAAGGTGAGCAGATGGATTTTATCCCAAGCTAAGTCCGCTAATACCGAATCGAGGGCCATGCCTCTGACTCTCGTCCACCCCGGCCAACTGATCCAAGACTCTTACTGGACCACCTAGACCACCTCTCCGTGCTCCCTTGCCTCTTTCTCCAATCGCCCAAACATCCCCGACCAAACCAGCATCGCGCGTTGATATAGCCGAGAGCCCTGCGGGGAACGAGCTCAGCGGACGGCACAAGCCTACACACTAGACTCGACCATCAACGGTCCTCGCACGGCATTTGCGACGACGACGCCCGAGCCCGCTGGCAACTGTAAGGGATCCGCCTCCAATTTTCCGCTCGATATTGTCCTGAATTCCACCGGCCTCCTACCGCCGACGCTGACGAGCACGACGTATATATTCGTGCGCTGTGCTCTCAAACACCCTTTGGAAAGAAGCGTCAAACTCTCCTCCTCCCCACCAAGCGCCATCACCCCGCCCTTGAAGCGCCGCTCCTCGGACATTGCATACGTACTGATAGCCCCCGCCATCTTCATTACAAGTCACCTCTCCCCTTCATCACCCTCAAAGAAGAAACAGAAACACCATCGACTAACGTGAAAGATGGGTGACTCTGGCATGCCTCGATCGCTCCAAGAGAGCTTGGATAACACAAAGGTTACCTATGTCCAACTCGGCGCTTCTGGCCTGAGAGTCTCCATCCCCATCTTGGGAGCCATGTCTTTCGGTGAGTTCAAGAGCCTCTGCTTAATTATCCTGTGGCGGGCGGGCCCATTCAGGATCAGTTCGATCGTCATCTTGCGACGGGTTCCAGGGGACATCAGACACATGTAGAAGAGGGAGGGCATTGATTCATAGGAAACTCCCCTGGTGATGATGAAACGAACCATGAAGCTAACCGATCCTTGTCCTTTTCTCCCAAAAATACAGGCCACAAAGACTGGCAACCATGGGTTATCGACGACGAGAACGAAGTGGACAAACTCCTCAAGGGCGCCTACGACCGCGGGCTCAACAGCTGGGATACCGCCAACGTGTATTCGAACGGCGAGTCCGAACGCATGATCGGTCGTGTCATCAAGAAGCACAATATCCCTCGCCATAAACTGGTCCTCCTCAGCAAGTGCTTCGGCACCGTCGGCGAGGAACCTGGTGTCTTGCACATCAAGTACCCCGAGCAGATCAAGAAGAGCAAAGACTATGTCAACCAGGGTGGCCTGAGCCGTGCTGCCATCTTTAATGCCGTCGAGGCCAGCTTGGAGAGATTGGGCACGAGTTATCTGGATGTGCTGCAGATTCACCGCTTTGATCGGACTGTGCCGGTGGAGGAGACCATGAAGGCTTTGCACGACCTCGTGCAGTCGGGCAAGGTTCGGTATATCGGTACGCTATCCCGGCCTCTTTCTTTCCATGCCTCTCCTCACCCGCTGGACTAACCCGATCCTCTCCCATTGCAGGCGCCAGCAGCATGTGGGCCTACCAATTCGCCAAGATGCAAAACTGCGCCGAAGTCCACGGCTGGACCAAGTTCGTGTCCATGCAGAACCATTACTCGCTGTGCTACCGCGAGGAAGAGCGTGAGATGAACCCATACTGCCACGAGACGGGCGTCGGCCTGATCCCCTGGGCGCCTCTGTACCGCGGGCTGCTGGCGCGCCCCTTGGGGTCGGAAGCCACAGTGCGCGAGGAGAGCATGAAGGGCAACCCGATGTTCGGCGGCCTAGACCCGGCGGACCGCGAAATCATCAAGCGCGTCATGGAGCTCGCGGATAAGAAGGGCTGGAAGATGTCGCACGTCGCCCTGGCCTGGATCATCCAGAAGGGAACCATCCCTATCGTCGGCTTCAGCAACCTGGCCCGCCTCGAGGAGGCCGTCGCCGTCAAGGGCAAGTCCTTGACCGAGGACGAGATGAAGTACCTCGAGGAGCCGTACAAGCCCAAGGCCATCGTTGGACACTCGTGAACACGCCTTTGAATAGCCAAATGGATTCTCATATGGATGGAATTCGAGGTTGAGATTGGAGCTAGTCGCGTGGGTGGGATGGGGAGGGCAGAGAACTCGGTGCGTCGTCTGCGAGGGGGGAGAGAGGCAAAGGAGATGGAGAGACGTGCCAGTGTGTTAGAACAGAACCAGCGCGACCCCGGGCGGGAGACGGAATAGCAGCCTCCAAAAAAATAGCAAGCACGCCAAGGCACGCAGGGAAAGCGCTATTGAGAGCAATCACCACACCGATATCACTACTAGTATCAACCAGGCTGACGAGTTGTCCAATCTGACTGAAGACTTCGTCCTTCTATAGAGAGTTCTACATTCACATCTGCATCGACATTGCACATCCCGTTTACATTGGAACGGCAAATGGGAATGGCAACGGGAATGGAAGTTTCATGGTCACTCGAATCAAGGCTGAGAGTAAGATGTCCGGCAAGCTATACTCGGTACTATGATGCTACCTGGTGTGTAAGTACTCCGTATTTGCGCAATCGCGAATGCTGAATGTTGAATGCGTGACGATCACGATGGTGTCATTTTGGTTCGAGGAAATTCGTTCACTCATTCGCCCTTCCATTACCAATACCATGGCCGTTGTCGTCCTTTTGATTCCTGATTCCTCAACTCTCCTCTTTTCTCTAATCACAAGTCCACCTTCCGATCGTTGGCTATTCCTCCCTGCTGGTTCATTGTGTTGTCTCTTTCTTCTCCCTAAGAAGGAAATGCGGCCACGTCGTTCGCCCGGGCGACCCGTCCACTGCCGCACGCTCCAACCTGCAGAGTCCTCACAGGGTGCTCTTCAAATACCCACTGCGCTCCGCTTTGTAGGACGTACTGGTACGCCACGAACTGGCCGGCCTTCAACCAGAGGTCCACGTACCACTCGGGATTCGTAGACGTGTAGTTCCCCGGATTCAGAGGGAGGATGATATCGTCCGCGTTGTTCAGCGCACCACCTAGCTTCGTGACATTCCCCAAAAGGAAGACGTTCTGCCCGAACGATGTTGTGGCGTTGACGCTGAAGATCACTTCCGATTCGCAGTCCTTGGTCACATTGGGCGCCCCGGCTGCGAGGGCCGGCGTATAATTCCCCGTGGCGTTAAAACTCGTTCCACGACACTGGCCTCTTGTGAGGTTCGTGTTCGCTAATGGACGCGAGGCACCCCAGCTCATTGGGAATTGACCTGCCCGACGACGGGACATGGTCACAAAGGAAGCGAATGACCAGGTTAACTTGGACGCGGAGGTGGAAAAGCCGGTGGTGCGGTCGAATTGTTCTGAGATGCTGCCGTTGGAGGGGAGGTGTTGCTGGACAGCAGAGACAAAGCCGTCCGCATATGTTGTCATGTTGGCTAAGATCTGGTTCATCACATTTCCCGTGTAGAGTCCGATGCTGATGGTGGGAAAAAGATCGGTGAAGAATGGAAGGCTGTAGTTGTCTACGGTGAGCTGACCAGCAGTTCTGATTTGATGGACGGCATCATAGAGCATTTCTGCGGCGCCAAGGGTGCAAAGTGGCCAAGGGTTGCCGCCGTAATAGGTGTCCTCCGGGTATCTGCCAATTAGCACAGCGTTTGGAGGTGGTGCGTTTTTGTTGATCGGATAGAGATTGCGGAAGCTGTCAACCAGGACTTTGTGTGTGGCGAGCATCTTTGAGTCGCAAGGCTGGAAGTCTAGGGAGGACTTCGTTAGAAGTGTCAAAGGCAGGCCGTGAATAGTATGGAATTCTTACCGCTAGCATTGCACGTAGCGTTCGCATCGAAAACCGAGATGCTTGCCAAAATCGGGTCCGAGTTGATACCGCTACGAATGACGTTGTTGACGTTCACGTCAGCCGTGAGGTAACCCCCAGTGGCGTTCCAGAAATTGTTCTGTAAAAAGCACAGGACTTGAGGTGCCTGAGCACAGGGTGAGCAGGTTGTGTTTAGCTGTCTCGCCAGAAGAGCTCCTTGGACAAGAGCGCGATGCTGGTTGGCGATAGTGAAGAAAGACGATCCGTGGACTTCCTCCCAGAGATCATAGCCCGTCTAGCAATTGGGAGCTTAGCTGAATGGGCACATTGGCTGACAGACCACCCAATGGCTTACCTGATTCCAATACTGGCCCACGTATCTCAAGTCGTTGAGGACCAGCGGCCAATAGATCTGCTTGTACAGAGCCGTTTCGTTCAACTTGAAAAGGACAGGAGCCAGATCCATAAAGGCAATGGCCCTCAAGGCGGGACCATCACGCTGCGGCCTACCCCAGGTGCCGTCGAACCTGGTAAGGTTGGTATAAAACTTGGCTTCCCCGAGGCCGTCGCCTGCTGGCCATAGCGAGCCAGAGGGGTTGGTGACGGTCTGCAGAATGGCTTGAGCAGTGGTGTAATCCTCGATGGTTTTTCTCAGAGTCAAGTTTCCGAATACCAGCTCCTCAATGAGCATTCTGTAAGTCAATGCCGAATCACGAGTCCAAGTGTAGAAATAATCTGCAAGCATCTATCAATTTTTGCAGCTCTCTGCGTTTAGTAACGGAGAAGCGACAAAACCCACTAGGATTGACTGTTGAGGGAGACGCGACGACGACGCCAGGGCTGGCACCTGGAACCCAAGTGGAGTTGAGGCCACCGATGTTGGCCAGGACGCCCTGGATGGATATAGCTTGCTCCTGAGGAATGAATGTCGACAAGGGAGCTTGTCGTTTCTCTAGGGCCGGAGACGACGCAACCAGAGTCAAGAGACTCGCTAGGAACTGCGAGGAACGCAACATTGTGAAGAGATGAGAGCAAAAAATCAAGTAAACAACAGGTCGTCCTGTACAAGGCTGGGAGAGGGAAAGGGGGAGTAGAATGGGAACGGCGGTGGTGGGGGGTTTATGATGATGACGGCTTCATGTCCAGTTCCAAGGCTTAAGGGTGTTTTACCTGTATAGGGCGGAGCTTATGCAGCTGTCACCTGTGCGACAAGCGTAGACGATGAGTGAGGGCATGGAGCTTCATTCGATCTGGGGAAGCACGGAGGTCTGAAGAAAAGCATTGGTGGAGGGAACACGTAGTGGTGCATATTGTATACGAGACACTACGGCGGGGTATTAGATAGTGAGTAGCATTTGATGTCACCGCCAAGCATTTGGCATTTGACACTTTTAATTCTCTTTTCACTTTCCTCTCTCTTTGCATTCAGTTCGACTGCAACTTCCCGCGAAGCAGACCGACGGCCAGAATGCATACTCTTGTTCCTACTCTTCAGCCAGGGTGATCCTGATACGGGTACAGCCATGTGCATATCCCCCCCTCCGCCCACAAATCATGCTGCTTAGCAGCCAGCTGGCCAAGTAGGTCCCGAAGTACGGAATACTATGCCAGAATTCCGGATGGCTCGGTTTGATCCTCGTCCGTCTCTTCTCCAGGCCCCCAGGCGAACCGTGGGCTGTATAAATAGCCATTGGGATGTCCCCAGTCCCACTCTTCTCTACAACCTGTCTTCTTGTATCTTCTCTTCCTGCCCTCCAGAATGCCTGCTGACTCAACCACTGCTCACCCCGGTCGTCGTCTCTTCCCTGTGGCCATAGACGAAATCGCTGAGAATGACCCGGCCAGAACTTGGGCTTCGATTCCCCTGTCATCTACTCTGTCCCACGGGTATCGGGACATCTCTTTTCGCGCTTTCGCAAATGCAATCAACCGCGCTGCACGCTTCATCAGGACTACCTTTGGCTCCGCCGCCCATTTCCCAACTCTGGCCTATGTCGGCAAATCCGACATGAGATATCACATATTGTCCATGGCAGCTGCCAAAACTGGCTACCAGGTAAGGCGAGTCCGACTTCGGCTCAGACACGTCAGGTCATACCTTGGCTCACGGATGCTTCCGAGGACAGATTCTGTTTTCGTCTCACATCAACAGCCTCGCAGCCCATTTGAATCTGCTCCAGCTGTGCGACTGCCATCTTTTCCTCTCTGCAGAAGGCGTGGATGTGTCAGACATACTAGCTGCTCGGTCAATGAACCATGCTGTCTGCCCAGAGTTAGATGAACTGCTAGACCCTACTCCCGCAGAAAAGTACCCAATGCCCAAAACGTTCGACCAAGCCGCTCAAGATACTTTCTTGATCTTGCACAGTTCAGGCACGACTGGCCTCCCAAAGCCTATTCGCATCACCCATGCGCAGATGGCCGCCAATGACCAGATTACTCAGTTGCCCGAGGAGTGTCAGTGTGGAGGCCCCGGCTTTCGCAGGATCAACCCTCTGAACGCTACAGCCGGAAGACTGATTGTGCCATTTGCCCCCTTTCATGTCATCAGCACCATAATCCTGATGTGTTTCACTGTCTTTGGCAAGACCACATATGTTTTCGGACCTTCGGACCGGAGTATGAATGCAACGGACTTGCTCGACGCCATTGTGTATGGCAAGGGGAATTGCATCTTCTGCGCTCCCGCGGTTCTGGAGAAATATGCCTCTTCGGATCAAGATCTCGCAAGGCTAAGTTCATTATCTAGTATCACGTATGGCGGTGGTATGGCCGTCCACTCTGAGTCCACGTCCACTACTCGGCTAAATCTTCTCATAGGTGTGCTTTCGCCTCGAGCCGCAACCATCCTCACAAATCGCCTAAAGGACACTACATTTACCCAATTCTTCGGCGCCACAGAGACCGGGTGGTGGGCACTCTACCAGGTCGGTACGGAGGAGATGGAATATCTATCGATCGACGCGTGCCATATGGGCATAGAATGGCGTCCTGTGGCAGCCGACAGCGAAACTCAACCATCATCTTCCGCGATAGCAGTTGGTGACTCGAAATCACAGCCCGCTGCCACCACAACACTCCATGAACCGGTTATAGTTCGTTTCAAAGATCCAACGGCCGTGTCCCGTCAAACCGTCTTCCAAACCTTCCCACACCTAAGCGAGTACGCGACGGGCGATCTCTTCGCCCCTCACCCGAGTCGGCCCTGCACGTGGAAATTCGCGGGCCGCGTTGACGACCTGATCCTCTTCGGCCACGGCATCAAATTTCACCCGGCCGGCATTGAGGCCAAGATCCAACACGGCCACGATCGGGTCCAGGACGTGCTGCTATGGGGAGACGGGCATCAGCAAGCAATTGCATTGATTGAGCTGACGGAAGAGGGTCTAAGGGATATGGAGCGGGGAGGTGCAGACGCGGCGCAGCTGCGGAGTGAAATAGAACTCTTGATCGACCAGGTCAACGTTGAAGCGCCTGTAATTGCGAAGCTCACCAAGACGCATGTTGTCTTCGCCGCGAGGGAGAAACCCCTTCCTCGTACGTCAAAGGGCAGTTTACGCCGCAGGGAAGCAGCCAGAGTCTACCGGGCCGAGATTGACGAGGTGTATCGAGTGCATGGTGACCAAATGGGGAGCATGATGTCAAGAGTGCACTAATGACCGACTCTCCTGCCCGGATCAGGCCCGAAACCGGGCTCCTATTAGTTCTTGAAACAGAGAGTCGAGATGGAGCGGCTCGCACGCCCTTCCTTTCTAACACATTGCTCCCCATCCAGGGACGCTATGCCCACCCTAGCAATAGAGGTTCTTCCAAAACTCAATATTGCATCCGCGCTCTCATGGCTGCATATTCGCGCTGCGTAATGGGGTCGTACTTGGGGGGACGAGCGTCGTCGAAGCGCAGACACGCGATGACGGTGTCGGGATCGGTGGTCAGGAAGTAAGGGATCGAGTAGCGGGCGCGGGTCAGCCTCTCGTCGCCGGTAAAGCGGTCCTGAAGGGGCGGGAGCTGGACGCGATGCGCCGTCGACGTGAGGTAGTCGTTGCTCCAGCGCATGAGCAGATCGCCCACGTTGACCACGCAGGTGCCGGGGATGGGGTCGACGTCGACGAACTCCCCCTGGTCTTCCTCTGTCTTCCCGCCTGCAGCAGCACGCCGTCGCTCGACCTGCAGTCCGCCGCAATCGTCCTGGAACAGCATTGTCACGCTGCTCCAGTCCGTGTGCGCGGGCATGCGCGCGACCCTGCCCCCTTCCACCGCCGCGGCCGGGATGGCCGGGTAGTGCAGCAGGCGCAGCTGGTTGTGGTGGCCGTCGTGGAAGTTCAGCAGGTGGTCCTCGTCCGCGAGCCCCATACCCAGGGCCAGCGCGCGCAGGATGTGCTTCGCCGCCTCGAAGCACGTCCAGTAGAACGAGCTCATGAACGGCCGCCACTCCGGGAGCACCTCCGCGGGCGGCCACACGTTGGGCTGGTCTGGGTTGGTCTCAGAGCCGACTTCGTAGCTTTCCTGTTTGGAAAAGAGATATATTAAAAACAATAAAAAAAAAATAAGATCGGTATACCGTGTGAACAGAATCGATAGTGTGGGGTGAGGAAGAACCCTGGTAACGAGAAGAGAAAATTGTGCACAAGGATGCCTGCCCCCCTCTCTTTCTCCTCGTGGGTAAATGGGATACAACGGACAGAGAGACACAGGAAGGAGAGAGCGCGTACCTTGTAATCCTGCACCTCCCTCAACTTCCTGACAGCGTCCTCGTCGTCTTTCTTGGACATGGCGCTCGACACCTTCTCCAGCCCTGGCCACGAATATCCGCGGTGCACCGCCCAGCCAGGCGGATGCGGCGCCTTCATCTTGTCCTCCATCGGCAGGGCGAAGAACCGCTTGGAGAGCGCGAACGCCTTGTCCAGCTCATCCCCCGGCACCCCGTGGTTCTTGACGTACACGAAGCCGACCTCGCGACATGCGCGGACGAGCTTTCGCGCCGCCTTCAGCCGAGCCTCGTGTGAGGTGTCGGCTGAGAGTGGTGGCGATGTGAATGGTGAGAGGTCGACGATGGGGATGTTGTTGGCGTCGCTCTGGCTGGGGCCGGTGTCCTCTGATTGGAGGATTGATCCCATGTTTGCTACTAGAATTTGCGTGCTTTGGACCCCCAAGTCGAGGTGAGTGTCGATGCGGGTTTCAAGGGAGAATTACAGAGTGTGGTCGATGAATGATGATTTTTTGGAGAGTAAGCAGCATCGAAGATCTCACGGGCTTGTACGAGGTAGCACAATCGACATTGTCAAGAGCAAATGGGGCTGCAACTCGCTTTTTGCATACGGGGCATTCCACGCGCGGCAAAAGATCAGTTACAGTGCCCTATTCCGGTAAAACTGCTTGCCCTTCTCGCGCCACCGCCGCATAGCAGAAGGAGCAACTAACTCCGGTTTGAATCGTGGTTGTATGCGACTTCTGTCACAGGTGGTCAGGGCTGACCCATACGTGACTGTGAGATGCATTGAATCAGTTCGAGGTTATGCCATTGCTGGTCTAAGCTAGCAAATTCAAGCCATCTGGGTATCCACCACCACGGCATTGAGCAAACATTGCCAGAATGAGTGAGAAAGAGAGCCCGCAAAGCACCTTGCCATGCACACCAAGCTGATTTTTCTTTTGGAATAGCCATATATCATCGTAGGGGATCAGTGATTGGTAGCAGTTGAGAGAGTCGGTCTTGCCGCTCAGCCAGGAGCGGCCTGGTCGTGTACATTCAAGTCATGGTAATCACGTTTACTCGTCGCCGCCCTTCTTCTTGGATTTCTTGCCAACGGGTAGCCCTTCTTTCTGGGTGTGGACCTTGAGTCTTGTCCACGACTCTTCGGGGTCCCATTCGAAGCCTTTGAGGTATGGCTCTTCCATCTCGTCATCAGCCTGCAAATAAGACGTCAGTGTGTGATCTTGGTCAATTGTCTAGATATATTGGATACAACGGAAGGACTTTACCTTCTTCTTGAATTGCTTGTGAATGGCATCCAGCGCATCCTTTATCGTGACACCTTTCAGGTTCCTTGCAGTGACCTCGAGACCTAGGGGGAAGTGCAAATCGATCTTCTTGACGGGGGGAGTGGTGAGCAGCTTCTTCAGGATTGAGGGATCTTCGACCGTGGAAGGCGAGGTGTTGATTTTCCTGGCTGAGTCAACTCCGAGCGATCAAGGGGACGTGAGGAATCCACTCTTACCATCCGGTCTTTTGCGTCTCAGGAGCGACGGCGATTTTTGTTCCCTCCTTTTCTGATCTCTAATGAGCAAGAATCCCTGAGGCTTCAGCTAGTGAGCTTACCAAGGTCATTGATATTCATGACGCCGGGAGCGCTGGATGTTGTTCTTCGCTTGGTCTCCTTGGCTGCATCCTTGTGTGCGGCATCATCGACACCGATGGCAGAGTCGACCTTTGTGAGATCTGAAGTGTCGGCAGACATGTTGACTGTGACGAGTTGGAGGTTAGGTGATGAGTGAGCGAGTCTGAGAAGGAGCAAGTGGTCAGAGTTGAGAGCAATGTGAGGCGGAAGAGAATGTTGCCAATGTAAGGTTCAAGTGATACATACCAAGAACCAATAGGTGAAGTGGGAGCACAGATACCCGATGGAGGGTACGATTGTATGTGATGGACGAGAGATTTGCCTACAGGTGGGATGGCAGGATGGAGGATGGTTTGGATGAGAGAAGGGGAGGTGAGGGAGAGGGGGAGGAGAGATGGACAGCTGAGGCAGAAGCAATTGAGGGGTCAAGTCTCTCAGTCAAGTGACCCGAGAGCAAGAGCTGTGCACAGCCAGGGTGGTGGGAGGCGGATGGTGGGTGGTGAGAGTATCCCTAACCTCACGCGACAAAGCACCTCAGCTTCCTCCACTCAGGCGACCGAAGTGGCCCCTACCCAGCCCCTGGCCTGCGCCATCCCCGCACTTCCAGGTAAAAGAACGCCTAAGAGGCCTAGTGAGCCCCACCGAGCCATGCCACAAGCCAGAGGTCACCGGCCTGCTCGGAGAATCCAAAAATCCGGGGTAATCCCTTCGCCCCTTTTTGCAGGCCTTGGCACCATCCAATACAGCACGCTCGAGATATACCGGCTGTCCAAAATCTAAAAGCCTGCCTGTCTCTTCGTCCCCTTCTTGCCCTTCTTCTCTGCTTGTCTCGTCCCATAAGCACCTCTCTCCGGCTGTGTCATGCTCAATCCTGGTAGTCCAGTCGTTTGACTCGAGCTCGGTGCAGCTGGCTGACTGCTTTGCACCTCTCGCTCTGGCAGATCGGAGACCTTGGGTCTGCTGCTGATGCCGGGCAATAAGTTTCGTCGCATCATAACCTCTTGACTGATGAGTTGAGTTTTTTCCAATTTCCGCTCTAGTCGAGCGGCAGATTTGAGGGCCTTCTTCCTCTCTTTGGTGTTCAACGACTCTGCCGCTATCTCCTTCTGCGTGAACTTGATCTTTTGATTTGTTTGCTGGTAGGAATAATCTGCGGGATTCTGTTGTATAGTATCCGGGAGATGGGCTAGAATGTTGGAGATGTTCGCGTGATGGTCGAGCAGTAAAGGCGGCACTTCACGATGAAATGTTGCGTATTTCCGTAGACGGGTGACTGCAGGTTCTTCTGCATCGGGAAGAGTCTCTGGTGTTGGTGCCTGCGAAAACTCTTGATCATCCGATTGTAGACCTAGTGACGGAGATGGGACCTCACCATCCCGTGTCCGGGTCGAATATGGTAGTGGAGAATCAGATGGGTGAGAAAGATTCTCGGAAATCAACACGAATGCCCCCAAAAAGCTATCTCCCACTATCTGGCGGACTAGCCTTTCGCGATTGACCCGACCGCGGTCTGTGACTTGACCTGATAGCGATTCGACATATACTCTAACCAAGCTCTCGTAAAGGTCAAGAAGTAAATGCCTGTGCGAAGCACTAGGGAAGCCCCCTACAGCAGAAGCGGCCGGTTCGACGGTAATACTGGCTTGGGGCGCGAGGGTATCAAGCCAGAGAGTCGCGATTTGAGAATCTTCTTCCACATCCGTGATGCGACACCTGTCGACAAGGTCTGATATCAGATGGATGGGCGTTACCGTATCCTCGTCTTTGAGACGTTCTAGATGTTCAATCGCTTGTTGCAAGGTCGACCTGAAAGACATACCATCGTTGTCCTTTTCCATCAAAGTTTCGTAGCGCAGAAGACCCCGCCAATTCCGAGAACTGAAAGGAACAGGTTGTACATCTTGTGAAGTGACATGCGCAGCGCTGGCTTCGCTAGTCAAATATTTTGTTTCTCCGTCATCCGCTATAACAAAATCGTCGAGATCCTCGTCTAGATCCTCGTCTGAACCATCGTCAACGACATATTCAGAGCTCAATGGATGGGTATTCAGAAGCTTATCCAGAGTCCGGGGCAATGATAAATGTGGCACCTTCTCCCTAAACTTGTTTGGTAGATGACCCGAAAGGCCAAATTGCTCGAGTTCATGCTTGTACAATGCTTCGATAACTTCCCCTGTAGCCAAGCAGGCAATGAGCTTGATGAGACCGAATCCGCCAGCCGCCAAAGCCCGATCTTGAGTTGAGAAGGCTACTGGGCACATGATGATATCAGTGACATCCCTCATGCGTTCTGTTAGATGCTGCGGTAACTGAAAAGTTGAAGGATCACGGATGGCGACAGTCGTCGAAGAGGAATCCTCTTGTTCAAATTGGTACAGGACGGCGAAATGGCTAGTCGCTGAATAAAGGAGTACCCACGAATCTAAAACTATATGTTAGCGATACGCTAAGTTGAACAGTAGATCCCCGTACCTTGCAGAGTTTCAAAGACACCCATACGGAGACCCAGATCGGTGCGATCGCGGTAATGATTCCAAGAACATACCAATTCAAGCGCTTCCTTTGGATTTCTCATCCTCCAAGTGCTCTGAGACGAACTGAATATGAGGAAGCGTGACGTCGTCAGGACGAATATGAGATCACTCCGACGGTCGCTGATTTTGACATCAAGAATCAGGTTCCGATCTGACAGGGATCCCAGGCGCATGTCGACCTGACCCAAAAATGATCCTGTCTGATCAAAAGCCGCAGCAACGCGTCGATTGCACACCAAGAGTCTGTCCATAACTCCTTTCGGGTTCGTTAACCAACAAGCTCGGTGCCATTTATCCCTGTATGTTGAGATCCCTGAGAACAGAGATTGCTGGCCGGAACTGCTTATATGGTTTGACCCTTGCAGAGATACTTGGTGTAGAATGCGCGCCGACCTTGATATTCTTCCCGTGACCTTCCAGACGCTCCATTGCCCACCGGTGTCCACAATTACCACCCGACTCCGATCCTGGGGATTGAATATGGCGTGCGCGTGAGGTTCGGCTCCCGTTCTCGAACATGGAATGGTGACGACTGGACATGGATCCAGAAGCACCTCAGGCACTTTGTGCTTTGACAACGTGGGCCGCAAAATAGTCGTGCCACTTGGCTTGACAACAAGAAATTGCGTGCCCTTCACATGACTGGCGGATGATATGTGAAGTATTTCGTCTGTCGACTCCGCCCAGTGCCCCAGCACGTTGCCAATGAAAGGAACTGTGCACAAATTCAGCAGACCAGCCTCGTTGCGGATGGCAACCTGACGCTCCTCTATGGCAAGGAGCAGAAGAATGCCGTTATTCGAGCAAGCTCGAAATGCAACGATCGGAGTATATGGGGCGTCGTTGTGCAATCTAGAGTCAAGCGAAGGTCGAGCATGTCCAAGAGCCAGGACGCTTTCTGATGGTCGATTGAGCTTTTCGGACTGAGAGGCTGTCGTATTTGACTGACTGGGTAAATCGACAGCAAGCAAGGCTGCGTCGGGGACTCGCTTCAGGAATAAATTCTGCAGTCCACGACCTAGTCTAGAGTCTTGCGCTTTCTCTCTTGCTTGTACAGAGTCTGGGGCAGAGTTCCACGTCCGTTCGTCCACCAACAGAAAGTGAGATGAATGGTTCCAGCTGGCCTGCGTTCTCTGTCGATCCTCGGCGTCTTGAGTCTGATGCCGGCGCAAAAACGTCCATTCATGCCTGCGGACATCGTAAGTGGCAGTACCATGGTGTCCAAAACTCAGCGCATTTGTTTCGTGGACATGATGGCCGACGCGCCGAGCGTCAGCCATTCGAACGAACTTTTGCCGGTTGCGAACAAAGTCGTGAGTGCAGGAAAGACATGGTCAGAATTGACGCGTGCGTGAGATTTGGAATTGAGGCCGATCAGGTTCTGAGTTCGCCTAGCTGTATGTTTAACCTGATTTAAAGATAAAAGTGAGGTGGAGTTCGAACGTTTGCAACCGCCTCAATTTCATAAAAAAAATTCGCATTAGAGTGGATTGCATCAATCTACGACAAGTTAGTGTCGGCCTGCGTCAGCCGAATTCCAGAGGTATATTAGATACTAGGCAGAGGATGATATAACACTGCTAGTTGGCTACAACAGCACATTTCCTCTGGGGAGTGTAAGAATAAAAGAGAGGGTTGTTGGTTTAATGATGAAGCTTGTTTTTGTACTTTGACCCTGTGATACAGACCTCATACGGTGTGTGTACGGCTTGGCAGTCTCCTCGCTCGTCGTACTCGTACACACTGATACACCAGGATGACAGAGAAAAAAAAGTTTAGGGAAAGAAGAAAGGCGCAGATGGCCACAAGCGACCGTAGTTTCTGGCCGGCAAAAATCAGAAATACTCTTAGCAACGCTTGGTCTTGAGTTTCAGTTAGTTGGTGATATTATTGAGCTTTTTCCATGAAATGAACGTACTTCGATCCCTGGGCGAAGAATTAGCATCATCATAATGTGAAGTTACATATACGTCTTGTACTCACAAGGTCCTCCGGGTTATGAGCCCGGCGCGCTTCCGCTGCGCCACGTTGCTCTGTGTGCTGATTTACGAGGGGTATTTTGCATTTATAATCTATAATCATGTATTTTTGAGCGGATGTGGATGGGGGCAGTGCCAAGAGTCTTATGTCAGACACTTCTGTCGGCATCCTAGTTCTTCCGACGGGCTTGGCAACCGCTTCCGCACAGGCAAGCTCCCCTCCTCCATGTCAGGCTTTGGTTAGTACTACTGTACGAGGTACAGCGTGAGGACTTCTCTTACTGTGAAATGTGTCGCCCCCCAAGCCGGCAATTCTCCGTCTCGCAAAAGACCCGGCTCGTCCGTTTCGGCCGATTTACGCAAGTACGATGGAACATGAAGCTCTACAAAATCCTAATTCGACTTCGTTCAATTCGCTCTCGCCAGGCACTCCTTGAAACCCCACGTAAATGTTTTCTCGTACGACTAAGCATGTATCCAATGTTCCCCACCTCCCCATCCGGGTATGTCCAGGAACTGGACTGGCTGGCAGTTTGACCCTTTAAGCATTTGCTCTTGTTTAGGGTATTGCTGCTGTCGGCTTGATGAACGTGACTAGTCTTTCTATACGAGGTGATTGTGTGATGCGATGGGGTGACGCTTTCCTGAACATTCCACTCGCAGCAAAAGATATAAATATGGAGTTGAAAACGAAGGGTGGTCTGCTCGCTATCACCAGATATTCAGTTGCCCCGAAAAGCACCAACATTTCCCAACAACCATGTCGACCAACTTCCACGCCCTCGTCTTCGGAGCATCTGGCATATCGGGATGGGCGCTTGTGAAAGAGTCCCTGAGCTATCCCACTCCCACCACTTTCAGTCAGGTCACCGCGCTGTCAAATCGTCCCTTATCGATTTCGGACGCCCATTGGCCTAACGATCCACGACTGCAACTGGCCAGCGGCATTGACCTTACGGCCCCCGTCGACGTTGTTGCTGAGGCGCTGAAGGAAAAGGTCCCGAAGATCGAGACTGTTACTCATGTCTTCTTATTTGTCTACATTAACACAGGGAAAGACCAAAAGACGCTCAAAGAGGTCAACACTAACCTCATCAAGACCGCTGTAGAGGCTATCCAAGAGGTCTCGCCCAACATCAAAAGCTTCATCCTACAAACTGGTGGAAAGGCGTATGGACTGGGTATTAATGGCTACCTCTACTTCTTGGACCTGATTAACCGGAACTGCAGAACGCCCTGATGTCGTCAAAATTGTGGCTCCGCTCAAGGAATCATACCCTCGAGTCCCAAAACCGATCGCCGACGATATCTTCTACTACTCTCAATACGACGTGCTCGATTCTTTGTCGAAAGGGGCCTCGTGGACATTCACCGAAATCAGACCAGACGCTATGATTGGATTTGTCCCAGGGACAAACGTCATGAATCTTGCTCAAGGACTGGCATTCTACCTAAGCCTGTACCGCGAAGTTCATGGAGCCGGGGCCAAGGTCCCGTATCCGGGCGCTGAGCATGGCTACCGTCACAAACATACTGACACCTTCCAAGACATTGCGGCGAAGATGGAAATATATGCGGCTTTGAACCCCGAGAAATGTGGCTCTGGAAAGACCTTTAACGTGACAAACGGCGACGTGGTGACTTGGGCAGACAAGTGGCCCGGAATCTGCGCTTATTTTGGTCTTGAAGGGATTGGTCCGCAGGGCACTTTTGAACCCCCAGCAGAGTTTGTCAAGAGACATGCTGAAACCTGGAACAAATTGGTGGCAAGAGAAGGGCTCAAAGCTAGCCAATTGGACTCGTATTACTGGCCTTTCATGGACGTTATGATGGACAAGGCGTTCTTTGACCGCCAGTATGACTTGAGCGCCACTCGGGCAGTGGGTTTTGAGGAAACTATCGACACTGTCAAAGCCTACGCAATCGCTTTTGACAGGATGAGAGCCGCAAAGATCATTCCGTAGGCGGAAGGGCCATATCATACAGATGATGTCGGGTGAAGGCACAGAACTGCATGCGTGGCTCGCTTAATTTTCACCCCTTTCAAGTGGATAGTGTTGACAGGTTCCTTAATTTCGATCCAGCATGGGCATCTCTCTTAGCGAGATATACCTCTACACATAAATCCCTCGTGGCAAGCGATAATGTCGAGTTTCACTGCTGTCAGCTCGATGTTTCAAAAGACCGTCATTTCAGTTGTGCGAGCTGATGAGACGCAGCGCGTGACGTCGGGAATTACGGTGGCGCACATAAATATTCACAGCCCACTCTCTCCTGTTCTTCGTCCCTCGCTCGTCTCCGTCTGATATATCACTATGTGTTGCGAATGGCGCGGATGGATACAATGAGGTGAAATCAGAAATAACACTCGTTGAGGCGGACTATCTCGGCGATGAACAAGGAAGTACTCTTTCAGCATCTACGCATATCCTTGTGCCTACAGCCTTTGCCAGCTAAGGGTCGATCAACTACTCCCCCTTCAGCCCTGTCGAAATGAGCTGTGCGTGGGGTGGTAAGCATGATGAAGAGAAATTGCCTTCTCTGCCAAACCAGAGCTCCTCCCTCCGATCAGACAGAGATTGAACCATTTCACATGGGCCTGGTTCTCGACGACGATGGCCACAGGTTTGCTGGCAACTGTCATCTACCAGACACCCTACGAATTCCGTGGCTTGACCACAATCGGTAAAGTCATCTTTATTATCGATCTGATCATGTTCGTATCCTTCACAGTCTTGATAATGAGACAATTCATTGTGGCACATGGTTCCTTTAGACATTCATTCATCCATCCCGGAGAAGCCTTCTTTATTGGAACACTCTGGGTCTCGGTCAGCCTTATTATCCAAGGTTTGGATTCATATGGTCACTCTGCTGGTTGCGGGGTCTGGCTTGACAAGGCGATGAAGGTATGCTTTTGGGTGTACTGCAGCTTGACCCTGCTCTTTGCGATTTCTCAGTACGACCTCCCGTTCGTTACTCAAAGGATCAACATCCAAGGGATGACGCCTGCCTGGATCTTACCCATGTATCCGCTCATAGTCATAGGACCACTGGCAGGGGTGATTCTTCAACATCAACAGCCTCCCGCCGGAGTCCCTGTTTTTGTTGCCGGAGTCACTTTCCAAGGCCTGGGGTGGATGGTCATTGTCTTCCTTTACGCGATTTGGGTTATTCGTCTATTCTCTGCCGAACTCCAAGTACCGTCTCTGCGGTCTGGCATGTATGTCGCAGTAGGCCCGACAGCATATACCGCCGCGGGCTTAGTCATTCTTTCTGAACGAGCAACGTCAGTCCTCCCCGTTGATTTTCTGGGTGTACAGACAGTCTCAGCACCTGAGATTCTCCGTGCAATGGGCAGCATTGCAGCGATCTTCCTCTGGCTGCTTGCGTTCTGGTACTGTGGCATTACAACAATCTCCGTCTTCAATGGGATCAAGACCATGTCTTTCACGCTCACATGGTGGGGGTTTGTCTTCCCTAAAGCAGGCCTTGCGCTTGCCACGACCGCCATTGGGACCGTGCTTGATAGTCCTGGTATCAAATGGGTCAGCTGCGCGATGATCTGCGGTATTGTTCATGCTGTGGCTAATTGTGGGCGTAGCCCATGGCCCCGCGGTTTGGAAGGGCCATATTTTGTGGGAGGGGAAGGACGAAGATGCTTGAGGCAATGGGTTACACACGCCATTTATTTATTTATAATTATAAAGACAATATCGGGAAGTTCTTTCCAGTGGACAGGGGACGCACAGAGAAAGATGCTGGTAAGTGATCTGACTGGATGCTTTAACTATCTCTGCAATCGACTACCACTTGTCATCATCTTTTCGACCAAACATATCGGCTATCATGGAGAATGCCTTGCTGAGGACCAATCAACAACAGTGGCCCCTTCAATTCATGCGCACGGCGCCGTCACCGGCAGATTCCGGTCCTCCATCTCAGCCTCGAACCCATTGAGAGGCTACTCGGTACTTAGCAACTTCGAGCTGAGCATGTGCAAGCGCCCTCGCCGCTCGGCAGGGAATGCGATTGGCGGCACACAACGACCACGGGCCCCACGCATCCTCTCGCTGGCTCTCATTCGCTTTTTGTACGGATCTCTTCGAGTTGGCCTGGGATTGAGCCCAACAACAAGGGCCTAGGGGATCAAACTCAGCTGAAAGGTGCAGCTCTAGGCCGGAGTTTCTCATTCGCTGTCGTCCCATCTCTGTCCCCTTATTATCTCTTTTCGTCATTAGCCGCGACCATGAACTTCTTTCCATCCTTTCCAAAACCTCGACGACAACAGAAGCCGCCCGAAATGGTGCCCCCTGTCACTATCCGCAACATCAGCAACAATCCGCTGACCCTGGTGCTGGTCGAGCATTTCGATCCTGCGCCGGATGAAGGATTCCAGATGCAAAATGTGACGGCTTCCTTGGCCACGATCACGAATGGGCTGGGCCTTACGAACAACACCACCCGCAAAGCCGTGCCTCAAATACCTGCGGACGCGAGGCCCTTTGCGACCAGAGAGGTTTCGATCAAGCTGCCGCCGTTCACTGTGGTGCCCACGGACATCAAAGCTGTCATCAACAAGTCCAATGAGCGCCTTCGACTGACATTCCAGACAGACCTGGGAGGGAAGCATCAGATGTACTGCCCTGTGCCGACGGCGGAGACGGCGTCGCTGGTCGCTCTCGCGGCGAACCCCAAGTTGCGTTTTACAGGTATCTTTCTCCCTGAGACTTCTTATGTGGCTCTGTACAATACCTCGCACCTGGAAACCTGGATGAAAGATCTCCCAGACCACACTCCACTCGGAGTCCTGTCGGTTCCGGGCACACATAATTCGCCTACGCATCACCAAGCCGCGCCATCCGTGCGTTGTCAGGCGGTGTCGCCGAAGGAGCAGCTCAAGAACGGCGTCCGCTTCTTTGACATCCGCGTCCAGGTCCCAGAACCCTACGACCCGAACTCGGACAAGCTCATGCTTGTTCACTCTTCCTTCCCCATCTCTCTCACAGGCAACAAATACTTCCGTGATCTCTACAATCAGATCCTCGAGTTCCTCAAGCAAAATCCCAGTGAAACCCTCATCTTATCACTCAAGCGTGAAGGCACGGGCAAGGGCACAGATGAGCAACTCTCCCGCATTCTGAAAAACAACTACACCAACCCACGCGAGTGGTTCACCGAGCCGCGCGTGCCGTCTCTGGGCGAGGTGCGCGGCCGGATCGTCCTGGTGCGACGATTCGTCCTCGAAGAACCCCTACGGCACGAGTGGAACGGCCGGGGATGGGGCATCGACGGCCACGTCTGGGCCGACAACACGCCCAACTCGATGTGTCCGTCGGGTGACATCTGCGTGCAGGACTTCTACCAGGTGATGGAGAAGCCGTCGATCGAGAAGAAGATCACGTACGCGTGCGACCACCTGGAGCGCAGCGGGTCGTGCTGCCTCCTGCAGGGTCAGAACGTGGGCAGCAAAAAGTACCCGCTGTACGTCAACTTCCTGAGCGCGAGCAACTTCTGGAACGTCAACTGCTGGCCCGAGAAGGTCGCCGCAGAGGTCAACCCTGCTATCGTGTCGCACCTCTGTCAGAGGCACATGCTAGGCGACAACGGTCGTGTGAAGGACGGAGACTGGAGCACCGGCATCGTGGTCACCGACTGGGTCGGCCTAGGAGGAGATTGGGACATTGTCCGATGCATTGTGGGCATGAATGCCAAGTTGATCAGCTAGATAGACAGACAGGCGGTACATATCCCAACTTGCATGTTGCCTTTGCTTTTGCTTCTTGCCTTGTGCTCTTGCCGAAATCTGGCATACACACATCCTCCATGCGATTGGCTCGGTGTGTACTTCGTCCTCTATATATGCCAAAAAAAAAAGATTTCATCGCATGTAGCTTTCAAAGGCCCTAACTCTGCGTTTATTGTATTTCAGCTCATGGCAACCAACATATTACTACGCAAAATCTTGTCTTCATTTAACTCATGTCGACGACCATAGTCCCCGGCTCTTCGAGGTATTTCTGCACCACCTGTGCCATCCTCGCCATCGTGGCCCCGTCGACGACCCTGTGATCCGCACTCCAGCTCAGACTGACCATCTGCGCGGGCTTGACGGTGACGCCATCTGCTGCAAAGACCGGGACGGTCTTGACCTTGCCGACGCCCATGATGGCGAGCTGGCCCTCGACGATCACCGGGGCCACGACCTCACCGCCGATGTTGCCGATATTGCTGACGGTGACGGTGCCGCCCGTGAGATCGTCGTTGCCGAGCTTGCCTGCTTGGCCGAGCTGCGAGAGGCGCTGGATCTCGCGTGTGATGGACGTAATCGATCGCCCATTGACGGCCTTCACAACGGGCACGACAAGTCCTTTGGGCGTGTCCATGGCTATCCCTATATTGTGCACCGAGCGCATCATGAGCTGTGGCTTCTTAGGGTCAGTGGTCAAGTCCAGCCGCGCGTTGAGGAGAGGGTACTGGTTCATTGCCAAAGATACGGCCTTGACGATGAAGGGGAGGTACGAGAACTTCGGCGTCGTCGCCTCTTCGGGTTTTCTGGCCGTGTTCAGTCGAGTCCGCATCGAGGCGAGGTTCGTGATGTCGATCGTGTCCGAGTACAGGAAATGCGGGATGGACAAGGCCCCTGTCATGCTCTTGAACATGGCTGACTGGATAGGCGTCAGCCTTTGCGCGCTTTCCGTCTGCTTCGCGTCGATTTCAGGCTTCGACGACGGCCCCGACGATACAATGGTCGGAGGAGTTTGCGCAGGGCTGCCTTGTTCGAGATATCTGTAAACGTCCTCTTTCAAGACACGGCCGTCCTTGCCAGTGCCCGGGATATCTTCGATTGCAATGCCGTGCTCCTTCAACAGACCCCTGACGGCAGGAGTCGCCAGAGAGGCGTATTTGCTGGGCAGCTTAGGCACCGCTGCAGGAGTCGATGTGTCTTGTTCCTCGGGATGTCCGGCCCTGTTATCCTCTGCGGCTTGTTCCTCGTCTGCAATCTTGCCAGGATCGTCCTGGTCCGCCGGCGGCTTTTCAGTCTCTTCAGGTTCTGCATCTCCCTCCACTTCGATGTCGACCATGGCGTCACCCACTTGCACGACGGCGTCCTGTGGGAAATGGATCTTCTTGATGACGCCGCTGAACTTGGACGTGATCTCGACCGAGGCCTTGTCGCTCTGGACCTCGCACAGAGGACTCCACTCTTCGATGGGAGCCCCTTCTTCCACAAACCATTGGATGATCTGTACCTCTTTCACCCCTTCACCGATGTCTGACAGTGTGTGTGTTTCTATCCTGTCTAACCGAGTCGTCGCGTGGAAGTGTCTGCTCATGCGGAGGAAAGAGGCGTATGTTCGAGGACGCGTACCAAGGCTTTGGCTCCGCGCCAGACATTGCAGCCATCGCAAGGCTTGTGGTGAAGGAACGTACTTCATGGTGCAAGTTGGAGGGCAATCCGTCAAGGAGACATGGAGCGGCTCCCTTTTTTCTTTTTGTCTTTCTCCTCCCCGGACACAAGCAAGTATTTGAGCGCAGTGAGATGCTGGAAGCCAACCGCGGATAACCGAGGAGCCGCATTGATGGGCGGTTGTGACGGTGGTGCGGAGACCGGAGACTCACTAGACCCCGCCGCCTCCCCGTGACTTCAGCCAAAGCCTCGTCGCCCTTCAATTTTGTTTGATCAAGAACATACCATATGGTTTAAATGGCACTCTTCAAATTAATCGATTATCGTTCCCAAGGTCGAACTTGTACAGTACCCTGCTTCAACTATGCACCGCCCTCAGTCAGCACCCTAGTCCAGTCAAACTTCCTCCACGTCTTTCTAAAATCCTCGACCCTCTTGTCTGTCCCTCTATGCCACCGTCCTTGCCTCTTGATCACATCCGGTTCTAACCCAAGCATGCCGCCAATGATCTCTCTCGCGAATAGATCGCCTCTGGGCCACCGTTCCTGGTCCTCCACCACATGTCCGATGCCGCCATCCAGTTCGAACCAGACGTGGAAATATGGCATTTCTTTCACCAGACTCCTCCGGAACGCCAGTTTGCCCAATCCGCCAGACTTGGCTTTTGCCAAGGTGTCAATAATCTTCTTGTGCTGGGACCACTCGTCTTCTGTGCTCAGAAAGGCCTCTTTGAAGAAGGCCGGTGCGGTTTCTCCCAGGCTGTAAGGAAGCGGTATGACAGAAAGCGCTGCGTGCGGCTTCCTGTGCGGAAACGCAGCATTCTCATAGAAGATGACGTCGCGACCCTGGTCGTGGTACATGCGCGTGAGCGATTTCATGAAGTTGCGGATCTCTTCCCATTCGTCGTCGTCGCATTCGAGGAGATTTGTGCGATGTTCGGTTGGCACGATCATGGTGGACTGGGGCGAGAGTTCTGGTTCGGTCGGGAGAGTGAGGTATGTTCTTGTCGCGAGAGACACGACAGGAGCGACAGGCGGTGTCTTCGTATCTTCGTGATAGCAGAGCGGACAGTTCTCCAAGATCCTATTGAGTTTTTGATACTCATTGATGGCGACATTGCGGAGGCTGACATCGGACTTGTGTACCCGTTTGGCCAGTTTTTCGGCATTCTCGTCGAGGTAATCAAGGTCATTGCCAAATTTGGCGTCCTTGGCTATCCGCTCCGCCATCCGCAGACCCTCGCCTCCTTGCTGTCCGCGTGTGCGGCGTTCTTCACGGACCATGTCTTCAATGCTCATGTCTTCGTTCTCCTCGACTTGGCCGCGTTCAACTCCTCGGCGGTTCTGCACAGCTTTGACTTCATTCCGAGGCGCGGATGAGAGCATGCGGTTATCCATGGCGGATAGGGTGATTATCGTGGGATCCTGTGACTCGAACGCAGCAAGCGCTTCGGCGTACTCCTTTTCCAAGTCCGCGGTTTTAGGGTCTTTCCGCATTTGAGCCCTCATGAGTTGTGCCTTGAGTTTGTTCAGCGTAGTCTGGTCAACCTTCCGGGTAGTGGCATTGGTTGTCGCGACAGGAATCTGCTCAAGAACTCGGTCTGGACTGGTCTCAGTTTCTCGTGGATGAGGTCGTTTGAAACCGGCATCCATCTTCCGCTCCTGGAACAGCTCTCCGCTGGGCTTGTCCTTGCCCACATAGCCATCACCGTAGGTCTTGCGGCGGTCCAACTCGATCCTTTCCTCCCTCGCGTCATCAAATTCTCGTAGACTGTCGTAGCGTTCCAAGGCAACGTCCTCCACCTTGCGGCCTGTTTCTTCGGCTTGCCGATATACGCCTTTTAGCCTGGTCATACGCCACTGAGAGCCAGCATCTCCAAATGTGTAATCAACTTCGTGGCTGGCTGGTTCGGCTTCGAGCTCGTTGGTGGGAGTGCCGTTCTTGAGATCCCGCAGGTGATGGTTGATTTCTCTTTCATGCAGTTTCAGCTCAAAGTCAGCTTCTAGAGAACCAGACTTCGGCTGCGGCGAGGGTTTGGGTCTTTTCCTCTGGACATAGTCGATATCGAGCGCCGAAGGAGTCTCCATCCAGGCATCACGCTTCAATTCGCCCGAACCTGAGCTTGTTGCAGGTGGCTTGTCCTCCTCTGTGTCCTCCTCTCCTCTACTGCGGCGGTGATGTCTGTGCCTATGTCTACTTTCCGACCCTTCCTCGTCTCTTGAGTGTCTCGTTCTCTTTGACCGGTGACCGTCTTCGTCATCGTAATGCGAGTCGCGGTGTCGAGAATTTCGGTGATGGTGATGGTGTCGGTGCCTGTGTTCGGACTTCTCGTGTTCCTTGCGCCTCTCCCGTCTCTTCTCCGCCTCTTTCTGCTCTGCCAACTCCTTCTCAAAGTCTTCCAGTGTCATTTTCGACAAAATGTACTTGAATGTTCGGGTTTGGTGGAGTGAATGAGATGTCGGGGGAATTTTACCAAAGCTGCGGAAAATGGTTGCGTGGTCTGACGCGAAAGTTGAGAACCCCTCCAAACGTAAATGACAAAACGAAGGGGTTTTGAAATCACCACTCCGTACCGCGTGCTGCTCGTGGGCTTCGGGCCCCCTGAGTGCTCAGCGCCTCAAAGTCTAGACCACGCAGGCACATGGCAATGATACCCGATTTGTTCTTCTACGAGAGCTTTGTGGACTCCTGGTGACGGTGACTGACAGGATTTACAGTATCATTCATATGATAATTTGCTGACGGGATCGCGATGGTGGCGCTCCCTCGAATAATCAAACATTAAGAGGGAATTTCACAGTAATGAGCTCTGTGATCTCTATCTAGGTATTGTTGCTGTTTTGGAGCACTATCTTCAAGCACTTCATAGGATCCCGCTTCATTCCACCTGGTATTTCAAAGCAAATATGTGGCATGGCATTGTCGTCTTCAAGTGCACATCCGAGCAGGCTTGGGTCAAGTTGGACGAAAGTCGCCTTCTGTAGCAAATTGGGGCAGTCCGCGGGCAACCTGACTAGGATCGGCACTTATTCAGCTTAACCGACAGCAGTACAGCTCCAAGATGTCTGGATAGTGCCACCAGGGCCGAAGATCTCCTTGAGGGATTGAATAGCGGACCAAGAACCCATCCCGGATGAGGCCAAACCGCCCAAGGCGAACAAGATCGCGGGAACGCTGTACCACCAGCTCTTGCGAAGCCCGCGCATGTATCGCTTCCAGCCATCATCATGACGAGTGGTGACTCCCGTATACGGATCGAAACCCTCACCAGGCAGGGTTGCCGCATTTTGGATGGCCCAGGCCACGTACATGATGGCGGGAATGCTGTAAGTGAAGTTGAGACTAAGCAGGCCACCGATGAGGTTGGTGATGGCTGTAAAATTGGGCACCGAAACGGCAAGCACCAAGGCGACAATCCAATACACAGGCCCGAGACCCAGCCAGAGATAATATCCCTTCTTCGTAGAGATCGGCGGCAGTCCGAACAGCTCCTGGCCAACTTCCAAATAGACCGTCTTCATGCCGATGTTGAAATACAAAAAGATGGCGAGGAAACCCGTGACCAAAGCCAGAATATTGCTGACCAGTTGCAGACCGTAGGGGCTGACAACCTGGGTGATGCTGGTGATAGAGTATTGACCGATGTAGGTGTAGACGAACGCGCCGAAGAAGACATATACGACCAAGATGAATGTTTGAGCGAGCAGACAGCCCTTCCAGAAGTCCATGGGGTGGCGCATTTCGGACAGAAAGGCAACGAAGAGTAGAGCACCCGAGTAGGCGTAGACGATGGTATCAATACCATTGAACTGAGCCGCGAAAATATCAGTAGTCTGCTGTTGATACTGGGCAGGTGGAGTGCCGACAAAAGTCTTGACCGGCTCGAAGCTTTTCAGAAGGGTTGTCTGGAGAGCGACAGTTGGATCCGGGCCATTGAGAGCGGCGGCCGCACAGATGATGATGAAACTGACGATGTTAAACCACACTGCGAAATTGCATAACCAGCCAAGGTGCTTGAGAGATCGGAGCGCGCCCGAGATCATGCCAATGACCATGTTGATGATGACGATGGCGATGTAACAGACCTTGGCCTTGGCCAGCTGCGACAAAATTTGGGAGTTGCCCATGAGCACAACGCAGACAGAACACCACATCTGAAAGGCTTGGGTGACATTGATGAAGTGACGGGTCTTGGGGCCGAAGAGACGGAAGAAAGGGTCGCCGAAGCTTAACATAGGGTAGCGTGAAGAGTCGAGAGCCAGGAAGACCTTCCAGATCATCAGACCTGAGGCGGCGGCAGCAATCCCGAAAAGCACGAAAATGCCAACACCGAGGCCATAGCCACAACTAGCAAAGACGTAAGGAGTCTGGCTCCAACCGAGGATATCGGTGGTGATCAGGTAGAAGATGGTGATCCAGCCAGTCGTGCGGAGAGCTCGAGCGGCTCGTCGCCACTCGGCATCCAAGTCGTGAGTGCTTGACGGTGCAATTGGGTTCAGCGAGGAATCGCTGTTGTTGGCAACGACATCCTTTTCCTTCTCCTTCTCGGGGTGAGTGGTCTCGCTTTGTGCCGCCACATCTTCAGAACCGGGAACTTCAAGCTCGGCACTGTTGCTGAAATAGGCCTTGAGGTAACCCAGCATGCCGCCGCCCTTGAGCTTGGCCATATATCGACGGTATTCTATGTCCTCCATCTCACGCTCGATCTTGGCCCAAAAGCTATATTCTTCGAAAGTGACGGTAGGGTCCAAACGCGCCTGTAGACCCCATAGACGCTGACGGATGCCGGGGTGAGCACCGCTTTGCGATAGCTGGCGAAGTTTGTCGGGTTCATGAAGCTCCGTCAGCTCCTTTGTGGGAATGCTGATGCCCATTGGGCCTGTCGGGAAGATTGACATGTTTGACAATGACCAGGCGACAACCCGGTCGTGAATAAGAAGGGTGGTTTTAGACAGCAATGCCAGGAGATGAGAGAAAGAGAAACGGAAGGGTTGAGGGCTTGGTTATGTACGGCACGACTATCGACCTGCTGATCGAGTGAGGATGGCGGTAGTCCTGCCGATGTAACTAGGGACCCCCTCTCCCCCGGCGACAGAAGACAAGCTCTTTTGTGGAATCAAGATACTTGTAAGCGTCTGCCACATGCAAGTACAAGAATGGCCATGTCTCGGGGACGCTGGGGGGAGGATTGCCACACAGGAGCGATTCTGATCGTGGTTCCAGATCCAGAAAGATTTGACCGGACGAACGAAATGATGGGATGTAATCAAATGGAGCAAACTATTCGCCGGCTGAGGAGGTAAATCGCACTTGGGTAGGAGAACGGCCGATCAGTGGCAACTAAACCTGCTACCAATTGAACATGGAAGGGATTTGCGTATTCCTTCAGAGATAACGGCGCGCCAACCAGCGTTACCCGTAGGTAGAGGGAGCTTGCAAGGATACAATACCTACCGACTGGGATGCAGATGTGTATTTCTTACCGGATCAGGCAGGCGATGCTCAACGGCGTGTGAGAGCTTCAAATAAACGAGGGCCACGCTTGGAAACCTGGAGGTCGGGTTAAGTTTCGGAGGGAGTTAAGCATAGAACAAGCAATCACCAAGCCTCGACCGACCATCCACTAACCATGCACCCGGTATCCACTTGGATATCCACCACAGGCCCACTTGTATCCGCCAACCATCCACCAAGCATCCACCCATATCCGCCCCCGAGCCGCTTGCTGATAAGGGCGGCGCCACAACTTGGTCAGGAAGGTGCCATTGGCAGACGTCGCGTGACGCCCGGGTTTTGGGCAGCACTAGATCAAATACACGAAGCAACCGATGCCACCTCTGAGTGCTACACACCTGCTGTTCGGCGCTGAAGCTCGCGAGAAACCTTTACCAGCAACGAGTAGATCTGATAGCGAACGCTCCAACAGGTCAGGCGAACAAGGACATCTTCAAGACGCCTTCCTTATTGAGCGTAGCTAGCACGGTCCTAATTTTGGAGGAGTTACCGACCTGCCCTATCACACACCTTATCAGTGCATTCGTAGAGTGGGAAGTCGCATTTGGGAATTCTTCCAGATGCTTGCGAAGGCGCCCCAGGCCCAAGGTCACTGCTCAGGCATTGGTCGCAGGGAGTCTCGAAAGTGGCGGCGGACTGTTCGACAGTTAAACGATCACCAACCTCATGGGCATCCCCTTCTGATTTCGGATCTCTTCGGTATATTGATGCAAGGACGCTGTGATAGGCGATCGGGTTCTCGTACACCTTCAGGATTCAAAACTCTGCGCATCGCTTGCTCGATTAACGTTTTCCCACTCCAGGCCGCCAAAACTTTGAATAGTGATCGGCAATTTCATCCGAGCAAGCGTCCAGCGACATGTGGAATCCATGTCATGCCACCAATGCTCGCTCTGTCAAAGTCTTGCTTATTCGGTGGAGGTGTGTCCTTGGTGTACTCGGATTGCCCTTTCTCTTCTTCACCTTGGCCTTGGGTTCAGGCCTTCTTGATCCGTCAGCACAGCATATCCACCACGATGGGCAAACATTACTGCCCGCAGTGCTGTTCGTCAGTGTCGCGGAAGGAAAAATAGAGTGTGGTCTGAGGATTTCAACCAGCAACGTTGCAGCTCTGCCGTCCGGAAATGCGGAACGTACGGAAGGGATACCAACCTTGGCATCTACAAGTACTGTACTCACATAACGCATACCAATCTCGGCCATGGAATTGGCGCGAAGCTTATCTGTACTTGTATAGCCTAACTAGCCCCCACTGCGCCACTCCAGAAGGCTTACCTCGGTAGGACTAATGCACTTCATCGGAAAATACATATTATCTCTGTTGGAGACCTCACTGTCACTATTCTCTACAGAGACTCCTTACATTTGTAGTAATTATTGAGAAAGACCATAGGCAGGAGCACCAGTGGAGTCATTTAGGCGAGTAAGCTGGTCGCAGAGCTGAGCGTGGAGATGAGAGGGAGAACGGAGAGGGCAAATAGCTTGGCGGATCGGAACGAACCCTTGCCATCGGTTATGGCATCCTGTTTTGTGCCTGTGAGATTCAGATATGCTTACGGAGGCCTTCATTGATGCATCTCCAAGCCACACTGGCCTTCTTCGCAGCTGAGTATGTCATATAATTTTCGTAGCTGCCCAGTGTTATCATGGCCCTTCTTCCCGCATGAGCATTTAGAGAATTCACTGGCCCAACTTCAGCTGCGACCCCAGAGTGAGCTGCCGAGCGATCCCATGCCCGAAGGACTGTTTGGAGAGGTTTTGGCAGTTGAGAGATTTTCCCCCAAAGTTCCCGGCGAGACGACCGTAAGCCTGCCAGGCGACACCCTCACCTATGCGCAAGAACCGAGATCAGACCAGCAGCGGCAACAGCGCAATAAGGCTACCCTGGGGATACAAGGGCGAATGAAAAATGGCTGACACTGTGAGAGGTAGACTCTGGGTGGTCTCAGTTGTCTTCTTCATGCTGTTCCTCTTTTCGCCCCGTCCTGCTCCTCATCACTCCCTCTCGCATCCGACTCTCAAGTTTCAACATTCAAGTTCCCCTTCATTCGACGCAGCACGCGGTTAAAAACTAGTTAAAAAAATACTCAACACCTTATCGTCCGCAAGGGTTTTCAGGTGGGAACCCGCTCTCTCAAGGCCGCCTGGCATTTCAGGATCGCTTTCCGCGCTAGAATTTCCCGTTCTTCCTACTTTCTCCGGCCTTAACGCGCTCTCTCGTCTCTTCTTGGCAGGGTTTTCCTGGGCCAGACATCCTCGTCTTACCGTGTCCCTTGATGATATCAATATTAGGACCTTTGTATTATCGCTGCCGGCGAGATATGGGAAGTTGAGAAGTTCGAGGTCTTTGTTTTCTGGGGCCATTCGTCGTGGAATTCTTTTCGCTTGTCTACAAGGACGTAAATTTGGGACTGGCCTCTTTTGGGGTATGCCACTGGTCTGTACCTATATTTATAGTACCGCTGATCAACTTCTGTCTCCTTAGCAGTCTTCAACAGTAAAAAGTCAAGACCGGATTGATTTCACATAGAATGGATTCATTTCCATACTGATCGGCAGAGATCAATCGCTGGGTCGGGGCCCCGTATTTCGTTCGAAGCACCAGCAGAATTTCTGGAGGCGCGCTTGTCTGGTAGGTAGATTCAAAACGTATACTCCGTACTCCGGATGCTGAGTAATATAGCTTGCATAGCAAAGGAGTTGCTAGGCGAAGAGGCCATCGAGCCCATGAAGAACCGACGCTAAGAATTGTAATGACAAGACAGCTCTGGTACCTGCCGAGACCGCCCCTTAAATATGACCGAGTATGACGCGAACCACGTGATTGCTCCCCGCCTTCCCCAGCAAGGCGAGAGACGAACTTCGTGAATTTTCTGAGAGTTCACCGGATTCATCCAACCCGATTAGATTCACCGAAGCCCACGCACGACAATCTTAGCAGGCGAAAATGGCGACATCTCCTGTTGCCGTTGTCTGTATCGGCATGGCTGGTATGACTACCAAAGGAATTCTAGAAGGCAAGCACTAACGGGTCCACAGGATCTGGCAAAACTACGTTCATGCAGCGCATCAACAACTATCTGCACGTAAACAAGAAGAAGCCATATGTCCTCAACCTGGATCCTGCTGTTATCAATGTCCCATTTCAACCTAACATCGACATCCGCGATAGCATCAACTACAAAGAAGTAATGAAGCAGTACAATCTCGGTCCGAACGGTGGCATCCTTACGTCTCTTAATTTATTCGCGACTAAGATCGATCAAATCATCACATTACTTGAAAAGCGCGCAAATCCGCCTCCAGATAGTAAAGTGCCGCCGCCGAAACATTTCCTGGTCGATACGCCAGGACAGATCGAGGTCTTCGTCTGGTCGGCTTCAGGCAGCATTCTTCTCGAGTCGCTAGCGTCCTCCTTCCCTACCGTTATTGCCTACATCATCGATACGCCGCGTACATCTTCTACATCGACGTTTATGTCTAATATGCTTTACGCATGCTCAATTTTGTACAAGACAAAGCTTCCTATGATTCTTGTTTTCAACAAGACGGATGTTCAGGATGCAGAATTCGCAAGAGAATGGATGACGGATTTCGATAAATTTCAAGAAGCGCTCAATGAGGAGCAGAACAAAGGTGTTTTTGGAGGCGAAGGCTTCGGTGGCGGGAGCGGCTACATGGCCAGCCTTCTCAATAGCATGAGTCTCATGTTGGAAGAGTTCTATTCTCATCTAAACATGGTGGCAGTTTCGAGCATGACCGGTGAGGGCGTCGACGACTTCTTCGAAGCTGTGGAAGAGAAGCGGAAGGAGTTTGAAAGGGATTATCGGCCGGAGCTGGAGAAGCGAAGGAAGGAGCGCGAACAAGAGACTGCGGCCAAACGAGAACATGACTTGACGAAAGTGATGAAAGACATGAAAATGAACTCCAACTCAAAGGCATCCGACGAGGCGGCCGCAAAAGGAGAGTCTGATGACAATGACGATGAAGACGACGAGCTTGCTGATCCAGACGATTTCCCTGACGCGGAACGAGGAGACGATGAGGAAGGCTTGAAACAGAGATACAGGAATGCCCTGCGCGAACAAGGCATCCAAATTGACGACGATGATCCAACAGTCGCGCGAATGCTGGCAGAAACACGGCGAGCGGGATGAGTGCTGGAGAAAAAGTGGAAGGAATGCCGTCGAGATTTTTTCCATTAGCATAAGATACCCAGGCCTGGAGTTAGGAAAGGATTCATTTTCGTTCAAGTTCTTTGAAATCATGTCTGCACTTCCCATTTTGAAGAACCAGCAGAGGCCCTACGTAAATTATCTCGTAAATCGATGATGCAAGAAAACACCTAATGTGAGCGAGCCTCGTCGCTGGTCTGCAAGGCTGAGGTCCCCTCAAAATGCCAAGCCGCGCACAAAACCTTCGGGCTTGGCACTTTAGAATTGGGGGAATTTCTGAAAGTGCGGTTTTCCCATCGCGAACCGACTTGCGCAAATCCCTCCCACAATCAATCGCCCACACCGCTGTCCAAGATGAAGTATATCTTCTCGCAAGAGCAGCTGGTCATCCCAGAGGGTGTCAAAATCCACATCCGCTCGCGGATCGTCACCGTTGAGGGTCCCCGAGGTACGAGAGATTTCAACTTCGAAGTTTGCAGCTGCAGGAGAGAACTATGGGGGAATTGCATGCACGGAGAGTGCTAAAAGAGAAAGAGAGACTAACGGGATTTCTCGCACAGGCAAACTCACGAAAGATCTCTCCCACATCGCCGTCACCTTCACGATTGGGAAAAACAAGGCAGGGCAACAGCTCGTTCAGATTGAAATCCACCATGGCCAGAGAAAGAACGTCGCAGCTCTCCGAACCGTCAAGTCAATTATTGAGAACTTGGTGACTGGTGTGACCAAGGGATACAAGTACAAGATGCGATACGTCTATGCTCACTTTCCCATCAACGTCAACATCGAGAAGAACCCGGAGGGATTGTATCACTTGGAAATCAGGTAAGAGCAGGCAATTCCCCGTCAAATCTTCTCTAGGCACGCGGACGCCCTCCCAATTATCGCCGTGGACGGAAGATAGAGGACAAAAAAAGCAGCTCAATGGTCCCTCAGGCAAAGGAGAAAACAACAATACTAATACTCATTTGCTATGCGGTAGAAACTTCTTGGGCGAGAAGATCGTTCGACACGTCACAATGCACGACGGAGTCTCAGTGGAAGCCTCAAAGGGCGTCAAGGACCAGATCGAAATCACCGGCAACAGCCTCGAGAACGTGTCACAATCCGCCGCCGATATTCAACAAGCCTGCAGAGTGAGGAACAAGGATATCCGGAAGTTCTTGGACGGCCTGTACGTCAGCGAACGGGGCAACATTGTCGAGGAGTAGAAGGTGGATTGTGTCACGCACTGCACTGCATAATGGCATGCTTGTGACCGTGGGTGGTGGCGTTGATGCGGTGGTCGTGGGGGTGCGGGAAAACAGGGCCATGATGCGCGCAAAGAAGATTCCTTCCAACAACGCAAAAATGCATGGACAAAAGGCGGAGGTGGAAGCGGAGGCTCCATGATCTTACACAAATGCCCTCCTGCTCACATGTTCTCGGAGAAGAAGAAATCCTCGAACAGCCAGTAGGAAAGAAGAAGCTCTCGGTCCTCTCTTCGCCCTCCTCGAGACCGTGAGGACCCCGGCGAAATGGTCTAGAAGAAGAAATCAAAACAAAGTTCCAGAGTTCTGTGATTGAGCAATCAAACAAAGGTTCCATTTTACTGTTGCTTCTTCCACACCTGTGCCTAAATACATTGCGGCGTTTGTACGAAGCTTGACTGATATCGACTGATACCATGCTACAAAGTCAATGGTCTCCAGCGTTTGTCACCCTGCATTCTGGATTTCTTCAATTTCCTCGCATACCATTTGTTCTCAGGTTTCACACGGTGGCATGGCTGATGATTCCAAATCGAAGATGGCGACCTTGTCTCTCCCTGTCAGCGTGAACCGAAAGTAGAAGCTATCTGGTCATACTGGTATCCCTTCAACACCAAATATAGACGACGGGATCGTCCTTCAACAGCAGCCTTAGATAGTTTCAGGATCGTCGTCACAGTCCAAAATAAGTGACGATAGTGCTACATAGGGACAGAAGGGACAGAAGGGTCGGGTCGATAAGAATTGAGCGCCCTGACAATATTTAAAGAGGGCGAATTGGATGGACCTGACCACTTTCGGCCGCCTGAAAGACATGTCTTTTCAGTATTTTCGCGCGAAGTATCTGGAGGTGGCCCATAGACTTTAGGAAGCACTGATCCTTCAACACAACACTGCAGTCTTCGAGTTTTTGACGCTCCAGCTCCGGGACGTCTGGCAGACAACGATTCTGAGAGCTCGGCTTGTGCCTTGCGATCTCCGAACTAACGGTACCATCCAGCGACAGTCTGATCCTGATCGCCTCGGCCGATAATGTTAAGGGACAGGTTTCTCCGTTGCTTCCGTCAATTTGAAGAGGCAGAAAAGAGAAGTGAGGAAAGACTTGCTGGGACAAGAGAGGACAGAGCAGCCAGCCTAAAACATCTTGAAAAGATTTTCCGTAACCTTCAAGCTGAAAACTCCAATACCGACTGTCCTGGGACTAATTCTTGCCAAATGTCCTGCGAGACGGAAGCAGTCGTGGTGTGAAGGCCTATCACATTTTGACTTGGATTAAATGAAAGCCGCCACGTTTCAAGCTTTGTGGTTTCCACTCAAGACATCCTCACCAACTATCTCGGAAGGACGAGGGATCTGATCAGGTATTGTCGCTCCTCTTGCCTTCCACACCTCGACTTTGCAGGTCACCCGTTTAAACCGGGTAGAGGATATTGGTGAAAGCTCATTTCTTCTGCTCTTGTCCGCATTAGGGCGATTTGCGACAGCTTGCATTATGATACGTTGAAGAGAAGACGGTGAGTTGCTCCGGTCAGGCTGACAAAGGGATGTAGGACTAGTCAGTGATTAGGGTCTGCACAAAAGATTGCCTCAGCCGTTACCGACGAAGCAGACTGTGTGATCTAAGTGAGAGTTGGTTGGTTTGATTCTTTTGTCATTGAATTCCAATTTGCCCCACAAAACTAACAAAGCCTTGGTCGATGGAGAGAAGATATCTTAAATCAACATCTTCTAGCCTCCTGCGAATGTGCTTCCGTATCAGCCTCTGTTTCTTTGACAGTAACCGGAGCAGCAGTCTCTCTTGTCAATTATTTTATGTCATATAGTGAAAGACAAATTGGGTGTAGGAAGCCTGCGAGCCTAGGAGCCCTAGAGATCTTGACTGCGCCGCCCGCATTCGTGGTCTGTGGCAGGGCTGCCTGACAATATGCATAAACAATCCTTGACGTACCAGGCATTAGGCATTCGGGCTAGAGGATTGGGAAGAGCCCACTGGCCTCAGCCTCGCTCTTCGTCGCAGGATTCAGTGATTTTCAGGCACCTTACTCCATACTCCGTGTTACTTGCGAGCAGTCTGGTGAGCCGGGATTGTGCCAACAGTCAGCGCCGCCCTCGGTTGATCGGTTTTTATTTTTGGCGCTGCGGGGCGGGTCTCGGTTGGCAGATGGGCATGAGAAGGAGAATGGCCACTTGCTATAACCATGATCTTCTGTGCTTGTCGATGAGAGTGCAGTGCAGCTTGAGACGTACACTGAGAGGGGCGTCAAGGCAGAGTCGAGAGCCATTCAAACCACCAGAGCATGTGAAGGATTGGATGGCCATGAACAGACAAAAGCATCGATGTCGCGGGGAAGCGGCTGGCGTGCATTCAGAATAGCATGCCTCTTGGATGAAATGAGGTGTGGTGTGGTCCAATTCAAGTTTGCCCAGTTTGCCCTTGAGAGGGAAAACAATCACTCCACTTTTGCTAGGCGACCCACTGACTAGCTGTTACAGTACTTACTGTAGCCCACTATCCCAAGCACCCAGGAGCCCAGAGGAGCCTATGGAGCCTACCAGTAACAGGTAGGTACAGTACCTAAATGGATTGGTTCCGCCTGGCACCTTTGGCACCTGGCATCTGCGCAGGCCGCACCCCCCAGGCTTGAAATGCATCGCCACGGGCATGTGCTCCGGTGGCGTCCGGCCACAACTTTCAACTGGCACCGCCCATTCTCACCCGCATAGTCCGCGGCTGCAAACCGCAGTGTGCAAGTGCGTCAAACGGCTCTGGACCCTTCCTCTTTGTTGGATCTGATTGACATCTCGACCATCTCTGCTCCATCGTCTCTGCCGATCTCCTCAACATCTCCTTCCTCCCAGTTATAACCTATTGCTAGTATCCATAGTATCCTATCCGTCCTCGCCGCCCTCCTCGCGTTCGTCGGATCTATCTCCCACCACTACTCCTCTCATCGCCTCCAAAATATCCTATACACAATCTCCGCACTCCTTCTGTTTGCTAGGGCCATAGCGAATCCCGGATCGTGCGCAGGGCTCTCAAACACTTGTACCTCTTGAACCCCGCGATACATCACCGTTCAACGAGCGCAAATGCCTTTGTGCGGCGGGAAGAAAGTGGTGCAGCGCAAACTCGTCCTGCTGGGCGATGGCGCCTGTGGAAAGACTAGTCTTCTGAACGTATTCACTCGTGGATTCTTCCCGGTTCGTCCCCTACTCTCAAATTTACATCTTATGGCCCTTAGAGAAAGCCTTGTCTGTGTGGGGGTAGATGCTGACATTCTTGGTTCCCAGACTGTCTACGAACCCACTGTCTTCGAGAACTATGTCCATGATATCTTCGTCGACGGCATTCATATGGAATTGTCATTATGGGACACTGCTGGACAAGAGGAGTTCGATCGATTGCGATCACTTTCATACGATGACACGCAGGCCATCATGTTGTGCTTTAGCGTATGTCACCCTTTGCCAAAGCCGCTGCCTCTTCACGACTGAAAGAGGCTGACATGTGAAACTTTGCTCTCCAGGTCGATAACCGCGGTTCTCTCGAAAACGTTTCCACAAAATGGATTGCCGAGATAAATGAACATTGTCCCGGGGTCAAGATTGTCCTGTGCGCTCTTAAATGCGACTTGCGGGAAGAACACGAAAAAGATGACGACGACGAAAATGGTGTCCCCCCAAGGCCCATGATCCAATATAACGAGGGATTAGAAGTTGCGCGACGCATCGGGGCGCTGCGATATCTCGGTAACGCTGGAAACCGCCCCTTCCCCGTGGTAGAATTCTAATAGACTTCTGCAGAATGCTCAGCGATGCGAAACCGAGGCGTAAACGAAGCCTTCACGGAAGCCGCACGAGTGGCGCTGCAAGTGAAGCCGGCCCGATCGAAAGACGACTCAAAATGTACATTGATGTGAGGAGGTATAGGATCAACAGCACTGCCAACTTTTCCATCTTGAAGTCTCGCTCAGGCTTTCCTCCTGCAACCTCGAGTTTGCCCATGTCGGCTGGGCCCTTCCTCATCCTGACTTCCCTAGGACATACTATCTTATGTACATACCCCTCTCTTCCCCTCGTTCACGCCTTTCGTCGCATTGTTTTAGAGCAAGAGAAACATTTGTGGGTTCTTAGCGTTGCAGTTATTTTTGGTTGGACCTCTTGGAAAGCCTGGAGGCATTATGATCTGGCGTTTTATATGTTGGTTGAGTCCTAGAGTTTTGGACGTTGTGACGAGATGATGGCGAGATGCTTTGGTCGGTAGCGGAACTGGTCGAGGAAGAGTATCTGTCCCGACTCTTTCCTTGGTCCACACAGGATTTTTGAGTCAAGCGATGAGGCATCCTGCCACAGCTCGAAATCTAATCCTCGGCACAAAAAAGTCTTCATAGATCCTTCAATCCCTGATCCCATTCACCAGGGGATGACCATTACTTCTGCCTCTTTCCCCTATGGCGGTGTTCCCAGCAGCACTGGTTGGTGGAGCATCTTCATCGACCAAGACCCAGTCCTTGACTCCTCCCTTCCAGT
This sequence comes from Cladophialophora bantiana CBS 173.52, assembly GCF_000835475.1. Taxonomy (NCBI): domain Eukaryota; kingdom Fungi; phylum Ascomycota; class Eurotiomycetes; order Chaetothyriales; family Herpotrichiellaceae; genus Cladophialophora; species Cladophialophora bantiana. The sequence continues at coordinate 869,346 of NW_015971586.1, forward strand.
CCGCTATCCTCCCTTCACGCACAGGAACAATGACCACCCTCACATCATCTCCTTCAATATAACAGCTACTGTTCTCCGAATCGGCATTTGCTTGCTGCCCACTGAAAAATCCCGCCTCTTGCGTTACCTGACCTCCAAAAGTATTATTCGCCAGGTGAGCCTCCTTGCACCACTTCTCCTCTTCGCTTCCTTGTTCGAGAAATCTCGCTTCTCCAGCTATTGTGGTTGATATCGAGCTTAGGGCCGAAGTGTTCAGATTCAAAAGGAGGGCGGCAAGAGATGAACGAGCTGCGGCGGCGGGCGGAGACCCGGCTCGTTGCTCACCACTCACTGACGTGGCCGTGGGCGGTCGATGAGACACCCAGTCATGTACAAGGAGTGATACTTTGGGATTGTGCATCAGATTCTGGGTCTTCATGGACTTGGCGTTTGTGGTCATGATGATGACGGGCCCGTGGTGGTCGTATGAAGGCAGGAAAGTGTAGTTCATCAAGGACACGTGGGGTGTTGGTGAGCTGCTCTGGCTTGCACTGATTGTGGCAAGATGAAGGAAACGGGCGTTCTTGAGGCATTGCGATACTTCCGGGGGTAGGGTCGTGGAGGTCACTGGGTGGGTGGTGGTGTTGGAGGCTTCGTAGTTGAGGGGTGGATTGTGGGCGTCGGCCATGCCTCCCTCTCCTCCTTCAGAGGCAGGATTGAACAGCGTCGGTATCGAGTATTTGAGATTTGAAAGCAGATGTACTCCGTAGATTGGTCGTAAAGACGTATGTAGCTGATCGACTTCGCAGGTGGAGGGATGGGTCGCGGCGACGAGGTGGGCTGATAGCAGGTCGCCAAAAGTCAAATTGTCATACATGCCTTTTGCTGGATTAGGCGGTTCGGGTTCCCCGCAGTGCCCAACTACGAGCGCCGAGCGGAAGCTTCCCGCTTGGACGATGCCTGGGCGCCGCCAATGCCTACCTGGCAGCCTACCAGCCCAAACATGGTCCCCCAGGCTGTTGCTGTGAAGCTCCCCAGTGGTGACGTCGTTGGTTGTCCTTGCCTACCCTGCTTATTGCCTGCTTCTGCATCTGGTGGCATCGTAACCAGCTTCCTGCTTTCCAATCACCACGCATCCGCCAACAGTTACCACTATCACCACTGCCAACCCCAAGTCATCATCACCACCACCACCCACCCGCAGCTGCAGACCATTTCCCCGCGTTCTGCTCAGAGCCACCCGAACCCCCAGTCTTTCACGCCTAAACGGTCTGCATCCTCCTCCTCGCTGTCTTGACCATTGGGGCTTTCTCCGGCACAATAACCTCGTAGCTCCTCTGCTCGCGTGTTACCTCGAGTCCTCCTCTTTGTTGGACCTCTCCAAAATTCAACAAACCACTGGCATCGATTTTGACGACGCTCTTGCCACAGGCATCATTCTGGCCCTGCCTCTGCTACGACCTCATCCCTTATATTTCGAGCTCGAGGACCCCGACTTTTGGCAAAAATGCTCGCCCGCCGACTTCTACCCCTCTCCTCCTCTGCCCAAACTCCTTCGTTCTTTCGCGCCTTCACCACCACTTCTCTATTACGAGACCCTCCTCGCAGCCCTGCCTTGAGCGACCTTACCCCCGACGGAGCAGATGCTTTCAACACCAAGCAGAAGGAATTCCGAGATGGACTCGAGGCTGCTCGGAAGAGAAAAGAACAAGCTGACAGTCAGTTCCTTGATGCTTCTGTGTCTTCTTCTGATAGATCCCCAAGTCTTACTGCTGCTGCATCCCGCGTGTCTGAAACCCTGGGCTTGGGCTCACTCTCTACCGCACCCCCTACAGAAGAAGCAAGACAAGCCGAAACCGACACCACCACCAAGCGAACCGGCACTCTCTCTAGCCTCATCTATGGCACCCCCGAAGGCCAAAACCTAGATAAAGAGATGGAAAGATCATTCTCCCAGGTGTTGGCTAGGGGCAAATACGTCCATTCGATCGTCTTTCACGATGTGAAACCGGATAAGGTCGACGACTATGTAGAACTGGTGGGCAATTGGTATCCGAGGATGGCAAATGACCCGGAGAATAAGGTGCATTTGGTAGGAAGTTGGAGAACAGAAGTGGGGGATTGTGAAACTTTTGGTATACTGCCTCCGTCGCCAAAGTGATCAAACTGACCAAATTCCTGCAGTTCATATCTGGGAATACCAGCGCTACACGGGATACCACGCCTCATTGCACAGCATCGCACACCACCCTGAATTCCCCGCCTTCGAGAAAAAATTGCAGACGCTTATCACATCCAAGAAGATTTCACTGATGCAGGAATTCTCCTTTTGGCCAACTACTCCCCCTCGAAAACTTGGCGGCTTGTTCGAACTACGATCCTATACCTTGCACCCCGGAAACCTGTTGGAATGGGAGACACACTGGCGGAAAGGACTCAAAGCACGCCGAGAAGTCATGGAGGGCGTGGGTGCTTGGTTCGTACAGATTGGAGATCTGAACACCGTGCACCATCTATGGCAATTTGCGGATCTGGAGGAGCGTAAATTGAGACGAGAAATGTCGTGGGGTATCGAAGGATGGGGGGATACTGTGCACAAAACAGTGCCATTGATCCAGACCATGAAAAGCAAGATCCTTATTCCCATGCCGTGGAGTCCTGTGGGTTGAACCATTCGGGAGGAGAGTGTATGGAATTGAATCTGAGGAAGACGCGATCGAGAAGGGTCAAGCATTGACATTGTGTTGGAGGGGTGTAATTTCAGTCACAGTCAAGCAAAAGCATCAAACTACCGCTGGTCTCAGCGACCGGCAGATCCCTAGGTCTGCCAGATAGACAGCTAGTTCAAGTCGAGGCTAACTGATGGATCAAATCCAAGGCCTCTTATGATAGCAACCCACCATGGAAACGGTTGAGGCAAGGCGGTGTCCCGACGAGCCGAGTATGGACTACTCAATAATGTCGATGGCCCTTAATAGTAGCTCCACGGTGCTTTACCTGAATGGGATATTGCAGCTGTTAATTAATCAAAGTCCGCTTTAAGAGAGGCATGATTGGAAGAAAAGGTTGGCATTTGAGTCTGTCGCCAAGGAAATTTATACGGGGGAACCTCGTATATTGCAACTTTTTCTCTGCGATCCGTTCTCGACCCATGCCACAGCCCACCAGACTGTACATCAAAGGAGCAATGCTTACTCGGGCAAGGGCTTCAGGGTTGTGTCATGGCTGTCGGCAGGACCTTCAAATCCTGTTCGAAAATGGGTTCTGTGGCCCGCCTGTCACGCTGAAGAATCGATCAACACCGCTACCCCTGCGATGGCAGAGGACCCTCGCACCGCGCCAACATCTCAGATCCTTCTCCAGGAAATCTACACTTTTCCAACGGCATTCTCCCCAGGAGTTCGAGCAGAGACCCACTCTATTGGAAAGCGAACAGACATCTGCAGTTGACGTCGACCCGGAACAACTGGAGGTATTGCAAGAGTTGGAAAAGGCCTTGGGCCGGCCTATGAATGAAGCAATTGATGAAGATCGAGCTGGACATATGGTCATAAAAGATATTGTTCCAGACGAGCAAATAGACCTGCACAATAGGGTCGATGGTACAAGTGATCCGCTTGCACGCTTGCGAGCGTCTGGAGCGTCTCCCGAAGAGATCGTACGCGAAGCGAGGCAGATATACGGAGACAGACTTCCTTCAATTGCTCTCGGGAAAGAGGAACTGAAGATGTACAAGCGACTCTATGGGGATCCTATTTCAGCGTCTTATGAAGAGTTCCTCGACGAGGAAGAGGCAAGTACTGTCGTGGAGATTCAACACCAGCTGTTGGACCGAGAAGGCGAGCCAATCGATTACGACCCAGAGCCGACCGTCTTTGCACGATCAGAATCCGTCAAAGGAGGGGAATCTGCCGGGATCGCCCCCCCAAAGCCTGCGCAAGGAGGGATTGGCCTCGGAATGGCCGCCCAGAAGGATCCAACTCTTTTGTTGTCCCCTGAGGAAAGAGCCGCGGAAATAGCTCGCTTGCTCAACGGCAAGATTGTCGAAGACGGTGGGCGGGAGCTGGCGGAGGAGGAGCAGGAAGATGAGAATGATGACCGAGATCCGAGCATGCGATACCACCCATTCACCCAGCTTGGAAAGTTCGCTACTGCGCCTAGCAGCGTCCTTCTCTCCCAAGAACACTTTGTGCAACCGGTTCAGAAAATCATGAGCAGTTTCTCCAACAAGCATCTCAAAGAGATGTGCGAAAAGACTTTTGGAGGACCCGGCCTTCCTGACTCGCCGTTGACCCCCAGATCGGGACGATCGAGGCCTCAACTTCCCATCCCGCTTGATGCTTCTCAACACCTGATGGGTGAGATGGAGGCGAACGCATTCATCACGACCATCATGCCGCCCACGTACGCTGCCATCATGTCCGTCATCGTTGAGACACGCAAACGACTAGGCACTACATGGCTGAACAATCTGTTGGCGAAGGACGGCGGACCGCGCGTCCTTGATGCAGGCGCAGGCGGTGCAGGTATCCTCGCCTGGCGAGAGATCGTCGACGCGCACTGGAACTCATTGCACTCGTCTGATCGTGATCCCGTGCCTCCTCCCCCGCCAACGAAATCCGTTGTCCTGACAGGTTCAGACACACTGAGACATCGGGCGGCCGTGCTTCTCGAGAATACAACTTTCATCCCGCGCCTACCCGATTACGTACATACCCGCGACTCGCCGACCCTAGAAGACGATCGACCTGCACAACAGCGAAAACAATTCGACGTGATTATCGCACCACACACGCTATTTGGATTGCAAGAAGATTGGATGCGAAAGCAACTCGTGCAGAATCTTTGGTCAATGCTCAGCCCCGAAGGCGGCGTTTTGATTTTGATTGAAAAGGGTATTCCGCGCGGCTTTGAAGCAATAGCTGGCGCGAGGGAAATGCTTCTGGAGAGATACATTGCTGTCCCGGAGGGGCGAATGACAGGGTACAGCAAGATGCATGCTGACGCCGAAGACGTCCACACGCGAGAAACTGGTATGATTGTCGCGCCATGTACGAATCATGAAAAATGCCCGATGTACAAAATCCCTGGTGTCTCAAAGGGTCGGAAGGACTTTTGCAGTTTCCAGCAACGCTACATACGGCCCAGCTACCTCCAACGTGTTCTCGGGGCAAAGGATCGCAACCACGACGACGTAGATTTCTCCTACATCTCGGTGATGAAAGGAGAAGATCTGCGTCAGCGACAAGTCCAATCCTGGCGAGGGCTGGAAGACGCCTTCTCTACCCCTCTCCATCCGGACCCACAGCTTGCGGCGGAAGATTATCAGACCTGGACTCGTCTCTCTTCAAATGGGTTTGAGGAGATCCTTCCTGCGACTAATCTCTCCGATGCTCCCTCCCTATTCACTAACACAGACAAATCTCCTTCGACGCTGCCCTCCACACACAACCTCCCGCGCATGGTTTTTGCGCCAATGAAACGTCGTGGCCATGTAATACTCGACGTTTGTACACCATCGGGGAAGATTGAACGCTGGACCGTCCCGAAATCATTCTCAAAGCAAGCTTACCGTGACGCGCGAAAGAGCCAATGGGGCGATCTGTGGGCTTTGGGTGCTAAAACACGCATACCAAGGTCATTGAGACTTGGTGGTGAAGATACAAAAGAGGCGAGGAAGGCGAGAGGGCGTAAGGAGCGGTTGAAGCAGCAGGCGGAGGAGTTGATGGAAAAGATGCATGAAGAGCAACTAGAGGAGATGGAAGAACAGAAAGAGATGGAGAGGGCCTTTAAAGAGGGGAGGCTTCCAGGGAGGGACGACTATGAGTTGGGAAGTCACGAGGCGGCAAGAAGGACGTCTCGACCTGGCCGAATCAGGCGTGAGAAGTCATCCGGCGGTGTTGAGACTTTCACGTTTGAGGATTTCGACAAGGACGAGATGAACCCGCCTCTTATCCCACAAAAGACACGCACTCCGACTCCTACCTCGACTCATGTGCCTCACCGCCCTTTGCCAAAGCAATCAAAATCTCTTGCGCCAGCAGATGGAGATGACCAAGGAGACCTTACAGACGAAGAACTCCAGACCCTGCGAGAATGGAATGAAGAACTTATGGCAGGAGAGGGGGGTATCACGACAAAAGGCAAGAGATCGGTCAGACGATATTCCAAGTTCGCTCCAAAGGGCATGAAGACGGTGGTGAGGAAGAGTGGCAAGGTCAGATAAAGATCCGAGCAAAGAAGTTAGCATACCATCTGTAAACTACGTGTATGTATTATGAATGAAGACAACAAGTCTCCCCTTCATCGTCTCATCCCGAGATTCAATATACACTGCCTGCTTACGTCGCTATGGCCGTTGACTTATTTGCCTTTCAGACTCTCTACGCGCTTGAAGAAGAAGAAGAAGAAGAAGAAGAAGAAGAAGAAGAAGAAGAAGAAGAAGAAGAAGAAGAAGAAGGACCATCTCGCGCGAGGAGGAGGCTGCTGCTGGGATTCCGGATTCCTTTAAAGCCTACTTGTTGTCTTAGGGTTGTTTGGATTAGAATAACTATTACCTTCTATGGTACATATATATCTACATGTATCGTACCACCGGCGCCTGGGTCACTTTTGTTTCTATGTTTCGCCTTCTCCCCTAAAATCAAATAGCCACCGCCGGACTGCTAGACAACGGGCAGGCCTAGTCCGCTGCGCCAGGAGAGAGGGAATTCGAGCCACACATGCATTACCTCAAGATAGAGAGAAATACAGAATACGTGCAAAATGTCAAGCCAGAGCAAGAGCGCGCAATATTCGACTCTGCCTCACGGCCCACCAGAGGTGGAAGCCCCCATCCGTCGAAACGGGTGTGTCCACGACGAAGCAATCGCTCCAACTCGCCCCTCCATCGGCAGTGGCTGTCCCATCGCCGAGGGTGTTGGCCGGCAATCCAAAGGAATCCATGTAGAACATTCTGATTGGCTGGGTCTCGTCGAGGACGTGCACGACGATCGTCACCGCCGCGAACATGAGGAGCGCGATGAATGCCAGGACGGTCATGCCGATGGCGCGACCAGGCATTTTGTGGCTTCTGGCCTTTACGCCAATGTTATCGTAGCCAAAGTTCTGCGCGCGACCTTTCCTCTTGCTTAGGGTCAAAGCCTGCAAGAGCTCGGACGGATGCTTGAGGACTTCCCAGATCCAGCGCGAGGAGAACAACAGGACAATGAGCCCGTAGAGCAGGCCGACGCCACCGACAATGATTTCCGCGAGGACCATATAGGTCATCATGTTGGGGTCGATGTCTTTGTCTCCTGTCGCGTCGCTGGACAGCAGGCATGATTTCGGATACGGCATCAGCTCTGCGTCCATTGAGCTTGGGACGGTGTTGTTTGCCCACAGGTACTTCGAGTCGCAGCCGACGAGGTTAGGTAGAGGTTGTGCAAACGTGGCGCACGACTTCATATTGTGACCGGTCTTGTAGCCCAGCATGCACGGACAGTGTCCACCGCGGACCGCAAATTCCTGGTAGGACGTGTCCTTGTTGTGTATGAAGGAAAGGAGCCCAAGGATAAGACTCGCATAGATGGCGCAAAGGTCCACGAAGATGAGCAGGTACAGGATCCGGGGCATGGCGCGGCTACCCAGGTATGTCTGCACCGATGTAAACATGATGACAATGTTGATGATACCCGGGTACGTGTGTCCCCTTTCCCCCATTGTGATTTGTGTCAGAACCGCGAGCAAAGCGCCCGCGCGGATAGTCGACCATCCTATTCCTATGATGCTGGTGATCAGGGCACAGCGGCCAAGGCCGCCGTACTTGCTCCTCTCGTCCAGCGACGACATAGTGGTGCTACTGGCGGAGCTTAAGCCTCGCTGGTGGAGTGGTAGGTAGGATTTCGGGTCTGTGGGCGGGTAGATGGGGATTGCGGTATCGCTGTCGCTGAAACGTCGGGCCTTTGGCTCCCAAGACTTGTATGATGCTTGGACTCCTAGAAAACCTAGGATGATAGAAAGTGTGACGCTCGCTAGGACCCAAGGCCATGGGGTTGGATGGTTAATCCATTCTGCGTGCAGGTCTGAAGTGTGAGTTGGGTCGAGGTAACCTTGTAAGGCTGCATGGGGATTGCTTGATGCGGTGGACATCTTGGTCGTTCTTGGAGCTTGCTGTCTTGGAGCTATGCTTCTCAAGTCTTTGTGTTGGGATGGTCCACAGTTCTGAAATGTCTGATCGGCAGGCAAGCATTATTGAGCATCAGGAAGAGCAGACCATCTCTCCAGATATATCCTAGACCATCTCCCGTGTCCATCAGGCTGTCGGCGGCTGCTGTCAATTGCACACAGTAAGAAGGCGGAGGGGCCGGAAGAAACCTAAAATCCGAGTGTGCCTTGTCGAAGCGCCAGAGAGGTCGGGGCCGGATTGAGCAGTCGTCGATCTTGAAGGAATGGCCTGCATGAATCATCCTGAGCAATTCGGTTCCGGAGGAGTCATCCCGCCGTTGTTGCTGTAAGATGGCCACTTCGCGGCCGTACCGACAACAGAAAAGGAACGAACTTCCCAGCGCGCAGAGTGTGAGTCCCGCGTTCTGCAGGCCACATGCTTCTTCACGGCTCAATACGAGGTCCTTCCCAGTCATTGCCAGTTTGTGCAAGCGACTCGGCAATGGCCAATGAGAGACGAGACCAAAGTCCAGCCTGACCCCGTATATGCAGCCACTGCCGTCGTGAAGCTGAAGTCCTGAAAGCTTTGGCAAAGTGCGGCGATTTGCCTGGGGCATTTCTTGGTATCTCCCTCGAGACAGACGCGGTCGGCTCCAACATCTCCCCGACTGTCATCAATTCGGCCGTGTGTCCATCGAAGTGGAAGCCGTATATGTTTGCAAACTCGGATATTAGGGGAGGGATGGTTGTTAACTGCTGATCTGTGCACAAGTACCTTCAGAGCCAAACCTACCTTTGCGGCCATGAACAGTCACGGACATGGTTCATTCCGCCCTGTTCGCATTGATGAGTAACGAGGCATTGAACTTTCAAAGGGGGTGAGTCGGCGACTGGGACGTTCAAGGTGGTCAGAAGTTGTGTTTCGACAGCAGTGAAGGTTGTGCGCACCGACCGCCGTTTAATCCACCGTAACAGATATGGCGAATCATTAATATGCCAGCCGCAGTCTACTTCCGACTTCCTACCGAGTTTTCACCAGGTACGATCCGGATTCATACTCACTTCCACGGCTCTGCTCGTCAAAAATCCTGATGTTCTTCTTCCTCTACTCTCTGTGAGATATGGTGGAGGGAATCTCGTTCATGTACGCTAGCAGGGTCCCCTGGAAATCGCATTTGACGGACAACGTCGCCGAAATACATAGTAGGCTTGAGCTCCATGTCTTTTCACTTGCCGAACACTCGATGCGGAGGTGGGGTCTGGGAATGTGGATCACTGGATGGTGGTGAAAATGCACCTCTGGCCCCCGGCGAAGACGAGGCTTGTGTGTCAGCATAAGACGTCGATCGACTTGCGTGTTTCTGCTAGGCATAGCAGACTGTCACCGAAGCATCTGCTTGCCACTCGTATCGCCGGGATACTTCGTAAAATGGCCAGCCAAGTCCAGCAAACGCACGATGTCTCGGTCCAAATAGGTAACTTACAGGTCCAGGGGTTCGTCAACAAAGCACACAAAGTTGCAAATTACTTGGGAATTCAGTATGCGACAATTCCGGCAAGATTCCGCCAGTCCAAGCTCATCAACCTCTCAGAGAAGAGTGGTGTCCTCGACGCAACCCGCTACGGACCCAGATGTCCTCAGAACACGGTGAACCGATCGGAGACGGCGCACCTGTACGAGGGTGTGCGACGCAGCTCTGAGTATCCATTGGACGAGTTTGGGTGTTTGAGGCTCAACATCTATGTTCCCGAAGGCAACCATGGTACTTTACCCGTACTGGTGTGGATTCACGGCGGAGGCTTTATCTTTGGAGATGGCAATTCTGAATATGATGGAAATTATCTTGTGAAGCACGCCTTGGAAAAAGGGAAACCCATTATCTTCGTGGCCATGAATTATCGACTGGGATTCTTTGGGTTCCTGACGTCAAAGGAGCTTAGAGCTGAAGCCTCCGCCGACGGCGAGACGCCATTTTCCAACATGGCAATGCATGACCAACGAGTCGCCCTTCTGTGGATACAAAAGCACATCCACCATTTCGGCGGTGACCCATCCAATACCTGCATCGCGGGCGAATCTGCGGGCGGGTGGTCGGTCCTCGCTCATCTACGATCAGACGTACCGGTTTGTCAGAGAGGTATCATACTGTCAAGTCCCAATCTAGACTTTCCAGAGCCTGAAGAGGCTCAAGAGACTTTCGATGAGCTTGTTGCCAGCACGGGTGTCTCGCCTTCTGCATCCGCCGAGGAAAAACTCACCGCTTTGCGTAATTTGGACTCGATGGAGATTGTGCGGTTGATGGTACCTCGGCTGGCAACACCACTCTGGGACGACAAATGGTTTGTTTACCAAGATGGTAACAGGCCTATTGCAGGCCCTGCTCCCTTCGCGCCGTGGGTTAAGGGGATTATTGCGGGATCTACCACGCATGAAGCAGCACTGTTTGGTGTCACCCAATGGCGAACTTGGTCCTCTCAACAATTTGCAGACCGGGTGAAATCTGCATTCCCAAACGCCGAGCTGGCCCAAGAACTGATGAATGCATATGCCATCTCCGCAACATCTCCTGCTGAGACGTGCCTCCAGGGTTTCGTTGATATGGCTACCGACAGCATCTTCACTGGTTTGCCCTTCACCATCGCAGAAGAACCCTCCGCATCCCCGCCAATCAGCCTCTACAGATTCGACCAGGCGGACACATTCAGCCAAAGCCCCCTCAACGGGTATGCCTACCATGCACTGGACAACTCGTTCTTCTGCAGACTACCAGCCGTTGCAGGTCCGGGTGCCGACCCAGACATGAAGGAAACTGCAGACAGACTTTCTGAGGCGACTATTAATTTTGCATACGGATCGCAACCGTGGGAGACCTACAGCTCTAATCACTCGATCATGGTGTTCAACGGTAACAAGAGCGGCATCGTGAAGCTTAGTGAAATGGACCGATGGAGGCGGATTACCATGTCGGGCAACCTGGCCAGGGCGAAGGGGACGTGGAGGTCTGGAAACAAATTGCTGGGCATCCGCCATAGTTCTATGGATCGAGATCGAGCTTAAATGGGTGTCGTCACCGTTACGAACCAAGCAGAAATCAACGGCACGGTATCTCTCTATGGGAAAAGAACCACGCGGCGATGTGTGCTGTCACAGATGGATTGAAAGAGATAGAAGATAGCTCCTGCTTTTCCTTTCCTTTGCCCGGCAAATCCTGGTCATGGCCGTTTGACCAAATAAGAATCTCCCCCCTTCTTGCACGAACCGACGCCGTACGCTCAGTGCTCAATCTATCTACTCGTTCTTCTTCAACGGATTCTTCTTGCCCCCAGGCCACGCCCTGTCCTCGGGCAACTCACGCGCAATCCACCTCAAAATCGCGGCGTTTGTCTCTCGGGGCGCCTCCAGTGCCACCCACTGGCCGGCGCTGATGCTCACAGTGGTCAACTTCCTGCAGTAGTTCTTCATGGGCTCGCAGATGGTTGAGTTGTACGTGCCAGCCACGGGGTCGTTGAGGGTCTCGACGAACAGCACGGGAACGGAGATGACGCCCTCGTTGATGGACCAGTCTTCGCACCATTGCAGGTTGACGTCGTGGTTGAGGAAGTACGCGCTCGGAGCCCAGAATCCATCCTGGGAAAGCGCCTTGACCAGGTTCTTCTGCGTGTCCTCGTCCAGCAAGCTCTCGCCCGGCTCCTCGTCCTCCCCGTCGGCCTCAGGCAGCGACTCGGCGCCCCCGAACCACCCTCCGTCCTTGAGCACTTTGGCCGTGGCCGCCGGCTTGTCCTTGGCCAGCTCGGCGTTCACGGGACGAGCATAGACAAGTTTAATGAACCGCTCGATGTCGCTATCGAACAATTTAACGGCTTTTTCGTAGTTGTCGGGTTCCTCGTAGAACACCTGGTGCGCCCACTGCGCGTGTGGGTACTCCTCTTCCGGGTACAGGTCGCGGTTGGCGTACTTGACGAGTTCCCGAACACCCATCTCCAGTGTGCGGTACGGCATGCCCATGGTCACCACGCCCAGGCAGACTTCCGGGTTGTGCGCGACCAGTGCCCACACGACGGCCGCGCCCCAGTGGTCATGCCCGCCGACCCAGACGGCCTCGCCGCGTCCCAGATGCCGAAGGAACCGGACTAGTTGCTCCACGACGCCCTGCAAAGCGTAGTCGCGCTTCTCCCGGCTTTTGGGCCGAGACTGCCCGTACCCTGGCATGTCTGGGGCGACGACGCGGAAGCCCAGGGCCGAGAAGGTGGTTAGCTGGAGTTTCCACGTCTCTGCGACGGCGGGCCAGCCGTGGATGAAGACAAGCAGGGGACCATCTCTGGGGCCGGCGTCGAGGTACGAGAGGGTCTTGTCGTGCTTTGAGAACTCGTGCCGCGAGATCCCTGCCGCCGCCGCCGTCATCGTTATCGAGCAATCAACCTGCTGATCGGCCACAGTTTGGACGAATTGTCCAAGTCTCTCACAGCCTGGAAAGAGGTGCAAGATGGGGGGGGCCTTTACAGTATGCACTCTGTACCTGATCAGTCCACAGCAAAGCATCACCCCGGATTTGGCTTCTTACATATATATCCAAGCGGCGTATGCGAGGTAACACCCTATCCACCCGCCCGGCCGCCTGCTTACTTACCTTGCTGTGCTGTTTCTTGCATGGGTCATGGACTATTTGTCTTGGATGTGCGGAGAACTCACTATAGAACGTAACGCGCATGCATGGGAATCCTAGTACATGACGGGGACCCCGCTGGGTGAGTTGTCGCGCAAAAATCAAATGCCGAAGAGGGGAGAAGAGAGGGGAGGCCCAATGCTATGTAGAGAGTAATGATGGCTAAAGGCCTTCTTTTAGATCCAACATCGAATAATATTTACGTGTGCCTTCCGCTTCTTTTCTTTGTGGCGAAAAAGGGCCCTTTCAGCCTTGTCATGACAGATCAGAGAGGCAAATGCCATCATCCCCCCTTCCATGCGCCCTAGAGACGCCCTTGAAGCAGAAGGGGTTCGAGACTCGCCGGGTTGGGGCGCTGGCAATCTAAGGGTTTCTCATTTCAAGCGCATCAACCACGAAGGCTGTGCCGAGTCGAGAGGACAGGCCAGAGCAATACCATAGATCAAGAAGATCGACTCCCTCTTGTGTCCGTGCGTTTTCTCAGGCTGGTGAATCGAAAGATGGTTCTCAGCTGCACACCCTATGGGGGTTTTGCCATCTTCGAGTCATCTGTGGCATGGCACATCTTCATGAGAGTCCGCGCGATAGCCTGGTCATGCTGTGAGATCCACGCTGGGTGCTCATTTCCCTCGGGCCTAGGCAGCCCGTTGCCCTTGCTATTGAGGTCACAATGCCAGTGCGTGCTCTATCTCGTGCGCTTTACACAAGCGAAAAGTTCTTCTCCCTCTTCCACCCCTCAACCATTAACACCAACGTCTTTGTCGCCGGCTTTTCTTGTAATTCTCTTGGCAACGTCCTCGGGAACTCAACCGCCGCTTGCCTTAAGGCCGCAATGCCCGCGGCTCCGAAAAACAACACGAATCGGTCAATTGCATTGTTTTCGAGCATGCTCTTCAGCAATACCAGATGGCTGGTCTGCACCTCTTGTGGAGGCGTATTGGCAATATGCGCCAGACTAGACCAATAATGCACTGGTGGCCAGGGGTTGGAGACTTTTGCTTTTGAGAAGTTCCGGAGAGCGATCGACGCGTATCCCACACCGAGTCCTGTTAGACGATCATAGTGCTTGTTTTCATTCACAAAGGCCTTTTTCGAATCGGGGTCATCCGTGATTCTATCAAGGCGCCAGCCGAGTCGGTGTTTGCCCGCTGCAGTGGATTCGCGCCCGGAGATGCCGAAAAGAATCGGCGCAGTGGCATGGAATTTGCACATGAGGATGGGGATCAAGGAGACACTGGTTGGCTTTGTAGGCTGGGATGGACTGGCGGCGGATGGGACGTTGCGCGGAAATTGTAGTTCAGGCATGGAGAAGATCTGAGCAACCAGTGTACCAATGGGTTCGGCCGCCTTGGGGTTGACAGCACACTCACCCACAAAACCACTGATAACGGCTTTACTGAAGATGGAAAGCAGGTACAACGCCAGTGACGGAATCGTTGTCGTCCCATTGTCGCCCAGATTGAGGTGTGCCGGTAGGTATTCGCTGACAGATACTGGAGGAGAAGGTCGCTCCCTGAGAGCCTGATGCAACGTAGCCCTTAGTCGCTCATGCTGCAATGGTTAGTCTGGGAAGCTTCTGAATCAAAGGGTGTCCTCATAACTTACTGCCTTTTTGTTACCAACCTTGTCATCGGTCAACTGGCCTACGCTAGTGCGAATCGCCCGCCGCATGTCCCCTACATGGGGCTTCAAGCTGGGATCCTTCTTGGCCGCGATCCAGAAGTCTGAACGGAATTTCTTGAGCTTCTTGTGGAGAACTAGGTAGTTGGCATGTTGTGCTTCTACCTCTGGAGCTGGACTGGTGTCTTTGCCTTGGGCGGGCGTGGTGGATGGTGGTACTGTAACTTTGGTTGCAGTGACGGCCCTCTCAGCCTCTTGTCTCTTTAACGCAGCTTCTTGCTCAGCTTTGGCTTTGGCCTCTCGCTGTTTTTGCTCTGTCGCTTCCTTCTCCTTTCGCTCTCTTTCCTCTGCTTCAGCCTTTTGCTTTGCCTGACGTTCCGCTTCCTGGAGGGCACGCTCTTCCCGTTCACGGCGCTCTTTCTCTTCGAGGGCTCTTCGCTCTTCTTCGGCCCGTCTCCGTGCCTGGGCCCGGGCATGGGCTTGTGCCTTTGCCTCCGCCTCGGCCCTCCTTTGACTTTCTTCCTCCTCTAATCTCCTTCGCTCCTCTTCTTCACGTCTGCGACGGTCCTCTTCCTCCTGCTGAATGTAGGCCTGAAGAACAGCCTCGGCCTGTTTGCGCACAACCTCATGCTGGGCTTTTGCGGCATTGAGCTCTATCCGGTGAACCTCCGCCTGTGCCGACTCTAGAGCATCAAGCTCTTCCTGCTGTTGGCGTTTCTGGTAGGCGTGGAGCTTTGAACGCTCGATTTCGTGTAGATGGATCTGACTGAGGGCACGCTCCAATTCCCATTGCAACTGCCTGGATGGACTGTCGTCGGTGCGACGACCTCTAGGACTGCCCCTGGCCGAGAAGGGTGATGAGTGAAGTCGTCCCTGAGCCATTGCAACAGCACGTGACCCGAATTTCGGCTGACCACCCTCGAACGCCACCAGCAAAGAATGTTGGGAAAGGAGCGAGATGGGGATGGTGTGTCCAGAATGTCTCTCAGGATTGAGGGGTGACACTAATATTGGTGGGAAGGCAAGCTGCTCTGGGACCGAGTTTACTCGTACAAGTCAAAGACTGGAAGGATTGCCGTCTACTCGGTATATCGACGCACAAACCGCGACACACGGTGGCCAGAAGTAGGTAAACCAAGACACGAGTTCTCTGCCGATGCAAGGCTGCCATGCATTCTGAGACGCGTCAATGTTTATCCCATCTCTCTCACCCTTAAAAAAGTTATATGATAGAGCACTTGTCAGGACGGCTGAGAGAGCTCCAGGCCTTGTCAGCGTAAAGGTGGGCCGCTGCAAAGACTGGAGCAGCGTTAATGAAGGCAGTGAAGGTTGAAGAACAGAGTGACAAGGTCGACTGATTGTCGATTACGAGAGGGGTGAGCAGTGCTGATGGCCAAAGTGCAGAGCTGGTGGAATGTACGGAATACGGAGTTGCTGGTGAAGTTTCATGGAGGAACTTGCGGGCAGAGAGGCGACAAGTGCGGCAGAGCACCAAAGTACCAGACTCAGACATGGGTTTCAGCTTAGGCAAGCGTAGTGGAGCAAGTTAGGTGCCACGGTGCCACGGTGCCACCCAGCTGGCCGTCTCCCTGGCCTCTCCTGCTCTCTCCCCCTCGCCCGGGCTGGTGAGGCGGAACTAGGCCCGCCCAGGAAGCTTAGGGAGCCAAGGGAGCCAAGGGGAGCCTGTGACGCTGGCCAGAAGAGGCCCATTACCGCCCGCAACATCTCTTGGCGCATCATTTGTTGTTCCGTAGGCGGCGACTGCAACATGAATCACAAACAGCTGTCCGTCCGGTTGGTGTAGGCTGGTGAGGCTTTATAAAACCATCAGGAGAGCTAGCAGCGAACCTATTGCTCGCGACCTCCGCCCCTTGCCTCCCTGAATTCAAGAACCATGTGTGAAGACGGCCACGATGCTTACTCTGTCCGTCCCCGACAACCAAAGGATCAGGATAGTTCCCGGAAAGGAAAAGATGTCGAAGCCCTCGTGCGTTTTGATAGAGACCGAGGGAAGGGGCCGAAGAGGATCAAACATCCAGCAGAGGTTGCCTATAGGGCAGTCGCTGTGCTCAGAGAGTAGCCCTACGCAACCCTATGCTTCACCGTCACCGCATAAGCGAGTGAGCAGTGAGCAGGTTAACTAGACACCGTCGTGCCCTGTGCTGGTGTGCTTGTGCCTTCACCAGCCTGCGCCCAGAACCTCCACTAATACCAATACCTGTCTTTTCTCTCTCTACCAAAAAACCCATCCAGCACTTTCCCTCTTCTCCCCTCATCCGCATCCTCATCCACATCCTCATCCTCTGACTTGCTCTCCCTCTGTCCTGTCCTGTCCTTTTCCACATCGCTTCAGCGTTCGCCACACAGTCCTTCAATCCATCAGAGTCACTCTCTTGTGTGCTCTTGTCCTCTCCGTTGCGGGCGCCCGTCCCCGTCCAGTTCCGTTCCTGTCCTTCCCTCACCCCAAGAAATAAGTCTTACGTCGAATCGAGCCTGCCTTCCGCAACCTCGACCATCTCATCTGCCTGTGCCATATTGCGCAGTCTCCGGTTGCAATCACTACCCAGCCCCTCGAGTCCTCATTGCCATTGCGACGGCCATCAGCTCAACGCTACAATATCCCCTTCCTAGAGCGATTCTCCGTTGTCGTTGACACCGCCTGGTCACTCCACCTCACTTCGGCCCGCAGGCTCTCGACTCGAGTGTCGACCACTATACGCAACTGATTCGGATTCGTGACCATCTTTCGTCCAACCTTTGGGTTTCGCAGGATCTACAAAACTCTCAAGGGCATCAATACCCGGCTTCGATACATTGCTCGGCACAGTCCGAGGTGAGTCTCTATCGCTGTTTGCGAGCCTTGATCAAAATGTTCTGCTTGTGCCCCCGAATCCCCGTCGTCCTGTTTGGCTAATGGATTGATTGCCTTGATTGCTCCCCTAATTCGCCCTTCAATACCAGTTCTATATTGTGCTAATATTTATCCCTGTCCAGCTGCCGTCTTCTTTGCCTCCTTGTGCACGGATTCACTGGGACAATATCGTTGCCTCATTTCCCCCTCTCGAGGGCCTTCCCGGGGCTGGCCAGCCTCAACTCAAGCAGGAGCTAGGAAACATAGTTACTTGCTGAACACATCTCCACCATGGCACAACCCGGCTCATCTGGTGTGCCTGGCCCTGCAGGGCGCAGACTTCATATCGCCCATCGACGCAGTCCGTCCGAGCTCACTCCGCTCATGATGGAACAACTGGCTCTTCAGCAACAAATCGAGTTACTACAACAGCAACAACAACAGATCGCTGCTACTCATCAGCAGTACGTCAACATGGGCATGATTCAGCAGCCCTTGCAAGGCATGCCCACCTACTCCCCCATTCAAGGGCAACCCAATCTTTCGGGGATCTCACCCAACAACACCAACTTTCAGTTCCCCCAAATCCAGCAGCAAATGGCAATGCAGGCGAATCCCCCTACACAGCCCGCTGCTCACCGTAGAAATCAGTCCGCGCTTCCGGGGATGGCCATGGGCCCTCCGCCAGCACCATCTGCTGGCACTGCTGGTTCAGTCTATGGTGATTTCAACCAGCAGGCAATGGTTCAGAATCGTGAGAACGTCAGTGGTCGTGGCGGAAGAGGAGGTTCTGCACAGAGTGGACATACTCGACGTCATTCGCTAGCTCTTCCCGAGGCAAAGAAGGCCGCTGAACTCGCAGAAAAGAAGCGGACCGCTGCTGGGTTCCAGTTCCCGATCCCTGGAGCCGGGGGCATCGCGGAAAGTCCTGTGGCTGCCACGCCTGCCGATGACAGATTGAATACACCTGTTACTCCCGGCGGGGGATTGGGTCTCCAGCGTGCTGGCAACGCCCGTATGGTTGGTCACAGCCGGAGCCAGAGCATGGCCGCTGGAGGTGCCCGCGGTGGTGGTGCGGCTGGTCGCGGGGGTGGTGCGTTCCAGTTTCCATCTCAAGGCGATGCTGGTGCAGGTAACCAGTCAGAACTGCAGCGTCGTGGTAGCCAAAGCAATCACACCAGACAAGGATCCCGTAACTTTGAGGGCAATTGGCGTCAACAGAATAATCAGCAGACGACGGAGCAGTCGCCTCAACAGATGGGTCAATTCAGTCAACCGCAGGCGATGGGCGGTGGAAATTTCCAGCCTGGCCATCGTGGGCGAGGATCAATGAATCAGTCCATCGGTTCTATGAGTGGATTCCAATACCCCGGCCAGCCACAGCTGGTGCAACTCCCTCAAGGCCAGATGATGATGGCACCTCAGATGTTCGCTGGCCAGCAACTGAACGCTTTGCAAATCGCGCAGCTTCAGGCCATGCAAGGTGCACAACTTGGCGGTCTTCAAGCCAGTCAGCATGCTCCGCCAATGGGTTTGCAACAGCAACAGCAGCAGCGAAAGACACTTTTTACCCCCTACCTCCCGCAAGCTACGCTTCCTGCGTTGCTCAACGATGGGCAGCTGGTCGCTGGCATCCTCCGAGTGAACAAGAAGAATCGTTCCGATGCCTATGTCACTACCAACGACCTTGATGCAGATATCTTCATTTGTGGTAGCAAGGACCGGAACCGCGCGCTCGAAGGTGATTTGGTTGCAGTCGAGCTACTTGACGTTGATGAAGTCTGGGGTCAGAAGCGTGAGAAGGAAGAGAAGAAAAAACGCAAAGACATTACCGACACTCGCTCATCGGGTAATACCCAAAACGGCAAGAGCGATACATCGTCGACCACTGACACAACCTCCATTGCGCCAGATGGTAGCATCCGACGTCGCGGCAGTCTACGTCAGCGGCCAACGCAGAAGAAGAACGATGACGTTGAGGTCGAAGGTCAGAGCCTGCTCCTCATGGAGGAGGAAGAGATCAGCGACGAACAGAAACCTCTGTACGCTGGCCATGTGGTTGCCGTTATTGAGCGCGTTGCTGGGCAGATGTTTTCAGGCACCCTTGGTCTACTCCGACCAAGCAGTCAGGCCACGAAGGAAAAGCAGGAAGCGGAGCGACAGGCACGAGATGGAGGACATTCACGATCTGAGTCTCGCGCCCAAGACAAGCCAAAGATCGTATGGTTCAAACCCACCGACAAACGTGTGCCTCTGATCGCCATCCCAACGGAACAAGCCCCTCGAGATTTTGTCGATAAGCATATGGACTATGCCAACAGAATCTTCGTGGCGTGTATCAAGCGTTGGCCGATCACTTCCCTACATCCATTCGGTACCCTTGTCGAACAATTGGGCGAGATGGGTGATCTCCGCGTCGAGACAGATGCCTTGCTTCGAGACAACAACTTCGGATCTGATGAGTTCTCCGACGCCGTCTTGAAGAGTGTTGGATGGGATGACTGGTCGTTGAAGACTGAGGGCGAAGAGAGTCTAGCTGCACGCCTCGACCTCCGCCACGAGCGAACTTTCACCATCGACCCTAATGGCACCAGCGAGCTCGATGATGCTCTCCACATCAAGCAACTCGACGATGGCTTGGTCGAGCTTGGTATTCACGTCACGGATATTGCACATTTTGTCAAGGCGAACTCGTTGGTTGACCGAGAGGCCAAGAAGCGAGGAACTGGCGTTTACTTGATGACCAGGGCTGTGAACATGTTGCCGTCGAAACTGTCCGCTGACATTTGCTCCCTCGTTCCGGGCGAGGGTCGTCTAACTGTGAGTGTGATCTTCAAAGTCAGTACCGAGACAGGGCAGATCGAAGGAGAGCCTTTTATTGGAAAATCGATCATCCAGAGTTCTGGCAAGCTCGGATACCGTGCGATCGATGCGGTCATCAAGGGAGGCGAGCAACCTGAATTGCAGGGGCCCACAGTCGAGGACATCAAGACTCTGCATAAGATCGCCAGCAAATTCCGAGAAGCCCGCTTTGGCAACCGCTCCGAAAATATTGCCCCTCTACGACTGCTTTATCAACTCGATGACGAGAATATTCCCGTTGAGCAAAATATCTTCAACACATCTGCCGCCCACGAGATCATGGAGGAGATCAGCTGCAAAGCAAACTACTTTGTTGCGCAGAAGATTTTTGCTGCCATGCCTGACAAGGCCTTTTTGAGAAGACAGGCGCCTCCCAATCCACGTCGACTTTTGACCTTTGTCGATCGCCTGACCCGAGCTGGCTATGACATCGATAGCACTAGCAGTGGCAGCCTGCAGAACAGTCTCTTCAAGGTAGGAGACGCAGATCTGCGCAAGGGAATGGAAACTCTGTTGGTCAAGACATTGCAGCGCGCCAAATATTACATTGGTGACCAGGTTGCAGAAGAGCAACGTCAGCATTATGCCCTCAACTTGCCTCTCTACACTCATTTCACTAACCCTTCCCGCCGATATGCCGACATTGTCGTTCACCGGCAGCTGGAGGCTGCTCTCTCCAATGGTGCTGTTGAATTCAATGAAGATCTGGAGAGCTTGGCCAAGACAGCCGAACAGTGCAACAACAAAAAAGACTCTGCTCATTGCGCTCAGGAACAGAGCGTTCACATTGAATCGTGCCGGCTTATGGATAAGAAGAGTAAGGAAATGGGTGGCGATCTTATTAGCGAGGGTGTTGTCATTTGCGTTTACGAGTCTGCGTTCGATGTTCTTATCCCCGAATATGGATTCGAAAAGCGTGTGCACTGCGATCAGCTTCCGTTGAAAAAGGCCGAGTTCCGCAAGGAAGAACGAGTTCTTGAGCTTTACTGGGAGAAGGGGGTTCCGTCGTCCGCTTACGTCCCGGAGGACGAAAGACCGCGTGCCTCGGTGAGCACTAAAGGCACCAATGGTGCAACCGAGTCCGCTCGAGAACGCGCCAAGGAACGATACGAATCGC
This sequence comes from Cladophialophora bantiana CBS 173.52, assembly GCF_000835475.1. NCBI lineage: Eukaryota > Fungi > Ascomycota > Eurotiomycetes > Chaetothyriales > Herpotrichiellaceae > Cladophialophora > Cladophialophora bantiana. The sequence goes on from NW_015971586.1 coordinate 890,584, forward strand.
AACGGAAGCAGACGGACAGCAACACCATGTCGACTGACGATGTCGACGCACTCTTCGATGATGAGGATAGTGCATCCGAAATCACTGAGATGGCTGCTGGCGTTTCTCTGAATTCTCCGGTTGATCGATCATCTCACAGTATGCCCCCATCGCCCGCCCGTAACGGCGGGTCGAACCAAGCACAAGCTAGAGCGCAGTCCGAGTCAAAGATCGCCAAGCGAGCTGGCGATATTCCAGAGAATAATTTGACCGACAAGGAAAAGTATCTGAGCTACTTCAAGCTCCGAGAAGAGGGCGGCGAATACATTCAAGATGTGACTGAAATGACTCGTGTGCCGGTCATTTTGAAGACTGACCTGACAAAGAGTCCCCCGTAAGTTATGCGCGACTGAAGTTTATCTTTCTGGCCACTGACCAGTTGTCTAGATGCTTGACTATCCGGTCCATTAACCCATATGCATTGTAGTTAATGCATAATTATCAAGTAATTAGTCGCAGGAAAAACAGATCAACACCAAACAGACGGGGCAGACCTTTTCGGAGCGGCAAGGTCTACCGATTGCGAAACATCAACAAGGCAGCAGACAATCCGGGCAGGAAATCTTGTATTGATTGATCGAGTTGGAGCTGCATTGGCAGCTGAAGACACAGTCGGTGACTTGTGGCGTTTGGTGAAGGCTGAAGTCGATGGCGGAAGAATGCAAACCTCTTTTGGGATGGGAGTGAGAAGAGAGACTGAAGCTGAACTGACGCTCAACCATGTCGGAGTGGCAAAACAAGAATCATCGGTCGAAAGGTCTGAGCGGGCAGTTGTCGGAAAGAAGCACGCAGGAAAGGTGAGAGCGCCGCGGATCCTGTGTCTCCTAGTCAGAGTGCCTATTGAGCGTAGTATGAACACAAAAAGTTTTCTATGTTGTTTCTCTTATTTAATCGTGCCTCTGGAGTTCTGTATGTTGTAGTTATGGGGGGAGTTTCTCTTGATTTCATCCTGTCTGAGCTGCTGCAAAACGAGGACTCGTCCGGATGGCGGGTTTGTGAATCTGTTGTCTAGGTGCATACTGGTCAGCTAACGACGCCGACCGACAGCTCACAGACAGCCCTTTGAGTATACACAATGTTGAACAGCTCGGATCCCAGCTCATCTTGTGCTTGCCACTGACGCGTCTCTTTGAAAATAAGGTATCGGAATGTGGGTATCAGCCAGTCCAGTGTGCGGTAGTGTGCGGCATGCAATCTATCGTGATGTCACGTACAAAGTTCCCCGTTTCAGCTTCTCGCGGTTCCACCGCCCACGGTGTCGACTTGGTCGACCCTCAGGCGCCTTTGGTGATGCGCTCGAAAACACTGACTCCATAGCGGCCGAGCGCCGACGCGCACGCGACAGCGTCTGCGCCGACTTTTCTCATCCTCTCTGCGCCGTCCTTGTCCTCCACGCCCCCGACCCCGATGATCATGATGTCCTTGGTCACAGGATCTCGGTCGAGTAGTTTTCGAAACGTGGCGACGTTGCCCAGTGCCAACGGGTGGAGTGCTGCACCCGCCAGACCGCCCAGGCCGGTGCCAGACTCGTTGCTGAGGACCGGGTCGAAGCTTGAGTCGAGGAGGAGGCTGTTGCCCAATGTGTTGGTGCATGTGATGAAGTCGATCACAGAGCCTTCGCCCGGTTCAGAGGATTTTGCCTTGCGTAGAGAGTCGACGGCCATTTCGAACTGTCCGGTGTATGTGTATGGTGGAAGTTTCACGCCGACTTTGGGCACCGATTCAGGCGTCGCCATGCGCCCGCGATAGGTGGACTTGGAATCGCTGATTGCTTCCAGGTACTCATCCAGTTGTTTCTTGTCGTAAGCCGGCGGCGGCGCAGATGCGATATTGGGGCACGAAAGGTTGACTTCCATGGCTAGGCGGAGATCTTCGTCCATTTCGGCCGCGTTGGCGACGAGGGCATAGGCCATGGCGATTTCATCTGGCGTTCCTGTGACGGAGAGGATGAATGGTTTCTTGGTCGGAGTGTCGGTCCCCAGGTGGCGTTGGCCGACGATCTCATTGATGATGCCCAGGTATTCGGAGAGAGTGAGCGGGGAGTAGCCCAGCGTGTTGAGCGTTGATACAGGTTCTGATGAGGAGCTTGACGAGGAGGGTTTCGAAGCCTCACCTTTCGGGGCGTCGCCGGAGATGGTCTTGCCGGGAGTAAAGAAGATATACTGGTGGATCGAGTCGTCGTGGGTGAAGCCTTCCAGCAAAGAGGTTCGAATTGTCACGGCGCCTGTGTAGGGACTGTCGTACAGGGCTTTGATGTCTTCGAGGGTGGTGGCCCAGGGACAGGCGGAATTGAGGAGTGGTGGGCTGATCTTCAGCTTGTTGGTCGCCATGTTTGAGGCTTCCAGGACGTTGCTCCGAGACGGGAATGAAAAGGACTGTATCGCAGTATATCCCTCTATTTTGGGGTTTTTTTTCCCCTGTTTCCTCTCTCTCTCTCTCTCTCACGCACTCTCTCTATCTCTCCTTCTCTCCAGAGTAGTCTGTCGTGGGACTCACCGCTCTCTGATGTGAGGATGAGCTGCTCAGAAACGGCTCGAGGCCCCGGCTTTGACGATACTCGCTGTTAGACCGGGCTGGTTACCTTTCCAGAGCTGATTTGGAGAACGGTTGATACGCAGGTGAAGATCAACTGAGTCGCCTCCGTCAAACAGCCGGCGCGACCAACATGGCACGGAAAGTCCACCCCTACCCTGGTTTGACGAAATGGCTCGCGGGGAGACACGGACAAGCAATGGAGGGGAAAAAACAAGAGGAAGAAGCCAATGGTGCTATAATTATACCTGCTGCAACTTCTCCGTTCCTTGTGCCGTCTTCCTGGTGTTGGAAAGAAAAATGAGGTACGTGGCTGACTGGGCGACTCCGGATCTAGCACCATCAACAAATCATGAGGCAGCAAAATGTCTCAGATCTTGATAACAGGCAGAGACGCACACGCCTGCTCCAACAAGGCTGTCTACTGTGCACTCACCGAGCAGAACCCTGTACCGTCTGGGCATCGAGAATGCTCATCATTCATCTTCGTGTGTTTTGGTTCTCGTCTATCATCAGCTACGTACTAGGTACCTCGGAGAGGGAGAATGGCCGCTCCAACAAAGTTCAACAAATCCGTGTCAGACAGGAATCAGGCCTCCACGCCTCCGCACGACCAGGCAGGGCAAGGCTAGAAACCCCTGGGGCAGTTTCGAAATCTTTGGACTTGGTTTCCCGTGTCACACACAACAAAGAGCCGTGTCCTTGCATGCCTCCCTCTCACAGCTTCTGCATGGCCACGACATCAGTGGACTGGACGTGATCCTCGTCTCCTTCAATCTGCTGCTGCAGCTCGTCCAAAGACACCTTCTCGTCCTCGACAACCAGGTTGACCTGCATCTTCTTGATGCCAAAGCCAACAGGGACCAGCTTGTGCGCACCCCACACGAGCCCGTCCATCTCGATCGCCAACACATTTTTCACCAACTCGTCCATGTTCGTCTCGTCATCCCATGGTTTCACATCTAGCGTGACGATTGACTTGGCGGCAGGCTTGGCTTTGCCTTCCTTCTTCTTCCTGTAATCTGCCAATCTCTTCTCTCGCTCAGCCACGACTTCAGGGTCTTCCTCTTCCTCGTCCGAGCCGAAGAGATCGACCTCGTCTTCGTCCTCCTCGGCCTTTTCGGGCGCGTCCTTGGGATTCAGAGCCACGGCGACAGCCTCAGGGCCGTAGGTCGTAAAGGGCTTGGATGGGTCGCCGGGCAATGTCGAGAAGTCGGCTTCATATGACTTGACATGGTTGTACCAGCGGTAGGCATGAGGGTAGCGTTCGACGGGGGGACATTCTTTCAGGGCCTTGAAGCTCACGACGTCGGCTTGAGATGGCTGGAAGCTGCAGGTAATCAGTCAGCAGTCAGATCGGGCTTGGTGGTTTGTGCAGATTCATCTTTGCTTCTTCAAAAACTCAGAGGTGCAAATGCATGCGATTGGCAGTAGTCATTTTGCGGTGTCTTAAGCCGCCTCATCAACACGGACCAATTGATTCTCATCTTGGAAAAAATTCGAAGACAGGGGAGTAGCTCGGGAAAAGTCACGTACCCAGAGATGTATGAACGGGTCTTGAGCCAGTTGTTCAGGACTGTCATCGAGTCAGTGGCATGATTTGGAGGGGCGCAAAGGACAATACGACGTACTTGTGAGGCCACTGTCGGAGACGAAGTCGGTGAAACCCATCTTGACGGATATTTCAGGTGCTTTGGATGATTTGCGAGGGATCGAAAAGCTCAGCTACGGCGGAGGTGAGTGGGATGAGACGGCGCAGTCAAAAATTGGATCTGATCGATGCCCAAATTCGAAAAAAACATGAGTCGCCCATGCCAAGAACGGATACTGCGAGCTCGCCGCTTTAAGAGATAGCTACGAACATGCTACTCCCGGCAATCCCCCTTTAATATGGCACCTCGTATCTCCCGAGCAGAATGAAAGTACCAGACACACAAGAGAAGGCGATCGCACTTCAGCAGCTCTGTCATTCGGAGACCTCCCATTTGCACCCTCAACAACCCTCCTTCTTTAGGTTGAGATTGCCCACTTCCTTTGCCATTCTGTTCCATATTTTGCAGTCTTCTTCAATAGCCTTCTCGACCACGGGGACAGAGTAACAGGGCGAAATAGCCTGGCGAACACAGTGTTCGGCCGCGCTCGTCCATACAGACAGATCCGACCTGTAATCCTTCGGAAACTTACCCAGCCCGCACAAGCAAGTTATGTTTCCACCGGTCTTCGTAGCCAGCACGGTAGAGGGATCTTGTGATGTGTATTCGCATCTCGTGGTGTGCTCCCGGTCACGGCAGCGCTCTGCAAAAGATGTCCTAGCATGCTTCCAGAATGCCAGCGTCGCGTCACCAACTTCGTACGTAGAACGTTTTTGCCGTATTTCCCTGAGTAGTTCTTGCGTGCGTTCAGATCTAAGATTGGCTGGAGAAGGAAGTATTGCGCGCGTCTATAACAATGCTCGGACTTACTAGATCTAGACGTAGGGACGAAATAAAAATCATCATAACTGGGACTGCTTCTCCTCGGGGCACCAGACCAAACACCGTCTGTTGCTTCTCGCCAGCGAGGCCGCCACAGCGATGGAAGAGTTGACTGAGCATGTGTTTGAGATCGAAACGTAAATCGTTGACTTGGATGCAGGGGTCGACGTATCGGATGCACATCTCTTTTTCTCTCACCGAATGCAGTGACAACAAATACTGCTCCGTCCATTTGAGTTTAGAAGCCTCCGAGATACCAAGGATTGGAAGAGGTTCCATTCTGCTGCATCCAAGATGTTCGAGGATCGGCTTGCCACAGTCAGGAGACATTCCGTAGAGAGTATCAGAACAGCTTGATAGAAGGTCCGCTGCTGCGGCTCTGGCAATGAACTCGACATACGCAGATTTTGGAGCAATTCTCGTTCGGTAACCGGTGGTCGAATCCCCTGACGATAGACCACCAACCCTGAGCCGATGCTGAGTCCGACGACGAAAGCAGACAGTGGCTCAAATGCAACGTGATTTCCAGGCTGTAGCAAAAACCCAAGACTTGTGGATGACAGATCTATATGCAGGTTGAGCTTCTCCACTCTTGTTGCTTCCTCGTCGAATATCATCTGGAAGGTCACTTTGCCCGAATCAGCGGCGTATACAGCGGCTAGGAGGGTAGAAGCACTGGGTAAAAGATGGGCCGAGCCATTAGTCCTGTTGACAGGGTTATAAGAACGTCACTGTGATAAACCACCTGAGACGTTAACTGTCTCACCAATTGCACCACTTACCTCACCTTGATCTCGCCGATCTGCAATGGCATGACGTCGGCGTCGAGGCCTCAGGAAAGTCCTCCAGACCACAGGCCAAAGTGTATATAAACAGGCAGAGTCTCTCTGAGTAGGCAGAGAGACAGACACAATCAACCAGCTCTAACCATTCCTGTATTGTGTTCAACAAGTCCTTTCATGTTTGGAGGGATTCTGTGTGATGAAGAAGCTCTCGTCATTCGGAGCTGTCACATGAGCTCTGCTACGCAAGAGAGGATCCCCTGTTTCCTCCGCCTTAATTGCTCTTGCCAGGGCGCGCGCCTCCAAGAACTGTACCCACCAATCGAACTACTGTATAACCACAGTGGAGGAATGGGGTCCTTCCCACAACATACGCGTGGGCACAAGAGCTGAAATAACAAAAGGTTTGTGTCCTTCCAATTTGTTTTCGTCGGTCTCTATCTCGGCCGCACTGGCCAGCGGGTATCTCGTTCCTGTCGTTCGCACAATTCCGAAACCAATCTGCACGTCGGGAAAATGAGACTCGTGATCGGTGTATGGAAGTCGCAAGGAAAGCTGGAAGAGAACCATTCGCTGGTCTTAGAAGACTAGACAAAAAGGTGACCACCCCGAGCGCAGAACGACAACTGTAAGACCAACTGGTGGTGGAGCCTTTGGTGGAGCGGCAGGCCAGCTTCGAAGCGGAGTGAGGACTAGGCCTAGAGGTCTGGCACTCTCCATGCTGTTGTAGTACATAGCCGAAGTCGATAATTGGAATTCACGTAGATGCAGGTCAAATGACTGTAGATAGTGTGAGTCCATCCGATCAAGGGTTGATACATTGCGTAACCAGGAACCAAGACGTTCCCTGAAGTCTGGAAAAATAACAATTTAGCGTCTTTGGTTAGACTCAGAACCACGGTCAGACCAGCGCGTATGTACTATGGAAACCATAGTAGCGATAGCCTGTCGGCGGTCTGGAATGACAGAGCCGTCAGATTGTCATGTTCAAACATCCGCAGATACATGCTGTATACGAAATGTGCAAGGTGTTCCGCGTCAAACCTGACTTCGCCCATGTCGGCCCTCTTCCACACTATGACGAGGCGAGCTTGGCCTCCACCCGCTTCGCTCATAGACTGACCCAAAGCTTCTGGGAAAGGCGAGAAAACTGTTGCGTTGGTCCAGTATTGGATGAGACTGAAGCCAAAGAGGAGTGATACAGTAAGGCACTCTCCGCCCAACAGCCGTCTGGGATACGCCTCGGGACTGACATCGCGCAATTGCAAAAGTTCCATGTAGATGGTGGAGCTTTGACCAGGCTTGAGCAAAGGCTTGCAAGCTGCCAGGATATTCAATGACCCCAATGATCGACGAGATATGAAGTGTCAATGACACCGAGCATGTCTGTACCGGATAATCCTGAACGGTATTCCGTGGGATCTAGGACAAGCTGCTCGAGGCATAACCTATATTGATACCGAAAGGTACCCTTGCTGTTTTGGTAGACAATATGATGGTGCAAGACGTGGCAGAAAGCCAGAGCATCAGAGGCTCTTAAACGTGCGGTCAAACGATTCTTGACTCGCCGAGAGGTTTCGGCTCACACTTGGAACTGTCTTGCCGCGGCTTGAGCTGAGCAATTCACACCGGCCAACGGGATTGAATTGGGATTGATGGCAGAATTCTTAGTGAGTAGCACATAGGCAGTCGCTAAGTGGAAGATTGCAATGGCTCCATTATAACATAGAAGGACACTTTTCCATGCATGGTCGAAAATATTGGGTTACGGTACTTGGATCTGGCCACTAGTTTCGCATCGTTGTAAGCCACTCCCGTCTTCCAGTAACACCGGCCACGTCTTGACCAGGTGGAATGTTTTCTAATACATCGACCAGAGGTGTTTCCGACGGCGTAAAAGCCAGACAAGGCCGGGGTCGCCGTCGGTCCAATCATTCTGGGCGTTTTGCGTGGAGGAAAACAAGAACTGAAGAGGTGAGAAGGATGAAGTTGTGCGATCTAAGGGTTGGCTCGGCTGCCGGACTTGCTGAAGGGTGTGATCTAGGTGAAATTCATGTGAGCAGAGCCCGCCTCAAGAAGTGAATCCGAAAGCATCCAATCCACCGTACGACACTAGCTGCGTCACAAGACCGGGTCATGTCCTCGCCCGTTAATTTCCAACCAGGCGCGGCCACACGTTCGGTATAGTGCTCGCCCACCCCCTACCAGCCACGTCATCAAAGGAGCTCTTTGCGATATCCATAACTTGCGACGAGATTTATAGGTGTTGCACTCTGCAAGTCCGTTCAACCTTCGATTTCCGCCCAGTCTTCACACAATCCAGGCAAAGACCAGGTTCAGAATCCATTAAGCTGGAAAGATCCTTTGTTAGCTTTTTCTTCATTGTGCCATCTCGGGATGTAGCGAGTTCGCAGCGGGAATATGAGCTATTCGAGCAAGACAACTCTCCCGCCAGGCTGTTTGGTAAATTCGAGACTTTGTCGACCACTTTAAGCAAGCTCAGGCTCTCGAAGCCATCCTCGTAGGGAGCAATTTGCTGAGTCCGGAGGTTGGAGAGATACTTTGTCACTCCGTCGGATGATGCCCGACAGGAACAACCCAAGAGACGCGAGACTGGGTACATTAGAATTCTCTCCATCTTGCGATTGATCTCGACTCTCCTGCTATTGAGCACATCTACGCACGTAAGCATACCTGGACCATTAGATGGGTTACAGTTCGACCAACCCAGCAAAGAGCACGGCACAGTAGGGTGGTCCGTCAGACCTGGCAATGCTTCGAATGGCCCGGCTTGTGCCTGCATCAATCTCCATGAAATGTCCGAAAATGCGGTAGGGAGATCCAAGAGGTATGCCACCAGCAATTGCTTATTCAGCTCAGCGGCGAGGTAACTGTCTGATAGTCTCTGTAGCCATAGTGCTGCACAATGCCTCATTGCAACGGTGCATTGATATTTGTCACAGACCAAGGCCAGTTTTTCCAGGGCGTCGATTTTAAGCTCTTGTGGAATCTGGTCAAGTTGGAAATGGATGACTCTACAGACAAGTTTGAAAGCCTCAAGGTCATCCTCTGGCAAAGGGATGATGCGAGGATCACTCGTCATGGCCTGCGAAGTTCCTTCTTTGAAACCTGATCTGAGCATTGCACAAAACACTGGGGATGCCAGAGAGATGACTTTAGAGGAGATTCGAAGTCGTTGTTCTTCGATCTCGATGATGAGGTCACCATCGGGGTCAATATCGATAGTCGCCATGGTTCCGAGCAGCACGATGAAGAGATCGGAATTCGAAAGAGGGGATGCACAGGGTTGAATTCTCAGAGACTGGGAGCGAGGTTTGGACAAGGCAGTACCCCATGAGCCAATCGGAGCGGAGATGACGGACCCACTTCTGGACGTCTTGGCTTGACCATAGAAGGAATAGCCTAAGGCTTGGCGATTTATTCCGTGTTTGGGCATGGCACCTATGAAATCATTCGATGCGGCTCGAGGCTTCCAGAAGAACCAGACCAGAGTCGGACCAGAAAATATTTACCGTTCGATTCTTTAACAGTGTGGTTGACATGCATGCTTTTATCTATGACTGTCGATAACACTTGTGAAGCCGCCTGGCACTCTACCTCTTAGAAAAATCCGCTATGAACACCGCGAGGTCGACGCTCGTCCGGCGAGTAGTTTTTTCGCAAACGTCACCGTCTTCATTGCTCCGTCGAAGAGCCGCTCCTTTCCTAGTATCCGGTGTAAGCTATTCTGCGAGTCCTCGCTTCGTCCTCCCAGCGGCCACGTTCGTTCGCACGTACGCCAATGGACGACCTCATCCGCCTGGCGGAACCCATCGCATGAACATGGGAGGCGAGCCTGAAAAGCCTGCGCTGGAAGAATACGGCGTTGACCTGACAGCCCGAGCTAAAGACGGAAAATTAGACCCTGTGATTGGAAGAGATGGGGAGATTCACCGGACGATACAGATTCTCTCGCGTCGAACGAAGAACAATCCTGTCTTGATCGGTGCTGCCGGAACGGGCAAGACTGCCATTCTTGAAGGACTGGCCCAGAGGATAGTAAGAGGGGATGTACCTGAGAGCATCAAGAATAAGAGAGTCATCGCTTTAGACCTGGGTCAGTTGATAGCTGGTGCCAAATTCAGAGGCGACTTCGAAGAAAGGCTGAAGAGGGTCCTTAAAGAGGTGCAGGACGCACATGGCGGAGTCATTCTTTTTGTCGATGAACTGCACACGCTCCTCGGACTGGGAAAGGCCGAAGGTTCGATTGATGCCAGCAACCTCCTGAAGCCAGCTCTCTCGCGCGGCGAGCTACAATGCTGTGGCGCCACCACCCTGAACGAGTACCGCCAAATCGAGAAAGACGTGGCACTCGCACGGCGATTCCAACCGATCCTGGTTGGAGAGCCTTCAGTTCAAGACACGATCTCTATCTTGCGCGGCATCAAAGATCGCTATGAAGTCCATCACGGCGTCCGCATTACGGATAATGCTCTTGTCGCTGCCGCTACATACAGCAATCGGTACATTACAGATCGTTTCCTACCCGACAAGGCCATAGACCTTGTGGATGAGGCAGCTTCTGCTCTTCGCTTGCAACAAGAGTCCAAACCTGACGCAATTCAAAAACTAGACCGCGAGATAATGACCATTCAAATCGAGCTCGAGTCTCTGCGGAAAGAAACAGATATTGCTTCCAAGGAACGTCGGCAAAAGTTGGAGGAGACACTTTCAGAAAAGAAGAAGGAGGTGGACCGTCTAACCGAGATTTGGGACCGTGAGAAAGCAGAAATCGAAGCCATCAAGCGAACCAAAGAAAACCTGGAGAAGGCACGACATGAGTTGGAGCAAGCTAGACGCGAGGGGAACTTCGCCCGCGCAGGCGAACTTCAATACGCGACAATTCCCAAACTCGAAGCTCAATTGCCCAGGGAAGGTGACGAAGTTACCACGACAACGAAGAATGGAGAGACTCTGATTCATGACTCGGTGACTGCTGATGACATTGCCAACGTTGTGAGTCGAACAACAGGGATCCCAGTCACCAAGCTTATGGCTGGAGAAGTCGAAAAGCTTGTGAAGATGGAAGACAAATTGCGAGAGCATGTCCGTGGCCAAGATGAAGCCCTTACTGCAGTGGCCAACGCAGTCCGCATGCAACGAGCAGGTTTGAATGGTGAAAACCGCCCACTCGGGAGTTTCATGTTCCTAGGACCTACCGGTGTAGGAAAGACAGAACTTTGCAAACAGATTGCCAACTTCCTCTTCAGCACAGAATCCGCTGTGGTTCGATTCGACATGTCAGAGTTTCAGGAAAAGCACACTGTCTCACGACTCATTGGCGCTACCGCGGGCTACATCGGGTATGAGGATGCAGGGCAGCTGACAGAGGCTGTTCGGCGCAAGCCGTACGCCGTCCTCCTGTTCGACGAGTTTGAGAAGGCCCACCGTGACATCTCAAGCTTGCTGCTGCAAGTGCTCGACGAAGGTTTTCTCACAGATAGTCAAGGCCACAAAGTCGACTTCCGAAACACTCTGATTGTCTTGACTAGCAATCTTGGTGCTGAAATTCTGATGGGTAGTGGCGCTGATGTGGAATCAGTGACTCCCGAACAGAAGAAGGGAGTGATGGAAGTTGTGCAAGCCTCCTACCCGCCCGAATTCCTCAATCGAATCGATGAGTTCATCATCTTCAACAAGCTGTCCAGGTCTGCCTTGCGAGACATTGTGGATATTCGGATCCGCGAGCTTCAAGGGCGCCTTGATGACCGCAGAATAACCGTTGACGTTTCGCCTGAAGTCAAGGACTGGTTGTGCGAGAAGGGCTATGACCCCCGATATGGCGCCAGGCCACTCAACCGCTTAATACAGCACGAGATTGGGCGAAGGTTGGCAGACAGGATTATCAGAGGCGAACTGAAGACAGGAGACACTGCGAAGGTTATGGTGGCCAAGGACAGGGCCAACTTGGACTTAGAAGTTCAAGCAAAAGCGTGAAGTTTGAGGCGGCAAAATACCTTGCGTGGCTGTACAAAACTGCAAGCGGAGGCCAGACCCTGCAGTTTTTATACAGAACCGTCGAACAACATGGGGGGACAACACGGCACCCAAATGACCAGGGTCTGAAGACGCCAACTTCTCCCTCCTCGTCAAGCCCTGGCGACGCTTATTATGCCTGCCGACATTAAGACCCCTCTCTTCGATCATGTATCTCTCGAAGACAGAAACCGAGGGCAAAAGGCGGATCCATATGCACTACTTCAGTCTTCACTCTTGTATACCTTGAACACCTCCGTTCTCCACTATTGTCACTCTCCCACCACAAGATGAGAACGGCCAGCCACCGAGTTTAAGAGCTACGATGAGTTCAAAAGTTTGGAAATTGTTTCAGTACGAACTATACGACGAACATGAGGAGCTTTGAGGCGAAGGGCGCATTGTACCTGTCGATGATACCCCACTCTATTCAACAGTTCTGTGAGACGACGGTTCAAAATTGTATATATATCGAACAAAATGTACAGTATTGTGTAATTAGTGGAACAATCGAATGGTCTCTACTTTACTTTGACGTGATCTACTTTCCTTTGACTTGCTTTGCGTTCACTTTGCTTGTACTCCCTCCTACCAATCTAGCTTCCCGGCTATCTACAAGAGCTTCGCTGGCTTTCGATGTATCCGTAACGACAGGTCCTTTTCACATCTGGAGCACTTCTCGCTGGTCGTCGTGTGCTTTGCCATGTCCATCTCCTTCTTCCTCCTCGTCCCCTTCCCGCGCAGTGGTGGTGTCAGCGACTATCACTGGGAAGATTCGCCGTCCGGCGGCGCGCTTGTACGCCTTGACTTGCCTGTCCGCTTTTTGGACGATGCTCCATTGGAGTCTGCTCAGGAGGCCTTTCTTGTCTAGTCCTACCTCAAGTCCAGCGTCGTCCTCGTCGGGGAGCACGACGTTCAAAGGGGAGTCTCTCCTGCGCTGCCCCCTAGCCACGAAGAGCGTGTCAATGGCTTCGAGAGGTTGGCCGCCGGTTTCGGGGTAGAAGAGCCACACGATGATGGCATTTGCCAGGTTCAGCACGGCCCACACAATGTAGAACCTCCATCCCAGATTTTTGACCCCGTCTAGATGGGAGGAAGCAAGGCAGTCAGTCAGCGAACAAGACAGACGAAACGAAGATGAAGCAGATTTGTTTTCATTTGTCGAAACTTCAACTCACCAGGCGTGACTTCTACGACGAGGAAGTTGCCCAAGAAGTCAGCACCAGCGGCCAACGCGGCGCCCTTAGCTCGGATCTTCAGAGGCAGGATCTCCGGGGGATAGACCCAGACAGTGGCCATCCAACCCCAAGTGAAGCATGCTTCGAAGGCGAAGACGAAAAACACAGCCGCCACACCCGCGGAAGTGTTGTGGTAGTTGTCCGCCTCGATGCGGTTGACGGCGATTGATTCGGCCACGAGAACCAAACACATGCCGAGAGCCATTGAGATGAAGAGAAGCCGTCTCCCGACACGATCGATGGTGTACCAGGTGAGAAAGGAGGCAATGATGTACCACAATTGCAGAAAGCAGCCCATGAGAATGGACATCTCTTGGGACATGTTTAACGATGTACTGAAGAGCGTCGGGGCGTAGTATGTAACCTGAAGATTCGTCAGCTAATGTCTATTCCCACCAGTGGAGGGCGCATTGGCTCTGACAATGTTGATGCCCGACATCTGCTGCATGAATTGGATCCCCAGAGCCAGGTAGAATCTCTTGTTGGCCGAGATGCCGTTGTTGCGGAAAAGATCTGCCCAAGATCCTTCCTCCTTCTCTTCGATGGCGATGGCCTCCGTGATCTCGTCTTTCTCTATCTGCACGAGCTGGTCTTTCTCATCTCGTCCCCTCAGTCGGGCGATCACTGCAAGCCCTTCCGCCGGAGTTCGATGTCGCATGAGCCAACGCGGTGTGTCGGGAAGCCATGGAGCGACCAGGATGATATAGATAGCAAAGACCAGTTGAAAGGCCAGGGGAAATCTCCACTGGGCGCTGCTGTGAACGAAGTAGAAGCCGTAGTTGATCCAATACGCAATCATTAGCCCTCCAAGCATGGTCGTGAGCTGGCAGCATACTTGCCAGCCCCGTTGCGCGGCAGCACTGATTTCAGCTTGATAGACTGGGGTGACGGAGGTGATGTATCCGATCCCTATCCCGGTGCAAACTCGGGAAACCATGAACTGGATCCGTTCATAGCTGCTCGCCATGAGGATCGTGCCGATGATCAAGACCGTGGTCCCTAGCAGAAGCGTTCTCTTCCGGCCAAGTTGTTCCCCAGTCAAAGCAGCACCAATTGCACCGAATACAGCCCCAACATCATACAATGCAGTCATTGTACCAACCATGAGTGAGCTTGGATGGTCCATTTGCGCCAACCAGTATTTGGATATCACCACGCCCGACATAACTCCCTGGTCGTAGCCAAATAACAGAAAGCCTGACGAGCATACCGAGGTGATTGCGGCAATCAGCCGCCCACCGACGAATCGCTTCGTGCCTTGCATCGCTGTCATTTTGGAGGTCAGGTCTTGAGGCAGAGATGAGCGAGGAAGCGACAACAATAGACAGGCCGGTCATGATGATGCCGAGAGGCTCCGACGCCTCTTTATGGTCAAGATCCCACTCAAGCTTTTGGTCAAGCACTCCAAGCATTGGAAGCATTGCAAGGATGCTGGATGAATGCCACCTGCTTCATATGGGACAGGATTGACATGGAGCAATGACCATGACACGTCGGCAACGTGCCGATAGCCGTGACGGAGACGGTCACGGAGATGATCGACTAACTTATCCCAGCAGGCGGTGAAAATCATCTTCTCCTCGTGGTGGAGGGCGCGAGGTGGTTGCGATCGACGGAGAAAAGTCCGACAGCGTTGACACAGAAGGCTATGTACTCGGCATCGACGTCTCTTGTCGTGGCTGTAAAGGCATTGCTGATAGATCATGGGCTCCCCCCCAGGTTCTCGGCTATCAACCAGGTCACTCAATAAGCGAAGAGTGTATTCATGGCCCCTGAAGTAACAAGCCCATCGAATGCTCTCTGCTACCTTCTATTCCATCCAGGTCACATACAAGCTCATGCAGGCCTCCACTCATAGTGATGAGCTCCCCTGTGCGGCTTGCCAGGATCTTCGCCTTCAACACCTGGCCGATCAAACGCATGTGCGCCAAAGAAATCCATCTGGGCTTCCATGAATTGGGTAGGTAGAGCCGTGCTCCCACAGTACTTGAGGTACTCCAACGATGCAGACAGGCTGGGTATTACCGCCTCCCACTCCGTTGCCATTAGGACGGTCTTTTTCAGTGCCTCGTGGTTCTCCCGTAAGGCCTGCGAGACGGGCTTGAGGAGCTTGACGTTGGCCACCTTGGATTCTCCCTTAACAGATAGGACAGCTTCCATCATGTGACCGATCTGGCTCGATTTAATGATGCAGCCTTCTCGCCAGATGCGGATGCAAGTCGCAAGATCGATCTCCCATGCTTCTGCGTCCGAGGCTTTGCTGATAAGCTCGAGACCTTGGCAGAAGGCGCAGACAAATGATGCGTATACCGCTTTCTGGATGTCTTCGATAACGGCTTTTCGGTTTTGCACATTTGCCTGGTGAGGCGACGGCATCTGAAGCTCGTTGGCTACTTGAAGACGTTCGGCTCTGTTTCCGCTAGCCACACGGAGGAATTGCCCAGCTGCAATGGTGGGAGCTGACACATGTCGTACAGCAGCCTCCATGACGCTCCAGAATCCTGTACCTTCAGTGTTGTCATCGTCTTGTACCACCTTATCCAGCACATCGTCTAGTACATGTCCTCCCTCGCCTTCTGATGTCTGCTTCCTCTGACATATCTCTGCCCCGATTTGGATCAAGTAAGTGGACCGGAGTGGCCCTTCTATATTCCAACGCTGGAACACTTTACTAATCTCGTCGTTTTGCATCTCCAAGCAGTGCTTCATGATGCCCCAGGCTTCGCAAAGAGTGGATAGCATTCCATTCTCGATCCTTGCACCATCTTGACATAATGGCCTGAGCCTTTCGGACCAATGTAGGCCGTGCAAGGAGACTCTTTCGTGTCTTCTGGCGATTGTGCCTTTGCGGCAAACCTCTCCAGCAGAGGCAGAACCTTTTGAACGGCTTGCTTGTCGCCACCGGGTGACAAGCTCGGACCTCTCCTGGCGGACTGATATCCGCCAGAGACACCCATCCCGATCCAGGCCACACCCCATTTGGCGAGTGCCTCCTGTCGACGCTCCGTATTGCGATAATGCTCGTTTCCGCCATCAAGAATAATGTAGCCCTCCTTCAAATGATCTTGCAGCTTCTCCAACACCTGATCTGCTGGGTTTCCATGCGTGATGGAGAAAAGTAACACTTTAGTTTCTTGATTCGACAAACTGTTGCAGAATTCGGCAATGTCATTGAATTCGTCGATTTTGCCGCTCTGCTTCGCACCTTCGGGTGTGTTGGAGAGGGCCTGCTTCACGTTATCGGGCGAGATGTCCCATATGGATACGTCAATGCCGAGTTCTGAGATCCCCAGGGTCATCATGCTGCCCATGGATCCAGCACCAACAATGCAAATGCGTTTAAAAAGGGGGTCATTCTTTTGGGTGGATGACATGCTTGCGACCGTTTACTTTCCTGTCGGCTAAGCGGATGAACTCGACTCGTAAAAGCAAAAAGACTATGTTGGTCTCGGTGTGTAAGAGAAGCAGTTGAAGCAACTTGGGATATATTTCGTCATGAGGCCGTAACTTCAGCGCTCTAGCTGCCCTAGTGAGACGGATCCTTAAGTCCCGCCTCATTACATGGTGTGTGTGAAGTCGACGTTGAGTGCACCGTCCTCATGCACTCAAGATGGAGGGAGTAGCGTCGGGTTCAATGCATCGGGGGGCGAATGATATACCTCATTACACTACGGTAAAATCCCTGACTAGAACCAGGGTGTCGGGAAAGGCTTCCGGTCCCCTGGATCCACGCATTCAATCGGTTTAGAAGGAGTGTTGCATTTCCCCATTCGACCGTCCAGATGTATATTTGTGACGGCGAGCCAGTCTGTTAATGCCGCTGTGGTCCCCTGATGTCCTTATCCTAGGATGACATCACAAGTCTTAAAGTGATCTACTCTCCTGATTTCTATTCAGAGTAGACGTTGCAGTAGCATGAAAACTGCGACATTGGATAGAGCATTTACGTGCCGATCCAGTGCCGATAGGAGCAGCTACTTGGCTTAAAAGGCCAAAGTCCTAGTAATTACCTCGCCTTTCGTCGGCGGTTGTCTTACCCTTTCCCATCCACAGCCTTGCAAAGTGCCCACCGCCGTGAGAATCCTAGCCATGCGCCCTGGTCCTTGCACAAAGTCAAGGACTGGCGCGCTCGCTTTCTCTCATCCGGCTCTGGGGCACGAAGATCTGACCGAAATACTTTTCAAGCTGATCAACATCCTCAACATCGCAGACCAATGAAACATGCTGATCTGGTCGAACGACAACAAGGCAACCCCTCTTCTTGTCCAGTCCCCATCTCTCATAAGCATCATCAAAGGCGCCTTCTTCGCCATCGTTATTGTTCACAAAGCACTTCCAATAGTCATATCCGAGTTTCGGGTCAAACGGACAGAGGATCTTGGGTAGATCGGACAATTCAAGTTTGGAACGGGAGGCGGCATGTATCGTCAAAATCTCGATGACAGAGTCCAAATGTTTGTCCTCGGGTGTGTAGGCACGCAAAAATGTTGAAGCATTTTCTAGATGTTTGCAAAAATCCTGCAACCGTGTCAACTGCGTGGGTTCCCCAATATCGCCTGGGAGCACCAGTAGGCGCCACCGGCCATCGGATTGCAGAATCGAGTACACGTGTACAATGTTGGCTTCAGCATGATTCAGAACCAGATAAGAGGGCAGCCGCTGACCGACAATAATTCTGCCCGCCAATGACTGCTTCGAAGCGAGAGCAGACGGTTCTGTCAAAGCTATTGCGGGGTTCAGAAGTCGAGGACTCCTTGTGAGTGCAAGGGATCAAGACATTGGGGCCGTATTCGACACCAACCCCGCTGAGAAAGGTGCGAAATCTTCCATAAAACTCGTTGTAGTGACGTGCATCCGAACCTGTCCCTTTTTCGTAGAACTTGCACATTTCCTGATCCAGCTCTATCAGACGTGTAGCGACTGACTGGCGTTCGTTGTTGTATGTGCTAAGGATATGTGGTTGGGCGGTGCCTTTGATGACTTGGCCCAGTTTCCACATCAAATTGTACGTATCTTGTATAGACACGTTCATCCCTGCACCCATGGTGGGCGAATGGGTATGGACGGCATCGCCGGCTAGAAAGACTCGATTGTCTTTGTCGAACTTGGGCGCACATTGTTGACCCACAGTATAGACGGACCACCAATCACAGTGTTCATATTTAAGGCTCCATGGACTGAGAATGGTCGCCGCCTTTTCCGCGATCATCTCGATGGTGACCTTGTCGGTGTCGAAATCGTCTCGTTCGCTGCCAGTCTCGGCTAGTTGAACATAGAATCTGACCAAGCGATTCTCGCGGGGAAACGTCATCATGTTGCCCATCTTTGCCGAATGGATAGAGCATGAGATTCGTATGTCAGCTGGTAGAATTATTAGCATTCACTTGGCGTGGTTGTTGGTGTCTTCCACCACTTACGAAAATCTGTAACGGGAATGATGTCCATGACGCCGAAGTGGACTTTTGTCTTGTTACCCGCTATTTCCAGACCAACCTGTTGTCTGGTCCAGCTGTGTCCACCATCAGCACCTAGAAGATACTTGGTTTTCACGATTTCCTCAGCTGAAGGATCAGCAGTAGTAGTTAGTATGGATGTGGAGCTCATCAGGCAAGCAGACTCTCACAGTTCGCGTCCGACATGTCTCCCCTGCTCGCAGGAACCTGTCTTGAAATGCGTAAATTGATTGGATAAACGTTGTGGTCGTTCATGTTATCGTCATCCAATTGAAGACATTTCGTCTCCATGTCTCTCCCACACGAACACGACCTTCGCTTTCCAAGAAGTCGAGGAAGTTTTGCTCAATAAACCCTTGATGGATGCCCAGCTGACAAAACGACCATGCTGTTCCTCCTTTGCCAAAATCCTCTGCGTGTGTTGGATTCGGCTTTCATCATCAGGGTCAGGGTTCTTCGATTGTTATCAGTACACGGTCAACAGCAAGGAGCAGTTAATGTTACCCAAGAGCAAATTTCATGGAGATGGTAAGCTGATTTGTTATCTGAGTTGCCATGCCGAAGCTGTCAAGCATCTCCATTGTCCGCACGTGGAGCCCGTCTGCTCGCTCATTGTGCACTCTGTCCAGCTTATCGTCCAACAATCGAGTGTTCAAGGCAAGTCGACTCGCCCGAGATGCCGCAATCAAGCCGGCTGGACCAGCGCCGACAATAACCAGATCTCTATAGCTCACTTTTTGGTTCCATGGCCAGAGTGATATCTTAGATACTTGTGCCCGCAGGCTATTATGTCCTTTGTCAGCCTGAATTGAGGTATTGGCACATATGTAGTCCGGAATGCCTCATGTTCGAATAGGTAGATCAGTCAGAATTCGATGGAAATGCAGATCTCGCGATATACCTATGAACAGGGAGGGTTTCCTAAAAGCGCGTCTTGGTGCCTCTTGCGGGAAAAAGCTCGTAGACGCCCCGCTATGGCTTCATGATCCGGATCTCCTAGGCTGATATGAGCTCATGACTGAACTCATTCCAGCTCTCAGCGGCAAGATGATGAAGAGCTCCGAAGACGAAATTGGGTACAAGAAGGGCGACCTCTGTGTCACAATTCCGCCCCTTTCACATTCTGCTTTGGCACAGAATCGTCTGGTGTACAAGGACCTGTCTCAGGTCCTTCCGCCATCCGACCAGTTGCGATCTGGAGGGTTCGTGCCATCCGCCTTCAAGGACGAAGTGGTCCTGCCCCAGAACACATTCCCGAAACTACCCACCGACATCGTGGTTGCACATGCCAACTTCGTCCAAGGCGGCTGCATTCTCGCCATCGACATGAATCATTACTGCCTTGATGGCATCGGGTTTGTCATCGCGCTCAAAGCTTGGACCGAGAACTGTAGATATCTACAAGGCGACAACTCCGCAACATGCGATTGGTACGACCCGGAGAGCTTCAACCATAGTCTACCAGAAATCCTCCATGAGCAAGAAGGGTACTCCCGACCAGCTGACGAAATACATCCTAGGACATGGGGATTTCTACCGTTTTTCCCTCTCGAGGTACCATCTGAGAGTCGGAGAGACGATATACTCAAAACTGAGAAATCTTGCCTCCCCCCGGCCCCTGATTTCCCTCTGCACCCGGTCTGGCCATTACTTCGCGCGAAGAGAGAGATGAACACGACCATGTTCTTGATCTCTCCCGATAACGTGCAGAGGCTTAAACAAGAAGTGATGGCCGACCCAGAGGCCAAGGGGGTGATAACCTCCCTCAGTGACATCGTCCAAGCTTTCTTCTGGCGCTCTGCGATCAAAGCACGATATCGCGTGGCCAAGTAGCTACGAGGAGAGGCCTTTGGACCAGATGAAATGTCTATTTTTGAACTACCTACCGATGGCCGTCCGTATTTCTCTTCTTTGTTGCCCTCAACGTACATGGGCAGCGTTCTCATCCTGAACCGATCCAGTATGCCCATAGAGACACTCTGCGCACCCGAGACGAGCATCGGACGCATCGCGTATCTCCTCCGCGAGTCTTCTGCGCGTATCACGCCGTCCCTAGTTCACGATGCATTCACACTTCTGCAGTCTCTACCAGACCATAGCAGATTCTCCACCGCTAACATGGGTCTCACCCATATGCACGCCATGATATCGAACATGATCTTATTCCAGAAGAGCGAGATCTCCTTTGGAGATAAGTTCTTTGCCAACGGAGGCTCTCCTGAAACCATGTGACCACAGCTCGAACGGGGCAACGGCCGTTTTCGATTTTTGTGCATCTTTCCCATGAAGAAGGATGGAGGCGTGGAGCTGGCATTTGGAACATTCCCCGAAGAGTTGGGGATGCTTCAAACGGATGAAGAGTTCACCAAGTACACAAAGCTTTTGGACACTAGTTGCTGAGGTTCGGTATATGTGAAAATCTTCAATTGCAGTCTCCTCTCCGCTATCGATGTGAAAAATTTTAGAGCACTAGATTATCGGAAAAGCGCAGAAGCCTGTCACGTAGTAGGGAGAGCTAGATATCGAAAATGGTCTTGTGATCCTGCAATTAACCAAACCCTAACACAATCAGAAGTACCGTAGTCCCTTTACATTGGAGTGGTAGCGCCTTAAGAGAGAGTTGTTCTACACTATTTGCATCGTGTTGGTGAGATAGTAAACCTTTCTCGATGTGTCCAGTCTTTGAGAGCTCGCTGTTAAACGTCTCTCGTATAATACTCATGTCCTCGTGAACTCGGATTGGAAGCAGCGCTATCCTGCAATGTATCCGCGACCTGTACAGTCGAATAACAGCCCATGTGTTGTCCGAAGTCTGTCTGGTGTTGCTTGTCCATGTACGGAGTAATTATCTATTTCCGTACTACAGGTCTAGATAAAGAATGGCCCCACCCATGCGCCGGTCCCAATGGGTTAAATTGTTGACAGGGTCGCGAGAGCGCCACTGGGGCAAACCATCTGAGACGCTAGGTGCTTCCCCAACTGCGCAAACTGCCTCAACCTCGTTGTTCCTGCAGACCTGTGATAGGATGGCGACGGAATAAGAGGTTTCAGGAATGCTCTTATGGTTACAAGCCAATGTATATATATAAACAGGCAGAGTCTCTCTGAATAGCCAGGGGGACGCAACACCATCCACCAGACAGTTCCACAACTCAACATTCGTTTAACATAAATACTTATGACTATCTTGGCCAAGGCTATGCTATACCTAATTAGGAAAGGACGTCCTTCCGACACCGTGCAATAGACTCTAGAAAGCATTAGCTGTTGCGGAGTTCCTACGACCTCTTACCTATCCCACTATTTGCACTGTGTTGAGAAATAAAATCTACACCCATATTGTAACAGAGCACTTCAGGGTTCGGCGTGCACGTGCAACAACGCACAGGGGCCTGTCCAGCAGGTCGGGAATCGAGAACGCGTTTCTGGTTGGCACTGACAAGACAACACCACCAACACCACCCAGAGGGGCAATGGCTAGGGCTACAAACACCTAGCACAGCGGCAGCATCGAGGAACAGGACAGAATTGATAAAACACTCAGGAATTAGGTAGACGGCACCAAAAAGCCATAGAATTCATCGTACTCTCTCAAACTGTAAAGAATGGCACTCTGCCAGCATTGTAAACTGTTTCGCACTCCCCTCTGCCAGCCCATTTTGGTTTGACATGTGACTAGACAACTTCTCCCCCCTTTGCTACCACTCTACCAGCCCTGCACAGCACAGCACAGCCACTTTGCCTTGTTACTAGTACTACTAGTATAATATGATGGTCGATTTTGTGTTTTCGTACTCGACTATACTTGTACGGATCGAACCGCTCAAAGATGCTTGCGCAATTCGCATAACTCGCCAGGGGCGTGACACGCCCCGCCACGATTACGACTACCATGAGAAGGGTCCACCCCGAAATCCTGCTCGTATGAAGCACGAGACGCGACTTGCAGATTGAGAACATAGTAAAAGGTTATCAAGTGAGCAAGTTAAACTTGCCTTTTATAGTTGTCGTACGGGTTCTCCCCTGCACCGCCCAGAACCATCGACTCAGATCCCTGTTTCCTAGGTAGTACTATGAACAGACCTATACTACGCTAGAGCGAGTAAGTTTTGGTTGGTTGTATTCGAGCCGGCCCGAATCTAGACTCATTACATACTAGTTCTGGTGACCCGCGACCCACATTTTTAAACTTGCTCAAGTTAATTACTGCTGTCCACTTCGACTTCATCCTTTCCACCGAATTTGTTCTGGCTGCGGAGAGAGGGGGTTGTGGGGGATATAGGAAGAGCTAGAGAATGAATTGAAATTGTTCTCATGTTATGACTCTGTATTGGTAACATTACGCACTACAAAAGAGCCACGGTCATCACGCACTCGCATGAAAGCGGGTCTCGCTGGGGGACTTCTGTATAAACTTGCGGATTGGTCACAAATCCTGCTCACTATCAAATCATTCTCACTACCACGCTGCGCAGGAATTTCTCCCTGACCATTATCGCAAACACCAGTGAATAGACCACAACGATCTGCCAAGATGGGAGCCCTCGCTTGTGCGCCTTCAAAGGGGTGGGTGGTTCGGGTTGGCCGTCATTTAGACCTTCTTGACCTGCCGCTGTAAGATAGCGAACTTCCTCACTCACACCATACGCGCCTTCTCAGCTCTTGGACCAGATCACTGTTATTTTCCTTTTCCGCCCGGATTTTATCCTCGACGACGCTTCTTCTGTCTCCGACCTCAACGGCTCTTTTCTCTCCTCCCGCGGCTAACCATGGCAATACCAGAAGAAGCCCGCATCGAGGACAGCGAGATTAGCCTGGACGATTCCGAAAACTCGAATACAGCCGACCACAACAATGAATCTCCAGACAGAACTGCCCAGTCCGGCGTCCGAGATATCGAGGCCACGACGGTGGTGTGGACAACCAAGGCCCTGATTTTCGCCTATGTCATGCTCTGGATCACTTACTTCGTGGAGGGAATGCTCGGGGGCGTCACAGCTGCCCTAAACCCATATGTCACTTCTGCTTTCGCCCTCCACTCGCTCACGCCGACCGTCGGTGTCTTGAGCAGCGTTATCGGCGGCGTCACCAATCTCACCCTCGCCAAGATCCTCGACGTTTTTGGTCGACCCCAGGGATATCTGTTCTGCGTCTCCCTTGCCACGATAGGGCTCATTATGATGGCGGCGTGCAACAATGTCGAATCCTACGCAGCTGCACAGGTATTCTACACGGTTGGCAACAACGGTCTCCAATATAGCCTGTCTGTCTTCGTCGCCGACACATCCAAGCTCCGCAACCGAGGCCTGATGCAGGCTATTGTCAGTACGCCGAATTTGATCACCTGCTGGTTAGCTGGCCCCATCTCAACGGGTTTCCTAAACGGGCCGGGCTGGCGCTGGGCTTTTGGCATGTTCACGATTCTTGTGCCGGCCGTGACGCTCCCACTCTGGGGCCTCCTCCTGAAGAACTACTTCAAGGCCAAGAAGCTAGGTCTCATCTCGAAGATCAATAATCAACGAAATCCCTTACAGTCGACTCTCCACTACTGCCGCGAATTCGATGCCATTGGCCTCCTTCTGATGTCTGCTGGATTCGCTCTCTTTCTCTTACCCTTCGACCTTTACACTTTACAGGCAAAGGGCTGGGACTCGGCTCTTGTTATCAGTATGCTAGTCCTCGGAGTTGTTCTGATCATTACTTTTGTCATATGGGAAAAGTTCTTTGTCTCAACCACCTTCATGCCTTACTCTCTTCTCCTGGACCGGACTGTTTTCGGTGCTTGCATTCTATCTGCGACACTATTTATCAGCTACTACTGCTGGGCGAGCTTCCTCAGTTCTTTCTTGCAAGTTGTAAACGGCCTAAGTGTCTCAGATGCGAGCTACGTTCAGCAAACTTATACAGTTTGTTCCGTTCTCTGCTCCGTGGGCGTGGGCGCCTTTATCCACTATACCGGACGTTTCAAGCCCGTCTGCCTTTTTGTTGGAATGCCATTGAGTATCCTGGGTATCGGCCTCATGATCAACTTCCTCGGACCTAGTGGTAACATTGGGTATATCGTTATGTGTCAGATTTTCATTTCGGTCGGCTCCGGTATTGTCGTCATCTGCGATGAGATTGCTATACTGGCGGCCACTTCACATCAACATACTGCCGTTTGTATCGCCGTGCTATCAATGTTTGCTAGTGTTGGGGGGGCAATCGGCTTGACGATTGCCTCGGCCATCTGGCAAGATACCTTCCCCAAGAAGCTTGCGGACTACCTTCCGGCGAAGGATCTCCCGAATCTACTCTTGATCTATACGGATCTCAGTACTCAATTGTCATACCCGATGGGCTCAGATACTCGTCTCGCAATACAGCGTGCCTATGCAGACGCTCAAAAAATGTTGTTGACCGCAGGGACCGCTGTGTGGGTTGCCGGCGTGATCGGGGTTCTTATGTGGCGTAATATCAACGTGATTGGCATCCAGCAAACTAAAGGTCATGTTTGGTGAGCTGACCTGGCGAGAAAGAAAGGTTTTGACTGCCCATGATTATGTTTTCACAGCCAGAGACGATCTCAGTGGGTCTCCAAGTACACATATATGAAGATAAAAGTATCAATGACTACTCGACGTCAGTGTGAGCATCTCCAATCGAGGCCGCCTCGCTAGTACAGAGCACTAGAGAAGCAGAAGTCACGAGGGGAAATTGGCGCAGATGCCTTTATTTGCACAACTTCCTACTATCTATATAGGTCTGGCAACGCTGTAATTAACGGGCCTACCGTGAGTTTGACTTTCTTGCACCGTCAAAGTGGACAGTCCGAATGAGGATACGCGGCGGCAGATGCGGCCAGGAAAGGCTTTTCGAAACTGGGTTGGATGTAGTAGTGACGTTGGTGCGGTGGCTTAGTTGAATGGCCGACAATCCAGGAGAAAGTAAAGCCGTTGCGGAGAGAATGGCTATCGCTTCTTTCAGGGCAGAGAAGCGAGCAAGTTTGGTCGGTACAAAGAAGGAAGTTTGTTTGATATGGGCCGCACAGGTTGTTTCCTCTTAGGACCCTCGAAGTCGGCCATGGCCCTGACCACAGGCCTATAGCCTCCTATCGAGTCTTCAGGCGAAAAGTCTTTCCCTATTCGTACCAGTAGACGTACTAGACTCCGGGCCATTAAGTGTGGCTACAACGATCCCTGGTTTCTCTTTAATCCCCGTCCGAGTCTCGGTGTGCTCTTTGGCCAGCTCTTTTTTCGTGACGAGTCCACCGGCAAGGAGGCCACATGCAGCCATACACGTGGCCGCAATCCAAATATTCCGCAAGCTCCACGCGAAGGCCTGCTTGACAGCCAGTTTCTGGGTCTTATTAGAGATAGTCGCAATGAGGTTTGTGTTGGTCGCGGCGTCGGGCCCCGAGAAGTTCTCGACCAGGTCTGTCGACAGTCCGTGGTCTCGCAAGGTCGACCTCTGCAGTTGCATCCCGTTCTGGAAGATGATACCGCCGCTGACAATCGAAAGCGAGGTGCCGACGTTGCGTATAAACCCAAGCGTAGCTGTGGCCGTTGCGGTGTCGTCTTGGGAAACGAGAGCTTGGAGGGCGATGAGAGGGGGCTCAAATAGAAGACCTGCCCCCAGTCCAGCCACGACTTCGAAAGCAGCAATTGATACTATCGACGATGTCGCGTCGAGATAGATGTATAATCCGTTGCCGACGGTTAGCAGAATCACACCAATCCAGATGAGCTCGATATATCGGCCAACGCGGTAAATGAAGAGACCCGTGAAAATACCAGTAAGTGCTTCCGGAGTTATGAGCGGAAGGAGGAGAAGTCCCGACCGGAGCGGCGAAGCCTCTTTTGCGGATTGAAAATAAAGTGGAAGATAATACTCGGCACAGTTGATGACCTACGTCGCCAATTGTCAGTCAGAGTGAGGCTAACGTTTTGCGAGGGATTCCGAGCACACATACGAAATGCTGTGCAAAGCCAATAGCAAGACAAGCGGCATTAGACTTGTGGCGGAACAGACCCAAGGGCATTATGGGATAGCGTGCGAGTCGGCCTTCGTTAAAGAGGAACACGGCAACCATCAAAGCACCAACCACAACCAGGCAGATGACCTTGGGCGAGTCCCATGGATACGCGGTGCCTCCAAAGTTAAGACCGAGAAGCACCATAACCATGACGCACACGATAGAAAGGCTCCCTGCCCAGTCGACGGCTTTAACTCCGTCGGCCAGCTTAGTTTTCGGATTATGCACGTCCAGAAACAGGAGTAGCAAGCAGAATGCTGCGCCGGAGATTGGAAGATTGATCCAGAAATTCCACCTCCACGAAAGCAGCTGAGTGAAAGCACCACCGAGCACTGGTCCGAGACCGCCAGCAACCGCCCAGGTTACGTGAAGGAGGCCAAGAAAGAGAGGTCGGCTCCTGCGAGAAGGATCAATGACGTGCGAGCAACGCGCAAGTACGCAACACAAACCTCATGCTAAACAGATCTGAAATGACGATGTTGATCAGAGAGGCTAGGCCGCCACCGGACACACCCTGGACACTACGGCTTGCGATGAGCATTGTCATACTGCTCGAGGATGCGCATATGATCGAGCTGGCGAAGTACAGGGCGACAGCTGCCAGCAGAATCGGTTTTCGGCCCCATATATCTGAGAGTTTCGCCCATACGGGGACGACGGCGGTTGTGGCAATAACATATGAGGCGCCTATCCAGGAGTAGCCGGCAGCGGAATGGAGATCGGAGCAAATCGTCGGTATTGCCGTGGCTACAATGGTCGTGTTCACAGCGGTAATGAAGAGAGCGGACTGGAGATTCAGAGAATTAGATTGGGCTAGAAATCGGGAGTGTTTGAGCGAATCAATAAGTAGAGGGTCTTCTCACAAAAAGAGCGACCATGACTGTAAATGTCCTGAACGTGCTCCGTCTCTGGACAGGCTCAGATGGAACCTGAGTCGTGGTCTCAAATGCCTTGCCCTCGCTATTGCTTGCCAACGTACCAACAGCCGGAGGAGGCGGCCGTGCCGCTGGTAGTTCAATCGACTCGATTGTGTCCTCGGCATGAAGTGGTTGACTCGACACCATGGCCTTGAGGACCATGATAATCTAAGCGGACAAGTTGTTGTTGGAAGGGAATAAGTCTTGTCAAGATACCACCAGCGAAATAGGGGGCTGGCAGCCTTATCTATATATGTTTTCTGCTGAGCGTAATCGGTACTTTTGCGACTACGCCCTTCCGCCTTGGCACAACACGAACATATGGGCGCCCTGTGCGAATGGATCCCAAGGTGCTCAATACTCCGTACCCCGTACTCTCCGTTCTCTTTACAAATATATACTCGCAAACATTCGACCTCTCCCACTTCTATTTCTTATCTCCTTTCCCGAGCTTCAATCTTGGAAGAAGTTGATTACCGAAGCCGAAACACGACGCAGGGCAGTTCATGTCTAGACCATCTCTTCTGTTAGCCTTTGAGAGAAATTCCTCCTTTTTGAACCACCAACGAGGGCGCAGTCCCGAAAAGGTTTGATCACGGAATTCTGGCGTCTGCTGGTAACAGGGCGATAATCAATGTGAATATCAAGGCGTCTTCACAAAGACAACTAACAACGAGAAATGAGGAGGCTGGAGCCCTGGGGTTATTAGTGCTTATCCTGCACTCCTTCCGACTGCTAAGAGCAACAACCAGAGAGAAAAGTACCGGTTATCGTGTTTTACCACACAATATTGGCCCCCTTTCCTTGTAAAGTGGATCCATTACAGAGTCAGCAGCTTGCAGGTGGTCAAAACTCGCAGATGTCAGTTTCTGAGGTTAAGGGTTCATCTTATTGTGGCCAATAAATAACCCCTTCCCCACGACCCTGATCATCCGTTGCATTTGACATTCTCAAAAGCTGTCCACAGCTGTCCGTGCTTCCTTCAGGCGAGATGTCGTCTACCGGCGATAGTTTGGCCCTTCTCGAAGCCCTTGCTCACAAAACGCAGAATGCCGCCGCTCAAATCACATGTTTTCTGAAAGAGGCTCAAACGAAGGGTCCGGTCGATGGACAACCTGGCTCCTTCGACATCCCGCTCAACTCACCCCCGGATGTCAGTGCAGCAAAAGCATCACTGCTTGAGTCCACGATGCTGATGCAACAGCTAGTCATGTCTGCAACCGACATTCAACAACAAATGACATTATATACTCAGCAGATGGCTGCCATACGTTGGATCTGTCGTTTTGACGTCGCGACTCATGTTCCTGACTCTGGGACAATCTCTTATGAAGATTTGGCTGCCGCCGCCGAGGTGCCACAGAAAGAGCTTATGCGCATCTGCCGCATGGCGATGACAGCAGGCTTCTTCCAGGAGCCAGTTCAAAATCAGATTGCGCATACTCCAACTTCTCTCGAGCTCAGATCCTCGTCCCCGGTGCATGACA
The DNA here is from genome assembly GCF_000835475.1 of Cladophialophora bantiana CBS 173.52. Taxonomy (NCBI): domain Eukaryota; kingdom Fungi; phylum Ascomycota; class Eurotiomycetes; order Chaetothyriales; family Herpotrichiellaceae; genus Cladophialophora; species Cladophialophora bantiana. The sequence continues at coordinate 919,556 of NW_015971586.1, forward strand.
CTTTCCTCTTCATGAGTGACACGGGCCATGCGATTGTGGGCAAAATGCCCGAGATGACAGAGGCAAATCTCAAACTTAGTCCCGGGCAGAAACCCAAAACAGCATTCAATATCGCCATGAACACGGACACACCATTTTTCAAGTACATAATGTCGAATCCTGTTCTCGCGAAGCAGCAAGCTGCACATATGAAGACCATCGTTGCCGCGGAGGAGTCCCACATTCGACACACAGTCACTGGATATGATTGGGCTGCCCTCCCCCAGGGTGCAAAGGTCGTCGACATGGGCGGCTCGACGGGCCATGTCAGCATCACTATCGCGCGGGAATTTCCTCACCTGAAATTTATAGTGCAGGACCTTCCACAGGTTTTATCGCAGACGGCCTCCGTTCCGGCAGAATTGGGGGACAGAGTTGTATTCGAAGCTCACGACTTCTTCCAGCCTCAGCCTCCCAGCTCTCATGGCGCGGATGTTTTCTTTATACGGCAATGCCTACAGAACTGGTCTGATACCGACGCCGCGAAGATCCTGCGAACCCTTCTACCGGCCCTGGACAAGAGAAAATCGAGAATCGTGATCATGAGCGTCGTGCTGGCCAATCCCAATGACACAGAGGTCGGCCAGAGAGAAAAGGGTATAAGCCGTATGAGAGATCTCTTCATGATGCAAGCCATGGGTGGTGGCGAAAGGGATTTGGCACAATGGAAGGCAGTGATCGAGGATGCAGATCCCGGATTGGATATTGTCAATGTAAACAAGCCGCCCGGAAGTGTACTGAGCGTCCTTGAGGTCCGATATAAAATCTAAAAAGGAGGAATGCGGCCTAGCAAAAGACCGCACTATTGTCCGTAGAGACGAATCAACCAAGATCTGTCACCGGCTCCTGCAAGTCAGGTAGGAGACTGATCCGCAATCGAAACATTATGATGACTAGGTAAGTAGTTAAGATCTTGGTCTCCTGGACAACGCAACAGTCGACAAGATACTTAGCTCACTAAGTCATCGTCTCACACGATTCTAGGATCTATTAGCTGGTGATAGGGTCCTTGCGATGATGTGTAAGTCACCTCCACTCATTCTCGCTAACGGACCCATATCTTCGTCCTCTGACTGCTAGTTGTCGGTGCCTTTCAAACTAGTAGAGCGACTTGTCTTCGACGTCGTACCTCCTTCGCAGTCCCTGTTGAGCCTCAAGTCGTCTTTGCTTTCCGAAGTCCTTCTCCGCTGACCAGATGTCGTGGCCATTCACACGTGCATGCTCCGTCTTGCTCCCTAGACCCTAGTGTTGTGATGATGACCTAGTCCACTCCCTCTTCGCACGGTCCAACGGTGCCTCGATCTCTAGATCTCCCTCATCGCTCAATTTAGACCTTTTCAATTTCGACACAACCTCTGAGATAGATAAACTACCAACCGGTGGATAGTCTTGAACAAGATATGGATTATCCCCTTTTTGAAGAAATACCTTCACCATCCCTAAACAGAATTCCGCATCACAGTGGGGGGTGGGGTTGGACCTCAAATCATAGACCAGCCGACCCCACAGGGCATGCCTTCCATAGTCAAATTTTATCATGACATTCGGTTCCAGTCGTCTGTCAAACAACAGACAATATGCATCCTGGATCAACGCCAGAAGCTCTCTATCCACCGTGGTGTTGAAGGGCCATAATACACAACTTACACATTGCGATGTCCTCGAAAATTTTTGCTCCTTTTTTGAGCAGTAATGACAGGAGCTCAAGGTACCATTTGGGAAAAGAAGAATCGCGTAGAGGACTTTTGTTTTTGTGACCGACGGTATCAAGCAGGTATGGAGAATAGACTTGCCGTCGACCATTCCGTTTGGGTTAGTGACGTTCTGAAGCAGTACTGCAGCCATCTCGTACGAAGCTTTCTGGATATGAGGACCCCTACGCCCACTAAGCCATCTGAGGAAAGTAACCATCCAAGCTTGCCTGCAGCGGCCCAAAAATATAGTCGGTTCTTATTTGATTCGGTCCCGAACCCTCGAGATGTAACCAGACTCAATGGCATTCCAAGGCAGTGAGGTTGCTTTTCCATCACAGATGTCAAGGTTATCCCTCAGCAGTGGAGCGGACGAGTAGAGGACATTGTTCATCTTGTCGAATAAAGGAGTGCTAGGAGTGCGTAACTTCTCCTCTGCTCTTCGGGAAAATTTGATAAAATCGTCTAAGTGGACTAGATTAAGGCTACCAGGGAAGGTTTCCCCCTTGCCGATAAACGCGTTGCATACGCACACAGCAGCGTTGACGCTGTCGGCGGAGTAAGAAGCAAACAGTCGTTGCATTTGCTTTGTGGCAAGAAGTCGTGGACGGTCCGATGAAGGAAGTCGACGTCTCTGGCTCCTGGTTCGCCGTCGGATTCCAACAGCCCTTTATAACGGCCATTGACTTGTCGGTTCATGGCGTCTTCTGCGACTAGAATCTCGTCATCCCTTTGGATTGATCCTGAGTGACTTTATGTGGGATGTCTCATGAGAGCGTGGTCCCCTTCATCAATGGATGGATAAAGAAGCAGCCGGAGAGGTTTGTGTGTTTTCAGGGCAACCCCGAAAGTGTGTGCCATCCTCTTTCGATAGACCTTGTCGACAGATCTGATCAGTTGGTTAAAAAACTCCTCGAGGTCAGATGGCATCTCTATTCGTCTGTCATACAAAAGAGACAAAAGAATCGCCATTGAGGAGACTCTCCCTCAGAGACCATGCAACCAAATGTACCGAGAGAAATACCCCTTGGGCGCGGGCACGATTTCTGATATCAGTTGCTCAGTCTGGAGGACATCTTGTCTCGTCAGAGAAAAATTCGGAACTTCTGCCGGCTTCTCTCTCGGGTACAGAGCGAGGCCGTCGTTAGTAAGGTCTTGCAGGTATAGTTTGCTGAGGCAATCCCGGCCAAAAGCATCCTCAAAGCAGTTCCAGGGTCTGCTGGCAACCCAAACTTTGACATTGTTGATCTGAGCAATATTTTGTACAGTTTTGATGAGATCCTAGTGGTCACCGTTGTACTCGTCGAGACTGTGAATGAAAATGCAAAGCTTCGCAGGATTCCTAGGGTCTACGGTCATGACACTCAATTTGCGGAAAGTTTCGATGAGTTCTGAAAAGCACCATTCGCTTTGAAGACCATGGCGGGATATCGCCCACCTTTCCTGACAGGCTATTGGGATCCAATCTGGAAAACTCTTGAATATTTCGAGCAAGAGTTGTTGAAGCAGACCACGTTGAGACTTTCTGCATGTTGGATCCAGCGATCCAGAAGAAGAATCCCGCGATAGTAAGACGGTCATTATTGACCCAGACTTGGAGACATCGCTTGGTTTGCTGGCAACTACGGAGATATCTCATCAATGTGATCTTGCCTGAACCGGGTTTGCCTGAGATCCAGTAGATTCCGTTGCCAGAGGTTAACCTATTGTGAAATCGTATACGGGACCGTGGATCAGATGATTGCCAGCGAGAGGGCTCAAATATCCATTCGAAAGTTTTTTGGCGCGCTTCGGCAATAGCAGAATACCTGGCTGCCACTCTCTCGAATGACAGGTTTTTAAGGATGCTCGCTTCCTTTTGAAATTTCGTTGATTCATGATCAGAGTCGCGCAAAATTTGATCTATATGGGTTAAATGCTGTTGTGTGAGGTCCTGGCTACTCCGTACTAGACCACGGACTGATTCAAGCATAGGTTCAATTCTCTGTAGCCGGGCTGAATCGATCTCTAAACATTCTGTTTGAGCATTCTCCAAGAATTGTAGGACCTGACCCTGTCGTACACTGATGCCAATCAGATCTCCCGCAAAGAGTGGTAGTCCATCCAAGATCGAGTTTTACCTTACGTACGAGAGGACGTGAATTGACAAGTTGCTGCGCGTATCCTCAAGCCTCCTCTGTAGCTTGCCAATTTTATCCTTTTTCTAGATAGTGTTCAGAACCTGTCGAAAGCTTCGCCGCTTCTTATGTGAACCTTCACCGACTTTGAAACTATGGATGGTTGCTCCTAGCTCTTCTCCAACAGCTCTGGAAGAAGCTGGGATTTTGACGATCTCTTCTTTGGCCGCGGAGACTGCGCTTTGAGTGGGATCCAGAGGTTTCATCAGCTTTGAGCTGAGGTTCGAGATGCTTTCGGCCAGCTCTTCGAGCCCAACATTACTAGCTGTAGCTCCCTCTGCTGAATGTTATATCTCTTTTGCACCTGAAATAAGTTCACAAGTAAAGTCGACAAACTGCGTGATGTTTGCCGCCAGACAGATTGCGGAGAGCGGTCGAGAGCCATGGTGTGAATGCCGATGAAGAAAGGAAAGGAAACAAACATTCAGGTTGTCAAGAGAAAAGTGTGAAGCTGAAAGGCAGGCTCCGGTCACGCTGATCGTCGATGCGCACATGTACAGCCCATCTGTGTCACCTTCCCCTTCTGGGCAGCCTTGTTAGCCCTGGCCAGTGACCTGAACATGTGGTCCAATTGGGCTGGAGGCGAACAACACAAAACCTTTTATTGTACCATCCATTTTTACTCTCCGGTCTCGACCAGTAACCAGACCCCCGTACGTCGCAGTCTCAATCTGGTAGAAGCTCAAGCTTCGTTTATGTACAAAATCAATTCTTTTTCCTCTGGCCATAAGATCGCGTAGCGTAATCTCCCTTGTACACAATTAGATCCGCGGGTTCGTAGTCATGCGTGCCGCTCAGATAGCTCTGAAGGATCTTCTTCACGCCATCGGCATATCGCTTCTGGGCATCCAGAGAACTGCCCGACATGTGCGGAACCATGCCGTTACCACCTCCGAGAGGATTCTTTGCATAGCGAAGTGGGTGGTCTCGTGGCGCGGGCTGGGGAAACCAGACGTCTCCTCCGTAGCCATTCAAGTGGCCAGACTTCAGAGCAGCTGCAATGTCGTCGGCAACGACTATTGCACCGCGAGCAGTGTTGACAATCCACGATCCTAAAGTATGTTAGCGCAGGGGCCGTATAGAAGACACCATAGTCGGAGAGATTAGTCGGAGAGATTAGAACACCAGTTGAACCTTACCTTTCTTCATCTTTGAGATCAACTCCTTGTTGAAGAGACCGTACGTCTTTTCGTGCAGCGGACAATTGATAGTTACCACATCGCACTGTGCGACCATATCCTCCAAGTTCTCCACTCTCCGACACCCTATTTCGGCTTCCACGTCGGGATTGAGGGGCTGGTAATCGTAATAGAGTAGCTCCTTGCAGTCAAATGGTTTTAACCGCCGTAGGACACGCTGGCCGATCCGCCCGATACCAACGGTTCCCACTACCTTGCCTTCTAGGTCGTATTCGTTCCGCGCGACTTGAGCAACATTCCATTCACCGCGTTCGATCTGTTCATGAGCTGGGATCCAGTTACGGACTAGACCTAGCATGGTCATGACCACATGCTCCGCTACTGAGACGACGTTAGACCCCGTGACCTCTGCAACCGTGATACCACCGTTGGTCTTGTTGGCGGCATTGAGATCGATGTGGTCTGACCCAACACCTGCAGTCACAGCCAGCTTGAGCTTTTTCGCTTTCTTCAATCGGTCGGCGGTAAGGTATGCCGGGTGGAATCTAGAATGGTGGTTAGATGAGTACGAGATACACCTAAATGAGCGGGTGGACATTGAGCCAACAGAGACACGTACGGAGTGGTGATCAGAATTTCTGCATCAGGGAGCTCTTTTTCGAACACCGAATTTGAACCCTCTTTATCAGAGGTCGTGATGAGAGTATGGCCTTGATCTTCGAGCCATTTCCTAAGCCCAAGCTCATTCTCGGTCGTCCCTAATAGTCGTGGTTGCTGTTTAGCGTGTTCTCCACCCTGATGCTATCAGTAAATACACATCTAGACGTGGCTCCTCTCTGAGTTTGCTCTGCCAGGTCGAATTATAAACAGAGAGAAGCGGACTGGACTCACATCGTATAAGACAGATAGAATCTTCACATTCCGGTTTGCTGATGCAGAGAAAGACCTGACAGAGGATATTCCGGGCTTTTGACACAAAAGCCTTGAGCCGGCTTGCACGCACAAGGTTGGAGAGCCGGAGAATCTAGCTCTGACTGCCGCTGTTCGAAGCATTTCCATGACAGTCTCAGTGGCGCAAACGGACCCTCAATGTTCGAGTGAAGATGTCGTCAGTGAAAGGAATGTGAGACTTGTTATACAAAGCGGAGGGTTCCAAAGGACCAGGAACGGAATGCCGACCTACAAATATCAGCAACAACTACCGTTTTTAATCTCACGGTTCGGCGAAAACGCGGTCAAGGCTGCAATAGAAGTAAGTGGAGTAAGGAGAGTTGGTCTTGAAGTTCAGCCGGGTTCTAGGATATTGAAGCCTCTCATGGCTTTGGGATAAACTGTCATCCCTGAGATTGAAACGGCATTGAGCATCAAGGAGACTGGAGGATGTTCGGCAAACATCGCTCGTGGAGAATATCCTGGTCTGGAATGGTCTGTACATAAGGCTAAACTCTCTAAATTGTTGTCACATGATTTACTTACCGCCCAAAAAGGAAGAATATACTCATTTGGACTTCGACACTCTCTGCACTCTATGCTAACACCCCGGAATCTAATGATAAATGATCAGCCGGCGGGCGAAGTACTGGCGGGCTGGTTAAACGTGAGCCAGGGAGGAGAACGATAGGAGAAGTTGACCAATAGGAATACTGAAACTGCCGATTCTGCCGATTCTGCCGGTTGCGCCGATTGGTCTGGTAGCTCGACAGGTGGATCCCGGCAGTATTCTTTCTCCACGGGTTTTTTGCCCCGCGACCACCCCCTCCACATCCGAACATCCTCTGAACAATTGACCTCAGCAATACTCGGTACCTGGGGTGAAAGAGCAGGTATTAGCTAACACAGGTCATTAATTCCTCAAATATCTAGCGTTAGCGCAATCAGACCACTGAGGACATTGGACGTGCCTCTTCTTCCGGCAATTTGTTTCCTTTGAGCCAGTCAGCACACATCCGGGGACGAAGAACCAATCGATTTTCCATTTGGTTTCCATCCAAAAGGACTCTCCAGACCCCAGAAAAGGCTCTCCACACACCGGATACAACTACTAGTTACAAGCGTCAAGCTGGACTTCACATCTCCCGGTCATGTCAGCTCGTTCCACGGGGCCTCGAAATCCCATCGCGTGTGTTCCGTGCCGAAAGGCCAAGTTGAGATGCTCCCATCGTAATCAGGCCCCATGTGACCGTTGCCGTTCTGCCGGTCGGGCGCCTTCTTGCTATTTCCCTCAAAAATGGACATCCGCCTTACATCGGCAGCCGAAGAAGCCGCGCCGTGGTATTCAGGTCCACCAGCCCCGAAAGGATGCTACACCGGACGCTTCCGCAAGCTTTATCTCAATCGATGAACACCCAGTTCAACTGAAGCAAACAGAAGGGCTGGCCGCTTTTCCTTCAGGGGAAATTTCATCAGAAGACCCTCTGGAGTGGTTCACGAAAGATGTCGAACAATGCTATCTGCGATGTACCTACAAGTGGAGTTTCCACCACAAGCCAAGGCTCTTGCAGCAAATCAGGGATGGGACAATTGATTCTGCAGTGGCCTGGGCCATCCTTACACTTGCTTCCAGGTGCCAATTATCCGGTATTGAAACCTCGTAGCTTCTTGTTGATTTCTTCTTAGGTATTCCCCCACGCCGCCGTGCTTTGGCTCTCCTCTCGAAGCTAGCAATTTCTTCGCACAGCGAGCATCACGTGCTATACAACTCCGCATTACTTCACCAAGTCTTCCCCAGGTGCAAGCTCTTTTGCTATTGACGGGACACAAGTGGGGAGCGGGTGACGGAAAGAGCGCATGGATCTACCTCGGAATAGCAGTACGCATGGTTCAGATGATGGGCCTTTGTTCAGAATCATCGAACGACTCCAATGATGGATCTGCCTCAGAAAGTTTCATTCTGGCCGAAGAACGCCGGCGCACTGCTTGGACATGCTTCCTCATGGAAAGCCTTCTCAGCGGCGGTGGCAGTCGGGCTCGTATTCTCACATCTGAAGACATGACGATCCAGCTTCCATGTGAAGACGAGCCATTCGTATTTGGGAACCCTGTGCGATGCGAACGGTTAAGCAACAGATTTGAACCGCAAAGGCCACCCAACACACTATCAAATCTGTCTATTCTTGCTTATACAGTCAGAGTCGCAGATATATGGGGTGACGTGGCGAAATGGGCATCGTGCGGCGACGAATCCGTCAAAGAAAGCCTAGGATGTTGGGAGTCAAGGGCGCACAGCCTTGTCTCGTCACTCCATCATTGGAAATCGACATTGCCGGACCGGCTAAAGTACAGTTTGTTCTCACTTCAAGCTCACAGCGTGCTTGAACAAGGCCAGGGCTTCTGTTACATGCACTGCATATATTTCATGGCCATCATATTCCTCCACCGCCACTACCTGCCACATTTGGGACTTTCAAAGGGCCAGAGACCTCCGAATCGCTCGGACGAGGAAGCGTTTCTGGACTGGGCGAGCCGCTCATCCCAGACCCTCTACGACACCGCATCCACCGTGTGTGATATGTGCGAGGAGATAAACCGCTTCGGTGCAGATTTCCGGAGAGGGCTGGTTCCTTGGATTGGTTTCACCGTGTACACAACCATTGGCGTTATGCTCTATTTTCAATCCTTTCCGCTCGAGCCGACCATGGAGTTTGCCACCAAGACCAGGCACAGGCTTCATAGTGCATACTTGCTTCTAAAGGAAATGAAAAACGAATGGCCCATGGCAAGCCGATGGGTAAGCTTTAGCTACATATCATACTCGAGTCCCCCCGCCCGCTTCGTTAGACGAAAACGCTAACCAACCCGATAAACCAGCTCGAAAACATCTATTCCCTGCAAAAGTATCACGCCTCCCGGCTGCAAAAGAATAACCTGTCAGCAGAAGAGCTCCGAAGCTTCCGAAAACTGATGGTCGATTATGGCGCCCTGCACGACACCCCCGTCTCTGACCCGACGATCATGTCCGTTCGTTCCACAGGAACCACGCCAGACACAAATTCAGAACCAGGCGCTTGCCGGGACCTGGAGCCCAGACAAAAACAACATTACTCACAGCTACAAGATACACCTGACTCGGCGAGGACCGAGCCAGCCAGTGACTCGTCACTGGGCGACGTGCTGAACATCCTGGGCGATTTTGATGGCGTCGACTACCTCGTGTCCGAGGAAGAGATGGCGGGGATTTTCCAAGAGTTCTGGACCTTGTTTCCTGGCGAGGTTGGCGCGGATATGATGGCTTTCCAGGGACCGTTCGCACGACTCGCTGGCGCGTGATTGCTACTGTATCTACCAGAACCATTTATCAGTTCCAGAATATTAAATCATCCTCGTACCCCTTACGGGCTGACCATGAGCCCGCAGCTTTGTTCCGAATTTGTATTCCTCCTGATTGACTGTTCTCATGGTTTCTTTTGGAAAGGTCGGGAGTAAGATGTTAACTGTCACCCTTCCCGAACCAACTTACAGAAATGTATTGGGTTGGCGGGCGTTTACAGCCAGCATGATTTTGTCTTCATCTCAACCTGGCACATGTAACATGAAGTTCCCAAACGAAATAGATATGTGGTATACCGTCCAAGGCTCTCTATTCAGGGTTTGATAGTCGATATGGGTTACTTGTGAAACAGCTTCAGTACCCCTCTCAAAACTTGATGGGCCATTAATTGGCTAGGGGGTACTCTCGGACCAGAGTATCCCTTGATGGGTGGTTCCCACATGGGATTGGCGCCGTTGTTCAAGGCGTGCTCAACCTCAGCAAGCTCAAACCACTTGGCCTCTTCCAGTTCCGTCTCCGGATAGGTGATGTCTTCCCCTCCCTCGACGCATTGGCCGATGACGCCGATCAGCATTGTCGACGGATAAGGCCACGGTTGGCTAGAGTGGATCTGTACCCTATCAATATGGACGCCGGTTTCTTCATAGGCTTCCCGCCTTGCTGCCGTCTCGATGCTTTCACCAGGTTCAATGAAGCCTGAGAGGCATGAGAAATAGTTAGCAGGCCAGCGTTTTCCACGGCCTAAAAGAACGCGTTTTGCGTCCGCCGATATGGGAGCGATGACGGCTGTGGGATCAGTCCGTGGGAATGCTTGGTTATGAAGGCCGATTCGGGTCGGACATGCTCGCTGGCGGAGGACGCCGTTGTCGGCAGGTGGACAGACCACTTTCGCTCCTCCGTGCGTGGATAGCATGCGGCCACCGCAGCTGGAACAGTAGCGGTTGCGGTTATTCCAGTCGATCAGCGACCGCGCATGGCTGTATATTGCTGACTGCGGGTGATCCAATGTGAGATCGACCCTGGTGGGTACGTACTTGAGGCCAGCGGCTGTTTGCGACTCCTTAAATGCTGCGTAACGGTTCGAGCTCACGTCGAGAGCAAAGTAAGGGACTCCAACATACTGCGCCAGATGAGCATTCTCCCCAGAAGCCGCATATTTGCCTTCCAAGTCCAAGCCGAGAAAGATGAGAGTCGGGCGATGCTCATCCGGATCGAATTCAGCTATCTGGGCCTTCTCGTCTTTGGCGTAGGGACGGCCAATTGTGTCCGCAACGTCTTCATATTTGTTGAATGCAAGTTTCCCGTCTGGCGTCCGCAGAGGGTTCAACTCCTCAAAGGTGAGATACTTTGCACTTGAATGGGTAGAGGCTTTGTCCAAAAGCTGGTTGTTCAAGCGCATGAACGAGAGCCGGGTGACGGGGCCATTAGAGAAGTAGGCATTATGGCCCTGTCCAAATATCTCCGACAGACTGGACATGGTGGTTAAGTACAATAAAGCAAGCACCACAGGAGACCGTCATTCCAGGGACAGAGCGGGAGAAGTGGGATTTATTGACCAACGGCGTTATATTTTAGCGCTCGGAAATAGGTGTGGAGTCATTTGTTCTTGTCCATCGCTCGCTTCTGGGATTCAGGGTTGTACGGAGGTATTCCGGTATGTAACATGAATGCCTAAAGTTATTTGTCACAGTTGTGTCCATGTGACCGGCAAGGCTGGCTGAGCACGGGGGAGCTTGAACAACGTCCTGGGCCTTAGCTTTTACACCAATCACCCGAGTTTCGTCCATTGTATCTTGGTGTATTACTTGGTAGATTTCACACGATTAGCACAGGCCATCAAGTCTCCGAAGCACTTTGACAATGGAGCCTGTGCCATCTTCACGGATTTGACGCCTTGAATTAGCGGATCTGGGCCCAAGAGTTCTGGAATCATGACGGGAGCAATTTTCGATTCCCGAATTGTTAGTTGACCGGTGGCCAGATCCGTGCTGGATTCTTTTTACATTGTTGAAAGAAAAGAAATTGAAGAGCTATCGAGATTTTGTCACGCATCACGTGGAGCCTTCCAGTCGCGAGGTCACGGGGCTACGCGTTGCGCGTCTTGTAAAAGGCTTGGCAGACTTTGGGCGTACTGAGACCCAACTCCTCTAACCCGACTGCACCACACTTGACCATAGCAGCCATCACTCCTTGGACCAGAGGGCCCAGTCATCACTGAAGTCAGATCAAGTATCCTGTTTATCGATTCAACGCGCCAAGCTCAGAATGAGTGATCCTGTCTGCCTCCCTTTCCTCCACGTTCAATCGTCTATGGGGTGGCTCATTCAAGCTTGGCATTAACCTTCAAGGAGCCTCTCCCTAATTCTTCTTCACTGCCCGAATACCCTGGCCGAGCCAGACACAAGCAATGCATTCGATGTCAACCAATCGTCTTCACCGTCAGGCATCTCAAGCATTCAACGCTTCCCCCAAAATGATCCGGTCTGCGACGTATCCCGTAACCGCCGCGAAGACAGCCTTGTGAAGCAAATCAATGATCTGCTCGTTGACGGGCCATGTCCTATTTTATTTTGCACGTACGCACAGAATCAGTCTATGACCAGATTTGATACAACGAACTCTCAGATTTTGACTTTCCTGGGGAAAAAGAGGGCAAGTCAAAAGCAAAAGAAGAGAAGAGACAAGAACCATGACGTACCATGGCAAAGCTCCGACTCCCGTCCAATTCTCCAACGTCTGATCAATAAGCAGCCTGACGCCCATGAAGAGATAACTCGCAAAGGGGCCGACGACGCCGTAGTAAGCCATCGCACCGCGGTTGCCGGCCGCGAGCATTCCCTGGCCCCAATGCATCGCGCGGTTCACTCTGTCCGGGTGCGCATGGAAGTCGAGATTGAACAGCCGAGCGAGAGTTTTGCCAGGCACGTACGAGTTGGGTCGGTGGGTGAGGGATTGTTCGGCCTTGGCGCTCAACGTCATCCTGGAGGGTGGGTCAAAGTTAGAAAGAATCGATCAGGAAGGGAACTCGATTCTGGGAGAACAAGATGATGGTGGTGGCACAGCATCATGCTTCATCCATTTGCATCGTGTTCTCCTTTCTACCCCTTTCCCCTTTTTCGGGATGTGGACATACGCTGTAACACCCAGAGCGCCTGCCCCGATTCCTATGGCGATGCATTCGAGGAGGGACAACCGGATCTTCGGTCTCGCTGGGTTGATATAGTGCTCTGGCATGGCTGATGTGATATGTCTCCCTTTTCTCAATGCTTGCCCGCGGAACTTTCCAGAGAATGGAGAATTTCGTCGACTTTAAAAAGACAAGAAGAAAGGGAAAAGACCCTCCGCCAGGTCTTGATCTCGGCCCATTGGAATCGAGCTCTGCTCATGACGTTTCTTACACCGCGAGGACCGGAGAAGGATCCCGTAGCTACTAGGTACTCACCTTGCTCCTTGGCATCTGGCTTTCAGACCTAACCAGCTACGTTGCCACTGAGAGTGTCTACACAAGTCCAGCGTTCTCTTTTGCCATTAGGAAATAATGTTTGGCTCCTAGCGGTCGCGGTTGACTCCCAGGTAGGTACTTCGCTTATGAAGACAAGAGAGACGACCCACCCTCGCTGATATCTCTTTCCATCGATAGTCCGGTGTGAATGCTACATACATGCCACTACCACTTGCGGCCGTCTTCAAGATTCGGCAGCGATCTCCTGCCTCACCTTTGCACTGTGGTCAAACGGCTGCAAGCCCCCTTTCGCGGGGCCCATGATCTGGAGTCCCTCCGGACTGAATCGGCTGCCGTGCACGGGACAGTCCCAGGTCTTCTCGTCGTTGTTCCAGCACACGGTGCCCTTTAGATGCGGGCAGACCGCGCTCATACGGTGTACCTTGCCGTCTTTGTCCTTGTAGACAGCCTGCGGGTGCGCGGTTGTCGTCGAGTTCAGGACGCCTCCTTGGTCGATGCCGAGATCTTCCACGTCTTGAATGTCTGATTGTAAGAGGCGTTTGTATTGCGTATTGATCTGGACGTCGTGCTCGATCATACTGGGAAGCTTGGACGCCACGGACGCGACTCGTTTGGGATTATACACCTTGGCCCAGGGGTTGTCGATGCCCTGGATCTCATCCGCGAGGAGTCTTCCCGCCAGCACGCCGTGAGTAAGACCGTTGCCGGAGTCGCCAGTAATCACGTAGATCCGGTCATTACCCTCGTTTTTGCCAATGAATGCCATGTGGTCGACTGGCTCGAAGATCTGGCCGGACCACTTGTAGTCCACGCTGCCTGCGCTGGGGAACCGTTCTCGGGCCCAAGTTTCGAGTTCTCTGTATCGCTCGTCCCACTCATCCTCCTGGCCAACTTTGTGATCACAGCCGCCGACCACCATGTAGTCATCCTGCTCATCGCAGGCAGTCATGCGGATGTACTTGTATGGATCAGCCGAGTCGTAGATCAGACAATCTTCGACAGTTCCTTTCGGAATGCGGATTGCGATACAGTAGGTACGGTGGTACTCCATTTCGGCGATGATGCTGAGCTTCTGCAGAGGTACGCAAGTGGCTTGCACGGTGTGGCTGCATTTGACAGTATGGCCATTCAGAGTCGAGACGGTCACATTCTTCGGACCCAGGTCGACGTTCACTAAGGGTACATGGATGCCGCTTTCGGCACAGTCGACCACGCGTGTATGCGTGTAACATTCAAAGTTGGGCTGGTCCTTGAGCCACTTCAAAACTCCCACCAAGTATTTGGTAGGGTGGAAGGTTGCTTGCCGGCCAACAATGGCTCCGCCTCGTTGATCTAGTTTTCCACTCCAGCCTTTGACGGTGAGACTCTCGTCGTATCTCGCATCGAGACCGAGCTCCTTTTGCAGGGCAGACTCTTCCTTCAGGTCCGACATGTCATGGTTATGTTCCTTGGTGCCCACGGGATACTGGGAGAGATTATATGCCGGGAGCATGCGGTATTCGCAGTCTATCCCGAGCTCTTTTGAGACCTCACCAACATGCTTGAGAGCCCAGTCGTGTGATTCGGCGGCATGTTTTGCTCCGTCCGCACCGAACAGCTTCTTGATAGCCACGTAGCCGTCATCGAGATCTGATGACAAGTGACCTGATGTTCGACCGGTCTCACCTGCCACGGGCGTCAATATATGTTTTGTCGCTTCCCTAAAGGCGCATTGGAGAAGGGGTACCTGAGAGTATATCTCTTGCCTCGAGCATCACAACGTTCAATCCTCTTCTCACCAGTTGCTCCGCGGTCGAGATGCCTGAGATACCAGATCCGACGATGCAGATATCAGTCTCCAAATCCCGGTCCAGTTGAGGGAACTGAGGGCGATCTGAATATGGTTCGAGGTGGACCCAAACAGGGTCGTGGTGGCCAGAAGTCCGCATGAACTGGTTAGGATCTGAAGACATGCTGATGAGCCGGTGGGGGACCGTGACAGGACGCCGTATAAGGAGGTGAGACGAGGCAGCGAATTTCTGAGAGTGAAGAAATGGCGGCTGTGAGAGATGTTGTATGAGAGGCCTCTTCAAGACTGAAAGTGAGGCCGGACGGAGAAGGAGGAGGCCTGTAGTAAAGCCCATTCTGATTGCTGAAGACAGCTACAAGCAGAGCGTCACGCATGCCATGAGCGAGGGGAGAGTTTCACTGCATCCATTCGTCGATTGATGATGCTTTGATAGACGTCTCGTCCGTGTCATGCACTGCACGGGTCACTGTCCACTTCGGCTTCCTTTTCCAACAATCATTTTCCCCTCAACGAAGGCAATTGTCTCTAGTGTCTCTGCCAAATCCATGAGGTCACGAAGCCGGAGCTGAAGCCGCCGCTTGAGGTGCCTTGTACTTGCTTATGCTCCTTCAGGCTCATCAGTTGCTCATGTTGCTCATGGTATCATCAGCACCACCAGTACTAATGCGAATTCTCCCGTTGGGACTGTGAATGACTGCCTGACTTCATAACGACGTAATCTGCACTCCCCAGCGCAGCGTGTCCGGATACCAATCCCCGACCAGTGAATGTGGATGATGCGACTAAACCTGTATGCCCCCGAGTTCCGGATTTTCAAGGGGAAGCGCAAGAATTGCAATTATGAACCGAGCGTTGCTACGGAGTATTACTAAGAACGACTATCCTTCGAATTTGAACCCTGTTCAGTCATGTTTCTTATCGATATTGAGTAGAGGCGCATTACTTTCGCCGCGAGGCTTGACCAACTTCTCTATGCAGTGTCTCTCACCTCGCAGCCGAAGATACCAGATTGCATCAGAAATAGTCGCGAAACGCTCAAGAGCTGAGCAGCGACGAACTTACTCTAGCGTTGATGGCGCGGTAGAGATTCACGACTAAACCCTCCTGTCCAGAACACATTGCTCTAGCCTTAGATATGCTGCTGATGGGCGTCACAGCCTCGTTCTGCATTTCATGACAGCCATCGCCCGCGCCTCAGTCGAACTTGTCGATCATTGTCGCTGGCATCACCGGGTGGAGGAAATGACGCCAATCGATAAGTTGTGGTACAGTTTTTCTCGAATTGACAGAGAGTTCCGAGGCTGGACCTGGGGAGCCTAGGCCAAGGGAAGAGGGCGGCGTGACAACATCCGACCTGGCTATCCTACATATGGAGCATCCATATTCCAAAACGTCCAATATTTTGAATCCCTCTGTCGATCTTCCGAGGCTAAGACGCAGTCGAGGCATTGGCTGTCCTAGTTTCTGTACCTGCTGGATTGGAATGGTGAAACAGCCTCAACGAATCTGGAAAGATTCATCGTGAGAGGCGGAATGCTCCCCAGTCAGGTTGATATCAGGATTAGCCTGTGTGATATCGTATCAGCTCAAGACAGTCTAGCGTTGGTATTGGACCCAGCGACAAAGCTGCGAGGATAAGAAACCTGGAGGGCGTGAGAGACGTATATAAGAAGGGCAAGAAGCAGGAAAGACGAAAAGAAACGTATTCTCAATGCACTACAGTATCCCACATTCAAACTCCAGCAATACCCCAGTTGTCAGAAACCTCAACACTTTTGCACACCATCATGGCCGAAGATGCATCGAACAGAGCCAGAGGGTACAAGGCGCGAGTCGCACCGCATTGCCGAAGGCCCGGACCTCGAGAATGTGAAAAGAGCTGACTCCTTTGCAAGGACTCTCTCGAACCCCAATACCTCTGAAGAAGCCAAGCAGCACGCGCGAGAAGCCCTCGAGAATGAATTCCAAGACGCACCACATGTCAGCGATGAGGGTGGAAAGGACCCCGCGACCGTCGCCCGGGACCTGAAAGCGTAAGGACCTCTTTTTGCTTTTTGATCGGTGCTCGACTTGGCAATGGGGCGTAGACTGATTCCCTTCTTTTTACTATAGTGCAATTAACAACCCTAATGTGTCGGAGGAAGGCAAGAAGCAGGCTGGAGAAAAGCTCAAGGACCTGTATTATTATATAAGGCTGTCTTACCGATGCCTCGGTCTAGGGACCGTGTATGTACAATGGAAAACAGTTTGCCGGAACTTCCCCTGTGAAATAAAGCTTTGTCTCTTATTGACAGCCGTCACCAATCGTGCCCCGTAAAGGTTCACCCGTGTGAAAGCGTCCAGTCAATATAAGAAACTCAATAAGAAGTTGCGGAGTGGTCCAATCGGAATATTGTAATCGATCCAGACACAACGAAAGATTCTAGGCTGCACGGACCACATGTGCTGATCCGGGTCTTTGATCCAGGTTGCATCGTCCCATACTTATCCGTAAAGTGTGCTCGCTAGACGCAACTTTACCCCTTTTGTGTGCTTCTCATTCCCTATTTGAGCAAAATGTGTTGATCCTGGAGTCGCTAGGATGCTTTCCTGCAATGTACGAGGTAAAGAAACAAGGGAAACCGGGCAGCTGTTGTGGTGTTCACTGTCAATCCATATGATGTCATATCCCACGACCGTTGCTCGACCTGTTGGAGGAATAATGAATCAATGAGGGTGTTCATGGTGTGTCGGACGTGTTACTATCCATCGAGTGGATGGTTGCAATGCACATGCCCAGATTCGCCGTCATTTGATGCGCTTCCCTGGCGCTCCTCTTCGTGATTGTATACAAATAGAGCACCAGAAATGTGCAGAAGAAAGATGCCCCAATGACCCAAAGCCTAACCCTTAATGGCGCTCGTCTCGTGCCAAATCTCCCGTTGAAGTTGGCTCGTTTCTCGCCCGTCGAGCTGCAATGGTGTAAAATATGCCGCCGTCGTATACCCTGCGGATGTCTTCTTTCATCATGCGGCCATCTTCAGGCCAGAGCATGATATAGGTGGCCTGCCCTTTGATAACCGTCCATCAGTGGGTGATTCTATCAAAGTCTGTCAAGCTGGAATTCGGGACAAGGGAGGGACTTACACTCAAAGAAAGCGCCAAACCAACCGATGGGGTCTGCTATCAATCGCTGGCCCTCGAGTAACTTCCAGACTTCCCAGATACTGAGACTGTCCTTTCCATCCGCATATTTGGCGAACATGTCCTCAAATTTCTGCGGCACAAATCGGCCCTCGGTGTCATAGGTGCCAGTGTCACTGCCGTGCTTGTCCTTGTGAGTGTTAATGACGTAGATGTGGAACAGCGGGTCTGGAAGCCGGCATGGCACGGTGGGATACGAGAAGTTGGTGTGGATGATAGAGACAGCGAGTAGAGAGAGGAGGATTCCAAACCTGAGCCTGTGGAATCCCACGAGGCCGCTGTTCAGACGCTGCAATGTCCGCACGGGCGGTGTCCGTGTCGTCGGGCAGTCAGTCAGCTCAGAACCTCTCCATATGTATTTCCATAGAGTAGTTCCATCAGACGTACCGGCGTGCTCAAGCCTCAGATTGGGCCCCTGTTGGACAAACGGCTTTCTTTCTACCGTAACGGGCACCGACGAGATCGAGCTCACGAGCGGATGTTGCTCGCCAACGGGGACTTTGGTTCCCATCTTCTTCGCTTGAAGGTGATTCCCAAGTAAAGTCAGCCCGCGGTCGGCCCAAGAGAGGTGCCAGTATGCAGACCGAGGAGAAAGATTCCTGAACTAAGAGATTCGAGAAGAGCACGATCCCAGGACCAACATGCGCCTCTCGTTACTTTATAGTAGCTTGCAGATCTCGTGCTGATATATTTCTGGGCGACGAATGATCGAATGGTAGAGATACGGAAACCTCATCCCCTCGATGCTTTCGGCCAATTGACCGATGTTTTCGTCATCCATCCCATCTCTGAACGCGCTTGAGGTCATTCCAAGCCATGCGGGCAATGTGGCGAGGGTGGCCGCTCGACGAATGACTCTAGGACTCTCTTAGATATCCCTCCCCAAAGCAAAGCAGGCTCCGTCACAGCTGAGAACTTCAACTTGGTCATCATCGCGTCTCGCCCAAGATAAAACCCCCAAATGAAATTAGTCAGTCTTTGACCAGTTTCAGTTCGAATGGCCGCCATCATACCGCGAGAAATTGTACGGCTCCCAGAAACCAACCATGAAGACACGCTCCAACAGGCCTCGTCGCGGAAGAAAGTGAGTCTCGCGTGCCTGTCTTGCAGACGGCGGCGCACAAAGGTAGGCTGGAATACCACCCCTCTCATATTGGGTGTCTTCATGGTCAGGGTCTGACTGTATGTGATCGAGTGTGACGGAGGCGTGCCGTGCGCTTCCTGCCTTTCGCGGAATACCGAATGTGTCAAGGACGAATTCGACGATGGCCGGCGCAAGCTCGCAGTCAAACGGCGGCTCGAGTCTCTAGAGAAGGACCGCCATCTTCTGAACGCCCTGCTCAATGCGATCCGCACGGGAGAATCCAACCAGCTACACGCCCTGATCGGCCTAATACGAAACAACGCCGCCCGGCAGGACCTGGCCGACTTTCTCGAAAACGGGTCCGGTGGCATCAGAGGAGGAGTAGTCGACGCACTCAACCGTCGTATCGACTCATCCGCGGTACACAGACGGAGCCGCATTCGCTATGGCCGTATTCAGGATATTGTGAATCCTCCTATATTAGTCCCCGCGAGGCCGTGGACGACAGTGACCAATGATGACGACTTCGTCTCGCATCTCATGTCTCTTTGGTTTACCTGGGCTCACCCCTGGTGGCACTGGGTGGACGAAACCCTCTTTCTCGAAGCAATAAGATCGCGAGACACTTCGAGTCTGATATGCACTCCCTACTTGGTCAATATGATCCTCGCAGACGCCTGTGTCAGTCCCTAAATGCCCCCCTCCCCCACCCCCCAAGGTAACCCTTAAAAGACCTCCGACGAAAAGGAACCGACTAGCTGACTTTCTACCAACTATGTTAATAGTTACTCGATACGCTAGCGGAGGATGGCTCAGATCCTAACCACGAGATCCGGGAGTGCTTCTACAGCGAAGCCAGAAACGGCCTCGATGCCCAGGAAGGCGAGGTCTCGCTGGCAATGGTGGCAACATTGGGGGTGCAATGGACATAGTAAGTTTTCAGTCGGGGGTGGTGGCATGGCGTGGCATGGCATCATTTCCACATCCCGCAAAATCAGTCAGTTCGCTCACGCAAGTTCCATTTTCCTTTGCAGCCTCAACATAAACGGCCAGGACAAGCTGGGCAACAGCGTCCTATACCAGCAAATCTTCCTCTCCAAGCGACTGGGCAAGTGGCGGCAACGGATCGGAAGAAGTCCCAGCATGACCCAGGAGTATCTTGCCAAAATCGACCTCTGCCTTAACCAGCTCGAGTGGACGCTGTACGCGCTCAACCCGCTCATCGGCCTCGCGCTGAAGCAGGTCCGCGTGTTCGACAGGCCGACCTCCCGGCCGAAGCCTGTGTCCGATTGCAGAAATTGCACAGAAGAACAGAAGACTATCGGGTACTGGACGCCATATCCCATCCCGTACACAAGCATCGAATGGCATCCAACCTGCCACTACCTCGCATTCATCTCCCTCGCGGAAAAGGCGACCCTGGACGAGAACTTGTTTGAACAGAAGCGGAAAAACGACAGCGATGAGACCATGGACAAGTTTGTCAGTGTCTACCATGAGGTCGAGGACTGGCCGGAGCATCTCCCCGAGTGCATGAAATTGCACGGCAAAGCCATGCCTCATGTTATTGCCTTGCAGTAAGTGGGATCCTTCTCTTCACCAGCGTGATATTTTGACACCACCCTCTTTCCAACCCGAGGATTGATTCTTTCCGTCACATGCACAAGTACATCAAAGAGGAGAAAGTTGCTCGAGTGCTAATCGTTTCTCTCCTTGCGCGCTTCGACAGTGCACTGCACAGCTGGGTCAATATTACCATCTCCAAACAAACCGCCGCCCTCGACGCTGGAAAATCCAGCCAACCGTCCTTGGCGAAAACACCTCAGTCGTATAAGCAAAGCCACTGGGTGGAAGTCTGCATATCAGCATCCAAACAGATCAGCAACCTCCTCGAGCAGATTCGCCTGAATTGGGGCACCGACCATTTCCCCGTCATCATCATGCAGCCCGCCACCATCGCGGCCTTCGCTTTGCTTGAGGAACTGACCGACCGACCCGAGTCTCAAGAGGCATTCTTCAAACTCTGCATCATCCTGCGCGCCGCGAGCCGGAGGTTCCGCGTGGCCCGGGGAGTTTGGCGTCTTTTGCACCACACCGTCGAAGAGAATGGCATCGTGCTGGCCGATGAATGCCATCAGTTACTAGCCGATTTCAATGCCCGGATGGACGTGGACCCGAACGTGGCCGTCAGCATCGATAACATCGGGCTGGATTATTTGCTCGAGAAGTGGGATGATCTGGATCTTGACGGGGTATAATTTTTCGCGTCGGAATGTCGAGCCAGAACCACGCCAGCGAGTAGTAAGTGCTTCTTCTAGTGGGGACTCGTAGTAAATGTGTTTGCTAAATGGCGGACAGGCTCGTCTTGAAAGGAATTGCGTCCAAGGTTTCAGTCAGATGGCGGTGCTTGTCTATTAGCTTCGATATCTCGCAATGCCTGTCAAAAGCAACAACCTATTTTTCCCGAGAGTGAAAGAAAAAATAACCTCGGTGTCAAAGTCGTGGGATTTCCAGGCTGCTCAAAACTGACCTCTTCACAATATACTAGTAATTCTCCCCATCAAGGTCTTGACTTGTATAGTGCCCATCGCGCAAAGGTACGATTCCAGGTGTCTCGTCTGGCACAGCGATGTGAATTTGTCCGAGATATACTGGCAGGCAGCCGTGTAGTCCTTTCCGCCTGCAATCAGTGATTGCCCACATAAATCAGGACAACTCTTGGAACCGGGTAACCCTCGCACACAAGCCGGGGGCGGGCTGAGACTAGAGCGATATATTCCTTACCTGGGTGGTCTGGGAAATAGGAATCCAAAAGTGAGCGGAGTAGCTTCTCCCTAAAGAGATCGGTCTTGTTCAAGACGAGTTGGACCGAGCTATACGGAAGCCACGGCGACTTGCAGATGCTGCGGAAAAGATCGACGGCGTCCTGTAGCCGATTGGCCGAGCCGTCCTCATAGAGAGCTTGATCACACTCGGACCGAGCGAGGAAGAAGAGGACCAGGTCCACGTTGTCACAGTAGTGGGTCCATTTCTTCCTTTCTGAATACTCTCCACTGACCTCGATGACACGGATGATGGTGTGCTCGTTGGCTGTGAAGGCGTACTCAGCAACGCCCGTAGTCTCTAGGCGGGACCGGAGGATATCCTGGTCGTTGTTGAGCACGAAGCTTGGGGGGGAGGGGGCGGCGATTCCGTCAATCGGGTGAAATTGCTGCCATCAGGGTAATCAGGGTAGGTAAAGTACTTGCAAAGCCACTTCGAAGGTAATCTGTGTCCACCGAGTTAGGAATAGGCAGTGTACTATTGTGCGGAATCACACACTTGGAACTCGCTACACCGCGAAAAACAGGCCTTCACGCCCGCACCGACCCAAACAACCCTGATAGAAAGGTAGACTTCTGGAGAAAGCTCTGGGGCGGTCACCTTTTGTCTCTGAGAACATAGCCGAAGCGTGGCGGTCTGTAGTGGAATTTGCGAATGGGATGCCAAAGACGTCCACCGCCTCTAAGATGCCTTGCATCGACCGCAGAATGGTTGTGAAAATACCGCCCTTGAAGTTCAAGCGTTCGTCCACGCAATAACCTCCACCGTGGATAAGTTTCAGTTGCTTCAGCACGGTCGATTTTCCAGAGTCGCCAGCACCTCTCCAAGTCAAGATCTAAGCGTTGTCAGAGCCCGTGGATGGACCAACGTATGAGAAGGATCTTGACCTCCTTCCTCCGCGATTCTTGGTCGGATTTGAGCCGCTTCTCGACCTGAGTTTGGTCTGTTCTCTTCTTCAACATCCTCCTTCCGGAGAGAACAGCCCATACTTTCTGCAATATATCGCCTCGTGTGCAAGTGGTCTGCGAGAACAGTCGTCAGAGATGAAGAGAAATTGAAGGTAGGACGGAGGCAGTAGGACCGTGAAGGGGCTTGGTGTTGGGATTCCTTGGACATTGCGGCCTTTTTAACAGCATGTTGAGGCATCAAAGGATCATCCCAAACCCCTTGCAACGCAGCAGGTTTTCAAATAGATTTGAAAGCAGTCGTCCTTGCAAGCGGAGATTTGCAAGATGGGCTAAATCCCTGCCGTGCGTCGCAAAACGGTGTCCAATCTATCAGCGCAAGCCCTCGGCGTCGGCCCTGAAGAAGAATCCAATAAATTGCTGTCGCTTAGAATAGCAATGAACCATTACTCTTCGTTTTCAGATCTTTCGGCCCACAGGGACCCAGTAATATCTAATATCGATCTGGGTTCTCCGCAGGAGCGCAAAGTACGAGGATCCGGGGGTCAAAGTCATTGGTTGATCGTTAGGAACTAATATACCTAAGAACGGGCCAGGCTGTGTTGAATCCCGTAGGAGAAGGGGCCTGAGGGGGCCATCCACAACCCGCTCCTCCCGCCCCCAGGGCCGCTTCCGGATACCTCTTCCGCTGTCTACTCAAAGCCAAGGAGGCTAGTCCATAAGAGGTGAGTGTTGGCGAGAGGGAGTTCGGCGGATTCCGGATCGTTACGAGATCCTTTTGGCTACCATCGCATCTTAGTCGAAGCGGGGAAAGCTGATAGGTCCGGGGGATAGATCCCAGATAGGGATTTCAGCAGGTGGCTGTCTGACGAGTGTTCCTGGCGTGCGCTGAGCACCTAGAGCCCCGTGTTACAGGCATATATATATATATATAAGCCTGATATGTATGAAGACAGGTCATAATACGAAATCAGACAGGCAACATGGTGCTGGACAGTGCTGCAAGTCAAGAAGCCAAATCCCGTGACAGCCCAAGGTTCGAGGAGGGGAGAGTCCATTGGTAGCTCTAAGAGAAGAACTGCACATGCAACAAAGTGAGGTCCGAATCGTGGGCTGCTGCTCGATTCCTTGCGATAGTCTCCTGTCTTAGCGACCGTGAAGACCCCTTTCTTCGAGAGTCTGGCATATTGTGCGATGTAGCGTTTTCCAGCGGCCAATACGGACTCGGCCCCAATCCATCTGTTCGCGCCTTGGGGTCAGAGGGCAGTGCCGGGTAACGGAGGTCACAGCCGCAGGGTTCGCAAATAGCCAGTAAGGCTAAGGGAGGCACGTCTTAGGGCTGCAACAATGTCCCTCGTGATCGGAACAGTTTGCACTCTAGAGCCAGGGGAAATGGCTGTCCATAGCTGAAGGTCGTGTCCGCGGTAGCGTCTTGCGTGCAGCAGAAGTACCGTAGAGGTGAAATCGAGGATAAAGGCCGGGACGCTTCGACAAAATTGGAAAGGAAAATGCCAGCCGAAGAATTAGCCGAAAGAGAAACATCAAGCGACAGCCCTAAAGCGGCGGCTGGAGAGAAACGGCTCTGATTGGACCAGCTTGTCCTGCGTTATGCTTGATAGTCTGAATGCTATTGATCAAATCAACTTACTTGTAGTTACACATGACTGTGTCTGTCCCCATTCCGATATTTGACTGGGCGTTTATCCGAGCCCATCGCTCTCATCCCTGCGTAGTTGACGTTGACTCCCAACAGAGCGATTGACTCATGTCTCTCCTGGAGGTTTGATGGATGCTAGCTGATCTTCAAACCAAACCGCTGTTGTCCTTAGCGCTCTTCACCAGGTACGGTTCCTTTGCGTCGGGAAAAGTTGTTATTGGTTTATCGATGGAAGGGTCAAGCCTTGGGTCTGTTCTCCCTGCCGTCGCTGGGCCCGGTCGATGGCCTGGTTCGCCCAAAGGGAGACTGTCAATGTTCGGCCAGGTAAGCATACGCAGGATTGATTTGATGGACGGATCTTCGGACTTCATGCGTTGTGCTCCGTCAACGACAGAGAGATTCACCATCTGCTTCACAAGTATTTGAGGCCATTCTTTTCCTGCTGGTAGCCGCGCTTTCGCTCACGGGATCCAGTCATCTCTTAGACTGTCCCCAACCTTGTGAAAAATAGGGAGGACACTTCACTGATTCCGCCATAGGGCCATTGACATGGAAAAAAGGGCGGCCTAGTCATGGTAGATGTTGCGCAAATTTCAGCCTGGTGAGTGTTCTCCGTACCCGATTTGTAATGCCGGAGGTCGCATCTGGTTCTGTACGTAAAACCCGTCAGACCAAGATAACCCAAACGAATTTGTCTCAAAACGCGTGCAACTGCGCCTTTCGATTGCGTTTGCTCACCAACAAGGCCCTCGAAATCAGTCAGAGTGGGTTGAGGAAGATTGCTCTCGAGGGCAGCGAACTTACCTCGAAATATCCGTCTCCTCCCTTATTCTCGTCAAGTATCACTGACCGCCCGGCTCTGCAGGTACATGCCACCGCCGTCCAGAACTGCGCAACTGGATTTAAAATCTCCACAAGCCTACAGGCGGTGTCTCAAAGACTCCCTTCAATCCTCCTCGCAGTGAATGCGACGCGATTGCACCCGCAACACGAAGCCTTCGAGATGTGTTCCACCAGCCGAGAGCCAGATCCGATGTTGCGCCATTAGGATCACGAAGGTCATCCTTTTCTTTCCAATTGTTATACATAATGGGTAGACAAGAGTTGTACAGTATGGACTTGGACAAGTTCAAGGGAATTGAAATGGCGGCCTGCGCCAGTTTTCAACACGGAAATGGAGGGTGGGCTGGTCCTGGCAAAGTATTGCGCAGTGAACTTGCAACTCGGAAACGACTCGCTTCTGCCCGTCAAGACATCGAACTAACTTGTAGGCGATGGTGTCCCCTTAATATATCCCAACTCTGAATGTACCGTGTCCCAACCTGCCGTTGACCTTGAATTGCTGCCGTGAGGCAAAACCGACTTTTCAGGTCTGGTGCCTGTCGAGAAACAAGCGAGAAATTTCAAACCACTCGTCTCAGCTCATCAGTCGTAGCCCGGAAGAATCGGGACTCCTCTTTGGCGCCGCCAAAAGTTGGCTCTTTGACCCCATTCCGAGGTGAGAAGCCAACCACCCCAGCGTTCCAGAACGCTCGCAGAAAATTCCCACGAGAATTCATTGAGCCAATCTTCTCCCCATACAATCATCTGCCCCGTATCTTCAATGTCGCATGCTATGGTGCATGCCTCTGTTAAAAATGTATTGGCATTCGCCGGACCGATTGCGATCAGCCGGTCTCTGAGACTGGGAGAAGGGATCATGTCTATATAAGCATGATGTGGTGTGGATAGTTGAAGCTGGGAAGGTTTCAAAGAACTTGGCAGGGATGGTTCCAGCGCTGCTAGGGTGGCCAGATGCGTCTGCGGGTTAGAGATGACGGGAATTTCGAGAAGTGGTGAGAACATTTGATGAAGTGATCGACGGATTTCGCGGATGTTGTTGGGTACGACAACAACGAGGGTGCTGGGGTCGCTGCTGGCGCTCGATAAAGGCGTCGTGGCCGGTTGAGGCACGGAAACTGGCACAGCGCCCGGGACGTAGGAAGGAGCCCCTGAAACTGCACCCAGGTAGCCACCAGGCGCAGCTCCATACGCCATATACCCAGAAGGAGAGCCTCTGACTTCACCAGGGCTCATCGTCGGTCCTGGTGAACTGGCTTGCGACCCGTAAGCGGCCTTCAAGGATTCATTCTCTTGAACGAGTGCTTGGTTCTCGCGGCGAAGTCGTTCAACTTCTTCGACCTGAATACTGTTCAGTTCGCGCTGGGCAGCTTCGAGTTTGCTCAAGTGTTCCTTGCGCCTTTGGCCTGGTGGGAAAGTTAGTGCCTGGTTCCGAGGCAAATTTGCGAGGGCCGTTCCGCGGGAGGCGCAGAGCTACTTACGGAAAACTCGCTGGGCGTTGCGATTGTATTCTCTGATGCGGAATCAGTGGAAACCCCCGAGAGGAAGGAATCAGATCAATGCGTGTCGACGCACCTCTTCTTTGCTGCCTTGCTTGCTTCACTGCCCGACTCCGACATGGCGACAATTTGGATGATTTCACTGTTGGTCTGATGGATGATCTCTGTGGCGACCGACATCATTCAAGTACCTTTGACCGGCTCTCGCACTGACGTGGATTTATGCCAGCCCGACCAGTACGTAAGGCCAGGCGCAAAGGGGAGGATCCGCAGAAGCAAAGCGTGGCCGCCTGGGAGATGTCCTCCAGTCAGAAGTTGAGGACAAAAAGCTGAGACGCTCAGAGCCCTTGGAGATTGTAACGCCAGGTATGGAGGAAGCGATATGTCCAGAATTAAAAGGAGATGAAATGATCCGAATCAGACGAGTGTTGCCAGTCTGATTGGGCAGCCGCAAGGATCGGGAGCAGAATAGCGCAACGGCCAACCTACGAATAGTCAAGTTGATTTGAATATTGCTAAACGGCGGTCATAGACGAGTCGGGATCTGAGGATCTTGTTCGAATCATGAGTCTGGCGGACACTTCCCTATATCTGTGGAGATACACTGCCCTGAGGGCCTAGCAGATTGACACAAATAGTCTACCAAACCTTGGGTATGGTGAGTGTTCACAATGGGGACCCGCCTTGCCCGTTCCTGGAGACCAGTGAGGACTGTGTCCCGCGAGCCAAATGGAAACTGTAGTCAGCCACAGCCTTTTTGGTAGGGTTTGGTTCGCCTACCGTTGGCCGAAGTGGACGGGACCCAACGCAGTCGGCATTCGCACAAAGGGACAACAAACAGCGACCAGGGATCCCAGGATGGCAGTCGAATGCTCATTCGAGTCTCGGCAAGACGTACCTGGTCCAGCTTGGGAATGAGGCACGCAGGGGGATATGGTGAAGCCATTGGAACGGGAGGGTACAATGACCGAAGTCTGTGGACCAGGTGTGCAAGGGTTTCTCGCCTAGGAACTCATCCTTGGTCCGAAGCCTGTGCAGGCTTCCCATAGGGGGACGTCAGACGCGAGATCGCCGCAGTCCGCAGGCCGGGGCCGCCGTTCGGCAGAGTGCGGGCTGCTACAAGAGGTAAGACTAGAAAATGGTGGATTCGGTATCCAGTCACACCTCAGTTGGCTGTCGAGAAGGGTCAGCGAAGGCGCCACGCAACTGGCAACCCCGGGAAAGAAGGGATCTCAGATTTGACAGGCAGGGGAGGCTGAGACGGGCATAGTCTCAGAGGCTGTTGCAGGGCCATGCTCCCATATTGAAGGATTTTAAGTGCGAGCTTCGTTTCCTCACCCACTAGTCGCGCAGTTTAGTCCTGAGATTGGCTCCCAACCAAGCCAATCAAGCCATAGACCCCATGACGAGTTGTAGGTGGGCCTTTTGTTGTTTTTCAGCCGCGGGAGGCTCCCAGAACTTCCACTGCAGACACGAGCAGCCAGACAGAAGCCATGCCAGGAGAAGCATATCCGACGAGAGTTTGGGGGAAAATTGCCACGCGGTCCAGCTTGCATTGCAGCGCTGGGCACCGTTAGCTAGTTGTACGGAGTATGGGCTGACCTATTCAGCTGCAATGGTATGGTATGGTGTCCCGTCAATGTACCCCAAAGCCCCAAGCACCCACAAGGATCAATGGTATGACGACAGCTGCAGGAGCAGTAGAGCACCATATTTTTTTTTGGCAATGCCCCCTGCGGCTATCGTACCGCACGCCGCACTGTCGTCTGAGCATTAAACTCGGGTTGACACAGCATCCCATGCCCCACCTAGGGCTTTGGGGGACGTGTTCTCCGCATAGTTAAAGCCGTAAGCGAACATCTTTCTCGGCTCGTCAGGTTGCTGGGGCTGCCAGTGTGCCCAAACCCCTGGAGGAAGGAGGAGGAGGAGGAGGAGGAGGAAGAGGAGGAGGATGACTGGGTGAACCCCCTTGCAAGACTGTATTTGGTGATGTTGCCGACCAAGACTAGACTCGCTGGAAACGGCAGGATTTCGCTTACATCAATAGATTGATATCGACTTCACTGGAATAGGGCGATCGAAATCAATTGCCTCTGACAGAGACTTGGAGCCGAAGCTGATGTTTCCATTATCCATGACAGCGGGAGAGGAGAGTCGATCCAACACAGAACCTGTAGCTACGTCGCAGGTTAGCTTCTCCGCCCTAGCCGTACAATAGAAGTTGGATACAGGCAGGTACATAGTTGACTGGGTGCCTCACCAGCCTGGTAGCCTGTGCAGGCCTGCGCTGCCATTCTCTATTGCTCTCCCAACTGGGCATGCTTCTATTTGAGGCACCGGCAGCATGATGCAAAGCTGTTGCGCAGTAGACAGGGGGTGCAAAGAGGTGCGAGGGGACCACTAAGGGACTAGGAATTGCAGGAGAGGCATCCAAATGGTTGGTTGCAATATGCATTCCATCATGGCTGGTGGTTTCTGGTGGTACAAAACCGAAAATGCAGGAAAGGAAGAGGCGTGGGCTTGGTGAGCCCCATACGAGCAGAAAGGACCGGCTGCCTGTCGTGCCACGACGGGATGCAGCCCCAAGTAGGCTGTGGCAGCCGAATATCAAAAAATTTTCTGGACTTGGGTGTTCACGATAATCCCACTGGCCTTACTCAGAAGCACTCTTGGGTGCTAATGCTAACCCCCACCCGGCGACTTTGGGCATCTGCTGCAATACCTAGAGGTGACAATGGGCGGATTCAGGCTGGCGGTGGTGCCTGGCTGCGATGCACGCCCTCCGGCCTAATGTGGAGGAGCCTGAGGCCCTAAAAGCGCAGAAAGAAAAGTGAAGCGAATCACAGCAAAAAGGCCCTGGCAGCACCAGCCACCAAAAGAGGTCTCGACCGGGCGAGAAACTCCTTGAACCCCCGGGCAGACCCAGTAAAACCTTGTCATAGAGTTCATCTTCCTGCAAGCCACCTGCACGCCCCAAATGCATGCCGACCAAGTTGGCGCAGCGCATGTCGAGCTACTGTACAATTTTTTTTTTTCACCTTCCAAACGAAAAAAAAAATTTGCAACAGACACATGAGCACATGGAAACACATGAGACAACAGGTCGGATCAACTATGTGGCCTTTGAATTCCAAGCGATTCCTGGAGGATCCTCAGCCGCACCCGGTCGCTCACGCACACAATTGCTCCAGTACAAACCGAACATGCACACAAGGAGGCATCAGATGCACACTATCCACCCGCAGGTAAGTCACAAGGAGTGCACCGGGTGTGAATCATCAACAACGCTTCATTTACGAGGTACACTGTGTAGCTAGGTACCTACGAGGTACCCAGTGCTCCATCCTCACGCCTTATGTGCCCTTTACTTCAACCCCTCTCGATTCCTTGACAAGGTGCCCCCCCGGGCCTTTTCCGCCTACCAAAAAGACCAGAACAGAGCCCCATCCAAAGCTCAATACAGCCAGCCAGGTTGTTGTCGGGCAGTGCAACTGGGTTTTGCAAACAACATCCCCCGCCAGCAGCTTTGGCGTTTCTAAGTTGCAGTCTGTTGCCGGTGTTTTTTTTCCCTGTTCACCGCCGCTTCTTACTCCTAACTAGATATTGTCCAAGCTACAGCGACCTTGCCTACGATGCCGCTTGTGCTATGTACCACGGAAGATGCCGAAAGCCTGGACATCGGAGATCGGGATGCAGAATTGGAGCAGCCTATCCTGTGTAGTGATGAGTTGGAAGAGACAGACTGATTAGCGGCTTTGACCATACCTCTTTGGACCCATGGTATCATCATACCGCCTCGCCTACGCCTCCATTTCATCGTTCAAGCGAGCTGGCCCGGCTGCCCGTCGCTCAGCTCTGATGTCTTTTTTAGCATGCCCGGCTGGTGCCTCTCTGCTGGGTTATTGGGTCGAGCCTTCAGCCTTTTCGGCCTGTAAACGGTCCAAGAAGGGGTTGGTAGAAACTGCAAAGCAAGCCTTATTGTTATAACAAGTATATGGTGTATGTCATGGGGCCGGGGACTTCTGCTGTGTCCTACTCGGTACAGGGCCTGGGGCTCAAGTTTGCCACATCATTTCCTAGAGGTGCGCTGTGCCTGGAGACCAAAGGGCTCCCAACCCATGAGCAGGAAAGAGCTTCAAGCTCCTGCGTTTCCAAGCCACATCTTGGACTGGGTGCCTGGCGAAATTGCTAAATGTGGGACTCGATTGGGTGACTCTTCAATCTCTACAGGTGTCGTCAACATCACTGATCTGAATTAGCCCGTCGTGGGAACATGTCGGTCGCGTCGAACACAACAAGGCCGATCTTCCTTCCATAATGATGGGGGTAGCTCCCAGCAACAGCACCAAGGGGGGTTTCTCCTCGATATCATGCCTGCGCCATTCAATTTCTGGGGCTAATTCAGATCGAGCTCGTCAGTGTCGATCTTTTCCTAGAAGTTCCAGGAGCTGACCCTCGCTTAAGTGATCGTCTTCCCTAATTCTGCCATTCCTGCACCTCAAGACGCCCAGCAGTGGCCGCAGCAGCGACCTATTTCCCTTTGCCGCATCTGGAGACAACAAAGAGAGCAAATGTCCTTCTGGAAAGACCACGGTGTATCCTTCTTCACCAGACACAATTTTAGACTATGTACGTGAGATGTCAGATTCAGTTTAGTGCCAGTGGAAAGCACCATAGTCTCGTCTGCACTGGACAGATGTCGATCTTGACACCAACCATCCGTTAAGCGATGCATCATTGACTCCAAGACTCCTGAACGTACCCCTTTCGAGTCATCGACCCAGGATTGGAGAAAATTCTCCGGCCGTCCCCGCCATTTGCGTTTCCCTTGTTACCTGAGCTGCGAATTGCGTGCTGTCTCGGCTGATGACCGACATGTTCAAGCCATCAAAGCCACACTAAGCCTCAACTTTCAGAACCAATCAAAGACTCCAGCCCAAGAGCTTCCCATCAGCCCTGTTCGGACTCCCCGTCGTGACTCCTAAAACACTCTGCGGATTTGATATGCGATCTTGGAATTGTTGTATGTAAACCACAGCCTCCCCCAGTTTTCGACAATCTGAGCTGACCATATCTGGTCGACAGCATGTATTGTGACGCAACCGGTGAGACCGAAGTCCAATACCTGTCCTGTGTGACTGAAAATATCCATCACTGGACCCGGCGAGCTGGACACGGTTGGGTACCCAATTCACTTCATTGCCTTATTGCAAGCACCCCTCTCTCCAACCTTAATGGCGCTTGCAAGTCATCCAGGCGGAGCGGCAAAAGAAACGGCTCTGCACAAGATTGGGAGGACAATTGTACGTAAGGCAAGGCAACCCGAAGCCGCGCTGGAGACGGATCGATCATCATGTGGATGGGCTCTGAAGGAGTCTTTGACTCTCGTCCAGCTGATATCATGCCACGCATCAGGACTCGAGTCGACCGAATACCTCGACGCCGGTCACCGGCTGTGACGCGGCGGAGTCTGGCTCTAGGGTCCGAGTCTACTCTAAGCGACTTCAACAACCATTCCCTTGCAAAGTTTATCCCCAAAGCCTGGCGAGAAGATTGGGAGAATCCGGATCAGTGGCGACAGAGACGACGTGTTGGACTACTGGGTACGTACCCAGTAACCTGCAGGATGACCCGAGCCGGGGCTCAACATGCATTGAGCGAAATTTCTCCATCAGCCATTCAATTTTGAGTAGACCAAAAAACCAATTGCACAGAGACCGTTCATTTCAACAGTCCATCCAAGCACATGTTGATCCATCCATCATTCAGGGCCCAGATCGACTTCTCATTCGACTTGAGAGCATGGCAAGCACGTTTTTTTCGACACGGAAGGGAGAATTGCCCGCGCCGCTCTCCCATGCCAACGCCCGATCCCACAGAAAGCCACCGAAAACCAACAACTCGTGAAATGACCGCGTGGGGAGCAACACACTGTTTTCTTGACATAAAAGACTCAGCACGCCTTACCCATCCCTAATTCTTGATCTCAGTTCACTTGGTAATTTCCAGAGACCATGAGCTTTGCTGTTCACTACCCCACCAATGAAAGCCTCTATCAACGGTCCGAGGGTATTCCGGATCAAGCTGTTCTGGACGGCGCCGTCACCCGCTTTGCTGTCCATCAGGCAAAACCGGTGAGTGCACCTCTACCCGACCCAGACCCAGATGACACCAACGACAACATCCAACCCCTTGCTATCGGCGCCAGCGTACTTGAAGCTCCACATGCCATCCTTTTCGTTGTTCCAGTAAGCTCCACTTGCCGCGTGCATGCCTCGACGACCACTCGTTTTCTTGGTGTCGTCGCCTGCCGAAGCCGGGGATGAAGCCGCGTGCTGGATGATGGTGCTGTTGACCACGTATTTGAACTGTGGTTGGTTCGGCATGGAACCAGAAGCGGATGTTACCGTGGTCTCTTCCACGAGGGCGCCTAGGATGCTGTTGATTATCGTCGTATTCCAGCGTTCAGTGTCCGGATGGGAGTAAGACGTTACCCCTGAAAGGGCAGCTTCGCATGCCTATCCGGCCGAAGGTTGGGAAGTTAGCGCCCTGCACTCTGCAGCTTTTGGACACCCTCTCGGTGCATGCCCGACGTGGTACTCACCTTCTCTGTAATCTCCTTCAGCCGGCTGTAGGCCACGGGAGGGGGAGCTTGTTGCGACGCCATTTTCTTGACTGAGGTCTTTCCTCCTGCCACGTATTTAGTGATGTAGGTTCCTTGGGTCTTGCGAATGAGATCCTGCAATCCAGGGGAGGTCTCAGGTGGGTTGTCTGCTATGGAAAGTGACGGATGTTCCTTGACG
The DNA here is from genome assembly GCF_000835475.1 of Cladophialophora bantiana CBS 173.52. Lineage (NCBI taxonomy): Eukaryota > Fungi > Ascomycota > Eurotiomycetes > Chaetothyriales > Herpotrichiellaceae > Cladophialophora > Cladophialophora bantiana. Next base: position 952,915 of record NW_015971586.1, read on the forward strand.
AAGAGGGATGTAATGGGGTCGCAAGGGACGACTGTGGTCACCGAGGACTCTCTTGTGTATGGCTGCTCGTCTGGACGGTTCCCTGCAGGTCTTGACGCTTGCTCTTCACCTTCGAGTCTGGTCTCTTGGGGTGCCCTGTCTCGGTGTTCCTGGCACTTAGTGCTTCCCGTTTCGCTTCCCGCCAATGCCAATTCTCTGATCTTCTCCTCTTCCTTGATCACTCCGGCCTGATCGCGCTCGCCCTGTCGACGTCTGCCTCTCAAACTGAGCGTCGAGGCTTTTCTCGCAAGCCGGCGTCGAAACTCGGTGAGAGGGCCGAGCTCAGGATGTTGCTGGGGCTGGCGTAAAGTAAGGGTGCTCTTATTGAGACCCACGTCAAGCAGGTCTGGATTGGAGCGGTGGTGCTGAGAAGCTTTGCGCAGTCGCAGTCGCTTTGCTTGATTGCTTGGACGAGCGGCCGGATCCAATGCACACCGATGTTGTTGATTATTTTGATGCGGGCTCGGGGGGTCGAAGACGGCCACAGTTGACTTAACCCTCCGCAGTAGAGTTGACATTTTCCCAACGGCGAAGCAGAGACCCCGCTGCCGCCGCCGACGTGAACAAGGAAGCCCAGAAAGCCCCAAGCACCCCAAAGCTTCAGGAGGGGCTGCGCGAATGGGAAGCTTCGATGCAGGCAGGTGCCTTCCCCGCAGCGGCGGTTTACCTGGATCGAGAAAGAGCTTGACTTGCACCAAAACCTTTCGTCAATTGCTCTTTGGTTGCTCTTCGGTAACCAATTCACTCTTCCTTGCACATTCTATCTTGGTTGCGGCTCGCTGTATATCTTTCGAGTCAGAGAACTAGCAACTCTATCTGCCTCTACCTCTTACCTGGACATACTTTTACTGCTGTTGTGACTGGCTTTTGTTATGGTGTGGTAGTTGGAAAGTTGAAAGAAGAAAAAGGACCGCTGCTAGACCTCACCTAGTTGCTGAACTGCACCTATCCGCACCGCACACTGTTTCACTCGCTTTGATCGATCAAGCAACAATTCCTCGTGGTATCACAGAGCCGACGCCTATTCCCGAGCTCCCCACAAGCCCGTCTTTTAAGCTTCTCAAGAGCTGGATTTGACCCTCTGGATTGGAGTCCCGAGGAAGAGTCGCTGCGCACCTTTCACGAGGTGGTCAAGAACGAGGAGAACCGTCGCGGCAGCAGTCAAGACCTCTGCTACCTTTCTACCAGTCGAGAAGTCGAAGCCAAAGGTTTGCTTCGGCAGGGAAACCAACACAACCGACGCCGAAGGAGACCGGACAAAAACTTGAGCGTAGCCAGCAGCCAAGTAAGCGTCGTGGCTTGGAGTCGGTCCCCAATACAGAAAATCGATTTCACACCCAGAAATCAGTCCACACCCTCAATACCCTCAGGTCCAACCGAGTTACTTCACCTGATCAAAGACACCTCCTCACCGGAAAGGTTGTCATCCACATACCCGAGACAGCACCTTGGCTTCCCGCCGAGTCCAATTCTGCAGAGAACAACGGGGATACCACATCTGCTGGTGCTTTCATAGTTTCGCCATCTTCAAGCCAGTCTCGCATTACCAGTACCAGTACAAGATATAGCTCGCCGCCTTCTGCCGACAACATGTCTGAACAACCACTTCTTCAAAGCGCCCCGGGTAAGATCTCCCACTCCTGTATGCGTCTTGTTTGATTCCGCCTCCTCCTAACACTTTCATCTGTCCAGGCAAACGTATTGCCCTCCCCACTCGCGTTGAGCCCAAAGTTTTCTTCGCTAATGAACGTACCTTCCTCTCGTGGCTCAATTTCACTGTCATTCTTGGTGGACTTGCCGTCGGCCTTCTCAATTTCGGCGACTCGGTCGGCCGCATATCCGCTGGACTCTTTACCTTGGTGGCTATGGCAGCCATGATATATGCACTCATCACGTTCCACTGGCGAGCGAAAGCTATCCGAATCAGGGGCCAGGGCGGGTTCGATGACCGGATTGGACCTACGGTGTTGGCTCTCGCCCTTCTCGCAGCGGTGATTGTCAACTTCGTGCTTAGGGTGGTCAAGTCGTAGGCAGAGAGGCTCGGATGTTGAAAAAGGAATGGAGATCAACGGAAGGGGTAAATAGACGGAGCGGATGACGAATTTGAAGAAGATGGAGACTAATGCCTCGAGACAATCAGGAAGGAAAGGGAAAGAAGCAAGAGCAAAGACTGCAGACTGGTCTACCTCAGATTCGCCAGTGTCTGGGTTGAGCTTTGGCCTGAAGCTGTGATCCTCATAGCGTCCTGTACTTTTGCCCTATCCAAGGATGCCTCTGCAGCTACACCTCGAGGGCACTATTCGCAGAAAACATATTATAGTGCACAATGAGAGCACACTGGATTCAAGAGCGACGCAAGAGTGGGCAACATTCTGTCCACATCCCTGGGGCACATTTGCTATTGTATTTTGGTTGTACTGGAGACAACCAGCCAACCTCAACGGGTACGCCCTGCCAGGGTCCTTGATGTTATGCTCCGACAAGCGCCGACAATAATGCTATCCGCTTTCCCGTTATCCCCGTGCACTACTGTTCAAGCAAGAGAGTCCCGTCAAGGCCCCCATCAACTCCGAACCTCGATTCCCATTCCTTGCATTACCCACGACTGCTCAAGCAGCACGTTGAATCATTCCCTTAGAGTTGCGGTGAGCGAGTGACAAGGCGTTCCTTCTTTCTTCTGCCCCGTCCATTATCATCGGAATAGGAGGGAGGAATTCAATTCTACCCCGCCATCCTGATCGTCTTCAGTGTCGGGTCCATCGCCGTCATTTCTAATTCCATATCGCTTGCACTTGAACTCGTCCACGCTCATGCCTTCCTCCTCCCAATCCGTTCCCTAAGGCGGATTGCTATAGTCATTTAACGCGACGCACACCGCCCCCCTGTGATGTCCGCTATACTGTCTGATGATTTTCCCGGTGAGGATTTCCCACAGGCGCGCGTAATGGTCAGAGCAGACGGTGACAAGATACGCGGAATCGGCGCTGAAGGCGCAGTCCCATACCCAGCGTTGGTGGATGTCCAATATGGCATGGCAAGGGAGGGGTCGCCGGATGGATATCAGGTCGGTCGTGGGGCGGAATTGTTGCGAGGAAGCTGATGTGAGAGATGGGGTGGAGTGGGATAGTTTAGGATCGGGAGAGGAGTCGGAATTTCTGTCTATCTCGGCGCTGGGGAGGGAAGGCTGGGAGCGTGAGAGCGTGATCGTGTTTTGGTTGTGATTGTTCGGAGTAGGTTCGGTATGGCCTGTTGATCCTTCCTGCTGCTGTTGTGATATGGGGGGGGTTTGTGGTTCGTTGATATCCTCAAGATGCTCTTCATTCATGTCGATCTTCCAGACGCGCACAGTATGGTCGGCGCTACAGGTTGCGAGGTATTTTATATCTGGCGAGAGGAGCAGGCGGGTGAGGTAATCCTTATGGGCTTTGAATGCGCGACATGGGAGAAGGGTGGTCGAGTCGTGATTTTGATACACACGCCAGATATAGACGTCTCCCTGGAGTGGTATTGTGAGCTGTCTTTTCTAGTGGAATTTGCATCCGCTTCGACGTACCAGATTGTTTCCAGCAGCGAGGAGCGAGCCATCACTCGCAACGCTCACACTGGCCATGGAGATGTCTTCCACGGGCACAAGTTGATGGGTACATCTGCTTGCGCCCAGATCCCAAATCCGAATATTTCCGCCACGGTCGCAACTGACCAATTCACCCTGGTTTGGATGAATCACCACGTCATTGACTGGATGGGAGTGTTGATAGTTTCTCTGAACCATGCCCGACCTAGTATCCCATACTCTTACCGTGCAATCCTCAGAGCTCGTGACCATCCATTTCCCTTCACAATGAAATGCGACGCCAGTCACATTATTCGTGTGGCCCTCGAATTGCATGATGGGGTTGGGGTTGCTGGACTTGATATCGTAGAGCCGCACCATGTGACGGCCCGCGGCGGCCAAGTACTTTTTGTCTGGAGTGATACATAGTCTGTTCACCTGGGATTCCGGGTGTTGGATTGTTCTCGAGCATATTCCCGAGAGAGCTTCCCAGAATCTACAGTGGGTGAGAGCAGGTCAATTTGAAGGAAGAGGCCACGGAGAGGAGAGAGAGAGAGAGAGAGAGAGAGGGCGAACCTAATAGTGTGGTCATAACCGGCTGAAAAGGAGAATTAGCTCTTTGCCTAGGCCTTGCGATGGTGAGAAAGACAGTACCTGTACACAATATCACGCTCATGTTGGCGACTCATACCCCTCAAGCACCCCCTTCAGTGTCGAGGTTCCTGTAACCTCTAGGCTTGAGGATGCTGGGTTTGTGGATGCACATGGAGATGCGATGCGGGGATGGACAAGGCTGGATTTTGTCTCGAGCGGCTTTCACAAAAGTCCCGCTGCTTTAATGAGAGCCTTGATCAGGCTAGCTGGCCGGCTTTAAGCGAACCAATAATCGTTCCTCATTTGACAAGGTTGATTATCGCCTAAAAGCGTCCTGTTCGTATGTTTTTCAACATCATCTGTAAACATTCCTCTTCATGCATGTATATGTCAAACATAAGTCCGCGAATGCTGCTCACAAGGGCGCCACACCTCCCGTGCCCCAATTCCGGGGTCGGCGGCTGCCCAGACCCCAGAACAGGGCGCCGCAATGTCGACCGTCATGCGGTTGTCAAGCGCCCGTATCGTCCAAACGACGGTTCCACCCTTGGATGAGCCAGGCGGGAACGCAGCTGTTGATATACAAAGGATTTGGTTCAAGAGGCGAACAATTTGCATCCACGTTATGGCGGATCGAGGAGTAGATGCGTTTCTCCCCTGGCCTGTTGGTTGTCCGATGGCTACCGTCACCACAGTACGGTGCAAATATGACAATACCAGCAGGTGAACCATTACTTTGCCAAAGTATAGGTATGGAACCCCTCAACTGACTGAGACAGCCTTGCTCCAAAGCCGGTCCTGCATTCGGTACCAAACTTTGCAGGCTTGCCACAGAACGTTTCGATCTGGTTGAGAGCAGAAGGTCCTCGAGACAGGCGCCCTTTTGTCGAGCCGCTGGACAAATCTTTTCTAGATGCGTCCCTCCTCTCGTTTTGTCCAACCTCTCTGTAAATCGTCTTTTTCGGTGCCCAAATTCTCTTTACCAAGCACAACATTTACGCCTGGAATCCTCAGGAGTACCAAACGGCATGAAAACTGCGCTGTCCTCAATCCCGTTTGCTCTTTCCAGAAATCGAGTCCTCTGAGACTTCACAGCTCAGTAACTTAGCGACTGGCGAAACACCTGATCGAGTTCCCGATAACACCGCGCCCCAGGTAGTGAAGACTCCTTTGTCAACGACCATTGTGCTCTGAAGTGTCACTCATTTCGCCGTGCACCCGTCCATTTCCTGGATGCAATAATCACAGACCCCATTCAAACTATTGCATGGGAAAGCTTGGTGGTTGACAGTTACAAGACATTCACAACGAGTTTTCCCTCGACAGATCTACAGCATCAGACCCAACCGCCGCTATCAACCTCAACCTGACCTTACACCTCGGAGACAAATACACTCAATACACAGATTTGGGTCGCAATTGCGGTGTGATGAAAAATAAGGCCTGTCGCTTGAACGACCTTATCGGAAGCTCAGTGAACGTCTACGCCTGTCCTGGTTTCAACGTGCACGGGCAGATCGTGGTGCGAAACTTTTTTGGCCACCACATGGATTTTAGCCAGAATGGCGGCATCATGAACAACAATCCCCCAGGGAATTTCGGGGCCAGGATACTAAACACCCAAATGTCGAATCCCTTGAACGGCGGCTACCCTCTTCAACATCCATCCATGAGAAAGCCTAACCACAGACGTCACAACACACCTGATATGGGCAGTTCTCATCAACATCATCCTGTGGGGTTACCGTACCACATGCCTCAGAATTCAACCGCTAATTGGAGCCCTGTTCGACACTATCCTATGGGAATGGCCAACCTCACCCCTCAACATGTGAACGCTAATGGTAGTCATCTTGGTACTCAGCAGGCGGGTATGCCGAGCAACATGCCACCAAACTTAATGATTGCCGACAACCTTTTTGCAAACGAGTACTCTCAAATTCTGGGCAGTGTGCTTCAATTTCCAGTCGACGGCAGCAGTACTATCCCAATCCATGGCGAGCGAATGACTAACGCCATGACATCCTTCAACGATGGGTACTTCACCGAGAACGATCATGTGGGAATGCAAGGCCTCCTGGCCCAGGATGTGATGAGCGATAATGATTCTCATGGCGTCCACGGCAATTTCTTCCCTCAGGAGCAGGTCTATCTCGACCCTGCTTTTACAGGCTTTGAAAGTTTTAACGAAAACATTTCACAAGGAGTCCCTGTCATCCCCCAAGGCCATCAGGATACTGCAGGTGAACGGATGTGGACCCAGGAACTCGTGAGCCAGCTGCGGGCCGCCTTGCAAACATCACAAGACAAGATCTCCTTGCTTGAAGAAGAACATGGCAGAAATGTCGCGACGCTCCGAGACCGGGTTACCGCTCTTGAAAAGGAAAATGCGACACTAAAGAGAGAGAATGTCATGGTCAAAAGCTTCTACAATATGATTCGTGGCTATTATGATTTCACGATTGGACCAAATGGTAAACTATTTCCAGTGATCCCTACATCGAATCAATCCGCAGTTGTGCAGAGCGATAGACCAAAGCCAGTATTCCAAGAGGTATACGAAGCCAAGATGGAGCGAATGCAACGCCAATACCAACGAGTACTCGTTAAAGCAGACATCTGCCTTTTGTGTCCATTGCACCATAGCAGCCGCCAGCAGCTGCAACCTCCACAAATGGTGCAAGCTCCTGCCCAGGTTATTGACCTCACCAACGAAGAGCCTGGTCCCTCCGGGCGACAGGGTACAATTCAAGAGTTTTTGGCTGGTGCTGCTCGGTATGACATATGGGAGGGATGCCACGCTGCCACGCAGACGACGGTTGCATTGGGAGCCGCAACCCCTGCCCGACTGACGACCACAGCGGGGACTGCATCAGCTGCATCATCTGCTCCGTCAATTCCACCAACACGTGAAACAGCAGCTGCCCATGCAGCAAGCTCTCGACCTTCCGCAACTACATCCGCAAAGCGTCCAGCACCGCCCGTAACGCTGCCCGCCCCAGCCGAAGACGTCAGCCCTTCCAAGCGCCAAAAACGCAAGCAGTCCGACTATGCTTGGATGCAACAAACCCAGAACCTTGCCCTGAGGAAGGCAACGGGCGATCTTCCTCATCCCTTAGAAGGGTGGGACCCTAAGCGGGTCGCCGCTGCAGCAGCTGGACATCTTGGAGCCGTTGCCGTCAATACCGCCGTTTCGACTGCTCCAGCTGCGAATCACCCGTCCTCAAGTCTGCCCCCCAAGCCAGCACCAGCACCACAATCCACGTCTTCTTATATGGCCTCCAAGGTCACCCAACCCAAACCTGCCGCAGCGAAGTCGAACCCTCGCGCAAAGGGCAAGGAGAAGGCCCAATCTTCTGCAGCATCTCTAGCGGATCTCACCAAGGCTCTCTCGGGTCCCAATACTGCCCGTCCCGCAGTTCCCAACACTTCTGACACTACCCTCTCTTCCGATGCTCTCAGCGTCGACATCCTACCTGAAGAGCCTACTTACGTCCCTGCTCGCAGGCCGACCCTTCAACTTCCTCCTACCGCTCCCCCCACAGACATGGATTCTGAATCGGAGACTGAGGAGAGAGCCGCACGCATCAGAAACTATGACCTGATGGTCATTGACCACAACGAACAATCCGCACTCCCGGATAACAGCGAGGGCGGTAGAATCTCTCCTTTTGAGCCCAACGATGATGACGTGGCAGATCTTGTTGCGTTGTTCGAGGCGTCCGAAGAGTCCGACAACCAGCAGAAGGGGGCTCCCGAGGCCAATCAAGGCGAGAACTGGGATAATGCCGACAGACTCTTCGGGGAAAAAGAATTCCAAGTCATGCTTCAGGATGAGGAAAGCGAGGTGAGTGAGGAGGAGTAGATGGAACCAAGACAGAACAAGAAGGATGCTCATGATCGATGGGTGATCAGAGGTTCCTTGTGAATATTCTTAGCGTGGCGCGCGTGGACTGCCTGCCTACACCCGGGAAGTTGAAACCTACGGGGTCCACGGGTCGATACATTTCCGGGAAAGAAAAAAATGTGGCCATGGTCTTTCGTTTACAACAACAGGAGATAGGAGATTGAATCCGCCCCGACTGAGCTCCGTGGGCTTGGGCATTAATGGAGAGAGAGGTGTTACGCTCGTTAGAGAACCCACGCGCCTTCATAAGCAGGCAGGATTAAAAGACACTGAACACGAATGCGTCTACTTAGATAATTCTCAAAGTCAGGTGTTCAACGTCTCTTTTTCCTCTCGATCCCACTTCGATTACTTCCCGCGCGGCTTGCCTCGGATATGACGCTCGCAGAGCGTTTATGTGCGCGTGGTAGAGAGCTGGCCGCCGCTTCTTCTTCTTCTTCGTCTTCTTCTGGCTCTCCCTCTGCATCATCTGAGTCTTCGGCCTCTGCTGCGGCACGGGCGTCGTCTTCATTTCCTTCGTCGTCTTTGTCTTCATCTTGATTATCAATATCAGCATCGTCCTCCGAGCCTGTATCATCCTCGTTGGCATTTGCTTCCTCGTCGGATTCTGCATCCACTTCTGGCTCTTCGTCCTCATCTTCATCTTCGTCCTCGTTGTCCACTTCTGCGTCGCTCTCATTCTGCGGTGTTGCAGCGAGCTGAGCATCCTCGTCCTCTTCATCCTCATTGACGTTAATATGAGCTTCATCCTCATCTTCATCAGCATCCTCATCCTCTTCATCAACCCCAGTGACCACTTCGTCGTTTTGCTCTTCGTCATCTTCTTCTTCCTCTTCCTCTTCCTCATCCTCATCCTCATCCTCCTCTTCCTCCTCTTCCTCCTCCTCCTCATTGTCTTCTCCCGTTTTAGTTCCTTCGTTTTCTTCTTGATCCTCGGCAGCTTTTGCAGCACTATCTTGCGCCGTATCTTGATCCACGTCCGCGATCGCATCCTCGTCTCCTTCCTCTGCTTGCTGGTCCACTTGCATGGTGCTCTTTTCCTTCCCAACTTCTCCACCATGCCTCTTCTCATCAGTCTTCTGCGGAGGGACATCATCCTCGGCCTCAGCGTCTTGGTCTTCTTCAGCCACCGCCATTGAGTCATCCTTGGTGCTTTCAAGTTTAGAATTTTCTGCTACTTGAGAATCTTCAACCTCCATCTTGTCTGCCGTTATAGGAAGGGAAGATTGAGCGGCATCGGAAGAAGCAGGAGGATCCTCTCCGTCTTTTGGCAATCCCAGCCTAATCCGCCTGGCCTCCTCCAAAATCTTAATCTCAGTCGCAATCTTCTCATTAACTTTTCTACAGTCAAGCAGCACATTGATCTCGGTAACCAATCGCTCGAATTCTCGACATACTCGTTCCGTCGGCATAAGCAAACGAGGCGGGATCCCCAGTTCGGTCAATGCAGCTTGTATCTTGGTCGTTTGCGTCTGACTCTTGGCCATAGTGAGGCGGTTAATCTTCTCATGGCGGAACTGGACACCACTGGTGATTCTTTCCTGTGGATGCGAAACACCAAATCGTGCTTCCTCCTGTGGCGACAAGACCCGAACACTAGGTTGGGACGTTGAGCCTTTCTTTTGTACGCGGACTGTATCTTCGGTGGCCTGGGTGTCCGTGGTATCTCGTCGGCTATATTGGGGAGGGTGTCTGCCCTTGTCGTATCTCTGCGCTTCAGTAGGCGTGGAACCAGGGCCGGCTTCGACGCTACCGGGCATAAGAGGCCGCTTAAGCCTCTTTTCTTTGGCAAGGAGAGTCTGAAATAACATTGCCAGTCCTCCAGAAGTCTGATATATGGCAGTAGATTGCTCCTCCCCTCTCTCAGTTCTTCTGATGGTGGACACAGGTTCGAGTCTCGCATACAGATCACGTCTCATTTTTATGAAGTCGTCTTCGTTCTTGGTGATGCGGTGAAGTTCTTCGAGAAGAATCCTCTCCTCGTCAGCTTCGTCTTTGGTGCGCTCGAATAGTTTCTCTGCCATCGCTTTCCTCATTGTCTCGGTCTTAGCATCAAAATTACGCATCTTCTCCCAGAGTTGAAATTCAGCCTGCGTCATTGTGCTCGCTGGTGTTTTCAATTCCATCATCTTTGCGGCAATGGCATAGTATCGTTGTTTGAGAGCTTCCATGGAACGATTCGGGTAGTGAGGTCTCACAACAAGTTCGTTGCCAGTTATCTCCCCATTTTGAGCAGCCGGCTTAGGAGCTGGAATGTCTTGCGGGCTGTACCTGTCGGCGATGATGATCCATCTCAAATCGTAGTCGCGGCAAAGGTCCATGAGATAATCAGTCTCCTGCCGCGTCCAATCCTTCGACTTTAACAGATTTTGATACTGCTCGTCTGTGTAGGACGGTACTTGAACTTTGACATTCCATTTCTGGGATGGGTACTCTTCCTCGAATTGTAGTTCTTGCATCGCTGGGGATGTCTTTGGCTCGTCTTTCATTTCAACGTCCGCCGAGTCATTCGCAACGATCGGAGCACGGGCACCCGAGCCAGGAATGGATCGCTTCCAGTGTTTAAGCACTAATCCATCTGTTCTTCCACCGTGCACAAATGGTCTCTCCTCCCAATGGCGCGGCTTGAACAATTTCTGAGAGATGGAAGGTCTTGATTTGTAGGAGCGCTGTTCGACGATGGCAATGGGAGGGACAGAGTCGCCCATCAGCGCTTGCACCTCTCGCTTGACACCGGTGACACGCGGTTGAGGTTCAACATGTTTTTTCTTCTTGGGCGCAAGGTGGCGGGGCCCTGCTTGGCCCAGGTTCATGATATCGCGGATGTCGCTCGTAGAAGCCATTTTGTCGGGAGGCTACAGAGTCGTTCTACGGACGAGGGTGTCGTAGTTCCAGACGGGTTTGGCTCCGCCTCATCAATGAATGCTTCCGGAGTGCGACGCACCATTTAAAGTGAAAATCAGAAGGAAGCACGAGTAGGGCAAGATCGGAAACGCAGCCGACAGAGGGTGAAAGATTCACGCGGCGAGCAACTTGGAGACATTTGAAACGACTGGTCAGGTGACTGGCTCGTCATTTGAATCTCATGACGAGGCTAAAAATGGCTGCAAGGCTGAGAAGCCCTGACACATGTTGAAATTTTATTGGCCAGGGACCACCATAGAGCAGCGCGAATCTTGTCCCCGAGTAAAAGGGGCCAAAAGGGGCCTGCGCTCCGCATCTTGTGTGCGTGCCGTCTGGCATTGAATTTTGGACATTTTGTTCAATCGACTCGTCTGCGCCCTCGCCATCGTTCCGCCAAAACCATCCCCACCTTCAACTATCCAAAGCGAACGGGGGAGCAGAAGCAAAGATGAAATCCTTTCTGGCGACTTTTGTTGCGCTCACATTCTCCCTCATTCCTTCATCACAAGGCCTATATTTCTATCTCGACGGCACGACGCCCAAGTGCTTTTATGAGGATTTGCCAAAGGGCACGCTCGTTGTCGGTACGTTAAGAGTTGATTGACGCTCGCGTCTGCTTAGCGGTCTTCCAATCTTAAATCACCGTTGGTCGGATGCAGTACCAGTGCAAGTCTGCTGCTTCGGCGAAAGGACACATAACATAAAAGCGAAACAAACCGACCAGACGCTAATTCGACGTTGGAAATGCAGGGACATACAAATCTGAAGCCTACTCCCCTCAGACTCAGACTTTCTCAACCACCTCAGACCTCAACATCCATTTCACAGTCGAAGAGACCTTCGACAACGACCACCGCGTCGTAACCCAAACAACCCAATCGTCGGACAAGATGTCGAAATTCACCTTTAGCGCCGCGGACTCGGGCCTGCACAGACTCTGCTTTACGCCTTCTGGACCTGCCGCGATCAGCGTGAATGGATGGTTCGGAAACGGTGGAAATGAATTGGGAGGAGTCAAGCTAACCGTCGACATGGCGATCGGCGAAACGAGCAAAATTGAGAGTGAGGACAAGGGTAAAATTGACACCATTGTCGGCAAGGTGAGGGAACTGAACGGGAGACTACAAGATATTAGGAGGGAGCAGAAGTTTCAAAGAGTAAGTCGAAGCTCATCACACTGCCATCTTCGCGTTTCTCTGTGTTGTTGCCTGCCACGGAGGAGAGGTCACTAATCCAGGATGCGTGGCTAGGAACGAGAAGCAGAATTCCGCGACCAAAGCGAAGCCGTCAACGCGAGAATCGTCCGTTGGACGTTGATCCAACTGGGCGTGTTGGGCGTCACCTGCGCATGGCAGCTTTCACATCTGAGATCGTTCTTTATCAAGCAGAAATTGACATAGACTCCTAGTAGGTCAACGAGCATTTCACGGCGTTGGAACAGGACAATGGACTGCATCCCGTATTTCAGAGTCCGAATGGGGCTTCAGAACTTGATGTACCGAGTAGACAAAGGTCCTAGGGGTGGACATGACCCTAGTCTGTTGATCGTTATCGTTCCTGTCCTTGCGTCTTTATGCCTCGACAGTCTCACCACGTCAAGGAATGTCCCACTTTATAGATGCTGAAATGAGAAAACTTTCATACTATGCTATGCTATGCCCATAAGACGTTGCACCCATTGCCGTCTTCTTTCCGATTTCCAACGCTCTAAAATGCCGCATACAATGAGAATGCCTCCAAACAGAAACCGTTGTAACTCCACAGTCCGTCTTGCCTTGGAGTACACCAGCAGATCAAAATTTCCGTCTCGCTCTAGGCCCCGCAATGCTTGATCCAGAAGAAGACCCAAGTCTCACGCGTTTGAGTGTATTCGAGACACCTGTACTCTCATCCCGTGAAATCCCGTCATCTTCATCCAATGACAGACCATCCATACCAATCATGTGTCGATTCAAAATTTGGTGTTGATGCTTTCGACTCGCTGAAGACCTTGTACTCGCTGTCACTGACGGAGGCTCGGATGATTCGAAACAATCCAACCGATAGTTCTGTGCTCGTGGTGTTTCCCATGGTTCGGTCTCGGTAGTCGTGGGTATTGAACCCTGAGTCTGATTCGACTCACTTGAGTCGGTTCGTATAAGGCGAGGCATTGTTGCCGCCGGAGCGCTGGGATGAGGGCTCATAGACCTTTGCATCTGCGATTGAGGCAATGGCTGGAGTGAAACAGGGTTGTGTGAAGTGGTTTGATGGCGACGTTGGAATGCCGAGTGGTCACGACTCAGTGCCAGAAACTCTTGAGGGAGCAATAGAGCAACGACCGCAATGGCAAGCTTATCCCAAAGATTTCGAAAGAGTTCACCGAATCGGTTTTGGACCATGGCAACGCCGACCAACAGGCCCGCTTCAAGAGTGTACAGGAGTAGTTTTGATGTTTGACTGCGAGTTCCGTGCAAATAAAGACTGATGATGATGTGACCAAACGGCACGCTCACACTAAACAGGATGGTGTAGTAGCCTAGTTGCGTAGTCTTGGGTCGGATGGCAGCTTCGAAGATCCATACGGCCAGGCCTACCATGAGTGAGAGAATGGATATGCTACTGAAGAGTTTCAGAACCGGCAGAGTTTCAGGCACAGTTTGTGGCCCAAGGCGAGCCTCTCCAGCGGGTGGAGGATTGAGAGACTTTGGACCAGAGGTGGAGACAGATTCAGTCTGATGCAAGGACGAATCCTGCAAAGAGAAGACGGTGTCAAATATGCTTTCCAGCCCCGTATCGACTTGTCTCTCGTGTCCGAAGAACTTTGGTTGTGCTATGGCCTCGCTGGCTGTTGCGGTTTGGCGCGGAGGGAGGAACGACTTATGAGACTTGTCGAAAAATCCCGGCGGAAGACCAATAGCCTCTTTACCAGTTCGCCCCTGAATCTGATTTTTGAGGACACCCTTTGCATTCAATGCTGGTAGAGTGCCGCGAAAGGGCGTTGGATCGGCTGCTGTATAGCGAATCTGCTTGAGCTCTGGTTGAAAAGTCGGCTGGGATGGTGTCCAGTCCATCGCTTCGGCACTCTCTGGCGGGGGCGTGGGAGGATTCCATGCTTGATAGGTTGGTCTTCCAGGCGCTGCCAAATTGGCAATGCTGAATGGCTGATCCGGTGATGGCTGTATCCCTTGCTCTTCAAGAGGGGGCGGAGGGACGAACTGGTTGCTCGACAGCAATGGGGCTGGGTCATCATGCCAATTGATCTGGGGTCCAGAGCTGACTGTCGTGATTCCAAAAATCGACCATCCCGCAAGCACTGTAATGGCGACCACAAAACAAGCATGCAGCATTGCTTTCATCCGCGAGGACAGAGGGACATGAAACAAGACAATCCAGGCACTGAATCTCAACCCCAGCAAGACAAATTGTGCCAGATAATACTGATTTAAGCCCGACAAGCGCCGTTCACTGTTCGACAACTTGTGGTGCCACTTTGGATTCCACCAGATGCAGAGCATTCCAAGAACTAAAGCGAGTCCCACAAGCGGCTCCATCATTTCTAGGCATTCAGGCAGGCAGCGCCGCTGAGAGAGACACTCAGCGGGTGTGAGTCCTCGCTTCAACGACCCGCCGACCACTTGAGAGCCGTACAGATGCCAGATTAATTGCAAAGACAGACTGAGAATATAACCAAATCCAGCCGCGTTGAGGAGAAGACTTCTCCAACCCCATGGACTGGCAACCCTCCTTTGTCGCGACCTGTCCAAGACCCGCCGGAGGTGATCGCTTCTGGCATTGTAGGTAGCCTTGTGCAACTGAGCTCTGACTTTGGGTTCGCACTTGGCGCAGCATTGGGGGTATCGTTGTTCGAGTCCCTTCTTGTACTCTGGAAGTTGAGCCTCTAGTTCCTCGTAGTCGGGGTGATCTGGATCTGGGAGGAACTGGGAGAGATTGTAGGTGTACAGCTGCTGGTTCTTGAGGCATGTCGAACAGAACACTGAGTCCTGGGAGGAGAAGTCGTTGGCAACGGGATTTGCAGCGACCGGCTGCGCGAAGCGCTGAGCGGATGCGGCTTCTTCTAAAGGGACATCTGCTATCTCGCCATTCTAGAACATGAGTTAGTGGCAGCGGGTCTCTGAAGAGAGGATGTACCTACCTCGTCGAAGAAGTTGACGGCAAGGCAGTGATCGCACCGAAACTTGCAACCAGGCTTCTTCCCCACTGGCAATTTCGATCTGCGTCCACAGTAATGACAGTCCAAGCGCCGGCGAAGTGTAACAGGCATGACTGCGATAACATGATTGGGAAAACAAGCTGCGAGATTCCTGGGATGGTTGTTATATGAACTGGTTGTCCGACATGCTATTGGAGAGGCAAAGGCATGAACTGACAACGCAGCAAAGTTTCATCCTTGCTCCAAAGTTTGGAGAGTCAACTGTCTACTATTTTGGGTTTAGCGCTCTTCGGCGATAAACCTTCTATTGCCGGACAAATGAACAAGCTCCTCAGCCCCTCAGCCTCGTCAGCCTTGTTCACATCGCGACAATATCTTGCCAACATGTCTTTGTTTTGACTGGGTATATCTCAGAAGGAAATGACCATGTGTGAAACCTCCAGGTGTCGGACGTCTCGCTTAGCTCTTCGTCAGCTACTGACACAGAGACATTGACTCTATCTCATATTGCAGGAAGCGAGCCTGTCTCCAGAAATGAACACCCATCAAGCACAACAACGCCAACATCAGCGAAGCCCTTTCCCGGGCGGCACAACTATCTGGATGACCATGCTGACGCCGCTAATTACGCTTTCGCCAACCCGCCAACCTCTGCTGTTCATTCTTGCTGTCGCTCTCATCCTGCTCAGCCTATCATTCTTCCGCCTCGTCACAGTGCTCAGGCGTGAACCAATATCTCGCCGGCCTCCGCCCTCGCCCAAGAATCCAACCCATTTACTAGTTGTGCTTGGCTCGGGAGGACACACCGCAGAAATGCTCAACATCCTGGGCCAATATCAACGATTACAGCTCGACTTCACTACCCGGACCTATGTGGTCAGCTCAGGGGACGATTTCTCTGCGTTAAAAGCGAAAGATTTTGAGGCTGAGATGTTGTCGAATCTGAAAAAGGCCTCTTCCGCGTCCATCGCCTCGGACAGCGCCTCGAGCTACAGCGTGGTAACAGTCCGTCGTGCGCGACGTGTGCATCAGTCCCTGCTCACAGCTCCCATCACGAGCCTCCAATGTCTGTGGGACTGCCTCGCTGTGCTTCGCGGCACGCATCGAGATTTTCAACCACAGTCTGACGGGAAAACTCCACCATCCTATCCAGATCTGATAGTGACCAACGGACCTGGGACCGGGGTAATCATCTTCCTTTCATCGATCATCCTCTTATTCTTCGGCTTTTCAGGTCCTTCCGCCGCCGTGTCTGGAGAAAAGTTTGCGCAATCCGGGCAAATGCGTACTATCTTCATCGAGTCTTGGGCACGCGTGAGGACGCTCAGTCTAAGCGGGAGGCTGTTGAAGCCATTTGTGGATCGGTTTCTTGTGCAGTGGCCCCAGCTCTCCGTGAGGGAAGGGAAAGGCAGGGGCGTGGAGTTTGTAGGGAATCTGGTTACTTGACCACATGATCGGATGGGTGGCTGGGCTCAAGAGCTCACATTGTTGGGATATAACCGCTGCTATAGGGTATGGATCCTGTTCTCCGGGGAAAACAAAAACTCATAACGCCATCTAAAGACACGACACGAGACATGAGATGTTAAATATGAAATATGAGGTCCGGGTCACAGCAAAGACAAGGCTCATTCTCACTGTGGCCACACTTTCCCTCGAACCGCGCGGAGCATACGAGGGGTGAACCGAGGGAACGAGTGAATTCACAAAGACGGAGTCTATCAACAGTGGACATGTCTTGCGCCAAAAGTCGTTGGCAGAGAGTCTTTTCATGGTGTTGTCGCGGTGGAGGGGTCTAATAATCTAGATGTACAACGCTGTCACCAAACAGTGATGGACCTTCCCCCTTGTTTTATATCCAGACACAAGCCTTGGTGGAACACTAGGGCCATATATCCACAGCCCAAGAGGGTCTTGCCCAGGACAGGGGAATCGAGATGCCGCTCAGCAGTCGGACCTCACACATTATGCCGACGCTTTCAGTCTCCTCCCCTTTGCTGCATTCATCTCCTCCATCAGAATCTTCCTCGTCTCCTCACTCATTCCGGCTTGCTTAATTGATTCCGCTCTCTCTGCCACAATCCGAAGTTTCTCCTCTGCCATCTTTGCCAAGGGACCTTGGATCTTTCTCTCCTTGAACCATTCTGCACGAGCGTCTTCCAAGACCTTCATCCTCACGTACTCGTCTTCGTGCCATGCCCTGTCTCGCCTATATTTGTCATCTTCCGTCAAGTTGTCAAATATTTCCTGTGAGGGGAGGGGCGGTTGATAGATGGTGGGTGTCCAGGTTTGTGACTCGACATCGTAGCGTGTAGTATCTCCCTCGAAGGCTTGATACCTGGGGGCTTCAACTTCCGGCCACGGGATCTGAATGTCTTCGCCCGCAACGTAGCGTGTATGTCGTGGCAGAGGTGAATTGGGGGCGCGCTGGAAATAAGGGGCGCCGCCACGGATGTACTTTACGATGACATCTCTGTCGCGGCCGGTAGTAGGGTCTGTAAGGCGGTAAACAAGCCGTACGTCGCTGATGGGGATGGGTAATTCGAGGGATGAGAAGTGAATTTTGTCGCGCTGCTCGCCAAAACTCTCAGGGATCTCAACATCGGCCTAGTTGAAGTTAGATTCATGTTGACAATCTTCAGCCCATGACCGAGACAATGTCCATACCATATTGAGACCTTCAATTCTCAATTCCTTGGAATCGCTACTGACATCCTTCACTTTGCCAATCTGTCCGATTAAACTTTCTTTCCCCTTCACAATGCAAACTCGATCTCCCTCCACGATATTCCCTTCGTTTCCGAAACCTTGCCACTCTTTCTGCTCCTCTTCTAATCCCTCACCTCCGACAGGGTCCCACCCGTTACTCCGAGGGCCATGTCTAACCTTCGGGGGGAAAACTGGCCCTTGGTAGAGGAGGTTACTGACAGTACCATAGAAATCTTGCTTTGTGCCGACGTCCCGTTTCGGGGCAAGAGGTCCCATGACCCAATCCTCTCGCCGCGCTCTGCGCTCTGCTTTAATGTAGGCATTTTTCACTTTCTCCGTTTGGATCAGACGGGTCTCATAGTCTTTCCAGTCATCTCGCAGCTTTTCATAGTTTTTCCGACGAGAAGCTTTGAGGGCTTGATTGCGGGCTTGGAGGTTTATGCGTAGGATTCGCTGCATTTTGCAGTTACCGGATACGATCGGAACGATTCCTTATGATGCAGGAAGGGACTTTGGGCCGGCCACAGCAGGAAGTCGGAAGAGGATACTCGAGGAAAAAGTTGGTTGCGAAATTGTCATAGCATAACTGGCCCCTGGTCGGCGATTTGCATGTAACCCATAGCAGAAGAGGAGAAGGAAGGGAGAAATGGCAGCACCAGAAACAAATTAGACTTAGTAGAGGTCGAGGTAAGTTCTGCAGATTTGTAGAAAATCAAAAGCATCCAGCATCCTGAAGCAATTCCATTGGAGAAGAGTGAGACCTGCGGCCGAGATCACGTGCAATTCCAACAGACCATGCCGCTTTTGGAACCGCTCATCCCTCACCTACAGAGCGCCCAACAAAGATACCGATCTCAACGGCTGTTCCACATTACTTTTGCAGACGTTCCATTCTCCTTGCTCTGAATTATCTGACAGACGTTTTCTCCTGTAATATAGTCACAGGTAGTTAAGGAGAACATTGTGTCTTGTTTGAACACGGAGCATCCCGAGGGACTGGAAAACAGCGAAGTCGAGCCTGTGCTGGTCTATTCGCCTAACTAGAGGCTGCAGGTTGTTAACAGGACACAGAGAGATCGGTGATGAGCGGCAAAAGACACATCACAATGCCTAGACTGGTTTGGTCTTGGTAAGTTCTTTGTTCAGACACTTGAGCGGTACTGCCGGAGACTTGGTGGTTATAAGGTAAGAACAGGAGTATCAGCCTCGCCTCCAACATAATAGACAAAAGCGCTTACCCAAGTCCTAGCTAGAGCGTGCTTCATGGTAATCGTCATTGTCATTTCACCTTTTGACCCAGGAAGTCCTGGTGAATGTCACTGAAAAGCCCTCTCCATCACTGAGCCCCTGGTCGTCTGCTCCAGCCACACAGCTAAAATGTACATGGAAACCCTCCCTGAGTCGAGATGAAAAACAGCATGCAACTTTTCTGCATGTTTGATGTACATTGACCATCAGGATCGTCCCATAAATCAACCAAGCGCAGATATTCCTCCCGCTTTTGAAGGCGTTTCCTATTCCCAGTCCCGCGCAATGCCCATGCACAATATATCCCTGCCATTTCCAGCGCGCCGTTGCTATGTCTGTTAAACCCGGGGTATCTAGTGAAAATTGGAGCCAAGTTCCTCATCGAATGCAAAAGAACGTGGAAAGTCTCGTCATTGGTGTTCGTGTATGTTCCTGGAGTCCCTTCAGCGATGAGAATCTTAAATCTTCTTCTTTGTAGAAGCCGGCATCATCATTCCATCGTCTGAATCGTCATCACCATCGTGGTCATCATTGTGGCTTCTATTCTGCCAATCTTCGAGCGCTGGACCAGTCGCGATCTGCGTAGGTCTGCCATGTTTGGTTATTGTGTCCGCGGTGCGCATGAACTCAGGTTCGGGCTCTTTGCCCAGAGCAGGCAAATCTCTAGGAGCTTCCGTATATGCTGAACCCAGGAAGCCTTCTCCTGGGGGTGAAGAAGCGCCAGATATGACACCAATGCTCGGGTTCGACATGCTCTGTGATACGCTGCTGGCACCGTAGTCATCAAGGGACGAGGCAATGGTGCTTGCTGATGGTCCCGATTGAATAGCATTTGGCCCGAGCGAGAACGTTGGTAGCTCACTCGAGACTTGTGCACGCTGTTTCTCAAAAAAGGCAATATCATCTGGTGAGGGAGGGCAAAAATCGGTCACGACGCTCTGCGGCCTCGATATTGCATCCATGGCCGCTTCAGCTTGAGAATGAACCTCGTGTATAAGGCGACGTTGATTGACTTCTTGGGCTTGTTCAAAGGCTTGTTGGCTTGATGTTGGTGCTCGAAATGACGTTCTATGATCACCGCGAGTCATCAAATGCGGAGTCGGCGGAGAGATGTTCTGGTCAACGGTTAGATCGGTATCACGGAGGACATCGGGCGGCTCAATAGCACCTGCTGCCGAAGCCGTGCTCATAGCGATGCTGGGTTCTGCACGGGCGTCACTTTCGGACGAATGACGGCTCGAGGCGGGTGACCGGTCATCTCGCGGTGCACGTCGTTCTCGACTCCCGATACGCGCCAAGGTCTTAGTTCCCTCCCAAAGGCCGTCGACTCTAGCTTTGAATCCTCTGTCGAGGGAGACAGGTCGTTCGTCACGTGAGAGGCCTGACGATGGCAAGGGCAGTCGCTGCACCTGCGAAGCTCTGATTGTCTTGACAGACTCGGCAGTGGAGACGGTTGAGGTCGCTCGGTCTGGACCAGTGGGTCGTGCTTCACGCACAGCTATCGGAGTGCAAGCCGACGACGCGGCTTTTTTGGTTGAGACCGAGTCGCTGAAGTAATGTTCCTGTCCAGCTGCCTCTGGGCTGGCAGTTTGACTCTGTGCTAGCGGATGCTCAGTGCTTTCTCTCGAAGTTTTCAAGGCCGTCAGAAGTTCGTCGCCGCGCAGACTAGCTCGACGAGCGTCCCGAATCTTGTCTCGTTCAATCTTTCCCACAGTACTTGCATTGGAGCCTGCAGGCGATGCGATGGAATCGCTCGACTGGCTGGCCGATGTGGCCGCACTGGGAGCACGCTTCCGCGTATTGCTCCTTCCAAGCAGATTGCCTGCGATTCGCCCGGCTGTGCTGAGCGCCCGCTCAATGATGTTCCTCCTGACGACTGCGTGTGACATTTCTCTCTCGTCCACGTCCAAAATTTTCTTCTTGCTTTCCTTCTCCAACTCGGGACCTTTGATCCACTGTGACGGGTCTTGCAAGCCTTCGACAACCCATTCATGCTTCTTAGCTTGCTCGATCGTCATTCTCTTTGCGGGATCCTTGATCAGGAGTCGGCGAATGAGGTCACGTACAGCATCAGGGACCACCTCGAATTTGAGTTCATAGTCGAGTCTCTTGTTACTGTTGATCGAATCTGGTACCTCCGCGGTTGGCTTGTCTTGAGATGTATCAACCGGCACAAGCCGAGTCCGTGGAAGAAACACCTCAGTCTTGCATACTGCTTCGTGAAGGCCCATGGTTTCACTTGCATAAAATGGCAAACGGGCATAAACCATGCAATAGAGAGTGATTCCCAAAGCCCAAAGGTCCAGAGCGCCAGTGATTTTCGGGCCATCCTTTTCTTCGAACATGGATGGGTCTTCATAGCAGAGTTCGGGAGCCCAGAAAGCAGGCGTCCCGACTGATCTTGCTAGTTCTTTTTCGTCATCTAATGCAGAGACGTCTTTCTCAGTCAGTTTAAAGTCCGGATCCTCAGGGTCCTTAGGATGCCCGAGGTATGATACGCCGAAGTCAGATATTTTGACAGTGCCATTGCTCGCGACCAAGAGATTGGCTGGTTTTATATCACGGTGGATGATGCCAATGAAGTGCAGAAACTGAAGCCCGGAGAGCGTATCTCGAAAGGTGCGGCGAGCTTCCTCAAGCGTCAAAGCCGGAACATAGGCGTGCTCATCGTCGGTCTCGTCAAAATTCCATTCCGAAGACATGTGAGAGAGGGCACCAACGCTGGCTGCGATGCTGAATGTCCGACCACGGTAAGCGTCTGGAGCATAGGCACCATACATGCTGCCGGCCAGAGCTCCTTCAGAGTATTCATCATGAGAACTGGTCCTACTGGGATTGCTGGACTCGTAGAAATGCCGCGACGCAGAACGGGAAGCCTCAGATAACTCTTCATCCTCTTCAAAATCTTCGCCTCCATGCTCGAGGCTCCAGTTGGGTGTTGGGTTCGTGTTTAGGGCTCGAGCTCTTTCTTGCAGCTCATGGCGTCGTTTGGCTTGACTGACACTGAAAAGGTCCCTTTCGGTTGGTTCGAGAGGAAGGTCGATCCCTGCTCTCTCTTGCTCGAATCTGGTGTTGTTTACTGCTAGGACCTCGCGCACCCCTGGCTTCCTCCACTTGATTTCGCCCTTCTCGACGTATTCGAGAATAAGGTAAACCTTGTTTTTGTTGGGATCGTCAATGACTTCCAAGAGACTGACGACGTTTGGATGTCTCGCCTTCTTCAGGATGGCGACCTCTCGTTTTGTCCGATCTTCTGGAGTTCCTAGTCGGCCGAGTCGCCGCTTGCCAGAATATCTTGGGACGATCTTCACTGCAACGATGGTGTCCCTCTGGACGTCTCGGGCGAGCTTGACTTTACCATGTTCCCCACGTCCTATTTCCTCGAAGATCTCGTAGTTGTTGACGAACTTGTTCCCTGAGAGGTGATCATGATCGATCTCGACGGTGTGAGTCTCTTTGGGAGGTTGGAGATGGTGAGGCTGGCGACCAGCGTCGCTGAGAGACGACGCTGAAGGCACCCGCTCGCCCAAGTGAAGAAGACCTGGACTTGACATTGGCGTATTGTCTGCAGTCATTGCGGTCTGTGGGTGAGGAGATTGTCGTTCTCGACCTTGCCTGTTCCACGTGGACATTTCGTTGTAAAGGAGATTTTGGGTCGGATGTGAGCTTCTCGTGCGGAGAGGCCGCGTTGGCCGGGGAGCATGAAACTGAGCTTGCAATGCTTCAAATGATTGAATAGGATATGTAGGATGTTCGTTGTTGGAAAGACGATTTGAATTTGAAAAGGAAGTGGAGAATGACTTAGAGTGAGATGGACGACGGCCGCGAATTTGGCCGTGGGACGATTTGGTCGACAGGGCGCGCTGCACGAGCGAAGTCGCCGACCCAGGCGATCGATCAACGTCGCGCTCAGACAGAGCCTTCAATGAATTTGAAGAATTTTGGGTCGACGATGACAGAGACTGCTGGGACTTGAGCGGGGCGAACCCAGGCGATGCGGCGATCCCATACTTTGAGTTCCAGTTCAATTCATGAAACGTATCATCATCCTCGACCGGTTCGGAGAGGCGTTGAGCAGAAAGAGCGATGGGAGTATTCCGTTGGGTGTTCGACTCTGTGCCGAGACTTTGAGATAGGTCCTCAGCCAACAAAACGTCGTCGAATCCGGTCTCAAGACTGCCCTCAGCGTCCCTGATGTCTCCAACGGCGTTTACGGTGTGAGACGCTCGCTGAAGATCAGGAGCCCATGTGATGCCGACGTTGTCTGGCATTGCTCCAAGGTCGACAGTGAGAACTTTTGTCCCTTCAACAAGACGCTGAACATGGAGAGACTGCGATGCGAACAGTCCCAGACTCAGCCGTCAATGTTTCTACTCAAACACCAGCCCTTTGGCAACCATTTATGACTGCCATCTGAACTCTTGTACGCTCCCAGAATACCAAGATCTCCCCCCGATCTGGCTCGGGGCAGGCAGACCGTCTTGAAGAGGGGAGCGTTGCTTTAGGCCGGCCTCAGATACAGGCTGAATCAAGACACTGGGTGAAATATCAAATCGACTGGACTTCCAGGCTCTGGATGCCAAAGGAAAGAAGGTATTTCTCGAGTCATGCGAGGGCCCAAGTTAGTGTCGGGGAGGGGTGCGGGCGCGGATGGATGGTGTTTTCATTATCGGCAGGCCTCTAATGGCTAGAGAGGGGGCAGACAGTGTCTTGGAAACCCACAGACGGTCGAACGAGGCTTCTCAATGAGATCAAACAGAGTTGAGCAAGAAGATCTGTGCGAGGTACAAAAGAAAAAGACGTGGAAGACAAAGAGAGAGCGGGCGTTACGAGTGGCAGTTGATCGTCAGTCAGTCTGGCAATCAGTCTGATCAGTCTGTTGGATTGCGGATGGGGTCGATTGCAAGGACCAGCGGTGATAAGTAGCGAGAAGCAGCAGCCCAAGTGCAGTTGGTGCTGTGGGTGTGCAGCAAAAAAGATGACGGAGGAGGGTGGGCTACAGGTGGGCTACTTTTGGTGGGATCATCAGTGCCCATCGCCCATCAACTGGTGGACTACGCATGCCGGGAATACCGCCTAGCCGGCAGCTCAGTGCCTATTCAAGGCAGGCGGCCCCAGGCCTAGTTACGTCTACCTACCAAGGATGCCACCAATGCTGGTCTATGCAGCAAATGGCCTGGAGGCTGGAGCTAGACTTTTGCCGACAGCCACAAGCAAAACAGCCTGCGGCCCGCTCTCTCTTCACAGCTCGACAGCCCCGTCGGTGCACCAGCAACCACCACACGGAGAACTGATGGGAGCAAAGAAAAGGCACAAGAAAAAGAGAAGGAGGCAAAGGCGAAAAAAGAACGGAGACGGCGGGACTATTTGGGACCCTTTGTGCGCAAAGTGGCATTCCTCAGACAGCCACCATCCATCCAAGAGCGAGCCAGTTGAACGCCTGCATCGCTACGGCCCTTGGTTTCCTTTGAATCCTTGCTACCCTCACCCACCGAGACAGGCTATCACTCGCATAACCCCAGCTAGCCCACTCGTCCTCGCCCTCGATCAGGTCTAGGTAGGTAAGGGTATCAGAGATGGCAAGTTTAGAGCAATGCAAATGACGGTCCCTGCTGCAAGCGAACAACAGACTCTACAACACGGCGAGACGGGAAACCCTCATCCATGACGGATGAAGCTGATGGAAAGGTAAAAATCTCTCACTCACGGCACGTCGGGTTCATTTTCTGCCCGTGAAGGAATAACAAGTTCTTGATTCTGCAGGTTGGCAAGTGAGGCAACGGTCTCTGTTTCAAAGAGAAGGGAAACGACACACTGACACGGGTGCACGCACAGCTCATGCAGAGTGCAGCAAGACGCTGCAGACAGACACAACAAGTTGGGCTCCTTTGGCTTATCTTCAGGCGCCTGCTTTGGGACACGCACAGTCGCCACAACACTTCCAGACCACCTATGAATACGAGGTATTGCTTGACCCGACATGAACCTAAAATGCCTTGAGTGAGCGCAGATTGTACTTTGCGTCGTCCAAGTTTCTTGGACAGAGCAAAGACAGAGCTAGGTCGTCGACGTTGTGGCCTGTTTGGGTTGGCCCGGGCGCATCTGCCCGCCTCCTTTTCATCTTCCTGAGTAGGATGCAGAAAGGCCTGCGTTTAGTAGGTAATGCTCTTGTGCCTTGCTACTGCGCTCCAAGACCGCAAAGCAGTCATCGAAATCGAGGACTCCCATAGTCTCTCTCCGGATGTCGCAACCTGTGCGTCTGGAAGTGTGTTGGGCGCGTGCCGTTCCTGGCTGCCAGAGGGATGAGGGCCAGCGAAAAGTGTGGAGAAAGTGCAGAAAGTCATGCCAGGGCTCAACACACAATTTCTCAAACCGGTTGGGAATCAAGGGCTGAAGAGCGAATGGAACGCAACGCCTAGAAGCAAGCACGGACACTAGGAGAAAGCCACAAAGAGCCAACAAATCCTACTGCTGCTGCCCGCTCAGGCTACTCGGTGCAGCATTAACAACAGACTTTGGACCTGCCGCTCGGTCGACGCCACAGCAATTCGTTATAAGCCTGATGGTGCTTGATTAACGCTCACAGTCCAAGGCGGGAGAGGGCAGTCAAAACCTCACGGTGGTGTGGTCAACCGTGTTGCGATGGAAGGGTGAACTACAAAGAACCCCCCCAGTGGTCTGTTTCTGAATCTTCACATGCTTCACGTTCGACCTTAAAAACCTTGAACCATGCGATCGCCGCGATCGTTTGAGATCAGCGGGGGCTACCCATGGATTAGTGCACACTGCCGGACCTAGGTAAGTACTTGTTAGCCCCTCTGCAGGTTTGCACCCAGTACCAACAGGGTTCCCGCGAACTGCAGGGTCAAATATCAAGAGTCGCATTACTCGGTACTCATGTCCACTTTCCACATCCACGGCTCTCTGTGCGTTAAAAGTGCTTACAGGAACGCAGACTAAGTTGGAGCAACGTCGAATCAAAGGCTGTTCAAAATCTTAGACATGTGTCAGGCTCCGACCATTGCCACCATGCACCGTGGTGGAGATTTGCCTTCAGAGATGGTTCTTTTTCGCGGGAAGGGCTGTCCAGTGCCTCCACTGTTGGTGTACTACTTACTGGTACTTATGTGTCAACGAGATCCACAAACAAGTGGACCACCATGGCCCCCATGTGCTTCACACGCTGGAAAACGCCGCCCCAATCAGCCCATTTTCAGGAGGGTTTACCCTCTCTACCGAATACCTCAGCACCTACAAAAAGAACCACGGCGGTTGACATCTCATCCTGTGCTTGTTAGCAAGGCTACCGTCGCACGACGCATACATCAGCGCAAACCAAATCCTGCAGCGATATTACCATTACAGAGAAAAATGTTGACACAAGTCAGCGCGTGCACATTGGGAGTCCCTGTCCAGAATCTTAGATTCATCTGTATCCGACCCTCGAATCCTCTTCGACCCTCCACCTTCCCAACACACCTACCTGCTATGTACTACAAGTACTAGCATGATAGCCTCTGTGGTAGCGTCTAGCAAGTCGCCGGCATATTATCAAGGATCCCCCGCATTTCTGGCGATCTCCATGTCCTCTGTTAGAGACCACCTTTGTGTGATCCAAACCTCGGACGGAGCTTCGGTTCCATCCACTGAGCGAACAGCCCAGTCCGCAGAGTTCGGCACCTCATTTGGAGAAGCCCCGTCGAGCTATCTCGCCATCCACTATCAACGAGTCATGCCACTTTTGCAAACCTTTGTGGTAGCGCCCTTGGCCAAATGGACACGATGAATAGAGTGGCGATCGAGAAGCTGGGGACAATTTCAGCATTTCCCCTCTTTAATGACCTATGATTTGGGCGTTGACGAGTCTTGCACCCTTGTCTGTCATACCAATTCACGGCTGGCTGATAGTGTACATATTACGGCGTGCCTCCTCCTGCGCACTAGGTACGACAGGAGGAGTTGTACGAGTACACCATCCTGGATCAGCCACAAAGATCCCAGGCCGGAACGCTCCACAATTCGCCACTGCGGATATGACAGCCGTCTTATGCGCATCATTGTGCCTCTCTAGCCATCCCGAACCCGTTTACTTTAGGTTTAGCGGGTGTGTCCACGGTTTCAGGACGGTGAAAAGGGGTCCATGTGGTTCGGAGCACGTGTCACCATCTCCCATCCCCATCTTAGGCAGTAACAAACTTCCTTCTCTTTCTCTTCCTCGTCTGTCGATTAAAGTAATTGATGGCCATTAACATTCCCGAAACGGACCAGCAGCTGCCAGACCGCAGTCTGCCAAAGGACGTCCAACCAGGGTAAGCGACCAAGCTCTCTGCGGCTGATGATTGTGCGGGAACCACAGGAATACAACGACCTCAATTCACCGTCTGTTTCGGCTCAAACAAGGACCAAGCCTTGAACGGTATTCCTCAAGGTGAGCTTCAGTGACGCCCTTGATATGGCGCGAATGCTATGCGACTTGGCCTGATGTCCGCAAATTTGCCTCCATTGAAGAAGAGGCGACAGTGCGACGTGGTGATTTCATCCCTCGGTATGTAGAGTACGGCTATGATAATGTCTGGATATGCTAGCATCAGCCCACCGCTATCTGGACAACTATATTACGATGTTGTGGTCGATCTACACGAGGACTGCCGAACCTGCATGTCGCTCAAAATCCATCTCAAGCTCACTGGCCCTCCTTCTCCTGGGTATGGTTGGCCTTAGATCCAAGGGCGCATCGCCTCTGTCGTCACATCTATTGCGTGGGTATATCGCGGTGGTACCATTCCAGATGGAGGCGACCTGCCAGTGATATGGGCTTACAAGTGAATCCGGGGGAATGTCCTGTCTTAGAAAAGTGCAGACATATTGATGCTCAGTCTTGTCTATTTGCTGCACTAGGCTGGCCAGGCTGGATTCGCTGTCTGTGGCGCTGTCGGTGGCAGAAAGTGGCGTTGTGTACAGCGGCCATTGGTGGTTCCCAGTCGACAAAGGGAATCCCGCTCATTTGAGGAGTACGGGACCAGATCAGCCTGTATCCTAGGCGAAAAAATCAACGGAGCAGCCGGCAGTGTGATCCATATAGATTTCACAATGAGCCATCATCACATTCGAGAAGTACTCCCTCACGAGAGCGGCCGAACGACGACTGTACACCTTTTCTCCCAGGATCAGATGGGCACAGTGCTTCAAGAAGCTACGCAAGTGATGCCCGGGAATTCCCCCCATGCTACCCCAGGAGGTTTGCTTTTTGCCTTTCTTTGGTTGCGACGTGGCCTTCCGGGTGCCGGTCCGTATTGCGTGACTGAGCCTCGGGCTTGCTGTTCTCAGGGCTTCTGACAAATTCAACCTACATACCTATTGACCAAGTTCGGTTAAGAGGGTCGTTTTTTGGTTCCCGGAGATGTGCAGCTTGTACGAGCTTAACTCGGTGCAGTCGCATTACAAAGATATTCAGCTAACACTCCCAATGCGGGTATTGAACAAGGCTATATAGACCCACTCATCTGGCCGAGATAGAAACAGACTCTTTCGTCACCCTTCTACAATCCTCGTCGAAAGAAATCCCAACAGAGAGGATGCGCTCTCTGAACCCCTCGATGGGTATCGTAAGTGCAGGCTTCAACCCCCAACGTTGAGGTTTCGTCAGCTTCTATTCACATTACTTCTTCTTTCCAGCATCTAGGCCACGGAGAATCATGCGACCTGACACCCAGGAACTAGTGGCATCACCCCTGAAATATGCGATGTCCGTCGCCGTCGCTTCATGAGACGCCTAGTTACCACGGCGCAGGGGAATCCGCCGCATGCGTTGACTCTTTGGGGAGCAACAAATCCTCCCAAGCCTTCAAAATATTGTGGAGGATAACACTGGCGGACATATTCGACCAAGCTGGAGACCTATGACTCGCCGACTGGACAATTGACCACTGCAGTCAAGATGTGCAGCTCCTTCAACGCAGTTCCTTTGCGAGAAAGGTGACCAGGGGGAAAAAAACTACCACAAGCGCCCACAGGGTGCTCATTCGAGGTTACCTCATCACAGTGCCCAAAAGAGCAGACTACCCTCAAATGGCAGCTGATCAACTAGTCGGGTTGGAGAAGCAACCGCAGTCTTCAGCATGTCCTATTTCCGGGCAGTTTGATCCGGGGAAAATGGTCGACATTAGTTGCGGTCACCGTATGCAATGACTAAGAGCCATTCATGCCTGGCGGCGCAGGTTCGGCATTTCTAAGCTGCTCAGGCCAAGTTCTTCAAATCAGGTTTGTCAACAAGGGCCCTCGCTTCTCTGCGCTTCTTTCTCTCCGGCTTAGCTAATTCTGAATGATTACCTACGCCAGTGACACGGGTCTGCCAGTGACACTATGCCGGCCCAGGAAAGTACACGACAAGTTTGATTGAAGATAATGACGAGCGTCTGACCTAAGCCGTTGGGGCGCAGCAATCACAAACCTTCCACTCGCCCTCGTATCCGCCCGAACCTCTTTCCCGCCAACTACTGTAGGAAAGGAATACACCACGGTTCGAGCCGAGCGTGGATTTGGATTCCCATGGGACTCGAGCGCTCTGGGCGCCTCGGTGCGTTTTCCGTGGGCCAATACGCTTATGTCATTGCCCGGAATAACCTCGATAGATGCGTCCGACTTACTGCATCAAGCTACAGGCGCTTGTCTTTCTGGGTCTTGGGGTCCGCGTTCAGGTTCCGCCAGCCGTCAGCTGGTGCCTCTTCCGAGAGAAAAACGGTCGTCTATGGTCCATCAGGCTCAAGAGCGCATTGGAAGACTCTCCTGAAACCCCTCCCAGCCTCCAATAGCATTGCAAAGCTGCCCTGCAATTATAGGTTTAGTCCTAACACCACCCCTCCAGGAATTGGCGCCTCGTTGTGTCTGGACCTTGAGGGCTTTGGAGGATTTGCAAGAGCTTCCATCGCTATCCAAATGCTCAGCTAAGTATTCGGAAATCGTTATAGAACGACCTACCGCCTTCTCGCCCGTCTCCATCATGAATTGCCTCCTTCAAAACCGCCGTTGCGACACCTCGCCCGAAAGATGGCTACCACTCTCGTGTATCAGCATTCCCCGGTGGACAACATCGCCCATCAGCTCTATCAAAGGTCTATGTCCAAGGATAAGCGTTCGCCAGATCAGCCGGCACCCTTCAAGGGCGAATTCTCCTTCGTCAACAAGGATGCTGGCAACATTGACTCCAAAGATCACAATGCCGCCGTATCCTGGCATGTGATGAACCGCTACGAGCGATGGAAGAAGCAAGAGCAAGCGAAAAAGCTACGAGCTTCTGCCAATGTTCCCGTGGGGCCACTCTCCCCTCCTTCACAACAGCCACAACAGACGCAAACCCCGCTGCTGCCGGCGCAGCAGCTGCTGCAGCAATCGCACCCGCAACCACAGTCTGTACGTCAAGTTTCATTTGAGAATCCTAACAAGAGGGCCCGGTTGACACGCACCGCGCAGTCCAGAGCTATTACCCCGGCCGCTCCGTTCGGGTTTGACCCATGGATGATCGAGCAACCCCTTCAGCTTGGCTATCCAGGAATCAGCTCTGGTCAGGCGTCAAGTAGCGGAATGCAAACGTCAACTACGTCGACGCCGTCTACGCACTCGAGCATGATTGAAGATGATCCGGGGCCAATGCTGAGCTCTATCAACAAGCCACTGGACCCGAGTGCAAGCCCATTCGAGGCAGCTTCCCTAGCCATGACTCCACTCATGAACAACCTCATAGGCTTCGCGTACGAAGTCTTCATCCCTCAAACCTGGCCCAGGGAATCAGACAAGAACGAGGGTTCATACGAGGTCGCCAGGAGCTGGGATGATGCAGCCCTCATCCACCAGGATGTGTGCTATGCCAATGCGTATCTGAGCCTTCTTGCAGCTGCAATGGGCGTACTGACTGAAGATGAAAGTCTGGCATATCAATCCCGATATTTTCAGGGGCAGGCTATGGCAGAGTTGAGGCAGCGGGTGGCTCGCCCTGGCTCGCAGGATCTGGCAACCCTCAAAGCCATTCTGAAGCTCTTTTCGGCCGAAACTCTAGTTGACAACACCTCGGTCGCACGCATGCATCTCAAAATGCTACGGAATCTCGTCAACGCTGCTGGCGGAGTGATTTTGATGGATGGATGGTTCCGCGAGGACCTTCTCTCCTGTGATTGCTACTTTGCCCTCAAGTATGAGACTCGCCCCCTTTTTCCCGCCTCGGAATGGACACCTGGGCCCCTAAGTCAGCCATGGAAGGCGCGGTTGCTATCGGCAGGGGTTTTTGGAGATCATGCCGCCACAATCGATCCGCTGGTCGAGCATCCTATCATGAAAGCAGTTATTACTGACTTGCGAGAACTTTTCAAAGCGCAGGAGTACACCCAAATCCATGATGTCCCGAGCGACGACCAACTGCTGAGATGGAAGCAACTGCGCAAGTTCGACTGCGTCTCCCGTCTAGCAGATCACTATGTGAATGTAGCGATATACCCCCACCTGTTCCAGCGACCGCTGACACAGGCTTATACTTGCATTGCGACGGCGTTGATGACAGCCATGGTCTTGGGTTCTCCGGAACCGGTGCGATTTGGGCTCAAGCTCATCACTGACCTGCGCAAGAAGCTCACGGACAGCGCGTCAGAGGACAACGCTACGCAGTTCCGCCGACTTCGACTGTGGGCACTGTACGTGGGATCTTTGGCGGAAAAGGTGCATCCTGTCAGCAGCGCCGCGGACGAGGGATGGTTCCACGAAGAGTATCAGAGTCTATCCAGCGGCATGGGCGTGGCCGGGTGGGACGACACCAAGAAAGTGGTTAGGCAATTCCTGTTCTCGGACAAACTTCATCAAGAGATCGAATCTGGGAGAGCCCATCGGATGGTCGATGCCAGGCAAGGGCTTTACACTGCGTCCGGCTGCAGCTGGCGAGAGCCATGGTCCGACACGAATCTGGTCGTCCGGGAAGCCGAAGAGCATGTTGGCGGGTCGGTCTCTGCAGGCAAACGGCGAGCAGACGATGATTAATCTGGGGACCTCTGGCTTTCCTGAACGGTCCTAAGTCTTCGATTCACGCCGAGATGCCAACCTGGACGCCATTGTGCATCTGCATTAGCCTCGTGCTACATATGCACTTGGCGGCATATCTGGGAATGGGGAACATGGTTGGCCGGCACTATTTGCCAAATTGGTTCTAGGGCCATGAAGGAGCGCAGATGCCCTCCTCTATGCCCGCCGTACATGTGCAGGTGGGAGGGGCCTGGAAACGATATGGATTGGAATGGGAATGGAAAGAGGGAGAGGAAGGGGAGGAAGGGGAAGAAGAGAGGAGCACGAAGAGGAGGGAGGGATGTTTTATCTCCAAGCACGAATTGATACCCTACGCAGTCCTCGCAAGCCGGATCCAAAAATAACTGACCCGGTCCGATACGAAGCTTGATAACGTCGAAGCGGGCGCTATACGGAATATGACTGACAATATAAGATGAATGACAGAGTACACCATTACTAAAAGTAAACAATATACTTGTTGTGAATGAAGGGGTGGGTGCCTTCGACCTAATTAGTAGAGCATCATCCGACTTTTTGCCAGACCGTGCCACTTATTCTTATTCTGCTTATTTATTATTAGCGTCATGTCGCTCACGGTTTGGCTGCTTGTTACTCCGCTTAACCTTCCCTCGGGCCCTCTGCAGGCATTGAGAACGAGGAAGCGAGGGAACTAAGGCCATTAACTGCAGGGACTGCGGTTCTCCGTTGTCCTAATCCCCAGACTCCCGACCAACAGCCGCCAGACTTCATTCATTCTCCCTCTCATGGGAGCTGTCGTTCCCGATTTGGCTTGCTTGTTCAATGCGGCCAGCTCCATGGCTGCTGCTGACCTCGTCAAACCGGCTAACCTCCAGCCGGCCAACGAAACTGTCACAGGCTTGGCTGCTTCGCGCAGTCCAGCGTCGCCGCGTCCATAGTGGCGCGAAGGCCGATCCAGATCCAACGTGGGATCTCAAGGAGCTATCCCGGATCTCGCAAGAGACGGGCGCCTTAATCTTCCATCTGACCTCGGACAATCCGTTCCTCAACCTCTCGATAGAGCACTTCCTGCTCACCAAATCTCATCCAGACTCACGCATCCTTCTGTTCTACACCAACAGACCCTGTGTGGTCGTTGGCCGCAACCAAAACCCATGGCTCGAGGTGGACCTCAAGAGACTACAAGAGGGGCTACCTATTGAACAGCAGTCGGTGGACGCACCCAAAAGAGCAGGTCAGCAATATTCTTCCGCGACGGAGTCTCGGCTCAACCACAGCAATGCGTCGCCAGAAATCGTGCCGATCGACCTCGTCCGCCGCCGCAGCGGAGGCGGCACTGTCTTCCACGACTCGGGAAACCTGAACTACTCCGTCATCGTCCCGAATACCAAGGCGTTCAAGAGGAGCACCCATGCTGAGATGGTAGTGCGGGGTCTCGAAAGCCTTGCGCGTGCTGGACCTAGACCCTCATCATCGTCAGCTATCCCAGGCGGGAGATACGGCTTCAGCTCGGTCCGGGTCAACGAGCGCAACGACATCGTCATGCAACAAGCTGGTGGAGCCGAGTGGTTAAAGGTCAGCGGCAGCGCGTACAAATTAACTAGGGGCCGCGCCCTGCACCACGGCACCTTGCTCTACTCCAGCCCATACATGGACAAAATCTCCGAGTTGCTGAGAAGTCCCGGCCGAGGCCTCATTAGTGCCAAGGGGGTAGAGAGCGTGCGGAGCAAAGTCGGGAATCTGGCGTGGACGCCGGATCCGCGTGAGCGAGCGGTGATCAGAGCGGAGATTACGGAAGCCATTACACGGGAATTCTGGAAGATGTATGGCGGAGGTGACAACAAGGCTCGCAAACCCGGGGTGGACGAGATCACCATTGCAGCCAGTTGTCCTGCATCATCATCATCATCATCATCCTCCCTCTCCCCCGAAGGTTGGTGCAATGAGAATAATCCCGCAATAGCAAGCGGCATGCAAGAACTCACCTCGGCATCCTGGGTCTTTGAACAGACCCCGCGATTCGAATTCGCCAGCGGCATGGTCGAGAACCACGAGGTCGGACTCTCTGCGAATCGGGGCGTCCTGAAATCCCTCACGTTGCGCAGCCCTGGCGCCCCTGGCCCGGACCAGAGTGGAGATGGTGGGACGGTCTGGACAACGCGGACGTTCCGCTGCGAGGGGC
Source organism: Cladophialophora bantiana CBS 173.52 (assembly GCF_000835475.1). Taxonomy (NCBI): domain Eukaryota; kingdom Fungi; phylum Ascomycota; class Eurotiomycetes; order Chaetothyriales; family Herpotrichiellaceae; genus Cladophialophora; species Cladophialophora bantiana. Next base: position 987,224 of record NW_015971586.1, read on the forward strand.
AGGATCAGGAGAGCAAGGTGACGGGGATAGAAAAGAGGATGCACGAAGTGCAGGAGGGGGAAGCGGTGGACGAAGTCAAGATGCACGACGTGAAGGGTTGGAGAGACTTGCTCACGAAAGACGAAGAGCCCCCGGCGACAACAACGACGAGCGCGAATAGTGTGCCGAATGCGCTCGTCCAGAGACTCGAAGCAATATTTCCCAGATTCCAATCTAAATCTAAATCTGGCCGTTGAAGCTCATCCATCAGTTCCTCATTCACTCGCTCACTCCATCGATCAATCGATGAATAAAGAAAACCAATCGAATTCTTGGAGCACAATCATTTGGAAATCCTTCTTCAAATTCAACTCACTTGCTTTGAAAATTTCCCCTTGTTGATCTTCTTCCTCGGAGCAATGTTGTCCAAGCTTTCCCCCTGAGCCGTTCCTGGAGGCCATTACCCTGTACATACCACTTCTCTCATGGCATCTGTTTCCTGAAATGGTCACTGTAAATAGATAAACAGATAAACAGATATATGTAAATACTATATTGCTTTTGCATTCTTCATAAAATAGATGATTAGTGTACACAGATATACACGACGCATGTGGCCGTTGGGTCACGTTTTTGTCCAAGTATGCCATCCACGCCGCTGTCCCGACTCTCTCGGCGCTATCAGTCCGTCGTAAACACCTCCGTCCACATATCTAGTTGCAAACTCTTCCTCAGCATAAGTTCGGACAGCCAACTCTCTCGTTGGACGTCAGATTTCTCGATGGGCCCCCCTCGAGTGGGTTTCAACTTTGCGTTGCCAACGTCTCCAGGACAAAACATTCAAACCGCCTCAAATACCTCCTCTACTTTCTCAGTCCTGATATCTCTTTCCTGTCCTGGTAGTTGGCGGCGCCCAAATGTAGTGTTGAACATCATCCAACCACTTGCCCTTGAGAGAGGAACCGCGCCGCAACAGTCGAAGCATTGGACTCTTGATCAACACAGTTCGCGAGAGATCGATCGAGAAGACCGAAGCATAACTACAGAATCTGTTCGTTTGAAACTCTCAGTGAGATGAGGATTCGGCGTAAACCTCATCACGTCTTGTCAGCCACTTCATGGTGATTCGCCGTGCTGGCGGATGCCGGTGAGGATAAGACCACGTCGCAATGAGAGTGGGTCGGATCTGACATGGGCACGGAAGAGGAAGCACAAGCCCACCAAAGGCAAATGCAATGCGTTTCCGGTTGGTGTTGTTCGAAGACGACAGTGGACACACATGACTTCCGGTCGCTTTCTGCGTCAGGGGTGTCATCTTGGCCTCTGCCGTGAGGCTCTCAACCCTTTTGTGGTCAGACGAGGTTCTCGCGCTTTTCTTAAGCCATCCCAAAGACTAAATCGTGCCCTCCACTGCCCACCGCATTCGGATCGAATAAATCCCATCCTGCCACGAACCCCTCCGCACTCGCCGACCTTGTATCGCTCACGCTGAACTCCTCCCAATTCAAGGTGCCGACATCAAAAGCCGGTAAGCCCTCGCCTTCGAGGCCTGAACGACTGCCGAAGCGCAGTTTGTCAAGCTGGGCAGGTCCAGGGTAGAGGAGGCGCGTGAGTTCTGCGTCTTGGGCAGGGCCGAACGATGATAGCGAAGGCGGACGGTTCGAAAAGACAGATTCCAATAGTGGTCCTAAGAGGCGCTCATATACGCCGGCATAGTTGGAGACCTCGTTCCACCCCTGCGCGGCGAGAGCGAGGAAATTTGCGGTGAAGACTTTCGTCATTTCAAAGATTTGTTGGGCGCTGAAGCGTGAGGAGATGGCGTCAAACCCGTGGCGGAGGCAGAAAAGAACGACCATACTGTTTTCAAGCACGTGGTGTGCAATCAGCCACGAGCGCCGATAGAAACCACTTAGAATGTGGTCGCGTAGGGATTTGGCGCTGGCGCAGGCAGCTTCGAATGCCACCATGAGACTTCTGGGGCCTGGCAAGGGCACTCGAGGTGACGGACGGTGCAGATTGGTCAAGCCATGGGCAAGGGTGAATTCTGTCAGCTCATGGCCGTCGTTATAGTCTTCGTACCATGCCTGTAGACGTCTTTCCATCGACACAAGCCAGTCTTCCCACGACTGTCCGGGTTCGAGCGGCTTGCCCTGGAAATGCACTTCTGTCATGGCGCTCTGCAACCGACGGAAGTGAACCCATCGTAACATGTGGATTTTGGTCTCTGCCCCTGTGGGGTCGATGCCGGTGGGATGGATATGCCTGTCATCGAGAATGGAGGGGAAATGGGCGTCAATGGTTTGGTCAGGGATGGAGAGGGGCCGTTGTAATGCCGAACAGATGGCGCGATCGAAGTTGTACGCCGACCAGAAGAGACGCCGGCGAAGATCGAGAGTCAGTGGGTCAAAATTCAGAGCTTCTGGCGCTTCACGATGGAGGCCTAGTTCCAGGCATGCGCGCATGGCAGCCCCAGTTAACATCCAGACATTTGCCAGACGGGGGTTGATGGATGCGTATTGGAGAACCATCAGGGTGACTTGGATCCCGGCCAGGTCGGAGGGGATCTTGGCCTTGTCCGACAGATGTTGGATGCCTTCCTCGAAGAGAGAGCCAGAAAAGACCATGTGCTTAGCCTCGTGGCCTGTTTTGGCACTGCCCAGTGTCGCCGAGATGGAGAGCATGAGGTATATGATGAGGAAATCAAAGGATGGGGGAACGGCGCGATGCTTCTCGGGTAATTCATGTAGAGTCTTGATGACCCGTTCGAGCTGCTGCCATAGTGAAGGAGCATGTAAGACCGGGTAAATTGGATAGACCCTGGTCATGTATTTCTTGATGAGACTTCGCAGGATGGGAGTCGGGATGGATTTGAGCATGGTACAACTGACTTCGTGGCTAGAGCGTGAGATGGATTTTCGGCGCGCTTCTCGGGGGGATCCTGATGCTATGGCGGTTGACGGAGTCAGGCTCATGCGGACTCTGGATATGAGATCGGTGATTCCAGGGCCGGTCGGGAGGATTGCAAAGATCATGGCCTGCAACTCGCCGCAACTCATGACTTCGTCTCGAATGGTGTCTCTCGGGGCGGCCGGCGGCGAGATCATGTCCATGTTGAGGGTCAATTTGGGCGTGTCTTCTGGCTTGGTGGGGGGCAGATCGATGATGGGTAATGTGGGATCCTCGATGGGAATGCCGTCGTTGGTGGGCATTCCGGCGAGAATGTCCGAGGCGTTGAGTTCTTCCAGATGGCCATTGCGGGCGAGTTCACCCTCGACCTTTGCGATTTCGGATTCCAGGTGCTGGACGATGCTTCGGGGGATGGTGGGGTCTTGGTCCTTGGAACTGAAGCCGGTACATTCAGACTTGGCGGCGATGCATTGGCCGCAGGGGATGGCGCGATCGCACTTGATTTTCCTCCGACGACAACGGGCGCACGAGAGGACGGAGCGACGACACTCGCTCATGATGAAGAGTGGATGGCGGAGATGTTCAGGGCATGGAGACTGGAGGTGCTGTGGTGGATTGGGAAGGGTGGCGAGAATGATGGCGACCAAGCGGCCTTCGCATCAAACCCATCGGGTTATGGAGGTGACTGAATGAGCCGAGGAATGTGATAAATGATGATGGTGATGACGAGGAGAATGATGGCGCCGGTAGCATTAATAGGAGAGGTGTTGATGGTGGTGATGACGGTGGTGAGGAGGAGGAGAGAGGAGGGGATGAGACATCCTCTTTCGGAGATGCTTGGCTGGCTCGCTGGGGACTCGGTAGTGTCTGGCTGGCCGAATCGGGGGAGAAGGCGAAGTGGTATTACTTAGGCATGTCGACGTAGCCTTGGTGGGTTGGTAGGGTTTGGTAATGGGTTGGTGGTAGTGGTGGTGGAGGAGGAGTGAGCAGGTGGAAGGGCGCAGGATGGCGGCGGTGATTTTCCCTTATCGCAACCCACAGCGAGGCAAGAGCCAGCAATGGCCAACAGCCAGCGCAGCCAGCAGCCAGCAGCCATTGAGCTCCCCCGCCAGACTGCCCACTTTCCTCTTCTCGTCGGTCGCCTATCCTACCTATCGTCCTCCTTGTCTTGCCCGTCTTGCCCGTCCTGCCCGTCCTTGATCCCGGCAACTGTACGAACCAAGGGTGCAGCCCAGTACGAAGGCCTCTGCAAGTCTGCAAGCTTGAAATTCCCTCTTCCTCCTCCCACCTCGGCTAAATGCGCCTTCACTCCCCCTCCTCCCATCTCCTCGAGTTCCCTCTCCTCACCTTGAAAAATGCCTCCCGAGAATGGCTGTTGACTGAAGGGTGAAACAGGTTTGGGGGTTTCTATACTGGTTCGGCCTTTGATGCAAGGCTGTGTTACCAAAAGCGCACATGTCCTTGGTTGTATACTGCTTGAATACCCGCTACTACGGACTTGGTCGGTCGCAATAGCACAACATGGACATCGACCACGCGACCATCTCCGAAGCAGATCTGACACGTCTGCTGCCCACCTGTCAAAGGTGCCGTCGTCTGAGGAGGAAGTGCGACACCAATCTGCCTGCCTGTCGTCTGTGTCAGAAGGGCAAAGCTGAGTGTACTTTTTTCGATCATGCCTTGCAACAGACTCTGCCCCGAAGGTCAGTGTGCCACCAAAAGAAAGAAGGAAAAAAAAAAGGAAATACAAAAGAACAAGGTCTGACGTGACTTCAAAGCTACGTCCATTCACTGCTGACCCGGCTGGGTCGCCTGCGCGCTGTTCAAGCTTCTGTCAATGGCACGAGTGAGCCACTGAGTGCCTTTAAGCTGCCTCACCATGACCGAAACACTTCCACAACATCCACCAACCTTGACCCTCCCCCCAACGACTGGGGCACGTATACCAGCGATCTATCTTTCGACAAACATTTCATCATCGAACATGCCAATCCAACATGTTGGCAGTTCCTGGGTAGCAGCTCGCCTTACGCGCTGGTGGTCGAAGTCCTCGTTCATGCTCAGGCGAAGCTCGGTTCCATGGTCCACCATCCAGACTATGCCGGGCCTGAGTTCTGGCTCAATGCGCAGAGTACAGAAGTCGCCGAGCCGCTGCAGCCCAGGGCTACTCCATCGCGGACTGAGATTCAGATGCTTGTCAACTTGTACATGTCCACCACCAATACTCTAATGACCTTTTTCGATCCCGAAGACATGACCTACGAAATTGACACTTATTTGCGTCACCATGGTTCAAATGTCAAGTACCTTACTGGCAAGGACGCGCATCAATTTTTCCGGGTCGCCATGATCTGTGCCATTGCTTCGGCGAATAAGGCGAGGCATCACTCTGTGTACGACACTGAATCAATGGCGTACTACGCCGAAGGTCTACAATGTGTTGAAGAGGTAACTTCAGATGTCTCTCCGGATGCTCTCCAAGCGCTCCTCCTCCTCATCCTGTTTACCCTATTTCAGCCCAGGAAAGGCGACATCTGGAAATTGTTGGATTTTGCCTGCCGTTTGAGCGTGGAGCTCAATTATCACACCGAGACCAATGACGAATACGAAGATGAGAAAAGTCGGAAGAAACGTCGGGGCATCTTTTGGGGGCTATATTGTATCGAGCGGACAATGGGGCAGCACCTTGGTCGGCCTTCGGATCTGACAGAAGAAATCATCACTGCTGAATATCCTGCGTCGTTGAATGAGGCCGCGATGGCCGATCCAGACACGCTGCAGGTCATTCTGACTTCACATTACTACCGACTGACATATCTGCGCTCAGAGATCTTCCGCGAATTATACCTTCCCGCGGTTGCACCAACTCTACCCCGGATGTGGTATGAGCACAGTGTCGAATCCATGTTGGCGTGGCGGCGCGAACTCCAGTTCATCGAGACCACACCCGGTATGGGCAGCATGACGTGTGAGACGGGCTTTGACACTTCCATCTGTTTCCTGTTCCAGCCTCTCCTGTTGCGAGCATTGGCAGCAACCAAAGACTCGATGTTGGGCCCCGAAATCACCGAGGTCATCCCGCGCGAGAGCTATCATTCTGCCGTGAAGGTCGTCGAATTCTACAACAAGCTCTTCCGAGGTGCTGAAGGCACTCCTTGGGGAATGTATCCTATCACCATGATTTCGGCCCACTACATTCATCAAGCCACCATCATCATCATGGCCCACTGCCTGTTGGCCATTGATGGACGATTACCTGTCGTGAGTTTCTCAAGGGAGCTCAGTGGCGATGCAGAAGGCCCAGTGGACTTTAGTGGAATCCATGAGATATCCGGGACCTGCTTGATCTTGTTGAACACTCTATCCAAGAAATGGGCCGGCATGGTGGGCATATTGGACATCTACAAAAGCCTCCAAGCAAAGGTGTTACCCATCATGATGCGCAGCGGGCTGGGTTGAAGGTCGGGCTATTCTTCGGCATGGGATCTCCAGGCCACCAACGCACTGTGTGGCAACCGAGATTTTGAGAGGGCTGGAGCCCTGGGCTGCCGGGGTAATCGTTGTGCCTATCACCCAACACAAGCTTTTCAATTCCAGCGGCAACTCCAACTCTAAGTCTAACGAATTCCAGTTGGCGGGCTACGAAAGTAACCGCATATGTCTCAATTAGGCAAGAGAGTTTACAAAAGTGAAAATGCCTGTTGGACGGCGGAAGCCTTATCGTCTATTCGCCCAACATCGACGTCGACCCGCTGGCAGAATTACTTTGCTGCAATGAGTCCGGCTGACAGCAGAAGGCGGAATTAGGGTCTGTACAGAGGGCCTTTCTGATTTAGGATCAGCCCGTCCCTGTCGCCTGAAAATCGCCCCGGCATGCGCTAATGAGCCTTCCTTCTCAGCCTCATGAATATACCCGAAGCACAAACATCGATACATCTTCAACAGGACTTTGTTGCGCGCCCCTGACATCGTCTTGATTTCCTGCTTGATCACTAGGAGGAGTTGTCAAACAAAGCATGCCGGAAAACATGAGTGAGACAAACAGGATGTCTTCACAAACTATTCTGGGGAGGCCCCGACATGTATCAGATCAAACAATCATCTGTCGAACGACAAACAATCCGACGTTGACGTCCGAAGAGCCTCTTATGTCCTCACCACCTAGGTACCCAACATATAGGTCCTCACCACTTTGGTCCTCCCTACAGAGGTCCTCGGCTTTAAAGTTCTGAATCCAAGGTTCACCTCGCCTTCCAAGCAAAGGATCAATCGGTGACGCTGAAAGGACCCCAAGATTTGCGACCAGAAATCTCTTAAAAAAGCCAGCTTTTCGCATTTCCACGTCTCTTTTCCTCCGGACTGAAACTACATTCAGAATGAAGTTCGCAACAGTCCAGGCCGACTCTACAGTTTGTGAGGCTCGTCAAGGAAGACATATAACTACAAGAAAAACAACCGCCCAAACGTCAAATATGGAGGCCAATAGAAGACTGAAAGGTTCGTGCCTATCAGGTTCGGTGGTTTCGGCAACATGATCAGCTAAAATTATGATTAGGAAGCATCATCATCAACAAATCCAGATCGACGATCACTGTCAAAATCACGTCTCCATCAAGTTCCTCACAACGAACCACAGTGTCTCCTCGCAAGCCACGTCGTCAACAGATATCAACGATACATAACAGACCACATCTTCGACCACGCAAACATCGAGATAGAGGACTTGGTGTGATGGGCAGCAAATCGGCAACGAGGAAGACAGGAACAGGGACGTTATTGCGTTTCACGATGAAGGATGGCAAAGCTGTGAAGGCGGAGGTGATTGGATGAAACGACTCCCGTCCGCCGCAGAGAACTATCGGTTGTTGGCGAGAATGTTCATAATCGGCTTGAGAGATGTTGCTGAACAATTTTGGGTGCTGTGTTGGTATACATTCAGGATTAGCAACTGGGAGATGTTGTTAGGGGAAATGAAGGATCGAAGAACCTGAGGTATGATGTACTTGTAGATGAATATATGTGCGTGGATGCACATGGATGTTGAGGAGACCGGACCAGTCAGAAATCAAGGCAACTCGGTCAATACCTACCAGTAGGTACTTTGTGGCTCTAGGATGATGTATTTAGTCGGTATTCTGGGGAAAGACTAGGCGACCAGGCCGTAGGATCAGGAGAAATCAAGCCCACCATGGTGTAGGGGCCTCACTAGCCTCTGTAGCCACCAACGGGGGCAAGCGGGGGCAGCTGTCTTTGCCGACTCCACCCTCCGAAAGGCCCTAATTAACAGATGGAGCTCGTGTCTCAAGAACCATTTTTGCAGCTTCACGTCCTTGGCAACGTTTTTCTCGATTTACTCCGTACATGGGCAGACACTGAGCTCGCCACATTTCCCAATTCTCGCCGACCATGGCGTCGTTTTTCGGCACTTTCTCGAGCTCCTCTCCCTACCACCCCAACAACAGTGATCTCCCGCTGACCATCCGCGAGGCCTTCTCTGGGATATTTGGGTCCATTTCTCTGGCGTGCTGGATCTTCCTGCTCGTCCCGCAACTGATTGAGAACTACCGCAACGGGTCCGCCGAAGCCATCTCGCTGCTATTCATCTTCGTGTGGTTCCTGGGCGACATTGCGAACCTCGCGGGCGCGCTGTGGGCGGGGCTCGTACCCGTGGTGGTTGCGATCGGTGTGTACTTTTGCATCGCGGACGGCGTCCTGATCGGGCAGTGCCTATACTACGGGATCATGAACAAGAGGAGGGAAGGCCGGGTATTGCTCCGCAGATCATCTCTGCGCGCGTCGGCCTCGAGTAGTACCGGTGGTGGTGGTGGTGGTGTGAGGTCTACTACGGCCGACGGCGAGGCAAGTGGCCCCCCTGCGCCCAGCGGCGAGCGGCCGAGGCAGGGCAGTTCGGAGGAAGAACCACTCCTCAAGCGCACCCGCACGAATAGCATGACAATCCCGGGGTCTATGGAGAGACGGCGAAGCAGTGTCAGTCTGCGGCGCCGGCGGAGCAGCTTTGCCGCCCACCACCAGGACCAGCTTGCCAAGATTCTCGAAGAGAGCGACGAGCCCGGCACAAGGCTCTGGTTCAGGAATGCGATGAGCGTGTTGGCTATTGGGGTCGTGGGCGCCGCCGGGTGGGCGTTGGCATACGAGTCTGGTGCCTGGAAGCCCTCCCCTACGTCAGACGGTTCTGGCTCAGAAGAGATGGCGCCCGGCGCGCAGATACTCGGCTATCTCAGCGCGGTGGCTTACTTGGGTGCCAGGATACCGCAGATCATCAAGAACGCAAGGGATAGGAGTTGTGAGGGTAAAGTGGTCCCCCTTCTTCCTACACAAGTCTGAGCCAAGACGGGATGTCCACTGTTGCTATTGTTGATGGATCTTATGCTGATATTCAACTCGCGCCAACTACCCGCAGGTCTCTCGCTCCTCTTCTTCATCCTGTCGCTGATGGGCAACGCTACTTACGGCGCCGGTATCCTCTGCCACTCAACCGAACACAAGTACGTCGTGAAGAACTTGCCGTGGTTGATCGGTAGTTTGGGAACAATGATCGAAGATATCACCATCTTTATACAATTCCATATGTATAAGGTACAAGAGGAGGATAACTTAGGGCCCCCAGAACATGCAGTAGTTTGAAAGGAGAAAAGGAGTCGTGTGTTGTTTTTCGATACGAGACATTGGCGAATTCGTTTCCTGAGCAGCATGGCGCAATCTACGGGTACTACGGTTCTCTGGGCACGTGGGGAATGGGCAAGGGCGGTTCGGCCATGGCATCTCGTTGGAGGACTTCTTGTCTTCAGAGAACAGAGCGACACGGCCGGGTATCATGTGGCGCAAATTCGGACAGGTAATACAATATCCAGATCGTGAGGCAGAGAGACGGGAGGCGGAAGATGTTGGGGTCCGGGGCGTGTCAGAAGAGATCTAGAGAGAATCTCGCCCTTGGATCTGAGTAAGATTTGTCTATACCAGTTGCATGCGAGTACGTACGGCTGGAGACTCGAATTCCCCGTGTCCTCGAAAGGAATTCCCAGATGTGGACAATCCCAGCTGACTCTTCGAGGTGACCTTGGGATGGTAAATCGCGATCTGTCTCGTAAGCGATGTTCTCCGAGATTCTCTCGCACGGAGGCGGGATGGAAATCTACTTGGGCGGCAGACATTTACCTCGTACTATTCGCTGCGACCTACGCTACCACAGTGCATGGATGGAGCCTGTGTGCGTGGCAGATGAAGATACGAGCCATTTTCATTTTTTTTTTTTTTTCTCTTCTCTCTTCTCGTCTCGGTAACGCATGACATTTTGAGAAGCCTTTCGCGAGCTGCATGTTTTCCCTCCTCTTCTCATCTTGCTTGTTCATGTGCGAGCTTAAGAGGAAGCATTGTTGCATTGGCAGGCAGTCGACGCGAGTGTTGGAAGCGAGAAATAGGTACGTCATCCCATGGATCATTTGTCTTGGTGCGGGATGGGATGGGATGGGATGGGATGGGCGTGCATCGTGCATAATGGCTAATGTTCGGGGCGGGAACAGGTGATGATAGACGGGTAGGTGGAGAGATGGATGGACATGGAGACAATGAGAGAAAATTGTTTGTTAGGTTCCAAGTTTGTTCGGGAGCAAGAAACTGAGGCACTGCAGGGGCTAAAGGGCCCTGTGATTGGCGTAGACCCGCCCAACCTGGCTCCTGCGCCGGGGCAGTGCGCCAATTAATGTCCGCACCATGCCTCCTTCGGGGCTGCTACTGGCCTGGCTCTGGGCTCCCACTCGGCTCCTCTAGACTCCCCTAAGCTCCCGGGGGGCACCCCTGTGTGTTTCTGCTCTTTTCGCCCGGCACAGTACAACTGCAACCCTCTCAGTTGCTTCTACCAGTACATGCGCTCTCTCTCCAGATTCATTCCTTCATTCTCGCGGTTACTCACTTAATACTTTGTCTCTTGCTCACACCTGACACTTTCCACTTTTCTCTTTCCCATTTTTCCGCTTTCTCACTCATCAGGCTCATCACTCACTTCAAGACCACTCCCCTCAAATTTTCCCTCGCTTTGTTCCCCTTTGTCTTATTAGCCATCTCTTTTTTTTGAACACACCTTACCGTACTCCGTACCAAGCGTCAAAACAAAGGCTTGTCTCCATTTGCCTTCTCGAATCGAAGGTCAAGAGGGCCTTACATACACGTGCCCACCGTTTCTCGATCATTGCCGCAGTCGGGTCCTTTGTCCGCGACCTTGACGCGCCCTCGAGTAAAATATCCGCACACCTTAGACACTCTGATACGCTCTTTGCGCCGTTTAAGACTTCCCAGGGTGTAGTCTCGATTGCTTCAACATCTTCCTTCCATTACCCACCTCGAATCCGAGTCTCTCCCTCTTCGTCGACCCCTCTCAAGATGCGGTCTCTCACCGTACTCCTTTTCAGCTTGCTCTGTGCATCTGGCGTCTCAGCCGATCCTCTAGACGATGCTATCGCTCTCTTCAAGCGTCAAAATGTACCGCTGTCTACTGGCGGTTCCGACTCTAGCAGTTCCAGTACATCCCCGACTACCTCTCCCACCACCAGCGATGGCGACTCAACTACTTCTGTTACTGTTACAAGCGATACCACCTCTTCGAGCACCGAGACCACGTCGTCCACAATCACTCTTCCCCCAACCACATCTTCCTCAGTGACTGTCGTGACGACGACATCTACCCGTACGCCTTCCTCGAGTTCCTCCGACACCAGCTCCTCAGACCAATCCACCTCTACGGAGACGAGCACCTTCACCCCTTCGAGGACTTTGATCACCACAAGTTCGCTTCAAGAGGTCATTACTACAATCACAAGTGTTAGTGCAGGAAGCACCGTGCATCTTACCAGTACAAGCAGCAGCCTTGTCCCGGTTACCACCAGTGTTGATCCTGCTTCCCTGACAAATGGAGGCGGCAAAGGCGGCAGTTCCGGCCTCAGCGATACCGCCAAGGCCACCATAGGAGGAGTTGTGGGCGGTGTTGGTGGTGCGTTGTTGCTTGCCGGATTGGCATACACTGCCTGGAGGATTTGGGGCAAGAAGAAGAACCTTCACGACGACGATCTGTACGACCCCAACCTCAACCAAGACAAGCTCAGCGGCACCACGGGATCTGACTCCACGCCCTTCCGTTCCACGTTGGATCAATACCATTCCCCTGGGCCTGTCAACACCGCGTCAAACTTTTAAACAAGCTAGTCCACGGACCAACCCATTGACGATCGTTACGACAGTACTTTGTCTTCAACTTTAAGCGAGATAGAAGCACCATCGGTGGATCTTTCTCCAATCATCAAAATACATGAAATCAATGCCACATCCGGATCTAGCCGGAAAGGCAAAGGCAGTTTACAGTGAGAGATGCTGCTTCCAATCCATTAGGGGGCCTAATTCGTGCTGGCTAGCACTTATTTTCAGGAATATCCTATCTTCGAAGTTGTACATAGGATATGGAAAAACGGGGCTAGGCGTGGTGCGAGGCATTGGCTAGCTAGAATCCCAAATTTCCATTTTGTCATGTACCATCTTTGACCGCTCAATGGCTTCATCGTTGACTCGCGTGACTTGAAGATATGCAGAAGTCTGAGCGTCGTACCTGCATGAAGAGAAAATACGAAAACTTGGACGGTTAAAACCGGACTCTCGCATTCGACGATCCTAACCATCCCATTATTCCACATACGGCTAGTCTTCCAATAATAACGTAGCTCTCAAACACGGTCGCGCTCACGCGTCATTTGTCTCGAGTCGCCGCTAGGTCCGTTACAGGGAACAACCTCTCATACCTCGTAACAGACACAACTCGGACTCTTGTGGAAGTCCGTTATTCTTGTCACTCTGATTCTCTGGACGTCCATCCACCACCTGGACTACGACACCCCACGCGCAGAGAGAAGGAAGCAAGAAACCACGAAAGAGGGGAGGATGTTCTTTCTTTCTTCCCCACCGCCGCAACCAAGTCCGTTCTGTGCCTCAACCACTCAACAGTCCCGCCGCCCAAGTTTCTCAAACTCCCACACTCACGGCAACACCTACAGGCGGGCTTACGCTAGGGTTTACTACGCTCCGCACTCTCCCTCGCCCCTGCGGACGACGAGGAATGCGAACCTGATGCCTTCGCCTCCGCAGGGTAATGGGCTCAAGGGCAATCATGTCAATAGTCTGTTGAGTTCGTCGCCACTTAGGAGTGGTCTGTCGGAGCATCATGATGAGAACCGAATGGAGAGCGAGAATGAAAAAGAAATTGACGTCTCGACGGGCTTTGGATTTCACACCAATGTACAAGAGACGCCCGCTGGGAAGACGAACCACAACTTCGGAGCACATGGATGGGATGGGCAGCCGTCATTGATCACGCCGCCTGATTCAGGCTCGAATCAGCACTTCGACTCAAACGCATTCCCGGACGAACAATTGATTTCCGCGACTTCCCCGTCAATGCTCTCATTCTCCAATCCTTCCCCTCTAACCACCTCCACTGTCTCAACTCTTCACCAGCCTTCACAATGGGAACTGCGCTCTCGATCCTCGAGTCCATCATCCCTTCTAACGAGCCAAACCACCAGGAGTCGAGAACAAAGGAAGTCGAAATTTCTCGATCGCATTCGACGAAGGCGGGATGATGAGAGATCTGTAGAAGTCGAGGAGCAGGTGTTGAGAATGGATTTTGTCAAAGAAAGGAGGGGATGGGAGGCGGAAATGGCACGGAGGGCCGCAGTGGAGGCTATGCAACAGGAGGAAATAGAGAACGATGACGACAATGAAGAAGAACAGGAGCTTAGCCCAACTCAAGAATACGAGTTAGACACTGAGGTGGATAAGTTAGTGAGGCAGTATGAGCGAGAGAATATGCACGGCGTGAGGGATGATGAATTTATGTTTGAAGACGCCGAGGATGAAGAATATGAGCGGCTGTTCAGAGAGATGGAGATCCTCTCACAGCAGTCACACTCTCAGTCGGAAAATCAGCCTGCGTCTCAACTGCTGCAACAAGAGCACGAACAAGGGCAGGCTCAACAGGCCCAGCACACGAAGCGGACTTCTTTTTTGGGCCGTCCTCCCTCTCAGCAACCACAACAACATGGGAAAGCAGGTAATGATGAAACTATGGACTTGTCTTGATTATCGTTAAGATTTTTGTGGGAGTTGTGTGGTACACTGACATGGGTAAAAGAGGCCACTGTCGTCCCATGAGTCGTCGCTGGTCCAAGGAGGGATGCTATACAATGCAATACAATGGGACGGTATAGCAGACAGACATGTGCAGGGCGGTCAGTGATCTGTACAAAGCATTCGGAGAGAACAACAATTTGGTATTCTTATACGTCCGGGACATACACACAGGGTGGAGGACTCGAGCTCTCTCGCGAGTCAAGCTATTCAGAGATTGGACGCCAGGAAATTGCCGTCGAATATGTACCTACTCAGCTGGGTACGAAGGCAGGCCCGTCAATGGCGGACCCCTCGATATCAACACTGGAACGCAAAGACGAACTAAACAAGTTGGTCTGGCTGTCTGCTCTCGCGCGTGAAGTCATCACGCACTTTCTCTCTTGATGTCTCGATCCCTCGCAACGCGTGGAATCCCTTGTGATGTGATCTGGTGTAGCGAGGTGAAATCTATCCGTCGAATGCGGTGCTCGTTCAAATCCTGGCACCAGATTTTCGTATATATGTAGGTTTGTATGTGTGGTATCACGGTCATTACGGAGGATTGCTGCAGCGCTCGGTCGCGAAGCAACTCAACCCAAGTGGCCTTCTCCCTGCGCGTGCGCTGCGCCATTGCCTTCTACATAGCCAGCTAGGCCACAGGTCATCCACCAGGGGTCTCTCAGCCCATTTCGGCCCAGTCCCCTACTCACTGCGTCGGACACCCGTCGTCGAGGCCCTCGGCACCCTCACCTCCCATTAGGCCACCCAAGCCCGGGAGGGGATTAGCGACCAGGTCATCAGGGGGAGCTCCTTCGTTCTGCATCTCCTGCATCTTCTCCCAGATGAACTCACGACACTGGGGATCGTCGTCGCTGTACGTCGCCTCCTCAAATTTGGCGACGATGTCGCGCACGATGACGCTCTGGCGCAAGAAGCGTGCGTGTTCGGCCTGCGCGAGTCGAGGTGGCTGGTTCGACTGCAGGTAGTCGGGGAACTTCTGCGAGAGCTCCTTCATAGGCTCGTACAGCATGTCCTTGTTGGTCAGCTGCTCCATCATCCCCAAAAACATCTTGGACAGTTCGCTGTCCGACTGCGAGCCGGACTCGGACTCTAGCGCCCGCAGCATCTCGGCCAGCATGTCTTCTTCCGATTTCTGCCGCGATGATTTCGCCGTCGCCGAAGTTGCCGCCGCCGAGGACGATTCCATCCGCGCCATCGTCTTGCGGATCGTGTCTTCGAATGATGTGGATGGTTGTTTCGTTGAAGCCGTCGCCGACGATGGGGGTGATGCTGCTGGTGCTCGTGAGGCCTCGGGGCTCTGCGACTTGGATTTGGACTTCGACCTGGACTCGCTCTCCCTCCTCGATGCTTCGGCGTGCGCCATATCACCGACTTGCCTGCCGATGTCCTCGCCCAAGATGGCCTTCAGGAAGTCCTCCGGCTTCACCCCCTCGGCCTCCATTTTCTGCGTGAACTCCTCCAGTTCTCGCCCCATCTTTGAGATGTCCTCCGGGGTTGCGGCGCTGGCCGCTGGATCGAGAGACATCTTGGACATGACGTCGGACATTTCAGCCGTGAGCCGCGCCACGAATTCATCCTCGGTTTCCCAGTCATGAGGACCAGAGGGGATGGGCAGGTCTGGTGGGAGGGCTGATTTCTCGGTGGGCGGTCTGCCCGGGCCGGAGGATAAAGGTGCGGGTTCTGAAGGTTGAGATTTTGACTGTTGTAGGGTGGTAGCTGCGGAGAACTGGTCGAGGACATCTAATGACTCGGCACATCAGTATTGGGAGTTTTTGGTTGCGGAGAGAAAAAAGAAAAGAGCTGCGTGTTGTGTGCACCTACCATCGAGGTCGTCAAAGTCTGGATCTGAATCCTCTTCGATTGCTGCTTCGGGAGGCTTTTCAGTCGACGATCCCGGTATGGAAGAGGTTGCTTGCGACTTGGAATCTGTGGGCTGAGGAGGTTCAGCCATTTCTATAACGGCTATCCCAGCCAAGTCTATACAGTCGACTGCACTTCGTCTGTCAATGGAAAGGTCGAGGTTGGCGTTTCTGTGTCCGTTCTCTTGACTCAGAGCTGCTGTGGCAGATATTGGTTGAGAGGCGCTTGGAGGCGCTTCAGATGGCCGTTGAAGTTGGAATTGTTGGGAAATGTACCGAGTATCCACGGTGAGAAGCAGAACACAATCGATATTAATTTTCTGAAGGACGAGTGTTATGCCGGTGGTGAGATTGGAACAGAGCAAGTGGATTTGTCTTCGAGCCCCGCAAACCGAGGTATGTGGTTTTGTAGTCGCCGAGTTGCATGACGGATGAAGGCAGCTGACAGCGCCTCCGGCTATTAGGGATGTTTGACACAGTATCTAGTACTTGGGTATTTAGCCACTGTGGTCGAAAGACTCGTGTCGGCTAGCTGCCATATTTGGTAATGTATTATTATATCTCTAATACTAGCCTGTACTAGATACCAGCGCCCCATAGCCTCTGACTTCTCTCCCACATATTTGGCCATCGACATGCGTTTTCTTCCACCCTCAACCAAGCGATCCTAGTGCTCCAGCCAACACTGATTAAATGATAGCTATTCAGCTATCCATCCTGCTACCATTGCCATCTCGAGCCCTCAACAACGATGGCTAAAAAGAAACTCGCCAGTTTTTCCCCCTAGCGACCTCCCCTCTCGGGCACGACCATCACGAAAAGCCCACCATACCAACCTAGTCATAAGATTTGGTCTCGGGACCACAAGGCCACAACGAAATCGATACGATCCGCATGTATTCCGTACTATGCTTAGCTTAAGGTTGCGAAGGTAACATGGCCATGGCCATGGTCAGGCGTCCATCTTTGAATGAACGTCGATGCAGTCGTTTGATGGTGTCGCCACCAGAGCGCTACATAGAACCTAATCCGGACTAGCTTCAAAAGCAATGGCAGCTCGGCAGCTTGAAAATCACAATTCCTTTCCAAGCTTCATGTTTGATGCCACTCTTCAGCCTGCCTAGTACAGTGGATCTTGCGACTTATAAATGCTTGGTAGTCTCTCCGACGTTAGCGAACGAGGCTGTGATCATATAGCCAACTACGTCAGCCAAAGACTATAGTTGCAGCTCGAGATATATATACTCTTCCCAGCCATGGCCTCGAAGATGAATGTGTCCACAAGTATTTCAATCAGGTCCTATGACAATGCATTTTGCTCCACA
Source organism: Cladophialophora bantiana CBS 173.52 (assembly GCF_000835475.1). Lineage (NCBI taxonomy): Eukaryota > Fungi > Ascomycota > Eurotiomycetes > Chaetothyriales > Herpotrichiellaceae > Cladophialophora > Cladophialophora bantiana. Next base: position 1,004,484 of record NW_015971586.1, read on the forward strand.
CACTCTCCTTCTCATCACAGCCTCTGCAACAGGCGTCCTCTGCGACTTCCTGGGACCAACCTATCCAACTCCCACGAATCTCGCGGGTAACGGCAGCCATGTCTCCGCTGCCTGGAAGAATCTCAGTTCGACTCTCGATGGATTCATCAGTGATGCAAGCACCAATTTGACGAGCCCTGCTGGATTGAAGAACCTCACATTCTCGGTGGGAATGTTCTCAATCCACGACCCTTTCGCGGCCAGGTCGTTGCAGTTTCACCACACATCCAATGAGATCGCCAATTCGTCTGCTGGCGTGAAGAAGGTTGACGGAAACAGCATATACCGTGTCGCCAGCGTCACCAAGCTTTTCACAACTTTTGCGGCCATGCTTGATCTGGAAGCTAGTGACTGGGACCGTCCTATCACCGACTTTGTTCCAACGCTTGCAGCATATGCGGCAGCCAATCCAGCAGAGAATGACTTTGTGGATACCGTCGCATGGAACAAGGTCACACTTGCTGCTCTCGCCAACCAAGTAGCAGGCAATCCGAGAGATGTCTCACCCTACGACCCTGGCGACTTCCTGTTGCTAGATGGCGCCAATGAGCTGGTAAACTCGTTCGGATTGCCACCCCTCAATCAGAGTGATCCAGTAGCGGTCCCTCCATGTTTGGTCTCTGCGCTATCAGGGAACCTGTCTTGTTCTGGCAATGAATATGCAATTGGCGCCGAGGCGCGACCACCGTTATTCCTTCCTTGGACAAGTCCTGCATATACAGACTACGGATTTATGCTGCTTGGACTTGCAATAGCGAATATTACCGGCACCTCCATTCACGGCGTTTATCGTCAAAGCATCTTCAGTCCACTGGGAATGACTTCCTCATTCTCAAGCGTCCCCGATGCATCCAATTATAGCCAATACGTCATCCCTGGAAATGTCACCACAGCAGCATTGACAGCGCCTGGCGCTCCCGAGCTCACCATTCCTTCCGGTGGGATATTTTCTACGACGAACGACCTTGCAAAGTTCGGCACCGCCATTCTCAACGGAACTCTCCTTGACCCTGATCAGACACGCAAATGGATGAAGCCCGTCTCGCACACTGCCATGTTCGAATACTCAGTGGGGAGACCATGGGAAATATACCGGTACACACATCCTCAGTCCGGACTTGTCACCGACCTCTACACCAAGCTGGGCGACTCTGGCTACTACGGCGGATACATAGTCCTCATCCCAGACTTTGATGCGGGCTTCAGTATCATTGGGGCGAGCTCATTGAAAGAGCGATCTCCTTTGACTGCTTTGCTAGCGGACCTTGTCACTGAGAGCATGCTGCCTGCATTGACAGTTCAGGCTGAAGTTGAAGCGAGGAAAAGTTTTGTGGGCACGTATACCGCAGAGGATGATGGCCTCAACAGCACAGTGACCTTGACCACCGATCCACAGGGGAAGCCCGGTTTGGTGATCACCCATTTTGTCAGCAACGGCACGGATGTCCTGCGCAGTGGAGTGATCGGTGAGAGTCCTGTAAGACTCTTACCATCGATATCTGATCGACCTCATGGACGAATGGCATTCAGGACCTCGTCATATCAGGTTCCTGCAGGCGGACTGTTTTCTCGGCAATATAATGCCAATCTGGACTGGCTGACTGGTGATTCGCCAACATATGGCGGCATTGGTATAGGGCTTTTCGTATTTGATCTCGATGCTAGTGGCAACGCTACAGCGGTCAGCCCTGCTGCTTGGAGAGTGAGGCTTGTCAAGACTTCTTGAGTTCTCCTCGGAGATGGTATTGCCATCTTGCACCCGCCGACTCCTACCTGTGCGGCTGTGGGCTGGACGAACTTCAGCAAGCAAAAACGCAGTTCTTCCAAAAACTAGCCTTCCTTCCCCCAAACTCGTATCTGATGGACTCTACTTAATACACTGCTTCGCAAACTCTATGAGAAGATATCCACGTTTCCATGACCAGTGTTTCGCGATACTGGTCCCTTTCATCCAATGCTTCCGGGGAGCAGGCGTACTAAATCTGGCATTATTTCCGCCTTTGTCTTCACAAGGATGCGGGTCACCAACTGAGAGCCTTAGGGCAGTGCGATGAATTAGACCAGCAGGGAAACCCCTAGTCGATTTTCCTAGTCACCAATGTAAATATCGGCTGTTCGGGATCAGAACCAAGCTAAAAAGGAAACCCCGATGCCTAACGGCTGGCCTGTTAATCTGGATGATGTGCAGAGAGGATCTCTGCCTGCTTGGTTGAAGTCCCTGGCGCTTGACTAGGCTGTGCAATGCTCTGCTTTGTGTGCTTCAAATGAGCATTTGACCAATCCATGGCCCTCTTTCCCGTCGGAAATCCACTGTCAGACCCTTATACGAAGACCGTCCAACCGCCCTTCACTTACTCCTTTTAACAAACCGTATTCTCTCGTGTTGCCCTAATGGTTGCACTACAGGATGCCGGGTGTTCCCTCAGGACGAGGCTGTGATGCCTGTCGCCAGCAAAAGAAAAAGGTACAATCGCCAATGCGTGTTCGCTCCTGGTGTCTTACCCCCGTTCTAACAACAGTTTACCACGCAGTGTGATTCCACCATCTCCCCGTGTCCTCGATGCAGACGCTTAAGTATTCGCTGCGTCGGCCTGGGCCAACGTCGGTACAAGTTTGTGTCTGATGATAGAGCCCCGACGCTGGCCGACAGTGCTGTTCTCCGCCCGAAGGAACCTGGAACTGGGTCCCATGCGCACTATGCCCCACCTTTTAATGCGGTCATATTAACTCGCATCCCGCCTAACGATACCACTCAGCTTGTGAATGCTTTCACGAACAAGATAAAACCCACGGTCGGCGTCCAGTACAACCTGGCCTGGACTTACGGGGACTACCTCAGCTATGTTCCAGCTCGCCTTGGCGCGAACGAGGTTCTAGATAGTGCCACGGACACTTTTTTGGCCGCCGTTGCGACATTATCAGATCCCCTCGGTGCTCGCAGCAACCATGTCCTGCTCGAAAAGTACGGACGGACTTTGGCCAGTCTAAGAAAGTGTTTAGATGACCCCATCAAGGCGAAAACCTCGGAAACACTGTGCGCCATCCTGTTCCTGTGGAATTGCCAAGTGAGTTTGCCGTGCCCTGGCACCCAGGGTCCTATTTGTTGCTGATGGCTGTCACCGAAGCAGTTCATATGGCAGTCGAATGGACCCATCACCACACATGCGGACGGGGTTGCCCAGATCCTCAGATTGAGAGGCTGTGCCGAGAAGTACCAGGACCCATTTGAATCGAACTTACTGCTCTCGCTTCGTGCCGTTGTGGTAAGTGATCGATAGGCAAGGAAAAAGCCAATCATTCGCTTACTTTAACTCGTCCAGCTCTTTGACTCCCTATTCAATGGCCGGATCTATTTCAGTGACCAAGAGTGGGTTGCCATGTTTGACAACCAACTTCATGAACTCAGTCCTGAAGGACAAGCAGTACAGTGCTTGACTCGCGTACCGAACCTGATGCGACGGAGCAGGGCTGCGCTGATGGGAGATCTATATCATCGGGATGAACTTCCCGACTTGCAAGAACAGGCACATAGGCTTCGCGCAGATCTCGAGCCCGCTCTGTCCAAGGTTCGTCGGCGATGGCTTCAAAACTCGACAAACTCAGATACTCTTGTCCCAGGGAAGCCTCAATTGGCCGGCCTGTGGCATTGCCACTTCCTGCGAACATACTGCCTCGGTCTCGCTATTGCCATTTTCATTAACGAGGCACGGCTTGCCTTGTGCTTGGACGCGCCTGATATTGTGCAGGAGTCACACGAATTTGCACTAGAAATCCTGAATTTGGCCCGGATGGCAGCCCAATACCGCCCACTGGGTGCATCTGCTGTAAGCATATGTCTTCTAGCCGCAGAGCTTGGGGCAGAAGACGACGAGACCAAAACAGCCGTAAAGAGATTGCGCGTCGAGTATGCCCGCGATTTTCATGGAGTCAAAGAAGTGGAGGACTGCCAGGGCTTGCAATTGATCTGTGGCCGTGAGTGGTCTCGATTGCTCGCTCGGGACATAGTGTAACAAAATTTGCGGAGACCACGGCCCACGAATCCATCGAGCAGCCTTGCAAATAGATACTAGCCGCCAGACCATACTTTCTCATAGGCAGTAGTACCATTCATACAGCCTGCAAAAGAGTACCCTACGAGAAGTCATTCTCAGACATCCAATGAGTAGTCATGTAGGATCGTACACACTGGCCCTTCCGGAGCCGGTTTGGGACGTCTGTTTCACGGCCATTGAAACCGCATCTTATGAAATACTTGACGTTGAGGTTGGGGCATTGACAGCTTCCAAGCAGTGTATCGCTGGCACCGGATACTGGGCCGAGGTCATTGAAGGTCTCTTACCAGCCATGGGAAAGCCGCCCTCGCCGCGTCTTGGTTGCCGGGACTAGCGCAGAAGCGGCATGATCAACAACACTAACTTTTTAAGTACAAGGAGACTCACAAATCTTATTACCCATTATTGGACCTACCTATTCAAGATTATAGCTGGCCGCTACAAGGGCCATATATCCGGAAAGCCAATTGCTGTGATGTATTGTCTGTTGCTGCGGGTGGCCACAGGGCGGCATGACCACCGTCCCCATCCGGGGGGTGAGCTTTGAGCCGTTTTCCATATTGATACTTGTTCTCTTGGGGCTTCTCATCAGATGAAAATCCACTCCAATTCACCATTTACCCAACGACATATGAGGCGTCTCCCATTCCGCCTGGGCACCTGCTCCCCTGCAAGGGCTTGCGCGTCAAAAAGGAGCCCCGGGAAGAGTGATTGGCAACGACGACACTTTTCCAGCCTCAAATCTGAGAGCGATGACCCCCTGAGAATCCTCTTCTGTGGCACCGATCGCTTCAGCGTGGCCTCGTTGGAAGCTCTCGACAGATACTCCAAGACACCCGAGAGTAACATCCTGTCCATTGATGTCGTGACGAAGACCGACAAGAGAGTCGGCCGCGGCCGCAAGCTCGTCAAGCCGCCAGCCATCAAAACCGCAGCACAGGACCTGGGCCTCCCCATCCACCAGATCGATACTTTCACGGGTTGGAGCCCGCCTGTGTTCAGCGACGCCGATGATCGGTCTTGCAACCTGATTGTTGCCGTCTCTTTCGGGCTGTTGATCCCGCCTCGCATTCTGCAGACCGCAAAATATGGCGGTCTGAACGTCCATCCCTCCATGCTTCCAGACCTACGGGGCCCGGCGCCTATTCAATGGGCTATCATCACCGGACGGCGAAGAACCGGCGTGTCGCTGCAGACTCTTCACCCTACGCGGTTTGATGAAGGGATCGTCCTGGACCAGACGGCACGTCCAGGACTAGATATACCCGAACCAGACCAAATCACAGCCGAAGAACTCACGAGCTATCTGGCACCTATAGGTGCTAAAATGTTGGTCGATGCGATCCGGAATCGCTTGTATATTCCGCCGTACAATGCCATCCAGTTGAGCAGTGTCCCGGGTGCAGAGTTAACACACGCCCCAAAAGTCACGAACGACATTTGCGCCATTGACTTTGAGGCGCTCACGAAATCTGAGGTTCTACGGCGAAACCGTGCGCTTCAATCCCTCCATAGCTTTGCGAGACTCGGTTCTGAGCAGAATCAGGTGTTTCGTATCAATTTCGGAGCGGACATGAGGGATATGAGGGATGGGGACATTCCAGAAGAAGTTAGAGCCGTAGCGGGATCCATTCCCGCTGGTGTCCCCTACGCAATTGTTGCGGCGCACGAGAATGTTAACGAGAGTTCGGAACCTTTGATCGTCAACGCGCTGTCGGACGAGAATGGAGAAAATTGTCATGTTGTCATTCCGACAATCACTGTCTCGTCGAGGGCAAAAGGCCCAGGTGCAGGAGCGGCCGCTCGCGCAAAATTCTTTTCAATGCCCGCGGTCTTTGGCCAGTATAAGTTGTATCGCTTCTCCCACCCTGTCTCTGGAATACCGGGCCATTCGTGGAAATGAATGACAACACCACGCGGGCTTGATCCAGTTGGTCTATCGGATGACAAGTCCAGAATCTTATCGTCGTCAGCGACTTCCTTTTGCGAGAAGAACTCACGATCCGGAACTTACCAACGACAATCTGCTGGCCTGTGATCGACGTGTTCTTCGCAAGTGAGATATAGGCATCTGCACAATCGTCTAGCAGAGTCTCAACAGGTTGTTAGTCAGGCAGATGCATTTTCTGACACAGAAACACACCTCTTGCTTCAGAGCAGCGGCGTTCTTCACAGTCTTAATGCGCTCATCGCTATACCTCAGACCCTATCAAAGGCGTCAATACTATTTCTTGTCCACTCCGCAAGACAAGTCGAGGAAGACCAACCCATTCCGTAAGAAGAAGACCTGGAAGAACGGCATTTATGCGGATCTTTGGACCTTGAGTGGTGGCAAGGCATTTCATCAAATGGAGGCCCGCAGCCTTGGTAACCGAATATCCCATACTACTTCCGGCGCAGCTTATGCCCTACCGAAAGTTCAACACACAGGTCTCGAGTGAGTGATGATCAACTTACTGCGACAGATGATGAGATGATGAAAACTCCGCCATCGGGATTCTTGTTGAATATGGGAGCTGCTTCCTGTAGCAACACCAGATGGGACATGACGTTGGTGGCCCAACACTAGCGCAGTCAGCAAGAGATTCAAACCACGGACTATCTGTCCCCATACCTTGTTCCATTCATCATGGCTCATGTCATTGATGTCTCCGAAGTTGGTGAACCTGGTCCAGCCAGCATTATTGATGATGATGTCGAGTCCTCCCAGCTGCTGGACACTTTCTTTAACCAATCGAACAGTGTCCTCGACGACTCCGATGTCCTAGTCCTTCACTTGTCAGAGAGGGCGCCCTTTTGCGGCTTTTTGCAGGTAGCCGAGCATCCTCACTGCCTGGATTACAACTGCCTTGACTCCCAGTCCTTCACACTTCTCGGCGACCTGATCGGCTCTATCTTTGCTGCTGACATAGTTTACCACAATATTGGAACCTTCTGCTGCAAACTTCTCACAAATCAGCGCCCCGAGGCCTCTAACGTCTTTCAGTTAGTAAACTGCATCTAGCATTCTCGGGTACTGGTTGAGCACTTGCCTGGATCCTCCTGTTACCAGGATATTGCGGCCTTTGAGAGAGTACGGCATGTTGATGGGAGACAATGGCTGGCTTCTTGGGACAGGTTCGATCTTGGGCTCTGATAGCAAAGTCAACCTTCCAACTTTGGGGGAGGAAATAAGCATCTTATAGAAGACATGTTATTAATCCGGCTGTTGATTGATTATGCGGGGCCGTCAAAATCGAGGCAAAGAATACCGCGCTGTGGTACCTCTCCCCACACTAGAGAGAACGAATCCCGTCAAGGACGGATTCAAAAGACCGCGATTTGGCCGTCCATTGCCGCGGCTGTCGAATGAATCCTGTAGCGGGACGGAGTATATCCACTTTAATCCGAAGAGCCTTGCAGGTTTCTCGCCGCCGCTTGAGATAATGTGATAAAGCCGCCGACGCCACCAACGTCGAACGATACACCTTACACGCCATTTATTGAGGCTTTGTAGGCATGGGGAGATGTCGGGGCTGTTCACAGGATGATTGTAACAGCCTTGAGAACTGTGTGTAGACAGGATGTGCACGTGCACAGAGAGAGAGAGATTCATTAAAACACAAAAGACTGTGCCAGATGAACGAGGTGCAGGCAAGTATTATTGTGTGCAGTTTCTGTGAGTAGCACTGCTCCTTCCAATGAATCATGTTGCCTGCTTTCCTGCCTGCCTGCGGTGCACAAGGACGGACCTGCCGTGGTCATGGTCATGGCCGTCGTTTCTGCTGCCATCTATTCATCCCTCAGCCCACTGCAGCGTCATGAAAGACGTCCTTGTCCTGCACTGTTCCCAAACTTCCATTGGGCCCTCAGCCCACCTCTTCTACTGACTTTGTTCTCCCTCTCCCTTGTCTCGCTCCCGTTCAAGACCCAAAGGGCAAGCGTGGCCACAGAGATGATGATCATCTCGTGAGAAACTGGTTACATTGTTGAGCCAGCATGGTTTCCCACACGCGATCCCGGAGCAAAGGCTCGTTCTCTATATTCTCCTTTGACACTATCCGATCTTTCAGTCGTGCTGGTTCTCGACAAGGTGGGATATCCCCCAGTTTTGTATGGTGTCTGTCTGACCTGTCGTTTCAGCGTCCCGGATCCCGTCAAAGGACGAACTGCGCGATCGAACAGAATCTAGTCTCTCTCATCGATGTGACCCCAATAATCAACCACTAGCCTCACCCGAACCGACTCCCCCAAGCCACATTGTGCAGAAATGCGTCGAGTCGGCGTCAAAATCAACACAAGGACCGGGCAATCGTGATGAAAGTGAACCATCTCAGGGAGAAATAGAGCCAGCTGAATTCCATAGCACACGTCGCCGAGCACATCGGCTGCGTCCCAAGTCATGGCTGCCCTTTTCCCGTTTATCCTCCCAAAGTCCATATCCTCGCAGTGTGTCCACTCAACTGCCAAAGACCGCTAGTACTTCCACGGTTGCTCGAAGTGTCATCTCTGCTCCCGTGCTCACTAGTACCACCAACGTCTCCGTGGCTCGTGCTGAAAGAGTCCATTGTGGAGAAATGTCTGACGCGACTTTCGCTCAATCCACATGGAACTCGCAAATTGGCTGGGTTGCAAGCAACGACCAGGCCGCTGGAGAATCGCCCCGTGACAGAAGCAGTGAGGCATTGGCCTCTCACGGACCTCTTGGTGAAGGACGTGGTCAGCCCACCAATCTGACAGCGTTGAAAAGAGGTCGAATTCTGCGGTTGAGGAACGCCTTCAGGGGTAAGATCCGGAATGGAACTTTACGTCCACAAGACACAACTGCACAATCAAAGCGAGAGCGAGAGACATCTGGAGACGTAGAAGGAAATGAAGGCCCGGCCTCGAGCAGAGATTTATCACATCGTCGCGCAGAGACTTTGAACCTCTGCAGAGGCAAGATCAAAGGACTGACAGGCAGTGACCACATACGGCGCAAGTGTGTGAACACCACCAAAGGTGCAACAGAGCTAACAGGAGACTCGCCTCTTCTCGGCGACGACATCATTGACGTTCCCACGACAGATCTGGCTACCGAAAGCAGCGACAATGAGTCGGCCTTTGGATCACTCACCCGATCATTTGCCAGCGCGGTTGACAGACTTGACCTTTACTCGAATCTGCCACACAACATACCCTTCCTCAGGTCAAGGTCGTCCTTCTTCAATCCCAAGAAGAGGGAGAAGAGTGGCGGCGATCGAGATGAGGTGAGACGGCAATTCCCTCCCATTTCGCCTTCCAAGCCCGCGCCTCCTGTCGCTCAGTCGATAGTTGCGTCGTCTCGAACAGATCTCTCAAGGAATTTCGCCCCTGCAAGCAATCCCCAAAAGCTACACCCAGCACCGCGCCCTGTCGGACCACCTATTTCGGAGGCACAAGACTTCAAACCCAACCAGGAGGACCTTGCTTCTCGACAACCTCCTGTTGCTCCATTGGTGTTCTTGGCCGAAAAGAATTCCTATGTGCCCGCAGCGCCGGTAGCTGGATATCCAAGAGGCGTCAATCCATTGCATATGCATCCGCCTGGAGCTATGGCTGTTGCGCCCTCAGGCCCGTATCAAGCAGCACAGGCGCTGCCAGTTGATCGTGGTGCTCTTTGTAATTCCCCACGACGGTACACAACGACTCCCAACAGCGGTCGTGAAGATTCGGACACGGGTTCACTCGAAGACGCTCCGATCTATTCTCCTTCCCTAGGAGACCTTAGCCAGTATGCCCGAGACACGCCCCGATCAACAAAAGCCGTCCCCAACGAAGCTAGCAGAGAACAGATTGAGAACGCAGCCCCCATGCCAAACCCGGTCAAGGACGATCTTCCGGCCAAAGGACAATCTGGTCCATTGAAGAAGAGCGGGAGTGGCTTTGGATTGTTCTCGAGATCTAAGCACGAAAATACCTCACCAATGGCAAACGGTAATGGAGCTCAGGGCGAACCACCATTGTACCAACGTGATGCCAATCAGCAGGGCAATACTCCCAGCAGCACAGGAAAGATGGTGAAGAAAAGTAAGAGTCTGCATTTTGGAGGACTTTTTAAGAGGAAGGATCCATCTGATCTAGTGCCCGCGATGGGATCGTCGCCGTTCCAGCCAGCGACTCCGTCACCGCTTCGAAAGGTGATGCGCTATGGCAGTCAATCGACCAAAGGTGGTGACAATTCTCCTACAACACAGTCGGCGAAGAAATAAAGTGGTCAACCCAAGTGGATAACGATTGAATGAAGGAACAGGGCCCGGGAAAAATAGCCCAGCCCAACAGATGCGAGACAGAAGGCGCAGAGCGGGTCCACAATGAAATTGGCGAGGACCGTTTAGCATGGGTATTTGATACCTTGCATCTAGTACTTTGGACGAGGATTGAGCAAATGTCACTGCAGGCGGCAGAGACGGCGGCCCAGGATTGGCGGTGTAGAGTGAAGGGGATGCGTCAAACTGCAGAGTCACCGAAGAATGAGTGGCGTGGCACCTACCTATGTTCGAGAAGACGGCTTAGGTACTTGTACTACTCCAGAGAGATGAGGTTTTTGCCGGGAAACGGAGAACATGAACTATGGAGAAGATCGACACAGGAGCAGCGTTGGTTCCATGCATGGATCTGCGTATCTCTGCTCCGCGGGTTTCAGTCCGTACTTCGCTCTCATCGCAACAACGATATCGGCCGCCTACCAGCCAAACAGGAAGAGGAAGAGGGCAAAGTACGAGATAATCAATCTGGCGGGTCCTCTGGCCAGTCAAACTCACAGGCAAGGGATGGACTCTTTGCCCCAGAGTGTCAGTGGTCGGTCCAACCCTGCATCTGCACCAGCTCGAGGCGGAATAGGCATCAACAACCCAATGATCAGTGATTACATTATCTTTTTGTTTTATTCTTTGCGCTGTGCAACTTGGCCCAGTGGCTAGATTGGCCCATCTGTTTGCCTGGTTTGCTTGATGAGCTTGATCGTTCGATAAGTGCCTGGAGCGCTTGGTATGCCCTAGCTTTGGCGGTTAGGTGGGCAGATCTGTGGCCTGTCGTTGGCTTCTATTTGGGCCACTAAGCATCGCTTTTACGCCTGTGCTCACTAATTATTACCCGGTACTGCAGGGAGTTCTCGCCCTCTCCCCGGTTGGAGCCTCACTAGCTACGCGTAGGCGGCAGTAAGTACATGGTAGATAGTATTCACCGCCCACCAGTCTAACGGTAGTGGCCTAGCCTTCTGGGCTCCTGAGTCTTGGTACTGGAGCACCAGGTACCCGTGTTTGCCGTGTCCAGCGCCACACGACACACAAACGAATTATCTCTCATTTGTGACCTTTTTGTCACCTCTCTCTTTTTTCCTCTCCTCCTATCCAGTGCTCAGTCGTCGAGATTGTCAATCACCGTTGGCCTACCCCAGCTCGCCCAGTCTCGACGCGAGAAAAGGGAGCGGAGGCTCTGATATCCGGAGTCAGTTCGGGTTCCTGTCCCAGGTTCCACATTTTGCAGCTCCAGTGGGTGGCAGGCTGCGATTGCAGCCATCAATCGAAAGGCGAGCCACTGCATCGAGCCATCGCTGGCACTGGCACCGAACTGGCACTGAGTTGCCCTCGCAGTCTTGGCAGGAGCTACTCAACTCTGACTGCAGAACTTCGACTCCTTGAGACAACACTTCCTGCATATGGTCCCCATCCTCATTGACCACCACATTATCCCGTCGCATGTTCCTCTAGCTTTGCTCGATCTCTTTAGTAGCGTATGCTCCTCTCTGCTGCACCTCGCTACCCCCAATGTTCGTGCATGGTCACTGATCTCTGCAGTCACCGCCGTGGCGGAGGTGTGAACCGCCCTGAGGCTTCGCACTTCGTACCTAGACTCCGACGTCCTCCTTGTCTGCAAAGCAGCCTTTCGTCGAAAACCCTCTCCTCACCGTTCCATCCTATGCTTTAGCGGGTCAGATCAACCGCCACAGCCATGGCTTCGTCGTCGTCAAATGTCGTCGGGGTTCACTATCGCGTCGGGAAGAAAATAGGCGAGGGTTCTTTTGGCGTCATTTTTGAAGGTACCAACCTGCTCAACAACCAGCAAGTCGCCATCAAATTCGTGAGTATCCCAGCTGTCAGGACAACCATTGATGCTGCTGCAAGGGCTAATGAGATGGGACATAGGAACCGAGAAAGAGTGATGCCCCTCAGCTGCGCGATGAATACAGGACATACAAGATCCTGGTCGGCTGTCGTATGCTATACCCATTCTATCTCGAAGGTTTTTGACCTGAAACTGACTGACTCTGTCCCTTCAGCTGGCATCCCCAATGTCTACTACTTTGGCCAAGAGGGTCTACACAATATTCTTGTGATCGATCTACTGGGCCCGAGTTTGGAAGACCTTTTCGATCACTGCAACAGACGCTTCTCAATCAAAACGGTGGTAATGGTTGCTAAACAGATGGTATCGAGAACTCTCCGGCCTGGAACTACTCCCAATGCTGACCTGGTGGTAGCTGTCCAGAGTGCAGACGATCCACGAGAAGAATCTAATCTACCGCGACATCAAACCTGACAACTTCCTCATCGGCCGTCCCGGCACAAAGGCTGCCAACGTCATTCACGTCGTGGACTTTGGGATGGCCAAACAATACCGAGATCCAAAGACCAAACAACACATCCCTTATCGTGAGCGGAAATCACTGTCAGGCACAGCGCGTTATATGAGTATCAATACACATTTGGGACGAGAACAGTCACGAAGAGACGACTTGGAAGCTCTTGGGCATGTTTTCATGTACTTTTTGAGAGGTGGTTTGCCATGGCAGGGTTTGAAGGCTGCCACCAACAAACAAAAATACGAGAAGATTGGTGAGAAGAAACAAACAACGGCCATCAAGGACCTGTGCGAAGGCTTTCCGGGTATGTTTCCACGGACCTCTCCCCTTGAATCGAGATTTCCTTGCTAATCCGCGCTGCAGAGGAGTTTAACAAATATCTCAGCTACGTCCGTAATTTGGGCTTTGAGGACACTCCGGACTACGATTTCCTACGGGACTTGTTCACTCAGGCGTTGAAAAACACAGGCGAGGTGGAGGATGGTGAGTATGACTGGATGAAGTTGAATGGCGGTCGTGGCTGGGAAGCCGTCAAACAACATCCGTCACAACTTCACCTACATAACGCCAATCCGCCAGCTGATGCCTCTGCTCGCGCCTTGCATGGAGCCTCTGGTGTCCGAGGTTCAGAAGCACAACGACCTTCGCGGGACCGAGCAGCAATATCCGCCGACCGTTTAAACGCAGCGCAACCCCCGCCTCCAGGGTCACCAGCGAAGCCGGGAGTAGCGGCCATGGGGAAGAGCGCCCGAGACCGCACAAGCGGCGCCGCCGGGGGCAATCTCCCGAAGAGAAGTAGCGGGCTGGCCGGACAACTGGACATGAATACGCCTCCAGCGAGCACACAGGCTCAGTTCCAAAACAGTAACGCCAATCTGGTGAACCAGCAGGCGAGAATCAGTCCCGCCACTGGGGCGTTGCAGAGCAACCAGGGCCGGCCCCCGCAGCAGCAGGAACAGCAGCCTGGGTTCTTCCAGAAGATGATGAAGGTGCTGTGTTGTGGTATGCTTCTTAGGCACTTGTATCTGTCTCGGATTGAAAACTGACGTTGTTCTCCAGGTTGAAATGCCGGACAAGATCATCGGCCAGGTGCTCACGTCTCATCGATCTCGGCGGCTAACCTCCACGCAGATAACCACAGCCACGTGGATGTTGCTCGGCCAGCACAGAAAGAGAGGAATTCTTCCTCTGACGCAAAGTCTCGAATTTACTCTGTTTGGCAGATGTTGGCTCGAAAAGTTGGCCAAGACAACCTCGTGGTTACAAAAACAGGTGGTACAGGTGAGGGCATAAAATCCTTAACGACGGATCATGATCGCTTTTGTGCATAGCATCTTTCCTTGTTTCCGTATTTCTCACCGTGTGTACAAGGGTCAGCAGGGTGTTATCTATGGCAGCATTTTTGGGGTTGGGGAGCAGGGTGTTTCGGGCGTCGGAACGCACGAATAACACCGGCCTCCCTAGTACAACGAAGAATCAGCAAAAGGGAGTTACAATCAGAAGAGCAGAAGTCGGATGAGGCACAAATCAAGGGTCTAACGTTTTATCCTTGTTGGAAGGCTGAACGACCTGGTGTTTTGTAAAATAGAGAAGAACGCCGACAAAAAGACCAAAAAAATTCAGGGGGAGAAGCACGCGAGGAAAGCGGTAATGAAAAGACAAAAAGATTTACAATATCGAATATGAAGCATTTTCTTTTGGCTGGAGACTCTTGTAGCACTTGACGGGACGGCATCATGGCGTCTGTTGTAGCACAGTACCTCGTGTGGTCGGAGTGCAGGAGGGACCGATCTTAACTTGGCAGGCACCCAGTGCACAGCCACAACACATGCAATAGTAAATTCCCTACTTGGTAGAAGCGATTCCAGGAGTCGGCTTGTCGGATATGATTACTCGTTATACCATTCTAACGTCATGGGCAAGGTTGTGCCAGGCACCAGGACCTGGGCTGGCGGCACTTTGTAGACACGAGTAGTGACGGGAGTTTCGTTGTCTATACCACATGGCACATTACGTCGATGAGGGCAAGAAGGGCACCAAGGGAGCTAGCAGAGCAAGGCAGAGAGTTATGTAATAAGGCAGACACGCCGATACTATCCACTGTCGGCGCTGTTGGTCAGAGGTAGATGTCACCAGGGGAGCGGATGCCAGGTGATTGTGGCCATTTGACTCTGGCGTGACCAAAGGGCAACAAGAACTCAAGGCTAGGTGTGGATTTGGGCGTCATATTCCAGAATCACACCGTAGCGACCCTGGCTTCCCGGTGGTGCAATGGTGCTGGTGGGTGGTGGGTGGTGGGGTGACGGGGTACGGAGTACCTACCAGCGCTTGTCTTTGTCCCTGTGCTTAGGGAAATACTTACGGGGCCTGTGTGCTCGCAGCGAGGTGCCCACAGGTACCGGGTACATGTACTCCGTCCAGATGGTGGCCGCTTCTCAGGGATCTTCAGGGATCTTTGGCAGCCTTTTGGCACGCACTCCCGAAAGAATAGAGGGGTCGGCTACCTACTGTAGGTAGTCAAATAGCACCTAGGGCCAGCTCCCAAGGCCAATGGGAATGCCGAGACTCCCCCCCGGCGTGGCGTTTCGCTCGTTTCAAGTCCAGGTATTCGTTAACCATGGCACCTTTCTTTAGGATCCCCATCTGGTGCCATTTGGGGCCCATCCGGCATCGCGCATCTCACACCTCGAGTACTTCGCACTCCTTCGTCCCCGTTGTCGTCTTTCCATTCTGTATACCGCATATTGGTCGCAGCTTGAGTTCTACATCTCCTCGACCTCTCCGTCGAATATATTACCTCACCTTCTTATACCGTCTTTCCCTTTCCCTACCTGCCAAGCCTCCTCTTATCGAGCCGCTATTGATCTCTGCGACTCATATTTTCCAGCTCGCCGCTCCCAGTACGCATCACACTCACTGAACACCTCATCTCTAGCCCACCGCGAACCCGTATCTGTCCATTCTTCCGCTCTGTATTGGCGTCGCGACGATCTGGTAGTGCTTCACCTGGACAGTTCCAAGCATCGGCAACATCTCTGCGACTACTTTATATCATTGCGCTGCGGCATAGCCTCACTGCGCGCGGCTGAGTATGGCCCCCCAGCCTGATCCGACGACGCTTCCCACGAGAGCATCCTCTCTAACTTACTGCGCCACAGGCTAGTCCGCAAGGTGCACTTGGATACCACATTCTCACGGCCCATTGATCCCATCCTCGAGACTTATACCGGCCTCAGACGGCTGAGTCCTCGCGGGAGCGTTGTTCTTGACGGCCCCAAGCGATCCTGTCACCCTTCCCATCGGGTCCTCTCTCCACACTTCTTCTAATTTGGTGGATCGTGCCTGAGCGGTTGTGTTGAAAAAGATGGACAATTCCCGGGGGAGATCTCCTTCAAGAGGCAATGCGCAGCACATAAGCCCTCAGCCTTCCCCAAACCATTTCTCCGGCATTGTACCAGGAGTAGACCCTTCGGTTCAGCAAGCTTTGACCACTGGCAAGTTCAATACCTCCAACAGCGTCTTCAACAACCCGTTCCTTGCTTCCCAGCAACCAGGCGGCCTCCGACCCAATTCGAACGAGCCCGGTTTCTATGACAATAGCCAATATCACCAGAACATCTATTCAGACAATCAATTCGGAGGGCAGGGTTTGGATCAGTCTTTCAACGACGATAGTTACTTGTATCAGGGCGAAAACATGCCCGGTGATTTCAACCAGACCTATTCCTTGAATCAGCCTTTCGACATGAACCCTCAGAACAACATAAATCCGGCAGAGTTGAGCAAAGTTTCTTCACCCCAGGATCATCAGTCACCAAATCTGCAACCGCCAGAGAATTATTCGTCCCAACCAGGTTCGCCTGCTTCGACAAACGGCCAGTTCTACACCCCCCAGCATTCAAGAAACGCATCGCTTGACCCTTCCAGTGCCTATTCTGGCTTGAGTTTCCAACAGCACCGGAGAGCGCCATCAGAGCATAGCGACGTCTCGTCCGCGAACCATTCCCCCTACCTTGCTCATACAGAATTACACAACCCGGGAGTGGATATCAATCACTCGCCGTATCTTCCCGCACAGCCGGACACCAGCAATGCGTTCGGTATGGAAAGCTTTAGCTTAGGTGACCAAGCCCCGTACCGGTCTCCCAGGCTGATGCCAAACATGGAAGCCAACCAACAGGGCCTCGGAATGGATGGAGGTGGCTTACGTCTAAGCCAATCTTTGGGAATCCCCGTGCCTGACGTGTATACCACACAAGCCCCCCAGTATCAGCCGCCTGTCGTTCCGAGCAACCATATGCGGAATACTTCGGTCGTCTCGGACATTGGCCAGGCCGACCAATTCCAACCTCCAACAATTAATATCGAACCTGCCCCGGTTTCGAGGCAACAAAGCTTTGGACCGCAGGGCGAGGCGACAGAGGGTGCTTTGAGTCCCCCTTCGAACAACAGTATGTTATTCACCTCTCAACTGACGTGGCTAAGAAACGCTGACTCGAGATTTAGGAGGTCGTAATCGAAGCAAATCCGATGTCACATTCACACGGCCTTTGTCGAGGTCGAGTTCGCCTGGGCTCACTGCGACTAACGCCAATCGCAACAGTCTCTCTGTCCGATCTAGCACTCCTGAAAGAGGCCAATCTCTGTCTCGGGAATCATCTCCTGGACCGGGCGTGCAATCCGGACGCATTGACAAGAACCGCCGAGCTAGTACCTCCTCGATGGGTCAAAGCAGGGATTACATTCTAGATCTCGCCGATCCTACCAGACCGAATGCTTCTCCGTCCGGATCAAACACAAGAGTCCAAAAACATCCAGCGACGTTCCAATGCAATCTCTGTCCGAAACGCTTTACTCGAGCTTACAATCTGCGATCCCATCTGCGAACGCATACCGATGAACGACCTTTCGTGTGTACAGTCTGTGGGAAGGCGTTTGCGAGACAACATGATCGGAAGCGCCATGAAGGGTTACATAGTGGAGAGAAGAAGTTCGTCTGCAAAGGCGAACTTCACTCTACACCAGGCCAGCATTGGGGATGCGGAAGACGGTTTGCCAGAGCAGACGCTCTAGGCAGGCATTTCCGCAGTGAAGCTGGACGGATATGTATCAAACCCCTTCTTGAAGAGGAGAAAGCAGAGCGACAGAACAGAGCGATGATGGAGCAGCAGCAACAGCAACAGGCACACTTTGCCCAGCAGGGCGGGCTACAACCCGTCCCTCAGCCAATGATAATTGGCATGGACCCTACCACAGGTGCTGGTGGGTTCGCTTTACCCGCCGCGCTCCTGCAACAATATCCTGCATTGCAGAATATCGATTGGTCGCAAATTTCAACCGTCGACGATCAAGGAGATCTCAGCGACGTTGGTGGTATGGGGAGAGCGAGCTTCGATGCATCGAGCGGTGGAGAGTATTATGATGAGGACATATCTGATGGGTATGTCAGTGGCAACGGGATGGACTTTGCGAACCCAGGGGCACAGCAGATGTACATGGGGAGCTGAGTACACGATTGAGGTTTCTTTGATGCTACTGCCTGCGACTTGGCGCTTTCGATGATATCCCTGCTTTTGTTTCTGTTTTCCCTTCTCTTTTTGGCTGACCTGATAGCCAGGAACTGGTTTTGGACGTTTGATAGACTCATTTGTTTTCATGATCTTGATGATAACGGCGGACGGTAACAGGGAGAGAGCGGAGGGCTTTGGGTAAGCCCAGAGATACCACCCCTGTAATGATGTCAATGAAATGATGCAAGTCAACGTGCTCTCAAAGATAGACGACCGCCCTCAGACTACGCTGTGCTGGAAGCGTGTCTGTGCCAAAACCTTGACAATGGCGCATGATGAAGACAGTAAGAACCCGGACAGAGACGACATGTTGACTGAGTAGTTTGCTCTGGGTTTCTCATCTGAAGGCTACCTCTTTGACAGTTAGGGAGAGGAGCAGCTTGCCAACAATGGCGCTGTTAAATCGATAAATAGACATTTGGTGAATACAGAGTGCGTCCGCCAAATACCAGAGCAGGTATTTTTGGGTTAAACTGGTTTCAAAGCCTCATGAGCAAACCGAAGACATCCTGGTGGTGCTGAGGGTGCTTGGGTGGACGTCCAAGTCCGGTAGAGCGCGGCAAGGCTGGACAAGGCTGCCAAGGCGCTAAGCCCTCCCATGGAACGAACTGTCAACCCCATCTCCTCTACAAGGTATCTCACCCATTCCGCACCATTAACATCGCAACAGTGTGCTCACCCGTCTTCACTGCGGGTGCTGCAGAAAGATTGGTGAGCACACTGTCGTTAGTGCCAAGCGATGGCTTCCACAACATTTTCAACGCTCTGCAGTAGTGATACCACCGAGATGGTTGATATCACACCTCTACTGCAACTCGCACATCTTCCCAACCGCGACCATCGCTGTGGATCGTTCAGTCCTCAGCCGCGATGGGACGCACAAATTCGAGAAAGGCTGCTCGTCATGCCCGCATCACCCAAGACTTCTTTGATCAGGTTCCGGAAACATCTACTGGAGATTCAGCCAAGCCTTTGGCATCCACGTCGCCCTCTACAACTTCTTCTCAAGGCGAGGGTGAAAAAGCGGTTGACGATTCCGTCAACACTGCGAGGGTCATAAAGCCTGGTCTCTTGTGTGAAACCTTCCAAGCCCTTGATCTGAAAGACGATTACAGACAAGTTGTACGGTTCTCCCCTCCTTCCCCAGAGGGGACAACGCCCGTTTCAGATCTGCCCATACTGACATAACTCTCACTTTCAGGCCTGCTTACTTGGAGAGCGTATCTACCGCACTTTCGAGAGGAATCAGGAAGCTGCCAGAGATCTCCTACGTCACCTCTTTACCACTGCTTACTTGACTGTCGACGAGTCGACTGGCAAGAGAGTGTGGCGCATTGACTTGGACATCAAAAGAGAGATCATCAAAGCCATCCGCGCCTCCAAATTCATCGGCCTCTTCACCAGTCCCATACAACCCAAATACATCGATCTCCCTCCCGATGAGATTGAGTTTGTCATCAAAGCAAAGCACCCTCTGAAGGAATTCGACGTGATTGGCATCATTGTCGACTACTTTCTTGAATGGTCGGTTGAGTGTGCAAATTTCCTTCGCCTTCACCCAGATCTCAAAAACCTCGACATTTCTCTGGTACAATACGCTGAGCGACACGCTTCTTTTGTCTGCATCGGCATCATAGAGATCGCTGCTGCTATCAGAACTGAAAAGTCTATTGACCTTGACCCTCGCCCAATCGAATACTTCATGGCCGCTAGATTTGACAAGATGGCTGGTGAACAGAACCTCTTCATCCAGGAGAAGCAACAGAAGCCTGCTGCCAAGAACAAGGGTGAAGACAAAGTGGAGGCTGAACTCGTCGAGGACAAACAAGATGTCAACAAGCACATCACCAAGATAGAGCACGCTGCCGAAGGTGCCAAAGAGGAAGATATCAACAAGGATAACGCTGCCACCACGGGCACTGCTGCTGAATCCACTCCAACCACGATGGAATCCTCTGACGAAGCCGCCAAAGACAATCATGTCAACAAAGACACCATCACTACTGCTGCTAGCGCTTCCGCTACCTGTTCCAACATTGCTATCACCTCTGATGACCCCGTTTCTGCTGTGACCGCTGGTACTCGAGGCCTTTCCATCAAGGACCCGGGCGCAGGGCATGACGATCCGTGGGGTCTTCGCACTCGTCGTTCGCGACGCCCTGCTGCATCTGTCGTCCACAACGATATCTACACCGATACCGATGGTATTACCTCTGCTGGCGATCCATTCCCCAACCAGGATCCACGCACTCGTCGCTGCGAAAGACTCCGTGCGCGTGCACGCATTGCCAACGCCGGTGCTACTACTTCTCCCATGACCGCCGCCGATGCGTCTGGTACTGCCACTCCTGCTGGTCCTCGCGCTGGTCGCCGCTGTGCTTCCGCTTCTACTGCCGGGCCTAACAACGCTTCCGCCCTCCCACGCGATACTCCTCCCCAGCACCGCGCCAAGGACCAACTGTACAAGGAGCTAGAGGATCTCGTCAACACTAATTTCCCCTCTGCTCAAGCCCGCCGTGCCGCATTCGCGCAGGCTAGACAGCGCCTTCTCCGATCCGAGACTGTGGCGGTTGCGCGAGGTGAGCAACCACTGCGTGCCACTGCCACACGCGCGACTCAGGAGGCATTGACCCTCGGAATTGACGATGCCCTCAACGCTGTTCGCCAGCGACGTGCCGCAGAGGCAGCTAGGATGAGGGCCACCGGAGAGGGAACCGAGGCGAATGCGCGTGCCAGAGAGCAAGGATTCGGGTTCGACATTGGTGGAATGTCTGGCTGGACGGGGGAGTTGGAGGCCATGCAAATCCAAGCCCTTCAACGCAAGAAGGACCAGGTGGCCAAGAAGCAGGCTGGAAAGGATGCGGAGAAAGATGGTGATGATAACAAAGAGAAGTGAGAGGTTGGCTTGTCAAGGCAATTTCCTTACACGTCGTGTGGCTGAGAGCCCGGAGGTGACATGATGGCAAGGCAAGGGAGGTTCGCTTACATATTGTGTGCTTGATTGCCCGGCATCGACATTGTGGCTTGGGAAGGCGGGATCCGCACAGGCGTCGTTCGGTTGAATGGCAGGCATTCATCACAACAGCCAGCCTGTTTTGAGTACATAACCATGATACCCACCAGAGATCTGCTTACCAGATCTGCTCACCCGTCGGGGGTTGAGCAAATGCACTGCAGAGACAGTGCCATGAAGCAAAATTCACATTGTCCTGCTTCCTTTGGCCCCTTTCGTCATTGGTGTTGTGTGGATCCCGCGGTCGCTAGTGCTAACGATGATTACGACGATGAGGCCGGCGACAATTATGGCGAAGAGGCTGACGATGATGATAATGACGACGGCGACGGCGACGACAGAGAGAATGCGCATAGCGCGCTCTCGACATATCGAACCCGGCCACCACCTTCGCCAGCCTGTTCCCGTCTCTATCTCTGTCCCTATCTGTGTCTCTATATCTCTTTTTCTCACACTCTCTAAACTCCCATTGGCCCTCGTGGAGGACATCCTCTGATTCTCTCTCAAGTCCCTAGCTTACTCTGTGCGTATCTATACAACACGCATGCAAATAGTTTATCTACACACCTACGTGGGACACACCCGGTATATATAGTATGCGCCTGCAGAAACAACGGAAGAAAGGGGAGGAAACGCCCGCGCTTTGATCAGTGGAGTGAGTCCGTGCTGTATTCATGCCGAGTTCGTGAGACTCTCTCTCTCGCTCCCTCTTCATCTATCTAACCTGTCTAGCCATTGGTCGATCTGTCCGTATACGGATGGAAGGAGGAGAACTTGCTTGTTGTACAGTCTCTGCGATCTATCCGGGTGCTCTCAATGTACACATGCCAAAAAATGTCAGACATTTCAAACTAATCCGGGCGCTGTGGGTCGTTGTGTGAACACATAAGAATGCAAAGGTTAAGAAGTACTGAAGACAAAGAAGCCGAGGAAGCGAGACTTTTGAGCATAATTCGAACAGTTGATCCCTGGGGTGCTGGATATACGTATAGCCCTCATCGTAGCCTGGGTTGAGGAGTTTGCTGTTCTTTCTTGCGTTCAGGTCCCACGTGCATGGCTTCTGTAGTTGCGGTGCTTTCAAGCAAATAGGGTTTGAGGTCGCCGACCATGCAGAAAGTGGTTGTGGTGGCAATTGTCACGGTAACGGGGCCCAAGGAGAAAGCGATGGAGAGCTGCGGTGGGAGATGTTGCGGTCACGAATCGTCCTGCGCCGTTTAGGGCTTCATCCACATGACTCGTCGAAGATGGGCCTGGGAACAGCCGATTGCAAAGCAAATATTTAAGCATCTTCTCGGACGTGTTTCTCTTTGTCAATCTCCACCGACTCGCCAGGTGGTGTGGAGAGCACACTCGACGATTTGTACTCTCTAGGAGGCGCCGAGACGGTCGACGACGGCGGAGGAGGGACGTATCCAGTTGAGAGACGTGGGAAGCAAAATCCTGGGTGAAAGACTGTTTGGACGAGGGTGGCGAACACAACCATGCTAAATGTGATAGTTTAGCAATTAGTCACTGGGTTCCATGAAATAGGTTCCTGGGGTAATGGGATGGGAAGTATGGGGATATCATGGAAATGACGAGGAGAGCAATGCAAGGGAGACGCGACACATACCATCCATCAAGCGCAATGAAAGCAGGCTCAAACTGCATCACCGGATTCGCCCATCCACCGGCCATCTCAACAATCCGATAGATACATCGAATCACAATCGCTGCATACGCGAGGATGAATCCGTGCACAAACAGCCGGAATTTCCTGTCTCTCAGGAAACCCGTGGCCTCGGCTGAAAGTGGCACTTCGTGGGCTCGCCAGCGACGGAAGACGTACCATGCCCCAGCTACACCGAAGAAGATCAAGGTGACCACTTGCCAGGCGATACCCGCCATCATCAGGTTGTCACCGATGTCTTGTTGGGATTGGTTGTCGTTGGCGGTAGCGGCCATGCCACCACCAATTGCCTGAATCACTAGTGATACGAGGTCTCCGGTGATGAAGATCCATGTGTACCAGTTTGGTTTGATCTTGGAATACTCTGGTCCGAATGTCAGAGTTATGTGCTTGAGGACCAGGTAGATGGCGGCAGAGTTGAACGCAGGACCCAGGATCAGGCAGCAAATCTGGATCTGGAAACCGATCTCGTTGAACGGGTTGCTGTGCAGGATCACACGGCCAACGTAGCCGAGCGATTGATCAACGCAGGCCAACAACATGGCAATCAGATACGTCCATGTCTTGTAGCGGATGCCAAAAAGGAGTTGGAGGGCACCACACATGGCGAAGAAAGCCACGAAGAAGGCATTTGCACCGATCGAGGGATAATAGCCGTAGATTGAGTGCTCAACTGGACACCGGGGTGTGACTTCGGTGCAGTTAGCGAGGGGCAAGTAGTAAGTTGAGTTGCCGTTGTTGGCCATTCTTCAGGAAATGGTCGAAGACAGGAGTACAAGAAGACAAGGAATGATGGAAATGGAGTGGGAATATGCAGGGTTAGAGGAGATAAAGGTATATAAATTCATACACCTCGATGTACCCAAGGAACCATTTGACGGATTAATCCTCAGGCACCAACGAAACCAAGACTGACGACACGCGAAGTCTGCGAAACAAGGCTCTGGAATTGCCAGAGATGCGAATACGAAAGATTCGAACATGGGAATCCGCCCACGTCGCAAGCATGACCGTCAAAGCCAGAGGCAGGATGAGAGGACCGCCCGTGTGGATACATGAGGGCTGTTTCGAGATCCAGACATGTGGTCTTGGTCGCCCAACTCGTGTTTTATCGACGTCTGCCATGCGGCTGGGCGATGACAACTATGACTGAATGGCCATGCAAAGGCTCGAGCAAGGCACTCTAGCTGAGACTTCGCTCGTGAAGAGTATTGGGCGCCGTGGTGTGACCTCGCAAGCTGAACCCGAAAGTGGTTAAGACGAGATGCGAAGCGGGACAAGGCTGTACCCACCAGCCGAGCGACGTAGAAACCAGGCAACGGCGCGGCAAGCGTTCTCCGTGTCTACTTGGTACGCTCAAAGCAACTCACCAAGGGCGTCGGGCCCATTCTGCGGGTTGTACGAGGATAATCGCTACGGAGTAAGAAGCGCCTCTTTAGCGAGCATGAATAATTCGGGTCGCAGTCAAGGACGACACGAGGAAGTTGGAATGACGTCGGAAGTCGGAAGAATATTTCCTCCGTTGCCGAGGCTCTGACGAGACGCGACACAATTATCCGCCGTAGCCCAGTTTGCGCAGGCCCATAGCTGGCCATGATAGCTACTGTACGGAGTAGTTCGCCAGAATGCCATCTCGCCATGTGCCGAGTACCTCGAAACCTCTTTTACTCTACCGGCACCGAAGCGGAGTCCTTCTCTTGTCGCTGAGATGGAATGAGACCTCTTCGATTACACGGCTTTCTGTGTCTTTCTGCCTCTCTGGTTCTATACCCAGCCAAAATCCATGTCCGTCGAAGTCGAAAGACTTGTGACTTTTGCAGATGCGTATTTCGTGTCGGAACCCGAGATACGAGCCCAACGAGACCCTCCCTGCAAGGGTCGATGAACTCCCGCAAACCTAAAAACATGACATATCCCCTGACCAGAATCAGCGAGGGCAAGCCCCAAAATAGGAGCGAAAGAGATGCAGCAGGGGAACAACCCAAAGGGAACAATGACTATACCACAGCTGCGGCGGCTCATTTCCCTCCTCCAGGGGTGCCATTTCTCGGCAGGTTTTCGATGTTGCTGTGTTTGATGGCTTCCTGACCCATTGCCTCTCCCTCCCCCCGGAGACCCTCCGGAGGCCAATGTGGACCACACCGGCACGAATAAACTGAACTAGGTGTTGAGTATATCAACAATGGAAAGGAGGACGTTGGAGCTCATCAAAAACGAGTCTTTCAAACACTCAAGGACTAGTTGATCTAGACATAGACGGCCAAAAACAACGTCCAGCAACATGCCCTGGGACTTGAAACAGGCTGCTCTCGAATTCCCCTTGCCAACTTGTCAATCCGACCCCGGCTTGGCAAACGACGATCGTCCAGTAAACACATCGAGGCTTCTGCGCGAAAGATTCATCAGGAGGAGGACGGCCTACAGTTAAGGCGGAGTGGCATGGCGACTACGACCTCATTTCCGACTTGATGTCAGTATGAGCAGATGCGGCGTGGGGACGGGAGCGTTTGAGGTGCATGCTGATGCTATTACAGGGTCTACAGTTGTTTTGTTTGCCATCTGTCGCAATGGCCGAGGTTGACAGCTGTCAGCACTTTCTCTTTACTACTGACAGCAGAAGCAGAGATTTCAAACTTGCGGCATGGCAAGGTGCTCATCAAAACGCGCTCCCTCGACCTGGCAGGAATGAGCTCCTCATTCCTCAGCCTTTCGACACTCGGCAGGCCACCTCAATCCCACAGCCCCTTCACCGATATCTCCCTCCTCCCCCGAAATGATTGACAGACTTTTGATATGTTTTTTATCTTCGGCTATGGTGCAAGGGATAAAGAATGATTTGGCACGTTCAACAAGGGTAATGGAATGCGCAGTCCGCTATTAGTCTAACTTTGTTTGAAGCATTACGGGTTTGCAGGACCGGTTCCACGTCGATAGTATGGAGTCATCAAAGTCTCAGCAAGGGGGTACACCACAAGAATGTGCTGGATGCTGCCTAAGTGTTTGGCGATGGCTCGCCATGTTGCACGAGCGGTCCCTGCTTCACTTTGCTGTCGCTCGGGAATGTGGTCCATGCGTAGACAGCTGAGATTCTCCCTGAACTCCTTCCGAACTGATATTGTAGGACGAAACCTTTCCTGCATGCTACTCCGTTTGTCCCTAAGTTCCCACAGCCTTTGCTCTCTTTGGTTTCTCGGATAGACCTGCGGCAAGGCTTCCTGCTTCGCCTGACCAAAATGGACCAATATATGCCCCTTGCTACCGACATTGGAATAAGTGACCATATGGATGATTTCGAGCTCCCAAACATCGACCTGGAAAAGATCCCTGCACAGCACTTGCCCAAGTGGTGTCGATTGCTCGGCTGGCGGACGTCCTTAAGATGGGAGGTCCCATCGAAATGGAGTCCCTCGACAACAGCCGACCTACCTAACGCAAAGAGAGCCGCCTCTCTCATTCTCGCTGGCATTGTGGTTGCACTCCCGCGGTTTCTGCGCCCAGGAGGTTTGAAAAGAAAGAAGAAACTACACCCAACTGCTTATTTGGATGCGTTGAGAGGCTGGGCGGCTCTTCTCGTCCTCCGATTTCACATGTTCTGGAACAGAACGTGGCTTTTAGAGCAGCCAGTCATCCGCGGTTTTCTCAACGGTCGAGCCATGGTTGAAGTATTTTTCGTCATCTCCGGATACGTTCTCAGTTACCGACTGCTCAAAATGATGCGCAATCAGCAGCACGACCTCCTGCGGGCTTTGGCCTCGTCGACATTTCGACGATGGTTTCGACTGTTCATTCCGACGGGCCTCGGCTCTTTGATCGTTGCCACTGCCTCATATCTCGGCTGGTGTCGAGGGGATCTCCATCAGGACTCTTTCCCTGCTCAAATGTGGGATTGGTTCTGGGATTTTGCCTGTACTACCAATCCTTTCGCTGATATCAAGGGCTGGTGGTATCCAAGCGTCTTCCGCACGAAATACCTCGATCCGATGTGGACTATCCCCGTCGAGTTCAGAGGAAGCATGGTGCTCTTTTCATTCTGTGCAGTCGCCGCTTTCTTATCTACAAGAGGTCGGAGGATCTGTTGTAGTATTCTGATACTTCTCTGTTACTTCTGGTGGACGATCTATGCTGCCCTGTTCCTGATCGGTCTGATGATCGCGGATCTTTCATTCGATCGCCACCCAGAACGCCTGTGCCCCGTGCCTCTTCCACAGCAACAGGACGACGAAGCATCATCGAGCCGCAGAGCCTGTCAGCAAATCCTCAACAAAGTCGGATGCAGTCTTCTTGTCGTTGTGGCACTGTTCTGCTTCGGAATTCCACAAGACGGATGGAGTTACCAAGGGCCCTTTCCATGGGACTATCTCAGCAAAGTCATACCGTGGTGGTATCCTATCGAGACGACCGAATACTTCTGGCTTAGTATTGGAGCCGCTCTTCTGGTTTTCGCTTTGGATAATTGCCGCATGCTTCAGATTCCTTTCGAACTGGGCTTCTCTCAGTATCTGGGAGACCTCTCTTTTGGTATCTACGTCATGCATGATATCGTCAACTGGTGCTTTTACGAACCTATTGTTGAACCTTGGCGTGCCGCACACCTTGGTGATGGTTACTGGTCAGGCCTCCCTGGGATTTTGATTACAACAACTGTGGTGC
The DNA here is from genome assembly GCF_000835475.1 of Cladophialophora bantiana CBS 173.52. NCBI lineage: Eukaryota > Fungi > Ascomycota > Eurotiomycetes > Chaetothyriales > Herpotrichiellaceae > Cladophialophora > Cladophialophora bantiana. The sequence goes on from NW_015971586.1 coordinate 1,032,058, forward strand.
TCTGGACTGCGGACTATTTCTCTAGGATTGATACCTGGGTTGTACGATTTGGCAGATGGTTAGAGTCGAAGACCTTTGTCAAGTGGGAAAACTAAGGGGATGTTGATTGACACAAGTTCAAATAATGAGGCTTCCATTGTCCTAAAGTGCAGCAATGCGGTGTGATACAAATCGTTTGGTGACTGGCCGCTTCTTCATTGGGATATTCCTTTGCGCTGGCATAAATCTGCCAGCAATTTATTAGGTTTCTTCAGATCCAGTGTGACCACGAAGCCTTTTGTATGGTGTCCAGATACTCCGTAATTTCAGATTTAGGAAGAATGCTTCTTCTGCCTCTCATACCCTGTGACCGAATCACGCATTTTGAGCAAAGTTTCATAATCAGACATAGTCAGATCTACGACCGGATCTTCCCTCCTGGGAGCAACAAGTGTTAAGACCTGTCCGTTAACGCGAGTTTGTGGTTCTACTCGCGCATCGCCTATCTTGATTCTTTATCTCCACCACTCGACGAGTATCTCTACCATGACACGAGATGGCCATTTATGCTGCTAACGTAGCACTCAACTGTACCTTTCCCTCTCCCTCTCGGCGTACCAGATAAGTAATATAAACTCGGTGGAATAAGTCAACAATGCGCCTCCCTCACGGTGGGAAAGGCCGGCCACCCCTGCCAAGCCTCAGCCTTGCAATTCAGACATCCCAACATCTTCTTTGGAGATGCTTATGGAGGAACTGAGGTTTAGGGTAGCCTCGGTGACGACGTCGGCAGGCCGACAAAATGAAAAACCAAACGAAGCCGTTGAGGAAGGAAGATCCGAATCTCGTCCAAGTGACATAGGAGTTGCAGGGAGGCGGAGAAGGGTAAGCAGCTGAAGAATCAGAAGGAACGATGTTCGGTGTGCTCACCGGGGAATGGCATCAAGATAACTGGGTTTTCCAGGGAGAATTGAGCCCTATTTTACGTCCGTAATGGAAGAAGGCTTGTTTCCACATCCTGCTTAGGAGCCGGACAACGAGACCACCCGTTCACGCGACAACCATCTCCAGGATCTCCATGACCTGCTCTTTCTCCGTGATAGGCTGTGCGTTCGTCTGGATCCAGTGATCCTTGAGACTATTCTGCGCCAACCCATCCAGCTTATCCCTCCCAACGCCCACCTCCTTCAACGTTCGCGGCATCCCCAGGTCTCTGAATATCACGTCCAGAACATCCCCCAGGTCGAGCTTCTCGAGGCTCTCCTCCCCGGAACCATACTTCGCTTCCAATAAGGCCTTCACAACCGGCGAGCGGAGCAATACCTGTTTGCAATAAGCCTGTCTTTCAACATTTGCGCCAACTTTCTCGTTCCATTTGCAGACCGCAGGCAACATGATACAGCTGGTTTCTCCGTGGCCCACGCCCAAGGGTCCCAACTGATGGCCAATGGCATGGCTTGCTCCCAGAGGCACACCGCTCCCCACGGCACTCATGGCTTGGATCACACCTCGCATTGCCTCGAACCTGGCATCCAGATCGTCTGGGTCTTTGTGTGTTTGGATCAAGGCCGGTACCAATTTCAGCAAGCCCTTTTCGGCCTCGCTGTCACCTTTTTCGTTCGACAGCAGGCTGCATAGCGTTTCAACGCAGTGGTCCACTGCCCTAACCCCTGTACTCAACCAAATCCGTTCCGGGGTGGTAGTCGTGAGCTCTGGATCAAGCACCACCAGGCTTGGGTTCCTGGTTGGGGGCTCGAAGAGACATTTCTGGTTACTACCGTCATCCCTCGTCACGCCCGCAATCGACTGATACTCTCCACCGGATAAACTGGTTGGAATGGCGATGTGACGGATCGCCGGGTCCTTGAATGTCTTCTTCCCTTCGGCCAGTAATTTCTCCATCTCTTCGGACGTGGTGATATCATTGGCGAGCATCCAGGCGATCACCTTCGCTGCATCAGTAAGCGATCCTGCGCCTAGAGTAATGATTGAGTCAGGGCTCTTTTTCCCCGCGTCAGCCGCGATCTCAAGCACTTCATTCCAATGCGTGTGTGGGGTCATGCCGATCCTCACCCCCACGACTTTGTCGTCCAGGGCATCTTGAAGCCGTTTGAGCGCATTAGTATTTTTCGACAGCGAGTTAGAGGCGATTATGTAGGGGCGGCTGGCTCTGAGTGTGTTCTCGAGATGGTAAGCACAGGCTTCGTCGAAGCGGAGGCCCCAGGTGATGTATGGGACGTCACGGTCGTCAAAAGCGGGCTCGAGGTGGTCAATGCCGAATGAGAACGTCATCTTCGCAGTGGAAATGACTCTGTCTTCATCAGGAGCCAGGCAGGCCCTTGGGGTTTCTAGAGCGTCTCGGGACCGGTCACGTCAGAAGCAGGTCAAATAGTTCTCACGAGCAGAGGAGGAATGATTTAAAAATTATGGAGGGTTGAGAGAGGTCAGTCATGGGTTGGAGAAGTGTGGAGATTCGAGCAAGCGGGGTATCGACAAGGCTGACGGAGGCAGGGAGCATCCGCATGAGATCCTCTTCACCAATGGAGTAAAAAGAGTTGAAGGAGCATAGAAGGAAAGGAAGGCCGATGTGGGACGCTGAGACTGGTGTTGGTCAATAATCCAAGAACGGCACGATGAGTGTTGACAAGGAGATTGTTTGGCACGAGAATCATCCACAACATGTACGGCCACATTCTTTGCGTCTCATAGGCAGTCAAGGACGTCGTTCATCCAGCAGAGTCAAACAATCTTTTGGAGTTATTGACATTCGTGTATCAATTCTCTTCAATATGGCTGTCTGGCTCGGATAAGTCCGCATGAGTCTTAGCTGGCCATCGCTCGTCCCGGACCGGTGTTCTCGACTTTGTTTCTTTTGATTTTGATACCCCCTAAAATGTCAATGTTCGTTGGTCTTGTTGTTGTTTCCCTGCCTCACAGGCAGTTCACCAGCATAGCAAAGCGAAGCAAATCTGCATTGGTGCATGCCTTGGAAATAACTTTTCGATCGACCTCGGAGAAGTCGTGACAGGGAAAACGCCGCTTGTGAGAACAAACTCGAGGCGAACCAGACGCTTAATCGAAGAGACCGAAACCCATATCCTCGTCGGACTCTTCCTTCTCTGTTGACGCAGTGTTAGCGAATGTTCACATCTCGCGAGCTGCGGGGATAAGTAAAATCTTGCGATGTCGAGACGTACCCTCTTCCTTTTTCTCTTCTTCCTTAGGCGCCTCGTCAGCTGCAGCTGCGCCGCCGGCAGCACCTCCAGCGGCAGGAGCAGCGGCCGCGGCTCCACCGCCCGAGCCAACGTTGAGAAGCATATCCTTCACATCCTTTCCTTCGAGTGCCTTTGCGAACAGAGTAGCCCAGATGGGTTCGACGTCGGCGACACCAGCGGCTTTGATGAGGGTGTTGAGTTTATCGGCCTACAAAGCAGAGCACAAGGCGTCAGTCTCTCATGTTCCACGTCCCTTCAATCGAATTTCGGAATGTTCAGAGCGGGGGGTTTCGTACTGTAATTTCAATGCCGTCGTCGGCAAGGATGAGAGCGGCGTAAGCGCTGGCGAGCTCGGCGGTGGACATCTTGTCGATTTTGCAGAGAGACACTGTCTAATTGAAATCGGAAGGTTGATGTCGATAAGTTGTAGTTGCGTGCAATTTCTCGAAATCGCAGGGCCAAACACCCGGAATTTCGTTGTGGGATCGAAATGCCAAGACCCAAGTTTGCTGTGTTGCACCTAACCCGTTTTGGGCTAACAATGCTGCCGCCCTATGTCCCCTACCCGGTACCGGCAGCCGTGCTACATGGGGCAAGATGGGACAGCTGAAGACGTCTTGGCACCGGCCTCGGCGGTTAGTTGCAAGACCCCCAGGCCTTATCGCGAGTTTCGTGCGCGTTCGTGTGTCTATCCTGGATATACAAGAGTCTCCCCTTCCGAACCAATCTAGCCAAACATAAAAGTTGGTGCGCATTTCCAACACAATACGGATTCGGCAATTGAGCACGAGGACCACCCCGGTCGGGTGGGTCTGCGTTGCCGCATGAGATTTCCTCTTTCAGCCTTGCCTGTCTTGACCAGAGACGCAACTCCACGGTATTCAGAATGGATATACTCCGTTCTTTGCGTCAAGGTCAAGGCAGGGAAGACCACGAGTTCGACAATGCCTGTCAAAAGTGGCTCTACAAGTTGTATCTAAAGGCGGAGCCTCCTGTCGTCCATGATCCTCGCAGCACCCATCCTCGTCCTTTGCCCCTGGGAAAGCTCAGCGAACTTGAGCCAAAACTATTTTTCCCTCGCTCAGCGATTATTGAGCTTGTTACCAGAGACATGTTGCGTGAATTGACGGAGTGCGCATGTCGGAGCTGTGTATTAGAAAGGGCGACTCCAGCAGAAGGCTACAGTGGTGGACAAAGGACCAGGATCATCGATGCAGTTATGGCTCCAAGGGACGAGCCCAAGATTATCGTTGCGGTACTACTCTATACGGATCAGGTCTCTCAACTTTACCGACTATATAAGACATTGCTTTCCGATGAGGGTATTGACGCCCTTGACGGTAAGGAGGACATTGCTGAAGATGTTAAGGAGAGAATCCGACACGCGAAGGCCATGTTCAAGCCGGAGCGAATTTCACTCGATCACCCAGCCCGAAACTTCCCTTCAGGTACTCGTCTGCCATTTTTGAGGGAAGACGCGGCCAAGAGCGGATCATTTGGAACGGTCTCTAAGGTAGAAGTGCATCCGGAGTACATTGACGACGATGTCAAGGAGTTGATTAAGGAATACGCCGGAGAACCATTGGCCCAACCTTCAGCAGATCAGAAAGTGAGTGCATTTGATCGTTCGTGAGCTTTTTGATCACAAGACCCCTTGACTAATGTGGCGCAGTTCTTCATTGCACGAAAAATGATCCAAGGGATAAGGGGACAAACCCTTGAAAACTCCGTTCAAATGGAGCGAGACTTTCTCGATGTGATCCGTCAGCAGAAAGAAGGCAAAGCAAACTTGATAGATTTGATTGCTTTCTACACTTTTGGAGACGAAATCAACATGCTCTTTCCTTATGTGGAGCTGAACCTCCATGATTTACTGTATCATGGTCAGCTTCCACGAAATTATGACACCCACAAACAATTTCCTGACGATTGGATCAGTTCAGGTGTTAGAGGCATGGCTCAAGGCTTGTGCACAATTCACCATCCGCAAATTGCCGTGGGTAATGACAGGGAAATCGTTGGGTTTCACTTTGATCTCAAACCGAGGAACGTCCTCATCACCTGGGACGGGATATTCAAAATTACTGACTTTGGCCAAGCGCTTATTAAGGTTGTCCGCATTGGAATAGACCAACACGGAGAGGATGGCTATCGTGGAGGGGATCCGGAATACGCTCCTCCTGAGTCGATGCCGACTCGTCACCTCGTCGAATCTCGTTATGCGAGCCATACCAGCCCTACGACAAATGGGCGCCCTGGCTCTCGCGATCTCTTCAAATATGACATCTGGTCTCTAGCTTGCATCATGGTCCAATTATACACCTATCTATGCCTTGGTAAAGTTGAATCCGTGGTAAGGTTCGACGAGGATCGCAGAATCCGTGTTCCTGGAAGCGAAGTGACCCCATATCACATCGACGGAATGGACGGACCGGAGCTCAATCCGGCGGTGGCCACGCAACTTGACAAGATCTTGGCTTACAGCTTGAGTATCGAATCGCCAGCTTTACACACGTACATGGAAGGGCTTGTTACGACAATGTCCCAAATGTTCGAAATCAATCCATCCGGCCGACCTACGTCTAGTGAAGTCGCGGAGCGCCTTACGGTGCTTGTGAATGATTATCTAGCAGCGAGGAACGACCCAAGCGGTGTACTTCTGGCGGCCAACAACGACGATCTTCGAGACATCCCTAAAAGCTATGTCGAGGTTGCAATGGATACAAACGGCACCTCTTTCGTAGCATTGGAAGGTGTTCGCATTGCAGGTCTTGATTCTCCTCAGAATGCGGGACTCCCATGCAGACTGAGACTGTTTCACCAGAAGGGTGGGTTTTGGATAAAGATCTGGTTCAAGAGAGCCTTCAAACTGGAGATCGTGTCCAAAAGGTTACCCGAGGAAGAAGTTCGATTGATTCATTCAGCGCTTCTTGATGGCGGAGACCGTGGTCACTGTCGAATTTTGAGGCTGGGCGCTGACGGGTTTGGGATAGACTTGTACTTTGAAAGTGGATTGGTCGACTTCCACGCGGCCATCGTCCAGTATATTCCTCAATCGTTTGGCATCGTCGGCGGCGGGCCTCAAGATGAGATGCGGCAATGCTACAGCTTGAGGCACCCTGTCACCGTCTCGGCGAGGCGAGAGTTCCCCAGAGACCTGTCAAAAATTCGGGACGGTATTGAGGCGACTTCGGTTCAAAACTGGATTTCAGTTCAAAAGTGGAAAGCACGACGACTGACTTACGTGGATGGGAGACATGGACCTCAGCGTGATATCGGGCTCAGGCTCATGATATTCTTCCATGACCCTGCGGCGGTCTTGCAAATACCGCTCAAATCACGCCTGGGCAAAGTAGAAGTGGAACGTCGAGGCGCTACTACCGTGATGACATTCCGCGGTCTCTCCAGGGAGAAGTTCTTCACATACGTGGAAAAGCTCGAGAGCGGGATGGATCGTCATCTTCTGTTGCCGATTGGATCGGCACACTATCCTGTGGGCAATGCTTACAGGCTGGGGGACAATAACACTTGGGAAGTGAGACTTGAGACGAAATATGAAGAAGGCGAGATCCCTTCAGTTCAGGGGGAGCGTTCCAGAGCTAACTAGAGTCCTACAGTTGTCTCAGACATTGAGGCCCTCATTCAAGCAGCACGGGATGGCGGGGAGAAGATATCCTGGATCGATCCTGCCGCAGGCCCGAGACGTATCTCTGACCGAAGCCGCAGTTCCACAAGCAGGAGTTAGCTGCTCTCTCTCTGACCGTCCGCAAGAGGCATGGTCAGACGATGTTAGTGAAGACGGTTGTGTTTGGATTCGCTGCCCTGCCGACTTTCCTCCTTCCCAGAATTTCGCAGATAAACAGGACCGAGAGAGCGAGTAGGATCAGTGGGAAGGCTATAATGACCCAGAGCCACACGTCCATGCTTGCCACGATGTGGAAATTTCTGTCTTCGTCCACCGAGACGTAACCCATCTGCAAAAAGTCCTGGTTCTGGGTTAGCGAGACAAACAACACACCCGGAGGATTGAGAGAATCCTACAGCAGCGAATGAGGCGGGCACGTATATCAAGGCCACCACTGTGAGCACCTTGACTATACGGGCTTCGTGAGAGCTTTTCAGCGTAAGTTCTACCACTGCCCCTGTGCTAGTGCTTGTCGCATTTGCGATTCTGTTGTTGAGCTCCGAGTTTCGGAAAGCAATGATATCCCGCAACTTCTAATCTTCAGCGGTAGGTCCAGAGCAGATGCGACTGGGGACGTCCACCAACCTGGCGTGACAAGTTGTTTCCACGCGCCAACAATGACTCTGTCAATTGTCGGAGAAAGTCATACTGAAGCTGCACGGTTTCGGCGAAGATAAGAAACGCATCGCGACGCTCTGCACTCTCGTACCTGCGCGCGGCGTCCATCATGGAGTGTATGATCCTAGAGTTCAGGCCCAGCATGTGCGATATTCTCAACAGCTGGTCTACGAGGTGCGTAAGTTCCTTCATGGAACTTACGCATTGTTGAACCTTTTTGGAATCGCCGGCCGTCTCGGTCTCGATTGAAAACATAACCAGCTCATCGAACTTACAACCCAATCATCAACGCCACACAACTCTGGTCTGGGGGCCGGGAAACACTCACCAGCTTGGTTATCTGCTCGTCATAATAGTTTAAAGCCTGCCGCCACTCCTCTGTCCCGCACGATATGCAGACCTTTTGCACTCCCAGCCACTCTGCCACTGTCGATGCTCGAGACTCTGCAGAGGTGTTGAAATTGTGCTTCAGGAGATTCGTCACCTGGAGAGGCGCCCTGATGAGTATATTTGTGCTCGTCTGCGTTGTGCACGAGAAGTTCTGATAGACGAGGGCCTGACGAATGGTCCATGGGTGTTGGGCAGTCCCGTCATCATGCTGTATATACTTCCACAGAAAGCAAGTTTCTAGCACGAACACCCAAGAATCAGTATTTTGATATCCTCCTTCTCTCCTCCCAGTCTCTCGTTGGCTGGTTTACCTACCTAGGCCCTGACGTTCGTGAAGGCCGTTGAAGTGCTCCTGGATGTCATATGCGGCGAAGCCTTCGTCTCGAGCAAACCCTTTCTCGCCGAACGCGGTCAAATGTTTCAGGAAGGCGGGAAACGCGTGGACATGTCGCAGTATGGAGCGCATGCTCGTCTCCGACAGCATCAGCCGTCCCCAGCCGAACGTGGGATTCAGGAGACTATTAAAACGGGGTGTCAGCGTTGGTGGAGGGGGGGGGGGGCCTGTTTCTTCCATTCCATGATACTGGCCGGATGGACGTACAAGAATGTAGATTTCGGCGATGATGGCACGGCCCCGGGGAAGGAAACAGGGCTCTCGGTCTTGTCGATGTCGTGTGAAGTCTTTTGACACCCGTTGTAAGTCCCTGTCTCCATTGCATTCCCGCCACGGAGGAGGGGGTGGCTGCAAACTCACATTGAGGTATTCAGCCACCGCGCAGTCATTCTCGAGCACGCAGCTTCTGAGCCCTGTGTTGTGACAAGACACATGGCCGTCAGTTCTGCCTATCTGCGTGCAAGCAAGTGACCAAGACCAGTACCCAAAGCCATAGCCATTTCCGTATCTGTTACATATGTGCTTGAGCGCACGTACCTGTGTCGTCGACCTCTCCCACCTGGACGCGAAAATACCCCGAGGTGGCTGGGCTGAAGATTCGCGGGGCCGCCTTGTCAAAGGCACTCTGGGCTTCCTCGATCGGTTGCTGCAACGCCAGCGTTGAAGGGGAGACATGTGCTTCAGGCCAAGGTAGAAGTTTCTCGCCCATCGTTGTTTTCCACCACTACTGGTCTCGAGACCACTGTGGGGGTGGGAGAGGAGATTGAAAAAGGGGCTCTAGAACGAATCTATAATACGTGGAGGCGAAGACACTGCAAAGGATAGAGATAAATATCAAAATAGTAAGAAGACATATAATTGAAAGCAGCGGCTGGCAGTTGGCGGGGGATTGAACGGGGAACAGGCTCGGGCTGGTGGGCTGCGGCCGGGGCAGATGGCAAGGCTGAATCTCGTCTGGACCGGGCTACTGGGCATACGACTTAGGTACTACAGGGAAACAAAATCCAAATCCCTTTGAGTACCTGGTACGAAGTAAGCCATTCAACCACTTATTTCGTTTAATTAACAGCTATAAGCGCCTCCTCCCCTTCCAGGAAATACACCGCCGCCTAAAACGCTCCTCCTTTCCACGGCTCGGTGAACGAGGGGAGTTTCACCACGCATCGACCAGCGTTACTCCCGAGCGCTGTTTGATCTCGCCGTGCTCAGTAACCGACAACTTCCTCGTCGCCGTGACCTCGTACATGGTGCTTGCCCCGACCTTGATGGGCTGATGAAACCCACATCAGTCTCGGTATCAATGAGACGGTGGACGGGGGAAGGCTGTAGTACAATCGACGACAGAGCTAACTTACTCTCCAGAGGTATTTGTTTCGCCCAAAGATGCCGTCCAGATATGCCACCAGTGCAGACGCACTGATGTTGTACTTGACCAGGCTGACTTGGTCCATCTCCGACTCCGTTGGGGGGCCTCAAGGGCCGAAAGCGAGGGATGATCTGTGGTTGGACGCTATGGACCGGCCACTGCTGCTGGCAACACGCATCAGGACATATAAGGAGATCTAGGATAGGATGGGAAGCGATTCGACATCGAGATGCAGAGGCAGATGCAGAATGAGGGATACATGGGTCGAATATACATACATAGCCCGATCATCCATCTGCCCACCCAGCCATGAACCACCCACGCACGCACCCTTTAAGAACAAACGTGTATGACTCTCAGGGTTTCCCTCCCTATCTACACCTGCCAGCGCATCCCCCGCCACAATCGCCTTTTGAGGCAGCGTGACTGGTGACAGGGTATCGACTGGACGACAGGTTCGCGGCCATCGGTTACACTAGCTTCCCAACTCCCGTCACTATCGACGCCAACTGTCTGGTTTGCGTGCAGGGCCCCTTAGTCCCGGGCAGAAGGCGCCGCGAAGGCACTAGCTACACAAGTAGTGAGGCTCAGCTGAGCCGTGCTTGGCCGTGTTCCGCATCGGTCGACGCCTCCTACAAAATTGGCGGGTGACTTGTATTAATCTGGATGATGGAATCATTGCCAGTGATATAGCATCCGAATGGCTGATGAGGCGGAATGGGCGGTGCTCATTATTATCTGTCGACTTGCTTGCTTATCTGTATTCTGTACAATCATTAATTTCATCTTCCAAACGCCCGTTCATAGACTGCGCCTCCGCCTCAGATACCGTTTGTGAAATGCCTGCCATGCATCCCCCAATCTGTGGCTGTAGTCGTGCCAGCGTTCCACCGGGTGGCTCCCACTATTGTTCACGAACAAACTTGATCCGCCTCCTAGCCAGTACAGGATTCCCACCTCGGAATTCTCGTCTCTCCTGTTGAATGCGATGTCGCGCCTTCTTCCAAACCGTCGGACTTGTTCCAAGCGCCAGTCGTACCCTTCCCATTTGTGGATCATCGGGCGGACGCCAGCATATTGAGTCAGACACCACCGCCAGAAAGGCGGCTCTTGGCTCGAGCCAAAGACCGCAAGATAATAGCAAGTTGCGAGGAGCATGACCCCGAAAGTCGTGGCGGGAAGGATCCAGCCTTGTAGCGCATCCTCCTCATCGAGAGCAACAGGGTAAGGGAATGTCAGATTCACGCGGGAGCCAGAGTCCGTGCAGGTCAAGGTCTTGCCGTCAGTCGAGTTGCTCCAAACCCCTTCCGTCGGAAATCCGTCTTGATCACGGTAAGGAGGTATGACGCTGAGGATGACAACCCACAGATTCGCCAACCCATACACAATGCAGAAGAATGCTGGCACGAATCGCCACCACCCCCGGCAGTTTCTCAATTTCAGATCCCATTCCCACCCGTTACTCCCTCCAAGCACATCCATTCCTGTTTCGCTGTTATGGTCCCTGCTGTTGACTTGCTCGAGGTGCCTTGTCCTCGACGGAAGTCTGAGAACGACAAAGCCCATGACCGTCAGGATGAAGCAGTGTGCGTACGTCTGGAGCATGCCCGGCATGCTGACTGACTCTAGGAGTGTTTTGATTGATGCCGATGCGCCAATGAGGGCAGTAGTCATGATGCCATGGAGTATGAGGCCTCCTCTCGGCGCGAGATACTGGTCCAGAGCTTCCTCGTGCCCCGCAGATGGCGAGTCGCTCTTCCAGAAATCCGACCATGGAAGAATATTACCCGACCCAATGCTTTGCTTGATGCGCGAGAATGTGTATATGATCGAGTTGAGGCTGCCCAGAGAAGAGATGGCAATGAAAACCGACCATGCCTTGTATGCCGCCTCGTTATTGCCGAAAAGCATTGGTGTGTAGTTGATTGCAACAGGGACAAACGGGATGGCCTTGAGAAAGGTGGCGACCAGAGCGATGTACAAGATGCTGACGACGGAGACGGCGAGAATGAACCCTTTGCGAAGGGTCACTGGTCTCTGTGGGTCAATCTCGCCAGCAACAAATGTTGCATTCTCCCATCCTTCGTAGGAAAATATCACCAGGAGAAATGCTTTTGCGACTTGAATCTTCGACATGGTTCCTGACGGCGGGCCACATTCTTGGAAACCTGCCCCCTGGTACGTCCCAACCTGTATCGCGTGCCAGCCTGCAAAGAGCACAACTAACAGCAACAAGATTTTGACGCCTGCCAAAATTTGGTTGAGCATACGGCCCGACTGAGGCGAGAAGTATTGCAAAAGACACAGCAGCAGGAGGACGAGGAATGCAATCACGCGTAAGAAATCTCGATCTGGATCCTCTTGTGGGTTTCTCGCGAACAGTAGGAGCCGACCGATTTGCAGGCAGTTGGTGGCCGAATTGAAGAATGCGACAAATAAGAATGCATACTGCACGTATGCATAAAGGCCGTCTCCTAGGGCCCATTTGAGCCATGATCGTTCTCGGCCGGATGTAAGTTCATCGAGCTGCAGACTTGTTTGTCAGCCACAGCACAAAATACAAAACAAATAGATCCTCTGGGGTATAATCACGAGTCTTACATACATATACAAGTTCTCCGCCGTTGTACGGCATGACGGTGGAACATTCCAGGTAGATCAACATGCTGGTCACGAATCAACGTGTGAATCATACTTCTTATCCTCGTCTTTAAGGGTTTGCTCACCTAATTAATGTGTAAATCGAGCCTATCGCCCACAGCGTCATAGTAAGGCCCTTGTCGCCGGTGAGGACTAACACGGTGGACACGTTGGTGTATATGCCGGTGCCAATCATTTTGTTAACAATGAGACTGAACACATCATAGGTACCGAGCAGAGGGGCGTGTGCAGCAGGTCTCGTCTGCGGCAGTTCGTCGCCGTCGTGCGACGGGCTTCGAGATCGTAGGTCCGTCATCTCTATGTCACTCGCACCGTGTGGCGCCATAATAGAGGACTCGGTGGCTCGAATATGCAGATACGCAATCTCAGGCAAAATGCTGGCAAGGTTGCCCTCTCTGCGGAGTGTCGAATATGGCTTTGCGCAACTGGAGACGAGGACACAGCATGCAAGTCAAATGGAACAGGCAAAAGGGCGCCGTCAGGCAGAAACGATGGCCACGAATGAGGGGCAGACACCTGTATTATAGGAGAACCAGCTCTGAAGAAAGTTGGCACGGGGGGAGTCAATGGACTAGAAGGTCAAAGTGAGGCGTTCGCCGCAGTGTCTTTCCTCAGGCTGAGCGAGAACCTCCGTGACCGTGGCCATGCTTTGGTGTGAAGCGTGTTTCTCCCTACCGGATGCTGATTTGGTCAAGTTGATGCGCGTTAGACGCCCGCAGAACGCCACCGTGTGTGCCTTGCGACCAGTTTCCATATCTGGAGTAAAGGAGCAGCACCTGTGTACTCGGGAGATGGTGTCATTTTCCAGAAGGGCTGGCTCGTGGTCTGCCGGCCTGGGCCACGGCTAGCAACGCGCCCGATCGGAAGTGGATCCGTCACACCGGTTTGGCAAGTCAAAGCCTGGCCTGGCCCTGGTCATTGGACTGATATTTGGTCCAATTCAACTAGGCTTCCAAGGCTTTGGATCCACGTGTGACTTAGCTGCCTTCCAGGCCTGGGGGGAGTTGGGGGACTGGGTAGTACAGAACATGTGGCTGTGGCTGTGGTGATAAATCTAAAACAGTCACGCCAAAGATTAGGCAATTTGGAAGGTTGAAGCTTGTGGGTACTTGGATACACCAGAGTCTGGACGGAGCACATTGTACCTCTTCGAAGGCCAGTGGGTCCGACACCCATATTGACAGAGCATTCTGAGGATGAGCTTGAGCGCGAGCATGCGGCGGGCGAACTGGATGGCAGTCAAGTGGAGGTCGGTCGTGCGTGGGAAGAGAGATTCGCGAGGGAAGGGCCGAAAGAGGCGAGGGTCAGGGTCAGGACGGGCTGGGCGGGTTAACAGCGGCTAGTACTGCATTGGGTGAAGATGCCAAGCCTGCCAAGCAAACATTGTCTTCACGTGATACTCGGGATTGGCCGGGGCGGCGAGCCTTGTGCAGGGCCCGGCGAGGCTGAAAACCAGACCAATGGCGTCATTGGGCTCTTCCGAATCGAAACGCAACCTCTATCACTCCTGCGTTTTTCCATGTTCAAGCACGAGGTTCAGTTCTAGATCGAGAGGTTTAGACCCCCAGCCAACCTGTGATACTATTATTCGCCGTGGGGAAAGTCCGGAACTATTCCCCGGACTTTGTTTTCCCCTACCTGTCGAGCCAGCATTCTGGAACCTCCGCATACATCGACATCTTCCCAGAACTGGAACTTGAAGGTAACAGGTGCACAAGTTACAACGGGAAAATAAGAATACATATCATGTCCCCACCAGATCTGGACATGCAAGCCCTGCAACGCCTCAGAGCTCAATTCTCTCAAGCACTGAAGGACTTTGCTTCTTCGTCGTCTTCATTCCGAATTCTACACTCAATCCCGCGACCTACCGCGACGCCAACCCCGTCAAATCCGATTGTCACACGCACTCTCTACCTTCTAGACTCGAGTTTCAATCCACCTTCAAAGGCGCATACAAGCTTGGTGAAAACGGCGTTGAAATCGCGACGAGATTCGAGCCCGGTGACCAGAGACCAGATTCCGAGAGTCCTGTTTTTGCTGGCCACCGTGAACGCAGATAAAAAGCCCAAGCCCGCCGACTTCGAGGATCGTCTTGTTATGATGACATTGGCGGCCGAAGATCTACGTTCCAACTTCACCTCTAGATCTGCTTTGGCAGGGTCCGCACAATCGACTACTGGTGACCCAGATATACCGGCCCCGATAATCGACATTGGCATCACGAAGGAGCCTTATTTCGTCGATAAGGCCACCGCGATCGATTCATGCGGCATCTACCGTCCCCCGGGCTACAACCCTTCATCTGCGTCCTCCAGCCCGGGAGAAAATGGCGAGGTCGTCGAACAAATCCACCTCACAGGCTTCGACACCCTGCTTCGGATCTTCACGCCGAAATACTACCCAAATTACCACCCGCCGCTGTCGGTATTAGAGTCCTTTCTCCGGAACCACCGCTTACGGGCGACGATACGAGTCGACGCGAACAGTCCGCCGCAAAACCTCAAGGACGCACAAAAGGCTCGACCGGAATCGAGTCTGGGAACAACTGGCCCCGAAGCATCCGACCTGACGACGATCGCCGGGCAAAAGGCTTACTTGGAGGGCATTAAGAACGGGGCGCTGGAGAAGGACGGGCTGAAGCGAGAGTGGGCGGAGAGGGTGGAATTGGTGGTGGACGAATCCGGGGAGACGGAAGGCGTGAGCAGTACGAAGATACGAGACGCCATGAAGAAAGGGGACTGGGACGAGGTCAAAGGGTTGGTAGGCCACAGCGTAGGAGAGTGGATCAGGTATAGGGGTCTGTATTTAGAGGAGAACGACAAAGGCGATACAAACCGTTAATTAAACAAGTTCGACTTCGCCAGACTTGCGCCATCATGGTATAAAACGATAGGCAAGCATTGGAACTTCACCGTTCCCTGCCCAAGATGCAGTGTTTAGACAAGAGATATATAAAGTCGCCTCTTTTTAGTATTCTCCCCGAATAGTCCGGGACTTGTCCGGGCGTGTTGTTCTCGTACGTCTTCTCACACCCTGGCGACCCAGACACAAAAAGACAAGAAGATCATAGCATTCTCTTTCCCCCTTACTTCCCAGGCTCGACCTTTCCACTACCCTGCTGCATCCCCGTAACACCTGCCCCAGGTTTCCCGTCGCTCCCAGCCGGCTCGGGCGCCGGGTCCGTCCTCTGCAAACCCTTTGCGCCGGGATCCGCTTCAGCCTTGTGCATCTGCTCGCTGACCTCTCCACTAGCCGGGGTACGAGAACTAGTATCGAGGTCTCCAGCTTCTTCCCTACCGCCACCAACCGCGGTCTTGCTGCTATGCGCCGGTTTAGGGGCCGAACTACCGGGAGAAGTATTGCCGACCTTCTTTCCGTCCGGAGTCAAGCCGAAAACAGCACTGTGGCTGCCAGGGACGGCAGTGCCAGTCATCTTGTCCGTGGGGTTCGGGTCGCCGACGAGGGCCGGGTCAGGGCCTTGTTTGGGGGACTGGACCCGGCCGAGGTCCTGGGAGGAGCCTTGTTGGTCATTGTTGTCACTGTTGCCTGCTGAGACGGGCTTGGAGGGGGTCTCGGTTGAGGATACACTCGTGTCATCACAAGTAGTGGGCGGCTCGTCATTCTTGTGATGACCGGGGACATGATGGCTGGAGAGAAAGTGTCAGTTGTCTGGGTTTGTAGAGATGGATTGCAGGAGTCTTCTCATACTGATGCTCTGGTACCTGCATCGAGGTCAATCAGGGCTGTCGTTGGGAAAAAGGTGTGTAACTCACGCTCTCCTTGTTGTAGCCCATAACGTGGTTGAAGGCGTTCTTTGCGGCTTCCATCTTGGGCCAATCCGTATTACCTTGAGCTCAAGGCGATATCCACTGTGCAGGCTTTACAAGATTTCTCTCTTTCTCTCTTTTGTTTTGTTGGACAATAGGAAGACTTTATGTGACGTGGTCAAGTGTCCGGGGGAGGGAGCCGGGAAGATCACGACAATATATGAACTTACACTGGAACCCGAACCCCCCTTCCATTAGGGGTCTCTGTGCAGGAAGATAGCCAGATAGCCAGGTGACAGTCGATGCGTCCCCTCTGGACGATCCATCGTGTTGGAGGATCTGACGACATCACTGTGCGTCATGACTTCAAGATTCACTGACACCTCGATGCGTACCGCGTATCTCACGCTGTTTTTAAAGGAGCCGAGCATCATAAATGCGGGGCAATGGTGCAGTGGGCAATGGGTGGCAGGGGCTTTCCCCCTTGCCCTGCCAGCTGCACCTTTGCGAGCCAGGAGTTACTGCACGGCAACAACGGATCCAACGGGCTTCACATCTCGTCGAGCCAGTGGCAGCGAGGCCGAGTTCATCCATCTGACTGGGACATGCCTTTGACGCCACGCCGAAAACTGGGAAGCCCATCAAAGCCTCATCGGCTAATAATGCGTGGAAAGGAAAGCGAGGCATCTACCTCTGCGCCCAAAGTCGTCATCGTGCAGTCTCGGGAACTTTCAATCTTCGGTCTAATGCTGCTGCAAGGCAAGCAAATCTGTTTCAATTGTCATGACGAGGCTTAAACATCTGGTTCATTTCGATTTGTGGCCATCTCTACATCTGCATCTCGAGTCCCTCTGCAAAACAAAAGCCCAAAAATTGTATTTGTACAAGAATCGAAAAGATTGGTCTCCCCTTCGCTTCTAACGTCCCCTCTTTCCTGTGTGACACTTCCAAAGCATCCCGTGGTTGAGCATCTCATGGCTTCCATCCCGCCGGAGTGGTATACTTGGACATGGTCACAAACCCAGAGCTTGGGCGGTGCCTTCTTGTCTCGGTGCCGTTCCTAAACCCATAGCTGGCCGATATCATCGTGCTGGTTGTGCTGGGTGTGCTCGTGGTCGAGCTCGTAGCTGAAGTGGATACGTCAATCGCCGCTACCGGTGGCGAAGGCTTGATAGTGGGTTCAAACGAAGGCTTGTTCTCAGGCTTGTTCGCACTTGGCGTCGCTGTGACAGTGATGGTGCTTTGCAAAACCTCGGTAATGGTGACATATGCAACACTGCAAGCACCTCCTTCCTTGCCAGCTCCGCCGGCAGCACCAGCGCCCGTCTCTACGGGGTAGACAGTGATTGTCTCGGTGGTCGTGGATTGTAATGTGATGGTTGTGGTACCTTCCGTGCTTGCCGCAGCTACGTTCTTGACGTCTCCGGCTCCCTGTGGCCTACCCGATGGTCGAGTTATGGTGGCATAAATAGTACTCGTCAAAGTCAAAGTCTTGGTCATGCGAAAAGTGGTAGTAATGACAGACGCTGATTTCCCAGCACCCATAGTCAAGGTCACAGTAGTATCCTCCACAGTCGTACTGACAGCAACTTCTTCGCCAGATGAGACCGTGGTAGTTGTCATGGGCCAGTCTGACCAGGTCATTGGCCCGCTGGTAGCTGAGGTAACAGCGACATCGACAGGCGAGCTCCCACCAGAAGTAGTAGAGGAGGTCCAGTCGACCCAGGTTTCTTCTGCACTTGTAGTGGATGTGGAAGTTGTCTCGGCCCCTACGATGGCGCTGGTGCGCTCGGACGTCGAGGACGTCCAGTCTAGCCAAGTTTCCGTGCTCATAGTGGTGCTAGGAGAAGCCGAGGTCGAAGTCGAGGTGGTGGTGGCCTCAGCGACAGCGCTGATGGATGAGGTTGTCGAAGAAGTCGTCATCGGAGTGGTTGTCAAGGACGACGTCTTCACGCCCTCGACGGTGGACTCGCCATTGCTGCTCGATGATGTCCAATCGGCCCAGCTGATCATTGAGGTGGTGGTGCCGGTACCGGAGCTGCTGCTGACGGAGACGTCTTCAACAACCGGGCTTATTGTAGATGTCAATGTGGTGGTGCTGGGGCTGGTGGTTACGGAAACATCTTCAACAACCGGGCTGATTGTAGACGTCAACGCGCCTGTGGTTGCGCCATCGGCAATCGCACTGGATGTGGTCATTTCGGGTGAGTTTGACGCGGTGGTGTCATTGTTGAATTGACGTTTAGGAAGTCTATAAGTGAACCCGTCAGGGCGAGCCTGCGCCAACGTCAAGGAAGCCACCACAAGTGCCACGGTCTGGAAATGCATTTTGACTTGATCTTAGTTCGTATCTCTCGTCAGAGTCTTCTTCCTTTTGTGGCTTTCTAGTCTCGTGGAAAGTTGTCAAAACTTCTTTTGCCTCGGATTGAGCTGTCTGATATGTCGGGATCAACCCGCTCGGAAAAATGAATGTGCAGGAAAAGGAGTGACGGGTGTCGAATGGAAAAAAGAGTGACTGACGTCTCTAGGACGTTTGAAGCAAATGTTCAAAGGAACGACGGCGAGTTAATGAGAACTCAGAAGCAAAGAAAACAAAAAAGCATAGAAGCAAAAGGGAAGCAAAAGGACTGCAAAGGTTGACTACCAGCGGAGTTGCCATCTTGGGGTGTTGCATTACGAGGAAATTGTAGGGGCGTTGGAAGGTTGGGAATCCAACAGGCCAACCCAGACAGTGCCCCAGTGAGCAAAAAATGAAGGGCAGATCCAGTACCTTGTACTGGGTATGAAACAAAGGACTAAAACCGCTGGATGATGTGTGGTTGGTTGAGCCGCAGCTTGAACAGAGTGTCGCACGATTTGCGAAGAAATGCAGGAGGCCGGCGGAGGGAGGTGAAAGACATATGATTGGCCTAGGGCCACAAGGCTAGATATCGCTTGACTCCTTTAGGGACTAGCGCCATCGGGTCTCTGCCTCCTGAACAAGGCTGTCACCATCTTGTCATCATATCGACCAGGACTTCAAACACTCCCGTTCCCCATCCAAGCTCCTTCGCCTCAACATGCCCACTCTCTTCACTCCACGTCCCACCCCGCCGCGACCTTACCGATCTGCATTGCCTGTCCAATCCGCTGGGCTGGTTGACGATGCTGGTGCATATTAACCTGGAAGTGCCATTGACGGAGCTCCAATTATCGGAAACGGTGCTCCACATCCAATCGGCAATCTGCCTGTGCAACGGGAATACCATGCATATCATCTCGGAAGGGTGCGGTTGGCGTGCGTCAAGATACACGAACTTTGGTCGCCGATAAGCCAGGTTCTCAAGGTTTCTCACCCGTGGCACCCGTTTGCATGTCTTACCAAATAACAGCTAAGTCTGCTCGACGTGGTGTGACCCAATATCATATCAACTAAGCGATGACGACCTCCCATCTCTCATTTTGATTTTTTTAAATTCTCTCTCCATCTCCGAGATTCAGGAACACAGAGAACATGGGCCCATGTACGATATGACTTGGAGGCCAGTTTCAGTGGCGGCCTTGTCAGTGACCCCAGGGGCGACATTCCCCGAAGTTCTCCTCCTTATGAATCAGTGAGAAATGCCTTTCGCGTTCTTCGGCGCTGTGTGCCTGAGGTTACCTTTTTCTTTTTCCTTCACTGGGTGGATTGACAGATGCCCTCTTGTCGTTGTAAAACGGCGCTCAGAATCTATTTTGATGTCCTTCACGATGCCAGCCCTCGTTGCAAACTACTCTCAAAAGGCAATGGGAAAAGAAACCCAGGCGCAAACACCTGGTTGTCTTTTACTTCAGGGACATTGGGAAGAGCCTATACACGCCTTTGGTGTGTTCAGCTAAGATGCAGCTCGTGTTAGCTGCAAAGGCACATAGTCCAGTCCAGCACTTCAATAATGGCATCCTCTCGCTTTTGGACATTATTAGCGTGCATCGCATATTTATCAACCTTGGGGCCAACCACTGCTCTTACATTCTCACTTCCTAGTTCAGATTCCATCACATTTCGAGGGCTAGAAAACATCAGGTATAAGTGCTCCAAGGAATCAAAATGGCGCCAAGGTCGGTAGCGGTGAAGCAAGAGTGGAGGTCCGACCGGCCAGTCAATCCGGTCTCTATACGTGACAAAGAATTGGCGCGATCTGGCGTATTAATTCTGTCTGTCTTCATATCTATTGATCTAACATTGATGAGTCTCGCCTTCGTCTGAGGAGGCCCTAGTCAGCGGCATAAACAAGACCCGTGGTAAGCAAATACTTACTTTTGATAATCTTCTTCATGGCCAGCACCAGACTCACAGTCATGACAGCAAATCCAAATACAATACATGCCACTGCTGGAATTGTCTTCCAGCTTCTAGTACTGAGCTTGATATAACACAACGGCGGTAAAATATATGCCAGTGCACAAGCGCTGGTTGCCCCAATCAGTTCGAAAACAGCTCCGAGGTCGCATGTGATCAAGCTGATCGACATCGCGCTAACCACCAGGGCACTGCTGAAGATCAAATGTCGGTTGGGCTGGTAAGGTTCCTCGGGGAACCAGTAATTGTTCATCACTTCTCTGCAGACAAAACACTCAAGAGGAAGGGTGGTGAGCATGTTGAGCCCAAAGCATAATCGAGCGATCTGGACCAGCACATGTCCCTGCGACGGGAAATTGTTCAATACATTGCCCTTGGTCTTGTCGCCGAATGTGAGGAAACCTGCCAAAGCCAAGACAAGGCAGGCAACCAGGGAGATAAAGGTACTGTAATGGGTGACAGTCGAAAATCGGTCTAAAGTGGGTGTTTTGAGAGAGCCGTAGATCAACAAGGAGTTGTGATGGCAGACGAAAGCTAAACAAGTTAGTTTGTGCTAATCACAAGTAGACGAGCCGTACCGAAAGATATCACCCCAACGGCCTGAAAGAATCCATCATTGACAAAGAGCAGTCCTCTCAGATTACCTCGCAGGTCTGAATCGACAACTGCTCCCTGAGTGACGACTGTCACAATGATGATCAGCATGCTGATCAACGCCAATGTAGAGGCTTTTGCGAGCTGCTGCAGTTAGCGCGGGCCTCATCCTTGCATTGAGAGGTGCACACCTTTGCGATATCCCTGTAGAGACTCAATGGCCAGCTGATACCCAGTATGAAAAGGACAATGACAGCTCTTCGATCGGTCAGAAGCCATAGAAAAGGGACGTCCCTCAATCCGGGGATCAATGCTTCGATGACGTGTGGGATAGTATCTCCGACAATTATACAAAACGCAATCATCCCGCCAAATGCGAACGCCCACTGTGCGACCGAAATGGCAACTAACCCACTGGACCCAAAGCAATGTTGCATAGTCGCCTGAAAGGAGTCTGCTCCAGACAGTTTGCTGTTGATGACGATCAAGCGAATCGTCCAGTCCACGGTGACTGTCAGAATAACAAGCAGTATGATACCCATGGTCATACCAGCTTGCCGGAAAGCATACGGTTGACCAATAATGCCAGCCCCAATAATCGAGTTGGCCATGTTCATAAACGCACTGCGCATCCCACTCTTGGGCCTTGCGTCGGGCAAATGGTCCTCTGGCTGGAAGGATTCGGAGAGAAAGGGGGACTGCGCAGGAGGAGTGATATCGGTCAACAGGGGAGCATGCTGGCTCGGAGAAGTGAGGTAATCCTCGTCGTCGACCCATTCCTCTGGATCTCGGGTGGTCGACGGCTCGTCGATGTCGAACCGTACTCGGTTCGTCGTTCGGGGGGTGCCATCAGGGCGAGGATGTGAGAGAGAAGACTGTCTCAGCGAAGGGGGTCGATTGTCATTACTGACAGAGCCAGTCGGGGAGTCTGCAGTCAGGGTTGGCGTAGGCTCTGGAGATGCGAGGTGTGTGTAGCCCTCGATCTTGCCGTTGGCGATATCTTTGACAGATCCATTCGAATCTTCGTCATCTGCTGGCATCTCGCACGAATTTCATCTCGCCTCACGGCCACAGGAAAAGAATGTTACCGAGTAGTGGGTGGAAGAGGAAGAGGACGAGTTGTCATCTTCAATGTTACGAGGCATATGCACCTTGCAGGTCGAGGCGTCTCGCAGCCTCAGCACGTGCTGTCCACGCAAAACCTCCGTGCACCGATCTATTGAATTACGGGCGAGCACTTGAACGAGATCACGCCGTTTCCCCTAAAGCTTTTGTGATCGCTTCAGCCCTTTCTGCTCGTGCTCCCCGAAGAGAAGCGGGAAGTAGACGGCTCTACTCGCGTTCACAACATCCTCCGTTCTAAGTTCAAAACAGTTTGAGCGGCATTCTTGGGAGCAGACCTTGCAACACGTCTGCCGTGACCCCACGAGGCTACAACAATGACTAACGCTGACAAGTTAGCGTCAGCCTTGCCCATTGCCAGCTGGGCCTTGAGAAACTCAATGCCTTGGTCGCGGACTAGGACCAGTTTCTGAAATATGGAGTACCTTGTTATCACTCGTCAGGCACCGACAGCCATCAGGCTCTCGCTACACCGCCAATCATCCAAGTCTTACCGAAAATTGGAAGAGTCAAGGCATACGCGGCGCTCCTTCGCTCTTCATAACTTTTATGCAAATGACCCCACATTGACCAAGGGTTGGGGGTCATTTCCGACTCCAAATGAAGGGCCTGAGATGATCTCACGCCATTCGGAACTGGAGATTCTCTCTGCATTCGGATCCGCAGCGACTTAGTGGTCTGCTTACCCTGCGTACTCTTGGTGGGAAGAGGTAAAGGACACGATATGAGGATCTGCCAAGATGCAAAAGACGAGGTTGTCTCAACCTAAGTGTAGGTTCGTATCTGCATCAGGAGGAAACTTTGATTCTTTATAAACAGTGGTCCCGGGCCCGCTCCTTTTGTCGTAATATCCAGGACTAATCTTTTGCGATGGCGAACTTCAAGGATAAGGTAAGCCAACCATTCAACTTCCCCAAGAAAAGAAAAGAAAAGAAAGATCTCACCCCTCCCTTTCCAAGAGATATATCAATGCCTCATGTATTCTGATCCTCTCTTGATCCAACCAGGTTATCGTGCTGACAGGAGCCTGCAATGGAATCGGCGCAGCGACGGCTCAACTGTTTCTCGAACAAGGCGCCAAACTTGCAGCACTGGACATTGTCGACGCTCCACCATCAACTGACGCCCAACGGCTCAATATCAAATGCGACGTCTCGTCAGAGGAGTCCGTGAATGCAGCAATCAAGCAAGTTCTGGATAAGTGGTCCACCATCGACGCCCTTGTCAACGTCGCCGGGGTCATGGATCAGTTTGGTAAGAAAGGTGGCCTCCACTAGCAGGAGGTTCCCGACAAAACTAACATCCTTATCCTCCATGCTCAGAGCGGGTCGGTGACGTGTCAAAGGAAATGTGGAACCGTGTCATGAACATCAACCTCAACGGCCCTTTGAACACGATGCGCGCCTGCATCAACCACTTCATGACCAAGACGACCGAACAGAAGGGCCGCATAGTCAACGTCGGTTCTCTGGCTTCAATCAAGGGCGGCACCGCCGGCGTCGCCTACACGACCTCCAAGCACGCCTTGCTCGGCCTCTCGCGCAACACGGCCTGGATGTACGCCAAGGAGGGCATTCAGTGCAACATCCTGTTCCCCGGCGGCGTGAGCACGGATATCATGAAGAACAGCAAATCCATCCCCAACAAGGTAGGATTTGATACGGTGATGCCGACCATGGCGACGTCGGTGGGAAACTGCGAGCCGGGGGACATGGCGAGGGCCATTCTGTTTTTAGCCAGCGCGCCCGGGCTGAATGGCGCCGAGTTGAAGGTCGATAAAGGCTGGTCGACTGCTTGAGCTGGGAACAACACACTGAGAGACGGGGCTTCTTTGATTGTGCCCCTTTTGCCCATTCAAAACGGCTCGCGTAAGCTATATGAAAGACACAATGGTCTTGGAGCCAGATGTAGCCTTGCTGTCGCTCCTACCTATTGTGTAACATCCCCGTGGAGCATAGACGTTAAGGCAATATTCTACTCGAACGTGCTTATTCTCCACTTGTGCACGATCGCAGGCACAACTCATGAGTGAGACCTTTCATGTGGACCACGCATTCGAAGTCGGTGCAAAAAATCAACATTGGGATTTCTCTTTAGTGATAATACGTAGTAGGAGGACTGGTGCCGCAAGCTCCGGGTCAAGTTCTAAACACTAAACAATAACTAAAGCGCTGTATATACAATGAATAATGCTCTGGATGCCGAGTTTTTCCTGGATGTGCAAAGGGGTTCCTGCTTTTTCGCCTTTGCTTCCTTTCTTTTCGTGGCCTGTGACCGTCCGTGTCCGTCACTCGAAGGACGACGGCATTGACTAACAAAATAATCTGATTACAAAATAAGTCCCACCAAGAATGCGATTGCCATTAGCGGCAGGAGAAGGCTGGGCCTCGCGACGACCTCTGCCGAGGAGGAGGATGAATTCGAGTCGCTCGACTCTCCAAAGGGGCTGCTGTCGCCTGCTCCCGTGGACGTCGACGTGGCAGCGGCGCCAGTGGATGAGGCGTTTGGTTTTGATGTCGTGGATGTCGACATTGTCGTTTGCGGTCTGGAAGCTGTGCTAGAGCTGGTGGTCGGTGCGGGTGACATGCTCGATATAGGACTGCTTGTTGCGGACGACATCAAGGCGGAGGTGGTCACAGTGTTGTCACCGCCCGGAGCCACTCCAGATTTCGTGCCAAATCCAATTTTCGCATTGTCAAAGTCCAAGACCGTGTAAACGTTTTTGAGAAATACGTCACCCAAAATCCAGTCGTCCGGCCCAAATGCCTGGTGCCCGATAATGTTACTCTGGCAGCTCCCACTACTGCCGCTTTGCTTGCCAATGTAGTCCTGAGGAGAAACCGAGTACTTCACACCGGAGATCGTGAAATAAACATTGGCCGAAGAGGAACAAGGTACCGTGTAGATTTCTCCGTTTTGAGAACTGCCAGGGATCAGCTGGTGCAGAGCGTCTGCGTCAGAGGGAGGCATCAAGATGTATGATGTCCCCGTGTCGATGATGGCGGTTTTTGACTGGAAGCCGACTGATTTGCTGTCCACGCCTGCGTCGCTCGCAGCAATTGCCAGCTGTTGTCGTTGATTGTTTTGGTGTATGACAGTTTGCCGTTGAATTTGGAGGAGTCAATCCCGCCAAACGTAATCTGGCCATCTTTGGTCCCGTCAGAGCTTCGCTGTAGGTGGATTCCCAAAATATTTGCGGACAAATGGGCTTTGTCCTTTAACACCTGCATGACAGTCGGCGTGCCCAGCGCGTCCGAGGCGGGTCGTCCGAGCCCCAAGATGCCGTCCATAGGATAATTGTTGAAATCATCTGACGCTGAGGAGGCGAGGCCGAAACCCATCTCAATGGTGTAGTTCGCCAAATGCACCGTGTCTTTGACTACCACTCCCTCAACTTCCCCTGTGCCATAAGTCATACTCCAAGCTTGAGTGGTCGTCTGGATTGTGCTCGAGTCTTCACTGCCGTACGTATTGTGTATTTGACAGGCATTGGATTTGCAATTTGAGCCCATGACCCAGGTATTGGCTGACCCGCTGTCGATCAACATGTACATCTCTTGACCCTTGGAACCAAATTTCACCGTGGAGAAGTAGGTATAGTCGTCGCCGTCTTCGTTAATCGCCATGGCGTTAGGGACATTGGGGGCGGAGGAGTTCACAACCGGGAACATATTATTCCTTTTCATCTGCGAGGTGGATTAGAGTCTCGAAGTCAGTCTCAACGAAGCCTCGGACTCACTATTGCCTTCTTGATGTCGATGGCCACCACACCCGAGTCATCCGCACGCGGGGGCTCAAGATCCAACGGGATGAATCTCTTGCTGTTCTCATTTCCTTCATCGCCAGCATGGTAGGGATAGAATGCAGAAACACAGCTAGAGAGCAAAGGCAATGATAACCAACGACGATGCATGGTTGTCTGCGTTCTTGCAAAATACAAAATCACTCCATTTGCGTTTATCGAGTTTTCTTTTGGCTTAAATCCACGGGAGCCTGTCCAGATTAAGTGTATTGCAGCAAGGCGTGTACTCGATTTGGTATCCTGCCCAAGTTCAAAGGATATGGAAGAGTGCAATAGACAATGCAGTAAGAGCCAAAGACAGAGCTCAAGGGATTCTCAATCAAGAGATCCCAAAATACGGCTCTGGATAAAAGTACAGCGGCAATACCCTAGGTAGGTAGTGAATTGCAATGCAAGAACTGGTGTAAGCAGAGTCGTGAACAGCATATCACTTTTTGAAGTTCTTCCAAGAGGTTGGCTCGCACCACATACCTCTGGAGTCTGAAGCCACAGCGTCGCCATGCCAAGTGCATCAAGTGCATCAGTGCATCTGGAAGCGGGTCGTGATCCAGGGGGTAGAGGGCCAAATGGAGCAGCGAAAGCAGTTCGCGTACCTGACGATCTTTTACGTGCTCACTCGATTGGTCCCTAAGAATGCGCCCCGAAACGGACGCAGGGCCTTCTGGCGTCGGTCATGGCTGCGGCTCGGACCCAACCCCTTTGTGGCTGGAGGGTGACTCACCCCAGGTTGCCCTTATGGTCAAATGTTGTGTGTAGGCGCTGAAGAACAGTTGACAGGGAGCGGGGTGTATTGAGATCCAGTCTCTAGATCAGATCTCTTGCCACAAGGGAATGGTGAAGACATCCTTAGATACATCAGTGACTGGACGAGTTCGCGAGGTCTATTTGGCACGGGCTAAGCAGGGAGAAAGAGGAGTTCGAGCGTCTGCGAAAGGGGGCTTGAGCTTGAGGGGGGGCAACAGAATGGAATGGCCGGAAGCTGAGAGGTGGCAGAGTGGAGGTTTTGTGGAGTCGAACAGCGGGTATCATCATCTACTCTAGCAATTATGTGGAGTCGCATCAGAAACAAGAAACACTCGTCCACAGGTACCCAGTACTGTCACCACCGGACTGGCAACTAACATCGGCCATCGAGTCCCTCATCAAAACGACAAACACAAGACACACGACACACGGAAAGGTGCGCTGGGCGCTTGATTAAAAGGCAAATATACGTCGTCAACCTAGACCAACGTAGGATTTACGTGGTTCTCGGTATAGGTCACAAGAAAAAACAGGCCGCTCGTGCTACAACGCTGTCATGACAGTTGCAACGCCAATGCCACAGCTTCGGCACGCAGTCTCAGTTATGGCTTGGCCCCCTTGCCCGGCTGCCCAAAGAGATCATCGAGGAATCCTGTCCAGATCTTGCGGATCGTCGCCTCATCCTTGTCTTTGACCATATCCACGAATTGGCGCGCACTCTTGCCCACCGTCTCCGTCAGAGCTGTGAGCATCTCGACTGACAATTCGGTCGGATGGTGGCCATCGTGTACATCGCTCATGGCACTTGCAGGGCCGCCCGCGACGTCTCCCACAGTGAAAATCTGTGGCTTCATAATCGTCTCCTGGCCACGGGTATCTTGATAGCCTCCAGCCGCTGCATCCAGCTCCGGGTGTCTCTCCAAGACTGCTTCGGCTTGGTCGGATTGGATGTAAGGCAGAATAGGAACGCGGATGGAGGGAGGACTGATTCCCCACGACTCTTCATGTAGCTTGGGGAGGTAAGCAAAGTCAATGGTGGACGTGTCGCCCACCGCCTTGAGGGAGCGAGAGGTGTTGAAGTGTCGCTGGGGTGCGCTTTCAGAGGGACTGATGATGCGGTCAGTTTCAGACCTCGCAAAAAAAAAAAAGGGATGACAACATACCCTGAGACAGGCTTCTTTGTTTGCTCGACGGCAATCCGTTTCATCGCAATGGAAAAGGCTCTTGCTTGCAAACTGTCATGGCCCGCCAGTCGGTCAATCAGCTCGTGCTTGGTGCCGGAAGCTGAAAGTGTGCGCTTCTGGCACTCTTGACGGAGGTCCTGCAGAGTCCATGGCATGTAGGTGCTCTTATGATTGGGGTCGATGGGTCTCGGAGAGGCATGGACACCAGTAATATGCAGGCTTCGTTTAGCCGGTGTCGACCCAGAGGTGCGCTGGAGGTTGCGCAGGGCTTTGAAGGAGGATGCTCGAGGAGCGGCCATGATGGCTGATACAATTGAGGACTATAGAGTAGAAAGGTAGAGATGCCGGAGGGTCGCGAGGTTAATGAATCGTGTGGAAGATGTTGTGATCGATGTAGTCTTGCGGGGGGTTCATATGCAGGGTTGGAATGGTGGAATGATGTTTGGGGAGGGGGCACCTGTACAAAGTATTGGTGAAACGGGAGTTGAAATGGCGGTCACGGTTTGGGGTTTTGGTGATATGCAAGCGACAGCGGGATTTGTCGGTGTGCGAAGGGAGGCCAAAGGGAACAGAAGCAGGAATGAGATGGAGCTGCCTCCGGGGGAGATGATGTTGCCCTTATGAAGCACAGCTCTGGTGCTCCCGGACTGGCTCTATCTCATCCATCATTTGCATGCAATGGAGAGGCTTCGCTAGGGCGGCCAATGGCTTCCGGTGGCTGTCAATGGCCGCTAGGTTGGGTCCTGGAGCGGGGGTTTGGGGGCGTTGGCTCGGGTCTCCTAGAGCGTTGAGAGCAGGCAGCTTGCAGCTTCGGTCTCCGCATTGATGCCTCTTGACCGATTTAGAGCCAAGTGGAGTTCTCAACACTGGCTATTAGTACTAACGATTCCCACCCGCGGCAAAGTACCATGCGTGTTTCGGTAAACCTGCCTTTTTGGCGGGCTGGTGTGAGAGCGGTGTATCACTTGTCACTCGCAAACAACGGCATATGGTGCCGACGATGGCCACACGACAGGTGTAGAGGACATGCCGACTCGTTCTCGCTACTCCTGCTCAAGCCATACATACGATAACCTCGTCAGAACTCTGTCACCGGCAAAAGTCGCCGGGTCCATCTCGAACGGGTGTTCCCTGAGAGCCGGTAGAACATACAGCCGCTCTGCAGGCTGAAAATGCCCAGGTACTGGGTAGACAGAGAATAATGGCCTAGACTCAATATTCCGTACCATGGATGACCTGGAGGTATGTCACTTGATATGCGCTCCGTACTCCGTATGGTCTCCGGACGGGAGTCGTATCTCGTTTGGCGGGCGACCAGTCCAAATGCTGACCGGATCCCGGCTCCTTCGTCATTAATGAGGCTGACCAGTTACTAAAAATGGTCGGGGGAGCTCGGATCTATCAGAGCCAGCCACTCCACACTGCTCTCCAATGGACCAAAAGGCCTTGGTGGCTTGAACCCCTGGTCGATGTCTGGCGTAAGGCTTGCCAACTTCCTGTCCTCTACAAACTTTTCTCAACACCATTTATTCTCGATATTGTCAAATCCAGCGTCTCTCTTCCATTGTCTGTTTGGCAGAACTGGTTGCCGATTCAAGAATTTGATCTGGGGCTGAAGTGATGCGTCGCAGCTTCTTTGAAGAGTAAGAAACTTAGACAAAAAGCAGATCGTGTGCCTTGGAAAGATCCTGCCTGATGGAATTGGACAATACGTCGTGATGGAGGTGTCCTTGGATACCACAGCACTGATCAGAAGACCTTGGTATGCTCGGTATGAGGTGCTCTGAGATGGATCAACAGTTGGTGATTGACGATGATGCTCTCGTGCATCTTGACTTGCTTCGCCAGGAAGGGAGCTGTTGAAGTTCACGTTGCAATCGGGAGCAGATCACCACTCCATGCTCCATCTAACTCCGTCTACAGAATCTTGTCGATGGATTGTCCCGACAGGTGCAAAGAGCCTTCTTTCATGAGGGACGCAAGCAGGCGAAGGAAAGATGCTTGTCTCGTCTCAACTCCACACTCGTCTGCTCGCCATGCACATGCACATGCACATCCTTATCTCCAGCTCTCCTTTGCCTCTCTGGCTACTACAACAGCCGACGTTGTCTTATACTCTCTTGGTAGTTGTCTCAAGGCGTCTTTCAGTGTCTGACATCGACTGTGGTTGTGGCGGTCGTCGGTTGTTCCCTATACATCGCTGCCGCCGCGTGGGCCTCCTCCGTGACAACTCCTGCGCCCTCTCCAGTCGACATCATTCCTCCCTGACAACACCACGCAGCTCTGTGCTTTTCCCCTCGTTTCCCCCCTCATCCAGTGTTCCGGAATCTCTTGGAATCGATCAATTCTCGCCAAACGCCTCACCCGTTCTTCTTTCAAATTCACCTTGAAATTGTGACCGCTCTCGCCTTCTTCTCCTCTCTTGCCGACCCCTTGTCTTCCTCTTTTCCATCCTCCTCTCGATTGTCCATCCAGACCTTCATCCTGTGCTGGGTCCTTTTTAGCAACCCGCAGCTCTCTTACACCCCAGCGTCCGGGACCTCATTTGAGAGAATCCCTGGTCAAGCCGTGTGGAATTTGTTTTGCTGATTAGTCGGGATATTTTCCTTTTCGCTACGTGATCCTTCCAGCAGACCTCCGGCAGCACGTTTATCTACCTGATTACCTCTCATTTAGCTACCCTAAGATCCCTTTGACAGGCTTTGGAACCTATCATGGGGCGTGGACCTCGTCGCCACGTAAAGAGCGAGGAGGATGAGTCTGAGGACGAGGCTTTGCCCTCAATGTCTCCGAACACTTTGAAGGAACACCAATTGAAGATGATTCAGCGGGTATGTTTATCACGAAACACTCTCTAAAGCTTCTGGCTGAATTTGCTTTTCAGGCGGACCTATGTGAAGATAA
Organism: Cladophialophora bantiana CBS 173.52; assembly: GCF_000835475.1. Classification (NCBI taxonomy): domain Eukaryota; kingdom Fungi; phylum Ascomycota; class Eurotiomycetes; order Chaetothyriales; family Herpotrichiellaceae; genus Cladophialophora; species Cladophialophora bantiana. The sequence continues at coordinate 1,062,804 of NW_015971586.1, forward strand.
TGCAGACGCGATCAAGACAAGCGACTACTCCAGCCGTCTCCGTCCATATCCAGCCATCTCTCTCACGCGTGAGTGTAATATCAAAGGCACCGAAGCTGCCAGAGTGGCGAGTGAGAATAGAGCGAAGACGTCCAAGTGGCAAGGTTAGAATTTGGACTAGCATTGTGTCTTCATGGTCTGACGTTTTCAAGCTTTCGGACTGAGCGATGAGGCCGTTGACACTCTTTTCACCCAGAAACAAGTTGGTGATGGAAATACTCATCGCAATAGCTTGGAACAGCAAAAGAGACAGGAGGAGGAACGTCTCGGGCATAAGCTTGATCTCGAAGATACGTACAATGACTATGGTGGCGGTCGACGAACCGGCAAAAGAAGTGCCTCCGTCCATAGTCGTCCTCCACCAGCGTGAGTATTTTCCAGGCGTTCCTCTCCTCATGACTGACTATGCCCAAGGTATTCTGCTCAATCAGTCCCCACCACACGTCCACCTTCTGCTGTGCCAAAGGAATCATTATTTCCGAAACGTAAGGCAGTTCAGGCCCGGCCCTGGCCTCCTCAAGCTTTCGAAAGTACACCTTCCATGGCACTTATTGCGAAGATAAACCAGTCACTTGGCAAACGCAGTACGGACAAGCCATCTGCCATGTATGCAACTCCTAAAGTTGCTGCGAACGAACTCAATCTCAAGCCGTGTTCTCTTACACTTCCGGCTCAGTCTTATGGGCTTAATTTGGTGGAAGACCCAGCATTGTTTATGTCATCTGTCAAGGGCAAATTAGGAGCTTGGACGCAGGAGGAGCAGACAAATGCCCACGAGACGTCGACTTCCGATGCGAATGCTTCTCAAGACGCTGCACCGCCTTCTTCGACTGAGCCTACTGCTCAGCTCAAACATATGTCCACTGGGCGTCTTGACGATCCTTCGATTCGCCGAGTTCCAGTAGGCGAATTCTCCTTCTCCATTGCTAATGTTCTAGCCCCAGGCGACATCTCGACACATACAGATGGTGCGCCGGGCCCTGCTGCACTCTCGGGTTTCTCGACCTCAACCACAAACCAGGTTGAGCTCTTGACCGGAATTCAGGCTGTCACCAATGATCTCATGGGTCTTGGTCTTCCAGGTGCTATGGCGTCCGACGATCGTCTCATGCCAACAGCTCATGGCGGCGCCGATGCTGCGCAGACCAGTCAACTCTCACCTAGTGGCAGCATTTTAGACTCACCAATCCTAGACAACGTCAGCAGTGAAGTCCTTGCTGCCGATAACCCTAAAGTTGTCATTATCAATGGTCATCGATATGTCCTCGAAGAGGAATTGTTGTGTCTCAAGGAAGCGATTGGAACCCAAACCAGCAGTGCTGCTACCAACGCTGTCCCCGATTTCCCTTCAAAGCCAGCTCCTGAAGCTGCTCCTGTCCTTCAGCCGTCCTTGACCTCTTCGACGCTCGCCGCTGCCGCATCTATTGCAATCCGCCCATCACGGCCTGTCAACCCGTTCGCCCCTCGGGAGCCACTGGCGAGAAACGATACCAACATTGCGGCAGCACTAGTCTCATCTCCCATCGTGAAGAAAGACCCAGGTCCACCGCCTACCGCTGCGAAACCAGCAGCTCTCCCTTCCTCGGTTGTTACAAGCAATAAGACCATCCATTCGAAGTGGGCTGACGAACCGTCCTCCGGTCTGACTAACCGTCCTGCTGCACCAGTCTTGCGTTCTCCGTCGTCAATAATTGGTGATCGCAAGGTTTTCGGCCACCTCTCGAAAGAAGCCGCCGAGGGCCAGAAATATGATCCCCTTCCCCCTCGAGTCAAGCCTGTGGCACCCAAGCGTTTCAACCAGGCTCCCACCCCGGGTTTGGCCATGTTGCTGAGGGATATGGCTGCTGCCGGACATCTGAATTCCGCCGCAGCTGAGGATGACGAGGAGTTGTGATTGTGCTGATGTGTATGGAAGGGAGGGCGGTTTCATGGCGACGGCGATAGTGAACAGTGAGAGCAACATCAAATCTTGGATGCGAAGTCCATACATGGCACCTAGCCAACGATAAGTCACGAAGAAGAAAAAAGGTGCTCCTGAAAAACGGCGATGGAAATGAGACAGATTGATTGCCTAGATTTGGGTCGAAGCAGCCCTTAGATAGGTAGTTGTAACTTCGACCAAAATGCCAAAAGTTGCCTTCTAGGTATGTATGCAATTCAACGCGCCTCACTTTCTCACTTTCACTTTCTACTTTCTCTTTTCGCACATATCCATGGATCTACTCCGTATCATGTCTAGTAATATCTCCTACTCCCACGACGCGGCCGCATTCTTCGGCACCCACCCACCCACACACCGTTCTCCTCCCCGGCCCCGTTGTGGATGCATGCTTGAAGGCAGCTGCTGTCGTTGTTGTTACGTGTACGATTGCGGATATGAGGCAGAAACAACCTGCCCTGTCCTGTCTACGCTGCCTGTTCAGTATCATCCCCTTGGAGGTTCTTGTCCTTGCCTGTCCTATCGAAAAAGAAGCTGCCGGCACGTAATACGATAGTCTCAATCTAGAGAAGGGAATTTTTCATAAATCTCTTTGTATTACATCTCCTTGTGGCTTTTATCTTGACCAGGGTATCTTTAACTTCGACTCATGCCTCACGCTCCCAATGACTCCCGGATCCGCCTCTCAATGTCCTCACCCGCTCTCTGCCTAACCATCCTCACAATCCAATCCTGTTGCTTTGTGCCCAGCAATCTTAATCTATTCAGATACGCTTGCAGCGTCTTTGGGTCGGCCGGGTTAGACTGGAGATCATTAAGGCCGTTGGTAAGAAGCCAACGTTGCAGACGTTGGGGGTCGACAAATTCTTGATCTTGTTCTGAGTCCGGGGGGGGAGGAATGGTTGCCGCAGAGCCACCCACAGTCTGTGGCAATGCCTGTGGTTCCCGAGGTCGGAAAGGCTCGGCAGGGCGAGCCTGCCGAGTTTGGGAAGATCCATGGCCTTCGTCAGCTTCTTCGTCTTCAGTGTCTGAATCAACGCGTCGTAGAACTGCATGACCACCGGCCAAGATGCGGCGAAGTGATGTTACTGCCTCACCCTCGTCTTCTTCGTCAGCATCTTCGACCATGACTGAGTGTGGAGGATGCGGCGGCGGATTTTGGGCCACCGTGGATCCTGAGACGGGAATACTCTCCAGCTCCGGCATACTGTCACTCTCATCGACCGTCGCATCCGCATCGGAATAATTATCCCACCCACCAGCCATCTCCAGTCCCTCAGGGGTAACACCTTCGCCCACTTCCTCTGCGTCGTCTAGATGAAGTCTCAAGAGCTCCTCAATCATTTCAGGGGGGATATTCCCACCAAGTTGCTCTTGCAGTTCACGTAGTGCAGCTTGGCCTTCCGATTCACCCGCAGCGTCCGCCTCGTCTGCGGCTGCGGGCTGTTGAAACCAGCTCATGATCCGTGTGAGAAGACTGCCGGCTGTGCCTGCAGTGGCTCCTGCAGCGTTGAAGATGGTTTGCATAGTTCCGTCAGCTCCCTGTGTAGGACCGGTGCCGGGCGCTCGTGCAACAAAGTCGGACAATGAGTCAGGGGGAGGGAGGACGTCGGATGATGAAGTGGACATTGTGGTGAACCGACGTGGGAGCAGCGCAATTAACGAGGGGATTTCGAGCAACATGATGTGTCTGGCTTCTTCGAGGGAGATCTCTAGCTTCGGTGCTTCTGGCGCGGCATCGATGGCATAGCTGTAGTGAGAAAGGGTCTCTGCAACTTCGACAAGTAGGCTGATAGTTTCGGGACCGTTCCACAAGTCTTTTGCGCGCGTGACGTAGAGTTCAGTGTAGAGTTTTTCAGCGTCAGTGGAGGGTAATTTTGCCCAGAGGGACATAGGAGGAGGCGAAATATCGAGGGCGGAGACGAGAGCGGACAAGATGTACGGGTACTTGTGCATTGCGACCGCGAGGCGACTGCGAGCATCTTGTGGTTTACCGGACCTTTGATAGGCAAGTGCCAGGGAGATCTGGATGTTGGGTAAGAAATCCCATGCTTGGCCATATGCGTCGTCCGAGCAGAGGGCAATGAGCTGAGCATGTTGACGGCCTCTTAAGGCAAGTTGATCGATCATCAAAGTGACTCCATATGGGTCTGTCAGTGGGCTGAGTTGAAGGAGGATTTTGGCCCATTCGAACGCGGTGCGCCACGTTCCTCGCATCTCAAGATTTTTGATGTATCGCCATATTGCGAGGTACAGCTCTCGGTTGGCCGGTTTATTAAACGGCACACGAGCCACACCACTCCTTAAGGCAGCTGGAAAGCTGCTGTGGACAGACTTGCCGAAGGAGAACAATGCACGTTCAACAAGATCTCCCGAAACCGCATGATCGCCTTGATGTTTGGCAATTTCGGAGACCTGTAGTAGAGTGGCAATGTGGTACGGATACATCGATAACAGGCCAACCATTCGCTGAGGATCCATGGATTCGACGGCCAAGCGGAAGTGTACTTGCGTCTCGCGATAGGTATCATTGTGCATAATGTTATACCGCTTCTCAAAGGAATCCTTGGAGTCGGGGTTCGGTTTGACAAGCTCCATGCTCAATCCTCCACTTGTGGCCAGAGGCCACTGTTCCTTGCCTTGAACGAAGACATTCCGCCTATGTGCAAGAGTGCCCAGCTCTTTGCCTCTGCTAGCGACGCAATATCTTCCCGTGAGTGCAGTCGCCAAGTCAACGCCACCCTGCTGGTTCTGTTCGCGGCGGCGTTGATTACGGGGCGAGGCACGAGACTCTTGTCCCTCAAGTGCAATGCTTCCAAAGAGACTCTTCATTTCGTTGACAGGGTTGAGATTGTGCGAATCTATGGCCAGGAATCTGGTTGCTCTTGACTCCCAGGTCGGGGTTTCTTGTTTCTCGGTAGAGGCCGCCCGCGCTCGCCCTTCTTTTGCAGCCAATTCTCTCAGAGCCCGATCAACCTCATCCCCCGAATCATCTTTCGGCTTCTCCTGCTCTCCTGCTTTATCCTTGCCCTTCTTCTTGGACTTCTTCTTTTTCTTCTTTGACTTGGCTGAAGGGGTCGAGGTTGAAACTTGCGGCAGGTTGGCGTCGGCCTTTTCTGTAGGCTCTGCGCGTGGTATGAAGTCGTATTCGTGTTCATCGGACTCACCGTTATCTCCAGCCCCCTCCAGCATGTCGAAAGCATTCGTGGGTCGCGAAGGCTGCTCTGGGATCTCATCCTCCTCTTCTGATTCTTCCTCCTGCTCCTCGTATGCTTTTTTGGCGGCCTCGACTTGTCTCTGCAACTCCTGCTGCCGCTGGAGTTTGCGAAGGGCTCGCGAAGACATGACGTATTGTCCACTCAAAATACCAACAACAAAGAATGAACAACGAGGATGGGTGGGGGGATGAGGAGTTATGACTGCATACAAATTAATTAGTCCGCTGCCGCACCGAGTGACAAGTGACGTTTGCGCAGGCGATGAGTGGGGCGAGAATATTAATCTCCGATTGGCTCAATCTCAGATCTGGTTGCCGCAGCCTCATCGCCTGGTGGAAGAGCAGACTGAGTATCACTTACAGCACACACCACACTTTCTACTCAGTTGTCTGTGTCAGGGTCGCTGTCGCCGTCACCCAATCTTCCATATCTTCTCTCTAGATGCTATCATCCTCAAGTCCTTTCTCTCCTCCTCCTTGACCTCCAACGTCTCCAATGCGTCGCGCTGCCCTTTTTGCCCTCCGCTCGACCCGACGCTCTTCCTTTCGAAAGCTCGTCTCCAAGTCTTCCCCCTTTGCCCCTCCAAACCATGTCGTAGTCTCGGCCAACGCGCATTCCTCCTCCCTCGTCCGCAGATACAGTACGTCTCGAACACCGCTCCAGTCCTCTATGCGTATACCTAAGATACCAATCATCTTCGTTGGATCCCTAGGCGCGATTGGAGCCTGGTATGCTTACAGAGGCGATGGGCCAGACCATCTCCTGAAAAGTCACCCCTCGTCAATATCAGTGCAGCCGAAGAGGAGTCTGAGCACCACCGCAGATACTGCACAGCCTACTACAGAAGCCACTGGTGCTACGCCGCTACCTGCGGGCCCTGAACCGTATCGAAAAGCATTGGTTGTGGACAACGACCAATTCTTCACCGGGTCCATTGTAGGGGACGGTCCGCTGGCCAAGGATACAGATGACTTCGGCAGGAAAGTGCTGGAGATGATGACCCCTGAGCAAGCCACAGAAAGATTACGGAAGAATGAACAGTCATTCCTCGTTGGCAGAGGACGTGGTGTGGTGAGATATGATATGGTTCAACTTCCCAGCAATGATCCCATTGAGGATGACCATGCAGAGAAGATTGTCGAAGTTCCAACCACAGTCGCTGCAACAGAGGGCGCCATGTCTTCGGATTGGATGTTCTGGGGCGTCTTTGACGGTCATTCGGGATGGACAACCTCTGCGAAATTGCGCCAGGCCTTGATCTCTTTCGCCGCTCGCGAACTTAATCGCACCTACAAAGCCGCCCTGTCAGACGCAAAATCGCCTTTCCCTTCGCCCGCAGCTATTGATCAAGCCCTAAAATCCGCATTCGTCAAGCTAGACAATGAAATCTGTCTGGACAGCGTCAGCAAACTCAGCAAAAATCCCAGCAAACGGCTCGCCGCCGAAATCCTTGCTCCCGCTTTGTCAGGCTCCTGTGCCCTTCTATCTTTCTACGATTCCCAGTCCAAAACCCTCCGCGTGGCATGTACAGGCGATTCTCGCGCCGTACTGGGCCGCCGCAACCCTCAATCGGGTAAATGGTTCGCCACGCCCCTCTCAGAAGATCAAACAGGCTCCAATCCGAATGAAGAAGCACGCATGCGTGCTGAACATCCCGGTGAGGAATTCGTCATTCGAGCTGGCCGGGTTTTGGGAAATCTGGAGCCAACACGCGCGTTCGGAGATGCATTTTACAAATGGTCGCGCGATACGCAGGACCGAATTAAAAAGAACTTCTTCGGGCGATCACCACATCCACTTCTGAAAACGCCGCCGTATGTTACTGCGGAGCCTGTGGTGACGAGTACAAAGATAAACCCGTCCGATGGCGACTTTCTTGTGATGGCCACCGACGGTTTGTGGGAGATGCTGACCAACGAAGAAGTTGTGGGACTCGTGGGTCAGTGGATTGAACATCAAAACAACCTTGCTAGTAACAAGACTTCTGCTGGCTCGAATACTGCCGCGTGGTTGACGAGTTGGTTCAAATCAACACCCAACGGGCTGCCCGTAGAGAAGGGTGGCAACATGGACAAGACTGGTCGTATCGACACTTCCTACAACCAGAAGGACACGAAAGGTGGGAAAGACGCCAACGCCAACAATGTTGAAAAGCCCATCCGCCAGCAGCAATGGGACATTCCCGCTTCGCCCCCATCCACTTCCAATCGCTTCATCGTTGAGGACAAGAACTGTGCAACTCATCTCATCCGAAATGCCTTGGGAGGGAAGGATAGAGACATGGTGTGCGCATTGCTCACATTGCCAAGTCCCTACAGTCGGCGGTACCGAGATGATCTGACGGTACAGGTTATCTTTTTTGGAGAGGCTGGTGAAGCTGACGGAAAGGTGGTGATCAACGAGGAAGCCACGGCACGGCAGGTCCAGAAAACTGACGATGGACAGTTGAAAGCGAAGTTATGAAGGAAAACATGCTTCTGTGGACAGAGAGAGAAGCTTGGAGAAAGCTGGACCTCGGGCTCCCTATCACTTTTCGAATGCTTGCGCTTGCGAGAATCTTTAGGGCCGTGTTTGATATCCTGTCCTCCTTCATTTCCACCACCATTGTGCGGTGGTCAAGCGAAAATGAGGGCTTTTCGGTGCTGATATATGTCTACATTGTCCCCATTTGCACGGTTGATAGATCTATGTTGGAGGGTTCGCCTGCAGCTGTGCATGCATGCAACTGTATGATGAGCGGAATTGAAGGTTTTCCTTAAGTCATCTGTTTTAGTATGAGATTTGACCCAGATGTTTGTTTTACGGGATAGTTCTTGTTCACCGCAGAGGCCGTAGCGTGGTCGCAGTTACAGAACTGGAGGGGCTAAAGCGTTGATTTATTGGTGCTGCGAGAGACGCAGGCCGGCCGGAGAGAACTTCGACAAATTCTACTATTCTGACTGGTGGAGCTGCTGCAATCTTTCCTGGTGCCTCTCAATTGCCATGCTCAAGTCTCTCCTGGGAGCGCTGTTTTCCCGTGACTCTTTGGTGGCTAATCGCTCAGGCCAATGCATAAGTCTTGCCCAGCTATGGACCGGAGTACTTGCTATATAAGCTCGATAGATCGATATCAAACTCTTCTGATCAGGTTGAGAACAGATTTTGGTCTTTTGGAAACAAAATCGAGGTCCTGAAGCTGGCCAGGTGCAGCTCTGATGCCATGTAGTGCAATGTAGGCTTTCACATGAAATGTTGACACGTCGGTGCTCCCTCGGGGAAAGGTCGATATCGCCATCCCTTTGGAACTCAAAAGTTGAACCATGTTGACCTTTCGTGACTTGGCTGGGCAATCTCATCCATTAACTCTCTTCGGAGTGATCTCAACCGGACATAAGTCTTGACCAGCGCCGTGCTAGTCTGAGGGCGGACTCACTGAGGTGTGGTCGGGTTCGCCATATTAGACGCAACTTGCATATCCTCGTTGGAACCGCGATTCTTGTATGTTGAAAGTGCTAATCTTCTCAAGCGTGCTTCACTTCTCCACTTGTCCTTTTGGTTTGGCTTGTTTTGCTTTCAAAAGTGGAAAGCGCTTGGTGGTTCCAAGAACACGGGCAAGCAAAGGGCGTTGAACAAGCTGTGTTGTTGTGGTCCCGATAAGGTACAGAACCACAGCTGTGGACAAGTCGCTCCGGATGATCAGATAAGTAAAGACGGTGGGCATCGCCGTCATGATATACGATAAAGTCTTGGATAAATTTGCAGAAAAAACCTTCAATCTTTCGGCATCGCCGTTCAAGGAGCTCGTGTCCGTCTCTCGTTTGGCAGCTTCCCTCACCCTTGTCCATACACTGAAGGTTGCCAAGGCCCCATATGTGACGGGGAGGATCCAGAGGTGGTCGGGCGAGGCCAGATTGGGTATCCACCACAGGGTTTCGGTTTGGAAGCCTGGTTCCATGGGCACAATATTGGGATCGATGGTGCTGCCGTCAGCTTTGAAGAAGAGTGAAGTCACCGTCCGCTTGTCGCCCGCCATGCGCCGTATACAATCCATACTGAATACCCAAACCGGGATGAAGGATAGCGCAAGCACTGGCTCCACCCAAATTGGTAGATATGAGTTATGCTTTTGAATGGCCTTCCTCCGAGCTTTGAGCTGGCTCGCGACCCAGTTCTCAGCTCTTTTGGCATCTGCTTCCCTCCCTGAGGGGAACTTTATCCTCGCCGTATCTTGGTAGGCTATACGCCAAGCAGATGCAAGCTGCATTGCGGTTTCTCTTCGTTTCCGACTTCGATGCGTTAATAGCTGGACCGGAATCCATGTCATGCGCAGGAGTGAGGCGGTCAGTGGGATCGACAAATACCACGGCAAGCCGGTCAATGTATGTATCTCTTGAAAGACGGTTCCAGACAGCTGTAGGCATTCTGCTGCAAAGTATTTGGGGCTCGAGGAATGAAAGGAGCGTGACAGCGATCGGGGGAATAGGCGTGCCCGACTGCGGCACTGTGGTTCGGTCTTTGTGCAGCGTCGAAGAGAAGGGCGACAGCGCATTGCTAAAGGTTTGCTGATAGAGAGCTGATGGGAAGTTGTCTTGCTGCTTGTGGTGCATTGACGGATGAAAGAAAAGTGAATCCGACTCGCCAACAACGCGCAGAGAGCAGAGAAGCGTGGGGAAGGCGCGTGGCCAGAGCCTGCGTCATTGTTGGTTGGGGGGAGAAAGAGGCCACTGTTCACCAGCCACTATGCTGCGCCTACAGCCGCACCTGATTGATCTGAATCAGTATTGTTGCTCATTTCAGCTCGTCCGTCGTGTCTTACTCCTTACGCACTACTAAATCGTCCTCCTCCTCTCCCGGCCAACAGTTTTGGAAGCATGAGTCTCGTTGACTATTGGTGTCTCCTCCAGCATTGGCAATGCCCACCTCATCAAGCGTTGTGGCAGCTTTGGCGGTAGTGCCGCTCTTGCCCTTCGTATTCGTCTTTCTTATACGATTATCGCTCCACGTGCTCGGTTGGTACCTACAAATACAGACCAGGGATCGAAAGGACGCGATTATCGAAAGGGTCAGGCGGGAGAAAGCAGCTCTATCGGAAGACCAGCCGCTGTCCCAGGAAGCCGAAGATGGCTGGGAGAAGGTCGAAAAAGCAGGCACAGCTGAGAATGGAAGACCTCTTGCTGAGGACGAATGGGGCGGAGTCGTTGGGTTCTTTCATCCATTCTGGCAAGTCCCTGTTTTCTTGTAGGAAACCTTCCTAATCTTAAGCAGCAACGCTGGTGGCGGCGGTGAGAGAGTGTTATGGGCAGCCATAGCCGCAACTCAGCAACGATGGCCCAATGCCGTTTGTGCAGTGTACACCGGCGATCACGACATTGACCGGGCGGTGGTGGTAGCGACGGTCAGAAGTCGGTTTGGAATTACCCTCCAAGAGCATTCCCTTGTCTTTCTATACCTTTCGAGGCGTCGGTTCGTTCTCGCGAGTACTTATCCTCACTTCACACTGCTGGGACAGTCATTGGGCTCGATTGTCCTTGCTTACGATGCCTTTCAGCTGCTCGTGCCCGACATCTTCATCGACACAATGGGTTACGCATTTGCAGTCGCTTTTTGCAAATTCCTCTTCCCCAGCGTGCCTAACGCGGCATATGTGCACTATCCGACAATTTCTACCGACATGCTGGATAGTCTTGAGGACACGACAGGCCAGAAAGGGATTCATGCTGGTGCCGGGAAAGGGCTAAAGGGAAAGGGAAAGAAACATTATTGGCGTGCTTTTGCATGGCTCTACGGCTTTGTCGGACGACAAATCGACGTGGTGATGTGCAATTCGACCTGGACCCAAGGCCACATCCGACAGCTTTGGAAACCGAAAAGAGAGTCCTCCTCATTTGCCGCTATAATTTATCCGCCTTGTCCAGTGGAAGAGTTGGAATCACGAATTCCATTGACAGAGGAGAGCGAGAAACAACGAGAAAATATCGTCCTTTACATTGCCCAATTTCGACCCGAGAAGAACCATTTTTTGATTCTTCGATCCTTTGCCAAGTTCTACCATACAGCAAAGGAGAAACCTAGGCTGATTCTCATCGGGTCAGTCCGAAGCAATACACCGGACGAGAAGCACATCTACAAACTCCGACTTGAGGCACGAGAGTTAAAGATCACGGATGCGACCACCTTCATCTGCGATGCCCCGTTCTCAGTAATTCTTGAACATCTTAGAAGGTCGAGTATTGGTACAAATGGCATGTACGCCGAGCATTTCGGAATCGGCAACGTGGAAGGACTGGCGGCAGGACTGATCCCAGTTGTACATAACAGTGGCGGACCCAAGCTCGACATTGTGGTTCCGTTCGAGGGTCAGCCCATTGGTTTCCATGCCGAGACGGAGGATGAATTTGCCGCCGCCTTTGCCCGCGTGACGGCCATGAGCCCACAAGAACGATACGCAATGAGAGTAAGAGGCCGCAAAAGCACCAAGAGGTTCTCAGAAGCTGTGTTTGAGGGGAAATGGGTCGAGCAGATGGAGAGGCTGGTGCGGCTGCAGAAGTTGCGGAATGGACATGGCATATAGAACGGCAGATGCACCGAAGAAAGACTGACGGGTTTGATGACCTTAGACCAATGATACCCACCTTCTTGTCCTTCATATTCCGTCTGCCTCAACATTACGTGACGATGGTAATCCTCGTATTGCCACCACCTGGTGAAGAGCTCTTGAATTGAGCGGCGCGTGGGTGGAAAACGCTCGCCGAACCTTCCGCAAAGAGAACAGCGGTTCCCGCTGCTCCTGCCCGCAGCCTCAGCCTTACCACCCGTCTGATCCTTGGTTGCCTCTTGTCCGACAAAAGTTCTTTCGTGACTTTGTGTTCTTTGAGAACGTCTTCTCTAGCAAACCCCGACGCAGACACATAAAGCCCTCCGCTCGACCGGTAATTCGACACAGGGTCCTCTCTCTCCCCTTGCCAACCCTTCGATCACTCTCTACCGGCCCGTCACCATGACGCTGTGTCTTAACCGTCTTCAAGAGGAAAGGTGGGATGCGCACCCATGTTGCCTCAACACCAAGTCACTAACCCCTGCTTTCAGGAAACAATGGCGCCGCGATCATCCTTTTGGCTTCTTTGCAAGGCCTGTTCGGCATGCAAATGGTGTGGTTGACCTCAAGAACTGGGAAGTTGGAATACCAGGGAAGGAAAAGACCATCTGGGAAGGAGGGCTGTTCAAGTTGACTCTCGCCTTTCCCGACGAATACCCTACGAAGCCACCAAAGTGTGAGTGAGATATCTGGTGCGCCAGCGCGAACACACCACTGAAAACGTTTTAGGCAAATTTGTCCCCCCTCTCTTCCACCCGAACGTATATCCCTCGGGCACGGTGTGTCTCTCGATCCTGAACGAAGAGGAGGGTTGGAAGCCAGCAATCACCATCAAGCAAATTCTTTTGGGCATCCAAGACCTGTTAAACGATCCCAATCCCGACTCGCCAGCGCAGGCTGATGCATACAATCTCTACAAAAAGGATCGGCCCGCATACGAGAAGAAAGTCAAGAGCATTGTCAAGGACAACCCCGCACCTTGAGACTCATGGCATGTCAGCCAGCTCGGGCTGGCTTTGCGACAGGCATTAGTGACGGAATGATGAGCTGTCACAGACTCAACAGCGGGGGAAATGCAACCAATTGACTAGCGTGTGGATTCTGAGCGCGGCGTTCTGCAGTGGGCATTTCGACTCCAGATAACTTGTTTACGGGGGGTAGGGCGGGGATATGGTAGCAAGATTCGGGGAAGAGACATGAATATTGGGCAGCTGGCGTCTTTCAAAGGAGTCGAGGAGTTTCCCGGGGCAACACGAGCTGTGTAGGATTCGCATTCCACGTGGTGGATGTTTCCTTCTGCTTGTTTCTTTCTCATCATCGGAAACATGAGCCATTTCCCCCTTTCCCTTGCACTCCCATCCCAAAAGATTTGCTTCTGTGGAATCTGGTTTGGGGCATTGGCTACGGGAGAGTCGATCTCGCCTATGGAGGGCGGTCTTGGATCCGTCTACTTCTCGTGCCATCCCAGCCTGGCCAAAAAGGCGCAAGCGTGGGGGTGCACAGCGAACGGGGGGCGGCGAGGGGCTTGTCAGGCAGTTAGGCATCGAGGGGCTCTCTGCGTCAGAGCGAAAAGTGCGGGGATTCCGGAAATCTGCATTCATGATAGGCATGGGCTCAGGGCCAACATGTGCTCGAGAGCCAACAGGATCCTCTTCCACCAGTAATCGTCAGCTTGTTATGTGATACTCGTAATAAGATGAGGTCGCGTGCCGAACATCGGGCATTCTCTTCCTCGGAGAACACGCCCCAGGCACGAAAATGTCCATGGTCCGGGTGCGCAAACTCAAACGCCTCTAGTACCGATGGGTCAGGTCCAAGTCAAATACCGTCGGTGGTGGTTCGAGGAGGGCGAGAGAGGAAGGAGAGGGACGAGAGGGGCCATTGCCGTGTTGCTTAAGTACTGCTTGAGATCCGTCAAACCCTCCTATCTGGATCCGAAGTAAGAGCCTGAGAGACGACCAACGAAGCAGAAGAAGAAAAAATCCCGTGTGGTAAGGTCTTGGGTGGGTTTCTGGAAGTGTGGGCTGATCCAAACCGGCTGCTCAACCACAACCAAACATACCCCAAACCTGGCACGCGGTGTGACTTGAGAAGGCGGTTTGAATGGTCCTCTGTAAAGCAATTCTCCGAGTCAGCTGGTTGTCGAGGGCGCAACTGTGACAGTCTAAAAAAGTGAGCGGCGTTCAGTCAAGTGAGCAGGCCATCATTTCTCAGACTTGAGTCATCCCACGCTCAACTTTTTGCCTTCAGAAATTTTGGGGACCCGAAGCGTGGACACGGTCCTTTTTATTTCGTCCCACGCCCACGCCGCCACACTCTTCTCCCATCCTGCATACATTTCACACCCTCTCATTGCAAGGCCACGCTCAAGCAAGACGCTCGTGGGCAGCGTGGGCATCATCGTGGGCAGTCATGTGTGGTATCTTTGCCTGCCACGGGTGAGTTTTGCGCTTCCCTCGTTCCTGATCCCTGATGTCTGGTTCCTGATTCCTGGGTCTATGGTCCTGGTCCTGAGAAACCCTGCTCCGCGATCGGCCTCTGCTTTTTCCTCATGTCCATGTGGCTAATTTCGTCAATGCTCTCGCAGTCATCCGTCGATAGCAACCTTCAAGACCACTGCCCTTCAGTGTGTCAAATGCCTGCGGCACCGTGGTCCTGACTGGTCGGGAAACTGGACGGGCAACAACACCATCCTCTGCCATGAACGTCTTAGTATAGTGGGAGTGGACAGCGGGGCGCAGCCCCTGGTCAACGATGAAGGGACAATTGCGCTGGCCGTCAACGGCGAAATCTACAACCACCGAATCCTGCGCAAGCACTTGACCGTCCCTTATAGCTTCAAGACCCATAGCGACTGCGAGGTCATCATCCCACTCTACCAGCAATATGACACGGACGCCCCGAAACATCTGGACGGCATGTTTTCCTTCGTCCTCTATGACAAGGACCAAGACCGGACAGTCGCGGCGCGGGATCCAATTGGCATCACGTCCTTCTACCTTGGACGGTCCAGTGAAACACCCGGTGCTGTCTTTTTCGCCTCCGAACTCAAAGCCCTCGCCTCCGTCTGCGACGACATCATTTCGTTCCCGCCGGGTCACATTTATGATTCCAAGACCGATAAGATGACCCGATATTTTGAACCAACATGGTGGGATCCAACTAGGGTGCCATCCACGCCCGTCGATTACAAGTTGATCAGGAAGACTTTGGAAAAATCCGTGCTCAAGCGGCTCATGGCCGAGGTGCCTTATGGCGTTCTGCTCTCCGGTGGTCTCGACTCGAGCTTGGTGGCTTCGATTGCACAGAGAGAGTCCCTCCAACAACAAGCACTGGCCAAGCGTCAGACTAATGGCGTCGTCAACGGCGATGTTAATGGTGAAGTTAACGGGTACCGAACCCCCAAAACCGGCGAGAGGTTGGTGGGCATTGACGACGACGACGAGTTATCAACAGTCACATTCCTACCTCAACTGCACTCCTTCTCCATCGGTCTTCCCGATGCCCCTGATACGAAAGCGGCCATCGAGGTGGCCAAGTTCCTGGGTACCAAACATCATGATTTTACCTTCACAATCCAGGAAGGACTGGACGCTCTGTCAGATGTCATCTACCACCTCGAGACCTATGATGTCACCACAGTCCGCGCCTCCACGCCCATGTACCTGCTGTCTCGGAAGATCAAGGCCCTGGGCGTCAAGATGGTCCTGAGTGGGGAGGGAAGCGACGAAATCTTTGGAGGATATCTGTACTTCCACGCTGCGCCAAGCAAGGAAGAGTTTCACAAAGAGACTGTCCGCAGAATCAAGAATCTGCATCTGGCCGACTGTCTTCGTGCGAATAAATCCACGTCGGCGTGGGGCGTTGAAGCTCGCGTACCATTTCTGGATAAACAGTTCCTAGAGGTTGCCATGAACATAGACCCGGCGGAGAAGATGATCACCAAGGACCGGATAGAGAAGTACATTTTGCGCAAAGCATTCGACACCACGGACGAGCCTGATGTCGAACCTTATTTACCGGAGCATATCTTGTGGCGCCAAAAGGAGCAGTTCAGCGACGGCGTGGGTTATGGCTGGATTGACGCGTTGAAGGACAACGCCGAGATCAACGTGACGGACGAGATGATGGCCAACCCCAAGCCCGAATGGGGCGACGACGTGCCGACCAGCAAGGAGGCCTACTGGTATCGTCTGATGTTCGATGAGCATTTCCCGCAGTATTGCGCTTCGACTGTCATGCGATGGACACCCACCTGGTCGAAACAGACTGATCCCAGCGGACGAGCAATCGCAACTCATCTGGCGCGATATGAGGACGAAGCTGGCTCGTGAGAAGGAGCACGCGAATGTACAGGGACCGAAAGATATCAGCATTGGCTGGCGTTAGCAAGGAGAGGGCATTGTGAAAGCTGTCTGTGACGTTGATTTTGACTCACGGGGGTACGCAGCAGGTGGACTGTTATGTGCTGTTTCATGTCTGGCCCAGCTGTTGTGAACAGCAATATCCTTCGAGCTGGACCCAGCTGCGAAGAAAAGCAAACATTTTGGCGCTTGAACTATAGCCTGTCCGGCATGCCATGGTCCGCTGGCAATAATACCCGGTAGATACAGCAAATGCCAACAATCCTTAAATACTCCTAACAAAGGATTAAGTCCCTGAACAGATAAAGCTGGCGAGCTGGCGAGCTAACAAGGCCGGAACGGAACAAAGGAACAAACGGTGCAAACGGTGCAAACGGTGCAAATATCGACTTCTATGGACGGTACCTTGGCCGAGTGCCCGGTCACCTTCTTTCGCTCTGGTCTGTGATTGGCCGCAATCGCTTTTTGCGACATTGCATCTCCGAGCCTTTTTCTTGAGCTCCATTGATTGTTTTGCCATCTACTTGTTATATACGTCTCTGTCTCTGTCTATCTCTCCCTATTTCTTCACTCCTCCACTGCTCTCTATCTCAACCTATTCCCTCTTTGCTCTTCACTTACCCATCATGCCTGGAATTCCCGTCCCCTTTAGCGATATCGCTAAGCCTGCCAACGATGTGAGCATTCACCTCCACGCTTCGAACAAGCAGTGGTTCTCGCTAAACACTCGAACAGCTCCTCAACAAGGACTTTTACCACACCACCGCTGCCAACCTCGAGGTTAAGTCCAAGGCACCGAATGGCGTTGTGTAAGAACTAAACCTCCGAACACCCATCCTCTCGAGTAAACGAGAGACACGACCGTCGGTGTTCTAATTCGTCTCGGTCTCCTCCAGTTTTAACGTCAAGGGCAAATCCGCGCACGATGGACCCATCTCTGGCTCGGTGAGCACCTCGATAACAAGAGACAGCTTGAGAATATCACATATTAACGGCAGCGGAAAGATTGAAGGGAAATACACCGACAAGGCCACTGGTTCGTCCCCTGTCCCTTGGACAGCAGTCTGCGCATCTGCGCCTCAATGACTCTCTTTCTCCGCTGACCCGGGGATGTTGATGGATAGGCCTTACTCTGACTCAAACCTGGACTACCTCCAACAGCCTTGATACCAAACTCGAACTCGAAGACAACATCACCAAGGGCCTCAAGGCCGAGGTCCTCACTAACTACCTCCCGGCGAAATCCACCTATGGCGGCAAGCTCAACCTTTTCTACAAACAACCCAACATCCACACCCGTCTTTTCACAGATGTGTTCAAGGGCCCCACCGCCACATTCGACGTCACCTTGGGCCACGAAGGATTCCTGATCGGTGCTGAGGGAGGGTATGACGTGGGAAAGGCTGCTATCACGAAATATGCTCTGGCGGCAGGATATTCTCAGGGATCTTATGCTGCCGCAGTGACGGCGACAAACAACTTAACTGTGTTCAGCGCAAGCTACTATCACAAGGTGAACACCGAGGTCGAGGCAGGCGCGAAGGCCACCTGGGACAGCACGCAAGGAAGCAATGTCGGCTTGGAGGTCGCCACCAAGTACAAGCTTGACCCCAGCTCTTTTGCAAAGGTCCGTCTTTCCCCTTCTCCTTTCTTCCCACACACATACTTCAATTACGGCTATACTTGGCCCTTTGGCGCACCCCTTCCAACTGTCGACGCTGTCATTTTCACTGCTAATGCCACGTGTTGTTATTAGGCCAAGATCAACGACCGCGGCATCGCTGCTCTGGCGTACAACGTCAAGCTCGGCACAGGCGTCACTCTGGGACTGGGCGCTTCTCTGGACACGCAGAACCTCAATCAGGCAGCGCACAAGGTCGGCGCAAGCTTCACGTTTGAGGGATAGGGGCCCGGTCGTCAATTTCGAGACAAAGGAGCAACCGCGACTCGGGGAAAGGGTGGACAATGTTGGGGTGCTGCGGGCGCGCGGAGGGATAGGTGACACGCCCTAGGATGGAGCACGAGTGAAAGAAATGTGTACCTACTCTTTCTCATTATGCGGGAGAACCGGAAAACGGTTTGTAGTGGTGGTTGTGGTTGTGACGGTGGAGGGGAGGTTGCTTCCATCCTGCTCAGCTTTTGAGCGCGGATATGGGTGCCCCTCTTGTACAGACAGCGGAAGATGGTGCAGTGGATGGCAGGCAGCAGCCTTTTAGCATAGAGCGAAGAAGAGCAATGCCTATCGTGATTTTCGCCTCCTAGTGTTTGTGCCAGGATGCACCATCCACGCCTCTTTCGACATGGACCGCCTGCCTCTGTTGCACTGATCCATCCTGAATCCCAGGGCACGCTCTACAGAGGTTGTTCTATGAAGGTCGAGGAACGCCGAGACGGCTACATGCTTGCAAGGTGACGTATATATATCCCCATATATATTCTCCAGTTCCACTTTATGCTCATCCATGTTCACTCCAGACGGTGCCCGCGAAGTCCGCATGAGACCTCGTTCCCATGCGCACATGTACGCTATATGTACGTCCAACTCCTTTGTCTGCCCCCCATTCATTCCTTTTTCCGTTCCCATGACCATTGCTAGGCTCCGGTCTGTCGTGAGCTCATCTTCCCAGCGCCAGTTTGACTTGACTGGATTGCAAATGTGGAAGTTCCCTCCGTACCATGGAACACAAAATCAAAAACCCTAATGCCTTGCGCGAAGCCTCGTTTAGGGGTAAGCTGCTCCGACTGCTGGCTGTGCGAATGGTGCCTTTCGAGCCCCTGAGTGTTTGCATCTATAGTTCCTATGTAGGAAGATCGGGTGTCGATGATTTCTTAGCCTTTCGTCCATTCGTTCCTGGCTCCATCCCTTCGACTGCCATCTCCTCGGATAAGTCCGCCTCCTCGAGGTGTATTAGCCATATGGATAACTATTGTACCGACAGAGACGCCCAACACTATGATTCCAGACACGACGATGAAGCGGGCCCAGAAGTTGTCTTCTTCCACTGCAGCCTGTGCCGCCGCGAGCTCTGCCGCTCGGCGACTGGCGCGGCGGTAGTCTTCGTGTGTCTGTGTCCTGAACGTCGGGCGGGCATCAAAGGCCGGCCCCCCTTCCGAGTATGCGCCAGCATTGAAGGTTCCAGCCGTGTGTCCCTCTCCTGCAGTTTGCTGTGTCCGCGCGGACGGACCGCCGTGTGCGTAGAATGATGGCGGAGGTCCCTTGAAGGCGCTTCGTCGTTTGCTTAAACCGCTGGCCGGTCTGTGTCCCGCATATGTCCCTCCCTGAGATTTTTGGCCATGACTGCCGTGGCCACGATGGTGAGGATGGTGAGCCCGCATGACATCACGGTCATACCTCTTTCGCTTCTCTGGATCTGCCAAAACGGAATAACTCTCGCTTATCTGCGCGAAGCGCTCTGAGGCCTTGGGATCGCTCTGGTTGAGATCTGGATGTGTCTCTTTGGAGAGAACGTAGAATTGCCGTTTGAGTTCGGCCGGAGTGGCCTGCATGGGGAGTTTGAGGACATCATAGTGGTTTACAGGAAGATTACCGGCAGATTGTTGGAGGTACAGGGAGTGCGAGAAGGGCCGCCGGCCTCGCGCTCCTTGAGCTTCTCGACGAAACGAACATTTTAGGGTGGGACGCGCATGATGGATGGGAAGACCTAGGTGAATATATGTGGACAACGGGACTGAGCGAACGATCATGCCTCATACTTGATGCATTTAGCGCTGAATTGGTGAAAGAGCGGTGAAGTGAAGTGATTCAATGGTATCGAGGGCAAAATGATAGAAGAACCAAATAGTCGTAATGGGGTGCGTGACGTCTTTCAATTTTGGGCGACACGCACTACAGCGGGCGACTTTTGAGATTTGGGCGCAATTGCCGCAGTTCTTCCGGCGCCGCTCACTGCCTGCCGCCTTCGCCGCCCTTTTTTGGTCAGTCCATTATTTCAGCCTTGTGTTTTCTTGAACATTTTCTACCTCATTGCTGCCCTGCTTCCTGCAATCAAAATGGCGGCAAAGACGGCCGACGAGCTCTCAAAGCTCGCTCTGAACGGCAGCGCCACGAAGCCAAACCCTCAGATAAACGGTACTAACGGCGTCAACGGCCATTTATCAGATCAGGATGACTCCGACGATGACAAGGACGACGAGGCCACCGCCAACGCCGGAGGCGCGGACGGTAACACTGCCAGTGGTGCTGCAAAGAAGAAGAAAAAGAAGAAGCCAAAGAAGAAGAAGGCCACCGCAAAGGTCCAATCTGACCCGCCCCGCGTGCCCCTCAAAGATCTCTTCCCTAACAACACGTACCCTGTTGGCCAGGAGGTGGAATACAAGGATCACAACGCATATCGCACAACAAACGAGGAAAAGCGCCACCTTGACCGTATGAACAACGATTTCCTTCAAGAATACCGCCAAGGTGCCGAAGTGCATCGCCAAGTGCGTAAATGGGCGCAGGCGAATATCAAGCCAGGAATGTCCCTCACGGAGATTGCGGAGGGGATTGAAAACGGCACTCGCGCTCTCACGGGGCACTGGGGACTTGAAGAGGGTGACAATATCAAGGGCGGTGTAGGCTTTCCGACAGGGTTAAGTATCAATCATATCGCCGCACATTACACCCCCAACGCTGGCAACAAGTGGATTCTGGGAGAGCAGGACGTCATGAAAGTCGATTTTGGTGTTCACATCAATGGCAGGATCGTCGATTCTGCATTCACCTTGTCGTTTGATCCCAAATACGACAATCTCCTGGCCGCGGTCAAGGACGCCACCAACACCGGTGTGCGTGAGGCCGGCATCGATGTGCGGGTTGGCGACATCGGTGGTGCGATCCAGGAAGTCATGGAGTCGTATGAAGTCGAGCTCGATGGAAAGACTTACCCTGTCAAATCCATTCGAAATCTGAACGGGCATGATATTGTCCAACACAGCATCCATGGCGGCAAGTCTGTGCCGATTGTCAAGAGCCATGATCAAACAAAAATGGAGGAGGGCGAGATCTTCGCGATCGAGACGTTCGGATCGACTGGCCGTGGATACGTAACCGATGATCTGGAAGTCTCTCACTACGCGCTGCGCTCTGATGCGCCAAATGTCCCCCTGCGTGTTCAATCCGCAAGGAGTTTGCTGAATGTCATCAAGAAGAATTTTGGAACTCTTCCGTTCTGCCGACGGTATTTGGACAGGCTAGGTCAGGAGAAGTACTTGCTCGGACTAAATAATCTAGTTAGTTCAGGCATTGTGGAAGCATATCCACCGCTAGTGGATACCAAGGGCAGTTACACAGCCCAATTCGAGCACACTATATTGCTTAGGCCCACGGTGAAAGAGGTTGTGAGTCGGGGCGACGACTATTAGCTTCTGCAAGCTATTATGACCTTTGGAGAGAAGGGACCCTGGGAAAAACCAAAAAAAAAAAGGCTGATTTACGGTCTATATTACATCAGGGTGAAGCCCGAGAGACTCAGCTCCATTGCCAACCGAAAATGGAGATCAGACAATATGCAATGAGGTATTGATTGAAAAGTGTGCATCTGGAGGAGAAAAATGTTGGAATCAAGCACGAAGACGAGGGCTGATGAAAGGATGGGTTTCTAGCTTAGTTGCACTCAGGCAGGCGACAGCACGAACCAAGACAGGATAGGCCCTTTGTGGCTCTTGTCTGGTCCATAAACTGACTTTGTATTTTCCTTTGGTTTCGAGTCGCGAGGCTGCAATCCCACGAGGCTACGAGGTTTTCGGCTTAGCTTCCTATTCAGAATTTCAGGTCCTTTGAATTTTCTCCTGACTGCTCCGATCTGCGGAATGATGGGAGTAATAAAGTGCTGGATGAGCCTCAGCCTTTTGTAACCACTCTAGACTTTTACCGGGCGAGTTTCAAGATTTACGAAAAGGCTCCAGCAAGCTGTTTCCCAAGCCGCATCTGCCAACATTGCCACATTCACAATTCCTCCTGTCTTCAACTCTGAGTCACTACTTCTATTAACCATTTTTTCCGCCTTCAGTATCCGTTCAGGGAAAAATCTCTACGACAAAGGAGGGCGCACTATAAATCTCCCAAGGCTGTAGAGGTTTAGGTCCCAATAACAGCCAACCATGTCAACCTGGGGCCGCTACTTCCGGGTGACCACCTATGGAGAATCCCACTGTCGGTCTGTAGGATGCATCGTTGACGGTTGTCCTCCCGGTCTGCAACTCACAGAGTCCGACATCCAACCTCAGATGACCCGGCGCCGTCCGGGGCAGTCAGCTCTTACTACGCCGCGAAACGAGAAAGATCGTGTGGAGATCCATTCGGGTACAGAATTCGGTATTACCCTTGGTACACCGATCATGATGATGGTGAGAAATGAGGATCAAAGACCCAAAGACTATGGGAGCGGGACGATGGATATGTATCCCAGGCCGAGTCATGCAGATTTCACCTATTTGGAGAAATATGGGGTTAAGGCAAGTAGTGGAGGCGGGAGGAGTAGTGCACGGGAGACGATTGGTGTGTTTGTGACCTCTTTCATTCCATTTTGCCGTCCAGAAGGCGCATGGTTCGATGCTGACACTTTTCGCGCAGGCCGAGTTGCAGCGGGAGCCATTGCAGAGAAGTATCTGTTACTGGCTCATGGTGTTGAAATAGTCGCCTTTGTCTCTTCCGTTGGGTCCGAGTATCTGCTCCCACCGACACCTACTCACCCTAGTCCTGCCACGAACCCTGCATTTCTCTCACTGATATCGGAAGTCACAAGGGAGCAAGTTGATTCCTTCGTGCCCGTACGCTGTCCGGACGCCGATGCCACTGCGCGAATGACCAAGGTGATTGAGAAGCACCGCGACGCAAAGGACAGCATTGGAGGCACTGTTACCTGTGTGATTCGGAACTGCCCTATTGGGCTGGGTGAGCCTTGCTTTGACAAACTTGAAGCAGAGCTCGCACATGCCATGCTGAGCATTCCCGCCACGAAAGGGTTCGAAATTGGGTCGGGCTTTGGAGGATGTGAAATATCCGGATCAATTCACAATGATCCGTTTACCGCAGCACCCAAAGTGCCACCCGGGCAGAGGACACCGAAACGGAAACTGGCGACGAAGACCAACAATTCTGGAGGCATTCAGGGCGGGATCTCAAACGGACAAGACATCTATTTCCGAGTTGCCTTCAAGCCTCCTGCCACAATTGGACAGGCGCAGCAGACGGCGACCTTCGATGGTGAGGAGGGCGTACTTGAGGCTAAAGGGCGCCATGACCCGTGCGTTGTGCCCAGAGCGGTGCCAATTGTGGAGGCTATGTCCGCATTGGTGCTTATGGATGCTCTACTTGCACAGCAATCTCGAGAAACGGCCAGGAGTCTATTGCCGCCCTTGAAGGCCATGTTGCCGGTGAAAGGTAGCGGAACAACAGCGACTACTGAGAGGGTGGCGGAGCATTTGAATGGGGCAGTGGATGCAAAGTAAATCACGGTCGACGATCTGGAGGAGACGGTGTACAACAGTATGATGCAGATGAGACAGAAACAAGCTGATGCCAATCGGGTCTTGCCTCACTCGGGTCTAGATAGTTCTTCTGGTCTACGGAAAATGAAAAAGCACTCTTCAAAGTACTGATGGAATACAAGCAGAGTCAGAGTTTACAAGGGTTCGTTCGTTAGTGCGCATTGTGCATCTCGCCAATCTTTCTCCTGCGCAGTTGCCATGGCGACGGACTGATCCAAACATGGCCAGTCCATCTCCGATTGCACCAAACCTCGTTGCTGAAGATGGCGCAACCTTCCATGCTCCCTCCCCATAATCCGACTGGACGCCGTCAACCCTGCCCCGGTACATCCAGCAGTTGGTGCAGCCACTATTCGCTTAAGAGACCCTGGACTCAAGCCCTGAGTTTCGTGTGGCTGGCGTCGAGACGTCTGTTTACACGCATGAACTCCTCACCACCCCAGCCTGCGCCCCACGATCACCAGACCACAAGCGATTTCCACGGCCAGCCTTCGAATGGCCCAGTCTCCATCCGAATCGTGCTGAGTATTTCTGATATACTCCCACCCTCGATCCCCTCTCCTCCTTTCGTGTATCCGAGAGCAAACTGGTTAACCTCAATCTCGACCTCGACAATCTGAAATCTCGGAAGGCTGCAGATGGGTTTGTCTGCCAGTCCAGATGACAATTCAGACTTGACGCCGACGATGACCTGATCTCCGACCGTGCGAAACATGCTACCTCTACTACCGCTACTCCTGCCTTCTTTCGTCGGGATTGTGTGCTGGGTTGCACCCGTATGTGCACAACAACAGCTGCCCTACAATCCTGCTCGGGTCGTGCTGGGGCAAGACAGCTCCGTCGCCTATATCTTGTCTCCGCGGCCCTCCTCTTCGCAATTCTCTCTCTCCTCTCTAAATACTTCGGACAGTCTCAATTCGGCCTCTTCAGAGACACAGCTCTTCGATGCCTTGCCATTTCTGTCTAGTAATGCCTCAAAGGCATTTATAACCTTTCCAGACGATGCGGGCATAACGGTGCTAGCCGGCGATTGCGAGGATTCTGCAAGAGATCTGGGTCTGTACAGGTATACCTTCGCCGGCGACTTCGAGAACGGGACATGGACTTCTTTGACACTCACCACGACCGACGGGACACTGAATCCTCAGTATCTTTCGGCTGGCTTCATATTCTCTCCGACGGCGTCCAGCCATGATGCCTTGTTGTATGTCTTTGGCGGAATGTGTCCCAATGACGCGTCCTCGAATGCTATGGACTGGGTATCGGCTGCGACCTACTCAAATACGATGCTTACTGTCGCCCCGGATCCAGCAGCTGGCCAAATCGCTCCTTATCAACTGTCGTTGACTGGATCCAGAGCTCCGCCGATTGCGGAAGCGGGCCTGACCATAACGCCTCTGACACCAACGTTTTCCAATGGCTCAGGCGCTGTCCTTTCCCAGCAGCAGGATTTTGTCCTTCTCGGTGGCCATACTCAAAATGCCTTCATCAACATGTCTCAGCTCGCTATATTCTCACTGCCTCAAGAATCCTGGGCGTTCGTCGAAGCGGCGCAAGCGGCAAACGCAGTTGAGCCACGGTCTGGCCATACCGCGATCCTGACTGAGGATGGCTCAAAGATCGTGGTGCTTGGAGGTTGGGTAGGAGATATCAATACGCCGGCGCAACCTCAATTGGTGGTCCTGGAACTTGGTCAAGGTTATGGAGGTCAAGGGGAATGGACGTGGAGTGTTCCTAAGTCGCCCTCTACCCCGTTCCCGCCCGGCCAGGGCATATTTGGCCACGGAGTGGCAATGTTACCCGGTGGTGTCATGATGGTCTCCGGAGGCTATCCGATCAGCTCATCTGCGTCAAAGAGCAGACGCGATGTCCTGGACAACATTCTGTTTTTGAATACAACAACCTTTGAATGGACGACGACTTACAGCAATCCATTCCCTGCAGTCTCCTCCCCCAGCTCGACAAGTGCCCAATCGTCGGCTTCAGGGCTGAAAACTTCGGAAAAGGCAGGCTTGGGTGCAGGTCTAGGGCTAGGGCTGGCAGCAGTTGTGGTGGTGGCGGTCGTGTGGCTCGTATATTCCAGAAGACTCAGAGCAAGACGCGCCCTTCGCGAGAAAGAACTGCGGGAACTGGCTTTGGGAGCCGAACGTTATCACACACCTCTTCCACCAGGCGAGGGCGATCAGAGATATCCGGCCGTGCGGAGTGCCAGCTGGGCTGCGGCTCTGGAACGAAAAATTGAGAGCTCTGGAAATCCGTTCCCTTGGGCACCGTTGTCCGCGCCAGATCAGCAGGGTCAACTGAACCAGGCATCAGAAAATAGCGAGAGCAATAGCTCTCGGTATGCCGAACGCACCGGTGTCCAGATGGAGATACCAAGCCCTACCAGGGGGTTAAGAAAGAGTTTGAATGCTAGAGGCGCGATGACATATCACCCCTTCAATCAGCACCCGCCGACAGGACCAGGAGCGGTCTTCCGCATCGACGAAGAGGATGAGGGGAGTCAACATGGCTCCTTCAGACGGGCGGAGACTCCAAAGGCCACAGACGACAAAAGATCTGTCGCAAGTGATCCATTCAAAGACCCACCCGCCACCACGGACGGTGCTCGACAACACGATGCCGCAGCACAGCGCAAGAGGGAAGTGGAAGGATGGGTTGAGGATTGGCAATCAGCAGCCGAAAACATGAGCTTGTCGAGGAGTACAAGTCAGGCGCATAGCAGGACATATTCAAACCTTTCGCAGTTCCGCACTCAGCCAGCCATCGGAGAAGCAACGGGGCGTGGTTCACCTGAGAAGTCTGACAGGACTGGCAGCAACCTCTCCGAAAAGAGTATTGCGAGCACCTCTTCATATCAAAGATCCTTGGCTGGGACTTTGTCGCGAAACGTTTCTCAGAGAAGTACCAGTGCAGGATATGCTCTCTTTTCAGGGGCAGCAACAGCCATGAGCCGATTTGGCTACGGGCGGCAGGGTAATTCTGAGCAGGGCGTTGGCGCTGGTCTTTCACGTGCTCCGTCAAATCGCAGTGTATCGCTCAATATTGATCCTGGTCGGCCGAACAGTTCGAGGGATGGCGCCGAAATGTTCTCGTCCGCCCGGAATAGATGGGGGGCAGCTGCGGCAGGAGAAGACCAAGCTCTCCTCAACCGGAATCACCAAAGACAACAGGATGAAGAGCGTGACTATCGGACGCTCCCTGATAGTCCAAGCAAGGAGAAATACTCTCGAGCAGGCAGCCTTACTGGATCCAGCCGACGAGCGTTGAACCTTTTAGGAAGCGTCAGACGGGTATTCACCGGAACTGGAAGTGTTGATGTGCAAGATCGAGTCGCCACTTTCGAAAGCCAGAGCAGTCAATCAAGTCCAACGAAATATTCAGGCCAACCCGAAATGGCAGAAACGACACCAAAGAGAACTCTCAGCGGCGGAGCATCGTCCTTCTGGCGCAGTAAACAGGGCGCTAAAGATTGGGACGACGTGGTGGCAGGACCGAGTAATACCGCCTCTTCTTCAACAATACGCAGAAAACCCGTGCCTGGAGTGATTTTGAATGATAACCAGGGCGCTCTAGAGGACGATGAGGACTGGGACGTGGAGACGGCCGTACAGAAACGTGTCGTCCAGGTCATGTTCACTGTTCCCAAGGAGAAACTGCGGGTGGTCAATGCCGACGCTTTGAGTCTCCTGAGCAGTAACCGGAGCGAAATTGACCAGGACGAAGAGAAAGAGAGGGACCAAGTGAAGAGGATGAGCAGCGTGAGGGAAGGTGACGAAGACAATAGTCATGACCAACACCTTGATGATGCAATGAAGGGTCAAGGGAAAAAGAGGGCACCTTAACCGGCTTGCTCATCGACAAGGGAAACTGGTGGATATGGACGATTCATGGGATGGCAAATACTGTGCGCGTACCTCCGCGTTGAATGGGATTTGACGCGGTTTATTCGGACTGGGATCTGGTGTCATGTCAATCGTTGATGGGAATATGGAAGCCAGCGAATGTGTTTTATTATTGCTCGTCTTTTTTTTTTGGGAGGCCACAGTACAAATTCTCGATGAGCTTTAAATTTATTCTGTGTTATGAATGCTTTGACCCTGCCACTCTGATGGTGCCCTGGCGTCGCCATGGTGAATGCATTTGTCAGCGTGTTTAGAGGGCGTCGAAACAGCAGGGCGCTTGGGGGCCGGACAGGTCAATCTCGAGCTCTAGAACACTGCACGAGAAGTCTCAAAGGCGTTGAAGATGTTGGTGATTGATTGATTGATTGATTGTTGATTGATTGTCGCCATGGTCAATGCATGGGTTGGTGGGTGGTGGTTGGTGTGGCGAGACGAACACTCCCACAAGGCTGTCTCCCTGTCTCCCTTCCCTGTGCCTCTCAAATAGGATAAATGGTGGTCTTAGTGCCTGCGCCCACTCGCCCCACCCCCAAATGCCATTTTGCTGCAAAACGCGAACCTGCGCGTCCTAGTCCCTCCCAGGCGCGTGTCATGCCCGTTTTATTATTATTATAACTGCTGTTTTGACCCTCTTCTTGCAGCGTTGTCTCCTCACTATCCAGCCTTCACGCCCTCTGCTGCCTGCCTGCTGCCTGCATCTCTACAGTAACTGGAGATTGTATTGTAAACTCTCCAGGCTTTTAAAGAGCACTGCTGTGCAGTCCTTCGTTTTTCGTCTCTTCGATCCATCGCTCCCGCCGCCACATATCCTTGAGCCATTGGAATAAAAGCAAGAGAACAGGTCGGATTCGTCAACATGTTCGTTATCAAGCGAGGTATGATCTCCCTCTCACCCCGCGAGGACGGAAGAGGAGCCTTTCAACCCACCCACCTGTGGAACTCTGCTGGAGCATGGGACACCTTACTGACGAACATGACAGACGGACGCAAGGAACGCGTGCAGTTTGACAAGATCACGGCTCGAGTCTCCAGGCTCTGCTATGGCCTTGATCCAGACCACGTTGATGCAGCAGCCATCACACAGAAAGTCATCTCCGGCGTCTACCAGGGTGTGACCACTGTTGAACTCGACAACCTCGTCAGTATCGCCACTCGTGCCAGATCTCTCGTTGTTCGCTAACAGTGTTTGCAGGCAGCAGAGACCGCAGCATATATGACAGTTACCCATCCTGACTATGCAGTCCTCGCAGCGCGTATTGCTGTTTCGAACCTTCACAAGCAAACCAAGAAGCAGTTTTCCTCCGTCGTCGCCGACCTCTACTTCTATGTTAATCCTAAAAACAACAGGGCCTCCCCCATGATCTCCAAGGAGACGTACGACTGTGTCATGAGACACGCAGATGAATTCAATTCTGCAATTGTCTACGACCGAGACTTCAACTATCAATATTTTGGCTTCAAGACGTTGGAGAGATCATACCTCCTCAAGATTGGGAAGCAAGTCGCAGAACGTCCCCAACACATGCTCATGCGTGTGGCAGTTGGTATTCATGGCGACGACGTTGAAAAGGCTATTGAGACCTACAACCTCATGTCCCAGAAGTGCTTCACCCACGCTTCACCCACGCTGTTCAATGCCGGAACACCTCAACCTCAGCTGTCCTCCTGCTTCTTGATAGACATGAAAGAAGACAGCATCGAGGGCATCTATGACACTCTCAAGACTTGTGCCATGATTTCCAAGACTGCCGGAGGTATTGGCCTCAATGCCCATTGCATTCGTGCCACAGGATCCTATATTGCAGGGACCAATGGCACCTCCAATGGTCTCATCCCCATGCTTCGCGTCTTCAACAATACTGCTCGCTACGTCGACCAGGGCGGTAACAAGCGTCCAGGTGCCTTTGCCATCTACCTCGAACCATGGCACGCAGACGTTTTCGACTTCTTGAACCTGCGAAAGAACCACGGCAAGGAAGAGGTCAGAGCACGCGACTTGTTCTATGCCCTGTGGACTCCTGACTTGTTCATGGAACGTGTCGAGAAGAACCAAGAGTGGACACTCTTCTGCCCTCATGAGGCCCCTGGTCTAGCTGACGTCTATGGCGACGACTTCAAGGAACTGTACGAGAGATACGAGAAGGAGGGACGTGGTCGCCAGACGGTTAAGGCCCAGAAGCTATGGTATGCTATCCTCGAGGCACAGACCGAGACTGGGACCCCCTACATGCTTTACAAGGACGCCTGCAATAGAAAGAGCAACCAGAAGAACTTGGGTACCATCCGAAGCTCAAACCTCTGCACCGAGATTGTCGAATTTACAGCTCCTGACGAGGTCGCTGTGTGCAATCTGGCCTCCCTCGCTCTCCCTACCTTCGTGGATCAGGCTCGAGGTGAATATGACTTTGGTCGTCTTCATGAGGTAACTCAAGTGGTCACTCGCAACCTAAACAAGATCATCGATATCAACTACTATCCCGTTCCCGAAGCAAAGAAGAGCAACTTCCGACATCGGCCTGTCGGTCTGGGCGTTCAAGGTCTCGCCGATGCCTTCCTTGCTCTGCGTCTTCCCTTTGACTCTCCCGAGGCCAGGCAACTGAATATTCAAATCTTTGAAACCATTTACCATGCTGCTCTCACTGCCTCTTGCGAACTCGCCAAGGAGCAGGGAACCTATGAAACATACGAGGGCAGCCCCGTCTCACAGGGCATTCTTCAATACGACATGTGGAACGTCACTCCCTCGGACCTGTGGGATTGGGACTCCTTGAAAGCCGAGATTGCCAAACATGGCGTTCGCAACTCTCTGCTTGTCGCCCCTATGCCTACTGCCTCGACCTCTCAGATTCTAGGCAACAACGAATGTTTCGAACCATACACGTCAAATATCTACTCTCGCCGTGTCCTTGCCGGAGAATTCCAAGTCGTTAACCCATGGTTGCTGAAGGATCTAGTTGACTTGGGCCTGTGGTCCGATAATATGAAGAATCGAATCATAGCCGAAGGCGGCTCGATCCAGAACATCCCCAACATCCCCGCAGACATCAAAGCTCTCTATAAGACCGTGTGGGAAATCAGCCAACGGACAGTCCTGCAAATGGCAGCGGACCGCGGTGCCTTCATCGATCAGTCCCAGTCTCTCAACATTCACTTGAAGGAACCGACCATGGGCAAGATCACTAGCATGCATTTCGCGGGATGGAAAATGGGGCTCAAGACCGGCATGTACTATCTGCGCACAATGGCGGCCACCCAGCCTATCCAGTTCACTGTCGATCAAGAACAGCTGAAGGTTGCGGACACAAATACAGCTCGGGAACGCTCTGCACCGAAGAAACGCACCTCCCTCGGTTTCGCAGCCAGTGTAAGCAATTATAACTCGATTCCGAGGCCCATGTATCAGTCCAAGACAAGCAGTTTCAACGCCGGGAACCCAACCACTTCTATGAATGGAATTCCAACACCAACGTCTACGCCTCCCCCTACCAGTGAGGAAAACAAGCAGGTTGGTTTGATGACTCATAAACTTGCCAAAACCCGCCTCGGTGGAAGTGGCGAGTCCAGTGAAGAGCCTTCCCCCAAAGTCCTTCCGACGGACCCGGTCGGTCTACCACCTGATACCATGGCTGATGAGAGTCTCGAGACACGGATGAGGTCCAAGCAAGAAGAGGATAAGGAGAGCGAGAGTGGGGAAAGGGAAGAAGATATTTACGCACAGAAGGTGCTTGCCTGTGAGTGCAACCCGCCTCCCTGGACTTCATGACATCCCCAATGCTCTCTGGTGAGATGTTCCAGTTGTGTGACACCTTGCTGACCGGATGATCCAATAGGTTCGATCGAAAATAAGGAGGCCTGCTTGATGTGCAGTGGTTAAGTCCGGTGCAGGTCATTGGGCACGTATACTATCAGCCTGCCTGCCTGGCTGAGCCCTGCCTTCCAGCGTTAGCACACGAGCCTCTTTTCCTTTTCTCCCCCGACGCAGTCAGGCAGGATGGATGCTAGAGGCAGCTTTTGACTGCAAGATGAACCATGGGGAATAATCCTCTCTTCCATTGCTTTTACGCGTCATGGTTAGTTTTGATCAGGTCTCGTTGGAGTATGAAACGGCGTATTCACGATTGTATATGTATGGATTTCCTTTCCTCTCTCGCGGCAGAGAATCTGCATACCGTAAGAAGACAGAAATTCGCTCTAGAAACGAGCGTTTAGCTAGTACCTGTAGTGCACTGCTTGCATCGAACAGTTATGGTCGTGTTTCTCAGCCGTCTATCTATCTACCTGTGTGTCTATCTGCCTGTCTGCCTACCTGCCCATCTACCCATCTGCCTGTCTATTCATTATGTTGGCTATTTATTCTGAATCTACGAGTGACACTCGTCACCATTATGTTGTCGCGTAGAACATGGATCGAATAAGCAAGGTCTGGTTTCATTTCATGTCATGATCTTATACAGACGCTTGTTTCTCTAGCCTTGCTTGTTCTCGTGCCTTAAGCACAAGACTCACATCCTCCTCTACTTTGACCATAATGTATAAAGGACAGGGTCGTGCCAGAATCGCAGTAGATAGCGTGGAGCTGTTTACAAAATCGCTCCCGACTCCGCAGACCAGCTGATATCGCCTTCTTCCCCTCCTCAGTGGCTCAAGTCTTCTTGTCTAGTCGGATCTTGCTCAGTTCAGCCCATGCTAGATTCAACACCTGTGTCGTCTTCCTCGCCCTTACATCCCAAATAGCTCGTGGAGGTAGTCCCCTATTTGGATACCATCTGAATAAGCTTGATGGCTTCATCTTCAGTTTTTCTTGGGATTCCTTCTTCTGGGCTCCTTGCCAGTACAAAGTGCTAGGTATCATAGTGTGATGGTCAAAATGTGTTGGCATGAGTGCGTCTTTCAGGATGGCAGGCATGTCCAAATTAGGTGTTGAACTCGGTGAACGAAACATTGTGCACTCGGTGGCTGGCTCTTTTTCCACCTGTTCTGCTCAGCATGCAGCATGGTTGACGGCGTCTAAACAATTCGTCCCACCACTTTAGAATGCAGCCAGACGCCTTTTTTCGTCTACTTATATCCACTCATGAGTCGGGACAGAACCCGGCGGCCCAGAACCCAAGACATTATCGACACCCGGAAATTGGGAGTAACAGTGAAATAACCATGCACAAGATCTGAGCGGGGACTTCAGCGCCTCCAACACCCTAAGACGGAACTCGAGTTGATCAGTAGAGAAATGGATTCTCCTCATACGGGATATCCATCAGTCGGCTTCTTCAGTTCCTCACCCTTTTCCTGAGCCCGGGTGATGATATTACGCAACCATTCGTAGGTTAGCATGGTGGTCATGGCGGCCGGGACCGCTCGGATAAGATTTGTGCCGATGCCCGCATAAAATGCACGCCAGCCTTCCTCCTTGAGAATGACCTTACACATATGCCAAACGCCCGTGTAGCGCGCCTGCACTTTCATGCCATCTGATGTTGTAAGCGCCGATCTGCGTTGTTGCGTTTGAAGACGAGTGCGCAAGACTTCATGAGGATAGGTGGCTGTTGATGCACAGATTTTGCTTAGAAATGTAGCGGCAGAGATACCGAGCCAATTTGAGGTGCTGTCTTCGGGTGGATGTTCACCCATGCCATAGCCGGTGAATTTCATCTTGAAGAATTCGTACAGTGGAAATTGGACTGCCACATGGGTTAGACCTAGCAGGGCGGGCGTCAGACCAGAGTAGAAAGACCGAAGCCCTTCCGTGCGATACATTTTGCGGGCGGCGTCAAGTGTTGAAGTGTAATGCCAGGGAGCTCGCATTCCATCACTGGCGGTAGCGGATTTGTTGGATTGGGACATCAACCGAGTTTTGATGACCCAGATGGGGTTTGTCAAGATCGTGGAACAGGCGCCCGCGGTAAGGGACGAATAACAGCGTGCCACCCACCAGCTGCCGCACCGATCGTACCAGAACTCTCGAGTGTTCTCATACACCGTCAGATAGACGGCCCACGTTGGAAGATATCCCAACAGCATGGGACCTAAGCCCCTGTACATGCCACGGACACCTTCTTCTCGCCATATGATGCTGCCAGTGCCAATGATACCTTTGTACGGTTGTTGGATGGCGCCATATGGATTTTTAGACTGCACCCTCTGCGTGAACCCGCCCTGGGCCTGAAGCTTCGTCTTTATCACATCGAGAGGGCAAGTGACGATACCGGAGGCGAAGCCGGCGCCGGCGCCGCAGATGGGCGATACCCACGCCTTCGGAATTTGTGTCGACTGTATCTGGATTCGGGCGACGACGGAGTCTCTCGAAGGAGGCGTAGACATATTCGATGGGAAGTTGCTCTGGTCGATCGGAGTAGCATATTGGGACGGCCGGAGTGATTGGGAGGACAAGATAGCAGGAGTCTGTTCGGGATCTCTGTCGAAGGACATTGGAAGGATTGTTTTCGCCAGTCTCAGGAAGGAGAAGACACTAAATGCCCATATGACGAGCTCATGGCGAAGTGGGCGAGCTTCAGACAGCGGATGTACAACCCACAGGGCTGTTGGACAGTCTCCGTTGCACCGTTGACCGCTGGACCGCTAGATAGAGTTGGAAACTGCGGGGTCTTTCTTGGACCGGTGTGCAGCCGACAGAGCAACGAGGCCCTTGTCAGCGATTGACAAATGCGGCCATGAAGTAATCCAAGTACGCGAGAGACGGAATAAAGGAGGTCGGGAGAAGGTGGGAGAGGTGAAGATGACTTGTCCTAGGGCAGTATGATGTGATGTGCAGGTATGATGCTTTTGGGGGGAAAAAATGATGTGGACGGAGGGAGAAGCAAGCAAGGGCGCAGGCAATTGGGGGAACGGGCAATGGGCAATCATTGAAGCGAGTCGGTCGAGCTTGCTCTGCAAGTCCGAGCCAATGCCAAGCTCTCGTCGTCTTCGCCAAGACAACGTAAATCGACGCTGGGTTCGCCCCTCTTTGGAACGAGGATGATGTTGCCTTAACGTGACCACCTTGGCACCGGAGATTGGGACGCCGAGTGGCTCACGGGGATGGAGACTCCTAGTAGGCAGTCTGATTGGTTCCTCCACTTAGTCAGCAAGCTTCCATTATACAGTAGGCTAGCTCCATACCTTGCGAGCTATCAGGTATCAGAGACAAGGCTGCGAGGTCACGAGGTCATAGAGCTACAGCATATGCCACCAAAGGGACCGTCACCGAGCTCAAAGAGGCGCAACTACACACCATACATGCAAAGCTTTCCTCCTGGCATTCCACACAGGGACAAACTTTGATGATATAAAGCACCCTATAAAGCCAGTCCACTGGTCGAAAGCCTTCGGCAGACTGGACCGATTCCTGCCGAGCTCAAGTTCTCCTTGTATGGTAGTTTTATCCACTCCGAAGGAAGCCCTTGGTCCAAAGGAAGCAGCATATTAACAGCCTCCCTCTCCATAGGCAAGAATAGCAATATTAGGCTTGGCTTCTAGTTCAGGGTTCCCGGGTCGGCTCGACGGTTCTTGGATTGGTGGCCTTCGAACGTAGGCATACTCTTGGACACTGATCCAGTGCCCATGGGTTACAGACTTTTGTGGATGCCATAATGTATGGCTCCATGTGGCGTAAACACAAAGAATGTTATCGGATATCCTGCAGCTGACACCCATATCCTGCTGGAATAGACGTGTTGGTGCCTCTAGGCTCACTCGATGGGCAAAGTTTGGGAAGGCCACCCTATTCAAAGTAGCTGTGATACAGATGCTTTCGAGGTAGACCTCGGTTGACCAATTGGCTTATGAAGAATCGGCATGACCTCCTCGCTGGGATGGAGTTGATGTCCAATGTCCATAGTAGTTGTTCCCTCTACCATTCGAACAGGTTGGTCACCTCCCTAATGTCCTCGGGACTGAGTGGTCGATAGCTCAGCACCTCGCCGTTCCTGATGACGTTCCTCCACACTCCATCCATGCCGGGATTGAAGAAACCTTCGCCGGAGGGATCTCTGTCGAGTGATCGGAGGGAGGACAGGAGTGAAGTTTGTTTGCCACAACTGGACTATCGCGAACCAATGAAGGGAAAGGACGGCACTGACCGCCTGCAGATTCGACAGTAACAAGTACTTGGTACGTATTAGGGTCGGCCTAGACAAATTAGGCTTAGTGCTGTTGTTCATCGACACCTATTTTCTAGCATCTTCAACATCTTCTGAATGACATTAAACTCTAAGTTAAACTGAGGAAGAAAAATATGGCAAAAATGCTTAGCTAGACTCCGACAAGCCAGCAAACCTCGTCAACGTATTGTACATGTTGACATGCATATTGATGAATTTTTCCTAACAATTTGTTCCCAGACGCCAAGCCCAACATATTTCCCACCCGATCTCGGCCAACTTCCATACTTCTTTTGCCGCTGCCGGTGTAAACAGCCCTGAGTCCCCGAAGCGAAGCAGGAAGCCACCCCAATTTGGCTCTAGCCAAGGTCTTGCAGACCGGTACAGGCCAGCAAACCGGATGAGCGCATACTTGCTTTATCAGGGTAATGGTCATGCGAATCTGTCCGCAAGAGGAGAGATTAGTTGAAAGTCCAACTCAAGCTTGCTCCTCATAACTCTCGCAAAGATCATGATGAAAATGGAAAGGGAGGGCTTCGGATCAACCAAAACAGCACCCAATGACCTCTCAAAACGTCGTTAAGTTGATAAAGCTAACCGATTTAGTCGCACTCTGCGACAATGGAATTGTTGCGTAAGCGGTCAAAGGGACGTGGGCCTTCACAGTCCTGTCAGCTGTACCCCGACGAAATGTGGTGGTGTCTTCGCCCTCTGGAACTAAGTATGTGACTCGGTAAGGGAAATCTGTGTTCCTGCCACGAAACAACGGGATCTCATAAGTCAGCTTGATAGGAACATTTAAGGGTGTGGAACTTGCTAACTCAGGGAGGAGTGGCGCATCTCAAACAGCAGTGAGGCCGTCACATCAGCCGATGAGTGAAGTTCCGCTGCAAAGACAATATGGGTTCATAATGGCTTCAGCCCTTTGGAGCACTTTCAGGTCTATAGTTTGTCGTGATTAAGACGGACAAGCCAGAATTCGAGAAATGATTGTCGGGAGTGAAACTATCGGAGTCGACCCAGCTGGGCCATCTATGAGCGATGCAAGCATAAGAACAGTGAACAGTCTTACGTGGGACATATGAAACTGGCTGCTATGCATGGGGATTCCATTTGCTTGGATGAGTACGTCCTTTGTGGAGTGGCAGTTCAATGATTTAGACCTCCATTCCCTGTGTCGAGTCTCTTGTCCTCCTGAGGATCAGGCTCGTGGCGTCTCGTATTTGGAAGAAGCTTGGATCGCCTTGTTATCATTCATCAACAAACTTCGCCTCAGCTCTCACCGCTTACTGAGACCGTACTTGCATCCGAGCTCGTGCTGGACTGACTCCACGTCTGTTCGGAGTCTCGACCTAGGGCCACAACGTGGCATTCGGACTTGTCGGTTAGCAATTTACGACATGAAGAGGCGACTTCGGTTGACTTTACTTCATAATTCTCGCTTTAAGACACCCTACTAACGCCATGCGCCATTGAGCTCGCTAGGAGCACTATCAAGGTCAATATCAACTTGATGTTGGTGTTGACAGGGTCGCAAGATCGCCACGGTGGCAAACCACCTGAGACGTTAACTGTCTCACCATCTGCGCCACTTACCTCAACACCATTGATCTCGTCGATCTGCGATAGCATGACGACGGAATACGAGTTTTCAGGAAAGGACTTCGGATCACAGGCCAAAGTGTATATAAACAGGCAGAGTCTCTCTGAATAGGCAGAGAGACGAGACACAATCAATCAGATAGAACCACTCCTGTTCTGTGTACAACAGTTGGCGATAGGGCCTCCAGAAGCCAACAGCCTCATGGGGAAAAGGCAAGATTCTGCAACATTATATTAAAGTGAGCCATTACGCGAGTATGCCCCGCTGGGTGAATTACAGCTAACAGGCAGATTTGATTGACCTCTATCGTCGATGCTTCGGTCCACATGCTTTCCAAGATGTTCAAAGCGTTAACAGCAGACGTGGAGGGGTCGGCTGTAGACCTCTGGCCATGACATTCTGGTGCATAATACAAATCCAATCGTTCATTTACTCGGCTCCGGGCCTCCGGCAGTTACCTACCGAGAGAGGACATGAAGTAATCTAAAGAGTTTAGCACTGGGTGTTGACGGTACTCGCGACAGCCGTCTTCACCATCACTGTCTTATGTACACGCAATTTGACCTCGGTCTCCTCGGTCTCCCTTGCGAAGCAATTCGGCCCTACCTTGACAGTCTTGAGAATATTGCAGAGGTTGACATCTGGATTGACTACTTTAGTCATTGGGCAAACTCTCGAACTGGTCCAATGGAGCCTGGTCCATCGAGATTGCAGATTGCGGGCATTGACTGTTCTGAGTCTTTCCCCAACTACGAGTAATCTTGGCATACTGGCGATGGCCCTTTCAGAGGCCCAAATCTTGCTGACCGAGCTTGGGCGGTAGGCAGGTGAGTTCTGGAGGCATGTGCGAGAAAGACTTCTAACTACGGCCTCCATCTCACACGGGGCAGACTCCACATGGTTTCTATCGCTTAGGTTGCCAGAATCATCTTATTCAGTGCATAGAGTTCCGATCGCCTTGGAACTTGATTTTGCTGCTTCTACGCAACGCATCATTTGAAACCAAGGTGACGACAACCTACTACTTCTACATGTTCCGTGCGACAGCGGGTGTTAGTACGTTTAACGGATCATTTGTTGCTCCAGCAGTGCACAGCATAGGGTCGAAAATGACCTACCAAGTCCTTGCATTCTCTTACAACTTTGTGACGAACGCTCAATACTCCACTAGGTTGTCGCCGATATCTTGCCATGGTGACTGCGACCCGTCTATCCTCCCCGGATCTACGTGGTTTCTGAACCCTCTCCCGCCCACTGACACTCCGAGCAATTCGATTGTCAATATATATTGTTCTCCTAGCATCCAAATAGACTTTACCTGAGGCCCCGGAAAGAGCGAAAAACTTTCGGGCAGGGACTGCTCCGTTTACGGTGAGAACGAGAATCCGATAGTTATCATGTTATATTTAGCAAAAAGCCAAATATACAATGGGCCGGCCATCGCTAGTGCGTGTAGCCTTCGGGCGATTCACCGAATATACCCTAAGCCTGTGTCAAGGTGTGTACATAGGCTCTGACATTGTCCGCGAACACTCATTCGCTGGGGTGTCACGCTCGGGATCACTACCACCGTAACGCTATACAGTCTCAACGACCCCACAGCGTGTTCAAGGAGTAACGACAGCATTTTGCCCCTTACAGATATTGGGACTCCAAAGTCAAACGATATTGACAGGGACGGACTTAATTTGGCGGTGAACCGGCTCCTAAGCTATACTGCTCAGGCTATTCCCCCAATCTCTTCCTTCGTGTTCATGTTTAGCATAGATCGGGAGCAGGGCATTACGACTAATCCGTAGATACATGTAAAGCACCAAAGAGCATCCTTTCCTTCTCACTCTTCCAGTTCAGCGCCAACAACGCGGGTCACCCATTCCATGCACCTCTTCCACCCGAGTTCCATACCACCACGTCTCTTTGCAGAGCTGCAGACAAAATTATCCTCAGCCGAGCGACTTTCATCCCCGATATCATCTTACAAGCCTTTATGATTATCATTTTCTAGGTGTTTATCATATGGGCGCTTGGTGTGCAAGTCTAAACGCCCAAGATGTCATTCAATCGAACGCAGGAACGATGAAGGCCATCGAAGTTATGCGGGAGGCAACGGCACTCCGACCAGGCGTTCTAGTTCGGCGGATCCCATCCAAACTCCTTCATTGACGAACCCGAGTCGCGAACCGACTCTTGAAGCGATCCATGTTATTGCAACAGCAGCAACTCCTTCTATTCCAGCGATAGCGGCTCCTTCTATGCAGACTGCATAGAGTGGCAATCCTTGGTCCCGAGACTGAACAGGGGCCAGACCTCACGTAATTACTTGCAACGTGGTGTCATACCTCTCATATAGGCATATCTCCAAGTTCAATATGGGATTCTGGTCCATTCCACCTGGGATTCTGAAGCAACAAACGCAGCATAACACCATCATCCTCATATCTGAAACGGAAGCAAGCTGGGCTAAAGTCATCTTTCCAGCGGGTTGGCGTACTCCGCGGACTGGCTGAATTAAGTCTAGATTCACGTCGACAATGGTGGGGATCGAGGCACAGGGATGACCGGGATATCATCACAGCTCCCTCCAGCCGGTCGATCTTGTCAGGGTTTAGTACTCTGTCAAACAGAGCACCGTTCGACATCTATTCGCATTTCTTCCGTGCTGGGCAACAGGAAACGAGCTGCTTCAGCCTCACCGGGTATTTCTCATCGGAGGAACTCACCACAAATGTCATCTCAGGCGGCGGGAATTCTCGCATCAAAATTTCGACGTCACTTATGATATCACAGGCAGCAAGCGCCAGGAAGTTGCTCATAGATCCCGAGGAGAGACTGTAGTACCGGCCTATCCTGACTAAAAGTAGTCACTGTGGTAGTCGCTATTGTCTTGAAGGGAAACTGGGGCTGGCTGAACTCTGCTCGATCTATCCTGATGTATAGTTGTCGTGTCCTAAAGGGGTGTCGACAACAAAATTGTGGCTGGCTGGCTGAAAGCGGCTGAAACCATTTTGATGTACAGTCACTTGCATTTGAAGGGTGTTGGCACAATAAACTGTGGCTGGCTAGCTGGCTGGCTGGCTGGCTAAATTCAGCTAGAACAGTCATTCTGATGCTGAAACACAGTCGCAAGGGTATGCTTCATTGCTTCAAGCATACTCAGCGTTAACGTAAAGCATGTGCCGGCTGGAGATGATCGGCCCTGCAAAGGCAATATCCTTTTACAACATCACCATTTTGCCTGCTCATTTAGAGTTGATGCCACAGTCAGCCGATGCCGCCAAGTTCTTCTTCAAATGCCATCTTGAGATACAATACAATGGTGAACAACATGGCCCTCGACATTTCCACTTCCCGCAGCCTTTCCCTTTCAGAGAAGTACCCAATGCGTCTTTGTGGAATGATGTACCGTCCATTTGCCGTGCGGTTCAGCTCTCAGCTCTCCACCAAAAATGTCACATCAGAACCCACAAATCGGGTTTGTCAACAAGAACACGAAACTCGCTGCTCGCAGTTGCAACCTGCAGCTACCAATGCAAGCAAGCACACCTATGAGTTCATCGCGGTGGCCAACAACCTGCTTTGTCTGCCTTTGCCCGTATGTCGACAGATTGAGAGAAAAGAAGTTGCACAACTTTTTCAGCTCGGCGCTCTTCCACACGGCCTTTGAGTTGCACCGATCGACCGGTGCTGCAGCGGAACTGATTCTCGAAGTGACGGTTATCTGTTTCCAGTTGCGTGGCAGCCTCTTCATCTGCTGTGCGGGCAGCTGCTTCGGTCGACGATTCTGGTGAGAGGCATT
Organism: Cladophialophora bantiana CBS 173.52; assembly: GCF_000835475.1. Lineage (NCBI taxonomy): Eukaryota > Fungi > Ascomycota > Eurotiomycetes > Chaetothyriales > Herpotrichiellaceae > Cladophialophora > Cladophialophora bantiana. The sequence goes on from NW_015971586.1 coordinate 1,103,829, forward strand.
TCAGATATATAAGCAACTCCTGTTCCCGCATGTTGGGTCAGCCCTCTTCTCCCAAGACTCATCTCTTTCAAGGATACCTATACTTCTCCTTCTATCTATTAGCTTCGTCCTCAACCTAGTTCTGTCTATCATGGAGACATTCGTCGGCGACAAGGGGTATCTTTTACACGAGCCACCTTTTCAACATGTACCATCAGAAAAGGACCTGGAGTCGCGAGGCCTGAGCGTCGGTCATAGAGTGGGACTCATCAGGGGTTCCGGCCAGGTGGTTGCAAAATATGGACTAGCCTGCTGGGCCGCTTTGATAACTCTTGCGTTGCTCCTCTTTGCATTCTTGTGTCGACCACTGATCCTAAGCTCCGGCAGCACTGACTTGGATCATTACTATCCTTCGTTGGACTTGCTGGCGCTCGTACCAGCTTGGGAATGGACCGCCTACAGCGACGACGGTTGCAACAACGAAATCGCAGATCGAAATGATACTGGACCACTGCCCTGCACAAATTTCACCTCAGACGCCGCTGAAGTAGATCGCCTCACTATTGATATGGGGAAACACTGGGCCATCTGTCTGTACACCGGTGTTAACTGTGACACCTATAAGGGCCGTTACGATTTCTCAAAACTCTCCTGCCAAAAAGGACGCGACTCCACAGCCTATCAGATTATCGAACTCAGCGAGACTGCGGTTTGCCCGGGTGAAATCCCAGTCGAGGCCTGCGATCCTGACGCTTGTGCCCAGCAAGGCCGGGGTTGCGTTTGTGATCCACTGGGAGACCAGTGCGTATGTTAATACACAGACCCACATTCTGCCTGAGGACAGCATCTGTCTGGAAATATTGGTGATTGGGCCAACGATTCGCCTGGGGCGGAACACAGATTTACGACACAGTCTCTCTCTCTCTCTCTCTCTCTCTCTGAACAATATGGTTCTCTGGAAGCACTGGGGGCTCTCGCGGTGGATGTAATATGCCAAACGTGCTGGGAAACAGGTCATGACTCTTTTTGGGGAACGGGAAATGAAACCTGGGTTGTGACGGGCTAAAGTGATTGAAATCTCTACCAGGAAGAAGTTCCAAGTTCACTTTCTTGCTGATTTTGCTTCGGCTTTACCGTCAGCTCATTCTAGGTAGTGGCCCACATGATTTCTCTTTCTGATGTATGGTGTTGCTTTCGAATATACCTTGTGAAAGAGTGCCTACGGGGATTCGATGTGTTCGACCTAGACTTTGGCGGACCCATCGGCTGCCGTCTCCGCCATCAATGCCCTCGCCACCGGCATAGAAAATAGGCCGGTTAACCCCTAAAGTATGTAGATCTGGACAGAGATGGACTTCGCCACTGGTTGGTATGTGGGTATGTAAAGGGAAGCCTAGTACGGAGAGCTCAAGTGCAGATCCAGAAGATGCGAGTGCTTCGATAAGCAGGCGAATCAGACTTGATTTGCCGGCCCCTGTTTGACCAGTAAAGGAGACAAACCCAGGAAAGCGTGGAAGACACCGCCTACTGGAGAGCTCTTCTAGAAGCCGCGAGGATCGCTCAAAATCACGGAATACAGTTTCCCCAGTGTCACAATCTTTGTCAGTCCCAAACGAGAAGAATCCTCGTCTTGGTCTTCCAACAATACTTGCTGCTCCTTATTGCCCTCTGACCGCAGTGTCTCGAGAATCCTTCGGGCAACACGTGGGTCACTCTTCTCATGCGGCAGGCCAACTTGGGGGAAACCCATAGAGCGTTTGGCGCTCTCTCTGTGGCGAACATATGTCCCAGCATTTCCCGCAGAAGATAGCCCCGTTGCAGGACCAGCGGAAGCAACACTCGTCTTTAGATGGTCGGCGCTGACCACAGTTGCAGGTTCCGTCTTCCTCAAAGCCAACAGCTGCATCTGTGTGTTGACGTGATCACGATGTTGTCCTGATGGGGTGGATGTGCCTCGACCTCAGTCGCATCAGTGCTTGTAGGATGTTGGACCGAACTAGTTCCTGCGGTATTGGTTCTGAAACTGGCCTGTTCACCGATACTGTTGGCCGCATAAACTCTGGTCTCTGGCTTACCTTCGTCGTCAATATTGACAATTTTGAAATGGGTTGCTCCTTGTGAGCCTCCAACGTCTTGCTTTGACGCTCCACCCGCCATGAGGCGTGGAGTACGCAAGAGCTTTCTAAATCTTTGAATCTGTTTCGAACACAATTTGTTGCCTTTAGTAAAACATGTCTGTGCAGTGTTCTGTGTGGGTGTGAGAAAGGTCCTCTCGGGTCCTAAGCAATAAGCTAGGTCTTTCTAGTCTTTGTAAACTAAGAGATGCTTGATGGTTGGCACTCTGGATGATTCGAGCAGTAGATGGAGGGGAACGCTTGGAACCTACCTCAGCTCAATGTGACTTGTGGCCGCATATCGTAGAGCGGTTGATCACATTGTACTACCATGAGTCTTTGCAGAGCAATACAATCGAGCTTGTCAAGAAGATTCTAGCGGCGGACGACAATGAGACTCTCTCGCAGCTGCTCCGAGCCTGGACAGCCCTCAAGGCGGATCACAAGTACATCCAGATCGCGGTATGTCCATCCGCTGATGCACGAGCACCGAAATCTGACAGATGTGGTAGGGAAGGTTCCTATTTACTGCTGTCGCAACGTGTCGGCGTGGCCGAGTGCTGAACAAGCTCACTGGTCTGCATCGGCGCTCTTTTATATGAGCACGGACCGTCCAATTCCGAGCAGGGCCCTCAACCTTAGATATGTGCTCTCTCGGGCGAATATTGGACACTGAGAGAGATATGGCTGACCGGCAACCAGGGTTCTTTCGCATGGTTGGGATTTCGTATTGACAGACGGGCCTATTAGTAGGCAGAGGAGATAGGATATTCGAAAGGGTTGGAGAGAAAGCTGAAAGCATAGGAACAGGAACACCACTTCAAGAACAAAAAGTAGAGGATATATTCGTCTACCAGGGACGTGTTCTAGGTTTACGCGGCAGGCGAAGTCATTATCGAGCAGAAAAGAGGAGGGTGTCGTGTGTAAGTTGAAGGTGAGAAAGAGAGTCTCGAGATGTGGACGGCGTTTAAAAGCAGCGAGTGTCGCCAAGACCTAATTGGTGGGTCGAGAGAGCTCCAGGGCGTCGCCGCGCGAACCACCTCAACTTCTGCGCAGGAATCTCATTGCAGCTTGCTTCCAACATCACCAGGAAAAGTCTCAATAGGGAAACATGTCTGGTCCCTCATTAGCACCGTACATCTTGAAGCGGCCATGGCTCAAGCGGTGGATGATGCCCTTCGCCAACTGGTACGCCAACACTGCCGGCTACAGATCCCTAGGTCAGTACATCACCCTTGGAGAATAGCTTCTTCTTCCATATTTTCCAGTCCCCATGTTAACGCTGTTGGCAGGTCTGCGCCATGACGACCTGATTCCCGAAGAAAACGACATCGTCCAGCTCGCACTCAAGCGACTTCCCCCGAAAGAAGCCTATGACCGAGTTTTCCGTCTCAGAAGAGCTTTTCAGGTATGCCATGTGATGAGGAAGAGGGGGACATGGGACAGCTAACGGGTTGATATCACAGTGCTCCCTGTCACATCATTTACTGCCTCCTGCGGAACACACCAAGCCCGAAGACGTAAGGATTTCTCCAGCACGCTGAAAATTCATTGAGGATTCTACTTACTCATGCATCGTTCATAGGACATTCCATATCTGAGTCCCATTATCGAGGAAATTGAAAGAGAGGAGAAGGAGCGTGCTGACCTGGAGTCTATGATTGTTGAACCAAGGAAGCAATCGTGAACTGGCAGGTCGATGGACCAACAAGGGCGGCTGGCCGGAGTCCCAAAAGGAATGTGAATGCTGAATTATTGTACATAGCATACAAAGAGAGGGAGCTTGAATGGAATCCATAAGCAACCTAAGCTAACTTTGCACTCTACGCCTGCATGACCTCAACATCCACATCTTCCACTCGCCACATATACCACATAAACAGACTCCGATACGGCGCAAACGGCGCACTCTTCTCAAGCATATCCTGCTCAGACATGTATTTCCACTTGCCACCGCCCTTTGCTTTTAATTTCTTCACGTCTTTGCCAAAAAAAGCAGCCATCCCCCTCTGAACGCCTAGGTCACCGGTGGAAATGATATCAAGCCGCTTGAGCGCGAAACAGGCAAACATCTCCACACTCCACCTCCCCAGTCCGCGGACCGCAATGAGTTTCTCCATAACCTCTTCGTCTGATGCTCTCATAAGCATCTCATTTGTGAGTTCTCCAGAGGCGAATTTTTGAGCTAGGCCTTGGATATACTCCGCTTTCCGTTGAGACAAGCCGGCAAGCCGTAGTCTAGCAATTTCCGCAACCGCCACTTGGGCTGGTGTCGGGAACTGTACTTCTTCAGGCCCTTCTTCGTTGAACAAAGCAATAAACTTATTCTTGATGGATTTGGCAGCGGCACCCGAGACCTGCTGGCCCATAATCCCGCTTGACAATGAGCGAAAGGGGTCAATCGTCTCGGCGAGACCCTTGGCCGAGAATATATGGCATGGATGTTTTTCGATCAGTGGCTTCAAGCGTGGCTCGACCCTGATGAGATGGGCACAAGCTTGGTCTAGGAGAGTGTTTGTGGTCGCGATCGGCCGAGGGAGGCCTGTTTTTGATGGGGTCGACTCGGGAAGAGTGTCTTCGTACGCGACATGCGGTGTCCCTCCAGGTGTGACTAATGGAGCATTGGTGATATGCGGTTCAACGGGGCGGTTAGGAGGAGGAGTTGCATCGTCAATGTCCCCAGAGCTGTAAGGAGCTCGAATAACGTTGATGAGACTCGGCGTCGGAGTCAATGGTGGGTGCTTGGGCTGTGCAACAGTAGCCCTTCGTGCATTCGCCTTTTTTATTGGCGTCACAGGCACTTTGAATTCCGACTCCGCCTGGGGCACCCCATTGACAATAGGGATCTCTTCCTTGTCAACTGCTGTTTGCTCACCGGCGCCATGGGCCTTTTGCCTTTTGGCTTTCGTCCCTTGCCCTTGCGAGCCAGATGTCCGTCTCTTTGGCCCTTTGGCCACATTCTCTGGTCTATCCGGTGCTGAAAGAGTGGCAATTGATGCGATCCTGCTAGATCGACGAACAGACATGACAGATAAACGCGCTAGCATTCAATGATTGGTGGTTTGTACATTTATAATCTTTCTCCTGGATTACGAACTGGTCAAAGCCGAGCATATACTCCGTAAATGCCGGGAGGTGGAGAGACCGGAAGTTGGCCTGTCCGTTCTCCAAAGAACAGCAGTCTGAGACTGAAGAAGAACGGGGAGTTGATATGCCGTTGACGTGGGATGAAGTGATGTTATATTCTCTCCTTCAGCCCATGTAGAACCTCGAATATCATTGGCTCACGCGTTTTCGGTGCCTAATGTCAGTGCCAAGCATCTGTGGCTTGAGGGCATGTGGCTGACATAAGCCAGTCCTTCGTTCCGGAACAATAGCCGCCAGCATGATACCAATCATCCAGGACTACAAGTACATACCAAGGCTGTTCTCATCACCCGCGGTGTGTTGTTTAGGCATTCCTAACCCATATGGCTTTCCTGTGTTATCGACTGGAAGATACATTCTGCTCAGACAGAAAGTGTCCAGGAATATACAACAGAGAACATGTCATGTCGTGCGATATGTATCAGAAAACGCAAGTTCCCGTTGTGCCGCCGTTCTCGATCCGAGGATTCGGTTTTGTAGAAGGCTAGCGGATGACGCGGCTACACACGGAGCTTCAAGTTTCTTGTCCACCACCAAACTGGTTCCTGCGACAGCTTGTTCCAGGCCATGATCTCAATAATAGGTAAGTAATCTCTCAGCTGGAGATCTTCCTCGTCTCGCTATCTCTCTACCTAATACCAGACAATACCTGATCAATTCCAAGTGATCCACCAGATGAGGTTATTGATCGGATCTGATGGAAATTTGAAGCCTGCATATCGAAAGTGGATGCCCGAAGATGGAAAAGCTCTATCTCTGCGGCGGGAACCTGTTCCAGGATCGTGGCAAGGAGGCGTCGTATCGTCCTGTCACCAAATAACAAACTAAAACCGATGGTGGAACAAGTGTGGAGGGCCTTTACCTGATGCGGTAGAGTCTGTCGGTTGTGTGCTATGAAGATCCGGTGGTGATGGATGCGGCCATGGCTGCGGAGGTTATCATAAACCTTGATGACTGCGCAGACAGATCAGCAAGTTGCCTGGTCGGAGGTCGCTGGAGGGATAAAATTGATGCTGGTCATGAGTCCACATTGGCCCATGATGATCAGGCAAGCTGTTTTGCGAGACGAGACTTGAGGTTCAAGCTTGAGCAGGGATTGCAAATGGTTCCGCCTGCCCGGCCTTTGACAGCTTGACCTTGGAATTTTCTGCATCATGAGGTACGGGTACAACGTAGAAGGTACCCTGTGCGCACAATCAGCACGCCTGGAGTCGTTATGACCATTATCTGGATGCCACCAAGCCTCGCACGCCACCTTTAATGGGTAGAATTGCTCCATTATTTTCACATGTGGATCGATAGTTCGCAGCTGTGCCCATAAGTACGAGTAAGTACTTAAGTACTTACCTAAGAAAAGAAGAAGGGCAGCGATCAAGCGAAATGGCGGCTTATCCACTCTGACAAGGATACTGCAAAAGTAGCGTTATCAGTCGTAGAGCATCAGGTTATCCATTAAAATCTTTGGCTTTCTGTGCTCGAACGTGGCTAGTACGGAGTCCATGGCATCTGCTCCATCTTCGAGCGTCGAATGTCTCAGATGAGAGGGGACATATGGACTCTGGAGAAGTCTGTGGCCACTGGCCAGAAGGCGATCGGCTCTAGCCAGCTCGGCAGGAATGGGAATGGGGGGGTTTTGCGGCATGCAGCATGCAGCATGTGCGGGCTGGTGGAGGAAGAAGTGGCTGAAGCTGGAAATGGGGGTCGGTTGAAGGGTGGATGAGAGCGCCGGCACCAACTCAATTGTGTGTACCGAGTACCAAAGTTGGTAGGTAGGTACCTACTGTAAAATACTAAGGGAGTCTGTGGGTGTTTGTTGTGACAGTACGCATAGGTACCCCTGTACTTCGGGCAGCCCTCTCCTTTTTGCACTCTGACTTGCTTGGCTACGCTAATGATGCAACCCCGACTCCGTAGGCTCCACCTGAGACGGCAAGTGCTGTAGCTGCCCCCCAACTTCCGGCCATTGACAGCCACACCGCAGCTGCGGCTCCCCTGGTCTGGTCTGTTACCAGGGGGGCCCCTGGACTTGCCCTGAACTGCGGGTAAGAGCCCGCCAGATGGTCAAACAACAAGGGCTATAAGGGCCACCCAGGGCCACCGCGGCCACTAGCTCAACCAGACCGGATGTCAAAGCAGGGCCTATTCGGAGGTGCTCTGCTGTCTAGCAGCCAATCAGTGGCCCGCCCTGCCCAGCTCAATCCCATCCCTTCAATTGCCAATTCCTCGCTGCGTCCATTTTTCCTGCCATCCCCCTTCTCTCTTCACGCACCCGCTTGCACGCACAACAGTCTATCGTTGCTGCATTTTTTCCTTTCTACACTTCCATTCTATCTTCTCTTCAGGAAGCCAGCCACGCGTTGACTCTTGGGCCCCAGAGAGTCGTCCCTACCGCCGGCTGTGTTGTGTTAACAGTCCCCCCCCCCAAAGCAACAACAATCAACGAACCAGCTTCTCCTTCGCTGAAGCTGATTTTATCCCATCCTCGCTGTGTTCACACTGCAGACTCACCAGATTAATTCTTGTACTCCCCAAAAGTTTCTTACAACTCGCTCAGGGCCAGTTTCACGCCTTCTATCCTCTTTTAATATTGCATTGCAGGTGAGTGCTGCCACCGCGCCTCCCCGCTCCGTGTCTGCTTTGCTGTCTGTCGACCGCGTCACCGTCACCTTGTCAACTCAGCCAACCTCAAACCAACCTTCGTTTGTCACATCGCACAGTGTATAAGTACGAGTACTGATCCAGGTTGCAGCTCTTCGCTGTTCTTAGGACACCATGACTTTCTCCAAAATCATCCTCCCTACCCTCGCCCTAGCGAGCTCTGTCTTGGGTACGTCCTCACTGTCTACAAAAGTTGGATTCAAGGCATTGTGCCAGACTTGGGCAAGAGCTGGTTCTCACAAGCGGAGCTGCGTGTTTTTGGGCAAATTTTGGAAGCTAACTCTGATTTAGCACAGGGTGGGGGCGGCGGCAGCAGCAGCAACGACATCTGCAATGGACCCTCGATCACCATTGTCACTAGTGCCGATGCCGAACAAATCGCCAACTGTGAAACATACGATGGCGACATTATCATTGATTCCACTGCATCGGGCCAAATTGCGATCAATGGGGTCCAACAAATAACGGGTGACCTCACTTGCAACAATGCGACTCAACTCACGGCTATCACATCGGATCAGATCAACACGATTCAGGGTACATGGAGTTTGAGTGGCCTCACCATACTCTCCACCTTGCAATTTGACTCTCTGACTGGTGTAAACAACATCAATTGGGTTGGGCTCCCTGCACTGCAGAGCCTTAATATGGCTCAGGGCATTCAGAGGGCGAACAATGTCTACATTTCCAACACGCAATTGAACAACATAAATGGCATTGAACTGACAGCTGTCGGAAGCATGAACATCAACAATAACCCTTACCTCACCGATGTCAACGTCAATGATCTGGCCAATGTCACCAACTCGCTTTCCTTCTCCGCCAACGGTCGTGACCTAGCCATCTCCTTCCCCAACCTCCAAGATGCTGCCAACCTGACTTTTCGAAACGTCAGCAAGATCGACATGCCATCTCTCTCAAACGTTGCTGGGTCCATGGGCTTCTACTCTGACAACTTCCAGACCTTTGCCGCGCCCAACCTGACTCAAACGGGCGGCACTTTGGCCTTCGTTGACAGCCCCAACTTGGCGAGCTTCTCTTTCCCCTCCCTCACAACCATTGGTGGTGGTTTCTTGGTCGCAAATAACACCAACCTCAAGGCGATTGATGGTCTGCCCAAGCTGCAGACGATCGTCGGCGCTCTCGACTTTGCAGGAACTTTCTCCAGGTAAGGACTTGGGAATCGTTTCATGTCATTCACTGTTCGGTGCTGATCTGGATTGCAGTGTCACGATGAACAAACTCAGCGACGTTCGGGGCGGATCTAATGTGCAAACTACCTCGACCAACCAAACAATCTGCCAGCTCTTCGACCAGGCTCATGCGAACGGCGTCATCAAGGGTGTCAACACCTGTCTTACCAACAAGGCCAACCCTGAGACCAACCCTACTGCGACCAGCGGCGGTACCTCTTCCACTTCGACAAGCAGCTCCGGCAGCAGCGGTAGTAGCAATGCCGCTATCACATTTGGTCCCACCACATCCATGACCGGTCTTAGCGCTCTGATTGCTGCCATTTTCTTCCTCTAAAGTATTGGGTCATTGGGCGTTGCTTTTCCGCTCCACTTAGAATAGCTTAATATGCGACGGGTGATGTCTCGATCCTTGTGCTTGTCAGGCCCTTTTTTGAGCGATCAACTCTCTTTTTAACGAAACAAACAACAAGATAGGTGGAGGCTTGCGACTCGGTTCTCACAAAACAAAAGAAGCGCGTGCGCATCTGGAGTGTGGGGACAAGGGTTTCTTGTGTTGGGAAAGATCTAGTACTGGCAGATTGTGATTGAGAGCGAACAGGGCTCCGAGGAGCTCGCTTGCGCGTGGATAGGCATACAAATGAAACATGTTTCCTTGACTGTGGCTTGATGCCATCCATCTGCGCTTTCCATGGTGATATGCCTTTCTTTCATCGGTTGGTCCAACTGGCCAGCCACGAGAGGGTCAGGATCATGGCACGTCGACGCAGCTGCACAAACCACGGTCGGACAAGTGAGGGACGGACACTAGGCTCGTTCGTAGGCAAAGGACGGTGATATGTTTATACCATCAGCACCAGCAGACTTGCTTATCTTGATTCTGCGACCTCGAGCGCAGCTTTGCGATTCCCCTGCAACCGTCAGCGTCATCCCGGTTCACTTCTTGTTTCTAAGCTGATGACAGGATGCGGCCGCGAGTAGCCGGCATTCAGGGGTATCTCAGCTTACAGGCTCATGCTAGATTTGATGGAATGATACCGTTGAATGACACTCAGTCAGCATTGTCCAAACGGGTTATCGGGACGCATCGAAGAGTGGCGGCTAAGCAGGGCTATGATTGGCCCCCCTAAAGTCAGGCCAGCGTGCTCTGAAGATCATCGTCACAGTTCCTTGGAAGCGGCAGCGTGGAGCGACAAAGGCTATTACGTCCCCTGCCTTTTTTTTTTGATCTAGAGAGGGCCATCACAAGTTTCGAATAGGTAAGTAAGGACTTTACTTAGATTTGGGCCGCTGACGGGGGGCGGTACCTGAATTCGCTGAGTAAGAAAGAAGTATTTACCTGTAGGGTGATGAAAGAACGCCAGATTCGACCGTTCGGTCGAGTGTCTACCGCATGTAGCTGGACGAGCTAATTACAGGCCAGGTTCGTCCGTTTGTCTCACGTTCGGTGCCTTCGCGATTCGGGCACAAGGGCTTGTGGAGGTCGATCGAGAGGATACGACTCGAACGGTCAGCTTTGCTCTGTTGAGATGTTACGAATGCGGAAAGACGGGTGGGAAGTATGGCCTGTGTCGGAATCTGACTTTGAAGCCCTGGTTTTAGTGGACCACATTAATACGTATGCGCGTCTTATGCGGGTGGCCACGAAGGGTGAGAAAAAATGCGGGTAGATGTATACAAGTATAAGTAGGAGATCATCGCTCACTGGGCAAAGACTTCGATATAAAGACTTTTGCACAGATATAGACATCATCTCCGTCCTTCTTTTTCCGCCCTGATATCAAAACACGACACCAAGTGGTCATCAGCCTGTCAAGATGCCCCGAAGAGATGTCTCTTTCAAGACCTCGGACGGGGTGACCCTGCGCGGGTGGTTCTTCACTCCTCCATCCTCCAACACCAGCTCTTCCACGGGAATGAAACTCCCATGCCTAATTCTTACCCACGGCTTGTCATGCATCAAAGAAATGGGCCTGTCAGATATCGCCACCAAGTTCACCGAGGAACTACCCATCACCTGCCTTGTGTATGATCATCGAGGATTTGGCGCCTCGGACACCGCTGCAGGCCAACCCAGACAGGAGGTCATCTCCTGGTTGCAGAGCAACGATATGCGGGATGCGATAACATACGTGCAAGGTAGGGAGGAAGTCGACAAGTCGAAAATAGCGTTGTGGGGCTATTCCCTTGCTGCGGCGGAGGCCGTGTATGTCGCGGCTATTGATCGACGGGTGAAAGCTGTGGTCTCGTTGGGACCGAGCATGAATGGGAGCGAGATCGTGAGAAGGATGGCACCTCCTCACTCCATATTAGCCATGCAGGGTCTGTTTGAATTGGATCGTCTTGCGAGGGCCGACGGCAAAGATCCGATCACGGTGCCTGTTGTGAGCGATGAGCCCGGTGTGCAGGCCACGTTGCCGAGTCAGGAGTCGTGGGATTTCTTCTCTAAATGGATGACGAACGGATCGAGTTGGAAGAACGAGTTGACGCTGCGATCGTGAGTTCCACTCTCCCTTTCCACCATAATCTTACCTGGGCGAAGGAGGGGCCTTTTGTCAGGATCTTTGTCCGCTGACGAGATAATCACACAGCCTTGACGACATCTCAACAATGGCGTTGCCCATATCACATCTCGACGATCTCACCCCGACCCCCGTCCTCCTCGAAGCGGCCACGAGGGATACCAACAGCCCCCCTGACATGACCATGAGATGGTACGCGAAGCTGAGTGAGCCGAAGGAACTGGCGCTGGTGGACGCAGATCATTATGAATTGATGGGTTCGGCGAGGAACGTCTTACATCCCAAGGAAGTGGCATTTCTCAAGAGGACCATTTGCTCCTGAGCGATGGTAAAGGAACAACTGGGAAGAGGCTTCTGCGGGCCTCTGATAGTCGGTTAGTATTCGGCCTTCAGGGATGGAAGCCTTGGCTTGGCAGACTGCGAGGCTGCGAGACTGCAAGATTCCCCTTTTCAAAACCCAAGTTCTATTCCTCATTTGCACAATTTCCTTTTCTAGCTTTCCATCCTTCACAACCCTATGTTGTGCGTACCTTGAAAGCCCGGTGACGGTCGAACAACTGGCAGAGCCTTTTATTCCGCAGTTGTCTCCCAGACACCACCGATTCCTGCATTGTTGTAATGCCTCCGAAAGGGGGGGAGTGATGGGGAATATAGCTGAACCAACGAAGAAGGAGAAAGGGAAAGGAAAAATGGCTGTCCGCAGCCGTCGTCATCATAGTGCTCTGTTCATCTTGTGTCTTGTAGCGTTGGACTATATGAGGCTGAGTAGAGCCGAACTGATCTGAATTGAACTGAGTTGGATTGTTCGAGTAGAGTAAACGAATACGATCTACCTCTCTCTTTGGTTAACACCTTGCGACTCCGCTCCGGGGAGCGCAGATTCCAGAAGTCTTGGTATGATATTGAGGAAATGGCCTGTGTAGTGATCGCATCGTGTACCGGATGTGCCGGAGAGAAAAAAAGGATGGCGGGGTTCAGTAACGTGCTTAAAAACGCTAGTCGTGATGCTCTCTTCGGGAAGGGAATAGGGCGGCGAAGAGATTTCTGAGTCCAGTGAGTAGGATCTCACAGCATGAGAATATATAGACAAACACCTAGGTTTTTCCGTGCCGAGCTCAGGGGAGTATCCGACTTCATGAGATTGGTTGCTGACAGCGGTATAGATGTCAAGGGGAGGCGAGAATAACCTGTTGGCCTTGCAACAACCAGGAATTTTCACCTGCATTTTCGCCCGAGGTAAGAGTGGCAGGAACTTTGAAAAAGAAGACCCGGATACCACCCAACCGCCCTCTTTCCAGGTAATATATGTAGGTCATCAGATGTTGATACAGAATCGTCGATTAGTGATGTACTGGTTCGTTGGCGTCATGATTGTAAAATTGCCGCTATCAAGGTTGGATGTCTATGCCGTAAAGATGGTACTGGAGAACTGATGTTGCAGAACTGACGCTGAAGCCTGAAAAAAGGTATTCTGAAGAAATAATGCTGTGGAGATATCTCAATTTTGTCATATGCGTCTAGATACTAAGCCACACCCTGGATGGACTACCGAAAATAAAAGTTCGATCGAGGTAATCTACAAAGTCTCCCTGCCATATTTCCAAAGATGATATGGCCCAATTTGAATGCCAGATATCAACGACATGGGGTAACTAGTTGGAGTTAGGTGCCATTGAGAGAAGATGGGAACAGTTGTGGAAATTGACTCACCATAACTACATAAATGGTCCAAAGAACTCCTTCAAGCCTCCCTACCATCCTCTTTCCAAGAAAATAGTCGTGCAAGTTGATGTGGTCGTCAATATTTGTACGGAGTATTGGTGTAAGGCATCAATGTGTCGTCAACAGCTGTCCAAGGTATCTTAGATCTTGACGACCAAGACTACAATATAATGTCAATGGCATATGGTTGTACAAGGTATGTGAAAATGATGATGTATGTTTTGGTGAAGTGTGCCGCCCGTCAAACGCCTCGTAATATTGAGCAAGATTGAATACGTCCAGTCAAGATGTTGTCGTCCACAAAGCAGTAAATAGCTGAGAACCCCATCCAATGTAAGTGACGTGAATTGCTGCATGAATTGTGCCAAAAGATTCTGGAAGCCACCCTGCCACCCTCTTTCCAGAAAATCGTGTCGGTGAGAGTTTGGATTGTTGGTTGGTGCTGAACCAAGTGAAGGCGTGGAGAGTCCTGTGCCTTGTTCGGCTTTGAGGACGCAATATGCAGCTTATATTGCTGGCAAACTCTTGAAGTTGATGTTCTGTGAAGAAGCAGGAAGACACCGAGATTGTTGTTTGATGGATGAAAATGGGATGATTTCTAAGAACCACCCTGCCACTTTCCAAGCTGTCGTTTGGTGTAAGTCGTTGTCATTTCGACACGTTGTTGATGGATGCTGCGCTTCGTTTATCGTGCGTGCCCCCTGTGTCGTGTTTGAGGACTGTAATATCCGTCCTGAAAGCCAAGGCGCTGGCTCTGGAGGCGAGAACAGAATGTTTTTGCTGGTTAAAAGGAGTGCAGGAGACCACCCTACCACCCTCTTTCCAGATTCCGTTGATTCAATAAAGTGTGGGTCTGACATTGTGCGTCAACGAAGGAACTGAAGTTCTGAAAGACGCTTTTCCAGTGCTGAGTCTGTGGGTTGCTGTGTGAGGTTGTTATGCTGACGGGTTGAGACATGTCGAAAAGAAGTCCCGGAATCCACCCTACCACCCTCTTTCCAGGATTGTTCAAATGCTGATGTTGTGTTGTTGACGGTTTGAGAGATGTTGAAGATCTGCCGAATATTGTTGACAGTCTGGAGAAGCATTGATGTAGTGTTGTTGAAAGTGCGAGGTAAATGTAGTTGAGAGTGCATCAATAGTGCTGTGGTTGAGAGGTAGGAATATTGTCTTTGAGAGCGCGAGGAGAGTGGTGTTGTGATTGACAGTGTGTAGATAGTGGTTGTTGTTGAGAGTGTGAGACTAATGTGGTTGTTTTTGAAAGTGTGAGGAAACCATTGATAGTTGCAGAGCCTTGAGAGGTGTTGGAGTGTTATTGTTGAAAACGTGAGATAAGTGTCGATACCCATAGAGCCAGAGAACCACAGAGCCTTGAGAAGCGGTGCTGATCTTTGGAAGGCTGCGAGATGATAGGAAAGAGTCCTGGAAGCCACCAAACTGCCCACTTTCCAAAATGAACTCCAAGGCGTGATGATCAAATGCTGATGAAGTGTTGATACCGTATTGCTGCAGCTTTGATAAGGTACTGATGAGATTTTGGCGAGATGTAGCTTTGGTGAAGTGAGGTGATCCACTCAAACTCCAGCTGCAAAGGCTTCCACGTTGGCCTCTGACTGAGACCTGATGGACAGTTTGTGGAATGGGACGGATGATGGATGACGAAAGAAACCCTGGAAAACCACCCTGCCACCCTCTTTCCAGGCTTGATAGCCTCATTGGTTGTTCGTCAATGTGTTGTGTAGGTCCAAATGTTGTGGACTGAGGAATGTTTTCTATAAACTGTTCGGAACAAGAACTGACTGAGCAAGCCATTGTTTGATCTGCAGCTCAAACAACAACTGCTAGGCCAGATCTTGTCTTCACAGTTCCAGTATCATGTGTTGACTGCCGTGAAGATGATGTTGGAGACTGATGTTGATGAAGATGATATTGAAGAGGGTGTCGATGATGATGATGATGATGTTGCCGATGGAGATGGTGTCTGTCGGAAAAGAATTTGTTGTCTTCAGCCCTTCAAGCTGGTTCCGTCTCTACTGGCGCTTTTGTGTTTTGCAGCCCGCCCTGACCAAGTTCCGCAGCCTCATGCATGCCTCTGATGTCGACCTGGGTCTGATGGCAATGTGTGACATCCTAGGCGCCTTAGGAGCCACCAATCGCTAAAGACCACTAAAACCAAGACAGGTCTGGTTGCTGAGTTGTGGTTAGGAAGACACGTACCCCTTGCCCGTAAGCCGTAAATGCGGGCACTTGGGGGTTGTTGACGGCCGTCGTGGCCGTGGGGACAAGACGAGGCATTGCAGCCGGTTGCGCTTTGGGCAGATTCTGCTGCCAAGGACCGCGAGGCTGCGGAAGAGCGCCTGCGGACCACACCGAGTCTCTGATGGGTTCTGTTCGGGCTAAGTTGAGGCCCATTTGAGGCGCGACGGCAGCCGCGACGGCAGTCACTTGTCGGGGCATCTGCTGCTGCCAATTGAGCTGTGGTGTCCTATTGTCCAGGACCACGTTGTTTTGCACAGCTCCCTGTGCATTGACCCTGACGGGTTCTGGGAGCTGGCGTCCGTCTGCCCGGCCGCTGGGCTTGTGAGGGCACGATTTGATGTGCCGCTTCATGTTGTCGGCGCGGCTGCTGCTATGGTTGCAACCGCGTTGGTGCCATGAACACCTATAGACGCTGGCCTCGCCTTTGCACTGTTTTTTGTGCCTGCGGAGATTGGACGGGTCTGGACGGAGGCTCGTTTGGCAGACATCACAGACCACGCGCGCTCCGCGGTGAGCGCCGAGCACATGGCTGTTGAGACTGTTCTTGGCCGAGAAGGACTTGGCACACTCTGTGCAGGGAAAAGCCATCTTGACTGCTCTAGTGGTTGAGCGTGTAGAGCACTCTGTTGGCAAGTTCAAGGTGTTGATGGCAGGTGGCTAGGAGGCCCGGAATGTGACAGACTCCTTTGGCGTTTGGGAGGTCGTTGTCTTCAAGACAACGATGTGTGCAAGTGACTGCTGAGTTTGGAGTTGAATGTCGAGTTGAAAATGGAGTGCGTGTCGAGTTGATTGATCAGATTGTGTCGTAAGTGCTGTATGGGTCTGGGAAAGATAGGAGAGGAGAGACAGAGCAGAGGAAACAGGGCGGTATTTGTAGCAGGATGGAAAACCTGCGCAAGAGCCCACCATCTGGTTGAACCACGAAACGTCTCTGTGTTGTAAACTTACCATGATGTCGACGCAGAGCAGAGCCTCTCCCGGTGGGGATAGAACCATTGACCAGAGCATAACAAAAAGTCAATGATTTGACCAGACGCGGTTGAGCAGGCTGCCAGAAACACATGAGACGGAAGGGGAATGGATTGGAGCTTGACGGAAAACGACATTGGATTTGAAAACCATTATGGGCAGTAAACTTTCAGCGTTTAAAGACGCGAGTCGTGATATCTTCTGGTAGGCGCGCGGCATGCTAACAAGGGAATTTTGCCGCATTGATTGGCTCAACCATAGGGATACAGTATGTCCGGCATCAAGACTGTATTGCGCGATGGGTGGGTAGTTGTGGAGATCATTTTCAGAGTCAATGCTCAGCCAGCGGTCAGCTCTTGCAGGCAACCAAGATAAGCCAATTGTCTCGGATCTGAAGCTGGTTGAGGATTTGCAAGGGGGTAGGTGTTTAGATCGAAATCCATCTCGGGATGTCTAAACGAGCTCAATCCAAGCAATTCGTATAGGAACCCAAGAATTTTCAATTGCCACTTGATGACACGTACCGAGCACCCCGTACGTGACGCCGCGCTTCAAAATGCGGTCGAAATGCCGTGGAGCTCTTTGCAGGCCGTTGACTCTCCGATCCCCAGACTCCCTTCCTAGCGGCATCCTTTCGGCTGCTTTTGAGTCTTGCCCTCGTCCTGCCGACCCAGGTGATAGTGGTTCAGATGGGGCCCTGCAGACCGCGCAAAATGAAACTGTATCCTTTTTTTTCCCTAATGGTATCAACGCAGCTTGGACTCTCCATGATGCCTGTACGTGGCAATTTTCTTTCCTTCTTCATTCCACGCCCATACGTGCCATCATGGTATTGAGTGGAGTCGTAATTTTCTTTCTCGTATTTTTTACCTCTTTAAACTTTGAAAATTCTGCAGCGCCTTGTAAAATCTTTCACAGTGTCCGAAGGGGAGAGAGGAGAGAGAATATGTCCCAGTCCTGCCTTCTACAAATGTTGGGAAGCAGTCTATTGACGACCGTGGTCAAGCTGGCTGTCTGGTGAAGTTGGAATTAGGTGTGTTGGTGCTTCGCATGGGCTGTGTGCTGCACCGTACTCAATACTGACAGCCTTGTGCCAGCCTTGGTGGAAGTGACATCTTGGCGATCCATGCACGTGCCAGCAGCGGCAGCAGGACCCACCCAAGCCCACCTTGCCCAAGGAGCCGAACTGTCTGCCAAACGAGGTCAAAGTTAGATCCCCGCCATGTAACCGCGCACAGCCTCTTTTTCGTCGCTTCTTAAACCCTCGACTCATCCCGCACCCTCTGTCACCACTGTTGTCTTGTGTTCAGAGTCTCCTTCCGATCTTTCTGGTCAACCTGACCAATTTACCTCGCCTCCCCGGAGCTCCGCACGTTGATCTCCGGCAATTTCGCCCTTATCCGTCAACCCCCTGGCGTTCCGTGATGGGGAACTTGTGTTCCAAATCATCGAATAAACCGGACAACTTTGCCACCCCTGGCCGCACAGTTGGATCGAGCACGCAACCTAGACAGACTTCGGCGCCCGTTCCGCAAAAGATTACGAGTAGCACTCCTGGTCGAGCTCTTGGTGGGGGTGATGCAACCTCGAGCGCGGACGATGCGAGAAGCGCTGCTGCAAGAGCAGCGGAGGTAAGTGCTGCTGTGCTGCAACTGGTAGATGAGTGCCAGGGTCAGAAGCCTGGTTTTTCAGCCTCGCCCTGACGCTGCGCGAATGTCCCTGACTGCGAGTGATCTGACTGAATCCATAGGAGCGTGCCGCAAAAGCCAACAAGCCTGGCGGCAAACTTAGCAGCCAGTTGTCAGCACAGAAAAAGCAGACCCAGAGCCAACTGCTGAGTTCGGGTTCCGAGTCTGAGCGGCGAGCGCGAGACGCGGACCGGAGTGCAGAAGCTCGAAACTGGAATTGAGCCAGAGAGGTTGGCCCCATGCAAGTCATCGCGGTTTCCCTGGTTTGCGTGCTTGGACAACAGCCGGAATGCTTCTGCCTGTCCCAATCTCAGCATTTTGCCATCCACACACAGGAGTTTTGACGATCAACTGACACCCCGATCTTTCAGTGGTTTAAGAGCCTGTCCATGACTCACGCAGAATTCGCCGAAGTGCACAGGCGGGAATGTTTTGATTCTTGTTGATGATCTTGGTTCATAGAGGGTTTCTCCGGCTCCCCCAACAGACATCCACCTACTGGTTCTATGGTGGTGATTCAGGATCGTGCAAAGCGGCGAGGTTCTCTCCCTTTTGAAGTGAATGCTTTTGAAGTTGGGTTCTCTCTTGCATGATGTTGCTGGTCCTGCGGAGTTATTGGAAGTCCATACTGCGCTCCTTGAACATATTTACCTCTTTCTCTTTGGAACAGTTTGCTCGGACGAAATCAGTACTCACCACATTGTGGATGGCTTGATTACGCTCGAACTCGGTCGCGTGGTAGGAAATCCGGAAACCACTATTTTCGTGGATACAAGTTTTCGCGAGACAACTTTTATTAGAGACCAATTTGCTCCAGAGCCACTACAGGGATGCCTGCTCGCCTCTCACTTCTTCCGACGGACTCGTAGAGGGCGACGCAGAAATTTTGGACCCGGCCTTGAAAGCACTTCTCCCAACACCCTCATTGCCATGTATATGACGTTTTCGAGACCGCCATACCAGAGACAAAGGCCAATTGTGGCAGTGTGACACACCTGGGCCTTTAGCACTAACTTCTCCTTTCCCTCCTCGTCGGTCGAGTTCCTGACATCCTCCTATCGCCGTCTTCTCTGATGTCTCGAACTTGTGTGCTTCTGAATGCCACTACGGCCTTATTGCCACATCTATGCTCGACCTTGTCTTTGGTCCCTACGGCCGTCTATGGAGTATAGCGACAAGTCCCGTTGAGGGTAGCATTAGTGAGAACCAATGAAGACTAGACTATCCTCTGATCTGTCTGGCAATTTCACGACAGATCAACGGTGCGGGAAACGGTGCAAATGAGAGGAACGACGGGGACGGGCTCTTCAAACGGGGAGGTCAGAGGCAAAACGATGACCTTGGAGACGACTCGGACGAAGAATCGCTACAGTCCTTTTCTTTCGGTACTAGGCTACAAGTAGGTACTGATTTATGTGGAAAGGGGATAGGGAGTTGAAAACAAGAAAGCAAATGTATACGCCACGGTCGCAGCAAAAACTACCGTCTCCTCTTGAGTCTCATCCCTTTTTTATCTTGTCATGTCTCTCTATCTCCACGTCCCCCTTACCGTATGTCAAAGAAACTCGCAAATGCAATGAGTCTAGCTTGCGGGCTTCCACATCCGACATATCTTGGTGGCTCATTCATTTGAGTAGCTCCGCGTTCCTAAGGCAGGCCAGACGCATGGCTGGGTCAAACACCAAATAGCACTTTTGTTCTCTCCCTCTCTCCATTTGATGTCCATCATGAATCCAGCTGTTATATTTCCGAGCAGACTCCTTTTGGCCTGAAACTAAGAGCCTCCCGACTGTCTCTGACGCCAGAAATGCCCACGGGTGTCTTCGCTGTATCTCTTCCGAGGTATGGCATGCCGTGCAAATACAATGCTTGCCACAATATGGGTATAAGGAACCAGTAGGGGCAGAAGAAAGTCCAAGGCAAACCCAGGGCCGTTTTGTCATGTTTTTCATTTCATTGCTCATTTTTCAGTCCGTGCCGGTTGCGCTCGGCCTCAGTGTCATGGAGCTTTGCTTTGCGCCGAATTCATAGCTCAAATTTCGTCTCGTTTAGCCCCGCTCATCACAAAATCCAAGCCCAGTCGGGCAGTCAGTCGTCTTTACCTCTTTTAAATCAATTTCGAGTCATAGGCTCTGGGTTCGGGTCCACTTCGATCTCTTTCTCTCCAGCCACACATGCGGAGTATTCGTTCATTGCCATCCGAGGAGTTGCATTGAATAACACTCACGCCGTTAGAATTACGCCGTTTTCCGTCTCACTCATTTCGCGGTGAGCTGTTCTCCGTTCCTTCGCCAGGCAAGAGATTCCCTCTGACAGCAAACATCTTTCCCGTGGTGCCGGCGACAAACCCATCGACCTGTCTGGCATATTGCTCAACCTGGCGACTATTCAACATGCTCTCCAAACGACTCGGCTCTGTAGGCAACTTGAACAACTTCTGCCACTCGTCCTCTGGCAACGGTGGCTGCTTCGACAATGCTCTCGCCGCATTCTCGGCCTTACGTTTCTGCTGCCACTGCTGGATCTTAGCCTGCTCGCGGGCTAGAGCGCGGGAATAGTACGAGAAGTTGTTGGCTTCGACGTGGTGGGTCTCGATGCTATCGAGAAGGTTGTCGCAGGTTTGAGAGAGGTACGGGTCAATAGAGATTGATAATGATTCAAAGGATGGTGCGAGGGTGTCGTTCTTGACGATAGGGTTGTTCTCAATCTCGTCGACTGAGCTGGGAGGTTTCATGACGCCGGAGGTCAGCATGCGGGGAACTTGGTGGAGGAATGTTGTGACGAGGTGGGAGTTGTGGACAGCCACGGGGACCTCGACGAGGATTTCGGAGTACTTAAGACCGGATTTGAGGAGACTGTTTGCCAACCCGTTAGCATTGGGGCTCATTCAAGGATTAGCAAGATATGGGACATTACTTGTCAGTCGTGAATTTGTTCTCCTTGTACGCCGTCATGAATTGCGGGGATAGTCTGAATGCACGAATGCTCAGGATTCCTTGAGAGCTGCGACTGACATCATGCACCAGCGCCACAGTCTTCTCATTCAATTCCTTTTGATAGTGGTACTGATTCTCAATGAAATTCGCGTTGACAAAATTGCCCAGGTTTGCGCTCGTGTACCACCCCACATTATTTGCGTCGACATTAACCTCACGAAGCATACGAATCATCTCTGCTTGGTAGGCGGTGTTGGCCTTTGCGCGAGGGGCCGAGGCGGCGGCGTTGAAGTGTTGCGGTTGGTTGTCGAATTGCGCCTCGGGTGGCAGGTCAACGACAGGGAAGGGAAATGTGTTGGTCACCTCGAGGGTGCCTTCGTTGTTGTCCATACCAACGAGAGAGCCTGTTGCGACGGTGGGAAAGCGGCTTGCGCAGTGTTTGATCACCTTCATGACGACCTTTTCATCCAATCAGTAAGTTTCGAGGCAAGAGTGGAAAATTGCACTTGCCAGCGCCTCGAGCTGGACCGCCTTCACCGGCGTCTCTTTCCTGGATTGTTGTCAATAATCTGAGCGGCTTTAGAGGGGTGTATAAGTATACGTACTCCGCTATGGACGCCATGACTGCAGGCCGTTTGATGTAGGTTGGAATGGGATGAGTTCTGCCAGAGATCTTTGTGTGGAGGGACATTTTGGCGGCGGAGATGACAGAGGGGGAAAGTGAAGCGAGTCACGTGGGTTTGTGAATCCCACTTCACGTCTGTCGGCTGGCGTCTTCTATGTGGGCGATGGGAATTTCTATGTACCTAGGTATGTGATATACTGGCAGATGGGGGCGAATAGGTGTCAGAGAGTTTGCTATTGATTTCAACCCGAGCTTGATGGCCATGGCGCAACCAAATATCCAATCTCCATCACCAGGCTGGGCCACAGCCTTGTGTCGGAGAAATCTCCACGGAGCCCAAGCAGCTCAATGACGTTGGCCGTTCTCTCCAAAATTATTTTGTCCACCAATTGAGGATCCTTGGTCGACCACCCAATTCACTTTCACTGTCATAATCTTGTCCATAGATCGCAGCCTGTTGCTGTGCACGCCTATTCCATGTCTAATAATACCAGTCTTGATATTTGGTTTGTGAGTTGCTCCAGATCGAGCTCAAATTCTGTCATCTAACATGCTACACAGGCTGGTGCATTTGCTGCGTTTACTGTCGATCTGCTCGTCTATCCTCTGGACACTCTCAAGACACGTCTCCAATCGCAACACTACGAACAGCTATACAAAGATGCTAGTGGCAAAACGAAGCCTTCTTTATTCCGCGGCCTCTACCAGGGCGTCGGTTCCATCATCCTTATTACCATTCCTTCGTCTGGCGCATTCTTTACAACCTATGAAGCCTTGAAATACGGTATCTCGGAAGCGGTTCCTCCGAACTCGACGATATTTCTTCCTCAACCTGCCATCCATGCTGCGGCAAGCGGCGGTGCTGAACTTGTCAGCTGCGCCATCCTGACTCCGGCAGAGGTCCTTAAGCAAAATGCTCAGATGCTTAGTGCTCGAGGAAAGAGAACATCTACTTCCTGGGAAGTTTTCAAACATTTTAGAAAGAATCCTTCAAGATTATGGAGAGGATACACTGCGCTGGCCGCGAGGAACCTGCCCTTTACTGCTCTTCAATTTCCCACGTTTGAATTTCTGAAAGGATATTACATGCAAAGACGGAAAGCTCGAAATGGTGGGAAACCAGTCGACGGAATAGCTGAGCGCGCACGTATCACAGCGATGAGTGCCGCTATTGCCGGAAGCGGAGCTGCGTGGATCACAACTCCAATCGACGTTGTCAAGACCAGAATCATGCTCGCTGCAGGATCTGGTGATGATGGCCCAAGGACAGAGTCCAAGGGCAAAGCTTCCAAGTTTCTCATGGAAGGCGTTCAAGGGTCGCGCAAAAGCGGACTCATCGTGGCCAGAGACATACTCAAGAGCGAAGGCGTTCGAGGCCTCTTCCGGGGCGCTCTCCTCAGAGCTTGCTGGACCTCTCTTGGCAGCGGTCTATACTTGGGTTGTTATGAGGGTGGCCGTTTCTATCTGGAGAAGCACAGGAAAGACGCAAAAGAAGGCGACCACATTATGCAGCGTGACTGGTCGAAGGTCAAAGTGGGCATCGGAAACTCCAGATCTCAGGAGGTGGTGAAAAAGAGTGCGTGGCAGGAAGACTGACCCATCAGACTCAGCGGAACGACCTTCGCACTATTCGAGATTGTTGCTCATTCGGCTAAGCCTGGTCATCTCGTGCTACCACGTGTGATCAGACACACCAACGGATATCCTGCGTGAGTAGAATTGACTATGAGATCGCCAAGTTAAACATCAGTCTGAGCTCAACTACTCTGGAATCCTCTCAAAGACCGAGACACTCAGCGAGGCGAACGACTACGGCAAGACACGACCGGACGATGAATAAGCCGAATGTTTGTGCGCCTTTTTGGGAGCATTTCCAAGATCGGACAGGTGTCTGGATTCGGCAACCTTTTCTCAAACGGCCGTGATGTCTAGCCGGGAATTAGTCATCCCTCCTTCTGTCTGGGCACGCCTGAATGAATGCCAGTCTTGGTTATACCAAAAACCGAATGGGGAAAGAAACGTGACTCGACTCCAGGAGTGAGGCCGTAATTGGCCGGTACGTCGGTCACAACTTAGCTTTCAACCTCACACCTGGATAAGTCAGCGAACCCAGGGTATGTGGCTTCTCTCGCGTTATCAATTCATCTCGAGGTGGTTCTACCTCGCAGAAGATGACAGCTATTGCGTCAACTGCGTTTTGGGCGCAGCGAAAGGTTCAAATACGGCGCTTTTCTTCCTGGGCTTTCGATATGGCCACTTCAATTCAATTTGAGGATACTGAAAGTATCAATATCTAGCACACCATAACACCTATACCAAACATGGCAGACATTTCAGTCCTCCTGATCGGTGCAAGCGGCGCTCTAGGAAAGCCTCTCATGGATGAACTTGTCCGCCAAAGAGACCAATTCCAGCGCATTGCCATTCTCGCAACCCCCGAAAGAGCCACTAAATTCAGCAATTCCGATGTCGAAGTTGTCATTGGATCATTCTATGAGGCAACATCATATCAAGGTCCGGATAAGGCAGTTCAACCTTCCAAACCATGACTGTATTTTGACCATTTGCGCAGGCTTCACGCACGTCATATCTGCAGTTGGCAATCCCCTGATGGTCTTGCAACCTGCTATGGTTGAGGTTGCCGTCTCCGCTGGCGTAAAGCATTGGTACGCCTCAGAATGGAACAGCGATATCTCCCAGCGCCAGATTCAAGACTTGCGTTACTTTCGCGACAAGCAAGCTGTAAGGGCCTATTTACGTGGCAAGGCCGCCCACGCACCTGGTTTCCAATATACCCTCATGGTCACGGGTATTTTTACAGAGTGGGCGCTGGACGAGTTCTACGGGTTTGACCATCAGAAGCTCACAGCAAGATTGCATGGTCAACCTGGTAAGAGGATTGGTGTAACGAGTATCCCCGACATCGCGCAGCACACCATTGATTCGCTACGAATTCCCTTCGACGGTCCAGGGCGCACACTGCGGGTGCAAGGCTGGACAGGCAAAATTGAAGATCTGATCGCCGAATTGGAGCAGACCAGAGGGGTTAAGTACCAAATCACCTGGGTGGATGTCTCTGAGGCGAAGGAACTGGAAGAACAAGCCAGGGTGAACGAGGACGATTTTTCCGAGATGATGTTTAGCATCAAACCGTTGTTGGCCAGTGGATATGGTGTTGCGGACGGGGTTGGGAAGTTGGATAATGGCCTCTTTGACTTCAAGCAGGAGACGCCGAGAGAAACGTTTGCCCGTATCTTCAAGGCAACGAACTAGCTGGCAGTGAACTTGTTCTCGGGAGAGATTCAGATGACATTGGAGATATTAATAAAGATCACAACGCAAAGTTGCCGTCCTGAATCTCATCGGACGATCGATCGAGTTCGTCACGAAAGTCGTCTGGGTTGTTTTATCGTCTATGTCTTGGTCCGCTCATGGTGTCGAAAGCATTCAGGTCATCTCCACATCGCCATCTGCAGCCTTTGCAGCAGTATGGCTTTCCACCTCATTGTCGCCATCGGCTTCGATCTCGACATCTCCATCATCATCCTCGTCATCATCCTCGTCATCCTGCTCACCGACATCTTCCCATGCATCGTCCTCTTCCTCGTCCATCTCCCCTTCGACCCGCAACTCCTTCTTCAACCCATGGACCAACTCGACCGCATGCTCGCGGAGTCTCTCATCCTCGTATCCGAGCACGCGGTACAGCCTGAGGCAGTTCTCCAGCCATTGCCTCGCGGTCTCGAGGCACTTGCGCTTAGCTTCTGGAGAAATGGTGGTGTCTGGTTTCTGCGAGACGAGCACTTGGCACCAGCCGCCAAGGTACCAGCATTCAATGCTCTGGTCATCTTCGCGGACGAGGCCTTCCAGGACGGCCATGGCGAGGTGCTCGAGCTGGACCTCCATTAACAAACGGCTGAGGGAGACGCGGGTTGCGAAGTCAGGCTTTCGTCCGTCATTATCAGCCCCGACAACAACACTGCTGCTTTCTCCATCTTTGTTTTTCTCTTTGAGACCTGCTGCTTCTTCTTCTTCAGAGGCGGACGGGGCCGCGTCCTTCCAGATGTCGAGACTCCTCTTCAATGCCGTTCGGGCATCTTCTATCCGTTCTTGACTGATCCGCACGCTCGCCAAGGTCTGTAGCACTCCGGCACTCAGATGTTCCGGGCACACGGCCACGGCTTCGGTGACGAGGGACTCGCAGCGTGATTCGGCGTCATTCTCCCACGACAGATCAGTCATGTAGACCTCGGCCATAGCGCAGAGCGCATCCGCTAGCTTCGATTTCTTTTCGTCAAGCACCCTCTTTGTGCCTGTGTCCCCGTCTGACCCAGTAATATCCATCTCATTAGCCGCTTCTTCAAGGACGTCGATTTCGTTCCTGAGCACCTCACACGCGTGTTCGAAGTATCTGATACTCTCTGTCCCGCCTTCTTCACATAGCTGCGCGAGCCAAAGCCACGGTTCCGCGGATATGAGTGCCCCGTCTTCATCAATCCGTGTTGCGCGTGTGAAATTCCTTCGCGCCGACACGACATCTCCCAGTGCAACCTGGATTTCGGCATTCAGCGTAAGGACAGAGGGCAGGGTCGGCACGCCCTGTGCAGCCAAAGCGAGGAGGTCGTCGATATCGAACTCATCGCCTTTGGAAGAACGCTGTTCTTGCCGTTCCACTTCAAGCCTTTTCAGTGCTTCTTCCGCAAGCGGGAGCGCAAGTTCTGGCTGCGACTGTTCAAGGAGTTCTGCGGCCTCGGTGAGGAGATCTTCGATCGATTTCTGCGACCTTTTGGGCGTGCTTTTCACGAGCGGGGAGGTTGTCGAGCGGAGGATGTCTTTTTGTTTCGAGTGTGTTTTTGTCTTGGTTTTGGCCATTTTGACAGAGCTTGCTCTCGCAACGATGGAGAAAACAAAGCCAGCAAGAAATTTTGGTGAGGGAGATCCTTCCAGTTGTAACTTTTTCAATGTGCAATTCACAAAACTTTTTGAAACACGGTTCCGCTGGGAAGGTTACCCGAATCACAGCCTTGTCATCTTTAAATGGTGCGATCCAACTAAGCCCTCAATCAACTTTCCTAGACGTTTTCGTTAGTAGTCCTACAACGAATTAAGAGCTATAAGACTATTCTACCTGATAGGCTCTCTAGATCACTAGAATACTAGCGATGTTGTTGATTGCGGAGCTACATAGCTCGTTAGTATTACTTAATAAATGAAGATTTTCCGAATTCAGCGAGTATCGAGGCCACGTGATTAAAACTATTCTATAATTGGTATAGCCCAGGACTGGTTAAGAGTAGTCCTGGCAAGGCTGAAGAGATTTTGTATCTCTTTCATGGAGTGCTCCTCGGCTGCCTGACTGGTCACAAGGAGTTCTTAAATCTCTTCTGATGCTGACCAAATCGCCACAGCAGTGTCTGGGATCATCACATCGATCACCATGTGGCAGAGTCCCAAAGCCAGGTCTGCCCGACCGTATTCATCATGCTAATGTCAGCGTCCAAGAGACCAATGTCATTGCCACCCGTTTGGACGTAAGAATTGTCAGCGTCGTACTGTGGCATGTTCTGCTCCATTCCGTCGTTAGCTAATCTCTCCGTATCCGGGCCAGACACTTCCGGAAACATTGCTTGTGCCAGTTGTCAGTTTCAAACGAACAAAATGAGACGAAGGTAGTAGTAGTCCCTACCTTGTTGCATGATCAGTAATCCATTATTGAAATCTATGTTCTCGAAGCCGGAGAAGTCGAAATCGTCCATCGAAGTCCCAACTCGGCCAATTGTGAAGGGAGCGGATTCGTCATCTATTCGCGTCGTAGTTTGGTTCGGAGCAACCTCGTCAGGGTATTCCGGATCTCCGGAGGCAGGACCAGTTGTAGCGTAGGAGGAGCCTGCCATTTCTCTAGATCTTAAACCGGCCGACATGGCCACGTTTTGTGAGGATTCGGATTCTGAAAGCATCGCCTTAATCTCCTTCTCTCCAATCAGTCGAACAAGGTCCTTCAAAATCTTTGACGTTTGCGCAGAGAGAAGAGCCCTGCCTGATAAGAATCGCGAAAGTGACATGATCCGAGCAACAGCCTGTTTAGCCATTTGCGCCTCCGAGGACAGGGGTCGTGAAAGAGCCACGACACACAGGACCATGCCAGCCGTGAAAAGGTTGATCCCGAGAAATGCGGCGGCGTGACTATCTCGTGCAGATATCAAGCACTGGCGATACTGGCCAAGCTTGGATGACCTGATTGCAGACTCCCAGCAATTGTCTCTACTGGCAAGTAGAATTTCATGGACATGTCTATGCGACAGTTTGGTGTCATTAGCAAAGTCGATCTGTCCGATGGAGTAAGTCGACCCCTGAGGTCCGGACGTGGCTGCTTCTGTCTTGAAGTTTCGCAGATCTTGAGAGAGTAACGGGCGGTGTAAAAGGATCTGTACATTATCGTACGCAATTTGGAGAGCCAGCGCCTGAAGCATAAAAGGCCGGCTATTAGTAGTCACAGGTTCGGTGGTATTTCGACACAGATCTTCCAATTTCAGCTCTGGCGGTAAAGCGCTGAAGAAGTTGGACAGCTCTTTGTCGATTCGATAGACTTTGAGTGCCAGCTCCGACACACTAGAACTTCGATGAAAATACAAGTCACTGATGATAGGCGAAGATATCTGGTACAACTTGATTTTGTACTTCAAGTAGGCAAACGTGGTGACTGGTTCCACGGTTCCATCCGGCATGGTTGCAGTCGAGCGGAAGGACGGATGCTGGACGGTGGTGTCGCCAATATTCTCTGGTGTCTTGATATCAATTTCGCCAACTGGAATGCCACAGGGCCGACCAAATATTGTAGCAGCAAATCTAAAATGATTTCAGTTGAAGCCCAGGCTGTCCAAATCACCTTCTTACCGATCAAAAATAAAAAGAGCCCAAAAGACCCGTCTGCGCTCCTCTTTTGCAATTTCTGACAAACCCCGCCAGGCGGATTCTCTATGCAGCAGCATGAGTTGGGCACATCTGAGTCCGGCACCTAGAATAACAAATGCAAGGTTGGGGCGACCATGATAGACATAGTATGACCCAAGAAGGACACACACTTGGACAGATTCGAGTTCCGCAGCATCGTACAAAGAGTGCAAGCTATCTTCAACCTTTTTGAGAGAGAGCTTTCGGAATGTCTCCAGCTGGAAGGTAGGAAATTTTTGTTGCACATCGTCATCCGAAGCGTAATGTGCGCCTATGGAGAGTACCAGGAGGATGAAGATCACCTGGTTCGACCGGGCCCGCGAAAATCTCCTCGAAGCCATCAGCCGCTCATAGGACGATCGAAACGTTGGCTCATGAAAAAGCATCATAAACCAATGGACGGCGTCGAGATAGGCGTTCAGGAAATAGTCTGTCACTCGTTTCGAAGGCAATTCGAGGCCCAGCAGCTGTTCCATTGTAATATCATCCTGTGATGTTCCGAACACCCCTTGAGAACTACCCACACCGCCGGGGAGCGCAGAGGTAGAGCTCTCAAGGACGATCTCAGGGCTGAAGTTGTCAATGATCTGGGGTCGCTATCAGCCGCGTGATCCACACCAAATTTCGACGAACCGACCTCCTGTGTCAGTCCTGCTGAAGAAATCCTCTGATTGTAGGCTTCAGGATCTGTTGCCGAAAGTCGGTCAAGGCTAACTGGCGCCTTGACTTTCGCCGGACTATTTGTTTGTTGGCCAGGAGTAGAGCCATTCTCTTGCTCTTCGCCATGGCTGAATCGTGACTGTGGTGAGGCGCTGGTGGCATGAAGAGATGCTGGAGGGACAACTCCGTTTTGTTTCTCGCTTTCGCCATTATCGGCATCCGGGGAATGGAGTCCTGACGCTTTCTTGCGCCTGAATTCGAATAGCTCTTTCTTAGCTCACGAGGATATTGTTTTCTGGAAAGTCCACAAGGAGAGATATGCGCTACCAACCTTTGCCTAGACTCGGAAATACAAGGAACCTCGGACCTCAAGCACAACGAACAAGGTCGCTCTTGATCACACTGGCCATCGATTTCGGTCAGCGATGTATCGCGAGCAGCAGCGCGCGCTCAACCCACCTTCAGTTTCTGTCTCCTGCATCTCTGGCAAGCTGATTGCACACGAGACCGGCGCTTTGCTCTTGGGACCGAAAAGAGTTGTTGTGGCCATTCCGTTTCTGTGTCCATGGCTAGCTGTCCATTTCCGTAAAGGACATTCACAAGATACGTAAGTATCGGAGTTGACTTTGGGTAAGGCCATGAATTGGGGCCGCTAGAGCAAGATGTGTGTTGAGCTGGACCTCATTGTCGGGGGTTAGAGACTCTGCGATATGGGAATTGCCACTCACCAAGCCTCCTAGCACTCTGCCCCCCGTGATAGAGGCCGCGAGGCACAGGAAGGGCTGGAGATTACTAAGGATCGGGGTTAAGGGGGCGCCACGCACACAGCCCGGGGGAACGGGGGATGCTCGGTGGGTGAGTCCAGCAATCCAGTAGTAACTTGGAGCCCCCGGAGGCTAGCGTTACTACGCCTAAAGAGTCGGGCCAGTTCTTGGCCAGTTGACCTGAGCAGCTGAACATGCTTAGTGGCAACCACCAAGAGCATGTGGGCTGATACGAACATGGGCTGAGAATCTACATTTGCATATACAGGTATGTAGACCAGAGCTTGATGCCCTCAAGGCTCCGACATGGAGAGCGAGCTGAGTGAAAATGAATCTGCTAAAAGGTCTGCTTCCTGAGAACAACATTGCCAGAGTGCCCAACCAAGGTGAGCCTGTACCAGAGAATCGTGCATTTACAGTGTGCCTATGCCAAGGGATATTGATACACGTCCTAATTTATGCATACCCTCTTCTCCGTCGTCCCTGGTTTCTGGGACGTTGAGTAACCACAAGAGGATTGACTTTGTGCTTGTCTCGCGTCTTGTAGCCAGATTTCGCCTGATGATGGGTCAGCATTGTCGAACAAAGACTGTGAAAGAAGAAGACTTACAGGGACTCCCCACGGGCTCACAGGGATGCGATTACCCTTGGATTTACCTCGACCGCCACCGTGCGGATGATCTGCTGCGTTCATGGCCACACCTCGCACAGTTGGTCGAATGTTGAGCCATCGCGATCGACCCGCCTTCCCCAGCGACGTATATTTGAAGTTGACATTGCTTGCAACCCCGATAGTTGCCACAGCATCTTTGTCAATGAGTCGAACCTCGCCGCTGGAAAGGCGTACTGTAACATAGTTGGCCGCTTTCTCGAACTTCCTCAACTGATCCACGCTCAGCGTGGACAAGTCCATGCCGCCGTTGTCACCAATCAACTTCATCATCTCTTTCTGCACCGTATCCTCTCCCTTGCCGATGATAATCCCATGTGTTCCTGCGCTTCGGCAGATCTTCCCAATGTCGCCTTTCGTCGGAGTGATGTTGAATATCGGAGTACCAACAGGGATCATGCCTAACTGCAGACAATTGCCCCTGTGAGCTGTTTTGGACGCTAGGACACCCTGGTCGATATGTCCGCCCATTTCGTCGATCAGCGACTGTGGCAATCCTGACCGGTAGCTCTCAACTGTGTCCCCGGCTCGCAGTCCCTCTGCCGCTAGAATGTAACTCCGCTCCTCGGTCTGGAGGTTCTTGATAAGGGCAATATGCGCAGTACGGCCCGGGTCATGCTCGATTCGCTCGACGAGATGCTTTCCGCCAGTACGCCTCGCAAAATCAACAATTCGTATCCTCCTCTTATGTCCACCTCCACGGTGTCGGACCACTACATGGCCGGTATGATTTCGGCCTCCTTTCCCATGGCCCTTTTTGGGAAACGTGAGGGGAAAATGCGGTCGGCCTTTCCATAAATGTTCGTTCAACGGACGGACCAGATGGCGTATGCCCGGCGTTCGAGGAGTGTATCGCCGCAGCCGTACTTCAAATTTGGAGAGTGATGTTCGATCGTCAGCTTGAGCGAGGGGGAGGTCGGTCAGGGAAGCTTCTGGGACTGAGCCGCTCGTGCGCACAGGGTCGATGGCTTGCACCTGCGCGTAGGTCCTGCGCAAACTAGGGGATGAAAGTTGACATTTTTGGCATAGTGACCGGAAAGGTATCCGCGGCTGAAGCATTTTGATAGAAGACAAGGTCGGGCGTTAAATTCGCGTTGACGAATACATTGTCTTATAGCGATGTTCGAGGGGACTTGTGCATTGAGTGTCTCAGAGCTCCGAGCCAATTTTCAACAGCATAGGTGGAGCAAGTCAAGAACAAGGCTGACCAGTCGGCAAACATTCCTGCTCGAGGCTGACATTCAAAGGGGACTAGCGCAGCCTTGTCCACTATCTTCCTCTCACTGTGATCACACCTTCACAGAGAGGCTTTCTCTAGTCTAATTCTCTTCTTCTTCCTTGAAACTCTTCGCCTCCATGATTCACTCTACTTATTTGCCATCCTTTGACTGCCGTGGTCAACTAAAATTTGTGTGAAGCTGACATGGACCCCGACATAGATCAACCCTAGAGTACGTCACTGACGTCGAAGGTTGCGCGACGCGACGTTGACAATATCATAGATTGGATAGAAATTGGCAAGGACGCGCCTCATGTACATGCTGGCTATTCGGAGGACAAAAGTGGTTCTCAACGGCACAAGTCTTCAACTGTCAAACGACACACCAGAGTGCGATATTCCGAAGGTGTCAGTCCATATCCCAAGTCATCGTTCATCGCTGTCGTCAGACAGAAAACCTCTGGTGTTTTGAAGCAAGCTCTGGAATGGCCACAGTCTCGGTTTCTGAACTGGCTAGCAGCCAGAGACTCGAAAGAGTGGACAAATGTTGTGGGCTTCGACACCACTATCGTCAAAAATGGCTCGCTGACGTCGATGGCCAACCTCTTTGGACAGCTGGCAGTTTCGGAGAGTGATCAGCAAACGCAGGTCTCTGAAAAAGGTGAACGTATGTCAATGCACCCTGTTTAGATGAGCACTCTCAAGTTTTGCAGATCCTTCAGTTGTTGGTGATCAAGTCAGAGACTCACCATCGGGAGGCAGACTGATAACTGGTAGCTTCTAACGAACTGAACCCCTCGATCCAACTCTTCAATCCGCTCAAACGCCGATTTAGACAGTTAAGCCACACCAGACAATAACCCACAGCCAGCATGCGTCCCTTCACAGTCAGCAACAGGGACTCACAAATACCCCTAGGTCTGTACAGCTCTTCCACATGGCCACCTTAGGGACCTTTGAGACGCGCCCCCAGTACTGACCAAAAGAAGCATGCCGACTTTCCAGCCGAGCCAATGTCAGCAATACAGTCTCAGCGGTATTAAGGCCCACGGGAGGAGCAGGATTTGACGCTTGAGATACTCACCCTTCTATCTAGGATATTGCTCGCGTGGCATCAAGTGTCTCCACGTCCACGACCCAATCAAGGTCTCTTTATGCCCCTCTGTCCTGCAAAACCGGCATTGTCTCCGAGGCATGAACTGGAACCTCAGCCATGTCCCTACCTCAAAGACCACACCAACGTGCACTTTTTTCCTTGCTAGAAGATGCGATCGATCCAATTGTCCCTTTTCCCACGCTCAGGTGGAGCCTTGGGCAGCCGCATGTTCGGACTTTGCACTTTTTGGCTGGTGCGAGAGAGGCGCAAGTTGTCGATATCGTCATCTCCGCCAGTGCCGTGAGTATGCTAGATTTGCTATCTGTTACAATACCCAATGTCTGCACACTCATATTGATCCAGCAGACGTTAGTGAGATTGCATTGCCGTCGAGCAATTCTGGTATTCAGACACCTTCCAATCTTGCGGGACCTCAAGCAAAGGCAAAATCCAGTGGACCCGATTCCATCACTCCCATGATCCCTGATTATGACAATGATAATGACGTGGGACCCATGGAGAAAGAGCAAACTTTCAGCAAACAAGACGGCTTTATCCCATTGTAGGGGGGTTCTTTTTTGGGGCAGTCAGCGACTGTTCAACTGCAGCATGGAAGAGATCGAAAATTGTTAGATGTAAGGGCGCTACCAGGAGGAAAGTAATGACAGTCAGAAAATGGTGTTGACAGGACAACAAGGACAACCAAGTGCATCAGGAGCAGACAGGAGCAATAGGGTGGATTTTGACGTGACGGCTCGAACTGTTACTCAATCATAGGGTTGATGGTGCTAGTTACCACATGCTGCGCCTATTTCAGCGAATCAATGCAGAAGAAACTAAATCAACAACAACCTGATTTGCAACTCTTTGAATAGAGACCCTGATGTTAGTCCAGAATCGTCGGCAGCAGCGCCTTGAAGTCGAACCAATGCGACTGGTACGGAGTACGGACTGAGGAGTGATTCATATTAAACACATCGACAGAGGCTGTTCTCTTCGAGGATGCACCAGACCTAAACAGGCTAGTCACGCTTGACCCCCGATCTCGACTCTCCGCAGTATCACCATTTCTAGTTCTGGTGCGAGCATTACCTCGCAGGCATGCACTGACATCGCAGTCCACTTCCAATTGCGTCTTCACTGCACAAGCTGCAAGTACACCGGCCGGGCCCGTACAGCATTCTCAAAGGGCCGCCATGGGCGCCAGAAAGCTCCTCACTGCCCCCTCCCACTACAGCTTCTCGCAGCTTCACAGCCTCCCGCTCTCGCTCCGGCACTCGATACGACACACGCACCAAGCTCGCGATTCCCTCTCCTCGATCTCCTACGCCCCCAGACTCAGTAGTGGTGTATACCGCGCGCTGTCATACTCATCCTCGACGTCAGCCTCCCCTCCTTCTCCGCAACGCATCGACGCCGACCGAATCGTGCGCCCCCTCGTGCCTCCACCGCGCGAAGGCTCAGGCCCGCTTCTCGCCCGCCGTCCCGACCGAGCCCTGCCTGACCTGCCGCGGCCGATATCAGTTTGGCTCAAGACACTGCCTGTGTTCATCGTGCTCGTGACCATCACCTCGCTCGCCATCTTCAACTACGAAAAGTCCTCCTCGTCGACCGTTAACTCGATCCTCTACGCCCTGCGCACCAACGACCACGCTCGCGAGCTGCTGGGCGACGAGATCTACTTCGCGAGCAAAATGCCCTGGATCAGCGGCGAATTGTCGCCCATGCAGGGCACGATTGACATCAGCTTTTGGGTCAAGGGGACAAAGGGAAAGGCAAAGACAAAGTTTGTCAGTCTGCGGCGGTCCCGGGGCGGGTATTTCGAGACGTTGGAGTGGAGTTTACAAATGGAGGATGGAACCGTAGTCCAGTTATTGGAGAAGGAGGGAACAAGAGATCCCTTGGAGGGGCAGAGGTTTGATTGATCGCGGACCGGAACAGGATGGGAAGAGGTAGAATCGGAAATGGTGTTTTTGTACATTAACTTATACCTGCCACATGAAGAAGGGAAAGGAAGCCTTTTTGTCGACCCCAGAAAATGAGATGAGTGAAGGGGGTGAAATCTCCTCCCAAAACAACGAACGATATGTCCCTCCATCTCAATCGCCCGGTTTGACATTTGATCCCTTGGTATTGATACCCGCCCCTGCACCGACAGCTTTTCGATGTGGCATCTTTCCGATATTCCAACCCCATGATCTCAATGTCTTGACAACCTTGGGTAGGACTGCAGCTGTGAGAGGAACTCGAATAAAGATGAAAGATTTGTGGACCGCATACGCGAGCGCAAGTTGGGTCCATATACCTGGCGAGTGGGAAAAAAACCCATCGTGTTAGCTTCTCTCGCTCGAGTGTTTCGTTGGTGGAAGGCACAAGGAAATGGGAGAGGGGGGGGAAGAAGCAGAGAGAGGCCACGTACTAGCATCCTCGCCCTGATTCGCTTTCTGTGCAGCTTTATACCCATGATCATTCGTCTCCTCTTCTTGTTCTAGGATCCTCCCTCCCTGAGCGCCGTGCTGCTCGAGCTCCTTCACTTCGGTGGCCTCATTGATGGCTCCATCAGCGGGAATCTCTGCCTTCTGGGACCCCTGAAGCGGCCACTTGACGATCGCTTTGAAGGTCTCGACCACGACGTGCTCGTAGTGCCCGATGGTCTCGGTCCCCATCATGCGCACCGCGAGGAAGCAGAAGGGGAAATCCAGCGCCGACAGCGCGAGGTAGACGCCCACCGCCGTCCAGCCGTATTCCCGGGACATGGTCTTCAGGCGCTCCTTGAGGGATGGTTTCTGGTTCGCGGTGGAACCGGAAGTCGAGTTGGAAGTCGAGTTGTTACGTCGGCCGACGACATTATTTCGCCGTAGAGGTTGCTTTCTCGCTGCTCGGAACGCTTGAACAGATGGGGAAGAGGAGGTGCCCATAGCTCGCTGGGTATGTGTAGACCGTCTCAAAAAAGCTCGTTGAGCTTCTAGGAATGGTCTTGTGCGGAACGATTGCTGCAGAGGAGCTCGACTCTGGTGCATGGCACGGCGCAGGGCAGGCGAACGCACCTCGAAGAAGAGCTGTCGCAGGGCAGCACTGCACTGGAATACGCGCATGCTCTCCATGGCCTGAACGCTCAGGATCCACGAGAGTTGCGGAGAAGAAAAAGTATTGAGAATGTGAAATATGTCAGATTTCGAAACAAAAACGATGAATTTCGGAGCCTTGTCCCGTCGATGTCACTTTCGCCTCGCTCGGGATTGGTGACCCGAAAACTCCGAACTTTACAGCCTTGCCAGCCTTGCCAGCCTTGCTCACCACAGGAGAAAAGGGGGCGGAGAGTCTCGGCAGGAATATGAACTCTGCCGTCACATTGTTAGGCAGAGACACGGTCTGAGTTCGTTTTCGTCTCGTCTTAGTGTACAATAGAGCCCAGCAACACTACATGATACTCTCGCCTCAGCTCATTGTACATCCGATGCGTCCCTCGTCAAAGTCATTTCAGTACGAGATACTCGAAGTCAATTCTCTCCGACCTCCAAAAACCACTCGCAAAGCCACGACAGTCCTCGAACATACAACCAGCACTCTGTAGCCCCAATATCAGATTCTTCCACCTTCGCACAGAAGCCTTCTTCTGGACATGCTTCCATCCCAGCTTGGTATACAACCATAATCAAGAGGATTTCCGTGGCCTTCCCCGCCTTTTTTGGCCTGTGTCAGCATGGCCAGGCTTTGAAGCCCCAGCTCGACTCGCGCTCGCCGCCCCGCTATTAACGGCAGCCCAGGCCTGGCCTGGCCTACGGACCTCCATCTCATCGTCCGAATCATCACTGTCCAGCCACTCCGAAGCTGAGGCTTTCACGGTCGATACAATAGCGGACTTCGCTGCGGGCGGCGTGTGACTTGTCTGTTTGTCGTGCCTCATGACCTGCTTGGGAGGCGAAACAGCTTGCTGTTCAGGTAGCGCGACTTCCGTCTGCGCTGGGTTAGCGGCCTTATTGTCCGACTCAGGCTCGTTCTTGAATGAGTCCTGAGACCAAGCATCGTCCAGGTCTTCGCTTTCATTCTCCACCCACTCAATCGCTGCCATTTTTGCCCGTCGGTTCGCCTGTGCTTGTGCTGCAACCTTTGATTGACCTGGTTTGAACGCAGTTGAGGTCGACTTGGCAAGTTCCGATTTCTTAGGCGATGCTGATGAAACAGCCGAAACCGATCTTTCACCTCGCTCGGCTGGAGGGCTTGTGACCGATACAGGATGAACACTATGCGCCACAGTCAATTTGGAAGCTTTCATGGCTATTCGTGGCGCTGACTCGAGACCACTTGGTCCACCCTCAACAGGGGGGCTTGAAGCAGAGCTGTCATTTGCTGCTGATTCGTCATCCGAGGATACTGAAGAATCAAAATTTAGGTCGGCTTTGTCCAACCTGACTGCTTTCATTGTTGGCTTGTTCATGGAATTGGCACGCTCAGAAGAAGGCTCAGAAACAAGGTCACTGAACTCGTCTTCCGAAGGCTCTTCGTAATGAGTGTTGTGCATCCGGGTCTGCCTTCTGGTAACTTCTGCGTCAGGTGGCGGTCGAGGGGTTCCATCTGCGGCCCGTTTCCTGCGGTCACGGTATCGACCAGGCATGAACTCATCATCCTGTTCTACCGCAACATGCTCAACGCCTCGTCGAACCTTTTTGGGCACACTTTGAGGGTTTCCTTCAGCGGCATTGAGAGCTTGCAGATCAGAACTGATGACTGGTGCAGGAACTTCCAGTCCATTCAAGGCCTGTCGCGCTGCACGTGCCAACCTTTCCATTTCTTCGACTCTCTCGCTCGGGAGAGGCTGCTTCATAATGAGCGACTTCCGTGCCCCTTTCCTCTCACTGTTGGGCTTCTTGTAAGTGTAGGCGCGGTCACCATCATCAAGCTTCGCACGCTTGCGTTTACGCTCCACCATTTCAATGTTTGCCCTATCATCGGCGCCGGCAGGGGCATAACCAAGAGGCACGACTGTTTGCTCT
This sequence comes from Cladophialophora bantiana CBS 173.52, assembly GCF_000835475.1. Classification (NCBI taxonomy): domain Eukaryota; kingdom Fungi; phylum Ascomycota; class Eurotiomycetes; order Chaetothyriales; family Herpotrichiellaceae; genus Cladophialophora; species Cladophialophora bantiana. Next base: position 1,141,995 of record NW_015971586.1, read on the forward strand.
TCTTCAACTGGGACAGGAATATGATGACCGATCTCTGGATCAGGGTAGTCGTATGTAATAGCTTCGGTTTGCTCGTAGGCATGCTCAACGTCTCGGATAACACCACCTTCAGGAAGAGCATATTGAGGCGCAGGAGCGTCACGAGGAGTCGATTCTTCTCCCATCTTCAATCCTTCTGGGTTTTCGTCGTATTCATCGTCGTCTTCTGCGGGAGACCCAGATGTAGCAGTCATTGCCAGTGCCGGATCAATCGGTATGCCTTCTTGTTCCGCCAGCCGAAGAATACCATCTTCCACCCCGTCATTCATCTCTTGATCACCGTCAACATAGTGCTCACCCAGCTCAGGCCCCGTAGCTTTGGCTGCCTCTGCCTCTTTCCGTCGCTTCTGAAGGCGACGCGATTGATCGCCATAATCATCATCTGCCTTCTGAATCCAGCCAATGTTCGAAAAACTGAAGTCCACGAGACTCTCTACCGATCGGGGGTCTGCTATTGCCTTTGTGTTATGGCCAAGGATAGTGCTAGATGGCATGTAAGGCTTGTAACCGGGCTTAATCCTACACTGACGACAACCACACATGTTTTGACAGCTCGGACACAACCAGTTTGGATCTGCGAGGATATCCTGTGGCATCATGTCGAATCTTCGAAAAAGGGTGCCGTAGCAATAGCTTTTAGTGCATTGTGTACACGCGGCTTGTTTCCACTTGGGTTCCCAGTGGAAGTCAACATGGCATCGAGCATGCTTCCTTAGAAAATTGTCGGTTCGCTTGATCTTCTTCCTTTTCTTGAGATTGCCATTTGCGTCCACCTCCTCCACTTCTTCGCGATCGTCACCTGTTACAGGAGACGGCGGACGTCGGATGTCACGAAACGGCCTCCTTTCCAACTCAAGCTGACAGATCTGCGCCAGGGTCCTTTTGTTCCCGAGCCTATTCAGTTCAACCTTGAGCGACATGGGCGATTTCTCAGTCACGTTGGCTTCATATTGCAGGATCTGATGTCGCCATTGTTCGTGCTTTTGCACCAGTTCTCCCCAAGGCCACTGTTCAACCCACCTCAATTTCGATATGCACGCGCAGCTTCTGCCCATTGCGTAACACTCCATGCAGATGTCGTACGTGTCTTCTTCGCCGTTCGCCAGTTTCTCTACGCAGGTGGGACATGTGAGAAACCTGTTGAAGATATTGCAGCGGCAATATGAACAAGTAATGTTGCTGTCATAAGGGATATACTCGATCTTCTTCTCGGCGCGATCAGGGAGGAAGCTTTCTGACACCAATATTTCAGTGAACAGAACCTGCAGTCTGCGAAAATCCTTTTCTAGTTGCCGGACTTTCGCGTCATAAGGCGACTTGTGTTTGAGCCCTATGGATTTCTGCCTGAATTTCTCTGCCTGTCGAAGGAGTTTTGAGTACTTCTGCATGGTGTAGTAAATGATTGCCTTGTTTTTGTACTGTTCATCGCGGCACACCATCCTTGCTCGTGGCAGAGCTTCATGCATTGCCATTTCAAGAGTTTCAACGGTTGTTCTGTTCCAGGCGACTTTCATAGTTCTAGTACCACGGTTCCACACCTGGTGAGGAGCCAATGGAGGAATAAGGACAAAGTCGCCGGGCTTCTGTTCGACAACATACGTCTTGAATGGTGCGTTCTTCCACGCATTGACCTGTGCGAAATGGCTTTCGATCTCAATGTCATGGCCAAGGCGGGAAAGCCAGTACTCAGCAACCACTTCGCGTTCTTTGCTTTCGGTCATGAACCAGATCGAAGAACCCGGCTTCGTAAGTTTGCCATCTTCAGCTAGGCCGGTAGAAGCTTCGACCATAATGTTCTGACCAAGACTTGCGCACATCTCTCGGTGGGCGGGCGTATAGGTGCCCTCGTGGCCGATATAGCACATGAGATTTTCTGCGCGCATTTCCTTTGGAAGGCTGCTCATCAGATCTCCAGCTCTGGCAATCCCCCTACCTTTCCTCGTACCCGGTCTCATAGGGTCGTTTTCGTCCACGGCTCCAAATCCACCAACATCACCTGTTGTTTCGTTGAGATAGAACACGCCGGGAGGAATGATTTCGGACAGTTTGTCTTGCCAGAGCTGCGGACAATCAATATCTTTGAGATACATTCGCTGACGTTCGGGGTCCTTGTAGTTCCGCGGAGTCCACTGATTTGTCAATAACGCCATGTTGTTCAAATAATGGCCGATGGACAAGGGGACGTTGGCCTTCTTGGTGAGATCTCGCGCACTCTCGACTAAACACGGCTGTTAGCACACGATATGCCAGGCTAATGCAGTTACAGGACCATACCTTTTGAACCGCAGTTGTCGCGAAGCCACTGTAATGCGAATGTCCATTTGTCCAATCGCCCTTCATAGCCCTCGATGACGAGAGGCTTGCCGCCCAGAATGACATGAACGAGAACCAACTTTTCAAAAATTTCCAGGCCCTGGTGATCTATCATGTCGCAGTGGATGCGCACGACCCACTCGAAATTGGGCTGGGACTCGACAAGGGCGTTCAAATCGAAGTCCGGCGAAATGGGCTCGAAGGCCGCGCAGGGTCGTGTGGACGGCATGGTAAGCAAGCTTCAAGGAGAGCGCAATTACCCTTGCTCAGTTGTAAAACCTTCTCTTCCACAAAAATGATGCGGAGGTAAAGAGCATCTTCTTGCCCGAGGCGGCAGCGCAGCGTGAAACGGGAAATGCACTTGGTATGGTTGATCAGTCTCCGGCGTACCCGATCGATGTGAATTGCGGCCGCCGTGGGTTTCAGAGAAATGAGTTTTGTGGAAAGAGTGAGAGAGCATTGAGCGGAATGTGAAGGGAGGCCGCAGGCACAAGTGGCCTCGTCCAGGCAAAAAGTGCGACATTGCAATAGCGACGCGCAGCAGGAAATGGTCACAATGCGGAGAACGGCTGGCGAGGCTAGGCTATACCCAAAACGGACGGCGCGACCTGAACCCTTCTCAGCCTTGCTATAGAACTCTCAAAAGTCTTTCCCGAAATTACAGCTGAAGCCGACTAGAACATGTTTTGGACATTGAGGCCAGCGCATGCAAAGGTTTTTTGCCAGGCCTCTCGGTTCTCCTGCCAGGCTTTCATTTCCGGCCGTGGCTTCCGACGGCACCAGGAGAGGATCTTCCATCATGAAACGGCTTACCGAAGACGAAGACACATACCAACAGCAACGGTTTGCTTCCCAAACCATGAGCGACACCTATCCACCCCAGCCTCGCCCTCCACATTCAGTCAGGATCTTCCCACAACCTACAGACCTCCCAGCACAGGCATCGTATCCAAACTGCCTTCATCATGGATTCCTTATGCCGAACTGATCCGGCTCGACAAACCCGCGGGGACGTACTATCTCTTCTTCCCCTGCATGTTTTCGACACTTCTTGCAGCGCCCATGGCCTTGCCAATGGCGTCACCGCTCGAGGTGATCTCTACGACAGCACTTTTCTTCACCGGCGCGTTGATCATGCGGGGTGCCGGCTGTACAATTAATGATCTCTGGGACCGCAACTTGGATCCACATGTCGAACGAACACGACTACGGCCCATTGCGCGGAAGGCTATTTCTGTTGAAAACGCCATTGTATATCTAGGCGCACAACTTCTCACTGGGTTGACTCTGCTATTACAGTTTCCTCTACCGTGTCTCTACTATGGAGTTCCTAGCCTTCTTTTGGTCACTGTGTATCCTCTGGCAAAGCGAGTTACCCATTACCCTCAATTTGTTCTCGGCTTGACCTTTTCCTGGGGTGCCATAATGGGATTTCCGGCTCTAGGCATCGACCTTGTCTCCAATCCCGCCGCACTTGCGGCTGCGGCGGCATTATATTCGAGCTGTGTCGCATGGACCCTCAATTATGACATGATCTATGCCTACATGGACATCAAGGACGATGCTAAAGCAGGCATCAAGTCGATCGCCCAAGCACACGAGCACAATTCAAAGACTGCTCTGTCTGTCTTCTCTGCTGCTCAGATTGGACTTCTCGCCACTGCCGGGTACTTTGCTGGAGCTGGTCCGGTCTTTTTCATCGGAAGTTGTGGCGGTGGAGCTCTGGCTCTGGCAACCATGGTCCGACGGGTGAATCTGAAGGATGTCAAGGATTGTTGGTGGTGGTTTAAGAACGGAGCCTGGATCACCGGCGGAGTTATATCTCTCGGCTTGCTCGGAGACTATCTTCATCGGAGGGCCGAGGAGGAATGCACATCCACGACTCAGACCATTGGCGCATGATAGCACTTCCGGTCGTCACTGGCCGTTGACCTCATAAAAATCTTGAATACCCAGAGCCAAGTGCTCGTCAACGTAACTCACAATCTGTCTCCAGTCCATCATGGCGCCATCGCCCGTGTCGCCACAGGCCAACTCCTTCTCCGTGGGTCTCAAGATGGTAATCCAGCCGTCCTTATCGGCGCCCCAGTCCTCCTCAAGCACTTGGATGTGCTTTCTCGTGATCGGGTGACGCCACATGGCGGTGTTCATGGCCGGCGCGACAAATATCCTCTTCTTGCGCATGTCGATCATACCCGTGGTGTCCCACGCGCGGATGACATTCAGGAGCAGACCGTCGCTGATGCCGTTGACAATCTTCGCCATGGAGTTGGCCGACAACGGCGCCACGATCAGCACGTGCGCCCACCGCCTCAGTTCAATGTGCAAGATCTTGTCGCCCCGCACCCAGGGCTTCGCCCACTCGTCCTCTTCATGGTACACGCCATCCACGCCAGGATAGTCCAGGAGGGAGCGCAGCGGGGGTTGTTCGGCCGACTGGCCTTGCAGAAACTGCTCGGCGGCTTCTGTCAGGACGACACGGATGGACACGTTTGGGTGGGAACCGAGGGATCTGGCGATCAGGGGGATCTTTATCGCGGCGACAGAACCGCTCGCGGACAGCAGGATGTGGTGTTTACCGTCATTTTCATAGGTTGCGGCGGAGAAGCGCTCGCCGCTGCTTGTGGGGTTCGTGGTCATGGCGTTATGGGCTTTTTTATTTCGCGATATCTGTAAGAGGAGGAAGCCAAAGTCTTGAAGTCTACATTCCCTTTTCTTGTTGGGCGGGATTTAGATCCATTCGTGGATTTGTAAGGCGCACCACTTGAGGTCGGGGAGAGGAAATACAGTGTAAATCTGGGGAAAGAAGCGCAAGAAGCGAGATGTCAAGTGTCCATCGACCCATTTGTCAACATTTGACATCATCCGAGCCGCCACGCCGCCTCGCCGCCATCGACCAATTTTCTCCAACAAGTAATTCCAATTCGGGTACTCGTAGACTTCCACCTTCCTTCACCACACCCGCTCAAACTTCCCAAAATGCTGCAGAGAACGTTAAGAGCACCTGTAATCACCATTCCACCCTTCCATTCCAGCCAGAGGTACAGGAGAAGCTAACACAGCAAACAGGCCCTGCGCGGCGCCCTTGCCTCGCTCTCCCCATGCGCCACTCCAGCCTCCCTCCTCCCTCGCGTATCATCCTCTCTCGTACAGACGCGGCTCCTCTCCCAGGAAGTCCGCGCCGCGATCGACAGAGCCGTGGCGTCGGCACCCGTGGTGCTGTTCATGAAGGGCACACCAGAGACACCTCAGTGCGGATTCTCGCGAACGTCGATCCAGATATTGGGTCTACAGGGCGTGGATCCCAGGAAATTCACAGCCTTCAATGTCTTGGAAGATGAGGAGTTGAGGAGTGGTACGTGTTCTCTCCCAGTTTCTTTTGGGGGGGTTCGAGAGCACTTCAAATAACAGATGCGCCCCTTACATTTCCAAAACTCATGACGGTGTCTGTGCAAGCGATGACCAACGAGCTTTGTTTATGGACTGAAACTTGACGCAATGAAGGAAGGAAGGCAGGAAGCTAACCCGGTGTCTATATTTCCACAGGAATCAAAGAATACTCGGACTGGCCCACAATCCCCCAGCTATACGTCGACAAGGAATTCATCGGCGGCTGCGACATCCTGATCAACATGCACAAGGACGGCAGTTTGGCCGATTTACTGTCACAGAAGAAAGTCATTCTCACGGAAGACGGCGACGAGGATGTCGAGGGTCAGAAAGCACAGGAGGTGCGGGAGGAGACGGAGCAGAGCACTGGAGGCAGGTCGAAGGATGCAAAGGGAGAAAGTTCGTGAGGCGAGGCTCCAGGAGGGGACACGTGCATGTTTAATGGGACATGTTGCGAGGAGCTACGAGGTCCGGGTTCCATTTGCTCATCCTCCAAACAAAGCTCGAAGCAAAGAGTCTCAAGAGCACGTCGCCCTCCCGCTCTGGCCGGAGATTTGACAGTTCAGAAAGTTCAAGTCAAAATCATGTTGAAACGATACATGTCCGTTTCCAGGATGCATGAGCAAGAATATGTAGAAAAGATATATATAGGCCCAAATGTCATTCCATCAAGACAACCGTCATCATCTCGGGAGTTCTTTTTATCGTTTCCAAGCTCCTTTTCACTTTCAGCGTGCGCGCCAGTCCCAGTTCATTATCACCAACGAAAGCAGAGGCTAAAAGACAAGTGTTCAGCGCTCATTCATTCGCAGGCGCTCTCCTTCTCTTCTTCAACCACGACGCCCCACTCATGCTCGAGCCGCCCATACATGATATCCTTCAGCGCCTTCTTGACAGCCAGGGCAAAGCCCGCGGCTCCGGCTCCATTAGTCTTTGCGCCGTTCTCGTTCTCTTCATCCTGTCCCAGTCCCAGCGGCAAGACGAGATCCATGCCACGGAAATGGATATCCTGCACCGGAGCGATGAAGAAAGCCGTTCCTGCTCCAAACGCCTCGAGGAGTCTGCCTTCCTTCTGTGCGTCGAGGAGTTCGTGCATGGTGAAGTTCCTTTCTATGACGTCCACATCGCCGTCCCCGACGACTCCAGACCTGACGAGCTCCAGCACCGAAGCGCGCGTGACGCCCTCCAGGATAACTCCGTCTCCCAATGGTGCCGTTACTAGCTCCTTCCGTCCAGTATCCCGATTGTGCCACAAGACGAAGAAGTTAGACCCACCGGCTTCGGTGACGAAGCATTCGTTTCCAAACAACCACAGGATTTGATCGTACCCCCGGGCTCGCGCTTCTCCCTGCGCGACGAGCGAGGGTCCGTAGTTTGCCCCAACTTTCGCGTTGCCGAATCCGCCCGGCCAGGCTCGGATCATGTCATGTCGGGAGGCAAGGAGGCGCATGCCCTTTGCTGCGACATGTTTTGATTCGTTATTGCCGGCGCTGTGTCGAGCAGGGATAGATGGAGGTTTGCAACTTGGGTCGTCCAAAGACGGAAACATGACCATGATAATGTACATCATCGCCTCCTTTGGTCTCTGCACACCAAGAGCAGGTGCCGTCGCTATCATTGTAGGTCGAATGTAAATGAATGATCCTGGTTCAGCAATCCATTTCGCTGCTTCAACGCCGACGAATTTCTTCAACAGCTTGACAAACTCCTCTGGTGGGAAGCTAGGCAACGAAATTCGCGCCGCTGATTGCAAGAATCGCTTTGCATTGCGGTCGGCCCTGAAGAGCCGGACCTTGCCATCAACACCTCTGTATGCTTTCATCCCTTCAAAGCACTCGGTGGCATAATGCAGGACTGAGGCAGTGGGCATGATGGAGAGGGGCCCATAGGGTCGAATCTCAGGGGCTTCCCAGCCAGCTTTCTCCGTCCAGCGAGCAGTGAGCATGTGGTCTGTCGTGCAGCTTTGCGACCAGACTTCTGGTGAGTTGGCGGCAGGCACATTCTTGGGGTTCAAGTTGCGGGTAATGGTCAACTTTGAGGCATCGAGCTCTGCAACTGGAAGACCATTCGAAGCAGGCTTCTCGAGTATTGCGGCCGTGCCAGCCTTGGCCAGTTTCGACGTATTGTCCAGGGTCGGCGAAGGTGGGGAGAGATGCGAAACAGCAGCTGGAGGAGCCATGGCGACCGGTTCGGTAATTGAAAAAGCCTTGGTGAGTCAAGAGCAAGTAAACTATTACGCCCCCCCAGATTAGAAAGACGAGCAGCCTGCAAAGAAGTCAAGGATGGAAAGAGGGAAAGAGCCAAAGAAACTGTGAGGAGCAATTCCGTGACTCATATATTGCTCGGCAGGGGCGGACACGACGACTTGAAAAATGCAGTTCAACAGACAATAGATAGGTACGCAGTATTCGGGTGGGTTCTCGCAGGGTTTGGGTAGGGGAACGAGGCTTGTACCCCGAGGATGCAACATTCCAGAGAGCCGTTTGGTTGTTGGACTGCCAATCCCCAATCCTTGACGATCGCGACTTACCACTTTCAACGCTAAAGCTGTACGCCTTTGAAAGTACAAGGTCATATCAGGGCGTCCGATATCGTTGCGAAGGACGACCGCATGGGGCAGATATTGGCGATCACATGGCGGTTGAAGCAGATTTTCAGACGAGAATTCTCCGCCAGCATGATGGTTATGGGGGTTGCCACAGGTAGCAACACCATGAATCTCTTCCTTCACCACGAGATTGGTGGGAACGTTCCCCAACTGAGAGAAAACAAGGCTCCGCCGAAAAATTCCCGCTTCAGTTCCGAGATCCGGATTGAGCTCATTCGACCGAATATGGCGCGGGTATTCGCGGATATCGAAGACCTCAGAAAACGAGGGCGAAACGAGGGCGAAACGCGGGCCGTGCATTGGTACCTCATCCTCAGGACTAGGTCAGCTGCTGCAACTATGACCTCACTCCAGACCGATATAATATCATAACGACGCGCACCTGAGTGTCAACCCGGGGACCGGGGACCGTCCACGTGCTGCAACCCCCGCTGGTCTGGTCAAGACAGTGAGACGTCTCCACTGTCTTTCACAATGCTGCAAGCTCCTCGATGGACTGCATGAGGCCCTTGAATAGCTTGTTCTTTTGCACATTGTATTGCTGCAATTGACTGTTAACCCGAAATAGACCGTGAGAAGAGGAGGGAGGCCACATACTTGCTGCATGTCGGTGGCCGCCTTTTTAGTTCTGTTCGAGATTTGGCCCATGGTCTCTTCAAAGCCTGTCAGATCCTGCCCCAGTGCTGTATGGCGATGATAGACCCCGTCATGGATCTTTTGAGCGGAGTCGATGGTTTTCTCAAGCCTTTCACGCTGGCCTGGCTTCAGGGCTCCATTTTGAAGCTGAGCAACTTGGATCGACTGCTTACCGAGGGCCTCCACGGCCAGTCCTAGCAGATCGAATTGGATATCTTCCCATTCGTTCCATAGTATGCACAAGACGTCCTCTTTCTCTTCCCGCAACGCACGAAACTTGGAAATGCGGTCTTTGAGCAGGACTTCGTCGTTAGGGGCCTGGTCGGTATCCGTGGCGAGTGGGATCTTGGTCAATGCCTCTGCCACAAACGGTCTTTGCAAATGCTCCTCGATCTCGGCCAGAGTGCGAAACCGTGTTTCAACGTCGACGGTGAGTTCCTCAAGGCCACCAACCAAATTTCTCTCAACCTCGTCCAGCTTGTGTTTGCTTTCGCTTTCCACATTCTCTCGGTACTGATCGAGACTTCCTGCCGTTCATCAGCACTGTTCAGTTTATGGAAAGGTCTGCTACCTGCAAACTTGTCCGCTAGGATTGAGCTTGGATCGAGATGGTCGTTACTTTCTCTGGTCTTTGAGATTCGAAGGTAGTCGGGCTGGTCTAAACAGCGAGCTCTTCGAGGCTTTGTCACCTTTGGTGGGGGAACTGGCTGGCGATCGAGTCGAGTTCTAGCAGCTGCATCACGAGGGCGAAGGAAGATCGAACGGACGGAGGCGGGATGAGCAGGATGAGATTTGCTGTTGGCAGGCTCCATGTTGCCGCATCAGTGTGTGATGAGAGGCGCCTCACGAACTCGATGTGAGTCGAAAGTGAGTTGGGTTGGAGATGTACGAGCGACGGACACTGTAGCTTTCCTCACTTTCTCGTCCTTTTTGAGCGTCTTGACGACTCTTGTCCTATTGATGGGAAGGGAAGAGTATTCGATGCGTTCGTGTTTCCTGCCCGTTCTCTCTTTTGGCGATTATTGACTAGTTTAGTCCTCAGGGCTTGGGCCTTTTTTTTGGTTTAAATTATTATCCTCATGTTGTCAGATGCCTAACAGCAATCATCTGCACCCTCCATTGCCTCAAATATGACCGACTTCTCGAACAGGGAGTTTCGTGTTCGTCTTTCAGGCTTACATTTCCTGGGGCCTCAGGCTCACCGGAAATGACACATCCTGGGAAACTGGCAGCACCGCCTCAGGGACTACGTCCTCCTGGTGTGCTTGCTTGCATGGGAAGGGGCAGCACATTGTGGCGCCCAATTGCCACCGTCAAAGCTGCCGGCAACATCCTTGAAGTTGGCAGCGATCGAGATGGGACAGTGCAGATGGGATGTTGCCCTGCGTCATCAGGGTCCCTGACCGAACAGATCCTGTGGCTGCTTGCAAGGTTTGTGATTGGCGGGAGAAAGTGATCTCTCAAGAGGCTTCCATTTCGATAGCCAAACCTGTTTCCTCCTCGCTCCCTTGATCTCTTTGTGGAAACCCAAGAGCCATGATTTCCCCCCCGCGGGGAGGGGATGCCCCAAATGATGACGTCGCTGACATGTTGAGGGAAGAAGCAGGCGCATCACACATTCCACAAGGTATTGATAAACAGACATGTCGGCTCTGTTTGAACCCTGTTTCCACTCTCACTCCGTACCACGCTCAGAGACACTCTACTAAGATACCAAAATACGGTTGACATCACAATACAAAACAAATATCAAAATGGTTCTGGGAAGAAGGACCAAGCACCACCCCGGTGGCACAACAGTCACCACCACCACTACAACCACTCACCACCCGCCTGATGAACTAAATGCCAGCGGCGCTCGTGCGGTGCGCACCAAACCCACTCTCAAGCAGCGCCTGTTGGGTGGAAGACGCACCAGGGCCACTGCCGCCACACCCACACGAAGACGTCGGGTCGGCATGCGTCGTCGCACACCAGCAACAACCACTCTCACTCCGCGCCGTAAAGCCAGCCTCGGCGACAAAATCTCTGGCGCGATGCTGAAGTTGAAAGGGACTCTTACGCGGAGGCCTGGGCAAAAGGCTGCAGGGACCAGACGAATGCACGGGACAGATGGGAGGGGCACCCGTCGATACTACTAATGACCCTGATGGAGCAGGGCAACAAGAGCAGCAGAGTCTTCGATCCAAGCCTCGACTGCTGGGCAGAGTTTGGTCAGAGTCTCTCCTATCCGCTTGGAGGAACAGAGAGAGGTTGACGAATTTAGCCCCATTGTTTGGAGCGGGCATTACGCGAAATGAAATGGAAGGAAGCACATTACCACACAGGGCTGCATGATGATTCAGCGTCACCGGCTTCAGATGTGTGAATATTACGAGACTGAGATACCACATTTTAGCGAAAATTGTAAATTCCTCGATCAAGACGAAAAGGAGAAAAATTGCTATCATTGCTTTTCATCACTACTCTTTCGCCTCACGCCATATAAAAAAATGCCTTCTCTCTGATCTGCTTCCTTCCCGTCATACTCGACACATTCAACGTGAAACTTTCTCATCATGTCACGAATGAAGCGCATGTCTGCTTTCCGTCTCTTCTTGAAGCAGAAGTAACACGTCGTTTCAGGACCGATGAGATCGCTTAATGTCTGTAGTAAGAGGGGGAAAGCAGGTTCAAAGTAAACGCAGTCCGCGGCGAGGACGATGTCCGGATGTTGTGCCCCACCAGGAGACAGAATGGATGACGGAGGTGAAGTGCCCCAGTCGTATATCTCTGCAACTACCTTGTCTTCCAGTCTGTTCAGCGCAATATTCTTCCCCATCAGCGCAAGCATGGGCATCTGATCCGTAATGAAAATCTTTTGCTCCTTGTCGATTTCGCAACCAAGCGCAACGGCCAGGCCCACCAGTCCACCGCCTGCGCCAATCTCCACGACGGACTTCCCTCGTAGTGAGCTGGTCCGGTGGTATCTGAGCATGTACTTTGCCAGGACCATGCCGGCGGGCCAGAGTTGGCCTCCACATCCTTCTTGAAGATCTTCGTGGAGGACGAGAGGGGTGTTCGGGGGGAGGAGATTGTCGAAGGTGAGACTGGTTGTTCCGGGCTTTTTGTTGTCGCGCTCGGGGACGAGGGTGGTAGAGATGGCAAAGACGTCGTTCTCTGGAGAGGGAGGGCGAGAAGCTGGCATTTTCGCTTGCGCTACGGTTGTAAACCTGCAAGGTTTGATCGGGTTCCCGAGATTTTCATTAGTCGTTCGCTATGGGATGTGATCGGGGACAAGAATACCAAGTATTTCAGTACTAGCCTCACACTCGGTGCATGCCTTCGTGGTTGCTGTGAATCGAATGGACGACTCTGAAGCACGAATCTGTCGAGGCTCTTCCGTAAGGCTACTGATAGCCCCGATATCAGGCACACCGAGATGATTGGATGGCATCTTAGCGGACAGATAATCCGGGGTAAAACACGCTTAGCGCTGCTGTTCCTACCTTAGAAGCCTCTTTCTTCTGAATCTGGAAGCTATAAGAAGGGTTTTCACCCGTTTGCAGGACTCAGCAGCGGAACTGAGTTATTCCCAGGGCGAGTAGCTTCTTGTAACAAAGGGGCCGATGGCCAGGCCGACGATTGGAAGGCGAGGCAATGCCAGGGCTACAGGACCAACGTCAGGTGTTCCACGTTCGCCTTTTGATCCTCGGCACTGACATCATCGTGCAAATATGGGAACACTGCTGTCATTACAACGTATAGACCACAGTTCGGTGGCTGTAGAGGTCCACAGTGGATGGTAATATTGCATTTTGACTCGTCATTACCTTGCAGTTTTACTCCATGTGTCGTCATTGTTTTGCGCCATAAGGAAAGCTCTATTCCCGGTGGCTTTGGCGCCAGAGTTGGTGGTGTCAAGTCCGTAATGTCACTTGGTCCTCTCGCTCCTCCCTGCACGTCACCGGCTCTTCAATATAAGCTTGACTCAAGCTCGACTTCACTCCATCTGTCTTCTTCCTCCATCCAGTCTCTCAGAGCACATCCATCAACTCCCATCTTCGCACCACCACGACACACAGACCAGACCTTCTCAATCTCTGTCAACAGACAAAACACATCACAATGGCAACTCTGCATTGTACGTCCTCAATGCCGCGTCCCTCGATGAGTTTTCTCTACGTCACTTGTTAGGGCTCAAAAGCAGACCTCACACCATCACCCAAATCACCCCTCAATTAGTCCAGCTGCACGTTGCTAACTTTCCCGCTGTCCTCCAGATCTCCCACCGGTCAAACCCTCTGCGATTGCCCTCGGCATTGTCTTCAACCAAGCTGCCTCCGCCGCCGTGTTGGCACCTCTATTTGGTGACACCTACCATCGCGCCCGGGCTGCCGACAGCAAGGAAGAATTCTTCAAGTCTAAGGAGACTGCGACCGCCGCAGCCAGCTGGGGTTCGTCCATCGTTGGATCCGCCGTTCAAACGTATGGTGTCGCTGCCCTTATCAATGCGACGGGCACATTGTCGTACAAAGGAGCTGCATATCTCGGTGGTCTGATCTTCATGGCCTCCTACAGCCCCTCGGTAGGTCCAGACCCGCACAATTAGTGACCGAAAGCTAACCAAATCTCCCCGTAGCTCGTCTCCCAAGTCGTCACCGAGAACCGGCCTCTGGACACCGTCGCCGTAGGCGTTTTGACTCGCCTGTTCGAGACTGTCGGCCTGAGCATGTTCCTCACATACTGGGGAACCCGAACTAACCCATTTGAATAAGTCAATTACCGCAACTTGGGTGGGGGAAATGGAGGGCGGGGAGGGACGATGGCTGTGTAAGGTAGACGAAGGATGAATGCGATGGAGCAGATCACAGGCACATAGTCAAGGTCAAGCATGCCAATCAGAAATGGGAGTTCGGAAAAGGGAGGGCAGCTGAACCCATCAGTGTATCCATAAAAATCAATCTTCATTACACGGAGTGTTACACTCTGGCGACTCTGAAAGGTAATCATCATGATCAAGCTGCCCAATTCTCGCCTGTAGTATCCTTCATGTTCCACCTCTCCGGTTTTCGCTTGTGGTAATGTTCGTGTTCCAAGCAGTCCAGTTCTCGCTTTTTCCAGCGTCATGTCCAAGCCGTACAGTTTGTATTTTTCTTTCTTTCCTTTTTGCTCGGGATATCACAAGTTTCGATATGTACACAGTTTTTCGTTCTTCCGCGTGCCAACCCCCCAAAATGCCAACGTGTGACCGTAATCACCTAGGCATCCTCGCCAGCCTCTTTGTCCACTGCAGCTTCGAGCGCTCCCAAGACATCTATTTCCTCGCCTTCGTGTTGTTTCTTGTTGGCCTCCTGCTCAATGACTGGGGCAGAGGGCGGGGCAGAGGGCGGGACAGAGGGCGGGACAGCATTGGCATCCGTATCCGCGTCAACTCCAGTTTCAAGATCGGGGTCCACGGCACCAAGCGAAACACCAGCAGCAGCAACGGCGGGAACAACGGCTTCCTCTTCTTCTTTCTTGTCCTTTTCTTCTTCAGGAGCGCCGCCTGCCTCAGCCGTGGCAGCGTCCTGCACTGCTTTAGAGAGGATGAATTCTTGCGCGGCAGCATCAGCAGGAGCTGTAGCAGGCGCCGCGGCGGCGGCGACGACGACGGAGGCGATCTCCCCTTCCTCACTTCCTTCTCCATCGCTCTCCGACCCAGAGCCTTCCGCGTACGCCTGGGTACTAGCCTCGCCTTCGATAAGAGCAGGCGTCGTTCCGTCTGCATTTTCTGCGCCTTCACCGGCTGTCTCGGGTGTGTTTCTCATGGTCACGTCTCCATCGACGGTGCTTGCGGCGGCGGCGTCATCGGCGGCAGCATTCTCAAACACGGTGGTAGTAGCGGCAGATGCAGTAGCGGCGGCAGAGGGCTCGGGATTCGGGTTCTTAGGCTTCCTCCCAGGGCCACCGATCTTCTTCTTCTTACGCCTCGGAGGCATATTCTTTCGGACGGGCGTAGCTGTGCCGTCTGGTTGTGCAGTGTGTGCGCCGGGTCCAGACCCTGGAGCGAGAATGCCAGCAGCATTTCCGAGTCCGCTACCATCTCCAAGGTCGTATCCCGTAGTCCGACCTGTCATTACGGCGACAACCATGTCTCCGGCAGTCATGTCTCCCAACGTCCCAAATCCGTTCGTGGCTTTGTATGCGCCTTTGTAGAGACTCTCCATTCCAGGACGGCGGTCGGCAAGGTATTTCGGTTCTGGCATCTTTTCCGCCACGGCAGCAGGAATCTGGACCCACTTCTTAATTTCAAAGACTCGTTCGTTTGAGCCATGGGTTGCCTTGCGGCGTTTTGGATCAGGTCCTAGACCGTCGACGTCCATGAGATCGTCGTTGTCTTCTTCGTTCTTGTCTTCTTCGTCGTCAACGTTGATCGCGTCGACATTGCTGGTGTGAGTGTGTTTGGACTTGCTCAGTTGAGCCTTTCTTGCTGCCTCGCGCCGCTCGAGTTCGATACCGGGAATGTAGCTTTCGGTCTTCGGATCCCAGACCGACAGCTTTGCGTTGGTATTGCCCATGCGCGCGCGACGAACCATTTCCTGAAACAAGATTCAATCAGCAAAGCACTAACTTCGTAAAAACAAAGGGCTGAGGTATACCTGATTATGTGGTGGAAGTAGCGGCCAGTAGGATGGGAGAGGGTGCTCAGTCCAAGGAAAGTTGCCGTCATTGTTCTCGGTTGATTGATCGTTTCCATCCGCTTGGTCAGCGGGGGCGTCTTGGCTGATTTTGACAGATACTCGCTCCCATCGCCGCACTGGCAAGCCTTCGGTCACGTCGAAATCGGGTAAGCCAGCACGATTGCGTGGCGTTGGGTTGTGTTCTTGGTTTCTCGTTGAACGAGAAGATCGGAGCTGTTGAGGTGGCAAATTAATCACCGGTTGAGGGGAGGAGACAGGGGGCAAGGGCAAGAGAGGAGGATATAAAGAGGGTGCCAAAGACACCAGAGAAGGGGCACGGAAGACAGGAGGGACAGGGTGGGTGGCGGCGGTGATACCAACTACATCAACATCGTCCTCCTGCGAGGCACGAGCGACCGCCAGTCAGGCTGAGATGGCTGAGCCCCCAGTGTTTGTAGACTTGGGAGGCTCTGACAAGGCGGGCATCGCAACGGGTATACACCCAGGCACCAGAAGGAGCGGCAGCCATGGTGGTCGATGGCACGGTGGTTGGAGAGGACGGTGGTTGAGGGAGAAAGATAGAAGGAACAGGAATATTGTGAATAGTGGGGTCCGGGCAGTAAAGTCATGTGCTTGACTCTGTTGACGTGCGTCTCGTTCCCATCTCGTCGCGAAACCAAGAAAAAACAACTTACCGGTGCCATGATGGCGCGGACACTCCCTTTATCTTCAAAAGAGGACACTTCAATGGAAGGCGACCTCGTCGCTGCTGACAGGTCAGTATGTGCTGTGATACGGACATGCGCACATTGCGCAACACCAGACTGACCTTCGACAGAGAGATATAGTTGTTGGGAGAGTTTAGGAAGAAGGCTGAGGTGCATCAGAGGTTTATCTAAAAGCGACATTGCCAAGCGAGTAGAGACACGCTAGAACATGGTGAGGACGACTAGCGGCGGGAGTACCCGAGGCTAATACAACGGAAAAACAATATCGCCGGATGGAAGACGATGAAGTGAGGGTATAGCGAGCATAGGGGAACCTAGTTAAGAGGAGAGAGAGCAACGGTGAATACACGGAAGCACGGTCTTATGACTAGAAGAGGAAGAGAGGCACGATACTTAAGGGCAAGCCAGAAGGAAACCTGTTCATGAGGGTAGAGATTGGTACGTTTATTGGTATCACACGGGACGATCAATCCCTGACAAGAGGGAGATCAGTCCATCTAAAGCAGAGTACATGGAACCAGCAGAGAAAGGTGGGATTCATCGAATGTCAGTCCCATCTGGCGAAGGTCAGCGTTATGAAAGACACGAGGTCGAGCAAACAAGAACATACCCAGTGTCTTTCTGTCGTACGATTCCACCATGGTCGCGAGTTTCCTTTCCCTGAATTACGAGTTAGAAGGGGCTTGGACAAGAGAAACAGAGAGCACATACCGTCTTTCCGCCTTCTACCACAAGTCTGTCCAGCTGGTAGAATTGTGATATTACAGTTTGCCTCTGTCAAATAAGGTCAGTTTTCTTTTCCATCAATAACAGATTACCCAAATCGGTCCCTGATTCCAGAGGAGTTCCGTAACATATTCACAAGAATGCCCTTTGATGCTTCAAAACAAGCAAGGAGGAAAAAAAAAAACTCCTACAAGAAAGCAGAGACTGGACTCACTTTCATCATCTGCAACTCCTTCAACCCTTTCTGTACCAACTCCTGTATCCGTCTGGGATCCGTCTCGTGCTGATGTTCGTGGAATGCATCTCTCGTCCTCCTCCTCGCGTACATTCTGAAATTGTAGTTTGCAAACTTGTTCCCTTCGCGCAACAGGGACCGGTACAGAGACCGTACGCTGAACGCTGAGGTGTCGGCTGCGGTGGCCAGGGCGGAAGACGCCATGGGGGATCAAATTTGGGCGAGCTCGAAGGGGTGCCTGATGAAAAAAAAATGCGCGGCCTGGTGCGCGACAGAGAGAGGGTGCTCGATCGAGGACTGGGCTTTCAAATAGCTCCTGGCAATCTGAGAGTCGTGGGCACGCGGAAGCAGAAGAATTTCGACGCCTCCCAGAGTGGGTTAGATTTTTGCGGAGTTGCTCAAGGCGCAGATTCCTTTCACAGCGGCGGTAGAAAAGCTTCGCTGCGTACAGGAGTACCGCGAGGGTTGCCGGAGTATCTTAGAGGATGGATATGACTGCGCCGAAGACGGGGACTGCTTGGAAGGGTAGGCGCATTTATAGGGTAATATTCCTGCAAACTACTCCCGACCTGCGCGTCCCGCGGCGGATTGCGTCAATGCTCGGCTTAGGATCTCCGAAACGACCGAGAGCTCGTTCTGCGAGGCTGCTGCCACCCTTCGAGGACTACATTCCACGGGTCCTAAATCCATTTTGCATGCCAATAGACAGATCCCTTTCGGAAGACACATATATAAGACAAATATGCCGTCCCATCTCCCCTCTCCGCCGTCCTCGCGTTCCAACTCCCCCAACAGCAGCTCCAGCACCAGTCAACCCGAACCTGTCGAAGCAGAAAGTCAGGATCGCAAGACGCAGGATGATGAACCCCAGCATCAACCCAAGGAAGAAGAAGGACCGTCCAAGGAAGTCCTCTCAGACCGCCTCGACGCGCTTCTGATGTCCTATCTGACCATTCTAGACACCTACACCAGTCTTCGCGCCCAACTTTCCAAGGACCTCTCGGCGGGATTCTTCTCGCTGGCGCAAGCGAATCGGAATGCGAATTCTACCTTGGGAGTGGGGAGGAGGTATGGTGAGGAAGGGTTCGATGAGAGGATGAAGGCTGGTAGGGTGGTAAGGATCAAAGCGGAGGCGGAAAAAGGAGGGCTGGGTGAGAGCTGCGCGAATGAGGATGAGAAGGATGACTATGCCGGCAGCGAAATAAAGAATGGAAGCAAGACTCTGGAGGAAACCATGACATCGCAAAGGAATGAGAAAGATACGGAAACCACCACCTCTCCTTACCGCGTCTCAGTCTCCCCCCCGTCGTCGCCGCACACATCCAAAGACCCGCTGAAATGGTACGGCATCCTTATCCCACCATCCCTCCGCACATGTCAAATCCACTTTGCCAGAGCCATATCCTCCACCGTCCCCGACGTGATGAACACTTCATCTGCAATGCGGGATCTGGAAGAGGAGATATGGGCCGTTCGACGCCAGTTAGGGATCATTCGCGACGACGACAACACTGTCAGTGCCGATGAGTTTGATAAAAGCAAGAATGATGGCGCCGTTGAAACAGACACGAGCTCGTCCAAGACAGAGGGAGACCAAGGTCCGGAGATTTCTCTGCCAACAAACACTCTATCGTCTTCTAGGCCTCAAATGTCGCAGGCAAAGAAATCCTCCTCGTTATCGTCCACTTCTCCTCCGACAATGGCGCCATATGAGCCGCGATCCAGGATTTTAAAGCTTGACTGATCACGTCTTGCTACGCCGATCTTTTGACGCCAAAAAGTGACCCGGGAAAGGCGTTTGGGTCAGGTCGAGCAAGGCTAAGACGTCAAAGGCCAACCCTAGGTTTCTACGGAGCCGTTTGTGCTGCCAGTAGCCAGCGAATTATGGGCGAAGAGCAAAAGATTGCAGGGCTGGACATCGGCATATTCCGATAATACCACTACGGGCTAATATACCCACTTGATCCCAATAGCTGGCCCAAGAAACCCCCAATCAGCACGATTCGCAACAAGTTCACCAGATCAGTAGTAAGGGGTAATATTACTCAACTCCTGGTTTTCCATCGAGGCGTCCTCCTCCAAGACAGTCGGCCCCTCTGCCACTCTCGAGACGCCTTCGAGCTCTTCCTTGGTTAACAGTGCCTGGTTCTCTTTGTCGGTGTCATCCGTGTGGAATTCTACCTCGGCTCGCTGTGATCTCACGTCGTCCTTTTTGATCGGCGAGGAGACCACATGCCTTGCTGCGGGACTGCGCATCACCTCCTCTAGATCCCCGTCCCAGTAACTGGGTCGTCGTTTCTTTCTGCTTACCGAAGGTCCAGTGCCCTTTCTCCAGACCATGACATTAGGACTCAGTTCCTTCACTCCTCTTCCGGTGTCACAGCTGGCTCTTGGAGCTGAAGTACCGAACAGGCTCATACGGACCGCTGCCCTGGTCTCCTCGTCAACTTCAATGACTTCTTCTCCCTCTTCTAGCTTCAGTTTTGGATCAATCGATTCCTTTGCCATTTCATCGTCCTCGAGGATGTCGTTGGTAGGCGTTTCTGCCTCCCTTGACCTCTTTTTAACTTGAGAGCTTTGTGCGGATTCCACAGAGGATCTTGGAGGACTACTTCTGAATTGAAGATTGACCGGCAACCGCGACCTCGCAGGCTGCATGCAACGCTGAGGAGGCCTCGACAGATATGAAGGACCACCATAGTGTTTACCGACTCCACGAGCACTGGCAAGAGCAACGATGCCATTCTTTCTGAACCTACTGGGTGGCTTTGCCAACGGTGTGAGAGTGTCTGTTCTATACGAGTCTCGAATCCTAGAATCAGGAGCAGGGTCCTGTCCAACGACTTTGGCAGCTGCTGTAGAGAAAGAGTACATTGGTGGACCGGGCCTTGGTGATGGTTGGGGGCTCTCTCTCGCATAATACCAACCAGGTTGGAAATGCTCCGATGCCGGGGTAAGATGTGTGCGACCCAGATGTTCATGGTGACGGAGTCGAGATCGAGACTGGGAAGGTTCAGTCAAAGGGTCCCACGAACAGTGGTCCATTTCTCCTGGAGAGATTGGTGGCGGTCTGGCTTTCAACAACGGCATCGGACTACCTGTCGCTGGAGCGCGGTTGAAAGTCATTGGCGGGAAACCAAGCCTGGCGGGGAATCCATGCTTGTGTGTGTGGCTCCCTTGCACATTGGAACTTGACATGGCACCACGATGTCCTGGTACATTGGGAGGCCCTGATCTGAAATGAGCTGCTGGATCAGGGCATAATACTGTCGGCCCACGTGAATGCAAATGTGGATCCGGACAAGGTTTGATGTCGGCATGCTGTGAGTTTTTGGAAGAAGATGCGGAGCCATCACTGCCTTTGTGCGTCGGAGCTTTGGGGAAAAGGTCGCTGAACATTCCCCGCTTCAGCTTTGCTGAATCAGCCGCTGCTTTCACAGTGGCAGACAGAACAATTCTCTCCTCTGAACTCGATGACGAATCTCTGTACTGTCCTCCCACCTCTGCCGACTTTCGTAGGAGGTGGCTCACAATGGGTGACTCTTCTGCAGAATCGATATCCATGTCATAATCAGCACTCATGCGCAGCTTGGTTAATGGCCGCTCCAAATCAGTGGTGGACATAGGGCTAACGGGAGAAGGCTTGTCATATTGTTGGGTTGAATTTCTTGAGAACTTTGGCGCAGGAGGTGAAGACAGGATCGGTGTATCAGCCGAATGTGGAGCGAAGTCTCCTTCATCAACAGGCGAAGTAAACCCGCTGCTGGGTGGCTCAACAACCGAGACTTTGCAATGGTCCATTTCCGCTGGGAGTAAATCCGGAAGCCGTGGAGACCCCTCAGGAAAAGGTTCTCTTACGTCCATCTCAATCTCGGCAATGGATCTCGGGGCCCTGGAGTACCTCCAATCCTTGGAGGGTGTTTCCGAAGCTGGTTTCTTGGAGTCTCCCGTCAGATCAGGATTGGTACCGCGGTTATGGCCGTCTTCGTGACTTGCAGGCAATCTAGAATCGATCGAACCAACCGGGGATGCAGCGAACCGGACATCCAGGCGCAACGAAGCTTTTGCGTTTTGGAACAATTTTTGCATTTGTGCAACGTGACCAGGCATGACGGTCGATCTCGTTAAGGCCGGGTGTATCCTTTTACGACCCGTGTTAGGCAATGTTGTGTCAGTCTGGGGCTTTTGATGACCGCCGCGGTCTATGCTATTTCCCTCGGGGGTCTTCGAAGAAAGAGACGGGTGTAAGACTTTGGAAAAGAATAAGGAGGACCGCCGCCGAGGAGGTTCAATCGGTGCTGCAGAGATGCATACTGATCAGTACTGCACAGGACCACGTTTACATCCAAACGCGGTGAAATAGCCACAGATGTTACTCACGCTTTGGCGTCCCTGGAGGATAACCCGAATGTGCAGATTTGCCGGAAGAGTTGCTGGATGGCAAGGAGCCAGGTGAATGATCCATACCGGGGAAGCTGTTCACGGGAAAGAGATGCAGTATCACTCAAACTTGATTCGAACTCAAAAGGAGTAGCCAAAGTCAAAGAGCGGACATCTGCAGCCAAAGGCAGACAAACGAGGAGAGAAGAGGTACGGATGAAGGTCACAGAAACAGCGCAGGCAGATGTCGACAGCTCGGTCCATGACACAGGCTGGAAGGGAAGGTCCAACGCTGAAAAGCTGGTAGCTGGATGTCTTTGGCAACCGGCATGCTTTATTGACGCGAAGAGCAGTTGCAGTCAACATGATGGTTAAGTTGAAAGATGTGAGGCTGATATTGCGAAGACCGAGTTCTGGATGGTATAAAGCAAGGCTCGACCGAAGTTGAATTGAAGTTAATCCTAGGACTGGCGTCGACGGGCTGATGTGCGCCATCGTTGACAGCAATCAATCAATGGCAACGAGACTGTCGAGTCAAGCATCAAGCCAAGTGGCACACACAAAGGTGATTGCAGCACAGATTGACACGAGGCAGCACAAGCGGGCATAGTTGCAGGGCGTCTTTTGTAACACATAGCGGCTGTAGCCATATCCTGAGTGATGGTCGCTGGAACCTGTGGTCAGCCTCATTAGCCGAGTGGGAAGCCATCTTTGGCATTTTCTGATTGCACAAGAACAAGCGATTATCCGCTCGAGGTATTGGGTAGACATGCAGCCAACTCGATATGGTCTCCAAGTTTAGGCTCGCGGTGCATACCAGTACTCGCAGTAACGACAGCGGCCTGGTCAGGTCTCCGGACGAGATATCTGAACAACTCCCTTTCCGCAACATGATAGCGCTTGACGTGACGTGACGTGATGTAATAGCGAATCTGGTGCAATCAAGAACCGGGAATCGACCGGCATAGAATACGAGTAAGATGAACTGCTCAGAATAGATCCGTGAACAGCGGCAGGGTGTGGATTTGAGACGAGCGCAATGGAGATTGAGTTGATCTTGATCAAGTGGTGTTTGGTGGAGACCAAATGGCGCCAGAACGGGGCCGAACCCATTTCGACGGAGGCAGAGATACGAAGGAAACAAATGAATGGTCCATATGGAGTGTGCGAGTGTCTCGAAAATAGTGTGTGAGGATGGGCAGGGAATGGGCTTTGCGGATATTAATTGGAGGGTGATACTCCATTCGGGTAGTGATTGCAGCCTTGTCGTACCTCGTACGTAGCCTTACGATCCCTTGAACCACGCAACCCACACGCAATACAGTAGACACCAGGGCACTAAATATGAGCCGAGTCGACGGACCACGCGTCTGACTCGCCGACTCGAGGCTTGTTCGGACTTGAGACTTGGACTCGCTCCGCATTGTCCTTGCATCGAGCAACAATGGAACCTTCACAAAAACTCAATGGCCATGGTCGTGCCATCGGGTTAAGCACCATCACGGCCCTTGCTTCTTTCAGCCATGACTCCTCGCATCTGTCGTCGAGGCCTCCTAGGCCTGGCCGTCAGGTCTGAAGGTCTGACCACTCTGGGGTGCACAGAAGGATGGAAGGGGGAAAACGGGGTCAGTGCTCTCGCGGAGCCTTACCAGCATCACAAGTTGTTACAGAAAGGACAGCACCCTGTCAGACAATGGAAACAGATTCTGGAATGGATTCCCTGATTCGTTGCTGTAACGGTTGAAATCACAGCAAGGATTCTGAAATTGTTCCCAGGCACCGCATCTACTCAGAAATCCGCAATCAGCACAGGGGGCAGCTCGCATGGACGGCAGGCTGGTTGTTTCAGGACTGCAGCTGGTCCATGTCTAGCCGAGTTTTCATGGTGGAGCCACGGCGACCAAGGCTAATGAGTCTGCAGGCGAGCGTGTTTAGGCAGCTTTAGGCATCCCTCCAAGGCCAATGGGGTGCCTGTACCTGGACCCCTAGGCAGGCTATGGCCCCAACCAGAATAGCCCCAGCATCTGTAGGGCCCACTCAAGCCCCTCGCCGGCTGCAAGATACCGAAGCCAGGTCCTATTCGCTGCCCGTTAGCCAGGTACCTGCCTGCATCACCTGCGCAGCCTCAAACCTCCTGACACGGCTGCTATCTCACTACTCGTTCTGTTGTTACACCCTCCAAACCCTCTCCCACGTTCGTTTCCATTCATTCGCTCGCCGTCCTGTGGTCGTGCTTTCCGCTCCTTCTCAATCTCGTCTTCGTCCTCTCTCAACTCGCCTTGTGCTTGTTCGGCCTGATTCGCTGAATGTTGGTCAATTCTTCGCCTCGTTAGATACCCAGACTGCTTTTTTTTTTTTCCATTGCAGTGCAATTCCACCTAGGACACTCCTTCACACGGTCTTTACACGCTCGTTCTACCGAGCTCGACTTCTCTTCGTTTGACAGCTCGCGGACTGGCGCCTGCAACTTCTTTGCCCTTTTTCCCCCCCAGCCCGACAGACAGTGCGCAACTAGTTTTGCGACTTGTGCACCCCATTCCAGTCTCTTCACAATCAACCCTCGGCCCAAGCCAGCAAGATCTGGTGCTGATATCACCCATTGAAACCCGCAATTAGTATAGGCTCTGAGGAAAGTAGCGCAGAAGCGCAGGAGCGCGGTCGAATTGAGAGAATATTGGCAGAGGACAACGCGAGGTACGCAACTATACCGCGATGAAGGCCTTCCAAGGATTCAAAAAGAGTCTTGCCCCATGAATTTAGCCCTCAAGAAGACGACCAGCCAGATGTGAACCACGGCCAGACACGCTGACACAGGCAACAGTCTTGGTCCATCTCTTCCAGAACGCTAGTGGCATTCATAGACTGGTCACTTGTGCGTTACCCTGATCTATCTGATCCCTTCACACGCATGTCGGGAACATGCTTGCCCGCTTCTAAAACACCCTGGTACATGCCCGAGTTCTGTTGAATGGAAGCGAAGGGGTTTGAGACCTGCCTGAATATACCCTCGTCGCTATCTAAGTCTCAGACAATCAGCCATATTTACCATGGATCCCTATCAACCTCAACAGCCACAACCAACTCATGAATCCCGTTTTCACTACTCCAAACCGGGCTACGCTCAACCTTTGCAATACCAACAGTTCCCTCCACATCCCTCAGTGAGAGTACCCCCAAACGTGAAGCTGAGCGCCCGCCAAGTTCCTGCCGGCGTGGGAACTGCTCCTCCTCCCGTCAGATATGAGAGTCCCCCTCGTCAGCAACAGCAACGGCGGCAGAGATCTACGGGGAATGGGATGTTGGTTCAAAATTTTCGATTCCCGGTCGCCCCGCCCATACCACCATCGTCAGGAAGAATGAGGCAAGACCCATCCCAATCGCCCGGTCGCAAGTACAACATGCATCAATCCTACATGTCATCGGTGGTGGACGAATTCTCTACGCCCGGAACAACCCCCGGATCAAGATCAAGGGGCTTCCCAACTCCAACCTCTAAGCGATATTCGGGTTCTGTGTATGCTGAGAGCGATGTTCTAGGGCCTGAAGAGCGGCTTGATCAAGATGGTTTTGATTCCGATACAGACCGACCCTCTTCGGCCGATCCAATGCCACAAATAGTGCGGCAAGCGAGTATCGGGAAACGGGCCAGGCCTGCAATCACGACAATCAAGAATCGGGAGAGCCAAATCCAGCAAGATATTCCAGAGGATTTTCCAGCTCCTCCCACTCACGTGAACAAGAAAGCAACAATGGAAGCCCTCAGCGCAGCAGTGGCCGCTGGCATGGGTACCCAACCTATTGGATCTCGTTCAGGTACTCCTGTATCTCGAAGTTACACTCCTATCAGGATGCCCTTTGACACATCTCCCCCCCTCTCTCCCTCCGCCGATAGAGAATATCTGCAGACTCCAAAGTCTCCGAATACAATCGCATCAGGAATGATGCTTGCTCGGACACCGACCTCGGGACATTCTGAGAAATCCACGAATAATCTGCTCGGCTTGGGTATCGAGCAGCCTGCAATGAGTGACAAGATCCCTGTCAGTCGACGGCCGCCCAGGTTGGATATGGACGCAGTCAGGGAAGCTGAAAGCCGTGGCAGCACAACCAGTCTGGCAGACTTGATCAGACGAGCAACAAAGCTTGCCGCCAATCTGGACAGAGGAAAGACAGCAAGCCGGCTAGGCATGTTGGACATGTGGGGCAGCGGTGAAAAACTGGGGGCAACAAATCGCCATTCCACCATGTCTGACATGCTATCAGCTTTTCCTGCTCCGGCTATAGGTGGTACTCCAACAAAACGAGATGCTGCCTGGCCCCTAAGTGAAAAGGTTGATGGCTACGCTTCAACCACAGATCTGTCAAAAAGCCACCACCGAAAGCAACGGCGGAAATGCTGCGGCTTATCAGTACCTGTCTTTATCATCGTCCTCATCGTCCTCATTGTTCTCATTGCAGCCGCTGTATTAATACCCATATTCCTAATTCTTGTACCAAAACAACATCGATCTACCGACCTCAGCGACTGTGCTGCCAGCCATCCTTGCCGGAATGGAGGCACCAGCATAGTGAGCAACGACGCTTGCGTCTGTGTCTGCTCGAACGGCTTTACCGGAAGCCAGTGCGAAACGTCTGGAAACGCAGCCGATTGTATGACCATTACGTTGAATGATGGCAATAACGAGTACAAAAATGCAACGCTGGGTCTATCAATACTCCCAACCCTTTCGGATGCACAAACGCGGTTCGACATCGCTCTAAATGTCTCAACGATATTATCGCTTTTCTCATCCAACAATCTGTCATGTACAAGTGAAAATTCTCTTGTCGATTTCAACTCGAGTGTTTCGAACTTGGGAACGAGGAGAACGAGACGATTCATCATGTTACCTGGCTTTGAGCCAGATCCAGCTGCGATTAGCGGCGGGCCTCATCTGCCTCGGGTCACGGCGCGTGCAGATGCTGATTGCTCGGAACCATCGCTTGAGAGGAGGCAAGACGGTGGGGTCGCAGGAACTTCCACCTCGAACGGGATTGTCTTCCAGGCGAGCTCACCAACCATAGGACCTATCAGTCCCACTGCACCTGTGGTGACTGGTGCCTCTACTGTTACAAGTGTGACTGCGACGACGGACGCGGCTACTTCGGTCACCACGTCGGCTTCAGAGTCCCCATCTACCACGACCAGTGGGGCGTCTGGACCTTCGTCATCAGCCATCAGCAGCGAAGTGGTCGACTTTGCCAGAGTTGTGGTTCTCTTTGTTCTACAAGAATCCCGATCCATGAGTGTGGCCGTCAATTCCCAACAGCGCATAGAATCGTTCTTTGCTCAACAGGCAAATGGTAATACCACGTCTGAAAAAGTGGACGTTGGGTTGGGAAGCTTGCCACTCACAGCGGATTTTGACCAATTCACTATCATCGAAGGCAATGGAGAGGTGGTGGGTGGACAGCAAGGTTCAGGGTCGACATGAAAGAGAGAACGCAAGGGGGGAAAGCAGTTCACATAACATGACTTGCAAAGTTGCAAGGCGCTACATGGCATCGCAATGGCGTTTGATGGACCTGGATTTCTACATACCGGCATCTCGGGCTTGATATTGATGCGTTGGGAAATATCGCTGCGTCGGGATGAGCAAACAGTTATTGGAAACAACAGAGGGGCATCGAAGTGAGGCGGGTCATCTTGGCTATGTACACTCACCGAGGTGTCTATGTCGTACTATTCCCCTTGACCCTCTTCTTTGTATGATGTTCTGAGTGCCGGAGGACAAAATACTTTCGCACAGTGTTTGAGCTATCCCTTGTTTCGACGTGGCGTGTAGACACGTATATGGCCAAGTTCGACCTTGATCCACTCGCGTCTTCGTCATCTTTTTCCTTGAGCCCACTGAGAAGCTACTGGGAGGGTGACCAGCGCTCGTGCTTGAGGACAGGGACAAGGATGAGTTCAAGTTCGAGTTCGAGTCCAATTTCGAGTTGGTATTTAAGTCCGTATCAATGGGCATTGGGCATCGAGAATACCTAAAGTGGTAGAGCTGGTATGTCTGCCAATCTCAAAACATTGAGTTATATGGCTGCTAGAGGGTTGAAGACTGAAAAGGAAACGCAAGACAAACTCTGCTTGCTGTATTTCATCGGTTAGGACATGCTCATATCTCGTATCCTCGTAGCCACATCGTCGCAGGCGACAAGCGGCAGATCCCTCCAAATCAAGACTCCTTCCGCGAAAGGCACTGCATTCTGCTCTCGCCATACACCGTCTTGGACAAATGATAGCATTCACCTTACAGATGCTCGCTGAAGCGCTCGCCAATGCAATGTAGTCTTCGACCTCGTCCATCGTGATGACTGTCAACAGGACTTCATGGTTTCGCCATCTAGTCCTTTAGGAGCTGATTGATTTCTTCCTTTGTCAAACCTAGCAAGTGGGCCAAATCCAGCATACTTTCACCAATGTTTAATCGCGCAGGCGCTTCCATTTGGACCTTGGATTTCGCTTTCCATGCGACACCCAGACCTGCCGTCTTGAGCATGGGAATATCGTTGGCGCCGTCTCCGACCGCCATTGTCTGGACAAGTGGGATCCCCTTACTGCCCGCTAAGCTTATTAACAGATTTCGCTTGTGTTGAGAATCCACTATTGGGTGGGACGATTCGAGTTCCCCTGTTAGTGTATTGGAGTCGGGGTCCAAGGCAAGGTGATTCGCGAAGGCGTGATCAAGCCCAAGTTCGCCAGCAAGCCAGTTCGCAAGAGGCTGGAATCCACCACTGAAAACGGCAAGAGTGAATCCGAGTCGTTTCAAGCATTTGCATAACTCTTTCGCACCCGGAGTGATGACGATTTTGGGTTTCAGCCGTTCAAACACGTCACTTGGCACGCCCTTTAGAAGAGCCACCCTTGCTTTGAGGGAAGCCGCAAAGTCGAGTTCTCCGTTCATAGCGCGCTCGGTTATGGCAGCAACTTCCTTCTTGACCCCAACAAAGGCGGCGATTTCGTCAATTACTTCCTGGTGGATGAGGGTGGAGTCCATGTCGAAGACGCAGAGGCGTTTATGTCGCCGGAAGACATTAGAGGGCTGCAAAATGATCTCGCAATTCCACTCTCTTTCGAACTTGTAAATCGATTCGTGTTTGGAGATGAGGGAAAATGGCAAGTACTCAGGGTTGGGAGGTGGGGAAAAAGTAACCTCCATGACCCTTGGTTTAAATGGATCCGGAGCTAGACATCGGTGAGAAGATGTCAATTGCCTCTCATCAGGCGCATTGTGCACCAGGAGGCTGTCAAGTGTGGAGAGGAAGTGCGTCAAGCATAATTGGGAAATATAGGCACCATACAGATGATCAAGAGGCTCAGGTTCGGGAGGCGGAGGCTCAAGAGGATACTCTGAAATGCTCGTAGTCGGAGCGGAGCCTTCAGCGATTTCTGGGACCGGGATTGGATCTGTAGGCCTCGCAGGAGGCGATTGATCTGGGTGGATATGGGGATGCCGTGGGGCGCTCGAGTTGTAGAAGACGGTCGCGACAAGTCTTACTGGATCACCAGGCTCAGGAACGCAATTGATGTGGGAGATTGTGTGCACAGTTCCACTCTCTTGAGCAATTATTGGTGAAGGGGGGATCGCACTGACGGATCTTCTCGAGGCGCTCGACAGAGAAAGATTCGACACGGCACTCCGAGGGACTCGAGGTGGCTGCTCCAGAACTCCATCAATGCTTGCTGAAGGTCCCGTTTGACGTGACTTGTACTCGAGATGATCGTCGAGAAAGGTGCTGCCGGTTAGAGAGTCTTTGGCCAAGCTGAGCTTGCGGGATCGAGAAGGCGATGACATGTCCAGTGTGATTCGAGACCCAGCTTGTAAACATCTAAAGGTGGTTGTGCGAAGAACTTGAAGCTTAGATGGCACTCACTGTCGACAAGCCGCACAGGGTCAATGTTGGAGAGCAACCGGGCTGGTCAGGAGGAAATGATCGGCGGGATGCAAGACGACGTCATACCATGTCGAGATCAATGCAGGAACGACTCAGTGAGAGTGAGATCAGCGTTGAGAGGAAAAGGGAGAGAGATTGGTGAATATTTTCAGTGGGCAGGTGGCCGAGTCCCCTGCGATCAAGTTTGACTGGTAAATTAAAACTCACGCATGCCCTCATCTGGAAAGCTTACCTGCAGCGCACCCTCAAGGATGGTACGTACAAAAATGACCCCACTGGTTCGAGCGGAGGGCAGAACTCGGGAGGCATTACAGCGAAGTTGGCAGAAAAGGGAGAAATCGCAGCCAAGGGGCAGCAAGACGGAGTCACGGCCGAGCATCTCGCCCAGATGACATCATGGTCCAACTGCGCTCACGTGGCATGCACAACACGTGAGTCTTGGCGAGTTTGTCTACTCGCACAGAAAAAATCTCATCGGGGCTCGGCAAAACCCCGCTCCGGCTCTCGCTGAACATGCAGTCCCAAAATGATCTCAACCTTACTTATACTCCGGCTGTCGTCAACCTGCCACCACCTTGCGACATCTAGATCTTCCTCTCCGCAATTTGCTGTACGCTCTTCTTCTCGTGTTCTTGTTTCCTTGGCTCAATGAGGTGCTGCAGGGGAGCTGTCACGTAAGTTGCAACCTCAGGCAGGACTGATTGAACGCTGCACTCCGATTGCGCAGCCGTGTCCGCCGGTTAAGAAACTGGGGCCCAGCTGTGGCCGGAGACCCTATCCTGTACCATCTACGCAGGTAATCCAGATTTTCTCCGATACCCGATATCCTACGGCTCTCGGAGTGAGAAGGCCAGCAAATGACACAAGACACTCATCGTTGAAAATAGTCGGCATCCAATGAAGACGAGGAAGGCTCTTTGCCTCCTCGATCACGCCATCGACCAAGGGATGAGGCAGTTGAGCGAGATGGGGGACCCCTTCACAGATTTTGCAATTTTGGCTGCGGATGGCGAGGCTCTCGACTCCTAGTTCGCTCCACTGCTGAATTGCGTGCTCAACGATGATATCGCAGGCAGTTGATTTGTAAAAACGGTGAGTTTCCAGCACTTTCATCATCCCCTATGTTGCCGTCAGCGGTATCTCTTTTCAATGGGTTTCCTCTCACGTTTCTCGTCCTCGCTTGCCCAAGTCTCTTCATATCTGTTAAACCCCTTTGCCCCAAGCGAGCTCGACATGGCATCAGGAGCAGAGACCCCGTGTGGGAGTGGCCGCAGTAGCCCCTCATTGGGGGGTGCCGACTCTGGCTATTCCTCTGGCAATAATAGTGAAAGTGAACTGTCTGAGGTGTACTTCACCAAGCGACACCTTCGATTTCTCAACCGCCAGCTTCAGTCCCTCGAGCCTCAGGAGATCCTCAGATGGGCCATCACCACCCTTCCCAACTTGTACCAGACCACTGCCTTCGGTCTGACAGGTCTCGTTCAGCTGGATATGCTATCCAAGCTCAAGATCCCTCGGCCTCAGATGGTCGATCTCATCTTCCTTGACACCCTCCATCACTTTCCCGAAACGTTGGAGTTGGTGGACAGGGTGCGAGAAAGATATCCTCTTGTCAACCTCCACGTCTTCAAGCCAGCTGGCGTCGAGACCGCAGAAGAGTTCAAGGACAAATATGGCGACAAACTATGGGAGACCGATGACAACAGATATGACTATCTTGTCAAGGTGGAGCCTGCACAACGAGCTTACCGTGAGCTGCAAGCATATGCTGTTCTCACCGGCCGTAGAAGGAGCCAAGGTGGAGAGAGAGGATCGCTCGATATCATCGAGGTCGACGAGGCCGGTTTGCTCAAGATCAACCCCATGGCCAATTGGAGCTTCGACCAGATTCAACAGTACGTCAAGGATAATGACGTGCCATACAACGCCTTGTTGGACCGAGGCTATAAGAGTGTCGGTGACTGGCACTCAACCCAACCTGTCGCGGCAGGTGAGGACGAACGTGCTGGTCGATGGAAGGGACAACAGAAAACTGAGTGTGGCATTCACAATCCTCGGTCAAAGTATGCACAGTACCTGATGGAACAAGAGAAGAAGAGAGAACGTGAAGCTCTAGAACAAGCTCTCCAGAAGGTCAGTCTCGAAGAGCGGTCATGAGGCAAGATGAGAAGCGGGCTCGTATTTGAGCAGCATAGCGTCGGCGTTCGGGATTTCGGCGTTTGGGCATGGCTTGATGCATTTTCCCTCGAGGGTTTCCCACAGTAGAGGCATGAGCGACGCGACACGAGCATTTGCATGCAGTATCGGAGGAGGAAGACGATAGATTGGTGATGGGTAATCGATGGACGATGGACGAAAAAACAATGGTGGCCGCCTCACGCCTCACGGACGTTTAAAAGCGGGCAAGGGAGCTTCTTGGCGCCAGCGGGCTTACCGAGTCTTTGTTATCTGGACCGAAGGTGAGGGAGACGAGTCGCTAGGCCCCCTTTGGGCCATTGGGGCGGCCGGTCTGCGTGCCCCTTGCCATAGATTTATCAATCACAGTTGCAGATTATCTGACCGCCCATTCTTCCTTCGCTGCCTCGCATTTCAATAATGGTTTCTTGCGTGACCTGCTGCTCTTCTGTTGCCCGAATTCGACAGTGGTGTGCACCGTGCATCGGGGAACCGCTCCTTGTCTACAGGGTACTGTCTTCTCCTCGTTGCTGAAGCCCAACTCTCTGCGAAAACTCTGTCGCCCACTGAGTATCACATTGACTCTCGACCGTGTTTTTTTAGGCCAGCCTCTGTCGCGTTATCTGTCCTCCATCTCCTTGTTGAGCATGGCAACGGAGATCGGCAGGCTTAGCGAGACCCAAAAGGAGTGGTTGGCCTCACCGTTTCCACAAGGCAATCCCTTTGGCCCCCTCCTTTTCCAGAATGGCTCATGCTTTCGAACACCAGACGGACACCACTGCCAGGCACCGGAACTCGGTGCAAACATAGACCAGGCTGGATTCTGTAAGACTATTGGTGACGATCCTGGGGGATCCCTTTAGGGGTTGCAGTGGGCGGGCCAAGGCAGGGGGGTAGGTAAGCCATACATCATGCAGCCAGTGCCGGAGTCGTAAAAATTTGTGTGCGGGCGCGCCCGTGGCGGGGATTGCAACAAACGAGAATAGAGTAGGTTCTTACTATTTGGCCTTGGCCGCTTGAGCTGAACGAGGTTATAATAATACTTATACTAGGACATCTCCCTTTTCGACGACCCCGTTGTTTTTGTTCTGTCCTTTTTGTTGCTGTTGCCCTCCTGTCAGCATTGTCCAACCCAACGCCGCCTGCCGACTGACCCAATTTTCGACATCTTTCTAGGCAAGGCCCCTCCTACATAGACACCATGGCCAACCCACCCCACGGCGGAGTCCTCAAGGACCTCCTTGCTCGAGACGCCCCTCGTCATGCCGAGCTTGAAGTTGAGGCGGAGAAACTGCCTGCGGTCGTCCTCACCGAGCGGCAGTTGTGTGATTTGGAGCTCATTATGAATGGCGGCTTCTCACCGCTCGAAGGGTTCATGAACGAGAAGGATTACAACGGTGTCGTTGAGAACCTGAGACTCGCAAGTGGAGCGCTCTTCAGCATGCCCATCTGCTTGGATGTCGGGGCCCAGATCATTGAGCGTCTGAAGATCAAGCCAGGCTCACGGATCACTCTTCGAGACTTCCGAGACGATCGCAACCTGGCTATCCTCACTGTGGACGACGTGTACAAGCCAGACAAGAAAAAGGAGGCCCAGGAAGTCTTTGGGGGAGACCCGGAGCACCCAGCCATCAAGTACTTGATGCAGGCGACCAAAGAATTCTACATTGGCGGCAAAATTGAGGCTGTGAACAAGCTCAATCACTACGACTACGTTGCTCTCCGATACACGCCCTCGGAACTCAGAGTGCACTTCGAGAAGCTCGGCTGGACTCGCGTGGTGGCTTTCCAGACTCGAAACCCCATGCACAGAGCGCATCGTGAGTTGACCGTGCGCGCCGCCCGTGCTCGTCAGGCCAATGTGCTCATCCACCCTGTCGTGGGTCTGACGAAACCTGGTGACATCGACCACTTCACTCGTGTCCGTGTCTATGAAGCGCTTATGCCCAGATACCCTAACGGCATGGCCGTTCTTGGTTTGTTGGGACTTGCAATGAGAATGGGAGGGCCTCGCGAGGCCATCTGGCACGCCATCATCCGAAAGAACCACGGCGCTACCCACTTCATCATTGGCAGGGATCACGCAGGTCCTGGCAAAAACAGCTCCGGGAAGGATTTCTATGGTCCCTATGACGCCCAGCACGCCGTTGAGAAATACCGAGCCGAGTTGGGCATCGAGGTCGTAGAATTTCAGATGATGACCTATCTTCCAGATACAGACGAATACCGGCCAAAGGATCAGGTCCCCGAAGGTGTCAAGACCTTGGACATCTCTGGCACCGAGTTGCGCAGACGTCTGAGAGTTGGTGCACCCATCCCAGAATGGTTCTCCTATCCTGAAGTCGTCAAGGTGCTGAGAGAGTCGAATCCTCCTCGCGCGAAGCAAGGCTTCACCGTTTTCCTAACTGGCTATCAAAACTCCGGCAAAGACGCCATCGCACGAGCCCTGCAAGTCACCTTCAACGAACAAGGCGGTCGCCCTGTCACCCTACTTCTAGGTGAAACTGTCCGTCACGAGTTGTCCTCCGAACTTGGGTTCACCAAAGAGGATCGCGACACTAATATTGCGCGTATCGCCTTTGTTGCCGCAGAGTTAACCAAAGCTGGTGCTGCTGTGATTGCTGCACCAATAGCACCATTCGAAGAGGCCCGCCAGGAGGCTCGAGAGACCATTCAGCGATATGGTAGCTTCTTCTTGGTTCATGTTGCAACCAGCCTGGAGTACTGCGAGAAGACTGATAAGCGTGGAGTCTATGCGCGAGCTAGGAGGAATTCAATCCGGAACTTTACAGGTATTAACGATCCGTATGAGAAGCCTGAGGATGCGGACTTGACCGTGGACTGTGAGAAGCAGTCGGTGAGGAGTATCGTCCACGAAATTGTCTTGATGTTGGAGAGCCAGGGCTTCTTGGGCAATGTGTAAACGCAGTTACGAGCATCGGTAAGGGTTGGTACAATGAGGTGAGGAGGGGCTTTCCGAGGATCATATAGGGAAGAAATCGTAGCCCCCTTACATAGACGTTTGATACACTAGAACCATTTTGGTTAAATGCATCCCCTCTGCAGCTACATAGTTACAAATTTCTGCGAAGAGCTCCGCGGCTCGTAAGCGCAAGGCTGCGAGGCGAGTTCCCCAGTAGGCGCCAAGGACGCGTCAAGGCTCAGAGCGCAGTTGAGCTCATGTCCAACCTGCGGACCGAACTGCTCAGAAAAACTAACCACCAACCTCTGACCTCAACCTCCTCGACTTCTTCAACTTTCATCCCTGTCTTCCTCCCATCTGAATCACCATTCGCTGGAATCGTCGATTCGCGTTCTTATCCCGCCACAATGTCGGAAGGCACACTTTTCAAGCCGGAGAAGGACTATACAAAGGAGGCGGACAAGGTCCTCCCCGAAGCAGAAGCATTAGCCAAAGTAGGGCCACTGACCGCTCTGAAGGAGAATCCGGGCTGACTTGTTCACAGAAAGATATCCACAAAGCTATTGACAAAATTCTCTTGCTGGAGAAACAAGCAAGACAAGTACATGATTGTATCCGGAGATCCTGGATTCTGTCCTCGCTAACCATGGGCTCCAGTCCTCAGACCTTGCCACAACCTCACGATGTCTAGTTACCATTGTAACGCTATGCAAAGAGGCCGGAGATTGGAGCCTGTTGAACGAGCAAGTCCTGCTTCTGTCAAAGAAACATGGCCAACTGAAACAGGCCATCACAAACATGGTGCAAGTTGTCATGGGATTTCTTGATGACACACCGAACCTTGACACCAAACTCAGTGTCATCGAGGCACTTCGGACTGTGACCGAGGGCAAGGTGCGCGAGCTCAATCAATTGTACGGGTCTGCAATTCGACTGACAAGGGGACTAGATCTTTGTGGAGGTCGAACGCGCCAGGATCACCCGAATACTCTCCAACATCAAGAAAGAGCAAGGCGACATCAAGTCAGCATGCGACATTCTTTGTGAACTCCAAGTCGAGACGTTCGGGTCGATGACGAGAAGAGAAAAGACAGAGTTCATCCTAGAACAGGTGGCGCTGTGTATACAGAACGGTGACTGGACGCAGGCAGCTATCCTAAGCAGAAAAATCAGCACGCGGTATTTTGCCCGAAAGCCGAAGAAAACACCCGAACAGATAGAAAAGGAGAAGAAGGAGAAAGCGGAAAAGGAAAAGAAGAAGCCTGAAGAGGAAGTTGAGACGGAGCAAGAAGACGATGTAACGGATCTCAAGCTGCGATATTACGAACAGCAAATCACCCTGGCAAAACACGAAGACAAATACTTGGAAGTCTGTAAACACTACCGACAAGTCTTGGATACCGAGTCAGTGGAGAACAACCCTGAGCAGCTTCGTGCCGTTCTTCAGAGAGTCATCTACTTTGTCTTGCTGGCGCCTTATGATAACGAACAATCCGATCTCCTCCACCGCATCTACCAGGACAGTCGTAATTCGGAAGTTCCGAAAGACGCAGCACTGCTGAAACAATTCACAATCCCGGAACTGATGCGCTGGCCCATGGTTGAGCAACAATACGGTGACCACCTCTGCGCGACAGACATCTTCTCCAAGACTGCGGACGCGAGCGATCCGCAGGCCCATACCCGCTACGAAGCGCTGAGGCATCGAGTGATCGAGCACAACGTCCGAGTAATTGCAAAGTACTACACCCGTATTACTTTCCCGCGCCTAACCGAAATGCTGGATCTCTCGGACGAAGAGACCGAGAAGTACATATCGGACCTCGTCACAAAGAAGAC
Organism: Cladophialophora bantiana CBS 173.52; assembly: GCF_000835475.1. Lineage (NCBI taxonomy): Eukaryota > Fungi > Ascomycota > Eurotiomycetes > Chaetothyriales > Herpotrichiellaceae > Cladophialophora > Cladophialophora bantiana. The sequence continues at coordinate 1,178,560 of NW_015971586.1, forward strand.
GGTCTACGCTCGCATTGACAGGCCCGCAAGGGTGGTGAGCTTCGAAGTCAAACGGGGACCGGACGAGGTATTGGATGAATGGGGCAACAGTATGAAAGGCCTCTTGCAGCTTTTGGAGAGAGTAGGGCATTTGATGCAGAGGGAGGAGATGATGGCGAGGATCCAACCAAAGGAGGAAGTCAAAAGAGCCAAGGCCTAGTTCACCGAGGAATTCTAATGAGATACCGGCTGGTTGGGGATGGAGTGGATTGTATCAGTACCTTGGTGTTCCGGGGCAGAATGGCAAAAATAGACTGGAGTGGCTTAAGCTGTGTTACATACACATACAATGCTGCCTCTTCAAGTTATTTTGGACGAGGTTCGGAGATCGGTGCATAGCTCAGCGTCCGCCTGGTTCGTGTAATACATGGCCCTGGACAACCTCGAGTGACTTGTCTATCGCTCTAGATCGAGTCGGAGCACTCGAGGAGGTGAGCCAAAAAGATTGAGCTTGCCGACGTATGACTCGCCCTGGGTCTGAATTCGCAACGGTCCTGATAGAGTATCAATAAAATGGACGTCCAAGTGTCTTCACTAACTACTGGCCGTCAAAGGTCCAAGTATTTCTTCACTAACGTCGAAGCTCACCCCCTCATGGTAGTATTGGCAGACAAGGCCCATGGCGAACTTTTTGTCAGGTGTCAATATTTGGGGCTGGCGTAAAACCATGCCAACCTTCCCCCGTGCCTGGCATTCCACCATGACACCAAATATATCACGTTGAGGCAGTGAGATTCCTTGAAAATCAAGTGTCGGCACGAAATCTTGGTTGGCACCTTGATAAAGAGGGTCCTATACACCCGCATCTTACAACCCCTCAGCATCCGTAGCACGAAAAGTCCAATGTCATCTCCTCCTCTCTCCCTTCTCCCCCCTTCCGCAATCTCCCCTTCAGCATTTCACCAAGCGCTCAATCTGTACCCCTCGCTGGTCGAGAAGGTATACAGATCCAAGCTCAAAAACGATCCCAAAAAAGTCGCCGACGCGTTGGAGCGCGATCTCTGGAGGTTTGAGGAGTTGCCCGCTGCTGTTGCTGCGGCTACTGCCGCCGATGCTGCCTCGGGCTCTCCTGGAGTCGAACGAGCTCAGGTCGCTGTGCAGGCCTCAAAGAAGGAGAAGAGCAAGACAAAGAGGAGTCTTCCGGAGGCGCCAGACGGCAGTAGTGGTGGGGGTGGATTGACCAAGGATGCTGTTGAGAGGCTGGTACAATGGAAGATGTAAGTTCTCTCTCTCCCCCTTTCTTCCATCTGAATTCGACGCTGCTGTTCTGTATATGCGACGGTAATGATGGAGCTGTTATTGAGCGGGCCTGATCAATACGGGGACGATCCGTTATATTAATATCGACTGCTTTTTGGCCGTATCTGCTTGTATCCTTCCTGCTTCCTGGCCCGTTTGCCTTGTCACAGCCGAGAGGGGACTCGGAAGCGGTTGCGCTTCCACGCCACACCTGGAGTCTGCATTTGTCATGGGCACGCTACATTTGTTTCTGCTGGAGAAGGCTCAAGACAGTGGTGGTGACCATGATGATTTACATGGCCTCGAAAAAGCACGAAACTATATTCCACGTTCTTCCCGTGTCTGGTTCACTTGCATACGTCCATTCCTGGCACGCATCCATCCCCTTTCCCGCAACAGGTATCTCGTCATTTTTCGTGGCCCTCGGAGGCAGTTATTCAGTATCTCTTCGTTTAGCCTGGTAAGCCAGCGCCCTGACTTGCTCTCTCTCTCAGAACCCACGGCCACTCTCGGCCCTTTCTCCCAGCCATGGTGCGGAAGAACGACGCCTCGGCAATCCAAACCCAGACGTCTCTCGCTTTCGCCAAACTCTGTCCTCCTTCACCGTCAACGTCAAAGTCAACGCCAACGTCGGCTTCCACGCCTCGTCCTCGTCCATCCGCCACCACCGTAGCCGAAGCCCTGGACGCGGTCTGCAAATTGACTGGCATCGGACCGGCCACAGGGACACTGATCCTCAACGTCTTCGACCCGGTCCACGTTCCCTTTTTTCAGGACGAAATGTTCCTGTGGTTCTTCCCCCACGTCGGCAATAAGCTCAAGTACACGCTCAAGGAATACCTGCGGCTGCTCGAGGCGGCGGCACCGGTCCTGGAGAAGTTGAACGTCCGGGCCGTCGAGCTGGAACAGGTTGCTTATGTCCTGGGACACGTGGACGTGTTGGACGCGGCGGAGCGCCAAGCACTAACGGACGTGTTCAAGGAGCGCGAGGGCGATACTGGTACGAGTCAGGACAGCAATCGCGGTCCGGACCGAGCAGCGGAGGATGGTGCTGATGCGAAGGACACCACGACCAGTACTCCACGGCGAGAGCCAGCACTAGCTGATAAAGGAAGGAAACGGGTATCGAGGGAAGACGACAAGGGAGGGGAAACCCGCGCTCCAAAACGACAATCACAGCGCAAGAAGTGAGGAGAATTAAAACAAAGAGTTTTCCCCTTTTCAGATCGTGCTGGAGATTATATTGGGTGATTAACTATTGTTTTTGCCATGCCGCTCCAGAGGACGAATCCATGTGGGCTGGAAGACGGCCCATATCCCTTTTGTCCCTTGTCCAAAACGCAATGCTGCAAGAACGGATCGATCAAACAGAGAATACACAGCAAGCATTATCAAGTATTGGCCAGCATTTTCCCCTTGGGAGTGTTTTACAAGATGAGACCCAATCCGGCAATGGCAATGGCGACGAGGCCACGAGCCATATCCAAGCTCGGTGCACCGTTGTCAGACGAGGAACTGTCAGTCGCGCTGGCACTGGCGGATGTTTCGCTGCCGGAGCCCACTGAGAAGCCGGTCTGGCTTGCGGAGTCTGAGGTGGTTGAGGCGGGCGCGCTCAAGGAGTCGCTGGAGGTTGCAGAGGCGGTCGAAAGAGGAGTGCTGGTAGTGGATGGGTAGGCGGACGCGGCGGCACAGTATTGCTCGCGCTGCTGTTGGACGGCCGTGACGCCGGGGTCGCTCGGGCAGTTGTTGTAGCAAGTCAGCAGGTTCTGGTACTGCGTGCACAGGCAGCCGTAGTCGGTGCTCTGGCACGAGTTGACCTGCCCTTGGATGGTTGCAAGGCAGGCATCGAGGATACTATCGTTCCCCTGTTAGCATGGATCATTCGTTCATAGGTCGACAGCCCCATTTGATGGTACTCACTTCTGGGCCGCACAGCTTGAGGTCGAGGTAGTCGTGGCCGCTGTGGAAGTGGCAGTCTGAGCAGCTGCCAGGGAGGCAATGGATGCCAACAGAAGAGTAGTCAATTGCATGTTGTTGTCGAGAAGCGAAGGTATTTAACGAGAGACTCGAACTGGAATGGGGCCAATGAGTGTATCGAATGTATGGATCAACAGAACAACACGCAATGACAGATTATTACCACTGTATATAGACCGTAAGAAGCAACCTGGAGGAAAGAATTAAGTAGGACGGGGAAGGAGAAAAAATAAATAGAGAACCACACCAACGCCGACAAGCAGCCACCCTTGACCACCGTGGAGAGACTTGGAACAGTTTGGTTGACAGGGTGGATATGCATAGTCGGTAGTGCCGTGTACCTAGTGTACCTAAGTAGGTATGGCTGAATCGAGCACCACTTTCGAAGAGCGCGAGCCGGAGGATTGGTCCAGTCGGATGGATTTCAGGAGTCCGGAGGTTGTGGGGGAGACAAGCACTGACCCTCGATCATCTCGTTAACTGGAGCCTTGGGTCTCCCTTTTGGAGCAAAGTCTCGCCTGTGGTCAGCGCGGCATTGGACGCCACCGGACTGAGACATGCCTGCATTTCTGGTGACCTCCTCCCCTTCTAGTGGGACGGACCAGTCAACAACGTGATGAAAGTGTGGACGTTTTGGTGCTTGACCATGGAGTGGCTTTCCGCTATCGGACAGCCAGTCCAACCAACCATTTCAGAGAAGAGAGGCAAGAAAAGCTCATGCATGTCAAAATATCAACCACATGCAACAAAGAGGGAAGAAAAGACACGTACATAAAAAGCGGAGAAGCGTCAAGAGACATGGTCGAAATTAGCATCGGCGCTAAAGCTTGGCCAAGACCCGCTAGCGTCAGAGACGGAAAATTGATTTGCTCTCGCAAGAGTTTAGCTGCGAGCCACTTTGCCAGTCATCACGTAACCCTTAAAACCCCCTTTTCCCCTTCATCATCCAAGATTGCTTCATTGACATGCCTCCCCCGTCCTTTGTCACTTTGCTAGCCTTTCTGGAGGACGGGATGGATCATTTGCATTCCCCAGACCTCGATAAATCTCCCGGTTCACAAGGCTACTCCGTACGAGGCACAGAGCACGGCGGAATGAGTGCCACTTCGGAACGTTGAATGTTAGGAGAAAGCAATCATCGGCCTTCGTCTATTCCCCTGCAAGGAAAGGTGCTCGGTAGACAGAATTTGATCATGAGCTTCCGATGGCCTGGAGAAGCCGTCGGGCCTGAAAGGTAATCACTCCATACTACGGTACATAGCCACCAGGGGTTTGTGCTCGGTCCTATTACATATTAGGTACGAGCCCTGTTGTGATAACCCGCTCTCGATTTCGCCCCCAACTCCGCAAGCATCTGCCATCGTTCACGAGGGTGTTGAGAATGGCAATTAACGGGGTAAGACCCACGCTGACCGAGAGCAGGACCACAGGTGGATGCTCGCTCATGTTGCACACACGTCATGAAAGATCTCGCCTGCCATGTGAGGGAGTCGGACACTGTCTCTGCGTTCTTTTGGTCGTGGACAATGTTGGATACACGCTGAGGAAGTGACCCACGCCAGCGGCATCTTCTCTCACCTGAGTTCTCTCTTCTCACTCCCCGCTGATACGGGAGTATTCTAGCGAATGCTTGTTGTCGAGAGGGTACTGTGTCGCTTGGCTATGTCTGGCTTTGCACCTCAACCTAGATTAAGCCGTATTGAACCAGACAGAACCTTGGGTAAAGGGGAAGAGGGGGCCAAAGGCTCCCCATCCACAGATTTAGAGAGAAGGACGTCAGTGGACCGACTCTCGCACCTTCCGGTCGATCGTGAATTTTCTCCAGCCATTTAGCTCTCGAAGCATCACGAAATGGGCGATCTGTCCGTATGCCGCAGACCGGGCGTTGAGGATGGCTGGTATCTACATCACCAAGCACTCCCTTCATGACCCCAAAAAGGTATTTGCCGGCGTCTTATCCATTTCTTAGCGGGGACATTGAGAGCATCAAAAGATAGAAGATGAGAGACAAGCGATACGAAGTAATCGCCTTTCGACAGTGCGAGGAATTTTCTGTTCAATACTAGCCGGGCTTTTGTCGGTCCGGTGGGGTGAAACTTACCGTGGACCTAGCTGAAACCTCTGAAAATGATAGATAGATAGATTGCTATCTAGAAAGAAAGAAGAGATGCATCCGCCTGTCCTGTATGGGCTCGGATGCCTGTACAAAGGTAATGGCCTTCATTATCACTGCCTCTGTACATGGCAGCGGGGACTGCCTCTATGGGCATTGGCAGGTTATAGTGAAGGTTTCAACTACTCTGGTTACTCACAAAATCGACAGGAATACACTCATTCCCATCTTCTTCCGGTCTGAATTCTCCTCGCCTGCTCGTGGCATCGACGCGAGAGAGGTGGAGCGAGAGCCTCCGAGTCGTTGATGCTGGCAGCGTTGGCGCGAAACGCCGAAGCAAGGTCTTGCTGCCGATGGCGCTCTCGTTGATTGGTGAATCCAAAGTCAGCGTGATTATTCGTGGGAGAGCTTTGGGAGACGAGACTGGCTCATGACAGTTCGACCTTGAATTGGACACTACTATTGTAACGGAACACTTCTGGGTTTGGCATGCACGTGCACCAACGGACAGGGGCCTGTCTGGCAGGTCGGAAATCGAGAATGCCTTTCTGGTCGACGCTGGCAAGACAACACCACCATCAAGACCGCCCACAGAGAGGCAGCGGTTAGGGCAACGAGCGCCTAGCACGGCCGGCGGCGTTGAGGAGTGGCAAAGGACAAAAGGAATGCTCGGGAATGGGCAGACGGTATCCAAAAACCATAGAATACTCTGTTCAAACTGCAAAGAATGACACATGGCTAGCACTGTGAGCTGTTAAGCACTCTGACAGCAATGGCATACCCGCACAGCCATTCTGTGACTGTTGTAACTGTTGTCGTGCCCCTCTTGTTGATGCTTGAATGCTCAACAGCCCCATTCCGCCTTAATGCCTCTCGTCCACAACCAAAATTGATGTTGGTCCTTTTTGTCCTGACATGTGACCAGCTAGATCGCCTCCCTGCCACCACCCTGCCACCCCCCTGCCACCCACAACACAGCCACTTCGCCTTGTTACACTATGGCGAGAACGATTACCGTGTCGGTATAGAAAGACCGACGCGCTCTTCATCTGTCGTTGCTCCCAGAGAGGTACTATTGGAGATGACGATCTTACATCGGTCTTGGCTGAGGGCCATGTTGTATGTGATGATGTCGTTGTCCTTGCATAGAGTCTCAATCCAAGGGGTGTATGTACTGTAGAGGGCCCAGGTAGAAACAGTGTACCCAGGAGCGCATGCCAAATGTGGGATGACGATTGTGCAGTGTGCTTTTGGCGCTGGAACGAAGAACAGTCTCGTGGACATTCTGTGTGGTGCATCCTTCAATCCGGCATTTCCATATCACGATACTCTGTTTAACATTTCTTGAAACACCCAACACCAAATATTCCGTATCACCCCAGTAACGCGCATTGACGCGAGACACTGATTGAGTGGAATGCTTACCAAGGTCAGGACTCCGGATGGCGCAGCCGAATTTCTGACGGCGACGAGGGCCAACAATGTCCAACGTACCCAGCAGATGAGCTTTCCAATCTCCATGTCCAATAAATTCAACGCCACGACTCAACTCTCGATGCTGCTTTCCTTTCTCGTTTCTTCATTGTGACTGCGTCCGGAGCTTTACAGCTTTTCTTGGTGCATGGCGAGAAAAGAATTTTTCATAAGACAAGAAAGAAAGAAAGAGAGAAAGAAAGAAACTTCAGCTTCCGGGACCGCCGCAATTCCGACTGCTGAATACCCGTACATCCTGTACTGGTAGTCTCGCTCGCAATACTAGCCGGATAAACCACGGACAAACCGTGGTAGTTTCTGTCTCCTTCTCAAAGCGGTATAATGTTTGTCGGATGATCCAGCTTCGGTCACCAATCGGATCGCGGCCTTGCTATGGCCACAAACCTGGTTCTTTTTGGGCAGACCATACTGTAGACGTCCAATTTGGGACGCACGCTTGCTGCTTTATGGAAACCAAGTCGGTTCGGCTTTCCGCCCGTCAGGAAAAAACTGGAGGTCGTTGTGAAAAGAAGAGTCTCTCGACAGAAATAAACACCACAAAATGTTTATGCCCATTAGACGTTTCTTTTACGCTGTTGAGGTTGCGAGCGAATGGCCCGATACAGTCCTAAGGCCTCTTTGAATTCCTCATGGAGATTAATACTCTGTCGGTCATCTTGATGGGCGAACAACAATGGAAAAGATTGATTGAGTCTAGGCGGAGCGCTGGTGCCAGAAACTGGGCTCGCTAGGCTCGACTGCCATATCAAAACGGGCATGCAGGAGGCCAAAAATTAATAGGACCCAATGGACACACACCTTCTATGCTAGTACAGACTCAGGGTTCTGCTCACAATTCTCGAGGCGTGCCTAAGACCGCTCAGTCGTGGCTCAGGTCAAATGGCGGGACAGTCAGGCCTGAAAACGGGAAATGAACTAGGAGAGGTAAGTGTTGGCCAGAGTATTAGAGGTTCTAAGGCACAGCCTTGTTGGGATGTGGAGTGGCGGAACGACTCATCCTTCAGGAATTGTAACCAACAGCCTGCAAATCAGATGTCGCTTTAGGTAAGCACGAAGAATCTAAAACTATCTACAATAGCGTCATCCTGGAACTCGACTGTGCAATACCTCGAGCTTCGTTTCTCCAAGAGAGGGGGATTTCCCCACTAGAGCCTTTTCAATCGACGAGATGCTCCCAAAAGATGCCTTGCAGGTCCTTGTAGGAGTGATTACGTAGATAGATTTGTATATATAGCCGTGGAGAGGTCAAAATTGTAACGTTACTCGCTCGCGCTTGGATTGGATCACCCACCTTGACCTGAGCTTGCCTCTCTTCTCCTGGGGTTATGGGACTCGGGGTAGAACCTGTAGGGCCAAGCCCAGATCTTCGGACGTCGATGCTCCATGTGAGAGTAGGTCGATATTTCGAAGGGTATTGTACGAGCCTCAATAATGCTCTATCGAAGCAGAATTCGCTGTCTATTTGATCGAAAAAGGATCCGTAGGTTGGCCCAACAAGTTGCCCAAGGGTACATTGATCCCATTTCGAAGCGTAAAGCGCGATGCAAGCGGTAAAGATCCTGACAGAAGACAAAAGATGTGGTCATCTTGAACAAGAGTAAGCATTCAGACACAGACTGCCTTGGATACGAGCATGGAACCCTGAGCCTAGACAATTCTAAGATGGCGTGAGAACGGTTCATGGCTTTTAAACCACGGCAAGGACAAAGTAGATGGCCGTGACGACTTTCATCTAACTAGGGGCTTCGGGAGTGGGCAAGCAGCACCCTCTGATTGCATGCACGCCACAACCCACTTCCTCAAGGAAACTAACACCAGCTGCCTGACTAGTCTCTCTTTGAATACCTATAACTTTCTTCTGATATTCATGGCGTCAATGCTACCCGTATGGATATTCAGGGGCGCTGATCATGTTGTTTTGCTTGTCAAACAGGAAGGTCCCTGCAACTTCTCAAATGCCACATGTCCAAAAGCGAACATACGAAGCAAATCGTCCCACACCGCATCTCCGAGAACAATATGTCCGCAAGAGTCAATCAAACCTGCACCGGTTGCAACCAGTTCTGGCCCATGCAATATAAGCGAGTGAACACGGCCGATAGTAATGTAACCTTTGTGTTCTTCCAGCACCAACCAGTTCGCCAGGAGACTGCTCCTCTTCTCACCACAGCCGGTAAATGCTGCCAGCCCCGACCACCTCTGGGACCACCAGGGTTGACTGGGATGGCATGGGCAATGGTGGGTCTCGTCTAACAGCAGGCTGTGGTCCATGTTGTTGACCAAATCTCGTACTCCCACACCTCTCCCTCTTCTGGGGCTGATGGCTGTATTACTTAAGTCCTAGCCTAGGTCCTAGCGTGAAGGACCGGAGGCTTGTGGGACTTGTGAACGGTCGGTGTCAGGCGGTCACTCCAGGATAAGAGGCGCATTTGATCGTTTATTGACTCTCTGCTTGCCACCTTGTTGATAAAATGCTCTGAAAGACTTCGCAATTTGAGAGATTCTTCTTCGTCGAGATGACATTCTGCGGCGTCTCTCACCAGGCCACCGTCAGTGGATCCTTTCATCCATTTGGCAGGTTTGTTTCGTGTATAAGACCGTTGGATCCTGACACTCAAACCCTGTACCAGTCACCTTATTGGGAGACATGTTTACCTAACCTGTCAAGTAATAGGCATAACCTTTGCGACACTGAAAGCATTTTCGGCGGAGAACCCGATGCCGCAAGCGATAGAAGAAGAGTCTTCCTCCAGCCACCACCCCGGAGAGTCTGCGGACGGGTTATATTACTCCTATGATTGGATATCAATGCTTGTCCTCGTCCTCTAAAACGTCAGCTTTCCTGCCCGTTGACTTGGCCATCGTACTCACGATACATTTGTGACGGTCAAGACGATCCCTCGATCGCGGCAATTCCGTGCCCTTGCCCAACTACCGAACAAACCCACTGGGACTGGAACGGCTGTCAGGAGCGATGGATGGGGCCCTGGGGATTCTGGGTGGCAATATTCCAAATGAGCTGGCCAAGCTGGGGTATGCTTTCACAAATTGCGGTGGACGCAACAGAGATCAGCCCATACATGCCGACATCGATGGAACTACTAATGCTGAGACATCCACCTGAACACAACCACAATACCCACTGGGCTGCATCACTTAATCCTGTGATGATGTTAGTCATTCGTCCCTGCATTTGGCATTTGTTTCACATGCCCCGACGTCGACGTTGCGCGGCTCCTTGATAGTATGCCTCGGCGATGATGAACTGACCGGAGCCGATGCAAATTTAGGTACCTGCTAATCAAGGACCCTCCACACTCGGTGATGTGCTGGGATCATGTAAGAAAGCGGGAGGGCATACGTCGGTCTAGGATCTATCATTCGGACCCCCCTCCACCTTTGGAGCACAGTTACCTTTTCGGCACACTATTGGGTGTGCGACAGTTGCACCGTCGAGGGTCATGAACGGCAGGGCGCAGTCCCAAGGCTGCGGAGATATCCTGACGAAAGATGCGCCGAAGATTCTGTGTTCTGAATGCTGGTGTGGTTGAACAGGTCTGATGTTTGGGACGACCGGAGCCCGAGTGGCAAGGAGGATTGGATAGCTCCATCTGCGTGGGCTTCCCGCAAGAGTCGACCCTTGGTGCTGGATTGCAGCTGGATAGGTACATTTGCTTCATCCTGCGGCGGTGGCTTCGTTGACTACGTGGCGAGGCTGGACTCCAAGTAGCCGTGGAAGAGAATTTCCTTGGGCTGTGTCGATTCACGACGACAGGACCCTCAGGACCCTACCACGCCTACATCGTGCCGATCGCTCAATGCTACATTTGCCTCTTGTTGCTGAGAATTTTCATCGGGCCTTTCTCGATTTTCGCAGGGACGACAGTTCCTGTGGCCGCCGCAGGTTGGGTAGCGCAGCCTCTTAGTTCGCCTGTCGAGTTTGTATATCCGCCGAAGTCAGCACGGATGTGCGGAGCACCTCCAGACACATTGGGATCGAAAGGATCATTTCTCAAGCGGTGGATTCACCCGCTAAGGTGAGCCTAGGAGAATAATTCTTCCCTGTTCTTCGCACTATCCGCCCCCGATCGGGCGAAGTTGGCGGCAAATCCTGGTAGGGATCGGCCAACGCGCAACCCGAGTGGCATGCGAGACCAAGGGCCGAAGCTTGCCATATTTACCTATCAGGTTGTTTCTCTTTTGTGTCTGGCAGGTGCTGAGTAATGGCGACACGGGGCCAGTCTCGCCCCTAATTGCCCTACCGTCGGGTCCGTGCAGTAGTGGATTAGGTCTCGAGGGGTAAGTTCTATCGCTTGCGGCTTTATGTAAAGACGATACTCCGCAGGACTCGGATTTCGAGATTCTTTTTCCATACAGAAACCACCTCTGTCGACGAGGAGCTTGGAGCTGGCCATGGAGAGCCGACGCCCTCCCGCAGGTCTTTCGGGCGAACAAATGCGCAAGAAACGCATGCGCATCACGTTTAGTTGCACCAACTGCCGCCATAGTAAACAGAAGGTTTTTCCAGGCCGTCTTGGTGCAATTCGTCCGCGGGGACTGACAGTTGTGAAAGTGTAACAGAGAGACGCCGTGCATGACTTGTGTGCTCCGAGGAAAGCAAGACAGTTGCTCCTATGGAGACGCAATTCCGGGGTAAGTGTTTCGTGGTGGATGCTAGAATGCCGTTTCTGTCCTCGTGTTGATCAGCAAACAGTCGCACCCACAAACCCAGTGAGGGTTCGTATGTGGACGACTTCTCTAAGGCGGCCGACTTCAGTGTGCAAGATCACCAGTCAGCAAAGGCAGAGACATGGAGCCCCGACCTGGCGTGTTTCGGCTATTCCAACGTCAACGTCCATAATTCACTGGGCATCGTCAAGAAATTAGAGAATCTGGAGTTGGGAAGTACGCCTCGACCGTCGCAGAAGCAAAGGGACGTCTCGTTGTGCCAGGCCGCCTACGACAGCTACAAGGCCGTGCTCAAACTGTTGCCGTGTTCGGCCTGCGTCAGAGATCTGGTCGACGTTTTCTTCGACGAGGTCAACTGGCAGTATACCATCCTCGACCGGAACTATTTCACCGTCAAACTCGAGGAGTACTACCACCAACCCACCTCATCTCTTTACCGAGCCGAACGGACATTTCCTTCGGACAGGCTGATATTCTCGGCCCTGCTCTTCCAGGTGCTGGCCTGCGCCTTACAGTTCCTCCCAGCTGGTCACGCTGAAAGCCTGCACACGTTCTGTATCAAAGGTATTGTTGTGGAGGCGGATGGACCGTCCGACGACCCCACGATGCGACTCTTGGGCTTGCTCCCGAAGAATGTCATCAACTTAGATTATATCGCCGCGCAGATTCTGCGCACTGCCTGGCTCAAGAACCGTGGCATGATTGCCGAAGCGTGGCATGTCATTGCCCAAGCAGCCATCAACGCGCAAGAGATTGGTCTCCATCGCGACGACGGGAAACTATACGCCAGTGATGCCGAGAGTGCCTGCGTAGAGCTATGGGATATTGTGCTACGACGGCGTCTGATGGTGAACCTTTACCTCTGGGACAGGTGAGTTAGCCACTAACGAAGCCCCATGGCCCATGTCCACCCTCCTAACGCGCAAACCCAGTCAAATGGGCATGGTTCTAGGCAAGCCGCTGAACTTCAAGGCCAATGACTATACAATCGTGCCGCCGACAGACTGCGAGATCCCAAGAAATCGGAGGTCTACCGCCCCCTTTGAAAGGAGCGACTACGAGAAACCGAATACGTTCACGGTGCGATTGCTGGAGTACCACATGCACAAGCATCTCCCACAGGTCAGAGAGCTAGAGCTCGAAGGCCCGTATCTGCGTGACTATGGCAAGGTAGAGCGTCTCCACCAGGGAGCTCTGGATTACATTGCGGCCATCCCAGCCATCTACCGGTTTGAGAACCCTGACACATCGTTCGACGAGGATTGTCCCATGCTGGCCTCCCAACGGGAGTTCTTCTGCGCAACCATATGGCTGTTCATCCTCCTGCTTCACCGGCCTTATATCTTTTCCATTTCCCAGAGTCGAACCGAGATTGTGAAAGCGGCCATCCACATGTTGGACGCTCAGCAGAGATTTTTCGACAGCCTCTCTCAGCATCACTACAAGATGTTCACGCTTGTGTATTTGACTGTGGAACCTTGCGTCTCCATGCTGGCGGTGTTGATCGCCTTCCCGCACGAAAATGCCGAGTTGGTCCCAGAGGCCTTTCGATGCATACGAGAGTCGCTTTTCAGACTGAACACCATCCGCGACACCAATAAAGTGGCTGGCCAGGGTGCGGACGTGATTCGGAATTTACTACTTCGCGCAGAGAAGAATCAACCATCACCGGTACCGACATCCAGGTCCAACAGCCCTCGGTCTGATGCACACTCGTCGGAACTGTTTGCGACGCCCGGCTCTCACGGGGCGACTCCCTTTTACCCGGTGACACAGCCCCAGCAACAACAGCCAGCATTATTCTGCGGTAACACTTCATTTGGCCACATGCCGGACTGGAGCACGCCCTTTCAGCAAACATCTTCCACAGCCCCTCCAGCCCGCTCCGGGTATGCATTTGATGGAACTCCCTTTCGACCCGTCGCAGACCTGACCTACCATGACCTGGCCATCGCTCAGCCGTTTGCAATGTCTGAAGGCAATTTCAACGAGAGACCGGACCACGGCAGGGTTGGCAATGAGGCACCACAGCCGTTTCGCGGCGACTTTGGTGAGGGCTCTTTCTGGAGTTTCGTCAATAGAGGCTCAACCTAACCGAGTAGCTACGGCGCCATGATCTAGAAGAAGCCCTGCTGCCGGCGACAGGGGGCCGGAGACGACGTATGGACGGAGGCGATGAGCGGAGGCGACCGCATGTCGAGACGACGGCTTGCCGAGAGCCGTTCCACCCGCACCCACCCACTCCCTACCATGCCACGTAGGGCGGTCGTTTACTGTCGGTTGCCATTCTCTGTTCCCCCGTTTTGAGACACGATCTACTCGAGGCTGGGCTTCCGAAAGAGAAGCTGATGAGAGCCAGGACAGCCGCCGCTTGGGTTTCGAGGACGATTCGCAACATACGCCCCGAGCTCCCCATCTTTGCGCTCTGCATTGTAGGTTTCATTTCCGGCCACCACCATTGTTCGCCTCAAACCTGCCATTCTGATCCTTCGGCGATTTTACATCCGACGTTGAGTTCATGCCCCACGATACCCGACCGGGGACTGGTAAGCCCACCTCTATTGGAGGCACTGGTGCCCATGACGAGAGGGAGGGTTCTTCTTATCGATAGATATGTTCCCATGTTCCGCAATCCACATACAGAGAGCCTTGCCAGGTGGCATGGATGACCTGAGGCCGATGGAAGTCTGAGGTGACGCGGAGTCGGGATGGCATTTGCAATTGCGCGGGTCTAGATTCTCCATCACGGTGGATGGCGTATCACGCCATACCGGCCTGCAAGGATGATACGCAATGACGATAACGCAATGACATGGACAAGGATCTTGAATAGGACGAGACCGTTAACAACAGCAGCATAGAAAACCTGGGCGATCCCTGAAGGAGTCCTTAGCCCACGATGCCGGTTTGCGACAACCGAAAAGAAAGGAATAGACTCGAAAAAGGACCCTGCTCAAGTCAGGAAGACGTTCCATAGAGAAGTCCCGGTTTCCCTACCGCTTACGTACTGCTCATTCAGACTCAAGCACCCCGCCCCATCTCCGGTGTCAGTGGCGCTTCGATGGAGATCTACAAGTAGGCCGTAGGCACCGAGGCTGAAGACCTCCCCTGCACGGCTCCGTCCTCCCGGAAGATTTGGGTGGTGGTGGCGGCGGTGGTGGCAACAAGGCTGAGTTGCCCCTGAAAACGGCTGGAAGGGGGGCCACCTGATGCAATCGGTACTTACCTACAAACATGTACCGGGTACGCGCCCGGATCCAAGGTAACGCGGCGTGTGTAGCCTCCAGAGCGCCATGGTCGGGATGGCACTTGCGAGGTTTGGAGCGTTGCATTGTCTGAGAACGGGGGCGTTTCTCGACCATCTCCCAGAAGGTACAGTATCGGCCACCCATGTAGATACACAGATCGGTCGGTCGGGCAAAGCCGGCTCGGGTCCTTTTCCTCTGCAGCTTCAGCTGATGATGTGCCTGCTTCCTCTTTCTCCGGCCGTCTCGACCCTCGGCAACCGAGTCGGTTCGGGGGAACTGGCCGCTAGTGCACGAAGTACTTGGTACCTCGCCCTGGTCGTCCTGTTCGTCCAGAGACGAGACCGGAGCTGGCGGCTGGCGGCTGGCGGCTGGCGTCTTCCCACCGCGCTAAATTTTTCATCTTATCTGATAATGATTATCTGATAAGATGCTCTGCCAAGGCGCTAGAGGGGTCCCGTGATACCGTTTTCCCTTCCTCTCTCTGTCGGTCTCTCTCTCTCTCTCTTCTTCCTCCTCCTCATCACCACCACCACCACATCATTCTTCTCCCGAGAGCAGCCTGCTCGTCTCACCTCGCCGGTGTCGGCGCTCGAAAGCTTGATGGGCTCTAAGCTCATGTCGCCATCGACAAAGCCAGAATAGGCTCGAGGAATTTCAAGTGTTCTCCAGACCCTCTTCATCCGTCATCCGACTTGGGTTGGAATGGGCAGAAGTGGGAGCCGTTGAATGAAGCTCTTGGGCATGAAGCTTGTGGTTTGGAGCGGCATGGCGGTCGAAGCTTTCTGTTCGTTCTCTTTCCTGTAAGTCATGGCCTGAGCGAATGCTTGTGTCTAGTCCCCTACGGTAAGACTTCGTTCCCTCGCCCGTAACCTCAACAGTCTGTGTCCTTGCTTTTACGACTCTTTCACGTTGATATTAGTCAATCCAAATGCTTGACGAAGCGGTCAGGGATACGGCTTGAGCACCAAGCAAGTTTGAATGTCCGAGGGCGATTGAGTGACCTGTCCGGTGCCCATATACGTTGCCTACGGCCCTCATGGATGCTCGTCCTTTCTCTCTAGCTTCTCCTCGTCTCCCGTTCTGATCTAATAGCTCACGCCCATTGATTGCCCCATTACCCTCCATCTGTCTCAATGGTGACCAGAGGATTGTCTCTCGCCGCTTTGGCTGGCGCTGCTTTGGCCCAGACTTCGGCAGATCTAGTGACAGTTCTCAACGCCACTAATGGAACTTCCACCATCAGTCAGGTGGTGGCAGAAGTCCCAGGCTTTCTGGAAGCTATATCTGGGAAGACAAACCTGACCTTCCTCGCCCCAAACGATACCGCTATTGCCGAGCTGTTGAGCACTCCGGCCGGACAGGCGATGGAGGACGCCGGCGATGACTACCTCCTAAATCTACTCCTCTACCATGTCATTAATGGAGGATACAGCAACATCACCCATTACGATATCGCGCCCACCCTGTTGACCTCCAGCAATTACACCAATGTGACCGGGGGACAAGATGTTGGTATTTACTACGATGACGACGAGAATGTGGTTGGCTTCTATGGTGGATTGGACTACAATCCCGAAGGACCAGCGACGCCAATCCCGTTCGCTCAAGGATGGATCTATGTGATCGACGGCGTCTTGCAGATTCCCCCAAGCCTCTCGGAGACGGTGACAGCGGGCGACTTCAACGGCAGTTCCTTCGCGGCAGCCCTGAACAAAACCGGTCTGACTGAACAAATGGATCTGCTCCGCGATGCGACATATATCGTTCCTGACAACGATGGTTTCGCGGCTGTCGACGAAGCTCTCTCAGAGTTGAGCACCGCGCAACTGGCCGAAGTGCTCCAATACCATGTCGTGGCCGGCAGAGTTTGGCACTTTGACGACTTCGAAAACGGGACGCAGTTGACCACGTTGCAAGGCCAGTCTTTGACCGTCTCCGTCACCCCAGCAGGAGATTACTTCATCAACAATGCTGGCATCAACTATGTCGACCTCGCCGTTTCTGAAGGCGTCGTCATTTTCGTGGACAATGTCCTGAATCCTAATGCCTCGTGGACCCCGCCCGTCCATGGTCCCGAAGACGGGGTACCTGCGTGGCCGGTCTCGAACACCGCCTCAAGCACGGCATCGGCCAGCAGCACGCTTGCCACTGCCACCTACACCGGTCTGGCTGCGGCCCCATTGAAGACTGGGGCGGTGGGCGCCGCGGCCCTGTTCGGCGGCGCTGCACTGGCCCTCGCTTTGTAGAAGGATGGAGTCGACACGGCCTCGTAGCTCGAGAGAGTGAGATATTGTTGTTGCGAGAATGTCAGAGGACAAGACGGGAAGCGTGATGAGCAGAGGGAACGATAGAAGGTGCTAAGGCCCCTCCTTGTATAGACAGACGCGATATAGTACTAGGTAGTTGATGTGGCTATGTCTTCTTACCCTGGCGTAGATTTAGATAGATTGGGAGAAATGGGCTCGCGAGCCTGCCGAGCTGGAGGGCAGGGTCCGCAACAATTTCCTATTTCCCGTCTGCTCTGTTTGTCCCCTTGTCACCCTGGGACATGCATCTCATCTCAGCCTTCCACGTCCCCCACTGAACCCGTATCGGAGAGTCGCCCAATTCTGGCACTCTCGTCTTTTGGCTTGGGAGCAAAATCGGTTTGACACAAAACCGTGGAGAGGAGGAGCGACGAGGCCCTTGTACCTGGTCTGGGGAGCGAGAACGACCTTGGGCACCCCCACCGATTCACGTTCATGAATGCTCGATCGCGCAGCTTCCCTTGCGAGGCAACTGACGGCCGTTGCAGTCAAGAAGCGGACAGCCAAAGCTTCGTCTCGTTGACATGGCCTGATGGCTCCGCACGAATGAGTTCATCCATTCACGCCCAATGCACGCTGGCCTGATCGGACACAACCGGAAGCCATTCATCCTTCCCACTTCGGCTCCAGCTTCACGATCGTGGAACCCCCACACTGTGCTGTGGGAGGGAAGGACATCTTTGGTCTGCACCGTCGTGTCCATGCAAAGAAATGTATCCACCGTGCAGGGACATTGACTCCGTTCTAGGAAGAGAGAACGTCTCCCTGGTAACGGGCGAGTCTCGAGCCGCCCTGCCCTCCCGCCCTTGTGGCGACAGAGGGGTCATGAGAGGAAGACCCGCTGCATCTCTGATACACAGCTGAACTCTGTCATGGTGTCAATGGCGACTGTTGGACCCGAGCTTAGGGCCTGATGGTCATTGACTGACCATGATGATGGCGGCCCGATCGGCCGGCTGGGGTTGATCCTCTCTTTGTCTTGGACAGCTCGCTTTGTCAGGACGGCAATGGCTCTCCAGCCTCGACCGTGATCTGTCTAATCAACACAAAGGGAAACACTCTGCGGCCAGGTCCCACACATGCACAATGCGACGTCCTCCTGCTCCCGGTAAATCCACATGCAACAATACCTTGGGCGAAACTTACAGGGCCCGTGGTGGCCGGTATCGGTCATGCTGCGACTCCTGTTCTGTCACACTGGGCCCGCGTGCATGGTCCCAACCCAGGCTGCGGAAGTGAAGCTGGTCTACATCGCGCTTGATGCCGGATCGGCAAAGCTTGGGGCTCTCGGCTCCTCAGACCATTTCCTTGGCCGTCGGTCTTGAGAGAAACGCTTGACAGGCATATGACCGCGAAGAAAGAGGAGCCATTGAGATTCTCGCCCGGTGGACATGATGTTTGGACAAGTCCCGCTAAAGCTGAAGCGAGTTTCCATCTGATAAGATGGTCAGAACATTCTGGTCCATCTGGCGAACTGGGTTGATCCGACAAGTGCGAACCATGCTGGACCATCTCCACTGCCACCACTGCCACCGCTCACAGCCTGACCTCGACCGTATGCATTGGGATATCGAACCTCTCTGAGTTTCTTCGTCCCGAGACCTAGAGCGACCCCAGGAGCTCTGCTGCGTCCACTTGATGGCGGTCTGGTCAGGTGTTCTCAATGCGCCTTTCCACCCCCTCAACTCGCTGCAAAGGTAGGAGTCCGGCATGGGACTATAAATCCTGCATGTCTGCCAGGATGTTTCTCTGTCGCTTTGAAGGCGCACTCAGTGCTCTCCAAGTTCTTTCATCTGGTCTACCTTTAACATGAGGACGCGGAGTCTGTTGCTTCTCCTTCCCGGCCTCTCGTTGGGGGCCGTTGACGAGTATACCGGCTGCTTGGGCGGGATCGAAACAGCTGTTTCACGCCTCATCTTCAACGGGACTGCTACGGCTGGCTACTATGACAAGCTATGCACCAACAGGCTCGTCGTGACATCCATGTGGGCGGCCGCCAAGGTCTATTGCACTCCCAAGCAGATCGAGGCTGGCGAGAACCAGTTTGCCGGATACTGTGTGGAATATGGCGGCGTCAAGCTCATCCCTTATTCCGAGGTGCTCCCCCTTCTGACCGACGACTACATAAAGTCTCTCCCGATGGCCCAGTATAGCGACATTGAAGACCTCACCGTCTTGAACACGTCCGTCCTGATTTCCAGGTCTTTATACAACGCGGCGAAAGACACTTATGTACGTGCTCGGGCTTCTTGCCCCGCCTGCGTCGTGAGCTGACGATGAGCAGGTGATTTTTGATCTTGAATACGTCCTCCATCAAAGATACGGGTGCGTCGTGCTTTCCTGAAAAATGTCACAAAGTGTTCAGGACTCATGTTAAATTGTTCTAGGTGGGCTATGTACGGGTTCTGGGGTGGACTGCTGTTGATTGGCATGGCCAACCGCCTCGTCACCCACCTCTCTCAGGGTCGGCGCACGAAGGCCCTGGTCGACGTTGAAGGGAGCAAGGCGTCCGCGAGTTCGAAGAGAAGCCACTCAAGACTCGTCGCATTTGTCGAATCGGCCCATCACCGGCTTAGGTCGAATGTGATCATTCCGGCAGCATTTGGCTCCCATCACAATCGTCCCTTATTCTGGAATACCATCCCCACGCGCATGGAGACGATCATTGTGGTCGCCTTCTGGCTCTTGACTTTCATCTTGTGCTGCGTGGAGTATCATATCTTCTGGCCTAACCTTTAGTATGTGCTCGATGCCATCCTATTCCTCTTGGCGTGAACCACTGCTGATCTATTTTCAGTTATACAGAACCCCAACAAGCCTGGCGTTATATTTCCGATCGCACTGGCATCCTCTGCTACGCCATGTTGCCCTGGCTGTGGATGTTTTCTGGGAGGAACAACATATTCTTGTGGCTCACTGGTTGGAGGTTTGCAACTTTCAATATCTTCCACAGGCACATTGCTCGCTGCGCCACCGTGCTGGCGATTGTTCATTCAATTGGATGGTCGGTCTTGGAGGCTGGCTGTATGCTCTACGTATCTGACTTCCGTCGGAAAGAGTGATGCTGACGGTCTTTTCAGTTGGCTATTTCGCCGAATCATGGAAAGAGCAGTACTGGTACATGGGAGGGATGGTCAGCCCCTCATGCCATGACGAAACATTCATAGCATTGCTGACATGAAATGCAGGCGACAATTGCAATGAGCTTGATCGTCCTCTTCTCGTTCATGTGGTTCCGCGTCATGTCGTATGAAGTCTTCCTGCTTATTCACATTGCACTTTCTGTGGTGGTCATTGTTGGCTTGTTTTAGTAGGCGGACACCTCTCTCACCCGTTGACGCCGATCTAACCTCCGCCTACCAGCCACACTGCGATATTCGACGGAGAGTACAACGGCTACCTATGGCCACTAGTAGCCATTTGGGGCTTCGATCGCTCAGCTCGTCTGGCTCGGTGGGCATACTGCAACCTTCACATCAGGTGGTCCCATTCGGTTGTTGGGTCCAAAGCCTCCGCCACTTACGACAAAGACGGCGACTTCATCAGACTCGAGATCGTGCCTGGGTCGAACATGCTGAAACCGGGACCTGGCCAGTACTATTTCTTGTACCAGCCGCTGAAGTGGAAAGGCTGGGAGAACCACCCGTTCACGTTGGGAGCCTATGAGACCGTTGGGAGTGGTGACCAGACGACAAGCGTGGCGAAAGAAGCCGGTGCAGGGAGCCGTAACGACCCGCAGACATTCACGGCCAAGGATATCGAGGTTGTCGCCTCCGGTTCATCCTCTCCTTCGTCCTCTGATATGACCCCGGCCCCATCGCAGCATAAACTCGCGATCTTCCAAGACGCGGTCGGCCGGCAGAGATTCACCTTCCTCATCCGCCCGTTTAGCAGCTGGACCAGACGTCTGCGTGATCAATGCCTCAAATCTCCCGCCGGAGTCGTCACGCCGCGCATGTTTATCGAAGGGCCCTACGGCGAACGCAGTCCCTTGCACGCATATGAGAACGTCGTCTTCATCGTCGGTGGCACAGGAATCAGTGGCGCGATACCGTATCTGCAAGACCACATTAGACGGACAAGCAACGATGCAGAGGCGTCGCGCACGGACGGGAAACAGACGACGCGCACGAGAACCGTAACGCTGGTCTGGGCGGCCAAGCAGGCCAGCATGATCCGCAACGTCGCAGCGCACGAACTGAAACCCATGATTGGTCGCGAGGATATCCATGTCCACCTACATGCTACCGCCCGCGAGGGAGTACCACAGCGCAGCCGCGGCCTCGGGGCCCGGGGCGAGGGCGAACTGGCCGCCGACGCCGACAAGGATGATCTCAAGAGCAGCACCCCGGCCACCACCATCATCAGCGACGGCGTCGCCATCACGTCCGGCCGGCCCAACATCCTCGCGACGGTCCTGGACGTCGTCGACGACGTGCACAGTAACGCTGGAGGGAGGATTGCCATCCTCACCTGCGGCCCGGGCGGCATGGCCGACGAGGCGAGGGTGGCGGTGCATACGGCGCTGAAGCAGGGGAAGCGCGGAGTCGAGTACATTGAAGAGAGTTTCGGGTGAGTTCTGTCTGTCACGTCCACGTCCACGTCCACGTCTGCCTTTGCCTCCCACCCTGATCTGATCTGATCTGATCCCATTGCATTTCACTTTCTACCGTACTCACCACTCGTGATCTTAGATGGTGACACGTTGATCTTCGTCATTCGTCATTCGGTACTCACGCCCGCGAGAGAAGGAAGGAGAGAGAGGCTCTATACGTGAAGACGACGTGGATATTCGTGTGCATGCGTATAGATATTTATATAGACATATGCTTAAACGTACTTGAACGACGTAAGAGTTTCGACTGGAATGGACAAATTCATGAATGGAACCAGCTCTTCTCAGCCCAGCTCAGCTCTAGCCTACGTATCCCCTATTCTCCTCTACTTCGCCCTGGGGGGTGTTATTATTGAATAGATTCACCTGATTTGTAGAGACCTGTAGAGACGGAGAGTCTCTGGAAAGGCTTGAGGCTCTCGCGCATCGAGAATCTCGGCGCTATTTGGAGCCGAACACTTAAACCTTCGGCGGTGGCACCCTAGTGTGCTAGGCACCTCGCTGCCTATCGTTTTGTCAAATAGGCGGGCGATCGCCAGGGAACTGGCTCGGCCATGTCGCAGGGCGTGACACTTCCGAGTCTTCCAACCCACAACCATTGCACACAAAAACCCACAAACATCTTCTTAGCCTGGAGATTTGGAACGCGAGAGATCTGACAGCTCCAGCTTGGATTTATCCCGTGTCTCGGAAAATCTGGCCGGACAATGAATCGCCAAAGACCAAAGAGGCTCGAAGGCCTTCACGGCATCGGAGTTGACAAGATGGGCCGTATTGCGGACCAGACGAAGGGGCAACAGTCACAAGCTGGCCTGTCGGCTCCAAAGTTGCTGCGGTTGGAGAACCTGGATGTCGACATGCCTCCGGATGGCCTTGTGCAAAACCTGACCTCGACTGCTGCTACAAATGACGACGACAACAGCTACCTGCCGTTTCTCGGCCAGATCGACCTGAGAAATGCAGTTGCTGAGCACCTGAACTCCATGACCAAAGGTGCGACCCAATACAGCGGTGAGGCAAACTGCGTCATCACGGCCGGTGGCCTGAGCGGCATACTAAACACCCTGCTGGCCACTGTGGAGGAAGGGGATGGCGTCCTCTTGACAGAGCCGGTGTACGCCGGCCTGCTCAATCGTGTCCGCCTCGCCGGTGGCCTTCCACAATTGGTGCCGTTGCAATTTAATCCGGGGGAATCATGGTCACTGGACCGGCAGAAGCTGCGACAGGTAGTGGAATCGCCAGATAATAAGATCACGACGATGCTTCTAATGTCCCCTAGTATGCCGACCGGTGCTTACCTCGATTATCAAGATTGGGCGCTTGTAGCAGAGCTCTGTGTCAAGCACGATATCCTGTTGATATACGACGCAGCCATGGAACGTCTTCTGTTTGACGGCCTACCGGCCATCCATCCGGCATCCTTCCCGGGCATGACGAGTCGAACCATCACCGTGGGCTCGGCGTCGAAAGAATTGCGCATGATCGGCTGGCGTGTAGGCTGGATTGTTGGTCCTGAGCTCGTCATGCAAGATATCGGCTTGGTGTCGATGGCCAACGTTGTCGTTCCTGTGGGTATTGCGCAGAAGGCTGCAAAGGAGGCTCTTCAGATATCTAAGACAGCTATTGTCGACTACGTCCATGAACTGCAGCTGCGAAGGGATTTGTGCATGAGAGAACTCCGTGGACTGCCCGTTGGCAAACCAGACGGGGGATGGTCGCTGTTGTTGCGGGTCGACGAGCTGGGTTGGCGCGCCGATGCCGCTGCTGAAGCGCTTCTGGAACAAGGAGCCTGCGTGACTCCGATGGTCGGTTGGGGTGCTGACGGCGAGGCTCAATATATACGGATTGTTTTCTCGAATGAGCCACGAGATCGATTGGCCGGCCTGGGGGAGATAGTCCGACAGGCATTGCTGAAATAAAGGGCTCTCGCATGACCGAAGTCTCCGGTCAGCTTTCCGCACTCTCAACCGGCCTTGATGGCCTGTTGGGCTTGGTGCTCGAACGTTTTCGTTCATCTGCTGCCGTTGTTTTTAATATTTGAGAGCAACCGGGAGATATCAGACAGCGTCTTGCAGGCTGGCGAGGCGTCGGTCTTAGCGATGCTGATATTTGTTATTGGGGAGATGTCGGACTTCCGGCCCGCCATCGGGGGTGTCATTGTCCCTGGGGTTTTCAGGGAGACACTAGGGCAATAGGGCAATAGGGCAGACATCGCCCATTGCGACGAGGCTAGGGGCTACTGGATAAGCACGCACCCTCCAGGTACTGATGGCGCTGTACAGAGTGCCCAGTACGAATACTCCGTACAGTTATGTGCAAGGCCAGATCTGGAATCTTTGCGAGAGAGTTTCTAGTAGAATCCCACCACGACTGGCCCAGGAAACAAATGCTGAGGTGTTTAGGAATCCGCGTCCGCACCGACTACTTCCCTGTCACAGGCTTCACAATAACGCCCACCAACACCGGTCGTACATCGTACAAGGCTAACAAGCGGATTCGCAATGGATGACGTCTGTTTCAATCAAGTTCCGCTCAAGAGCATCATGGCAAAACGATACAGTGCTCTGCTCAGCAATACAGTCAGTAGCAAGCATCTCGCCCAGATTATCTCCGCTATGGATCCTTCGCCGATTGTGAGGACAACAGGCCGTGACTGGATGTGGTGACCGGATGGCTTTTGAAGATGCTGGCTATAATAATCGCCTTGTACAGATTGCATTCAGCGAAGTCGGTCTTGAGGAACCTGATGAGTTTGCACGTACGGGCAGGCGCTTGGATGGACGTCCCATGGCTTGCTGCGAAGTCCCTGTCAACAATTCGGACTCTGCTACATGTAGTCGTCGCTAGTCTGCCACTTCGGTGTATCTACCTGCGACAAGAGCTCAAGGCTGCGAACAACCAGGGGCTGAAGAAGACGAAGGTTGGCACGGATCTTGCGCGCCAACTTCCTCATCCGCAAAATAGTCAATCGCCGAGGACATGGACTGGGACCGCCGCCAGTTAGTCCCTCAGCTCCTAGTCTCTGCACACTCTCATCCGCCTATCATTGTGGCATATTGCGTGCTTACTAACTATCATGTCGTACTAGATGTCAATATCGGGTGTAAATGCCCCACAATCCTTCAAATCGCGCACGCGCGACTTCCCAGTTTGGCACCCAAAGATGTGCAGTCGGGCAATAATGCGTACGAATCATTCTCGTCGGCTCTTTAGCTACAATGATGTATATATGACAGCAACGGATGGCACGGTAGGTTTTTGAAATGGGCACCATCGGCCTCGACCAGAACGTCCTCTGGATATTGGGGATATATCATAGAAGTCTCTCACTTCTATCCTACAGCGTTACAGGAAGAAAATACCCCAAATATGGCCGATATCGAGCGACTGCAAGGTCCCGCATCGTCTACCACCAGTGTCGACACCCTTGGCTCGCCAGTCGAGTCGGATATGGACCTTGAAAAAGCAGACACCATTCGCCAGATCCCTACCTCAGGCACGACTACCGCAGCCACACGGTCGCAAACCATTGGCAGAACACGCTCTGTGGCTACCGATGGCTACTCCGCATATATAGTCGACGAGGATGAAAGTGAAGAGGCTGCTGTGGCGCGCACAAAGACTAGTCCATTTGAAGTCCGCTGGGATGGACCAACCGACAAGGAGTGTCCTCGCAACTTCAATGTCGCACGGAAGTGGATCATTGTTCTCATCACTTCTGTTGCTTCATTCTGCGTGTAAGTGGCGCCTGACGTATATATTCAAAAGATCTTTTCTTCGGGGCGCTGACCAGTTGGTTAGAACATTTACTTCGTCCGTGTATACCACCACGTATGAACAGCTCATGGAAGACTTCCACTGCTCCAGAGAAGTCGCCACACTGGGTCTTTCACTGTTTGTATTGGGATTAGCCTTTGGGCCAATGCTTCTGGGTCCGCTGTCCGAGTTCTATGGTCGAAGACCCATCTACATCACGTCCATGTTCTTCTTCCTGATCTGGCTGATCCCCTGCGCGGTCGCCCAAAACATCCAAACCATGATCGTGTGCAGATTCTTCGACGGCTTCGCGGGGAGTGCGTTCCTGGCCGTGGCGGCGGGCACAGTGGCAGATTTGTTCGAACGCAAGGACATCGAGTTCCCCATGATGATCTTTACTGCCTCGCCGTTTCTGGGTCCCGCGGCTGGCCCAATAGTTGGCGGACTGATCAACCAGTTTACTTTGTGGTATGTTATGAAGTTTTTCAAACCCCCACTCTAATTGTGACCGTGTTGGTGGAGGTGCTGACGCTGACATTTGTCCGTAGGCGATGGACCTTCTACACGCTCCTGATCTGGACCGGCGTCTTACTGGTCCTGGTCATTTTCTTCGTCCCTGAGACTTACCATAAAGTCCTCCTCAAACGCCGCGCCGAGCAAAAGCGCAAGGAAACAGGAGACAACCAATGGTACGCGCCAATTGAGAAAATCGACCGCACCGTCCTGGGGACGCTCATCCACTCGTGCTCCGTACCCTTTGAGCTTCTGTTTTGCGAACCCATGTGCCTCCTGCTCTGCATCTATGCAGCCATCCTCTTGGGGATCGTGTACCTGTTCTTCGGCGCGTTCCCGCTCGTCTTCGGAACCAACCACGGCTTCTCGCTGTACCAGGTCGGACTGACCTTCATCGGGCTCGGACTCGGCATCCTCATCGGCGTCCTGACGGACCCATTCTGGCACGAGAACTACGTCAAGTTGGTGCAGAGGCTGGAGGAGCAGACTGGACAGGTCGGCATCAAACCCGAGCCAGAGTTCCGCTTGCCGCCCGCCATGTTTGGCGGGATCCTTGTGCCCATTGGGCTGTTCTGGTTTGGGTGGACGACGTATTCGAGTGTTCACTGGATTGTGCCGATCATTGGCAGTGCTGTCTTCGGCATTGGGTACGTGGTGGCCTTTTCTTTTTAACTTGTCTTTTTGATGCCTGCAAATTAGAAACCGAAAATGCTGACAAGGAGAAAACAGCTTATTCCTTGCCTTCACTGGCATCTTGACATTCCTTGTCGACGCCGTAAGTCATGTTCCCTCGGCCTCGTCCATCTTTCGATCCTTTTCACCATCTGACTCGCCAAAACAGTACCCCAGCTATGCCGCCAGCGCAGTTGCAGCCAACTGTCTCGTCCGGCTATGTTTTGCCGGAGCCTTCCCCTTGTTCGGGACACAAAGTAAGTTGCCCCCCCTCCATCTCCTTTTCTCTTTCCTCCCTCACTACCCGGTCCTCTACCTCTTCCTCGTTCCGTGACGCTAACATGTGAAACTCGCAGTGTACAAAAACCTCGACTACCAATGGGCTTCTTCGCTCTTGGGCTTCCTTGCCCTGGCCTGTGTACCCATGCCGTAAGTTCCATACCCATTCCCTCCCGTGGAATTTCTCTTTGGAAGAAATATGAGAACTGACACCGCCGCCGCAACAGGTTCTTCTTCTACAGATACGGCAAGAAAATCCGATCGAGGAGCAGGTTCAACAATTCCGCATAGATTTTGGGTAGCGTCCACTGATCAATCATCCGTCGTCATCACGACCGTGATATCATGGTCACTGTCATTCGACGTATGCCTTTGTTTCTGCATAGCCTGGCGTTTTTCTCCCCTTTCTAGGGATGTCGTTTGAACTTACGAGCATACGTCGATTTAGCGACGGGAGTGGCTTGCTTCCCTGTACGGCATTGATTAAAAGTGTTTGCCTTATTTACCCTTATTCGGCCGGCCGGGTTTTGGTCACCGATAATGACGGATGCTGATCTTGGTATTGTTGACGTTGATGGTGGTGGTTGACACGGCATGCCCGACATCATGGATGATGCATGGAGACATAAAAAACGGGGATACATAGGATACATAGAGAGACACATGGATCATACAGAACGCGTCGATCAATGCATGAACGGGACGAATATATGACCTTTACGTCTCGCGAAAGGAAACCAAAGAGAATGCCGTTTGAAGACGACGCGAGGTTACCAAGAACCAGCGAGGGTAGGAGAGATCGGTTGTTCAAGGACGGGGCTGAAGACAAGGCCGACTCATGGTGACGCGGACGGCATCGGGGACGGCGTAGCAAAGAGGCGACGCTGATCGAGTTCACACTCTTTATCGATTGGAGAGACGATTACTCTGGCTCGGCTCCTGGAATGCGACGCAGTATATTGGGCATGCTTCGAGATATCCTTGCTTCCCAACTTGGCCACCGCGGGCAGTCCTCCAAAGTCTTGTCTTGAATTTATGCCATCGCAGCTCCACTGATGTGATGTGGAATGCCTATGTACATAGAGTCGGTTGCGATCACACCTTCACCGGCCGCCCTTTTTGGTACACAATCCCAGAACATCTCTGTGGAGTGGACCTCACTGAGTGTTCCTCTAGTAGCCGTAAGCAAGATAACTGCCGTTAAATGTCCGTCAAAATACTGTTTCATGCATCCGAGCCCTCCCGAAGTTCAAACAAGTTCAGGATCCGCTGAGCTCATCCTCCTCGACATCTCCCCGGATTTTGTGCTTCTGCTTTCCGAAGCTTATGCGAAATTCCCCCCCTTCGGTGTCGTCGAGGGCTAAGCGCTTTTCATTTGCTCTTAGCGTTCTCCACTTCCGCCAAACCGTCCTTCAACGCTTCGAGCGCCTTGTCGATCTCTCCTCTCGACTCATCCATGGCTGAGACACCCATGTGTCCAAAACGAATGTATCTCGCCGCAATCTCCCGATGAAGACCACCGGCAAACACAACACCCCGGGACATCAGTTTGGGGAGGATCTCCGGAGGAGTCAGCCCTTCGGGTAAATATATTGCCGTCATGGTGTTGGCTGCATTGGCTGGGTCGGTGGCCAACTGCTTGAGACCCATGCTTGTGATTTTCGATTTGACATACTCGCTCACCTTGCGGTGTTGGGCGAAGCGGGCATCGAGGGGTTGTGAGAGAATCTGTTTGAGGGATGTGTTGAGGGCTTGGACTAACTGGGTAGGTGGAGTTGCAAAATACGAGGCTTTCTTGGCCTCATAGTTCTGCATGATGGGCGTCCAGTTCTTGAAGCTGGCATAGTAGCTTCCTGGAGGGGATTTGCGGGACTTGAAAACGTTCATGGCCTTCTCCGAGACCATCACTATCGACATGCCAGGAGGGCAACCGATGGCTTTTTGGGATGCTGTCAAGCACACATCAATGGCCATGTTATCAAAGTGGATCTCTTCTCCTCCCACGGAGCAGACACCGTCAACAACTAGAAGCGTCTCAGGAGACACACGTCGGATGAGGTCGGATAGCGGTTGAATCTGAGAAAGGACTCCTGTGGAGGTGTCGACATGCGTGACAGTCAGGGCCTTGTATTTCTTCTCCTTTAATGCTGCCTCAATTTCAGCAAGTTGCGGCCTGTCCCCGATGGGGGCTTTTAGTTGCGTTGGCTTTGCGCCGTAGGTTGTCAGGCAATCCGCAAATGAGTCTCCGAAATAACCAGTGTGCAGTACCAAAACATCTTCACCAGGCTCCACCAGATTCGCTGCCACGAGATCCCAGCCCAGTGTGCCACTCCCAGCAAGGATGAAAGGCTGAGACGCCGGGTTAGTGGTCTGGAAAAGATTTCTTAACAGCGTGAGCGTCTCGCCAAAGGTGTTGACGAATGGTTGTCCAACGTGGGATTGCGCATAGTGACTCATGGCCTGGGAGACTTCATCGGTAATCTCAATTGGCCCCGGGATGAGGAGGGAAGGGTGAGGAGGTTGGGAGGACATTTTGGCGGCGGATGAGGTAGACAATTGTCGTTTTTGAATCTGAGAGGGTGTTCTAAGGAGATGTACAGGTGGTGCTGGAGCGACGTAGGGAATGTCGTCTGCGGACGCTGGTAACGAGTCCAGCTCAATTGTATAGGGAGTGTTAATGGGAGGATAGGAAGACTGTTGGTGTTGTTCCAGGTGTCGTGAGATCAAACTCAGACGACTTGTAGCTGGAGAATATGGACGTGAGCCGGAGGGAGCCAGCTTGAAAAATTTCCTTGTCGACTTGTAAACGATGGTGATGGTGGGGGACTGCGAGGGCGATTGGACGTGCGAATGCCGATGCAGGAGACGTGCGGGGGGACAGCCAACAGCAGACAATGAGCGTGAGAAAGGACTGTGATGCGATAACGGAGACAAGAGCGAAGACGAAAATGATTGTGGACGACAGAGAGATGGAGTCCAGGCCGCCATTGTCCCAGTAACAAATCGACACGCGTGTGAAGGCAAAAAGGGTGTTGTGGGTAATAAAAATGTCCGAAGCAAACTCTGGTGCTGGGGCTGGGGCTGGGGCTGGTGGGCTGGGGAATGAGGCTTTAGGGATTACTTTGGTGCCTAAGTGAGAGCGCTGGGGGCAGCACCAGAAATACTTGATAGGGATTGTACGGGAGACCCTGGGCTATTAGGGGGGAGTGGTAAGACCAGGCCGGACATCTTCGCGGCGGCAGGAACTGCTACGCCGGCCATCTCTTGGCCCTCGCAGCACCCAAAGTGATTGGGCCGCTAAATTCGGCGGTAGAGACCACGTGGACAAGCGAGCCCGATTGGCACGTGACCGGCTAAAATAGCCAACGGACTACTCAACCGCCAAAACCACCTGCCATCGTTCATCTCACCTACCACCACTCCTATCATTCATGATTCTTTCTCGAAGAGGATGGATCAGACATTTTGTCTACCTAGACTGGTCCATTTTGATGTTGAAGTGGATCACTTAGTGTGGGGGAGGCTAACCAGTTGTCATTTCCAGCCTTATCCGTCAATATGGAAGAACATCATCATCAGCTGCTGCCCAGTTAGTGCGGATGCATAGCATAGAAAATGAATTCTCCATCTCACCTTGAAAATCCCGTAGCTTCCCTAAAAACGCCGATTGAGCAGACCTCTCATCCTGTTGCTTCCACCACTTTTGCAGCACAGTCTGACAAGACTTCACATTCCCCATTCCGTAATTCATCCACATGGTTTTCAGCAAGCTGCGGACCTTGTCCCTGTCTGATTTATCTGTACATAGGATACCCGCCACGAATAAAGGAGGTAGCGCGGCCACCCCGGGGCAGGGGCCGGCTTGGTACGTGACAGCTGAGAGACAATCTAGGATTGATCGTCTGCTATCGTCGATCAGTTGCAAAGGAACGGACAAGGACCCACGACGAAAGACCTGAAGAAGAGCCATATGATGATGGGCTTCATCGACGAGGTAGAGGTCATGATAGACGGCCCAAGGAAGGTCTCCATCACTCTGTGTCCGTGACATCTTTCTCTGTGCCATTAATGCTCTGATCTGGTCGAATAATAGGTGGGACTTGTGCTCCAGAGGCGAATTGCAGTCAAAATGCGGTGGCCCAGGCGGACAGTCGCAGCAAAACTCCGAGTTACAATCATCTCGTATTCGCTCCAGGTTGTTAATCTCTTCAAAAATCGGCAGCAGGTTCGTCGAATATCCAGCTAGGTCGTCAATGTAAGCATGGCCATCATCACAATGCGTGGTTAGTATGCACCCCTCGAATCTTTTCGAACAGCAAGCCAAAGCTACTGCTTGCAGCGCACGGTATTTTCTCCTGAGAAAGCTGGAAATGGCCGATACACTGGCACCGCTTGAGCGGCTGTGTTGAGCAGAGAGGGTGGCAGCGCCATAGAGATGTGACCTCCATGATGAGTTGCTTGTAGGAGGGGATATGACTTCGGCCATACATAAGAGCAGGGTGGTGGCAAGGACTTTGTCGTTTTCGGTTGGACTGAATTGGCCTAGGGCAGATCTCAACTGTGTAAGGCTGTTCCCCTTCATCAGTTCAAATTGACAATCTCCTTCAGAAAGGCCGGATGTTCGGCGATGAGCAGCTGCTAGAGCAAGAGTTGCAGACAGCAAATGCGGGACCTGCATGGCCATGGGGACAATGACCGAGCAAATTTCGTCTTGAATTCCTTTGTGGCAGGAAATCGATACGGTCATTCTGTGGACAAAGTAGTCGAAGAGCGGCTTGAACTCTTCTTTTAATGCTGGCGCGGCCCTTAGCGGCTGGGGTCCCAAAGAGGCCTCGGGATAAACGGTCGAGTCCTCGATCTCATCTGGCAGTGGCTTAGGCGTTACGCGACAGAGCGCAGATGTACCTCGATCACGGCTTGGACTGTTACTTCTTCTTTTAGGCGAACATGTGTAAATAAAGCTTTTATGAGTCGACTGCTGTTCTTTGCAAAGTGAATCAGACATAGCCCAATGCACTCGAGTGCAAAACTTACGGCCCGGGACTGCAATGCTTACAGCTCTTGCTCCCGATTCTAGACAACTGCCGAAACGTGACTTCTTGAACTGACGCCCGCCCCAGGAGATTTTCCGTGAGTATACACAGAGACGGCCTACACTCTGGCAGTAACCACAGGTTGGTTTCGCCTCGTTGCATTTCCAATGCCGCCGGCGACACTCGTCGCAGCCCGTGCGGGACCGTTTTTGACGCTGAACTGCATTAGATCTGGGGTCTGCCATAGCTAGCCGCCAAAGGCGCGGCTGTGAGGCGGGATGCGCAGAGATCTTAGGCAGTCTGGTCAATGTAGCCTATGTCGCGGCGATAAGGTGGAGACGGTTCATGTTTGCGTACATTGAAGTTTCTCGATGGCAGTTGTTGGGCGGTTATGACACCAAAGGACTGCTACGTCAGCCGACTCGATGGAGAGGAGATTGATCGGGCAGTCCAGCACACCCAAGTTTCACCTTCAATGTTGCATCTCTCTCCCTAATGAGTTGTAGCAGCATGTGAAGAGGATGGTAAGCAGCCGTCGGAAACGATGAAGTTATCAGCCGATAAAAAGATAGGATATGGTTTCCCCTCTAGGTTTAGCGTGCCGCGTCCTACGTACGAGGTACCAAGTAGTGGGGCGCAGATGTGTCCGACCACAGGCAACGTCCAGATATCGCAGTCCGAGAAGAACAGCATTTCCATCAAGGGCGGGCAGAGGATTTGCCAGATATGTCAAGCAACAGGCTATGGGGAAGGTGACTACCCTGGCTATCTTTCGCGACAAGGGCTTATGCGCCGTAGTTAAAGCGGACATGCCTATGAATATGTACTTGGTTAAGTATCTTCTGTTGGGCAGCTCTCTCGGCCTTTGCTCGCCTTTTCCCAATAACACTCACAAAGTACCATCAATATGGACGAAAGCATCGTCGATGAACGCTCGCAGCTACTTTCCCGGACTCCCTCCGCTTCTACCAAAGAGGAGGATGTCGCTTTTGATATCCTTCACGATCTCGGTGGTCTAACCAGGCAGACAATTCCCATTTGTCTATCATTCGCGTTGCAAAATGCGGTACAAGCAATCAGCGCCCTAATAGCCGGGAGTGTTGGTTCGTTTGAGCTGGAAGTCACGTCCTTTGGGTTCATGTTCTTCTCCTGCACTGGAACCATGATTGGTATCGGCGGCGCAACAGCACTTGATACGTTATGTGCTCAGGTCTCAACCTCCCATTTGGCAGCAGATAATCCCAAAATTCTAGGACTCCTGTTACATCAATGCTTGCTTATCTTGCTCGGGATCTTTGGCCTCTTGATTGCGCCAATCTGGGTATTTTCGGGACACATTTTCATCGCTCTAGGTCAGCAGCAAGACTTCGCATTTGCAACGGGCAAATTCATGTTATTCATGCTCCCCGCCGGCATGTTACAAGTTGTGGGCGAATGCTTGAAGAAGTTTGTGCAAGTTCAGGGCGAGAGCAACATCGTGGGACTGTCCACGGCGGCAGCCAGCGCGGTTGGCGTTCTGGTGACCTTCGTCCTGGTTCGTTGGACGAAGCTGCGGCTCTGGGGTGTTCCTTGTGCCTTCTGCATCTACCAACTCCTTACCGTTGTTGCATTGCTTTGCGTCATTGCTCGGAAGCCTGCAATTAGGAGGACCTGGTACGGGTCTATTTTTGGCATTCAGAAAGGGATATCACGTTTGGCCTTCTACGCTGTCACTGGGATTTTGACAATTGCTACTGAGTGGTGGAGGTGAGCTTGCCGCATGTTCTGCTTTCACATCAGATCTAACTTTCGATGCACTACAGCTTCGAAATTCTTGCAATGATGGCCGCAAGACTGGATCCCAGCTCTATTGGAGCTCAGAGTGTAAGTCTGGAGGCCTTTCTAGTCCGTCACTTTCTCCTGTTGACATTGATTGTAGATATTGATGTCTTCCGACTTACTCTTCACAACGGTGTCACTTGGGATAAGCGTGGCTTCTAGTCACCGTATAGGTGGCTTACTTGGTGCCGGCAAGGGCCTGGAAGCGAGGAAGGCTATAGCGACACCATACCTCCTATCTTTCGTCATTGGAGGCATCGAGTTCCTTGTCATCATGCTTTCAAGAAATGGCTACGGTCGCCTTTTCACCAGCGACGAAGCGGTGATCGAGAAGACGGCACAGGTCCTCCCACTAATGGCTGGGTTCCAAGTTCTGGATCTTTCCAACGGCGGCGCGAGCGGAATACTGCGAGGTGCAGGAAAGAACCATTTGTCAGGTGTTTGCAATTTCCTGGCTTATTATGGGGTGGGCTTGACAACTGCATGGTTTCTATGCTTTCAGAAGCATTATGGTGTCTTTGGTTTATGGGCGGGCATCATTACCGGGAGCGGTGCACTTCTGGTTCTGCAGTCTTGCTGTATTCTCAGCATACGATGGAGGAAGTTGGCTAAAGATGTATCTAGATTACATGCCACATCGGACTAACGAAAAGCTGCATCAAAATTTTCTATGGACATATCCTTAGGTACAGAACAGTTACCACGGTCCGAGAAGAGGTCTACAACATGTTAAACATTTCTGGCTGGCACATGCCTTGAATGGGAAGTACTCTGAGGTTTTTATATCATTGTTACTACGACAGCCTATTACTTGCGAATGATCTATTACGTCGCTCTCTTCCTGCGCGTATAGCAATATATCTGTCATAGCACTCGGTGATAATGAGTCGAGGGGAATTATGAACGTCCCGCAGAGAGCAGACTCTCTGGTGAGGGACAGGTTGAATTGAAGTGGGTTTCAATGAGTATATCGACCTTAGTAAAACACTACAGCTTCTCGTTTCCAGAGTCTTCAAGCTCCACTACCTGCATTTCAGGATGAATATGACTTAAGACCGCCACCAAAATAAGAAGTATAAGAATATGTCGTTTGAGTGAGATAACCATTTCCCATACCCGACGCGACCAATTAGGCGATCAGCAGACTCATAGACCGAGTCTGTTTTTGACCAACCTGGTAATCAGCTTCACCTAGGTTAGCACAGATTCAGGGCCCGGTTGGTTCGACAACATACCTCGATTGTAAACTCTGCAGCAACTATACCTGTAATTTCGGCCTGATCCAGGGCTGGGAGGACCTCCACGACATCGACGCCGACAATGTTCAAACCATCAAGTGCATCTATAATGATTTGGATAATTTCTCTCGGGGTCCATCCTCCAGAAGCTGGGCCGGCAGTGCCCGGCACAAAAGCAGGGTCGAGACAGTCTACATCAAGGGAGACGTAGACAGGCTCGTCGTGGCTGATGACCGAACGGATCTTGTTGATGACACCCCAGACGCCATCCCTCTTGAGCATATCTGACGCCGGAATCGTCGTAAAGCCTACTTCTTGGTCGAGTTCCATGTCTTTCGCCGAGTCTAGCGAGCTTCGAATTCCGGCATGCACGTTCTTGGTGCTCAGCAGGCCTTCCATGCCTGCCCAGTAGTATGGTGTGCCGTCGGCGAACTGCGCTTGTTTGCTGCCGGCTTTGGCCCCGGCGAATACTTTTGGCGACCATGTGTCAATGTGCGCGTCGATGTGGATGGCGGACACTTTCCCATAGACAGTGTTCAAGGCTCGCAGAATCGGCAAAGAAATGCTGTGGTCACCACCAAGTGCGATGATTTGGGGATGACTCCTGCCAGTCTTTGAGCGCGTCATCAGCATTTATTTTTATTTTTGCTGAAGTCCACCGGTGTCTGGAATACCTTTGAAGACTTGATTCCCTTTTCTCCGGATCTCAACTCCTTCCACAGAAGTCGCTTGTACCAGTCTTCCATCTGGGCAAAAGCGAGACCATTATCGAAAGGAGAAATGGGCAGGTCTCCACAGTCAACTACCGATATATTCTGTTTATAAGGATTGATTGACTGGCGGTAGTTATAGTGCCCACTGCCTAATATCAGCTCTGGCGTGAATATACGGCCTCTGGAGACAGACTTACGCTAGAGAAGCTGCTCGAGAACCCTGACGCACAGCATTTGGACCTAGGCGCGTTCCAGTTCTGTATGATGTTGCTGTGTCAAAAGGGAACCCCAAGATCAAAATGTCGTCCACGGGTCCAGCCTCTGTCAAGCATTGCACAGACGGGAGTTTCGAAAAGGTTGTAATACCAGAGAATGCGAAATTGGCGGAAGGCTCAAGGTCATAATCATCGTCGTCCTTCGCTGAGTTTCCTATACTGGCTTGTTGAGCGCCTGGAGCAGGGACAGCGAGAGCAGAAGAACAAGTAGCCAATGCCGCCAGGCTATATAGAAGAACAAAACGCATCTTGAGTTGAGGACGAAAATCTCAATGTGAAAACATAAGGTTTCCCTTTTTGCAGCGCCGATTCATAAATGTGCGGGATCCGTGGCATTTGTAGTCGGAGTCCTGAATGAACAAGGTATACATCTTCAGTGATTGACGTCTCAGCGGAACCCGGAGGTATCTGGCTATCTGCGGAGTAGTCAGTCTAGGCTATGCCTACCCTTTCCAGGAAACAGGCATGTTGAGTGATAGATGATCGTAAACGGAGCACCGACTTTGGAGGTGGAGCTGGATCCGCTGGAGTATCCACTGCAAAGTGCCTCGTACTGTACAAACTAACCTAGCGTATTCATTCCTCTTTAGGACTAGTCTTATTTCTCTCGTAGCGTCTACGAGTTGGCAGTCTGAGTGAATGAAGATGGGGCGACCTGGAATCTGTGAGTTTGGCGACCGGCGCTCAAGGTTGGCAGTCAGGTTTCAACCAGACTTGAGACGCAGGCTTGGTTGGACTTTGGCGCATGTGAACGCAAGCACGAGCCCAACTTGAGGCTTGGGCTGCAGTTGATAAAACTCCAATCAAAACGCCAGCCTCGTGTAGTTCTGCGCAGCTCTACATTTAGGAGGGAACACGTGTTTCGCCCTGGTCCTCTAGTACGAAGCCTATCTCGGGCAGACGAAACTTCCTTGGGCTTGAATGCATATTTTTATTGAGACAAGAACCGCAGACGGCGAGAAAAGGAAGCCCAGAAGACACCGCTAGCACATTTGATCTAGTGCATTTTAAGGCTGACCCATCCCATAGTGTTTTCATATTCCGCTTTCCCCTCACCCAGCTACAGCTGCCTCTTTGCAATGGATCATTTACCCCAACCGAACACTACCACTCCGACCCCTCTTCAGGTCCCTTTCCTCGCCCGCATCGAGTACAATGTTGGAGATTTCTGGTTGTTGTATACCCGCTATGACAGAGAAGGTCTACTGTACAGCGCTGAAGAGGTTGCATCATTCATTCAGGCATGGTTATATTTTGGTCTCTTAGCAGAATTCGCTGGGAGGTCGATTGACCCGAAAACATTCTTGCGCCGTGAGGTGTCGGAAGATGGGATAGTCGCCGACTTCGTGTCCCTTGTCCCTTTGAAAGACCTAGGTCTTCAGCTCCGGCCGCTACAATACACGGATCATAGTGACGATGACCAAGACATTTACGACTTACCAGAAGAGAATGATGTTTCAGAGCTATCCCGTCTTCAAGAGCTTCTGAAATCTGCCAGATGGATTTGCATTGGCATTGAGAAGAAAGACGAATATCGTTCATCACCGGGACCCTTACCGGCCGTTCTTCTGTCTATTAGAGTCCTGATCGACACCCTACAATTCGCGTGTCTGGGAGCCAAAGCTGACCGTATACGACCCCACGGATGGAGTTTGCCTGAATCGGCTTTAACAGTTCAGTTCATTACTCGTTTGATGACATCAAACGGATGGTGTATTTTCCAGATCAATCATGTTTTACGCACCTTCTACTCCCCACTGGTTTGGTACATTGCGCAGATCCAGCGACACTATCGACCAGAAATTACCCATGACAAGTGCACGAGAGATGCATGTACTGCATTCAATATTAACCCAAATACGTATCAGACACGTCATGCGCAGCCCAGTTGTTCATGTGCATTCATCCCAATTCCCACCGACGAAATGAGAAGAATAATCAAGCAAGGAGGAATCCCTCTCGCATTCTTGGAGCGAAGCGGCGTCACAGGGGAGATCTCTTTGGGTGTGAAAGCCGCATGTGCCACTGATTCATACGTTGCATTTTCTCACGTATGGTCAGATGGACTTGGGAACTCTTCTTCCAACTCACTCCCGAGATGTGAGCTCGAGAGACTCGAAAATTATCTGAACGAACCTATAAAATTAGCGGGAAATATCAACGTCGGCCGGTTCCTAAATATGGACGCATTAAGAGGAACTTTTTCTCGGGAAAAAACGAAGTTGTTCTGGATAGATACCCTCTGTATTCCAGTGAAAGGGGATGATGGTGACGCAGAAGACTCCGATGAATTGAGATGGCAAGCGATCGCTAAGATCAATCCCGTGTTTGCAGGCGCGAATAAAGCCATTATTCTTGATTCCGAGATTATGGACCACGTTCGCGCGAAGAGTTCGGATTCATGTGAATTCTCAGCACGATTGTTATTCTCCACTTGGATGGGAAGATGTTGGACGCTCAATGAAGCTGCTCTCAGTCCATTACGCCAGTTGCGTTGCATTGAGAGCTCAGTTGACCCGACCTCATACACACGCGACCTTTTAGAATTGGGTTTCTGGTCCAGTCCTGATGCAGCAACTTTCTTCCGCGACGATGTATACCGATATTTATTGGCGCCGAATATTCCGGGTTGGGTCAAGATCGCGAGTTTCATTTTGCGGGGAGTCAGCCGCGATGTTGCCGAGCGTGCTCAATATGCGAAGAAATTTGGAAGTCGAATAGAGAAGATGCTGTGCATTCCTCTAGAGAAGGGATTAGATCAGTCGTTCCTCCAGGAATGGAAGTCGAAAGGTAGTGATTCCATTGAAACACGAGAACGGCTGCAGCATTTCCGGGCTTGCTGGAACGCTCTTGCCAGGCGCGAAACATCTCGATCCGAAGACAGGCTAAAAATTTTGGCCAATTTATTGGATCTTAACATGTTTCATATCATCAGCTCTCCGCAGCCAATGATGACTCTACTAAGAAGCTTACCCGGTGTACCCCTGTCAATATTTTACATTCCAAAATCAGATACGACCGTGGAGGATACGGGAGTCGCAAGCGCGAGCGACAAAGGGCACGAGGCTAGAGAAGATGAGCACAATAGATGGCTTCCTCTTTATCCAAGCAGGTTTCAGCTGGTCTCCGAGGCATTTATGACATGGGGAGAGGAATACCTGGAGTTGGAGGAAATGCCAGATTGTACGGACTTGTTCATGGCTAATCCTAGCATACTCGACGTGAATACGCTGTGGATTTCGGAAACCCGGTACCATGTCGAGTTCATTCGATCAGCCAATGACGACTTCACCAAACGCTACAACGGGGCAATTTGTCTTCTCATCGATAGAGACGATTATCGACAGGGTCTTCATGGGAATTTGCAAACGACCGCTCTCCGAGGAGCTTGCCTGCAGGTCTTGAATGCGGTTGAAAAGAGTGACTCAGTACGTCAAGGTGAAAGGATGGTTGAAGAGGATGACTCGGAAAATCACAAGACCCTCTTGAGGAGGGGAAGTTTATGTTTACTCGATGATATAGCCGAACTTCACGTCTCTGCCGTGTTTGACTGCCCAATTCTTCTGACGAGGCTCCCTGAAGAGACTAGAACATGTTGTGACGGTGATCTTATCATTACATACCGAAGAGTTCAGCGTTGGTCTTTGAAAATACTTCATAGTAAGTCTCCGTGCTGCAAGATGAGAAGGCTCTCAATCTCGACTAACCCAGACCGTATTACTGTCTTAGATTGCCCCGAATCGGCAGCCCTACCGTTTCGCAAGATGGTTGTCGATTACACGATGTGTTCATATATTTTGATGGGAACAACGGCAGCGCCTGGTATCATTGTTGCTGTAATTGCGTTCCAAGCACTCGTCGCGATCATTATCAGGTCTTTCTTCAAGCGGCTTTGGGTTGAGGCAGCGGCAATGATAGTCAATCTCTCCGTGAGTCCAACCCTTGTCCTTTTCGAGACCCTCGACGGGCTTTCCCGAGCAATTATTCTCTCTATCCCCCCGACCATCTACGCCTACGCGAAGAGCAGGACCGGCGGCACTTCCAACCTAGACAGCATTTATATCTATTCTGCATTTTTGACAAATGGATGTACCTTACTTACGTTCTTGGCTTCCAAGTTCTGGCTTGGACCCCGGATACGCAAGGAGTGGCTGGCGAGGTTTAATCAAGGAGAAGCAACCGAGAATGAGCTTAGGTGGTTGCGAAGGGCACAGAAGATACAACCATTATTCGAGGTCATCTTCGACATCTATGACAAAATCCTCGGCATGATCTTTGGTGATTAAGAGCAAGGAGAGAATGAATTATATCATATAATAACCGCGAGAGACTGCTTCGAGAAAGAGAGAGAGTGTACCTGTCACGGAAACTGCAAAAGTAGCCCTGAGTATAAAATCACTCAAATAACCAAAAACTGCTTTGGAGGTCGAACGTGCAGGACTAGCTGAGCAATTCACAGAATATGACCCATTGCTGGCGGTTGGGGGATTAAGATTCTTGTGATGTTCAGAAGGGTGCAGAAATGAATCGGGGATTTTATTTTAGCAAATCGTGAATTTGGAAAGGTTGCATCAAGCCTCAGACTTTTTGAATGAAAGGATGCAGATTTGTTTTAAGGATTTATCAACTATGCCACGTGGCACAATCATACGATTAGGCCATTTTTGTCGCATTATGCTTATAGATGTAAGGCCAGTGGCTACATTTCGGTTTGGCTCGCAGCTTGTAAACATTCAGTAATTGCTCGGGCGACATATAAACGTTCGATTCGTTGAGTCCAGCAATAGAAATACGGGAATTATCCGCCATGTAGATGTGATATCGCTCTGCTCAACAGGTCAGATGAATCATTTACATGCATGGATAGGTCCGGTATTAACCTCTTAATTGGAGGACGACGCCGAGCGTCAAGCCAAGGAATCCGAACATTCCTGACTGTTGTACAATTTGATCCCACCTTTCTGTTGCCCCTGATCATTTGTCAGGCTGTTGCAGATGAGGCCAGATTAAAAGACGTACAGTTCTGAAAGAGTAGGTTGTAAAGCGTCGTTCTCATCAACGAGATTCGATTGCTCATGGTCTTGAGATCTTCGAACCAAATTTTACGCAGCAACGGATCACGTAGAATTTGCGCGGCGATCTTCATGCTCTATGCTGGAGGATTCGATCTTTCGGAACGCACCAGTCTCCAATTCTGATTCGCAATTCTGTGCAATGTCTTCGGACTTGGTCGCAAAAATGGTAGCCCCAACCCGTTCGCCTGTCATGGCTAGTAAGCTGTGCAAACTCCTTCTGGTCTGCTCCCAGACCGGCTTACCATACAGTCCCCTATTATTCGCCAATGAGACAGCTACCGCAGCTTCCATGCTAAGGTTGTTCACAAAATAACGGATGGAAAATGTGTCTTCGTCAAAATTTCCAGACCTGAATCCTAAATAGTCTGCATCGAAAAGGGGAAAGAGTTGTCGTTCTTTGACGATCTCACCAATTTCTCTCCATTGGTCTTGTGCAGGATCACATCCCGTCGGGTTATGGGCGCAAGCATGTAAGATGACAATCGAGTTTGGTTCGGCCGAGCGTAGTGCTTTTGCTTCAGGGTTATAATATCGAAAAGCGCGAACTTGAAAGCCAATGGGAGAAGACACCAAATGATGATTCGACCAAAACCCACGCTTGACAATTCAAAGAACTGCAATTCCTGATTAGTGATCCCGCCAAGTGTAGGCTTCCAGTTCCGGAGAGGCTCTGACAGGTGGCTATCTGTAGACGAAGTTAGTACAAGATAATGGGAAACGGCTCACAAACATACCCTAGGTCGGATTGCAGCATAAACCTTCTGTCCCAAAGACGAGTTCTACAGCCGCGGCT
Organism: Cladophialophora bantiana CBS 173.52; assembly: GCF_000835475.1. NCBI lineage: Eukaryota > Fungi > Ascomycota > Eurotiomycetes > Chaetothyriales > Herpotrichiellaceae > Cladophialophora > Cladophialophora bantiana. Next base: position 1,220,445 of record NW_015971586.1, read on the forward strand.
TTGAACTCGGGCAATCCAAGAATTGGCAAATACTCATGGTCCAAATTTGGACTTACCAGCCTTCTCCGAGCTCGGCGGACAGCAGGTAGAACCCAAGAAAGCCGTCCTCATTACGATAGCTCCCTTGTCCAAGATTTACTTTCATAGGGGACAGATCATCACGATACTCAGTGGTGAGAGCAAAGACGGCGTCTTCGGGAAGTCGTGGTGCCGTCTCAAAGAAAGACATACTTTGTGAAAGCTTGCCGATATGGAGAGGAAGCCTTCAAGGCATGAGAGCCTTCGAGCTTCCGGAATTCAAAGTTTGTTAAATTTTGCAGGGCTTTCAGAATCAAATCAAAGAAGCGAGCGCTATCCCACAAGAAGGATGCCATGATGCAAATCTAAAACAGCAAATATATAGGAGCGCCACAGTACACGCCGAAACATATTTCCTTACGAGCGCATTGATGGTAGATCTATTTCAGAATATCGCGGCAATTGTTCCGATCAATGAACCCGGCCTCGTTTGCGGTCATTCTAGAGAGATGATATCGGATGCGGTCGCCGGTGTCCGTCGTCAAGACGGTTTCGATTTTGGCAAGGGCCAGCAGTAACGGCAAACAGATGAGGACAAGTATCCCGGAATTGGAAAGACCAACCTGTAAAGTTCGGTCGACAAGTTGCCATGATGGCTGAATGAGGATGCCCACTGTTGAACCCAGACTTTCTCTAACTCTCCTGTTTCTGTCGCTCTTTTCCTCGCGTCTTTAATTTGCGGTGTACTGGATGGCAGATGCATTGCTGCAATTTTAACCTGTGCCATCGCGACGCTAGCTGATAGTGCCTATTTACTGAGCATTACCTTGCTCGAGAATCTGGCACCTTGAATAATCTACTCAAGAAAGCTCGTGAAATTTTCAAGCCTGAGACATGATAAGTACCTCGGTGTTGTGGCGTACTATTGCAAGGAACGGACTTATCTGGCAATTGTCCGGGAGGAAAACAATACGGTTCTTGTCAAAGTCGGACCGAGCCCATAGATGAACGCGGGCGATTCCCCTCTCTTCCCAGACTGCCGCGTCGCTGCCCAGTCGTTCTTATAGTTTTTTGTTTTGTCCGTGCCAGTTGTTCCGCATTGTAGTATTGATAATCTCAAGCGCATAGCGACCAATACAAAAATATAGTAATACCGGCCAGGGTACCGGAAGAAGTAACCAACCAGGTTGACAGGTCCTCCACCTTTTCCTACCAGCATCGGCCATTACTTACATGTAGGCTTCGAAAGCTACAAAATGCAGTTATTTACATACACTCTCGCAATACAGCGAGCCTGCAGCGTGCGCGTTGTTCCCCATAAATCAGCCACTTTGCAACGAATCAGTAGAAAAAGGCAGAGGAATCTGAATCTCGCAAACACGATCAACCTTACTTCAGAGAGCGAAGGACTTCTGCATACAAGATGTCAGACTCTCTGCGCTAGCTGTCCTTGCCGTGTATCTGGAGCGCTGAGAAGGACTCGCGTAATGCCATCGACTTCATCGGGTGGTCTAGAGTGTAGAGCTGTATCCCCCGGTTTGGTGCCGTGGACGTCCTCGATATGCTCCTCGATACCTTTGCCAGCGGCTGAAGACCAAGTGCTGACATGCTCTGGCATCCACGGCTCTCAGCACACTGCCGCTTGTGTCTGTCCAACGATCGAATTTGCGTCGATGAACTCCAAAGTCAATGATCTATCAATTGAACTTCGCTGGACGAGGTCCACTAGCTTGGAAAGGATATTTAGCTCAAGCTTCAACTTGACACTGTAAACAAAGGCTTTGATACTTTCTTGGTAAAGCTGGAGGCGCTTGAATTGTGGGGCCACAAGTGCAGTCTAAAAAATTGTCAGTCATAAACATAGTCGAATCCTTTTGATAGCTTACGTCCATGCAGATAATCATGATGTTGATTGTCAGAAGTTGCCAAATCATACTCCGAGTATTTTCCTTGGAGAGTGTGACGACAGATGGTAACGCAAGAGACGTACAGTGCCAGCAGGTCCGGGAAACGAGGTCCACCACCGTATCAAAGCCCCTCCCCCACGTCTCGCCACCTCGACTAGGGCGGTTGGGTTAAGTTGACCCATTTCAAAAATGTTCCAACGGTACCAGATCAAGGGCATCCGTCGGGGTCCCGACCCGGGTCTCATTCGCCAATCTCCAGCACAGGTGGGCTTCCTCTCGAGAGTTAATAGTCTCTGGACGTCCTTAGGGAAATGCTTTATTTCGATCCCAGCCTTCTCGCTGTTGGAAGTTCCTTCAATTGTCCTTCAGAACCAGCCAAGGAAAAGTCGAGAAGCTACTTGGCCGTAAAGATTATCAGGTAAATCGCACATAGAAATGGTACTTTACGGAATAACGTCTTGCCGGAGGTGGCAACGCTTATCTGCCCTGAGTGTTCAAGCCCTCAGCTAAATGCCTTCGTATCTGCTGTTCACATACCTGCATGGGGGGAGAAGCATCGGATTCGCAACCGTATTGTGGTATAGGGGTTTGGTTCAACCCCGCTTCTGACATCCGATGAACGGCGCCCAAGAATATCGGATGGGGTCCCGACAAGAACTAGACCCCAGATTTCGGAAAATCGTTCCGCCGTCACCACCACCCCATCCCATGATGGCGCCGTCCAAGCAACAGCCATCTCCTTGGGCAAGTTCCCGCGAGGGAAGCTTTCACTCGAGGGCCTATAACTATCGTATCGTATCCTGCCCTCCCATGGATCTCTCTAGTCCACCATCGACAAACGTCTGTTTGCCCGCGACTCTTAGTGTTCTTCCAACATGAACAACGAAAAGATTGACGACAAGTCTGTAGGTGCTCAGGAGAATGAGTATCGATCCTACAGCGTGGATGAAACTGGACGCCGCCTCTCTGTGACCGGGCGACGGGTGTCTATCGTTGATGACGTCTTTGGGGAGACTGTTGAAGGTGGTCCAAATTACTGTAATGTTCGTGCTTCGCAGAATGTCATCTAGCAGCAGAAACTGACAGTTTATGATAGGTCGGCTGGCTACGAACAGCCATCCTTATGATGAAAACACAGATTGGCCTGGGGGTCCTCTCGATTCGAGCATTGTTTGATGTTTTTGGCATGGTTCCCGGTGGTATATGTCTAATAGTGATCGCTATGATCACAACGTGGTCGGACTGTATTGTCGGTGTATTCAAGCTTCGGCACCGCTCCGTCTATAGCCTCGACGATGTTAGTCAATTGCTGTTCGGCTGTATTGGGCGCGAATTATTCGGTGTGACATCCGTCCTTTGTGAATTTTTCCTAACCACAGATGATAGCTCTTCTGCTAACATTGAACAAACAGACTGGATTTTCCTCGCTGGTGCTGGCATGCTCGGTATTTCGATTGGCCTGAATGCCGTCTCAACACATGGAGTATGTACTGCTGTTTTTGTTGCTGTTGCTGCAATTATAGGGTTCGGCCTCTTCCGCATTCAGACATTTAGCAAGATATCGTGGCCCGCTTGGGTTGGAGTGATATGTATCTTGACTGCAAGTATGTTATTCCTAGGAGCTACGCCTAGTAGACGCTGACCCTCTCATAGTTTTCACAGTCACTATTGCTGTTGGCGTACAAGATCGGTCTGCAGACGCACCTGCATCAGGTTTCTTTGTGTCGCATTACAAAGTCACCAACAATCCGTCTTTCACTGACGCCATCTCCGCTTGTTCTTCGCTGGTTTTCGCATACTCCGGCATGCTTACTTTGTTTTCAACCGTTTCTGACATGCGATATCCTCGACTCTATACACGATCCCTCATTATCTGCCAGAGTGTCGTTACGGCGACATACATCACGATCGGCGTTGTGGTCTATTATTATGCCGGCTCATATGTGGCTTCGCCTGCTCTTGGATCAGCCGGAGCCCTCCTGAAAAAGGTCGCTTATGGTTTCGCTCTTCCGGGTCTTATTGTTACGACGACTCTTGTCATCCACCTGCCCGCTAAGTATGTTTTGGGTCGACTTTTGCGTGGTACTTCCCACCTCACCGAGGGTACTGTTAGACATTGGGTGAATTGGCTAGGCTGCACGACTGGGATGCGACTGTCACTTATGTGATTGCAAGCGCCATTCCTGTCTTCGGTGGCCTTGTGTCCCTCATGGGGGCTTTGCTCGGCACTCTCATGTCGTTCCTGCCAATGGGCTGTATGTAGCTGTACGACAACGGGAGTAAATTTAGGGCGGAACGGAGTACCAAACTCTCACTGACAGTATGCTGGAGTTGTTTTGTGATCATTTCAGGAACTTTCTTGATGATTAGTGGTACCTATGGGTCGGTTGTTAGCATCATTGATTCGTATAAAGCCTCTGGTGGCTCTGTGGCCTGGTCCTGTGCCGACAATTCGAACTCGGTGTGAGATTATCCAATAGTGGAGCAATTCAGTGAAGGATACGTTGAAGGCACATTCATTGGCTAATCGATCTGGTTTTCTGGACGCAGAATTCTCGATTCGCTTGTGCTGGTCGCCAACTTTTGTATTGTTCTTTGTATATTAAAGTCGCTCATTCTCTCCGAGGGTTAGTGGTATTTTCAAATGTGATTTTGATGTTAGCCCGGTATCAAACACCACGTTCTTGGTGGCGGTCATGTTGATGAAGGATGATGAGCGTCTCAGCTTGCAATGTATCTTAGTTTTATTCCGCCTAAATGGCCCCGTTGAGGGGCAGGGCATACGATTTTCATAATCTCAATGCTCTTCAAGATATTGATACTTTCACAGGCAGTGCCGACCAGCGGCGGAGTTGTTCCCGGTCTGAACCTGCTCGGTTGTTTGTATGCCTGGTCTCGAAGTGTTAAGCATTTTCATTCGATCGCAAAACAAGGGCTTGAGCAAGCGCTCTCAGTGTTGCAGTTCTTCAAGCTCGGCCGCAGGCTGAATCTCTATCACGGGCGGCGGTATTGGTGAACAATAGTGCCGGTTCTCAATGACATGACCGACAGAACCAGGATTGCGGCCATTCTGGTGGTATTCATCGGCGCCAACGTTCCCAACCTGTCAAGCACCGGACTACCGTCGTTGTCGGCCGTCGTACAGCATTTTGGAATCTAGGGGAGCATGCTGTATCTGCTTCCTGCTCGGCCTCTACCCTATTCCAGTCGTTGCAATACGCGAGGCGAAATGAACCGGAGAGATTGAGAATTGGATCGCCTCTGGACATCGTAGCAGGAGCTGATATGTCTTCATGCGTATGTTAGATGGAAACTGCAACAACTGGGTTAACTTGTGTCTGTGGCGGCAAACATCGACGAATTCGTGGTCTGGTGTATTCGGCGAGAGACTTGCACGCATGCTTTACGCTTGGAAATGCCGATGTCAACATATCTGTTGCACTAGCTAAATCAGGCCTAGAGTACATCAGTCTTGGCGTTGCGGCACCCTCATCACCGAGTATCGAGTACTCCGCATTTAAACCTCTGGTCACTTCGGATGGATTTCTCATTCAACCAATCTTTTCCATCGCCCTGAGATTTGTCCAAAAAACTGGCTGGAGCGATGTTGTCGCCGACACTCCAATGAAAGGATAGCCCAGGGTACCATCCCCGAACAATAGGAAAGACGCCACAAGCTTCGATAACGACGAGGAGCCTCGGCGATTGATTGGCACACCAGAGAATTTATTCGAGAGCAAAGATTCGTATTCGTATTCAACCATCACCAAAACTAGCTTCAATTTCACGAGATTCTAGGGCTTTGAAGATTGCCTTTCCTCAAAATGGGGCTACACCGAAGGCATTGGTCTCCTTTGCATGAGCCCTTACCCATCGCGACAGCCAAAGCAGCCTTAGCGTGTCCTTTCGTTTTCGTAATTCGGCACGAAACTTGTGCGCTGTCATGTGCTTAGGAGGTCTCTGCTAGGCAGAACCCAGGCAGCAGGGACGTGATCAACCAGTAAAGACGTGTACCCCACCAACCCGGTATACAGCGATGAAGACTCGGTATTTATCGAGCAAGTCTATTGTTGGTAATTTATTTAACAGTTTGGTCAACCTCAAGTTCAACTTTTCAATCTTCTATCGCTCCAAGCACCAGCAATCCAAACGCAGTATATCTACATCTTGATAATCCAAAGAGGCTGCCATTTCTCCCTGCAGCAATCCGGATCGTGACCGCTATCAAGTTGAGGACTTGTTCTAGCCTACATCATGTCTGATGAGGCAAGTTTTCCGTCAATCACCTTCCTCACTTCCATATTTCACATTGCCACGTCCTTAGCCGGTCTCTGACGTCCACTTTCTTGACCTGTACAAGTGCTCCGATGATACTTATTCCCGCGTTGGTATCTGGATTCCGGTTACCGATCCAGCCCGCGCTCGTAAGTTCTACTCTGCGGTGCTTGGCTGGAAGTGCATGGAAAATGGTGCGCCTTCCCTCATTGAAGTCATCAAAGAGACCTATTTCTTCACTAAAGGAAATAACATCAATGGTTGTTTCTGCCTGATGGACAAGACCAACATCTTGGACACGAGGGACCCGATGGACAAGGATCGTGTTGGCGTCCACACTGTGTTTGCTGTTAGGGATATCACAGAGTCTCTGGATCTTGTGAAAGAGAACGGCGGCCATACACACCTTGACAAAACCGGTATGGGTCCGAAAATGGGCTTCGTTGCTCGCTTCGTCGACCCAGAGGGAAATTTGATGGGATTGTATGCTATGAGTTAATGAGCATGCAGTTCTACTGTTAGAAATTTAGTAGTCAAATTCGCGTCGCGCTGGATGGTGAAATTGTTCAAATGTGCAGCGCGTCCAAGCAAACAATTGTCTTTGTCTCATACGATCTTTGAATGGCCACTAAATAATACTTAGTCAAATTCCATGTAGTAACCACTACATCTTCAGACAGCTCAGACAGTTCAGACAGCGTTGTAAATGTCTCGATGTTAAGGATACAAGCTAGTAGAGCGTCAAGACACTAGGATCTAGGATCTTCTTTTCGGGCAGGGACATCATCCCGTGGACAGTTCAGTCTGACGAGGTGATCTGGAAAGCCTACGATTTTACGTAAATATGAGAAAGAACCTCTGGGACGGCTGAAGCTTGATATTTCTCTAGATTTCCGCAAGCGATGTTCAACTAGCCTGTAAACTCTGTTCCTCAATCGGATGCTTTCGTATACCCGTCGCCGAGGCCCGAATACGGTCCCTCCGTTCGCGCATCATTAATTTGACAAGCTGTACCATTATAATAGGGCGGATTCATCCTTGTATCTCAGTCCAAACATTGATCATTCTTCGCATCCCCCGAGCTGTCCTCTTCACTACAGAGGGCCACTCACCTCGACGTCCTCGAATATCGCCGAATCAGGGCGAGCCTCGCAAGCGGCGACAGGTTCATCCAATCCGACTGATCTCCGGCTTCTTTCCCGACTCGTCAGCTAAAATACGAGAATACGTACACAAGCTACCTTTTGCTACCTGCTAGTCTCTTAATCTGTTCAAGCCTGGCCTACCACTGCTGTTGGTCCGCCATGACATCCGATCATCCTTCTCGCGATGACTGGGAACGCCGCAAGTCGAGGTAATTTGAGCTCTTCTTACAGCAAGGAATGACACTAAAGTGTATTGTCAGATACGTGGGCGCAAGCCATGCCTTCAATGCTTCGTACGCCACAACAAGCTTAGGTTTGCCACAACCCAGCACATAGTAGCAGCTAACTGTCTCGTAGGGAACAACAGTACAAGGTCAAGTTCCAAGAATGGGGCTTCCGTAAGATCTTGAAACCCGGGGAGTGGCAGTCTATCGGCCACACGATACGTAAGAGACAGTATGAAGAAATCAAAGAAAGCGAGGTCTACCTAAACGGCGTCTTGATACCAAGGGCAAAGCGACAGGAAGCGTTCCACCGGTATTTTGACTTACCGAAGCTTCTGCCACAAGGGTACACAGGTAGCGTACATGCGCCATCATCCTCGGCTCACCCTTTATCTTTTTAGCACGACTAAGTATTCATCCTTCAGGCCTCGGGCTTCCAGCTGGAGTAGTCATACTCACACCTCCGTTGTCACCTTTGAGGGTCGGAAACATTGAGACCGAGATACTCGAGCTCACTATTGAACTTTTGCGCACCCGCAGCCACAGCGAGGGACTCATGCTCATTCATCTTCTTTACGAAATAATCTGCGGTATCCTGGGCCTCCTTACAATTGACGAGATGTCCACAATTCGCTTCGTTTGCCGATATTTCCTCTCCCATCCGCTTGATAATGCATTCTGTCGAAAATTGCTGACGGTAAGATACAACGCATGTCCTTCCTTATGATTATGCTCCTCTCTAGAGACGAGACTAAAGGGTTAGCCAGAACAACCACACTCTAGTGCTGGAAGCAAGAAGGACTCTGGCCAGCGGAGCGAGTTATGCCCATGCGTTGCACGATACCTTTGCAATACGAGGCGCTTTTCAGCCTGGTCGGCCTTATTCGGTCTCGCTGCTAGGTACTGGTTCGCAGCTGTTGTACCGACAGGGTGTCCTGACTTGAGTGTCGGGACATTCGCCTTCTCGGACTACATAAGATGGCTGCTCAGGAACTAGTCATCAACCCGCGCGAAGCAGCAGAGACTTTTTTCCGTCTGGGTGCTCGTACACTAACTGCAATATGGCACAGGCTGCTCTGCTCGAGTACAGAGACGACATTCTCGTATACTTGCATGTCCTCAAGACAGAGGAGTGGCTTGTTGCCGTCGCCGTCGCCCGCCACAACCACAGATACGAAACAAGGATCCCGTCGGTGTCGTTCCGCACCGTCTCACCTTCCGATGGTCCACTTGTCGTCAGGGTTAGCCAGCCGTACCTCTGCTATGGCGCCTGGTCGTTGGACAGAGGATGGGTTTTCATCCTTACAACTTACACCTTGAAGTGGAGACGCTGTTTGAAATTCCGCCGCACATGTACGGCTCCTTGGTTTCCAAGAGTGATATCGGCCGCTCTGTCTGTTTCGAGATCTTCAATGGGATTTTCTACGTTGTCATCGGTCACCACTCCTCCGGTAGGGGTAATGAGCCGGGCTTCTCCTCAGCGTGTAGGTATTTGAGATTCCCCCTCGACAGTATATCCACCGGTGATATAATGTCTCATAGATTTACCGTCGGGCCCTGAGACCCGTGTGTGAATACTCCTAGACTGGTATATCATACACATGTCGCACCCTTTCTCTATTGTCTGACTCCTCCTCGTGCAACGACTGCGGCCTCAGACCGAATATCGTGGAGATATGGGAAGAGCAATATCCTGGACGCACTGTAAAGGCTATCTCCATGCAGATCCTGGTTTCTAATACCTCCCCAGCTGCGAGACGTGGCGACACGGGAGTCCACCTCGCAATCAGGCAAGATTACCCATTTGATGGCGCCCCACCCGGGGACCCTATCGTCAGAATCCAGATCGCCTTCTATGGATTTGCAGAAAAATTGGATAACGAGATCGAATACCTCGCCAAAGCCGCGATGGGCGACTTGCAAACTCGTGTCCCGCACAGCGTGAACTGGCCACCCGGAATGATGGCGTTGGCACTTGAACACGAATTAGGCCCCGTCGTGGAACAGAGAGCACGAACGGTCTTCCCCTCGTTCGCCATGCCGGAGATTTCTCTCGAAAGGGAAATTGCGCTTGAATCAATGACGTGCTACTATGAGGAACACTATCCGTCTTCCGCTAAGCCAAGGTCAGGGCCAGAACGCCAGCGGGAAGAAGATAATACCTGGTCCAGCCATTCCATCAGACTTTCAACACCTCGGCCATGACCTCGATCGACGCATTTTAAGGTCGCGGGCCCTACCGGATTCAAGCAGCTCCTGCAACTTCGCTTTCTGAGGAGAGTACCGGTTGCAACCGCCGGAAGCCAGCAGCCCCACGCCCATGAAACGTCCCCGCCCTCATGCACTGTGTTGGCCTTCTGAACGTGTCTCCGAACGTCTCCTTGCGCCGATAGGATCAAAGTACGATGCTAATTTGCAGATTGAGATGGTTTTTGGACGACCAGGGCATTGTCTGCAGATTTGTCTGCAGATTCGCGACGGGCACCACGTTCGATGACGGCAAAGAAGGGCGGATCATTTCCATTTCATTTGACCCGAGCTATACTTTGGGAGATCGAGTGAAGCCGATGGCGAACCTTCTGCGAGAGTGGATCTAGATCTGGAGGAGGGGATTGAGATGGATAACTTCTTTGACTTCGACAATTATCACAGTGACGGTAGGAATACTGGGCTGGGAAAGGAATCCCTAGAGCGGCACGACAGTGTGGGTACAATGGTCGGACAAGTGCCGGCGACGCGAAACAGGGTATTGTCAATTTGGCGTGAAAATGTTCAGTACCTCCGGGTCGGAAAGTGCATCCGATGCTGAAGGGCTGACGAAAACCTACCCAAAGACGACTCGAAAGATTTGATTCTTAATTGTGATGCGGTGTGTATGTATAAACAGGGAAGAGTAATGATTTTGGTAGCACTTGTGAAGCGTGATGCTAGTGACATTCAAGAGATTTTACATTAATATGTCTAGCGATCCTCGATCCGCAAGAGGCCGTCCTTCTAGTATTTCATCTACAATTCCTACTACTATGGTGAAGGCCAAGAAGCATGCTCTACCTATTTGTCTCAGTTATTATCTTGGTTTAAACAGTTTCACCGAATCCGGAGACATCTCCTTCCTCCGACAATAGATGCCTTCAATGATCAAAACCACCTGGCGAATGCGCCAACGATTTGCTCTAGCATGAACGGGTTTCCAATTTAGCCCGAAGCTTGTGGGATGATATCGAGGTTTGAGGGAGATGCAGGAGAGTTTTCTTATCCCCGATGGTGGTAAGTCGATCTGCCGAATAGAAAGGATGCACACGAGACGTCACGTCTGCCTGGGAAAGTCAAGGCCCCCAGTGAGGCAAGTTTGTGACTCAACAAGCCAGAAGCCACAAGTAAGTACCTCAGCCTGGTGGCCTCAAGGACGGATCTCGAAAATCAAAACTCTAAATCTACTCCGCTCGTACTCGAGGTATTGACTGTCCGACCACGAACACGGGGTAAAACAAAGGAGTTTCTAGCTACGGAACACTCCGCACGGTCTTGCTCCTCCTCTGTACGGAGTATATAAGGTCTCTCCTTCTGCCTACTTACCTACAAACTTACCTCTTGATCTACCAGTATTAAACCTACCTAGGACTCCACCTCCATATCCTACCTCCCATAGTCTCCAGTCTCTAGTCTACAACAAGACCATGTCTTCATTAACAGTTCACCACCTTCACATCTCGCAGTCTGAGCGAATCGTCTGGCTCTGCGAGGAACTAGGGATTCACTACGCTTTGAAGACGTACACGCGCAGCCCGATCTTCGCGCCGGCGGACCTAGCTGCTTTGACGCCGCAGCGGTCCGCGCCGGTGATCACGACCGCCAACGCCGTGACAGGCGTCGAGTTCAATATGTCCGAGTCCGGCGCCATCGCCGAGTACATCAACAGCATATTCGGACACAATCGACTCTCGCTCGCGCCCACGCACGAGAACTACCCGGACTACGTGTTCTGGTTCCACTTCGCCAACGCGAGCCTGGGGTCGGCGTTCTTCCGCAAGATGAACGCCGCGCTACTCCAACCGGCGGCCGACAACGCCTTCGCAAAGGCCATAGGCGCGGGACTTCACAAGCACCTCGCCGCCGTGGACGCGCGGCTCGCGCACACCGGTACATATCTGGCGGGTGAGCTGTTCACGCTTGCGGACGTCATGACCGTCTGGTCCCTCACCACGGGCCGCCAGTGGCATCCCACTGATCTCTCGGCGTATCCGGCCATCCTGGCGTACTTGCAGCGCATTACTGCGCGGGAGGGGTACCGGAGGGCGATGGACAAGGCTGAGCCAGGCCTGGATTGGCGGCAGGCGCTGACGGCCCGGGGCCCGGAGGTGTTCCCTGCGTACCGCAATCTGTTGGACCAGATGGGGATCGATGTTGCACAACTGAAGAACTGAGTCGAGTCCATGTCCATGTCCATGCCACCTAAATCAGAAATTGAATCAAAAAGAAAATGAGCCGATCCAGGCCAAACCCAACCAAACGCGCCCAAACTGAATCGAATCAGCTTGAACCAGATTAAATCGAACGGCACAAACGATTTATTTACTTTTTCACATCAGCGAGCATACTACAATATTCCCGATTTTCGGTACCAAAACCAGTGGAGTGCGGAACACAAAGGCACGGAGCACGTACATAATATATATATAATGTCCCCGAACAGTCGACGCCCACGACCTTTTCGCTGACTCATCCCCCGCCGCTTTGCTCTCCCGCTAACGACTATTTAGTCGATTCGCTCCCTCGTCTGCTCCCTTCTCCTCCCTTCCTCTCTGTTACGCTCCCCTTCCGCTCCCTCCTACTCCCTCACGGCTCTGGCCCGCTCCTACCGTACTCCCTCGCGTGCCGGTGAGGCTTTCGTTCGGGCTTCAGTCTCCATAGACGCCCACGTCGCGTATATTGAGCGTTGTAATAACTTTATCTAATTATATCGATGGTGGTCCGTTTCGGCTATAATGAAAGATAAGATCCCTCTAAGAACCTACCCTACGACGTTACTAGACGAGATTAACTAAATCCCCCGGTTCTATAGTATTAATACTTCTCTTCCTCTTTTCCTTTCACTATCTTTCTCTTCCTTTCTCTTTTCTCTTTTTCTCTTTCTCGATTCTTATACTCTTCCCTACTCTCCCTTTACTAAACGTCTCGTATAAATCACTCCTTTTATCTAGTCTTCTAACTATCTAAACGTACCTTCCTCGCGTTTCGTTGTACTTTAACTCTCTCTCTCTAGTTATCTTCTTTTTCTTTAGTCTAAGCGCTCGTCTTTTCTTAAGTTCCCGCTATACCTCGGCTCTCACTACCCTACTCGCTATTTTCTAATATCGAAGAGAAAGAAAACCGCGGCGGATATCTTTAACGAAGCGGAGAAGAATGGCTGGGAGCCGATTACGAACGCCGATGTAAATGGCGATTCGGTTAGTAAATCTATTGAATCTAGAACTAAGCTAAACTATAACCGAAGAACCGTTCTCTAGAACGAGTAAGTTCTTAGCCCGCTTAAGGATCGTTCTAAGCTTTACTAATAACGATAAACTTTAGCGTTTAGATATATAAGACGAAATTCTAGCGTAAGTCTCTATAATTTACGATCTACGAAGTATTTTATAAAGGGTATCGTTAAGGGAAGTAAGGCTAATCTAAGTCTATACTATATAAAGTAAAAGTGAACCGATTTTAGCGCCGCTTAGAAGCGACGACCTAGTAATCGAAAGATTCTTCACGAGGTATCGAAGTTAGTGTACTATATTCGTACCCTCTCTCTTCTATCTCACTTTACTTCCGTCGACGGCGAAGCTAAGAGTTCGTCTTAGTACATTAAAACGGTGTTAAAGAAGAGATATAATCTCTTTATCGAACGACGGTAGCCGCATTTTATGACGATGCTCTATTTTATCGTTCTAATTAAATATAAGTAGTAAAAGAATTAGTACTAGTATATTCATCCGAGAAGCCTAGTTTAGAATTACGCCATCTATACTCTCTTCGTTTATACGCCGTCGAGAGTAGAAGAGATCTTCGAATCTAGTATGCGCCGCGGCTCCGGACGAGAGTTACTATATAAGATAAGAATACTATGTAATTAAAACGAAAATAGAGTCTATACTAATAATTCGAACGGAGGATATCGTCTTCGTCGTCTTTAAGAATGAGAGAGGAGAGGCGGAACTCACCGTGCGGACTACGCGCGACGCGAAAGGCTTCACTAATAAGCCACATAAAAGATTAATCGACCGAAAATCTTCTCTTCTCCGTTTTCAACGGGTATTCTACTAACACTAAGCTTTTACTAGATCATAGTATAGTATATACGAGGATATATAGCCGCTATACGCGAACTTAGTTCTATCTCTACTAGTCCTCGCCCTCGTCGATAGCGTCTTCTAAGATTACCGTATCTTCGAGAAAATCGAGGCGATTCCGCCCCCGGTCGATGAGTCCTTATATTATCTTCGAATTCGGAAAGAACTACACTAGGTACCCTTTTTCCGAACTATGTTCCCTAAGGGCTCGACGGGAAAGATTTAATCTATAGTTTTCTTTAGCACTAGGCTAGTTAACTTAGGCCATTAAGCTGGGTATAAAGAAAATATCCGGGTTTACGATTTTAGAAGAAAGGTCCTAGTTAAGGCCGACGATAGGTTTCTACTTAACGAGGCCGCCGGTTCTAAAAGGGCTAATTCTCGACGTAGACAACGGCTATTCGATCGCCGAGAGAATAAAGTTTACGGGCCACGAAAACTTCGATATCTTCTTCGGCTCGTATATATCGTAAATTAGTACGGTCGACGAGTAATCTAGCTACTAAGAAAAGGCGCGCCGTATTATCTACCTCGAGGGCTTCCGGGGCCTCTCGCTATAGTATTATCCGTAAATATGTTGGACACAGCCTTAAGAACCTGCGAAGGACGCACAGGGAAGGAAACTCAACCGAAGGGACAGCTTCGGGGAATGAGGCTGAAGGGATCACG